>NC_053440.1:3697838-5012860 GCF_007990345.1 Gossypium hirsutum
GGGAGTCGCCACCAATCCTTTTTTGACGAGGTGTGATCGGGTCACCTCAAAAAGTGGTTGCTTTTAATAAATGATTTAATTTTATTTAAACAACGATTTTGGTCTACAAAATTCAGAAAAATGAGTTTCGGGAGTCGGTTACGCACGAGGAAGGATTAGCACCCTCGATACGCCCAAAATTGGTACCTAGTTGATTAATTAGTGTCTTAGTGTCGAAAATTGAAAATTTGAGGAGTTTTAAAAATACGATCCTTAAAAGAAACTCTGATAACGTGAATTGAAATATAAGATTCTCTTGTTCCGAAGGAATATCACATCCAGCACGTTAGGACACGATACTCTAAACCATCGAAACCAATATCACCTTATAGTTTAATGAAACCACACTTTGAAGCTTTAAGAGGATATTTGGCTATTTAGTCGAACGAGAACTCGAAACCCAGCACGTTAGGGCACGTTTTCTCGATTTTCCAAACGCGAAATATTGCCTTATTTAGAAAAATTTCCTTTTGATGCTTGGTGTTAATGCTTGACAAAACAATAACGAATACGACAAGGTAAGCAAAGTAAAGTGAGTAACAACAATACAATAGGTAAAAATAAAATGACGAGGCGATTACATAAATAAAGCATACAAATAAATAAATAGAACTAACATTTTAGAAAAAGCACAAGTGTACATGGATAAATAAACAAACACCAAATAACAATGATGACGATAAATACAATTATGTAAAAATGTATATACATGTATAATTTTTAGCCATAAAATAAGAAACGCATATAAATTATAGAATATGAAAACATAGATAAATATATACATATAAAAAAATCGGTAAGTATTATAAAATAAAAATGTAAATATGTGTTTATATATATTTACAAATTGTGATAATATAAAATATATGTATGTGAATTATAAAATATGTGAAGTATACAAAAAGCATTTTTAAGAATATAAAGAATATATAAGTATGTATATGATGTAAATATGCATAAATATATGTAAGTATATAAAAATTATGAAATATGAAAATATATTTAAGTATGTATAAGTACGTATATATACATATATGAATTAGATGTATGTATTTATGCTTATACCTATGTATACATAAAAATATGAGATATAAAAATATAAAAAGTATATTTATAATAAATGAAAAGTATGTACGTAAATATATTATAAAAATGTATCAACAATTTGAAATTATGAATATTAAAATATTTTAATATAAATAATATATAAGATGATGACATATATATTTAGCGATATTAAGAATCCATATAACATACGTAGAACATATATAGTATATGCATACCTTAGAAATGATAAGAATGATAATAAAACTATTTTCTACACTACATAAATACATACACATATATATATAAACACAGTATATACAATATAATATTAGAAAATATATATAATAGTGTAAAATATAACTAATAATATTAAATATATACAATGATAATATATATAAAAGATATATGTAATATAATTATATAATATAAATTAAATATAATAATACGACATAAAAAACATGACACAAATAAAGTATAGTATTAAGGACACATATATAATACATGAAGAATATACATAATACTAAATATTTAGGTAATATATGCGTATATTAAAAACTAGTAATAATATTACCGAGGTATATACAAATATGTCAAGTATATATACGTATTATAAATATATAAATATATAACAAAACATAAACTAATAAAAATAATAATAATAATAATAATAATGATAACATTGGAATATAAAAGAAACAAACATAAGATTAATAAAATATTAGAATAAAAATGAAATAAAAATATTAAATATGAAAATATATATATGTATACACGTACATAATAAAAATATATATTAATACATAATAATAATACTAATACTAATAATACTATAATATAAAAATAACAAGGATATTTAATAAAGATATAAAAATAAACGAAAAGGACTAAATTGAATAAAACAAGTTGTGGGCAATTGAAAGGAATGAAGAAATGGCTTATTGAGGCGCAAACATAGGGGGACCGAAACAAATTCCATCATTAAAAGCAGCACATTACGGGATAAATCAAAAAGCGCGAAATTATGGGCCAAATTGAAAAAAAAAATGACTTAATTGCAAAACCTGAAAAAGCGGAAGGACTGCGCGCATAAATATCCATTCAAATGAGAACACGCGGATCCTCTAGCGGGTCGGTCGGATGGGTCGGGCATGGCAAAACGACGTCGTTTTGGGCTTAAGTGTAGCCCCAAAACGACGTCGTTTTGGAGGGCTATATAAGGCCTAAACTAACCAAAAAATCATTTGGGAGAGGGAAAGAAAAAAAAAGAAGAGAGAGGGAAGAGAGAAGGGAGAGAGAAGGGAGGGGGAAGGAAAATCCGGCCAGGGGGCCGGTCACCGGAGGCACGGAGGCTCGCCGCGGCGCCGGCACCGAAAAGGTAAAAAAATATTTTTTATTTTTTTATGTTTATATTATATTGTTATTTTATATTTTTTAGTATATATATATGGGAAAATAGAACAAAAGACAAAACAAGAATAGATTCACAACCACCTTAGGTTTCCGGTTCTGATTTTTGACTTGTTGATTTACTGATTTTTGGGTGTTCGAATCTCTGCCTTTTGATGTTAAGATTGTAGTATTTCGGATATCAATTGTTTGCTTTTGGTTAGGAAATTGAAAGAGAGAAGAAGAAAAAAAGGGTCCCCCAAAATACAACCGATTCTTCCCTTTGAAATCTCCAAAAAACATCAAAATCCTCCCTCCTTACAATGACCATAGGGCTTTTATATAGCCCAAAATCCAAAAAAAAAATACAAAGAATTTCATTTTTTGGTGTTTTTCTTTGCTGTCCTTTTTTGTCTTCTTTTGCAGGCATAGAGTGGTGGAGGCAAGTGGGTGTGCTGGTGGCAGACAACTGGTAGTGGCGGGCCAAGGTGGGGCGGCGGCTAGGTTCTTCTCCTCTCTTTTTTTGCTGAAAATTGTTTAGGTTTGGGCTGGGTTTAGGGTTTTAGTCTATTGGGCTAAATTGGGTTTGGTTAGGGTTGGTTTAATTTTGTGATGGGTTGGGCAAATATTGGGCTATACAACTGCCCCTCTTTGCTCGTTTCGTGTAACGAGAACAGAGCAAAGACATAGAAAGACCAATTTTGCCCAGCCTTGCAGGGCCTCGACTTCTTTTGACACTTCTCTTCTTCAGGTAGCCTCATTCCGTCCACTGTGCCTTGTTGCTTCGATCCATTCTACTGTACTTCAGGAAGATCTGATTTGTAGCTTTAATCTTCTTCGCAAGGGAACGAAATTTATGTTTTCAGTCTATTCCACTGCAACATCAGGGGGATAAGACCTGACACGATCTCCTCTACTGTAACTTCAAAAAGGTAAGATCTTTTATTTTAATCCACTCCACTGTAATCTCAGGCAGATAGGATTACTATCTTCAATCTACTCCGCTGTAATCTCAGGGAGATAAGATCTGAAATTTTTCGGTCTTGTTCCACTGTAATCTCAGGGAGATAAGATCTATCATTTTGATCCGCTCCACTGTAACTTCAGGAGATAGGATAGTGTCTTCGATCTGCTCCGCTGTAATCTCAGGAGATAAGATCTCTGGCTTCAATCTGCTCCACTGTAACCTCAGGGAGATAAGATCTGGAATTCTCCGGTCTACTCCACTGTAACCTCAGGGAAATAAGACCTGATGTGATCTTCTCTACTGTAACTTCAGAGAGATAAGATCTTTTAATCCGCTCCATTGTAATCTCAAGGAGATAGGATTACTATCTTTGATCTGCTCCGCTGTAATCTCAGGGAGATAAGATCTCTGGCTTCAATCTGCTCCACTGTAACCTCAGGGAGATAAGATCTGAAATTTTTTTTTGGTCTGTTCCACTGTAATCTCAGGGAGATAAGACCTGTATAATAAACCTAATTATGCCTAATGATTAGGATGACATGATCAAAATGAAACAAATGCTCCTAACTAGACATATGTGAATGGTGTTTGCATGAATGCAGAATTTTATTTTTCCGAGAATGATCTCGCTTAGGTTATCACTACTCGAAGTTTATCAAGGTTTTGTGACTGATGTGCTACAAGCCTTCTCGCTTGACTGATTTTTCTGAAGAAACATTTAGCCAGACTGTCCCCATTGTAAACCTCAAAGTTATATCCACTGGGACGCCAAAATTTGTACCATCATTCTCTCACAGTAATCTAAGGGTAGAAATATGTGGCTTTTCCTCTGTCCTCTTTTATCACAATTCGGGGATATAGGATCTGAACCGTTCTGGTTTCCTACACCATTCTCAAGGTGTCGTACCAAAGTCTTATGCGCAAGTGAAGGCTCTCTTCTCCAAGGTAACCTCTTCCTATTGCCTGATGATCATTGCTTGCTTGTTCATTTAAGCTTTGTAATTAACACGACAGCTCGTCATTTTGTTCAATCAATGTTTAGACAACAAAATCTGAAAGGATAGTCTTTAGCTTAGACTTTCCTTCTTAGATATTTCACCCTTTAAACTTGGTATTTTCTAAACAATAGTCATGTTTCAGGTCCCTATATTATTTAGAAATTTTCCAGAGTAATGTGCAAAACTTCTTTCCTGAAAGTTTCATTAGTTCGTTAATCACTATTCCTATGCAACATGTTTGCAAAAAGATCATAACAATGGATAAGAATAAAGCTAGTTCTGATCATAACTCAAATAAAACATCACAGATGGCGAAAGAAAAGGTAACAAAGAAATGGATTGAGAATGTGCGTTTTCACAAAAAGAAAGGAAGAAAAAAAAACAAGATAATGTATTTTCAAGAATACACATAAGAACTAGGTCCCCAGTTATCGCAGCTTGAGTTTCTCTGTACAAACTTTCTGAATACCCTTCTAAGTTTGACATGTGTTCAGGAGATCTGCAATACTCTGTCAATGTTCCAAGACGTTGCATATCCTTTCTTATTGGTTCAAGTAAAGGAAGATCATCATATCCCCGATCAAAATTTGATCCGCTCAAATCCTGATGTTCCAATCCTGCCCAATACTTGAGTCGCCTTTTCCGGGTTTTCGACTCAAGCCCTCTTTGGTCTCAAAGTGCCCTTTACGGGTTTTCACCTTAGCCTCTCCAAAGTTTTTTTTTTTTTCAAGTGAAGTATTTCTTGACGGAGTCTGCGTTTACAGGATTTGGTAAACTTTTGCCATCCATCTCGCATAGGATCAAAGCTCCACCAGAAAATGCCTTCTTTACAACATAAGGGCCTTCCCAATTTGGCATCCATTTTCCTCTAAAATCTTTTTGCATAGGAAGAATCTTTTTTAGTACCAAGTCCCCTTCACGAAATTCTCGGGGGCGAACCTTTTTATTATAGGCTCGCATCATTCGTTTCTGGTACATTTGCCCATGGTGAATAGCTCTTAGCCTCTTTTCTTCTATTAGGTTCAACTGATCGTACCGAGATTGGATCCAATCGGCTTCATCCAACTGTAGCTCAGATAACACCCGTAGAGAAGGGATTTCAACTTCAATGGGTAATACTGCCTCCATTCCATAAACCATAGAAAAAGGCGTTGCCCCAGTAGAAGTTCTAACAGATGTTCGATAGGCAAGGAGTGCAAATGATAATTTCTCATGCCAATCCTTGTAGGTTTCAGTCATTTTCCCCACAATCCTTTTAATGTTCTTATTGGCCGCCTCCACTGCACCATTCATTTTGGGACGATACGGCGATGAGTTATGATGCTTAATTTTAAATTTGCTACAAACTTCAGCTATTGTGCTATTATTCAAGTTCATCGCATTGTCGGATATGATCCTCTTAGGCATTCCATATCGACAAATGATCTCCTTCTTCAAGAATTTGCTGACTACTGCTTTCGTGACATTTGCATATGAAGCAGCCTCCACCCACTTAGTAAAGTAATCAATTACTACGAAGATGAAGCGATGCCCATTAGAAGCCTTTGGTGATATTGGCCCAATAACATCCATACCCCACATGGAAAACGGCCAAGGAGAGGTCATGACGTGAAGAGGTGAAGGGGGCGCGTGTATTTTGTCTCCGTAAATTTGGCATTTGTGGCACTTCCTGGCATAATCAATACAATCTCCTTCCATGGTGGGCCAATAGTACCCAAATCTCATGATCTGTCTGGCCATCGTGAAACCACTGGCGTGCGTCCCACAAATACCTCATGGACTTCTTCCAAAATTTTCTTGGCTCCACAGCATCCACACACCTTAACAGTACTTGATCCTTCCTTCTTTTATTAACACTTCTCCATCTAAGACATATTCAATGGCTATCTTTCTCAGAGTTCTTTTGTCATTCTCTGTCGCTTGATCAGGGTATTCCCGATTCTTCACATATTGTAGGATACTCTGATACCAAGGACAATCATCTTTTCCCTCCTCCTCAATATTGCAGCAATTAGCCGGGGTCTCAGAGATACTCATCTGAACAGGCCTCATTGCCTCAAGTCTATTCACCTGAATCATCGAAGCTAGAGTAGCTAAACATCAGCCATTTGGTTTTCCTCCCGTGGGAGGTAATAGAAGGTGATATCGTCAAACTCCTCAGCCAATTCAAGAACTAGTTTTCTATAACCGATTAGCTTAGGATCCCTAGTCTCCCACTCCCCTTTGAGTTGGTATATCACCAACGCTGAATCCCCGTATACTCTCAGTACTTTGATGTTCCGTTCAATGGCTGCACGAATGCCCATAATACATGCTTCATATTCTGCCATGTTATTTGTACAATCGAAGTCCAACTTGCTAGCAACAGGATAATGATCTCCACTTGGGGATACCAAAACTGCCCCAACTCCATTACCCGTAGCATTTGAAGCTCCATCAAAATTTAACTTCCATACGCGATCCATTTGAGGATTTTCTTCAGTATTCGCCACATACATCAAGTCCTCGTTTGGAAAATCGAAATTCAAAGATTCATAGTCCTCCAAGGCTCTACTAGCTAGGAAATCGGCTATTGCACTTCCCTTTATGGCCTTCTGACTGACATATACTATATCAAATTCTGAGAGCAAGATCTGCCATCTAGCCATTCTCCCGTTCAAAGCAGTCGATTCCATCATATACTTTAAAGGATCTAACTTTGAAATCAGCCAAGTCGTGTGATACAACATATACTGCCTCAGTCTTCGGGTTGCCCAGATTAGAGCGCAACACAACTTCTCAATTGATGAGTACCTCATTTCGCAATCGGTAAATTTCTTACTGAGGTAGTATATTGCCTTTCTTTCTTTCCTGTCTCATCATGTTGGCCCAATACGCATCCCATGGAATTCTCCAACACTGTTAGATACAATATCAATGGCCTATCTGGACTTGGAGGTGATAAGACTGGGGTATTAGCCAAGTACTGCTTTATCTTATCGAAAGCCCTCTGACACTCTTCATCCCATTCACCCGGATTATGTTTCTTTAAGAGCCAGAATACTGGATCACATTTCTCTGTCAGTTGTGAGATGAACCGAGCAATGTAATTCAGCCTCCCTAGGAAACCTCGAACCTCCTTCTGAGTGCGCGGGGGAGGTAAATCTCGTATTGCCTTTACTTTGTCTGGGTCAACCTCGATCCCCTTTTTGCTAACTATGAAGCCTAATAACTTCCCTGATCTGGCTCCAAACGTGCATTTGGCCGGGTTAAGCTTGAGCTGAAATTTCTTTAATCTCAAAAATAACTTTTTCAAGACCTGAACATGCTCTTCTTCCGTTCTAGACTTCGCGATCATATCGTCAACATAGACTTCGATCTCTTTGTGCATCATGTCGTGAAACAAAGTCACCATAGCTCTTTGATATGTTGTTCCCGCATTCTTCAATCCGAAGGGCATTACCTTGTAACAGAATGTTCCCCATAAGGTAATGAATGTGGTTTTCCTCATGTCTCCAGGATGCATCTTTATTTGATTGTATCCAGAAAAACCGTCCATGAAAGAAAACAATGAATAGCCCGCCGTGTTATCTACCAAAGTATCAATATGAGGCAGTGGAAAGTTGTCCTTTGGACTAGCCTTGTTTAAATCCCTATAATCCACACACATTCGTACCTTTCCATCTTTTTTGGGAACAGGGACGATGTTGGCTACCCAATCCGAATACTTGACCTCTTGTAAGAATCCAGCGTCGAATTGTCTTTTGACTTCTTCTCTTATTTTCAACACAATGTCAGGTCTCATTCTCCTAAGCTTCTGTTGAACGGGTTTACAATCCTCCTTTATGGGCAGACGATGCACCACAATGTTAGTACTTAGCCCAGGCATATCTTGGTACGACCACGCGAAAACATCCTTGAACTCTCGGAGCAAATTAATGAGGTCTTGCCTTGTCTTTGCGGTGATTTCAGTTCCAATTTTCACCTCCTTTCCATCCTCTAGGCTCACTATTTCTAACGATTCCCTATGAGGTAGGATATGCTTATCCTCTTGTTCCATCATTCTTAACAAGTCCGGAGATGCATCATAATCTTCGTCATTTTCAAAGTCGTGGGATCCCTCTGAACACACTTTTTGCTCAAAAATAGGCTCCGTGTTTGAGGCAGCGTCACTCATGTCATTGATATCTGAAGACCTATGAGGGCATATCAAAGAATATACCAAGAATATAAATTTATGAATATGTTTGTGCAAAAGAATTACAAATGAAAGAATTATTTGTAAGACAATCAACCAAATGAAAAATATAAAAGGAAAAAAAAATGACTGATTGAGATGAACGTAGACACGTATTTCATTAAAATAATGATATTTAGGCCCAATGCCTATTTCACAAAAGATTTCATATCGTTTCTAGGCCAACAAACAACAGGAATGTTTTGAGCATTACTCTGAATAAGCCCTAAAGACTACAGGGATTTCTTCAGCAGTCCAATTGTTTAGCTCGCTTCCAGGCTCATAAGGGCAGATCTCCAACAAAGCCCTCCTTTCCGTTGCTTCTATGGCGTTGGTATAAACATTTTCCAACATTCCTCCCATGCCGATACCGGACACTCCACATTCAGAATGAATAAATCCTCCCGACACAAAAGATGTAGATATGTGGGGAAAGGTTAAAGGCTCACACTTAGCTTCATGTCCATTCAAACGCGCCCTTCTTCTCTCTTGTCTCTTCTCTACCTCTTTCTTCTTCTGCTTTATGTCTGGCCTGTACCCTAAACCAAATCTATCAAACTTTTCCTTCGGCATTGGTGCCTCAATCCTTCCCTGAAGATATTTTCCCAATCCTTTCCTGGGTAAGGCTCCTCTTCCTACCATCAATCGCAATCCCATCTCAGTGGTCCTGGATATTTTCGGTACTGGAATTCTATTTCCCTCCGCAATAAACATCGCGTTCACAAATTCTAACGACCGAAAAGAACATTCTAGTGCCTCATCGTTGATGTCCACATAAGGTGCATCGCTAGTCATCATTGCGATAATATCCTCCTCTGCATCTATTGTTACCAACCGATCCTCCGATACCAACTTCACCTTCTGATGTAATGATGAAGGTACTGCCCCTGCTGAGTGTATCCACGGTCTCCCCAATAGACAGTTGTAGGAGGGTTTAATATCCATTACCAAGAAATCCACCTCATAAGTGACTGGGCCAATCCTTAATGGTACCTCAATTCTCCCCATAACCTCTTTTTTGTTCCATCAAATGCCCTTACTATGCTCTGGCATGCTTTCATGTGCGAACTGTCTATTGGTAATCGACTAAGAGTGGACAAAGGCAATACATTTAGTGCAGATCCATTATCAACCAAGGCCCCCGGGAGTGTGTACCCTTTGCATCGGACAGTAACATGCAGGGCTTTAGTAGAACCTCTTCCTCCGGATGGTATTTCATCATCATTGAAGAAGATAAAATTGTCAGCACCAATATTGTTGATCAACCGATCCAGCTTGTTTACCGAAATATCGTCAGCCACATATGTTTCGTTTAGCACCTTTAAAAGTGCATTCCGATGTACTTCTGAGTTTAGGAGTAAAGCTAATACAGAAATGCGGGCTGGCTGTTTGTGCAGTTGCTCCACAACACTGTATTCACTGTGTTTCAAAAACTTCAAAAACTCATTTGCCTCCTCTTCTTTTATTGGTTCATTTACCAATGGCTCAACTTCTACTGCTTTCCCTTTCCTCTGTTCTTTCTTCCAATTCTCTTCCCTGGACGACTCTGCTTGAGCGTCATATCTTTTTCCATTGCGCGTGTAAGAACCTATTTCCTGATTTCTTTCTGCTCCTTTTCCCAAAATGGTCACATTACACCCGTAATTCCACGGCACCATTTTGTTATCCCTATAAGAGAAATTTGATGGTTTCTGGATTACAATTTTCGGTGTTACCTGAGCCCTAACCTCATTACCCCTAGGGCGTGAGATAATGACCACAGGATGATTTATTTTTGGAGCCTTTGTTCCCAACTCTGTCGCGCATATGCTTCTCATTTCTTTCGCATCTTCATAAAACCTCATCTCCTTGTTATCCATCATGCTTTGAACCAAAGCCTTGAATCCTTCACATTCTTGGATTTCATGCCCTGTTTTATGGTGAAATTCACAATAATTTCCCATCTCATGCCCTTCCTCAGAATCTGAAATAACCAACCCTCTTTTCGCCATTTCTTTCCAGACCCGTTTCAATGGAGTTTTTACTTCAGCAATGTCAGTCTTGACTTCTTCTCCCGTACCTTCGCTAACCATATTCACCCCCTTATCTGCGTGATTAGGTAACGGATTCTTTGCGTTAGGTGAGTCGTCAAGTTTGACGACACCTAAATTGATAAGTCCTTCTACTACCTTCTTGAAGGCAGTACAATTTTCTATCGAGTGCCCAGAAATTCCCGCATGATAATCACATTGCGCGTTCATATCATACCATTTTGGATACGGGGGTTGTAGAGGACTCAAGTAACGGGGAGCAACAACATGTGCATCGAATAAAGTCTGATACAACTCCTTGTATGACATCGGGATTGGCGTGAATTGGGGCTTTTCAGTAATTTGCCTAGCTCCCGACTATTGTCTTGATGATCCCTGTTGATTAGCAACCACTTTCTTTGGTTGATTCACGGTAATTGACCTACCATAAGCATTCACATTATTCACTTCATTTTCTCTTTTCTTCGGGGGTACCCTCCTATTATTTTCTCCTCCATCTATTTTTCCACTTTTAATGGCATGCTCAATCATTTCACCATTCATGATTATATCCGAGAAGTTTTTTGAAGCGCTTCCCAACATGTGAGTGATGAACGGGGCTTTCAAAGTATTAATAAAAAGCGTCGTCATCTCTTTTTCCAAAAGTGGTGGTTGCACCTGAACCGCCACCTCTTGCCACCTCTGCGCATATTGTCTGAAACTTTCGTTTGATTTCTTCTCTAAATTTTGCAGAGTTATCCTGTCAGGCATTATTTCTGAGACATGATTGTATTGTCTCAGGAAAGCCTGTGCTAAATCCCTCCAAGTAGCAATTTTAGCTCGGCTCAGCTGATTGTACCACTTTGACGCCGCTCCCGTAAGACTTTCCTGAAAGCAATGTATTAATAATTGATCATTATTAATATGCCCCGTCATTCTTCTACAAAACATAGTAATATGGGATCCTGGGCAACTAGTCCCGTTGTATTTCTCGAATTCCGGCATCTTAAATTTGTAAGGGAGCACCAAGTCCGGAACCAAGCTCAGATCCTTTGCATCTATTCCATAGCTTTCGATGCTTTCTATTGCCCTAAACTTCTCTTCTATCCATTTCCATTTCTCCTCAAATTGTTTTGGAAATTCCTCCTTCGCCTTGTCCTTTTCAACCATCTCATCAAGATCTGGGACAGCAATATTATTCGGGCTATCACTGGGATTAAAGCCCGCTCCGGGTTGAAAATTCATTGGGATTGAAGCATCGCCTTGGAACTGCTGGGGCCTAACCAGCTCAGTCTGTACTTGCGCATGCGGAGGCGTGAAACCTGGAGGATAAAGTGGTTCACCATTGTTTTCTTCTTCACTAACAATCACAGGACCTTTACCCTTATCTACTCCCTTCAATAATTGCGTCATCTTAGCCACCAGATCATTTTGGGACTCCTCCATCTTTTGCACCATGTCACGCTGAATCTTTTCCATTTGCTCTTTCATTTGCGCCTGCAACTGGTCTTGCATTTCTTTTTGAAGTCGCTCTAGCTTCTCCAACCTTTGGTCCATAACTTTTGCCTTAGCTCGGGTGCCGTAACTTTGTTGGGTTTCCAGGTTAACTGAAATGATTTTATTCGATTAAGTTTTTTTTAAATGGTTATTAATGCATATGATGTGATGCAATGCATGAAAAGAATGCAAAGAAAAAGAATGCGTTGATTCTAAATTTAATTCTATTAGAATAATTTTTCTAGAAGACAAATTTTTTACATGAAAATAGTTTACATATGTGGTATTGCCCTTCATAGTCCAAGTAAACGCTGATATTTTCTTCATGGTTAAACCCTGTAAATTCTCCAAAAGATGCCTTTGCTAGCTCCTTACTGCTTAATCTGAGCCTCGATCTCTTGCTCGCTTATCTCCATGATATTCATCAAAAAGTGCCGGCTCTTGGATAATCTTCGTTGGCAATTAAATCAAGTCATGTATTCCTTCGTGGACTTCCGGCTTTCTCTCGTCATGCCTTCGTTGGCTTGAATCTCTAGAAATTACATCATGTATTCCTCCGTGAACTACCAGCTTTCTCTCATCGTGTTTACTCAGACTATATTCAGGTGACCGCACTATAATCCACTTTATCAAGAAATTCGTTTCCTTATGACAAACTATTCTATTTAGGAATCGAATTTCGAATCAACACATTCTTTTCTTTGATGTAATGTAATGCAAATGCATGAATGTAAAAAGAAAGGAAGACATTTATTCTGAATTTAATTTCATTGGAACAACTTTTCTAGAAAACAAATTCCTTTACATAAAACGGACTACATACACGGTCTTTCTCTCATATTCCAAGTGAAGACACCTTTCTTCCTCTTCATATCTGGATCTTATGGTCGAGTCTGACGAATTCTCCAAGAGATGTCTATATTAACTCATTTTTTGCTTGATCCAGGCTGCGACTCGTTGCTCACTTATTTCTATGATACTTTTCAGCTCCTTTAAGAAAGTCAAGACATGACAGCTCTCGAATAATCTTTGTTAGTTTCTGTCTTCAGGCAATGAAGCAAAGTCTTGTATTTCTTCACGGACTATCAGCCTTCTTTCATGTATTCACTTGGACCATATTTAGACAACCGTGTTATAATCCACTTTATCAAAAAATTTGTTTTCTTATGACAAACTGTTCTATTTAGCAATCAAATATGAATCAACACCTCCTTCCTAGGATGATGTAATAAAATGCAATTATAAACAAAAACAAAACACGTTAGTGCAGAATAAATAACAAATAAAGCAATTCGAGTTTGGAGTGGCTCTACGTAGGGTAGGCTCCTAGGTCTCTCTATATGTGGTTTGGTTCTAGAGTAAGGGTACCTGAACCAGCAGATTCCTCGATCCTCACCCATTATAGGCTCATATGGACCGAGTTCAGTTCAGGGGAATACATTTCCCTATGGCCATGCGGAGATGAAAATCTCACGAAGACATAGGTACGGATGTATCCCGGAAGCGATTCACTATCCCATGCGGAGGTGAAAACCTCACGAAGGCGTAGTTTCTCACTCCCACTTAAAAAGGTGTGACCAGCGGTCATGCAATGCAATGTGCAGAGGTATAAAATAAAATACAGAACACAATAAAAAATATATCTCAAAACAAAAGTGATGCAATGAAAGGATCGTAAATTTAAATCAAATTTTCCACTTTCAACAAAAAGACAAGAAATAATCAACACGTGGCTTGACTCTCTCATTTCGTCCACAGCGGAGTCGCCAAGCTGTTGACACCATTTTTTTTATGAAAACGGGGTCGACTTGGATTTTAAAAAAAGAATGAAAACGGGAGTCGCCACCAATCCTTTTTTGACGAGGTGTGATCGGGTCACCTCAAAAAGTGGTTGTTTTTAATAAATGATTTAATTTTATTTAAACAACGATTTTGGTCTACGAAATTCAGAAAAATGAGTTCGGGAGTCGGTTACGCACGAGGAAGGATTAGCACCCTCGATACGCCCAAAATTGGTACCTAGTTGATTAATTAGTGTCTTAGTGTCGAAAATTGAAAATTTGAGGAGTTTTAAAAATACGATCCTTAAAAGAAACTCTGATAACGTGAATTGAAATATAAGATTCTCTTGTTCCGAAGGAATATCACATCCAGCACGTTAGGACACGATACTCTAAACCATCGAAACCAATATCACCTTATAGTTTAATGAAACCACACTTTGAAGCTTTAAGAGGATATTTGGCTATTTAGTCGAACGAGAAATCGAAACCCAGCACGTTAGGGCACGTTTTCTCGATTTTCCAAACGCGAAATATTGCCTTATTTAGAAAATTTTCCTTTTGATGCTTGGTGTTAATGCTTGACAAAACAATAACGAATACGACAAGGTAAGCAAAGTAAAGTGAGTAACAACAATACAATAGGCAAAAATGAAATGACGAGGCGATTACATAAATAAAGCATACAAATAAATAAATAGAACTAACATTTTAGAAAAAGCACAAGTGTACATGGATAAATAAACAAACACCAAATAACAATGATGACGATAAATACAATTATGTAAAAATGTATATACATGTATAATTTTTAGCCATAAAATAAGAAACGCATATAAATTATAGAATATGAAAACATAGATAAATATATACATATAAAAAAATCGGTAAGTATTATAAAAATAAAAATGTAAATATGTGTTTATATATATTTACAAATTGTGATAATATAAAATATATGTATGTGAATTATAAAATATGTGAAGTATACAAAAAGCATTTTTAAGAATATAAAGAATATATATAAGTATGTATATGATGTAAAATATGCATAAATATATGTAAGTATATAAAAATTATGAAATATGAAAAATATATTTAAGTATGTATAAGTACGTATATATACATATATGAATTAAGATGTATGTATTTATGCTTATACCTATGTATACATAAAAATATGAGATATAAAAATATAAAAAGTATATTTATAATAAATGAAAAGTATGTACGTAAATATATTATAAAAATGTATCAACAATTTGAAATTATGAATATTAAAATATTTTAATATAAATAATATATAAGATGATGACATATATATTTAGCGATATTAAGAATCCATATAACATACGTAGAACATATATAGTATATGCATACCTTAGAAATGATAAGAATGATAATAAAACTATTTTCTACACTACATAAATACATACACATATATATATAAACAACAGTATATACAATATAATATTAGAAATATATATATAATAGTGTAAAATATAACTAATAATATTAAAATATATACAATGATAATATATATAAAAGATATATGTACATATAATTATATAATATAAAATTAAAATATAATAATACGACATAAAAAAACATGACACAAATAAAGTATAGTATTAAGGACACATATATAATACATGAAGAATATACATAATACTAAAATATTTAGGTAATATATGCGTATATTAAAAACTAGTAATAATATTACCGAGGTATATACAAATATGTCAAGTATATATACGTATTATAAATATATAAATATATAACAAAACATAAACTAATAAAATAATAATAATAATAATAATAATGATAACATTGGAATATAAAAGAAACAAACATAAGATTAATAAAATATTAGAATAAAAATGAAATAAAAATATTAAATATGAAAATATATATATATGTATACACGTACATAATAAAAATATATATTAATACATAATAATAATACTAATACTAATAATACTAATAATATAAAAATAACAAGGATATTTAATAAAGATATAAAAATAAACGAAAAAAGGACTAAAATTGAATTAAAAACAAAGTTGTGGGGCAAATGTGAAAGGAAATGAAGAGAAATGGGCTTATTTGAGCGCGCACAAAACATAGGGGGACCGAAACAACAATTATTCCATTCCATTAAAACGCAGCACATTAGCGGGGACTAAATCAAAAAGCGCGAGAAATTATGGGGCCAAATTGAAAAAAGAAAATGACTTAATTGCAAAACCCTGAAAAAGCGGAAGGACTGCGCGCATAAATATCCCATTCAAATGAGAACACGCGGATCCTCTAGCGGGTCGGGTCGGATGGGTCGGGCATGGCCAAAACGACGTCGTTTTGGGGCTTAAGTGTAACCCCCAAAACGACGTCGTTTTGGAGGGCTATATAAGGCCTAAACTAACCAAAAAATCATTTGGGGAGAGGGAAAGAAAAAAAAAGAAGAGAGAGGGAAGAGAGAAGGGAGAGAGAAGGGAGGGGGGAAGGAAAATCCGGCCAGGGGGGCCGGTCACCGGACGGCCACCGGAGGCTCGCCGGCGCCGGCCACCGAAAAGGTAAAAAAAATATTTTTTTTATTTTTTTATTTTTTTATGTTTATATTATATTGTTATTTTTATATTTTTTTAGTATATATATATATGGGAAAATAGAACAAAAGACAAAACAAGAATAGATTCACAACCACCTTAGGTTTCCGGTTCTGATTTTTGACTTGTTGATTTACTGATTTTTGGGTGTTCGAATCTCTGCCTTTTGATGTTAAGATTGTAGTATTTCGGATATCAATTGTTTGCTTTTGGTTAGGAAATTGAAAGAGAGAAGAATAAAAAAAGGGTCCCCCAAAATACAACCGATTCTTCCCTTTGAAATCTCCAAAAAACATCAAAATCCTCCCTCCTTACAATGACCATAGGGCTTTTATATAGCCCCAAAATCCAAAAAAAAAAAATACAAAGAATTTCATTTTTTGGTGTTTTTCTTTGCTGTCCTTTTTTGTCTTCTTTTGCAGGCATAGAGTGGTGGAGGCAAGTGGGTGTGCTGGTGGCAGACAACTGGTAGTGGCGGGCCAAGGTGGGGCGGCGGCTAGGGTTCTTCTCCTCTCTTTTTTTGCTGAAAATTGTTTAGGTTTGGGCTGGACTTAGGGTTTTAGTCTGTTGGGCTAAATTGGGTTTGGTTAGGGTTGGTTTAATTTTGTGATGGGTTGGGCAAATATTGGGCTATACATCTACATTACTCAAAAGTAAACCCCATCTTCCAAGGGTTAAATAGAAAAAAACTAAAATACAAGTAACTCCATGCTTGTGCAAGTAGAGTCTCTTAAACCCGTTGTAATGGCATCCGATTTATTCCTAATCCTATCTTGTCACACCCCAAGTCTGGCGAACCTAAGATTTTGGCGTACAATGACAAAATAGTTTGTTTGGCGAAGTGTAATCCGCCCATATGTTTCTTTTGATGCATAGGTGTGGGCATATTGTAACTGCCATATAAGTAAATGAAGATTTTATTTTAGGATATTCTATTATTTAAAGGAAAAGATAGTGTTAAGCAAAAACGAGAAAGTATGATATGAATTATCGCCAAAGGTATAGTACACCTTGTTTGTCTAAAGTACTGTGCTAGTTAAGTTGTAAAGTAACTTATTAGGAACCAACTGGATAGACTAGTCTGATATTTATAATGTGGGATAAGGTAAAATGACTTTAAAGATAGGTAGAAGTTTGTAAAATGATGAATGATGTTTTAATTGAAATGATTCATTTTGTATAAGCCAGTTAAGGTTAGTTGATTGTATTCTATATGCATACGGATATTGAATGGTGCTTAAATAGTATTGTTTGATAGCTTGTGAATGTTTGATTTGGAGTGCCAATTGTGGCACATTGGTTAGACATTTAGGATAGATGGTTTTAAGTGTTGTTTTTGGCATATTGTAGTGAATTGAATTAGTTTTATACATGATAAATGCTACCTATATGTGTATATGAAATAAGTTAGGTTTGCGCATGGAATGGACTTTTCAACTTGTGATTTTTGACCTTTTTGACATAAGTATCGATAGAATGGACCAAAGAATCAATACAAGACTAATTGAACAATCTCAAGAATACATATTTGGTATCGATAATTTTTTTTAGTATCGGTATTTTTTAAATTATATCAATACCTTGAAAATGATATTGATACTTTGAATTGGCAGAATACCGAAATGATATCGATATATATTTTCGTATCGATACTCATTATAAAATATCGACACCTATTTACTTGGTATCGATAGTTATCCAAAGCTTTAAAGTTTTATAATTTAGTCCATAACTTCAAACTCTATCTAAATTTTAAAAGGTTTAAAGCTCGTTTTAACTTCTTTAAAATATGCACAGCATGTTTTTAGTTATGTATAACATCATTAATAAATATATGGAATGTTTTATTCTGTTATAACGTGTACTGCCCTATTTTGTTTGGTAACATCTGGTAACCTTATTCCGGTGAGGGGTGTTACAGAACCCTTAGAAAGGTTTCTGGGAATCCTTGACTTTACTTTCTTAATCTTACATACACAAAAGGACTAAGGGCCTTACAAGTTTCTCGGGTTTTCTACTTTTCCAAGCAATTCTTCATGACCATCACTCCATGTAAAACTTCTCATATCCATCACTTCCTTAGAGCAACCAAGGAAAAAGATGAATGAGAGGAGAAAATTAAACAAAATTAATAAGAAGCCCCCTCAGGAAGTCATTTTTTGCTATTTATAGCCCTTCCCGTACAGCCTCCAACTGTATAAAATCCATTCTTTGACAATCCTTATGTTCCCCACTAAAGAGTCAATTGGTTTAAATCCAACCAAACCGGCCTTGGATTTCCACCAAATCCTAAATTGGTTATTTTCTCCTCCTGACTTTCCAGTAGAGGTCACCAAATTATGTCTTGTCTCAATTTAATCCCTCAATTATTTCTAAATTTCTGAACTTAATGGAAATCGGGTGTTACAAAGTTATTCAATTGTCAATATAGTAATATAATAAACAATAAAAAAATATTTTTACACAATTTAAAACTTTTTTCAAACTCGAACTTAAATATATTATATTTTCATATTTTCATATACAACATTTATGCATATCATATAATAAAATTAATTATGTTTATAAAATTCATTTTCATATTGGTAGAGTTGTGTGATCCGAATCTCATTTGATTTGGCTTAAAAAGTTTGAGGTGCAACTCAGTTGTTAAAGAAATAAAATCAAGAGGCAAAATTGGGGATCTGTGGGGCGAGGGGGCAGAGCCACAACGGTACAGACCTTGCCACACAAGTTGAGAGTATGTATAGGATTATACTTCTTCTATTAGACGTTGATTATAAAAGGGTTGTTTAAACCTTTATAAATTGCGCATAGCCGCAAATCTTTTGTATTGTTGTTTTTCAACATTAATGAATTTCTTCTCCTCTGCCTATGGTTTTTCCCAATAAGGGTTTTCTACGTAAAATTTGCATGTTCTCAATTTTCTTTCTTATTGCTTTGATATCATTCCTACTGTCAATATCAATGTATAGTATAACACATATTATATAATCATTCATTTTACGTATAAGAAGCACTTTAATTTTTTTTGGTATTAAATATCTCTATCAAGATAGTTAGTACCATATTGACAAGCGTATTGTTTTTGTCCTGATACTAATATCTAATGGTATTTGTGTGTTTTAATATACTATTTCGAGTTTCTCGATGTTTTTTATTTTCACATATATGTATATATTATAGTCTAACTTTTTGGTTTCTTCATAAATTTTATATAATATATACAAGCAAATATATCTCAATTATTTTTTTTTTGAAATTCCAGATTGGGCTTTTATTGATTAAAACATTCAAACTATTTGAAATAGTCCAAAACAAACAAACTAAAGCAAAAGTCAAAAAAAGAAACGGGCACAAAGTAATCGGCCCAGAAACAGGTTCCCTCACCTAACAAAATATCTAGATATTAAAAGAAAACTCTAGAACCAGCTATTAATGCGTCGATCCGTTGCCCAATCAGAAGCTACTGAAATCTGTCATCCTCTCACCCTGTCATTTCAATTTCCTTTTGACGTTTCCATATGTCAAAATTGCCTAGCAGATCATTTCTGTTTCTTTATTGCTCTGAAAACTTTCTCTCTTCCAAACTCCATCTCTCGATGCTTCCTTAATCTGGTTCACTCAGCTCATCATGCCATGCTTGGGTCTCTGCATAATCAAGAACGCCCATTTCCAGGTAAAATTCCTCTCCTCTTCTTAGCGTCTCTGTTGCAAGGATATGTGCAAGGTTGTTTGCAGATCTTGGTGTGTGAAGAAATCTGATATTTTTTGCTTCTAGTATTTTCTGTTGTATATCATAAATATATGCCCCTACCATTGATCTGTCATGATCCTTTTTGTTGCATTTCTTGATTATTACGAGGGAATCTCCTTCAAAAATGAGTGCATGCCAACCATGGTCAACTCCTACTTGGACTGCTTTCCGACAGGCAATTGCTTCAGCAACAAAAGCAGATGGAACTCCATTGTGGATTTCTGAGCAGGAAAAAGAATTTTTCCTTCCGAGTCTCTGGCTACAACACCTGAGGCTGACCGGTTCTGAATCTGATTATATGCACTATCAAAATTAATCTTTATGGATTCCCACTGTGGATGTGTCCATCTCTTATTTCCTTTCATTATTTCTAAGTTTCTTTGTTCAAGATCAGTTAACTCAATGATGCAATTACTAACAAAGTTTGCAACTTCTATTCCATTACTAACTTTGCCTTCATGTATGTTTCTGTTTCTGTCTCCCCATATGGCCCATAGTGCATAGCAAAAGAGTCGACTTTGATTTGGGTTTAACTGCTCTAGCGCCCAGGTGAGCCATTGTACAAAATCCTCGCTTTGATACATCATAATGTTCTGAAATGATAACGTTTTCCATACCTCTCTTGTAACAGCACAGTCACGGAATAAGTGATTCATCGTTTCAGCTCCTTCTCCACATCGGGGACACCTTGTGTTGACTGTTAATTTTCGGTGTTGTAGATTTACCTTTGTAGGCAGATAGTTCCATGATAGCCGCCACATTGTGATATTTATTTTTGTTGGTATATTCAGGCTCCAAAGTGTTTTGTAAAATTTTCTGTAGAGGTTTTGTAAAGCATAAGCTCTAGGATTATCAGTCGATCTCTGTAATAGTTGATAGGCACTTCGTACCGTGAATTCACCCGACTTCTCCCCTCCCCAAATAAGAAAATCTTCATGCGGTGATCGTGCCAGCGGGATCCTAAGGATTCTTTTAGCATCTGCTTCAGTGAAGGTATTGTTAATCAACTCTGCATTCCAGCTTCTACTATTACTGTCGATTAACTCATTTACTTTAGAAACGCGCATAGAATTAACTCCTGACGACAATTTAAAATTATCAGAATCTGGAATCCAAGCATCAGTAATGGATATACTAGAACCCGTTCCCACCTTCCAACAGTGCCCTGTTATCAATAAGGCTTTGGCTGCCCAAACACTTTTCCACACATAAGAACAAGAGTTTCCTAACTGGGAGTTTAAAAAATCATTTTCTGGGAAGTATTTGGCTTTAAAAACTTGCGCAACAAGAGAACCCTGATTATTCATAATCTGCCATCCTTGTTTAGCCAATAATGAGATATTGAATTGCGCCATATTTCGGAAACCCATACCTCCCTCCTCTTTAGGCTTACACATATATTCCCATTGGCACCAATGTATCCCTTTTTTGCCTTTTCCTTTCTGCCACCAGAATCTGGCAAACAGTTTTTCTATCTCCTCACAGAAAGATTTTGGTAGCAAAAAACATGTCATCGCATAAATAGGGATTGCTTGAAGTACTGCTTTAATGAAAACTTCTTTGCCTCCTTGAGATAAGAAACGTGTACTCCAATTATCTATCTTCTGTTTAATTTTGTCCTTTAGATTCTGAAAGGCTTCCTTCTTCTTTCTTCCAACCATGCTTGGCAGTCCAAGATACTTTTCTATATTAGTCGAGCACCTTATCCCCAATTCAGCCGAGATGCTAACTTTATCTGCTTCCGTTGTATTCGAACTGAAAAAAATTGAGGACTTGTTAAAGTTCATACATTGACCAGAACTAATCTCATATTCCTTCAAAATCTCCTTTAAGATTCTTATTCTGTCTTTAGTCACTTCACCAAACAACATGCAGTCGTCTGCAAATAATAAGTGTGAAATTGTCGGACCTCTTCTGTTGGCCTTTACTTCTTTTATCAGCCCTTCCCGAGTTGCGATTCTGATTAAAGACGAAAGTCCTTCGCCTGCAAATAAGGAAAGGACTAAGCGGATCACCTTGTCGAAGTCCTCTGGTAGGTTTAAAAACTCTGCCTCTTTTACCATTTATGGAAACTATATAAGATACTGTAGAGATACATCGCATAATTAGTGATACACATTCCTCTGCAAATCCCATACTGACCATAACTACCTTCAAAAAACCCTATTCGACTCTATCATAAGCTTTACTCATATCCAACTTTAACGCCATGAGACCTTTTTTCCCATTACGCTTTTGACGAAGTGTGTGTAAAACTTCATAGGCTATTAAGATATTATCCGAAATAAGCCTCCTAGGAACAAAAGCACTTTGAGCACTATCAATACACCTTCCAATAACTGTCTGCATACGATTGGCAATAGATTTGGCTATGATTTTATATACTACTGTGCATAAGCTAATGGGTCTGAAATTGGCGAGATTGGTAGGATTGGAATACTTCGGAATAAGAACAATCTCTGTTAAATTTAGATCTTCAATATCCTTTCCATTGTTCAGAAACTCCAAAAAAAACTTCCCAACATCTTTACCCACAATATCCTAGTATTTTTGAAAAAATAATGCCGAAAAACCATCATAACCAGGTGCTTTGGTAGGTCCCATACTTTTTACTGCACTAAAGATCTCTTCTTCCAAAAACTTTTCTAAAAGGGCCATGTTAATATCTGAAGAAATGTTGTTGATACCTGATAGAAGATGAGATAGGTCTCCTATGCCATTAGTTGAAAAGAGTTCCTGGAAATACTTTGTTGCACTTGCATTTATTTCTGATTCCTTATAGATCCCCTCCCCATCATCTGTATCCAACCTGCTAATTGTGTTGATTCGTTTTCGCATTGAGGCAAATTTGTGAAAGAAAGCCGTATTTTTATCCCCCAACTTAAGCCAGTTAGCCCGTGCTCTTTGCTCCTAGTACATTTCTTCTTTGTCAATCTCCATATTCAGATGTATTCTCTTGTCAATAATCTGAGCCATTGTATCATCATTTCGTTCATCCTCCAATAATCGTTCAAGCTCTTTTGTAAGTTTTCCGGTCAATCCCTTTTGTTTTTTCTTTATTGAATTGGCCCATCTTGTCAGATTGGTCTGTAATTTTCCTATCTTTTCAAAAATAGATCCATTTGATGATTCCCATGAACTCTTTATCTCCTCTTCAATCGTTTTCTCTGTAGTCCACCATGCTTCAAATTTAAAAACTGGGATTCTCTTCAAATTACTTTCAGTATTGGTACTAATTAAAAGAGGACAATGATCCGAAAATGAAGACTTAAGTGGTGTACATTGCCTGTTGGAAAAAATTCCATCCATTTTTCATTTGCTACACTCCTGTCAAGTCTTTCTCTAATATTTGTTTCCGGTAAATTTCCCCTTTCCCATGTATACCATTTACCCGAGTATCCCACATCAATAAGAGAACATTATTTTAGAACTTCATGGAACACTTCCATCCTTTTCTTCTCCCTCGGTTGACCTCCCATTTTTTCAAAGGAATAAGCAATTTCATTGAAATCTCCACTTACCAACCAAGGATGCTCTTGTTCCTGTCCTAAATATCTTAATAAATCCCATGAAACATTTTTATTCTGTGAGTAAGGGGATCCATAAAAGCCGGTGAATCTCCACTCTTTACTAGCTCCTTCTTCGATCAGCACATCAATATGGTTGGTTGAGAAAGTTTTGAGCTCAACTTGAACCGCCTCTTTCCATGCTAGGCAAATGCCTCCCCGCGAACCTATTGCATCTACATCTATCCCATTCATAAACCCACACCTCCTCCTAATTTTCTCCATTTGCTTTCCACTAACCTTAGTCTCCATGAGGAAGACCAATTGAGGATTATTTTGCTTCAGTAAAAACCGAAGCCTTCTCACTGCCCGTGGACTCCTCAATCCACGGACATTCCAACATATGATTTTCATTGCGACCGGTCGACTTGCCTTTTGGCAGCCGCCGATTCATTCTGGTTAGGTGATTCAACTGGAAAATTGATGTCCGTCTCCTGTGTTAAGTATTGATCGCCAAATTTCATCCTTTTAATTGCTCCTTCCTATTTCCATTTACACCGTAATCCTCCTGTACCAACTCTTTCCATTTTTGTTTCTGCAGCTTACTCTCTGCCTCATACTGTCTCATCACTTCTATTTGTTCAACTCTTTTCCACCTAGCTTCCCTGCCCTGCTTCAATATATTTGCGTTTCTATTTTTTGTGGTTTTTCCATTTGTTTCTTCATTCTGTTGTATCTGTAAACCTGCTTCTAAAGTTTCCAGCCAAGCATCTTCCTGTACTCCTTCCATCATATCGCTCCTTTGTTCACTGTTTACAACTCCTATATACGAACATTGCACTTGTGATTTTTTTGATAAAGCATTAAACTTCAGACTCTCCTTCCCAATCAAATTTAATTCTGCTTTTAATGCCAAAGAGTAAGGTGGATCCTCTCTAATTCTAATTTTCTCCGCAGGTGTAATGCTTGTACAGTCCTGGAGACCATGCCCCAGTTTTCCACATCCAAAACAGAAAGTTGGCAATTTTTCATACTTGAAAGGGATCCAGCATTTATTCCCATTCCCTGTTGACACAAATATACCTCTACGAAGTGGTTTTTGCACATTGAGCTGTATTCTAAGGCGACAAAACTCACCGCTAATTTCAGATCTGATCACTCCACCGAACGTGACCCCTACAGCATGCAGAAGATCCTTTTTATCAAACTCTGGTAAACAGGGTCCAATTTTGATCCAAAACGAAGATGAAACAAGCGTAATTTGGTCTCTCGTTGTCGGCTTAAAAATCCGGTCAAAAATAATTAAATTCTTCCTAAACAACCATGGTTGGCCTTCCATCACAGATTCTAAATCATCCTCTGATTCAAACGTTATCAAAAAAAGATTTTGCCCCACCAATTGAATCTCAAACTTTTCCTTTGTTTTCCAGATACTTTTCATCTGTGCTTTAAAACTATCATGATTATAAGATTTATTTGTCCAAACAGAACAGATCAGAGAAGGTTTACCGTTTGGCTCCACCATCGAGCTTTTGACCGATAGTTGAGTAAGTTCCTCTTCTAATAGGGAGATCTCGTCTCTCCCAACCCCGTTGATGCCACCACTCTCCATCATCCCAAGCCACAGCAGCCACTGTTTTCGCTAGGACACCAAGGATTGTACTCTTAGCTTCTAGGGTTTTATACATTTGTCATTCTCATTTGATTATTATAATATACCTCAATTATTAATTCTTAGTTTTTTAATAAATTACATTAATGTAAATATATTTATATGCAAATATAAGTTTTATAATTATTAATCACATTGAAAATTAAATTATTTATAACTTAAATTTTTAAAAATTACTTGAATCCATCATCAGACCAATTAAAACCATCCAAATAAAAAAACTATATTTGAAAGGCTCTAAACCGAAAAAATCTGAAAAAATAGAAACACAAACTAATTCCAATCCTAAAAATTTTGAATCCTAGTTTATTTGAATCCAAAAGTCTTAATCAGGGTCAGTTGAGTAATTTTTCGTTGTGTCTCATTAAATAAGACAATTGAATATTTATATACATGATTACTATTTATAGAATTGACGTTTTTAGTAGACTTTATACATGTAGGACACGTGTACTGTTCTGGGCTGTTTGCTGGACTTCGTGACCCCCACATGTGAACTCCTTAGGTATATGTGAGCTGAGACCACGAGCTCTCCTTGTGAGCACCCCATGACATGTGCAAGCTGAAATCGTGAGCTCCCGTTATGAGCACCTCGTAGCATGTGCAAGCTGCGACAACAAACCCCTATTACCGCTTTCTCACTGTAACACTTGAGTAGATAGCTTTCTCACTGTAACACTTGCGTGTATCCACTCGATGAGGTTTAACCGAATCGCAAATAAACGACCCAAACCTTATATAGTTATCGAATTGATGATCATGACAGAGTCCATTCGAATCAGCCCGATTGCAACCTCCCATTGCAGTTGCGTCTTTGTTTATTCTTGTATGAATAATAAATAGACTAAACACCACAAAATTATGGATGGATAGGGAAAGCGCAACCCGAAAAAGTAAATTAAAAAAAAAAAAGAGAGAGCACAGATCCCTAAATCAATCATGCTTCTCAAATTAAGATTGGATAAAGCGACCAACTTGTCTTTGCACATTCCTAGCCTCGCCTGTTATGTTTTTTGTCAGTTGCGGAAATTGGGTTCCACTCATACACCAAACTATACATCACTCATCAAATCAATTTATTTATCACATCTAACTATAGAAGAAAAATAAAGATTACGTCTCCCAAAATGTCTCAAGGATATATATCATCATATTTATGGAATAACCATATAAAAAAAAGTTCTGTAAATTCTCAAACACAAATAAAAAAGTTTAGGTGAGTAAAAACTACAATTTAGAATGATAGGATGAGTAATCATATAAAAATATTATAAATTCTAATGGACGTAAATGAGCTGCCGACTCTCCAATTTCTTGGATCTTGCGGCTTTGGATTAAAGCTTAAATCCCATATATGTATGTGTGAAAAAGAACAGGGAATGTTGGTTTAATTATTTGGTAAATTTTCACTGCAGGTGCTGTGAGTATGCCTCCTAGCTAGGCGTATGATTGATGTTTTGGACAAACTTCGTATCAAACCTCTACATATACCTGTAAATATGGAATTTCAGAGGCAATACTACAACCATATATCTATTATTGCCTTTCTTTCTTTCTTTCTTTCCTAGTGATTAATTATACTAAAACTAATGCAAACTATGAATGGTGTAGTAAGCTCTGAAGAACGCTCCTTGGAACAGGGACTTGAACCTTCCCTTTCTTGCAGTTCCTCCGTCCAACACAAAGCCAAACTCAGAGCAGATGAGGGCACTGAGATTAGCATTTTCGATGCCCAGAGATACTTCAACGAAACCAACAGCGATATCAGAGTGTGCAAGAGGGTTTCCCCGCTTAACATGCCCAACCTGGAATTAGATCCTATTTCATCAGCGCCCCAGCGTGATGTTTCCTCCACCTCTTGTGCCGACGGCTATGGCTATGGCTATGGCTATGGCATGACCTACCGAGTTCGTTCTTTCCATGCAACTCCAACGGCTTCATCAGAGGCTAGCTGGAATAGCCAGACTGGTCTTTTGTCGAATCCTCCTGGCGCCATTGCGGTGTCTATGACCATGAAAAATCCTACCACTGATCACAAGAGAAAAGGGTGTGGTAAATTGAAATGGCTTTGGGGCCGAAGCTGTCCCTGCTCCGGCAACAAATCCGTTCAAGTTGAGCCCAAAACACCCTTGGGCATGAATCAGAAAAGTTCAAGCGTTGCTGACGGAGATAATAAACGGGAAGAGAGATTATTAGCCTCTAATCCTCACAGGATGTCAGCAGAGAATCAATTTGATTCCAGCTTAGGGCGACAGCGTGTGGTAGCTTCGGTTTCAGCATCAGCAAGACCAAGGCCCCTGATGATAAGTGATGACTACTCCGGGACAGCTGTAGCTGGTTTCACCTTTCCAATACTTAATCAACAACCAACATCATCCCGTCTTAAAATGGCAGTGCCGCTAAATAGAAATCATAACTCCCTTAATGATGGTGGTGAGGATCCACCTCGAGACTCGTTGGAGGTGTTCCGACCTTCTGACCAATCATCATCTATATCTGTTCCAAAGAAACTGGTGTCCATAACTGACGATGATGTTGGCAGTGATACCAGCTCAGACTTGTTCGAAATCGAGAGCTTTTCCACGACCACCCAGGGCCAGACCATGTCAAATCCACTGTACCATCGTCGAGATTCGATGGAAGAGGCCTCCAGCTTTAATATAAGAAGATCGATGGTATTAGCAGCAGCAGCTTCGCCGATGATGTCGGAGTGTTACGAGCCGAGCGAGGCAAGCATAGATTGGAGCGTGACGACGGCAGAAGGGTGTGGTGAAGCGGAGGAGAACATCACAGCGGTTGGCAAAGGGGGGAAGAAGAAATCAGGGAATGGGGGGTTGTTGAGCTGTCGATGCGAGAAGGCGGTGAGCGTGGGGCCTAATCCCGTCAAGTACGTGCCCCCTCAGAGACAGGCAGCTACTACAATCAACCATGTGGGCTGCGCAACGTGAACAAGCCACCGTTTGCCCCTCTGTTTTCTTTTTTTCTTTTATTTTGAGTGTTCTCTGAGTTTTGACACTAGTAGACTTGTCATAAAATTTACCCATCATTCGGTTGTTTTGCATTTTTCCCATATTTTATACCGTTTCAATTTAATATAATAAATTAATTTATTATTTACACACAATTATTAATAAAGAAAAAATTTTGAAAGGTAAGTTCATTAATTTATTCAATGGATGGAATTATACAATTCAAATAAAATAATAATAAATACTCGTCGTAGATGATGAAAAATAAGCATCAACATAACAAAGGCTTTAGCCTTAGGCCCCCTTTGGATGGCAACGCACAACAGTGCGGTGGATTTTTTCTCCTTTAATATCAGTCTGACTGCATTGGAGTCAACTGAGACAGCCTTTGGATGTGTTGGCTGCCAGCACAGTGAGAGATTTCTACTGCACTGGACAGCCTTGGGCTGACTGGTGGATAAAGCAGCAGTTAGGACAAGCTGGGGCAATAGACATATTTAGGAGACAATAATACCATTACTTTAATTTATTAATTTACCATTTTATCCTTAGATGTTAAACTAATTTCTTTCCCAATCTTATTTGTTTTCAGATTTGGGAACAAAACAGCAGAAATCTCCCCTCGTTCTTGCTGGTTTCTCTCTTGTTTACTGGTTTGTCCCTCGTTTTTGCTAGTTTCTCCCCTCTTTTTTACTTTGTTCTTGGTTGTGGGAGCTTAGGATATTCTGTTTCCTCTATCAAACTAACAAGTTAGAGATATCTTGTGTTTTTTTCCCTCTATTTTCTCATGCTCAACATTTACCTTTTTTCTCTATTGACAGGGGAAGTCTACATTTGGACGGTTGGTTAGAAAGTGTTATTCTTCCTTCAAAGTGAGATGGTTTGCTGTCACTCACTGTTATTATTGTTGTTATTGTTATTGCTTTTCTTTTGAGTAGTCTGGTTCTAAATGATATATTGACCTTATCCTATAGGTAGCAACATTTTATCTTTTGATCTTTGGACCTATAATTTAGCATGGTTTACAGTAATATTATTACTAACTATAATTTTAAGTCATACACAATGAAATTACCTAAACATCTAAACTCAAAAACATTATAACTTAAAGCTTGTAGGGCACAAATCAAATTTCCAAGGCTTTTAACACTTGCTTAAGCAAAGAAAAAACACAAACAAATGCATGTAATTATTCCCGATAACGATCAAATTATACAATAGATTCAAAGTTAGAACAGAAAAAAAAGTGAAAGGAAGTCGAAAATAGTACTTCAAAGGAACTAGGATAGGAGTCAAATGGAGTCTCCCCTACTTCAATAGCATCAGTCCCCATTCAATATATATATCCCTGACTATATATAAACAAAGAACACTAGTCAAGTAATTAAACAGATCAAAAACTGCAAACAAGCTATAAATGATAAAAATTACAAACCAATCAATTTAGGAAGAAGGAGATTTAATTCATTGACCTGAAATTCAGCTGTCTTCTCAAAGGTAGTAATCTTATGCACAAATCCAAAAGCTAAAATACCTGCATTATTAAATCCTTTAGAAAGATGAATGGAAAATAAATCAAGTAAAAGGACTCCAAAAAGTCATTACAACCTATAATTTCCAGTAACAAATCTGCCAAAAAATAAGGAATGGAGATAACTTCAACATACCAGGCCTTAAGCATCGAGACAGAAATAATAGATAATATTAACAGAATACACCTTAACAATTGCAGTGATGCATTTCAGATTTTCTAATGATGTTAACAAAAATTATAGAACATGTAAAATCTATGAGTTTGCCGAAGTACTAGAATGAAGTAAAGCATAAAAAGAAAAAGGATGAAAAATTGATCTATATGTGCTAAGAATCAGCAAATCTTAATAAAAAAAACAAAAGCTAACAAAGGTATAAAAGATTTTACCCGAGCATAGAAGTAAACCACCATGGCACAAGTAATTCTAAAAAATTCAGGAAATAAATGATACCATACCAAGCAACAAAATGAGCCAACATAGCATCTTAATCCATGAAATTTTTAATATGACATAAGAAAAGAAATGTTGAAGAAACAAAGTGGCTGACAAATGATACTAAGGAACATAAGTAAAATAGTATGAGAAAAGAATTGAGGAAATTATTTTAAAAGAAAGAGGAAAAAAACAAAATAAGAAAAAAATCGAACCTTGGTATGAGGCCAAAGTTGATCAGGAGACACATGCATTGTGCAACCTTCTTTACCCGATTCCCACTCCACAACAAAGCGAGCTAAGACACCTGATCCAAAGCCTATATTAAACAAAAACAAGAGGATCTTATTTTATGTGTTCAACAAGTTATCTACATTAAAAAGCCTATATTAAACAAAAATTCTGAGTGTTGAGGAGGAGTCCATGTAGCAGGGGAAAATGAATTTTAAGCATAATTGATTTCATAATCCAGCCTATCTCCCCTAATTAACACCCAACATGAAAAGTCATTACATGTCTAGTTTTATAACAACTATGATTCCTACTGCTGCAAAGCTTGTTCTTTTTCTTGAAAGCATCAGCAGCAAAGTTTTGATGTGAAATAAGAGGTCTTTTTTCTTATTATTAAATTTCCATGTTTATGAAACGAGATGTAAACTGCTTTTAACCAAAAGCTAATCATCCAGGCAGTCTACAACACAGCTTAAATTGACTTTTGGCAATTATCCAATTTTATTTTATAATGGCAATCAACTATACGGTCTATTCATCTGTTTAGCTTCAATTAAAAACAATCCTTGTCTTTAAATTAATTAGCTTTAATGTTCTGGGCAAAAAGTTTTAGGCCATAAAGGCAGATTATTTTCTAAAACTGTAATTACATTAAAAACATAAACCACAAATATTAGTAAAAAACCTCAAACCTTAACTTATCTTTAAACCCCGCAAACAAAAAAGGCAGCAAAGTACTAAAACCAACAGATTCCTCAAAACATAAAACAAAAAAAGATCTAGTGTAAGATTCATGACAATACATGCATCTATCAATTTCATGCTATAACCACACTATTGTATTTGCTTATACCTCGCCGGTATGAGAGAAGCAACCATGGAGAAAAGTTTCATCCATCCAATGAACAAGGTCACCAACCCAGATCGTTTTAACCTCATCCGATTTACACCCTTGTTGCTATTTCTGTTGTTGCTGCTACTGCTGTTGGTATTGTTGATAATGGGAATGGGAATGGGAAATGGGAAATGGGAATGGGTATTGCATGGGAATGGGAAATGGGAGGAGGGCACGGTGGAAGAGGGGAATCGATGGAAGAGGGGAGATGGGAATGGGAAATGGGAGGATGGCACGGTGGAATGGGAAATTGGAATGGGTATTGCATGGGAATAGGAAATGGGAGGAGGGTACGGTGGAAGAGGGGAATGAGGGAAGATGGGAGATGGGAATGGAGAAATTGCATTGTATTTAAAATTTTAGAAATTAAAAAATACGTGTAGTGTATTTTAAAAATAAAAAAAATATATGTAGTGTATTTTAAAAATAAAAAAATATATGTACTATATTTTAAAAATAAAAAATATATATGTAGTGTATTTTAAAATATATATATATGTAGTGTATTTTAAAAGTAAAAAAAATATGTAGTGTATTTTAAAAATAAAAAATATATATGTAGTGTATTTTAAATATATATATGTAGTGTATTTTAAAAGTAAAAAAAATATATGTAGTGTATTTTAAAAATAAAAAATATATGTAGTGTATTTTAAAAATAAAAAATATATAAAGTAGTCAATTAAAAAATTTGCAACTCTCCACTTTCATATATTAAAGGTTTTAACCAACATTTTTATTAAAGGTTACAACTTAGAGGTTCATAAAAAAATTTTGAAGGATAAGTATTTTCATACATTATATTAGTTTGTTTGTTCAAGTTACTGTATTTTCATACACAAACTTTAAGTGCTTAAGCAATGATAACATAATGGAAAGCATATACGAAAAAAACAAAAGCTACTGAGCCCTTATTGGCAAATTCGGTACATGTATGTATGCATATGCAAGTGCATGTGGCTGACATGCAAAGCCAATTGCTTTTAAATTTTTGCTACCTTGCATGCAATAAGGACTTTGCAAACTTCATTAGCCAATACTAGCCTCTTGAACATCATCAACAAGCAATTAAAATTGAAAGGAAAAGGTAGATAAAATTAAGTACACAAGTAATAGAGAATAAAAGACTTTTAACTCAAATAGCAGATAAACACAAAAGCTATTTTGCATTACTTGTGATTAGAGTACGAATATTCCCTTAGTGTAATGATGTAGGACTTATTGCTAAAGAGTTATACATTTCCAATGAAATTAATCACCACTGCTTTTGTATCTAATTATATATTTATGGTTTTATGTCTATTGACATTTAAAATCAAAATAAAAATAGATGGTAAAGACACGAAATTTTGTGGAGGGAGATAGTAGCTTAGCAACAAAAGCTGTTTGGGGTGATGAGTTGACGTTGATATTTTGTGAACTTTGCGTGAATGAAGTCAATGCTGGCAATAGACCGACAACTCATCTAAACTCAAAAGGATGGGAAAATGTCATTGCTCTTTTTCAAGCAAAAACACAAAAAAGTTATGGAAAACCTCAATTGAAAAATAAGTGGGATACATTAAAAAAGGAATAGAGGTTATGGAGGGAGTTGCTTAAGGAATCTATAGGTATTGGATGGTGTCCATCTAAAAAGACGGTCGATGCTACCGAAGAATGGTGGGCTACAAAAATACAGGTTAGTGTTAACTTTATCATTATTTTAATGCATAAAGTTTATTGAAATTAATAATTTACAATTATAAAAATCTTAGTATAACATTTAACATTTAGCATTTTATGTAGGAAAATCCTGATTTTAAAGGATTTAAGAAGAAAGGAATTGAGCCACGATTGAATGAGTTAATGTGGCAAATGTTTGGTGGCATTGTAGCCACCGGAGAGAACGCATGGGCACCTTCGTCTGGTGTTCTTCCAAGTGGGGTTCCTATGGGAGATGATGCACCTTATAAGGGATTTGGTGATTCAGATGAACATAGTAACGAGAATGAAGGTATTCCCCCTGATGAGGTACCATCAAACCCTTCTCATGAAATCCCTAATCGAAGAAAGCAAACACTTGGGGCTGTACACGGTAAGGGAAAAAATCAAGTTCAAGTAGAAAATCATCAAGAAATACATTAACTACTCAGATTGAGAAATTGTGTGAGAGTATGGCTAGTCCAAGGAAGTCAGTGAATGAAATTATTTTTCCTCACTCTCAATATACTATTTCAAATGCAATGGATGCTTTGCGTGCTTTGGGAGACGAAATTCCAAAAAGAGATGAACTGTACTATTTTGCCACCAAAATGTTCCAAATACCGGTGAAACGAGAAATGTTTTTGAACTTAGATCCAGATGATAGGGTTTGGTGGCTTCGACGTGAGTATGCTGAATAAAATCCAATTGCATCATTTTCATCCTTGGTAGCAACATCCTCATTTCCCTTCCAACCATACCATCAACCACCTCCACCATCAGCTCCTTAGAAATATTATTGTAATATAACTATACTACTTTTTATATGTAAAACTAATGTATGCTACTTTTTATGTTTGGTATTTTTATGTTATGCTTTTAATCAAGTTTTTGTGTTGTATAGAATGTCACGAGATTTTAAAGGATTTATTTTCATTTGATTACTTTTTCAGGTTATGGATGAATTTAACAATATGTATAATAGTTTTGATATGAATTATGATACCTCTGAATTAAGTGAAGAAGCTCAACGAAGAATAGCCACAATTGTTACCCAAGTTGAGCACAACAATTATCATAATGAGGAAGAATATGTGTTAAGCAGTGTATTGGTACACCATGAAACTTATTTCACTATGCAACCGCGTATGGATTCAAATTATACTGGTCAAATGTGGGTGGATGAAGTATTAAATGGGCACGATGATCGTTGCATGATTAGTTTTAGGATGCAAAAAAATATATTTCACAGATTGTTGCATGATTTGCAAACAAATTATGGCTTAAAGAATGGGAAAGTATCGGCGATGGAGAAGTTAGCATTATCATTGTACATTCTTGGAAATAGAGAATCAAATTCAAATGCAACAGAGCGATTTCAACGATCTGCGGAAACTGTTAGTCGAATTTTTACTGATATGTTGCATATATTTGCTCGAATGGGAATAGACACGATTAAACCCATTGAAGGTCAATTCGAGGAAGTACCGAACCATATTCGACATGATACAAGATATTGGCCTCACTTTAAGGTAAAATTTACACAATCTTTATATTTTTAAAACATAAATTATTTCTAACTTTTATCTCATTACTTGTATTTATTTTAAAGGATTGTATTGGGGCCATAGATAGAACACACATAAAAGCATGCATTTCGCCTTCTTCTCAAATACCTTATATCGGACGGAAAGGTGAACCAACTCAAAATATTATGGCAGCTTGTGACTTCAACATGTGCTTTATTTTTGCATTTCCTGGTTGGGAAGGAACAGCACATGATAATAGAATTTTTTGCAAGCACTTAAAAAGCAAGAGTTGAAGTTTCCACACCCTCCACCAGGTCGAACTTTAATTTTTTAATTACTTTTTACATAAAAAATATTAAAATTTTTAATTTATTTTAAACTTGATATTATGTTTTACTTTTTTTGCAGGAAAATATTATCTTGTGGATTCCGGATATTCACAAATGGCAGGTTTTCTAGGTCCATATAGGGGGGAACGATATCATTTACCTGATTTCCGTCGAGGTAATCATCAAGTATCTGGAAAAAAAAGAAATCTTTAATCATGCCCATTCTTCGTTACGCTCTGTGATTGAACGAACATTTGGAGTGTGGAAAAAAAAAAGGCCAATATTAAGAGATATTCCAAGTTACTCATTCGACAAGCAAGTTTTAATAGTTATTGCAACAATGGTTTTGCATAATTACATTCGAAGACATGCTTGGTCAAATGATGAGGATTTTCGAGAATTTGAGAATATACCGGACATGCCAGTCTCTTCAAGCCAGTTTGACAGAGGTGAATCGAGTTCTTCTAACAGAGAAAGTGACCTTGAAATCACAATGTTAAGGGAAACCATTGCAACTAGTTTAATGAATCAATATTTGTAAACACATTTTGTATCATAACCTAATTTCTAGTAATAATGAAACTTGTTATGTCTTATGTTACTATATTTTTTTTATTAAAAATCATCCGTTTAGATACTTCAAAATTAGATCCAAGTATAATGTTATTATTTGTGAAAATAATATTTATCATTGTTATAAAAAAAATTAATTATAACTATAAAAAATTAAAAATAATTATCATTTTATCTAATAATTAATTTAAATTAATTATATAATTCATTAAAATATTGGAAGATATATTTTAATATTTTATTAAATGAATTTGCATATTTTAATAATTTTAAAAAAGTAAAATAATTTAAATAACTTCTATTATATATCAATTCTAATCTGATGTCCTTAATAGTCATTTTTCATTCTCACCTCACCGCTACAGCTGCGTTTGAATCCAAACACACACTCCACCATTATTTCTAATCTCACCGCTACAGTACCCAATCTCACCGCTACAATAACTAATCTCACCGCCACCACTATTTTTAACCTCACCGGAGGTAAACACACCGCCCATCCAAACTAGCCCTTAATATCAATAGAACATCATAACATGTTGACAATTGGCTTCATCACAACTCAAGCACGACATATCTGGAGTGATTGCAAGCACTTAATACGATAAGAGAATCAACCCCAAATGGTCCAAAACAGCGAGCAAAAATCGACAAAAGAATCAAGCATTCACTAAACTAGAGAGGACGACAACAAAACTATCCATAAAATCACTTGTAAAACTAAGGTTACATGCATAAGCAAGACTAAAAACGTGCTACAAGAGCAAACAAAAACTTCTAAAACTGAAAACTTATTAAACAATGGAAAAACAAACAAAAAAAATGTAAAACTTAAGACAACATAGGTCCAAATTAACTCGTAAAATCATTTATTATTTGGAAATACTCTCAAAACAGAAACATATTAAGAAGTTGATGAAGAGCCATCCACTTTCCAAAAAACTTTACTGGTGGCCGGTAGAGGTTTAGCGAACAACAAGCATTGTCATTTGTCCATCACAACTTATGAAGACAACAAAGATACCCACAGAATAAATCCGCAAACTGAAAAGAAAGAAGACACGTGGAGTGGATAAGAAGAAGTTAAAGAAATTTTTAACTTATTATAAATTTCAAAACACCAGTTGTTACCTTTTCTCAAACAGAAAACAAATCAAGCTCTACATGCTTAAACTTAGAGTGCAGACTGGATTTGCTACAGTTGCCATGGCACTTGAATTATCACACCACACCACAGCTTTGCCAGCAACTTTAACTTGTAGTTCAAACAAAAAGGACTCAAGCCAGGTAACTTCAGCAGCAGCATGAGTAAGGCTTTTGTATTTAGCCTCTGTAGTGGATCGTGACACCACATGTTGCTTCCTAAAGCCCCAAGAAACAGGATTGGCTCCTAGAAAAAGACAAAACCCAATACTGGACCTCCTATCATCTAGATCAGTTCCCCAATTAGCATTTGAATAGCCAACAAGAGATAAACAAGATGTAGTAGTGAAAGAGATCCCATAATCCAAAGTGGCTTGAAAATATCTCAGGATGCATTTGATTGATTTAAAGTGTTGATCAAGAGGCTTGTGCATAAATTGGCACACCTTATTAACAACAAATGCAATCTCAGGCCTGGTGATCACTATGTATTGGAGGGCTCCCACTATACTTTTGTATTCTGACTTATTTTCATAGAACTTTCAATATGTGCAAACAAATTGCACTAGGTAACCATGGGAGTGGGAGTGCCCTTGGCCTGATCCATATGACTCCTTCTTAGCAAGTCTGTGATATGTTTTCTTTGATTGAGAAACAAGACAATAGATGTAAATGACACTTCTAACCCTAAAAAATAACTCAACTTCCCTAGATCCTTCACAGAAAACTTGGAGCGCAAAGACTAAACAAATGCATCTACATTTGATTGCTTATTACCAGTGGCAATTATGTCATCTACATAAACTATAACACACAACACCATGTCTCCTGACCTCTTGATGAAGAGAGAAGTATCTGATTTAGACAAAACAGCTCCTGTAGCAACCAAATATTCTTTTAACTTGTGGAACTAAGCTCGAGGAGCCTGTTTGAGGCCATAAACTGCCTTTTTTAACTTGCACACCAATAGTTTGTCTCCTTTTGTTGCTTAAACCAGGCGGTTGAATTATATAGATCTCTTCTAAGAGATAACCATTCATGAAAACATTGTTGATGTCAACCTGCTTCAATTGCCAACCAAAAGTCACAGCTAATGTCAAAACTACTCGAATTGTTGTTGGCTTAACCACTAGACTAAAAGTTTCTTAAAAGTTAATACTAGCTTATTGCAAGTAAGCTTTGACTACCAATCGACCCTTGTAATGTGCTACAAAGCCATCAACATATCATTTAAGCTTGAAAATCCACTTACAGCCCACACCTCTCCTATTAGCAGGTAAGGGTACCAGTTCCCATATCTTATTTCTAATAAAGGCATGATACTCTTTTTGAGAAACTTTGGTCCACTCAACAATAGTGAAGGCTTCTTCAATAGTCAATGGCTTGTGCTTATCAAGTTTAGCTGAAAAGACCTTAGGCTTGTAAATTCCATTCTTGGAACGAGTCTGCATAGGGTGAATGTTGGAGCATAGAGGCAAACACTAAGAAGAGTGGGTGCACTAAGGGAACTAAGAGCAACAACAGGAATAGAGGAAGACTTGGATGATGGGAAACTATCTGCTGAAGTTGAAAGACCAGCAACGTCTCACCCAATAGGTATAGCAAAGGGGCACAGGTCTCTTTCACTCAACAATGAATTCGAAGGATTCCCCGAATTTCAATTCCACCAAAATATACTTCTTTCAATTCAAGGACAATTTACCCAACCCATTGGAAATGACCTGTTTTATTTTCGATGCCTCTTAATGACCTGTTCTATTTTCGATGCCCCCTCGTCTAGGCAACATAAAAGAGTCCCAAGCAGATGGGATCTTTCTTTTCTTTTAAATAATACATGTATTGAAACAAAGATACGTTAGGCCATATACCCCAATGTCCGCACAATATGATAAACCCTATGATTAGCCACCAAGAAATGCCAATCAAATATCCAAGCCCCATGCTGTAGTGCTTAGGAGCTCCTAGATGAAGGAATGCACAGAAAGATGAAAGCTCGCTCCCAGCACATACAATGGGAAATAAAACCCATGCTTGCCGCCACTATAATTTGGCCCATACGCAGCACTGAAATGGTGTGTCCCGCTTGGAACACTAAATTCATATTTAGGGTAGTTCTGAAGGAGACACATGCACCTCAGTACCCTCCATGTTTTCTGCTCCATGGCAGTACATTTGTACACACCGCTAACAACTACTTCATCTACCACCCTTTCATCTTTTGGATTTCTCCTTTTCAAAATTAACGTCACGGCAATGGGTTTATCCTTTACGACGTCGGACCTATCCCCTGACGACTAATCCCTAGCAAGTTTCTCTGCCTTTGGTGTCCACAATCTCTGCTTTCTAGCCATTTTTTTATTTTTTCGATAGCAACAACGCAAAAAGGATAAACGTGTCTACAGAAATTATGATAAAGAAAATAGGAAAGCCCCTAACTCTAACAACTAAAGAAGAACTTCAGATGAACAAGAAGGCACAGAATAATCTTGAAAACCAAAGGGATAAAAAATGGCTTCAAGGATAACCAAGGCCAACATTTATAAAATTTTCCTTAAAGTCCCTTACAAACGCACCGTTTTAAGCTCAAAGGCCATGAGCAATAACATTCGACCACGTACACTGTGTCAGATGCATCATTGTCACTACTCTCTAGACACAATTAAATCCAACTTTGCATTTAAGGTAGACCTTCTAGAAGAAATAGGACAACCCTTCATCTTTCTCGGTGAAAGTAACGTTTTGCCCTCCCAAGACAATTGAGGAAAAGAGTGTCTCACGAAAGGCCACTTTGTAACCTACCCTTTGACTTGGAAATTACCATTATACCTCTCCCCAACATATACACATTTCAGTAGAATATATGGCTTTAACCTTCCTTTTGACTCTATCGGGAGTTACAACTTACTTAGCCATCTGTCGCGACTAAAGATGTACCGACCTTCCTCTTTCATAGTCATCTGCTTGGAAACTCTTCCCAGCCAACTCCTCTGCTTCTAGAAATAGGGCATGCACCTGCCTTTTAGGTGTGAACAATCAACCTGTCCTTTATTCCATTTTTGACTCTTCGCCTCTTAAGATGAACACACCTCCTTCACACCACCAGATACTCCTCCTTACCTCCTCTCTTATTATACATTGTATCAACAATAATAAACAATGAAATACTAATAGAAAACAAATATATATATAATTGTATATCTTAATTATTCTATTTATATATATTTGTTACTAAAGTTATCTATTGCTACTCATTGTTATCAAATCATTATATACTTTATTTAATAGTTTTCAATAAAAATATATTTAAAACATTTGGCTTTATATTACATCAATATTAAATTTAAATTTAATTTAAAAATATAAATAAATATAATAAAATTTAAATAATAACAATAAAAATAAAAATAAATATGTAAACATTCTCTATTTTAATTTTCTATATGCATTTACATATGAATTATGTAAAATATAAATTTCATAATATTTTACAATAAAATTTTATTAAATAATTTTTTACAGTAATTTTAATTATATATAATTCTTATTTAATTATAAATTAATTTTAAAATTATATATTTTAAAGGAATAACTTACATTAGGATGATCTTAAAAACTAAAGTTTTTGGGCACTAATAAAATTTTGCCACATCATCAAATTTTCAAGATATGAAATTATTATTAACAGCCCGGTCTAAACCCTAGTCGGACAGTGGTTTCAGGACCACAAATCCGAATTATAAAAATATTTTAATATTATTTTCTGTGTCTATTATGTGTGAATTTGCTTGCGTGAAATTTTCGTGTCTTAATTTTATCGTTTAAGTGTCCGATTAAATGAAAGAATTTAATCGCATAAAATAAAAATTTAAGGGTTAAATTCAATAGGGCCGAATAATAGTTGTTCTTTTAATTTAAAGGCTTTATGTGGCAAATAGACCATTATTAAAGCTAGTGGGAGGTATTTGACAAGAATGACCTTAACATATAAGTTAGAAATTATTATTAAAGGTTAATTGGTAAATGAATTATAATGTATATATTATAATAAAACAAATGAAAATGTTAGTGGATTGTTCATCCACCCATCACCGAATGTTGAAAGAAAAAGAAAGAGTTGAAGCTTTTTTATATTCGGCCTAGGTTGAGCTTGATTGAGGTAATTTTTTAATCGGTTTTTGATAATTTTTACGTTTTTTGAGATCGTTGCTTCATGTTCTTCAAAACCCATGCTTTAATTTTTGGAATTTATGATGATTTTGTGATGTACCATTGATGATAGTTTTTGATTTTTGTTGGTTGATAGTAGAAAATAAAATGTATGTGATAGATTATAATGTTTGTTTTTGAATTTTTGATGAAATTGATTATTTTGAGTTAAATTGTAAGAAATATTAAATTGAGGGACTAAAATGTGAAATAAACGACATGCAAGGACCTATACGAGACTAGGGAATATTCGTCCAAACTACATTGTGATTAATTTGAAATATTTTGTGTTTTGTGCAATTTGGACTGAATTGTAAAAATGTTAAATATTTGGGGCAAAATGGTAAATCACTCATTTATGTCTTTTTGGATGAAATTAAATGAAATTATGTTTGAATGAGTTAAATTTGAATGTGTTTAGATCAAGAATTAAAGAAATCAGACTTGGATCAGGGGAAAAATAAAGTCGTCGATTAATCGATCCGTTCCGGTTTATCGCCATCCGAGGTAAGTTTGTAATCAAATAGGTGTTATAATTTCTGAATAAATATTAATTATATATGCTGAGATGAAAGTATGCAAATATAGCTGAATGTATTTTAGTTGGAAAGTAGAAATAGACGTGAATGTGATTTATCAATATTTAGCATTAAGTGTGCAAGTATGGGATAGCTATAGTTATATGAACGGCACTAAGTGTGCGAAACTAAAATGACGAGGTTGAATAAAGGGCACTAAGTGTGCGAAATTAAAATAGAGATGTTGAATAATGGGCACTAAGTGTGCGATACCGAGAGCAATTTGGTTAGATGAGAAAGAGCACTAATTGTGTAACTTTATTATGGTCTCGAACAATTATTTAATACATGATAGATCAAGTATGAAATGGTTGAATAATGCATGATATCAAGGTAAGTTGGTTGCTTCGATTGTGAATAATAAAAAAATGTTATATGAGGTAAATGAAAGTATATGAGTACATGAAGGCCTATATTCAGTCAAATGGTAAATATAAGTGATATTATAATTGTGAATTATATGCATTTATATATATGAATGAGCACATTTGGTAAAGAGTTGGTATATGATTTGAAAGTGAAAAAAAAATACGTCTTTAATTACATGTAGATTCGGCCAAGTTGAAATTGATTCTTAGTTACATATTAGATTCGGTATTTATAAAAGTTAAATATAAAATCTATGGCATGTATAGGCTATACTACCTTTTGAATATATATATATATATATTTTGAATGAAGTGTGTATATATAATAAGCCATACGAAAATGGCTTGTTTATTTTGTTATGGATGGTTTCATGTTTTGATTAAATATTATGGTTGATAATATGGCTATGTTTCGTAAATGGTTGAGATGCTAATTTAATGTCTTTATATTTGGTAATTGAGATTGAATTTGGATTATCATTTACTATGTGAAAGTTGTATATTGAGTTACTGTGATTATAGGATAGTTGAAATTGATTATTTGCATAATGAATCTTGTTTATGGAATTGGCCTTATAAATGACCTTTGATTAATTGGGAGAATAAATAATACTAATATATATATGTATATATATAGGATTCGGTGTTGGTATGTTTGGTATGAAAATGTTGAATATTGTTGAATTTGACATTAGTTAAAAATAAAATTATATTCGGCTAAAGTTTAAAAAATTGACCATATGAATAGTAACTTTATTTGTTTGATGAACAAATATTTATATACAATTTGATTAACAGTTTTGTGTAATTGAATAATAATATGTGAATATACTATGAAATTATATAAATGCTTATGGAATGTTTGGCCCAATGGTTATAAATGTTTGTATTTATAAGGTTGGTATAGGTACATATATTAAAATATAACGGTTACATGTAAAATAAGTAAATTTTAAATGTGAGTTTTATATACATAATTGGTCTTTGTTGTTTATTATAGATTTATTAGTCGAATAGGCAAAATGTGATATGACCGATAGTGGTGTTTGAAATATTCTGGATAAATTTTAATTATTAATTATATGTTTAAAAATATGTTTGATACATGATATGAAATGACTCGTAATAAGTTGATATTACATTTTTTATTTAAGATTAGGTTGTTTTAGTAGGTTGAACATGCATATATCTATGATTATTCGAATTTAATTTTGGTTCGTTAATACCTTGTAACCCAATTCCGGTGACGGTTACGGGTGTTACAATTATTATACTCTTATCCATATAGAAGTTATTTTATGGACCTTTTTCACCACATTATTCATGACCACTTTTCAATTATTTAATAATATTTCAACAATTTTTTCCATGTCATTGACACATAATTTTGGTAATTTTTTTACCCTGAATCTAGAATCTCAAACCCTTAACCAAAAACTTAGAACCCCAAACCATAACCTCGAACCCTTGCACCCTAAACTTGAACACTAAACCTTGAGCTCGTAATTTGTAACCCTTGAACCTTGAACCCAAACCTAGTTATACCCTTGAACCTTGAATCCAAAGCCCAAACTTGAACCCGAACCTTAAACCTTAAATCTCAAACCCAAATCTTGAACCTCGGGGTTCGGGGTTCAAGGTTCAGTGTTCGAGTTCAAGGTTTAGGTTCAAGATAAAATAATTATCAAAATTATGTGTCAATTATATGAAAAAAATTACTAATTTTTTTATTAAATTGGTTGCACAAAAATAAAAAAAATTAACTTATGATAAAAAACAAAATAATTATAATTTGTAAAAGAATAAAAATATGTTTGTTTATAATTTTAAAAAATAATTATTTTAAGTAATTTAATTAAAGTTAAATTAAGTTGGAGAAGATATTAGATATAGATGAGTGTATAAATACTTTGTTATCTTTAAAATAAAATTTAATGGCGTGGCACTATTTTATTGGTGCATGAAAACTATACTTTTTAGAATGATCCTAATATAACTTATTCCCATATAAAAAATATTGTAATATTTATATAAATATACATTTTTACTTTGTTAATAAGTTATATATCATTGATTACTTTATTCATAATATTTTTATCTTATATAAGTTATTTATTACTATGTTATATGTAAGTTAAAAATTTCGTGTATAAAATTACATATTAAATTATAATTCATGTATCGTTTTGAGATTTTTCCCTAAAATTTATAGTACATAACTAATAACGTATTCTTATGCGATCAATCATGTATTATTTTACATATTTTATAAATCTTTTAATATCATGTTATTTATCATATAATACTATTTTATAACTATATTTTTAATTATAAAATTTATCAAATCTTATTAATAAATTACTCGTATAATTATTTAACTATTCAAGAGATTTGAATTTGTTTATTCAAATATTAAAATTATTTGACGAACCGTTAAAGAATAATGTATGTTAGTATCATGTTATATCGTAATAAACTAAAGTCAAAGGTTCCCTTTACTTGATTTGTTGCATTTCATATAGGATTGTGGAGAGTGGTCCAAGGTTGATAGGAGAAATTATTGAATCATTTTTGGTGAAAAATCAATCAAAGCTGGAAAGTTGCTTTCTGTATAAGGGAATGAATAAATGGCAGGTACGATATTTTAAAGCAACCCTCTTGAATTTCAGGTTTTGTCATCCATTTTACTAGATAAGATTATAAAAATAATTTTTTTTATTTTTTATAAATTATTAAATGCTCTGTTTGAGAATTAAAATATTTCAAGTAAATCTCAAATTTATATATCAATCTTGATTTAATGTAAAATTGTATATATGAACTTTAATTTGATGTAATTAAACATAAGAAACTTTAATTGCGGTTTAAATATATATTTGAAACTTTAATTTTGATTTAATCATACACATTTAAAGAAATAAATACATTAATTTATTTTTATATTGAATTAATATACTTATTTATATATGCAATATATAAAATAAAATGATGTTATATCAATAATTATGTTAATAATTTATAAGAATTTAATCAAATCAAAATTTCATGTATAAAATTACATAAAATTAAAGTTCATATGTACAATTACACATTAAATTACAGTTCATGTATAATTTTGAGATTTATCTTTTTTTTTTATAAATTCAAAACTTCTATTGCATATCCAAATAAATGATTTGGATTTAAAAATCTAAATTCAATTTTTTTTTCTCAAATCACGGTTTCCAAATTGAGCATAAGCAATTTAGTGAATAATAATTAATAAAGGAAAAATATTTGTTACATTCTTAATAGAGATTAAAAACTCCACAAGTAAATTAATTGAGTCTTAACTTGATTGGTCTCGACATTGTTGTCAATGTAGGAGTGGGCTCAAGAGCACTGAAGCACATTATCCTTCTATTTAAGGGTTGGAGAAGGATTATGGGTAATTCTATGTAATGAATCAAAAAAACCAAATATAATAAGAACCTATAATGAGATTAATGTTAAAAAAAAACTCCACTAGTCGAGTTAGGATATAGTAAAAACACTCTACTTTTGAAATTAAAAAGTGCATTATCAATGCACTTAAATTTCACTAGGCCAACTAATTGGACCAGTTAGACTGGGAGCAGGTTGGGTTATCGGTTCGATAAGAAGTAAAAAACTAGTTGACCCACAAGCTGGTATGGATTGGCTGAACTGAACTAAAAAAACCGATTGAATCGATAGTTGAACCAATTTCGAATAGGTTTGACCAATTAATTCCCAAAGTGATCGATCAGACTAGTTTAAAGCAAATAAGTTATTTAAAAAATAAACATATTAAAAAATTATAAAAATCAGTTCAATTTATTTTTTTATCTCAGTTTAACCAGTTCATACCAATTCATGGGTGAACTTGTGTTTTACCTCTCACCAAATCAATATCCAACCTAGTTCTTGGTCCGACCGATCTGATTTAAGTAACATTGAATTTTGGAAATTTTTATATTTTAAAAATATTTTTATTTTTGAATTTTAAAGAGTTTTTTTTCATATTTTTAGTTTTTTAAAATATAATTTTTAAAATTTTTATGCATTTTGTTTGAATATGAAAAATTTTAAGTTCTTTTAAAAAGTTTACATTATTTTTAAAGGGTATGAAGTAGATTGACAAAAAATTATAAATATTGAGGGCTGGAAAAGTCGGTTGACTGTAAATTTATACGGATTGATTGAATTGGGTTAAAAAAATTAGTTGAATCAATTTTTATAATTTTTTATTTTTGATATTTTAATAATTTAATTGCTTTGAATAGGTCAAATCGATTATTCAGGGAGCCAATTGATCAATCTAGTTGAAATCAGTTCAATTATCGGTGAAATCGGTCTTTTAACTTAGTTCAACTAGTCTGTATTGGTTTACGGGTCAACTAATTTTTTTACCTCTTATTGAATTGATATCCCAGTCGATTCTCGATCCAATTGGTCGATCTGGTTTGGTTTAGAAAACATTGAATTTTGAACTTCTTTAATATTTTTAAAATTATTTTTATTTTTTTGAATTTTAAAGTGTTTTTATTTTTTTAAATATAACTTTTAATTTTTATGGTTTTATTTAAAATGTGAAAAAATAATTTTAAAATTTATTTAAAAAAATATGTACCACTAAAGGTAATGACCACATTGACAAAAAAAAACAAAACACTATGAATATTGAAGGCTAAAAATGTTATTTTACTTTTAACATCATTAACTTAAATGACAAACGAGAGATTCAAGATTTTTAAATAAAAAAGTACAGGGTTTTAATATTTCAAAATTAAAGGATAAAAATTAAATTTTAAATTTGAGAAGAGCATAGAGAAATTTGAAAAATTTAAACCATTATTAAATTATAGGTTAAAAATATCTTATTAAAAATTTAAATAATACAAATATTAATATTTTAAAAATTGATCCTCCAAAAAGGGTAGGCACCCCTAAAGAGATGACTTGAAAAGAAGTTCTTGGCAAAGCACATATGAAAAGGAAAGGAATCAAAAGGAAATAAAAGTAAAGAAAACGTGAAGCAAAGAAGTCTTGTAGAGCTGGGAAGAGCCAAAATAAAAAACACAAAAATATATATAAAAAAACGCATTTTACAATTATTGTAATTTTAACTTCCTTCCTGATTTTCGTGAAATTAAAATTTCTAAATGAAAATAAGTGCATTTTTGAGTTTATATTTTCTCAAAAAAAAACGTTAATTTATTTTTATATTAGATAAATATAATTATTTATGTATGCAATATATAAATAGAAAATAATATTATATCAATAATTGTGTTAATAATTTACAAGAATTGGATTAAATAAAAAAATTATGTAAAAAATTACACAAAATCAAAATTTATGTATGCGATTACACATTAAACTATAGTTCATGTATAATTTTGATATTTATCTCTTTATTAATTAATTATCTAAAATATCCAAAAATTTATCTAAATGAAAGTCAAACCCTTTCCAAATTTATAATGAAAATAAATCTAAAATAATGGATTCAAATATAAAAGAAAAGATTGATAATTAGTTGAAAATTTAAGAACAAATACATAACAAAAGTTCAACACTCTTATAGTGTTCTGCCGGTACCGCTTGATATATTGGCGACACTAGACTAAAATGTGATCAATTAAAATATCAAGGACCTGATATGAAAATTTCCCTTTAAATTTACTTTTGAAAAAGCACAAACCTTAAATAGGGTTAATTATTTTGCAAACCCTCTTTGTTTATTCCCTTTTAACACAAAAAAAAATAGTAGAAGTCTTTTACCAATTAGTCAAAAAAAATCTCTTACCAATTAGTCCAAAAAGAATTTATACTAAAAAGTATTTTTTGTAAAGAAGTCGATTCACCGAAAATAAATTTAATGTATTTTTCGAAAAATAAATTTTCTATTCAAATTATGTTTAACAATAATCATAATAATTTTCTTTCGCTTATATTATACTTGGAAATTATAAATTTAATAAATAATTATAATTTATAGATAATAAAAAAATAAAAAAATAAAGATAAAAAATTGACTGTTGAATAAATGGAATCGCTTATGAATTTCGTGTATTTTACTTTACAGTTATTAATCGAGAATGTGAGCACTTCTGGTTCTTACAACATTAATAAATAACAATTAAAAGAAAAAAGGAAGAGGCAAACACGAAGCATGAGCGACCGACGTTTTCATAGTATACAAGAAAAATACCTTAGACTCCTCGTGCTTCAGCTTTACAAAAAGGACGCATCATTTGGCGTTGAAAACGCGCATTTCTATCCTCCTCCTACTCCTTCTTCTTCTTCTTCTTCTTCTTCTTCATGAATTTTGGTCTCCGTCTATGCCACTTCTCCCTCGTTGTCTTTCTCTCCTACCTTCTTTGAATCTTCTTTGGATTTTTAAATTTTAACAAAAACCCTAGGCAAAACAAAAAAACCAATAACGAAATTAAGTTTGAAATTCGTAGAGCCAAAGAGAGAGGGAGAGAGAGAGGGGGGTGATTGTTTGTAATCGTTAGAGATGATGGATCTAAGGAGATTAGCGTTGGTGGTTGTGACTGTTGCGGTGACGGTGGTGGGTGAATTCGGTTGTGGTTGTTTTGGGAACGTGTTGACTTTAAATGTGTTACGTAAATTTGCAGGCCACGGAAAGAATTTAAGTGCATTGAGAGCTCATGATATCCGTCGTCATGGTAGGCTTCTCTCTACTATCGGTGTGGATCTCCCTTTAGGTGGCAATGGTCATCCTTCTGAAACTGGGTTAGTTTTCTTTCTTTCTTTCCCTGAATTACTTTTGGTTCTATGTATAAATATTTGTGTTCCTTTATATGTTATGTTTGAAGGAATTCTTTTTGGAGTAAAACCGAATCAGGTGAAGGGAATTCTTATTTTTCCTTTCCAGGAGAATTTTAGTTTGGCTGAATTTTGATGTTTCTCTATGATGATGGTTAATTATAGTAGAGTTCACTTATTGCATGAGGTCCGATTGCTGCAAGAAAGGATTTTTTATTTTATTTTAAATTTCTTATTCAGAGGGTCAGGTATGATTGAATTTATTATTATTTTCAATTACTTTTGAGTTTTATCTTATTTAGTTGAAAATTTCAGCTGGTTAAAGTCCATGGTGCCTTTGGTTAAATGCTTAATTGCCCTCTAATTCCACCCAATGCATATACTTAATAATTTTTTTAAAGCTAATGGTAGCTTAATATTCAGCTGATTTGCTCTATTGGATCTATCAGAAATAGGGGTTAATTTTCTTTGCATTAATTTTGTTTTGGGGTGCTAGTTTATCTCTCATTTTCTTAATCTTTTTCAGGCTTTATTTTGCTAAAATTGGATTAGGAAATCCATCAAAGGACTATTATGTGCAAGTTGATACTGGAAGTGACATTCTATGGGTGAATTGTGCTGGTTGTGACAAGTGCCCCACAAAAAGTGACCTCGGTGTATGTTCATTTTATAACTAGATCTTAATCTCTGTAGAGTACTATGTCTAGTTTAAAGTTGTGGCTATTGTGTTCTTTTTATTATGATAAATTTTTGTTGTGAAAACATTTATTGTTTGGTTACTCTATTGCAGCTAGGATTAACATTATATGATCCAAAGAAGTCCTCCACTTCAAGCCTGGTTTATTGTGATCAAGATTTTTGTACTTCGACATATGATGGTCCACTCCCTGGTTGCAAGTCCAATCTTCAGTGCCAATATAATGTTGTTTATGGTGATGGAAGCTCAACAGCTGGATACTTTGTAAAGGACAATATGAAACTGGAGCAGGTGACTGGTAACCTTCAAAGTAGATCTACAAATGGGACTGTTGTATTCGGGTGAGTTGGAATTCTGATGGATTCTGATTTTTCAGGACACAGCTTAGTTTTCTGCTATTGTTGCTTACTTGCTTATTCTCCTTGTTCATGAAAATGGTCCTTATAGGTTGGTCTACTAGGAAGCTAAATGTTTATAATTCACTTGAGCATGGCCTTGGCTTTGAGGCTAGTTTTCATTCAGTCTTGACCTAGGAACAGTTTGTAACTATTATTTGTCCTACATCATATGTATATTGTGCACAAATAGATGGGTAGTTTCATTTTGGGGCTTGAAGTCTTAATCAAGTATTCATAGATTTGTTGAGCACTCTTGTCAGAGGCTATAGCTGACAAAGACAGTTTTATGGTTCTCTCTAAGTGTTTGGCTGTAATATAAGATACCGTTGTGCCTTGCTATGCTGAAATATTAGTTCTGCTCTTAGGTTAAGATCTTACCAGACAAGGCAGAAAATGTGGGGTTAATTCATTTAGCCTCTAATTTCTTTGAACAGGACTTTTCTTTGTGCACTTGCGCATTTAATTTTCGATTAACTAATATGTGGTGTGTATAATTCCTTTGTGTTTGTGGTACCTGGATTGCAAGACATACTAATCGAGTCTTCTTTTTTCTTCAGCGGATCTTCCTCCTACCTCTTTCTTCTGTTCCTTACTGGTTACTGGATTTAGTCATGACTGGGACAATCTTGTTTATTATCTTAAAATTCTGTTCAAGTTTTTCATGTGTTTTTGGCGCCTACCCTTTTCTTTCTCTACTAGTTGTTCAACATATTGAATCACTCCCCTACCCCCACCAAACCAAAAGAAAAAGAAAAGGGAAATAGCTCATGTTCTTTAGAAGTGATTTGAGATGGGTGGAGTCTGTTGATGTGTATTTGTTGTAGGGGCAGAACTTACAATGTCAAGGGAAACATGTTCTGCTGCAACTGCTGCTGATGTGTATTTTTGGTTATTGATGTTTAGAATTTCCTTTTGTGGTTAGGTGCGGTGCTAGACAATCTGGGGAATTAGGATCATCAAGTGAAGCACTAGATGGGATACTAGGATTTGGACAAGCAAATTCTTCTATAATTTCACAACTGGCTGCATCTGGGAAAGTAAAAAATCGTTTGCACACTGTTTGGATAATATAGAGGGAGGTGGAATCTTTGCGATTGGTGAAGTGGTATCTCCGAAAGTCAAAAGGACACCTATGGTTCAAAACCAGTAAGTGGTCTATCTTAAAAGCTTCTTTTTTATATCTATGTTTTATGATTGATGGTTTGTAGCTTAAACTTTTTTCTCATTGAGGGTGATAATGACCAAGAAATTCTAGTTGGGGCTTCCTAATTTTGCTTCTTTTTTTTTTTTTTGGGGGGGGGGTGGTGTTCTTTATCTACCCTTCTTTCTGATTCAGTAATTTAGGTGCAAGATTGTTTCACTGTTGCATGCTTGGTTGTAAAGCATAAATGTTGCCTGTTTTAGGTCATGCTCAATTTTTTAGAATGGAATATTGTGGTTTCTTTATCTTGTAGTTTAATGTCTAAGTTGTATTTTACTTCCCCAAACTAGCATTTGTAAATGGCAAATTGCGCTTCAAGTTGTTGGCTATAGTAATTCTTTACATTGACTATTATATTGGATGATGACCATGATTACATTCAAATCTAGGATTTGATAGATCTCTATTACATTGTTAATCTGAAACACGTATCTTAAACTCATTCTCTCGTACTCCCTCTGATAAACAGTTTACAAAGTGTCTTCTTTTATTGTCTGCATTCATTCTCATTTATGCATGTCAAAGTGAATGCAAATCAATCCTATCAATTTCTTGTGTCCCAAATGAGGCTTATGGAATTTAGGAAGAGAGCAGTATAGATTTAATTCATAGCTAAAATGTTTTCAAGTTTCTGGTGCATCTCATCCTTGGGAAACAATATAAATGCTGTGTTTCTTTCATAGCGCAGGATTAAAATTTTTGTAGGAGATCATGATTGACAAATTAAACCATTTTGCTATTTACTTGTGTTTGTTCATGGATTGCCTTGTAGTTTTCAACTTTTTGTTTAAGGTCTTACTCTTTTTCATCTATCAGGTCTTTTGGTTTATAAATTCATAAATATGTTTTTATTGACACTCTTAGGGCACATTACAATATTGTAATGAAGGATATTGAGGTCGGTGGTGATCTACTGCGACTTCCAAGTGATATTTTTGATAGTGGAGATCAAAAGGGAACAATAGTGGATAGTGGTACAACCTTAGCATATCTTCCATCATCAATTTATGAACCACTAATGACAAAGGTAAACATTACCACTTATCTTATGTTGATTTTGACATTATCTATTACTAATTACATCATCTCTTCTGTCAATAGATTCTCTCCCAGCAACCTGCATTGAACTTGCATACTGTAGAAGACCAATTTACATGTTTTCAGTTTGCGGGAAGGTAAGATACTGCAATTGTAGTCTCTGGTATATATGTCGGTAATACACATCATTTGTTTGTTCTTGATATGGATAATAGCTTTATCTGCAATGTTTGCAATTTCTGATGTTCCGAATGTTACATTTCCCAAGATTTACTTTAATTTGAACATTTCATGCTTTAATATTATATCTCATTTTATATACAATTCCAAATTGAGGTGTTATTCCTTATATTCCCTAACACTAACAATAAAAAATGTGCATTTGATCGAGGATGCAGTTATAAGGAAAAAAATTAAACAGTCAAATGCACTCATGCAATACTGATTTACCTAAAAGAAATTGTGAGATAAGAACACATACGTTTATTGCATATTTTTATTTACTTTGAACCAGAATGACTAGAAAGTTTTATTCTAACTTGGAATCTCTTAGGACTTGGAGAAATATGGCAAAATTGTAGTCAGTAATAAATAGATTTTTTATCCCACTCTTGTCAAAAAGATGTACTATGTGATTGTGACTTTTCAAGAACATGTTTTTACTTCACTTTTGTTTCTTGTTTTCTTTTTAACTGTTGCTCTCTCGCGCTTTTCAGAAATCTTAGGACAGATTTATAATAAATTGCTGCCTTCTTGCGCTTAATCATAATTTGTTATTGATAGTCTAGCAAAAAAAAAAAAAAAAGGAAAATTGTTAATTTATATTTTGATTGCCTTGATTCTTTCATTTCTTTGCCTCAAGGTCAAGTTACTTTTGTTGGACTGATCAGGCTTTTTCTTTCATTAATTCCTGTGAATTACTTTGTTTGAGACTTGCTGCTTCCTTTTGTTATGTGCTCTTGCAGTGTTGATAGTGGATTTCCAGTCGTAAAGTTCCATTTTGAAGATTCCCTTGTTTTAACGGTTTTTCCCCATGAGTATACATTCCAAATTCGTGTAAGTACAATATATATCTTTTAATTCATTTTATGATCTGCAGACATGTTTCTTGCATTGATGTTGATATTTGGAAGTCTTATATTGCTAATCACCTTAGGCGTTTACGAGGGGAACGTTTGTTTTTATTGTAGAATGCTAACTATTAGTCCATAAAGCTTCATACTATGGTAAAGTATCTTATGTTGAACTTTGTTTCTCACCCAAGTCTTCATCTTTTTGTGTAATTTATGCAAATTATGGGTCTTGTCTATTATCATAATAGATGCAAACATGTTAACTTGCATAATTTAGCTAGGCCTATTTAGAGGTATGCATTTGGTTGGTTTGGTTTTTATGTATCAATAACCGAATAAACAGACAAATCTATTAAAGCTGAATCGACCTATCCTATTGCCACAACCAATATAACTGAACCGAACTTCAGTTAGGTGGGTTTTTTCAGTTTTGATTTCTTTTTCTTTTGCTTTTTAAAGTGCATTTCTTTATATACCCTTAAAAGTTCCATCCTTGTTTCAACTTTAGATTAGCTTCTATCTATTGACAGAGACAGATCCGATTAAAAAAAACATATTTGAACCAATAAAATTAAATATATTTGTTAAGAGAAACATAGCGTTTGATTTGGTAAATATAACGAAAGAGCTGTTATGACAAAAGAAAAACATGGAATTTGTATAACTAAATTTAACAAAAGATCTCAACTTATAGTAAATGGGGACTGGAAGGAAGAAGAGGCTTAGAGCAGATGTTTGATTTGTTACGCCTCTGTTTTATGTTCTAGTGTTTTACTCATTTACCGTTGGTAGGGTTTTTTAGATTAATTAATTTAATTGTAAGTTTTGTATTAGGGTAATTTGGTTTAGATTTGGAGTTGTTGGGCTGGTTTCATATGGGTAATCGGTATTTATTTATTAGGGCTTGGTTATGGATATAAATTTAGGGTTTGTTAATTAAAAAATATTCAGTGTGTTCAATTTATTCAGTTTGCAAATTCAAAACCGATTACAGACTAAATGAACTGCCTTGACCGATAATTAAACTGAAAATCCAACTTAACCATTTTTTTTTCAGTTAATCCAGTTCCGTTCACTTCAGTTCAATCAGTTAATCGGTTTTTTGCTCACTGCTTCTTCTTTTTTTTTAAATATAAGGGCCCATAAGGGTGTATTTTTTGCTCACTGCTAAACCTATTGTTTTAGTTTGGTACTTCCATCTTTAATATACGTTCACTTATTTTGTAGGTAAACTTTTGACATTGTTTTTAATCATTCTATCAGCCTTTAAGATTTCTAAGCCTATTTTTCTTTAGCACATTTTTATTTGGCATACTAAAACTTAATTTGACCTACTACTACTGAAATTGAATTTTGATTAGGAAGTAATTTTGGAAATTTTAAAATAGTGATATTCCCTTTTCTTTTAGTTGTTATTACTTTCCTAAATATCTATAAATTATCCACTGTACATGCCTTTAATTCGAATAATACATCTGGATAAATAAATTCCAATTACTTCATCCAAGTTTCTCTTTTGAGTATTCCAATTACTTCATTCCCGTTTCTCTTTTAAGAAGCACTAAATAAAACTTACTTGATGAAGTCCTTTAAAGACGATGCTTCAAACTTGGAAGTTGCGGAACGGCCAATGTAAGGCCTTGTCATTTGTACAAGCACTGGCACTTCCAGGAATGAAGCTTTCAACTTACAATGCCTACTCTGTCGGCCTGTTATTTGTTGACATCACCTTCAAAAGAACCCAACTACAAATTTACCTGGGAAAGAGATAGGACTGGGCAGAAGGGAGGGTTGGGGTAGTGACTTGAGGGAGTGAGACACCAATAGAGGGATAGAAAAGTGGTTTGTTTAAGGATGATGCTACTGGTTTTTGGCAGATTAGCTGCTTGAAAGTTTCATCCTTTCTCTCTGGTTTTGTCTACAAAAAATAGTTGAAAGTATAATGAGAAATGAGAAACATGAGAAATATCTGCTTCTTTTCTCTGCCCAAAGTAATTTCCCTTCTTCCGTAACAACTTGTTCTTTCAACAAGCTGAGCTGCTTGCCTGGGCTGGATCCTGGATAAAGCTTTTCTAACCCAGCCTAAGACCCGGGAATTATTTTAGTTAATAGAAGCTTTTTTTTATTTAATTTTAACTCTAGATTATGGTTAAAACTATTAAGATGAATGTAGAAGTAGTTCTATAATATTATTTTTAATACTTTTGGGCATTCTGGACTTCAGAGGCCAGGCCTTAGGCAAAAGTTTTGAAGTGTTGATCAGGTTGGCCTTGGTCCATGGGTATCTCTGCTAACAGGTGGGTATGGTGAGAATTCTCAAGTTTCAGGTAAAGTAACTTTTATAAGCATACTAGAGGAGCCCTCTATTTGTCATAAGCTGACTGGACTATGTAGCCTTATGTTCCATGATGCTCTTGTAGTCAACTGTGAAGCTTTGTTGCACGGAGTTATATTTGATAAATATGACAGTTCCATCATTTTCGTTTCTTCTAGATTCAAACAAATTAGCAAGGCCAGTATACATGTTCATTTTGTAATTGTGATCACCATTATCGTCATCATTGTCATTTAATTACTAGCTGGGCATCCGTGTTCAGATAATTTATTTCATTATGTGTAGTGTCAACTTTTCTTTTTGTTGTGAGTTATACGTTAAGATGTCAATTTATGGCTTTTTGCAGGAAGATATTTGGTGTTTTGGTTGGCAGAACAGTGGAGTGCAATCTAAAGATGGCAAAGATATGATTCTTTTGGGAGGTATATCTTTAAACTCCTTGTTTTGAACTCATTTGTCATTTTTCTTGCAAAATATAAGATGTACAATATCTTTTACTTTTATGGGTCTTATGCATCTAAATTGTGCACATTAAAAGGAGTTTCAACATGTACTCTGTGTCAGTGTAGCAGAAGCTCACCTTGCAATTGGCAATTTTTAAAGGCAAAATAAATCCGAACATAAAACCTGCCTGAAAAAGCCCGAATTGGACACAAGTCAGTTCAAGCTGAACAAAAATCGAAGATCTGAATGCTAATTAACTCGAATCTGAAATGTTATGAACATTACCTGAATCCAGATGGCTCTGAACACAAAATCATACTGAAGTGGTCTCAAGTTACAGAAAATCTTAGGTGGCTTGACTAAAAGCAACCAAAAACTGAAATTACCCCATATCAAGAAATCCAAACACAAAATGACCTTAACCTGACCCATACCTTTGATGAATTAACCTTAGACAGTCTGATCTAAACCCACACAATTTCTGCTTCCAGCAATCTTCTATTATCCCTTGTTCTCCTCATCAGTCATCCTTCTGCAGTAGTAAAATATCTGCTTAAATCAAAAGCCTATGAATGTGAAATTTAGTTTTTCCTCCTACTGCTTCTATGTCACTGATCTGTGGTATTGATCTTCTAAAACTGACAAAAGGTAAAAGTTCAGTTCAACAATCATCTCAGTGATTCGTCTTAGCTGATCTTTTTTTATTTTAATCTACTACGTCGTAAAGATGAGAACAGTAATAAAATAATGTGAAAGGTTTTGATGCAACTCTCATTTATTTAATTTCTTTACAATGCAGATTTGGTGCTTTCAAATAAGTTGGTTATATATGATATAGAAAATCAGAACATTGGATGGACTGAATACAATTGTGAGTACCCTCTTGAACAACCTTACCTGTGTTTAGGTTGAATCCTTTAATTAGTTTTTGTTTTTCTGCTTATTATTGCTGCATTTTCTATGTCCACACATGTCTTGACTTCCTAATGTGCTAGTTTCAGGACTATGGTTTGTGCGCTAGGATTGTATCTCCTTTAGGGTCTTTCGACCTTTAGGTTCTGCTTTTGATTTTTGCAGTTTAGTAATCGCCAACTAGTAACAATATTCTTTTTGTTCGAAACTTAATGTCCACCTTTCAGTTTTGGGAACTTTCAAAGCCTAATCATATTTCGTTTCTCCAAATGCCTAAAGTGTGTAGAATGTGAGCATGCTAGTTAGTTTCGTGTTAATTGCATCGGTTTTTCTTTGAGAAAGAAATAGAACAGAAAATTATGTACTCTCTTCCTAATTAATTAGGATTGCTCTATATTATCTCCCTTCCCGAAAATTGAAAATAAAATAAAAAGAAAGCTGATTGTAGTTGGCTCTGATATGTGATTATGGTTACATTTAGGCTCTTCGAGCATCAAAGTGAAGGATGAAAGTTCGGGGGCAGTGTATTCGGTTGGTGCCCATGATATTGGTTCAGCTTCCAGTTTGAGAATTGGAGGAATTCTAACATTATTGTCCATAATAATTGCTTTACTCCACAGTTCTATAGCTTAGATTGTTGGAAGCAGCGATAAAACATTCTTTGATTCTGTTGTACCATAATTCATTTTTTTTACGGTGAAATTGCGGGTTTTCTTTTTTTAATCATATTTTGTTAATTTAATGCAACTCGTATCCACCACTTATTAATTTATACCCATACTTAAAATATTTTCAGTGGTTTGCAGCAGTGCAACCTACAAAATGACTGGATATAAATTTGCCAATATCATTTATATATTTGCTGCAATATGAAAGTCTTTTGAGGCATATATGTAATCTACATGTTCTTCAGTCTTTGTTTTTTTTCAATACTAATTTTGGGTTGAGATTTTGGATTTTATTTTCATAAAATGGCTTTGTTTTATGTTTTTCTTTTTACATAGTTTGAATTTTCTTCACATATTTATTTTTAAAAAAATTAACTTTATATAGTATTTGTAAGCTAATTTTACTAACCTAAATATAAAATATTTATTTTTACATCATAAAAAATAAAAAATAATTATAAATTAAAAAATAATAATTAAATTTTGTTCAGATAGTTGCGGTTTGAACTAGTAAATCGAAAAACGTTCAAACACTAATTTGAATATATAACAATATATTAATTTTTCGTTGGTGATCATAAGTATATAACAATTTAATCCCCATATTGGTTTTAAATAAGGTTATAAAGTGGCGCTCTTTAGAGCCATCACTTTGCATTCACATAGCCTTGTTGAATACACAATGACCATTGGTACACGACATTAAGTTTGCCACATGTACGGGTGGATCGCGTCTGTTTGTATTTAGCCGTTGGAGCTCCTAGGTCATTTGAACCGTCAAAACGCGAGGAAGACGAACTTATTTAAAAGGGGTTTTTGGGAAACCCAAAACTTAGAATCTTAACATTTTCTGCAAATAGGCTTGATCGAGACTTTATTCAAGGTAACATCTTCTATCCTTTTCTTTTCTTTCTACATCAAAAACATGTTGAGAAATGGGGTTGCTAATGGTTAGACAATTTCTCGTTGCCCACCGCGAAAGCGTGCTTCAAAGGTCCTTGTAGAAGTCAATTTCTTCATCTACGCTACAAAAGGGGAAGAAATGAGTTGAGTTCTGAGTGCACAGAGGATTCAAATCCTTAATTTTGCTTACGAATTTTCTACCCCTGAGGGTCCTCATAGGCTTAATGATACTAGTGATGGCAGCTTCCTGTTTCCCCTCCATGCTCTGGAAACGGGGTTCCACTTGCTCTTGCGTTCGTTCTTCTGTAATGTTCTTCAAGATTACCAGATTGCTCCTGGTCAACTCTGCGGGTTCTTCTGATCGCGATTGCTTATTTTATTGATTGCTGCCGACGTAACGAAGCACCACAATTCGCAGTTTTCCAAAGCTTGTATCTATTAAAGGCCCAAAATTGAGGGAGTTCATCAGGCTTTTACTATTTTTCTCCCATCGGTAAAGGCGAGACCATAATTGCGAACAGATGTGCTAATATTCGACTACATTGGGGAAAATATATCAGGGTGAGATGTAAGCTCGCAGACGGATTTGGTTTTTCTACAGAGTGGTCCGCACCGAGTAGGGACATGTGTTCATTCAGGCGATCAATCAGGATAGATAGAGGTTCAGTCCAGCTAGAAAGGCTTCGCGCTTGTAGTTCCTTGGTTATCGAAGATATTATAATCGTGAGGAACGTGTTCCAATATTGCTTTGAGGGCCTTAGTCCTAATGGGTATAGGTGAGGTAACAATAGGGAAGTTGCCGAAGCATTAGGTGCAGACCCAGAGAAATGGACATTGCCTTACGTAACCAATGATGCTAAGAGTTTCTTTTACAATTATTATAGGGTAAGGCCTCGTCCTTGGGTTTTGGTGGTCTCATCGCAGGAAAAAAGCGATGCTAATATTAATTTGATAACTGCTCCTACTAATATTGGGATTGTTGGTGGTGCAGGCACATCTTGTACTTTAGGAAGTGATTCTGAGGAAAGTACCAATATATCGCGGGAAATTAACGAAGCTATGGACCTACGAGTTGTTCTAAGGGACATGCGCAAGAAGCGCATGACTGATATGGGGGCTGTTAATGTGATCATCAGTAGCAAGGAGGAAGCGGACAATGGCAGGTTAGAGTCTCGTCGCAAAAGGAAGGCAGATCATGCTGGGCCCTCTGTTATGCGAGCTCAAAGTTTGCAACTCGCAAAAGTTCTCCTATTGTAACTCAAGGTAGTTCCCCTTCTCTTGCTCCTCTCTGTATCTCTCATCATTCTCTACCTCCCACTGAGGAGCCATCTGCTAAAGATGATTGCGAGCTGGTCCTAGGTTGCGGGAATTTAAGCACGAGAGAGTTGCAAAGCATGATTGAAAAGTGGAAAGCTTCTGTGCTAGAAGCTGCAAAAAGGCATATGCGTGCTGGTGAGTCATCAGGGAGTTCCCAGAAGTCTACATTATCGAAACTCAGTTCCTCTTTGCAATATTTGTTGGTTGAGGTTACCGTGATCAGTTTGGGCCTTGATGAAAATGTTGTTGGGGTAGAGGCTAATCAAAAAGAGCTCGAAGGAGATTTTGAGAGCACTCGTGAGCAATACTTGAAGATGAGAGATGAAAATGAAGTGCTCTATAAGCAAAACGAAGAGCTCGCTGAGAGATCAGGGGCTGCACAAGTGAGAAATGATGATTATCTAGCGAAGTTATGGTTGAAAGAGAAAGAAGTGAGGCTTTAGGTGCTAAGTTAAGGAGAACTACTGAAGAGCACAAGGCCATTGTGAGTTGAATCGCTGTTGAGCATGAAGTTGCAATGGCAAGCTTAAAGCAGAAACATGAAGAAGCTTTTGAAAATTTTAAGGAGACTCTAGAAACCCTGAGTAGTCTCACTTCTGAGCTCACGTCTAACATTCTTCTGCATACTCAGGTTGTGGCTGGACCCTTCGATGCTCGTAAAGTTGACTTTGACGCCCTCTACGAGATAAATATGGATCAACTTGGTTTTGATGCTCGCTTCCCCTCGGGAGCTGCTTGGGATGGGTTCGCATCTAAGTGGAAGAAGTATTTTTACCTTGATGAAGGTCCTTCTGAGTCGGTCGTTGTGCCTACTAATGACAATGCCACCATCGCGGCTATTGAAAATATTGAAGTCGTAGAGGGGGAAGGTGAGATCGCCAGGGATCTTGAAGGGGGAGGATGTGCCTTAAATGATTGTAAGCATGTATTACTTTGTTATGATCTAAATAAAAAATTTAAAGTTTGAAAAAACTTGATGTTTTGAACTCCTTCTGCGAACTCCATCAAAATTTTCAATTTAATCAAACCTTTAACTTAAGCATGTTTCGAACTTAAAGAAATTTTGGGCTTAAGCAAATTTTTGAACTTAAATATGTTTTGAACTTAAGTAAATTCTGAACTTGAGTAAACTTCAAACTGTCTTCTCTATAATCCTTAAGCAACTTAGTAAAATTTGAGTCACTAACTGGATTGGAGCTACGAGCTCGGATTTGCGAACTCTTATACTGTAAGTTAGGAATGTAGGTCCATTACTTGTGTTGGAGTTGCGAGCTTGACCCTACAAGCTCTTAGAATGTCAGATGGGAGCGTAGGTTTGCTAGTTGTTATAAAAGTCCTTAAACAGTCCATGGAAAGTCCATTTACAAACCAAAACAAAATTAAAGTCTAGTCCCTCAAAATAAACTTACATTGACATCCCTTATTGCCTACTAAAACCATCTCACATGCACAATCAAGATGCTTTGCCTTGGGATCACAAGTTTGATTACTTCACCACTCCATTCAAGATATTTCTCCTCAAAAATAAATACAAGAGAGTGTGAGCTTAAACAAGCTCAGTGAGTAATTGAGATGCTACAACAAACCTCAAATTCAAGAGTTAAAAGCAAAACTAGTAAGCACAGATACACTTATTATCACTAATCATATATTCATGTTGATACATTGGCATCTTGTAATTATGAAATATACATAACAATACAACACATCGGATAAACGAATCTCTACCACACCAATAACTCATAGAGTTTAACTTGTCCCAAATAAGTGTAGCATTATGCCAACCCTCTCCAACACACCAACATATCCCAATGAATGAAGCTATGCTTTACATTTCTTTATCCCTCCAACAAGTCTCAATATCAAAACACATATATGAGTACTCAAATATTATGACATGCCAACTATATTCAATAGTTTCAAAAGATCACAAGATCAACATATCCATGTTTCACATATATTTTTCTGATTTATGCACACTTACACATATCACTATCACATCACTTTTCACATATTCATATCATGCACTTTCAAGTGCAAGCACTTGCCCATTAAGCCATATATATTTCATATGTGTGCACAAAACCAGTAGGTCTTAAGGCATATTCAGACATGTACTCATCACATATTATCACATTACACTTAAGCAAATCACATCACACATAGGCTTTATTTGCAAAGTAACAAGGCACAAATAAGATCACTTAGCCTTAGGACTTAGGATAGGTGATTAGCCTAAACCCCACTTTAACTCACTGCTTTGTGCATTAATTACAGCACACTAGATAACTCACCTTTGCAACCTTGGTTTCAATGACAATGCTCAAGTAAGCTTATGTTTTCCTTTTTCCTTACTTGTAAAGGCTTCCAATCGAGTTGACACTTTACATACACATCAAACATAATACAAAGGCATTACAAACAACAATAAACACAACTACATCACTCAACAATCACAGATCAAAGCCTCTCATTCACAATATCGAAAAGTTGGCAAATTTTGTTGAAATAGGTGTTTAACCACTCAAATCTCGTTTCTAAGATTAGATTTTGACTTCATATATCCTAAATATCATCTGATTATATATCTAAACCATCAATTTTATCTAATTACACGGATCTAATTTTTTTGGAAAAAATAAGCTTATATGATCATTAAAAAGGGGAAAATGTTCAATTGGTTTAAATTATTTAAAAGATTTATTAAATCAAGATCAAATACCTTTTAATTAGATCAAAATGAGTTGAAAATTACTTTAAAATAGAAGCTTAACTTAGTAATACGAGATCTACCATTTTCAAGCTAAAAATTGGTTTAAAATTGATTGATTTGTTGAAATTTTAATTAAATCAATTAAAAATCGAATTGAAATAACAACACACTTAGTTTAATCATAAAAATTTAGAATCTCACCTCAATTTGACAAAAACGACGAGTTTAAGATCAAATTCGAACTAGGAGCTGTGAAGAACAATAGAGGAATTGAGGATGAGAACTTGATTATTCTTTGAAATTGAAAGAGGAATTTGTGTTAGAAAGATTAAGAATAAAGGATGAACCAATTCAAAGAGAAAATCTCTAATTTGGTGTTTGAGAAAATTTTAAATTAAGGGGGAAAGTGAGAGGGGAGGGACGGTGGGGGTTATTAAATAGAAAACCAATTTTCAAAAATTGGGTCATTTCCCATTTAACCACCCCCAGTTTTTTCCTTTTTTTCAAATAGGCATTTGTTTTTCAATTAAAATTTATTTTCTAAATTATTTGTAAATCCGAATTCATTTTAAAAATTCATTTTAACCAAATTATTTCCTAGATATCTAACTTTACTTTCTAAACTTAATTTTTTTTAATTCTAATTTTTTTAATATTTTATTTATTCCTAATTATTTAAATTATTTAAACTAATTACGATTTTCGATTCACTAACTCTTGATTTCCTAACTCAATTCTACTAACCTGATTTTTGGGATATGACATTGTCCTAAGGTACTTGTAACAACTATTTCTATGCTTAGACAACTCAGATTTCAATTTACCCGAATTCATAAAACTAGAATTAACATACGAATGTATAGAGCCATGGTCAAGTAAATCATGAACGGGTGGAGAACATAAAAGAAATATACTTGCTAAAACATTGGTAGCATCACCCTTATCTCTGGTTCTGACCACATAGGCTTGAGTAGTAGCCTTAGCTTCAGAATCTAGTGCTGCTAAATCAGATTTTTCCTTTGTCTACCCCTCGCAATTGAACTACCATTGGGATTACCCTGACCTCTAGCTACAGGAGCAGATATCTGAGTAGGTGTATACATATCATTAACATTTATCAGGCAATCTTAAGCTAAATGCTCTAGGAATCCGCATTGGAAACATGCTCTTGTTTTCTTCCAACATTCACTTCTATGTATTTGACCACAATACTAACAGTTCGAGATACTCACATCTTTCACTAGACCCCCAATACTACCAACAGATACTGATGGTTGCTTAACTCAGTCTTTCTCTCATCTGACATTTGATGGAGTTGATCTCGAAGAACCTCGATACTCCCTAACTCGTGTAGGAAAAAGTTGTGAACCAGTGGTTCCAACTCTTTTCCCGAATGCTTGGGAATCCTCAACTTTCTTATCAAGATTCATGGCTTGTTTAACCATCTTTGCTCGTTCAGCTAAACTAGAAAACATTTTAAGTTTGTGCAAAACTAGCTGAACTCGGAGTTCATCCCTCATTCCTCGAAGAAACCGTTTTCAACTTTCTTATTTCGTTGGCACTAACTCAAGAGCTACTTGCTAAGTTGTAAGAACTCTCATTTGTAGTCAACTACTAGCATATCCCCTTGATTCAATTTCATGAACTCTTGTTTTCGATCCTCCAGATACAATTCGTCGATGTATTTCTTTTTTAACTCGAACTAGAAGAATGTCCAAGTAACCTGATATGCTGACACATGTCAAGTGACAATTAGCCACCATTGATATGTCTCTTCTTTCAATAGAGATACCACGCAAGTGACATACTTAAACGGTGAAAACTCTAGCTATTGTAAAACTCGTTCAGTTGACTCTAACCAGTTCTCGGTAGAGGAAGGGTCAACACTCAGTTGCTTCATACTTTCATAACCTTTTTATCAGAGACTGCAGTTATTAATGTAGCTTGCGGAGCATTTCTTGTTACTTTTTGGAGTGCATCCACTATTGTGCAGAGTGTCTCCCCGACCCTCCTAGAGAGGTCTATTAGCTTTATTTCTGTATCGAGCACCAACTTGATCAACACTATATGCCTTGATCTCAACATGGTTTTCTCCCTCAACGGAGTGATCGCTACTATTGACTTCTTCCTTAACAGCATTTCTCGGTTCATCAGACATTTTCAAGTCATAACACAAAATAATGAATAATCAACATCCAAAACTTGACTTAGACTTAACTTGACCTTGGCATGTGCCTCTAAACTCAAGATGGACCTCGATCCAAGAATCGACTAAACCTATAGTTCTGATACCATTAAATGTAACGCCACACTGTCAAGCCAATCGTCGGATCTAAGACATAAGGTGCCACATTTTTTGCTGAAACAACTATAATGTCGTTTCAATATTCAACTAGACAAATTATACAAACAATTAAATATTACATCTTTTAAACACATTACTTAATCAAATTTGTGTCATGAGTGAGCTTACAAAAGCTCTTATAAAACACCGATGATATACAAGGGATTAAAACGTAAAATTTTTAGAATATAGGGGTAATGTCGCGACCATGAATGAGGCATGTTGTGACACTAAGGGCAAAAGCATGTTGTCACGACCATGAAGACAAGAAGCTGACATTGTGACTTAAGCAAGAGAGTGTTGCGACCTTGAGGACAAGGAGATTCAATGTTGCGACCTCAGCAAGGGATAATCGCGACTACAAAAACAACAGCTCGATGTCGTGATACTGGTAAGGGAATGTTGCAACCACAAAGGCAGTTTTTCCAAAACTTTACTTCATTCCTTTCAAATTTGTCATGTGCAACACTCAAATGGTCTAGGTGATTAAGAAGAACTTAACTTTATACAATTTAAGCATTAATTTAAATACTAGACTACCATCTTTGGTACATTTAACACCTTAAAGCATATGATCATATATTCATTCACTTTCATTCAAGACTCAAACATCTCTCTCATTTACTTGGCATATGAACAGCAATCCAAATTCACTTTATAGCATTTCATATCTATTACCAACCTATGTGATTATATTAAAGGTTAACAATTCCAATCTTAAGTATGAAAATGACAACATGAATCCAAGGACAACTTAAAAGTTAGGTACATGCCACTTGCAACTGACAAAATAAAAATATACTAACTTGCTGAGTCAAGAGTTAAATCTGGATGTTGTCAATCACTTTGAAGCTTCAAGATCTACGATACTTGCATACGAAAATAGACAAACGGTACACTAATCAATAAGGCTCAATGATGCTATCATGATTTGAATCAATAATCAAATAGAAATAAGATATCAAATACAATCAATATGTGATCTAATTATCAATTAGTATCATGTCTCACGTGCATATTCTCGTACCATATTTCATTTGGCATGTCATATATGAACATATAATCTCATTATCATCATATCACAACTACATATGTACTATAGCATATCACCAAGTTTGCTTCTTTTCTCATTTCTATCTCGAATCCATTGACCCGTTTTATATTTATTTCTTTTCTCATTTCTATTTCAAATCCACTAATTCATTTTATATCCATATCAGCTCTCAGGGCCCGTTATATCCATATCCATCCAGTGCAAGGATAAAACATTTTTATATTAATGTAGATTCTTTTTATAAATATATATTTGAACAATAAGGTTAAATTTTGCTATTAATACCTGTACTTTACAAAAATTGTGAATTTAATTCTTACATTTTTGTTTGATCAATTTTAGCCTTTATACTTTTAAATTGATCATTTAGTCCTTATACTTTTCAAATTTTAAAATTTTAATCTTGATCCAAACTATAGCTGTTAAATCCATTGAGTTAAATTCAATTACTAGTCCTAAACTATTCACACAATTATAAAATTAGTCAATTTTTTACAATTAGATCATTCTAAGTCCCTATATTTTTTAAATTTTGAAATTTCAATCTTAACAGAAACTACAATTGTTAATTCATCAACTAGATTTTTAGCGAGTCATTTGTGAAAATAATAAACTAACATGACAATATACAATAATATGTTTATCACATCATATTCAAAAAATAGCATAATTTTACTTAATGAATTTGATAATCATTGTTTGATGATAATCGAAATTTTAAAATTTAGAAAATATAAAAACTAAAGATAACCAAATAAAAATACAAATATTAAATCCACAACTTTTTTTCTAAGTACAAGGACTAATAGCAAAATTTAACCAACAAATAAAAGATATCTATTCTCCATATGATCATTTCAAAAAATTCATTATATGAAGCTTTCCTTGCCTATCAGTATGACCACTTCACCGTTCATCACATACACACACAGCCAAATTCAATAAAAGACAGCAGCATTTTGAGGATTAGCAAGTGGAAATTCCTAGTACTAAGGCCATTAGTGCTACCAATATTCAAAAGAAGAAACAAGTTATGAATGCATGCATGCTCTTCAACTTTGAAATCTATTAAGGATAATGAGGCTTCATTTCATTGTCACAAAGTAAACATTTAACAGCATAATACAATGACTTAACCAACAATTCACACATGAACATTTGAAGGTGGAACACAAATTAACAATAACAATAATAATGAGATGGAGAGCTGGATTTACAAAAATTCCAATTCTACCCAACAGACTATAGATAGAAAGGACAATTTCCCAGACACACTAATACAGCCGGGTCTGCTTGCTCCATTTTTTAACATCAAACCAAACCAAACCAAATCAATGCCCCTCTTTTCCACTCTGTAGAAAAATGAATATAAATATTACAATAATTTATCTAAGCAAATCTCAAAGTAATAGTAGTAGTAACCGAACCTTTCTCATGTCGAAGCCTGGCTTTGAACCTCCTGCATCAGAACATTACTTTCCAGGATCGAACCTTGGGAGATTGAAAAGGGTATTGACACGAGATACTCCTTCAAGGGCTGACCAATCTGTTCCTATTTCTGAATTCATTTCCTCCTCCTTTGAGCAGTCTAAATCTACATCTACATCTAAATCTAAATCTTCATTCCCTCCTGGAACAACTTTTCCACTTCCAACAGTCCCAGACCGGTCCACACTGGTTAAGACATTGATATTATTGTCTTTCTCATTCCCATTCTCAACTTGGTCCATTGAAACTGGCTGCACTTTGGCATTAGCATTGGAAACAGTAGATAGGTTGTTTGAGGTTGAATCAAAGAATAGGCAAACAACAGCACAATCATCAACTTTTGAAGTTGGGTACTTGTATCTCCAAGCTCTAACAGCTGTCTCAACCAAAGCTCGTGCGGCAGATGTGCGAGCTCGACAAGATGCTACAATATCTACTACTTCTTTGTTTGAAAGCACATCCCAAATCTGCAAAAGTTTGGAGCAAACCTTATTAGAACTAGAGAAAAGGGCTCAAATGCCATTTTCGTTTTGATTTTTAATAAGAATTAAACATGTTGGCTTCATTACCCCATCAGTGGCCAAGACGATAAATTCATCCTTCTCTGACACGTGCCAATAAGATATTTCAGGCACAGAGATGAGACCAAAATCCTTGAGGCAAAAATCTCCAAAAGCCCTTGCCATGGCAAGGCCAGGTGCATTACTGTTTGGTAGCCAAACTCGGGCAACCTCAGGTTCATCTTTAAGAGCAAAGACACGACCTTTATATTTTTGAATTCTCTCTGCCTCCGCTGTAAAGGAGTAAAAAGGATGATTTAGAGTAAGTTTGATGTTGAAAGTATAATGATAGAATACAAGAATTAAGCAATCAAATAGAACAAGAATTTATTTTCTAGTGCATTCTATTTTGGAAGTGCACACCATATAACCAAGCAATTTGAATCAATAATGCTTAGTTCAGCAGTTTATCTTCCCGAGACTCCTTTATGTTTTTCATTTCAGAATATCTGCAGATGTTTTGTTTTTGCAAATCAATTTTGTGTTTCCACATTAATCTGGATTTCAACATAATTTCCCATCGATTGGGAAATTCATTCCATCTGGTTTTCCATAAATTACTACATTGCTCAGAACAAAGGTGGTTATCATAATTACAAAACCTTTCAACATTTTGTAGACTTAATAATTTCATCAAACCTGTGATGCTCATACACAAATCAATCAGTTTTGAGTGAATGCACCTATTCTATATACACTTGGACTTTCAACTATCTTTTTACCATTGCGACCAGCGTCTCATACTTCCTCAATCAATTCATCTTATTAACCACATTCTATTCTTGTCCCCCATTATTCTAGTCCTTAAAAAGACACTACAAACAACTTTTACAAAATCCTCAACTACAACTAACTTTTAAGCTCCCTCACCAATCATCGAACATATCCTTCCAAGTTTTAAGATATTTCAGCCTCACATTGCCAACCAATTGAACCAAATTGTTTGATGCTCATACAAGTACACAATGTGAAAATGTTAACTAAAATGAGTCAAGTTAAGCGTAATATGTATACATGTGTGTTTATGTATGTAATTGTGTTTGCAAATAATAAGCTTAAGGCATCTAATAAAGTCTACAGAGTGGTCTATTTTATCTACAAAACGATCAATTTTTTTGTTGGCTAATATGCATAATTTCCTTATGGTTGATGTCCGTTGTTGACTACTTAAATATTGTGAAGTAGAGAATTTGATACTATCCTCTTCTTACTACTCTATATCTAATGAAAAAAAGATCAAATAAAGTAAATTAAAAAGAACTTGAATCATATGGGTTTTTTTGCATGCCTATAGCTTTAAAATAAAAGGACACAAAATTTAGGGGCCAATCAGCATACAATGGATGCAATGGGCATGAGAAATGGTATGGAGAGCTAAAAAGAATCTTATTAGAAGAGCTGATACACACAAAAGGAACATTTCAAATAGCATTTTATATTCCCTTTAATTATACCTTTTTATCTCCTATATCAACAATAAACAATGAATTTAAAGAAAAAACCAAGTGGGTGGTACACTCGGTGCAGCATATACAATAGGCAATGAACGATAGAGAAGACAAAACTTGGCATAAAAAGTCCAAAGCATCAAAGTTCCTAAAACTGAAGTATTTTTTATTTAACTGAGACAGTTTTTAGCCTGAAACTCAGCAATTAAATACAAAGCATGAATGACTTTCACATATGAATGAACTTGGGTTGATTAAAACAGACACACGGACCTGGAAGATTTGGTTTAAGATCAACAGTCAACTGAACTGCAATAAGTGAATTGTCTTTGTCCCTTGTACCTAAAACAGCTCTGGAGTCCCCAACATTTCCAATGACAATATGTGGACCCTATAAAAAGAGCCAAAGGAATTATGTTTAAAATCATAACATAGGTTTTCAGAGCTTTTAAATTTTGCAGCTGTATACCTGCTTCACCAAAGTTACAGCTGTCGTCCCACTGCAGAAGCAATCAATACTGGCATGTGTTCTAAGATCCCTATCCATTACTTTGAAAGCCTTCAGAAAAGACTCTTTAAGTGTCTGAAAGATCTCTGGGTACTTTTCTGTTTCCTCGAGATCTACAGATGCCCTAGATTCCTCATCAGCTGTTAAAAATGAGGTCTGCTCACTGTTCATGCTTCCTGCAGTGTTCAAATTGATCTCTCTGAGAGCATCCTCACCAGATTTACTAACTTCCCAATGAGCATTCAGTTTTAACGGAAGATGGTCTCTCACTCTCTTAGCTACCATATGACCATAGGGACCATGACCATCAAAAACGCCACAGAAAACAGTATCTGTTCTTGAACCAAAATTCTGAGAACAACAGCCACAGACAGCGAGAAGTGGAACATGATGTTGCAGAATAACAAAATTTATAATGTTACTAAAAACATTTAAAACAAGGAGAAATTGATGATGATAGAGAATATATTAGCATGACGGATTCAAAAACAAGGATATACACTCCAAAGATAAAAAGGTTAATGCCTTGGCCTTCTTAACTAACAAAGGGTCAACCGTAGAAAAGAGTTAGAAATGTTTTTTCATCATTCCATCTATACACGTTACCATCATCGATATTTATGGCAGCTTCTAAATAAGAAAAAAATATGTTTGCTTCCACTACTAGGGAGCTACATGGATTATATTGCAACCTGTATTTGAGACCATATTGTAGATAAGCAGAGTAACTTTAATGTCTTATTAAACAGTTTCCAACCATAACCTTTTAGGGCTTCCTCTACTTCTCTTGACATTGGAATCCACCATATATTCTCATCCATCAAGAAAGAAAGATAAATATCCTAAAACAATGAGTTCCAAGGTGTGCCAAACACATAGTCCCCAAATACAGACACATTTAGCAAATACAAAGTAGAAAAAAAAGAAGAAGAGTTTAATTTGCCACCATGGAAACATTATTTCATAGTGCCACTAAATAATTGGATAATATCCTAAAGAAACATGAGAAAGTGCAGCCAATTAATATAAAAAGTGTTGATTTTCCTCTAATTAGACAGCTATGAAGATATGTATGCAAGGAACTTGCGTATAAGATACATAAACAAATAAAAGAAGGAATTAGAAATTAACATTAAATCCATTAAACATTGTAGATAATAAAAGACACCAACAAATAATTCTAAACACTATGGGATTGCAAGCAACCAGAAAAAAGGCAAGGTCCTTCATCCAAGAAATATTATACTCCTACTATAAGATAAATTGTTTGTTTTCAAAGCTATTCAAGAAAACATCGCACATAAAGCCAAATACATAAATGAAAATTTTAAATAAACACGTGTAAAGGTATAAAAGGAGCTAACCTCCCAAATAATCATGGCATCCTGGTTGGTACCTTTCTTGCCTTGTTGAGTAAAGAGTGAAGCAACATCATTGTACCCATTCAAGAACAACCGCCCTGGAATTCTATGCAACGGTTCTTCCTTCCGGTAGTCAAAGGAAGAATTCCGAGACCCTAATACCTTCCTTGAGTTCCTCCTCTTCATATTCGCCAGATGAGGGGACGAAGGTGAACCAGGGCGAGGGCTCCTGCTTTCAGCAGATAAGCAGGACCCCATTCTAAGGGCCCTGATGATGCTTAAGATGCACTCCAGACCAGCCAGACAGTTGCAACCCCTAGTTTCAGTAGACGGATCCGTCAGAACTTGTTGGGAAAAATCCTTAAAGAAACCTGTTCAGACTTTCCAGCTAATGTGCAGATTATTCCACCAAATAACCTTCAATTTTACAATTCTTTTCACCAAATCTCAAAATTTCTTCCTGAACTCAGAGCCAAAATCCTATTCAATGATTGATAATATCTTGATTTTTTTTCCTTCAATCCCTTAAAATTCTAATATTCTCTTAAAGCAACCGCTTTGGTATCGCACCCAAAAATATATACTACTCTGAGTTTCCCTTCAAACCACTGGAATAATGAATCTGTATTAAACTAGCTGGGTATCCTTTTCCACTTTCAATCCATTGATCAGATCAATCCACAAATTCAATCCCATAAGCTGCTTACAACAAAAACAAAAAAAAATCTCAGAATCAACCAAAAAGGCCAAATTGAAATTTTGGTTTCTAAAGCTGCCTAAGTTAGAAAAGAACAGTGAACTTTTTGATTTATATAACCAAATGGTAAAAGAATCTTAACTCCATTCTTCTTAATCCCAAAGCAAACAAGAAGAAAGGAAGATCAAAAGGCGTAAGTATCCAAAAAGGAGATCTATGGATATATAAATCTAAGGGAAAGCAGAAAATATCGAATCTTTAATTGTACATTCAATAATAACACTAAAAAGGCAACACCCTTTTTAATAAACAAAGACCAACAATTGGAATCCAAAAAATTGAAGACAATCAAGAGTATTATATTCCTCACCGGAAACTATCCAAAAGAGAGCAATTTTTTTTTCAGCAGATCAACAGAAAAGCTGATCAAAGCCAGTCCAGAAGTCAATCAAGATCAACAAAAAAAGGGCCCAGCCCAAGACGGAGGCCAAGAATTGGAAACTACTGAATCTGAAAGGGAACGAAAAAGGAAGGGCCAGTTTCAGGGAGAACAAGGGGATAGTGAAAATGGGTAGACAGAGGATTGAGGAGAGAGTGAAGGAAGAAGGAGAGATTCTAGAGAGAGAGAGAGAGAAAGAGGAAAAATGGGTCGGAACGGGGAAAAGACCATGTACAACTCAGCGAGAAATAACCGCAACCACCAACTACAAACTCGCCTTCTTTTTTTCTTTGTCTGGGAAAGCTAAGATTTTTAGATATTCTGGCTATTTTTTTTTGCTTTTTGGAAATAGGTGGTTTTTATTTATGGCAAGATTTTGAAATAATCACACACTTTGTAAAAACAATTTAGGTAATTAGAAAATAATATAAAAAAACAATTTGATTAAAATGGTAAATTTGGATATTTTAGGTTGAAATTATCTTATTCTAGATTTTATTTAAAATAAAAATAGATAAAATACTCTCAAAATAATATTTAATTATTTTATAAAAATATTGGTATTTTTGGTAAATTCATAATTGAGTTTGCGAGGCCCATCTTAACTAACCCTTTTAACATATAACTAGATGTACCATATACCTACGACGTGGGTGAAAAAAAATTATGTAATAAATATATTTATTTAAATTTCATATGAAAGCATATGATACTTCGGTTGTCATGGTAAAGTTGAAGATTTTATATTTGAAATAATTTTGCATGCCCGATTGATTCATGAAATTAACTCAGTCAAAAATTTAATATAAGTATAAAAAAATTAGATAACTTAATTTGTATATATAAGATATTTTAATAATTTCTCAATTACATTGATGTTCGACCGACTCGTGATACCAATTCAATCTAAAACTTAAATATAAGCATAAATATAAATTTATAATAATATTATCATCTCATAATCCTTCTTTTAGTTAACTGCATTTGTTTCTAATTTAAAAAAAATTAAATTTACTAAAACTAATTACCACTTCAACAATCCTAATTTTATTCTATTATTTAAAATTTTAAATATTTTTATTTAACTAGTATTGCTTAATTGGTTTTTATTTGAATATAATATAAAATTAGTTCATTAATCAAATTAACTCTTAATTTGTGTCTTGATTATTAAGGGAAAAGTATTGTGAAGTACAAAGTACAAATCTCGACACATATAACTATCAAGTTCAAGCTAATCAATTTTAACTGAGATATTTAATATTTGTTGGCCCAATCAGCTCATTTAATATGAGGAATTCACACCAATATCGAGTTCTTCTCCTATAAATACCAAGCGTCATCTCTTTTGTTTCCATCGAAAATCCTCTCAAACTTTTAAACTTTATCACTCTAAAAACAAACCCTAAATTTTATACTTCTTTTCACAAAAAAAATGTCTCTTTAAGGTTTTAAGAAAACTAATAGCTTACCATGTTGTCTAATTTTGTTAATAGTGAAAATGTTAAGATTTTGTGAATTTAAACATTATCTTTTTGTGATATTTTAAACAAAAAGAGGATCGAGTTGTACATGACTAACATGATTTAAACTTTTGGAGCCGAATGGATGCATTCAAGACCCTTTAAAGAGCGTTCGTTTATTTGTTATATCTAAAGTAATAACGTTTGAAACGTTAGAGGAGTTGTTTGTCGCTTTGTGGTGTGCAAAAAGTGTTGATGAAAATAGTAATAAAATATAATCAAAAATTTTAAGCCAAAAAATTGTTACCACTTTCTCACTTACTTGCAAGTATACGAGATCGTTACTAAATAATAATTACAACGAAATAAGTCTATTGAATAAAAGCATTCCAATTATTGAACTCATAGAAAGATTGGTATTAAATTGATAATTAAATAATTCGTGCAACTTAAATAATTAAATAAAGTAATTACTAATCTAAAGCTATCTAAGATTAACTATGATAAATAAAAAAGGAATTTTATCAATCTAATCTAATCTATCAAATCTAACTAAAACTAAGAAAACAAATCAAAAGTAGACTGTGGTGATTATACACAGATTGTAGTGGTGAAGTTGTTCGAAAAATTCGGTTTAGAAAATAGTTTTGATCTATGGTAAAAAAATGATTTTTTTCCTAAAAACTCAAGTATTGTGATATTTATAGAAATAAACCTCTTTATCAAATTCGTACATCTGATATTTGAAAAGGCGGTCTAATCCAAATCTCGATTTTCAACCACTCAAGTTTCTCCACTATTCTTAACCTCGACTTGCTAGAGTGTGGGTTCTATTCAAAAACTGATGAATACAATTAAAATTTTAATTGGTATTCTCACTGAATATCAATATCTTTCAATGGACTAGAAACCAAAAACAAGTTCTCATGAAAATAGAATATATTTGGGTAGAATAAATCTCACTATTTTTCGATAGAGTGTCTACGCTCAATATGGTGTATTTTCGACCTACCCACAGTCTCTATTTATAGAGAAAAATACAAGATTCACAACTGAATAAGGTGTGACTGAATAATAATATTTTAATATAACAAAAAATATACTCCTATTAAAAGTACTATAGGTGTGTGGCGACAACTACTTTTGGAACTAGGCTTTGTCACCTACTATTATCTATTAGGCCTAATCGGACTTCATTATGTATTAGGTATAATTATATACGTTATCTAGTTTTTAAATCAACTCACATAATTTATCTAACCAAATAATTCTCTTATTCCAAAAAATATTATTTATCGAATTAATTAAATAAATTTAATTAATTAACTTAATTAAATTATATTCTCAACCCGATTCTAGTTTTATTAAAGTCATGAAAACTTTATCGTACTAGAATTTATGAGTAAATAAATTTAATTAACTTATTCAATAAAACTATGATGACTTTAATTTAATTTTTGCCTTGAATTTCAATTATTTAATTATGATTAATTCAACAATAAAAACAATATCAGATTACATCAAATTCTCATCCAAATACATGGTCAATATTTTTTATATTTATTCAATTTAGTCCCTATACTTGGGATACACATATTTTTCAATATCTAACATCGAATCAAAATCCAATTTCACACTTTCATTAGGGACCTTTACTTTTTATCTATAGCATAATTTCATGAAAAATTTTAATTTATTCAATTTAGCCCCTAATATTACAAAGTTATCTAACAAGATCAGTTTACTTTCTAATTTTGTGAAAACCCCCCAAACAAATGGTCAAATTGGAGCAATGAACAAGAAAAACTTGGCAACTTTGGAAAAAAAGGTAAATGATGCCAAAGGTGCTTGACTTGAAGAATTGCAAGGAATCATATGAACCTTAAGAATGTCTCCTCATACAGCCTTATGAGTTCGTACCACCATGCAGGTGAACCCATATGTGTTGGTCCTAGAGTAGGATATGTGTTGACATGCATGGGGATTTATCTAATCTTAGTACGCCACATCGAGGAACCATGCCTTATAAATGGGGGAAAATAGCCTCCATGAGGAGAGACTCACGAAAACACTCCACAAGTACCAAATCTTTTTTTTTTTTTGGTAATACATCATGCAACGATTTCATGTTAAGACAAAGGAAGGTAAAATCTAAAGTTAGAACAGAATTTACCCCATCACATGATAATATAACATTGAAAAAGGCTTGAAGTTTGCAAATGTCCTAACTCATGACGAGTACCTCAACTGCCAAGTACTTGTCTTGTTTGATGTGCATCCAAAGTCTTATATTGAGTTTCTTCTTTTCAGCAAGAAGAATTTCATGGATAACACCATCCATTTCAACAATTGTATTATACATTTGCTCTAAGTATCGTCAAGACCTGTCGATGATCACAAAAGAGACTCTGAATCCAGCAGTACCCTTCTTCCAAGCGAGAAACCCCACATAACCAAAGCAAGCATATAGCCGCACTATTGAGAGATTAAGGGAAATCTGTTGTGCTTCCTAATTTGAGTGCGGAGCCTGATTTCTGCAGAAAACTAGAACAATGATTTGTTTGTTCAGTCTTTTACTAACCATAGTGCTTGCAATGGATCAGCTCTCTTGTTTTCAAAGATAACATTGTTTATCTGCAACCAAATGCTCCATAAACTTGCTACTATTAGTCTATAACAGTAGGAATTAGCATCCATGGTTGGATCAATCACTAGTTTGAGAATAAGCTCCTTCAGGTTTCTAAAGCTCACTTCACTCGTATGTAAACCCAACTCACGTGCAAAGTTGCATTGGATGAAAAGATGATCAATGTCCTGTATGCTGGAATAGCAAAAAGGGAAAAAGACGTCCAAAGAGTGCAACAGTCTCTTTACTAGTTCTACCTTACAAGTAAACAATTTGAACAAATCTTCCGAAGAAATAAGACCTGTTTAAACACTTCCATAATTGTTGCCATTTATCTTTGCTCCATCCCTAAGTTATGTCCCATCCTTTGATTGTGAGCAATAAGATTAACCTGGTTTAACAGAGTAAATACCTAAAGCATTTGCACACCAAACTAAACGGTCATATTTCTCCTGAAAAGAAAATCCTTAAGTAACTTCAGTCTAGAATCCTCATAGAAGTGAGACTTCATACCATCAACATTCCAACTCTGGCTTTAGAATCCTTACTAGAGAAAGGAAGATGTTCATGACAAATCTCACCATCCACCAACAGAAAGCTTTTCCCCATTTCCTACGCACCAGTCCGGCCGTTTAATCCGGAGGTCCTCCGATGTCTCAGAGCCTTTGCTTTTGACTGCGAGGAAATTGGATTGCCTGCAGTATTTTTTGACCAACGTATCATTTAACAAGGGAGCCAATTCTCGAAGCTTGCCTAGTAAGGAGAGCTTAGTTGAACTGCTTGAAAGCCCAGGCCGCCTTCAAATTTAGGAGCACAAAGCTTATATCGTGTAGAGAAATGTCATGCTTCCACCAGCAGTTACTCATGGCTTTATCCATAGACTCGCATACTTTTATTGAAGCTCAAAAGCACTTTTTTTCCCCTTTAGATTTGAGTTAATTTCATCTTGGTCGCTTCGTTTTCACCTTACTGAATTAAGCTATTTTTTGTTCCTTTCTTTCCAGAGACCAAGCTGGGCATGTAGATATATCATCCCTTATCCACATCTTTTTTTCTTAGTGAAGTAGTAAACCCATCTTACTTCATCGTTCCTCGCACAGTCTTTGTGAATGAAAACCCCCCACTGTTTTTGGTGACAGACATGAATATCGATGAAAATTAAATTCCTAAACTTAATAATTCTTACCATCACCCTTAAAAGATTGAACGTTTCCCATTCATATAATAGAAAAAAATCAATAACCATCATCCCAGTACGAAATCGGCCATTCCATTTCCTTAACTAACAAATTCAACAACTGAAATCAGAAATAATACAAAGATTGAAACCATAAAACATGCATACCAAAATCCAAATTCTAAAATCACCACCCAAATCAAAGGACAAATAAACTGAATCCAACCACAACCACATGCATCTACCCCATACATATATATAGACAGCGAGAGAGGGTACAAAGGAAGATTTTTGTTTATTGAACCATCATATATTAACATTAATTACTCCATCAATTTTAGCATCTCATATTTTAATAGCCACACCATGAGTCTTAAGGATCTGGTAACTATGAGTTGGTTGTCTCACAAACAGATAGCTAATAAAAACAAGGAACAAGTACAAGGTTTATCACCATTTCTATAGATTGCTGACCATACTATTATTATTGGCCAGCTTATTCCTCTTCTTCTGCTTCTTCCAGCCAATTCACAAATGGCTCCAGGGCCTTCACAAAGGTTTGCCTGCCATCATTTACAGTATATTTTAAAAGATAATATATATAAATAACTGGAATAATATGGACGAGGAAAATATAATTCAACAGAAATAAGAAACAACAATAAAGCTTAGACTAGAGAATAAGAATGAGCAAAAGGCAGTAAGAAAAATGGTTATTTAGCAGGTTACTCACACAGATATAAGCACATGCAGCAGACTACTAAGCAATATTTATGACCTCAACAATGGGGTTGGATGATATAGAAATTGGTCCATCCTTCATTTTCACATAAAAACTAATGGCATAACAAGAAAACTGAACCTTCGCCTTACACAGTGATAATTCAGTATTCTGATTTATTATTATTACGTTCCGGCAGTCACTCATGTGCAGAGTGTTGTAAAGGACGTGCATTGATCATTGCACAAGGTGTAAGGTGCAAAAACGTTTATCCAAATAAAAGCACAACATGAAAGTGTGCATTTTTGTATGTGTTTGTGTATGTTTATAAAATAAAAGATAATAATTTTGATAATAAATCCAAAAAGGTAAAGCTTTTTCTACACAAGCAAATTGTTCTTCTTCCTTTGTTAGTCAATACTCAAATATTTAAAACTGGAGTTTTGCGTTGTCATTTTTTAGGAGAATTTCAAAGATGTGGGTTTTTGCACCAACTGCCTAAAATAAAAAATCTATGCCTCGACACACCAAGTGTGAGCTTCACTGAAAAGATCTCAAGCACTTTAACTGTTTGGTGCAAAGGTGTAACAACTAAGTGCATGCCTTAACAACACAACTCCAGTGCTAAGCAGAACCACTGATCTATGTTACCCTAATTCTTCATTTCCCTTGAAGTATCTGACACACATTAGGACACCAATATGGGATACAATCCTTCCAACATATGAAAACCTAAAAAATAATTGAGCATACCCATGTCAAATACATTCCCCTCTTTGACACTCACCACTTAGTTCAAGTAAACATAGCTACTAGTGATACATCATACTTCTCAAAGATATTAGAGCACATATGAAATGAACGCATACCTGCCCTTCAGGTTGGTTCCTTTGCGGAACCAATGAAGAATGGTGTCTTCTGCAAGGACATCCTGATCATAGAGAGATCTCACAATCTCGGGAAACAGCTTCATCAATTTTGCATCCTCATAGCATTGCATCTGAACTTTATATATAAGTTCCAGCTCAATGTTTCCACTGGTGCAGAAAGAATTTAACAGCTTTGCCCATGTTTTGACCTTTATCACAAGAACAGGTCCTATGTTTATTCTCAAAATGATAACTAATAATTGAGGATAAAATTGACATTATTATCAGAATTACATCAACTTTATTTATGCACCACTACAGGGAAAGTATTAGAATTAATGGGATCAGGGTGGAAAATTAACTGATGCAGGAATGGGCAGCAGCTGAAGTTATGCTCCAGTCAGACAAATGCATTCATGTAGAACATAATAAAAATCATACAGGCATTTAAAAAAAATAGAAGCAAACATGAGAATTCAATGACAAGGTACCATATAAAAATTTTGTCATGTGGGAAATGGTACCTGTTAAACGTAAGCTCACGTCAGATACTTAAGCATTAAGAAGTATAATCATGGTATGGGCAGGTGTCCAAGGACCAATTTGAGCCATCATTTTACTTTAGAATGCATTTCAAAAAGAAAAGTTCACTTTAGAGACTTTACACAACTACAAACACATGCACTGCAAAAAACTCTGCAAAATGATTACTTCTACATTTCACTAATCAATTTGAAACCAGGTAGCCATCCAACTTCCAAATGCTTTCAAGATAACATTAAAGAGTGTGTTTGAATGAGGGATTTGCCATAGGAATTTCATTTCTATCAAAGTTTTCAAAATTCCAAAACTAGATTTTACTTATTTAAGCAAAAATAATAGAGAATCTCAAATTTTGTAAGGAATTTCAGAATGGGTTTCAATAACTCAAATTCCACCTAAAGAGGAGGTTAATCTTATTTCATTTAGTAAATATGGTCCCACAATACAATAAAAAATTTAAACTTCAAAATATCTTTTTTATCCAATTCTAATAAATATTTTATATTATTAAAAATATTTATATAATTTTACAAATCTAATGATATTCGTATTGCAAATTTTTATATTATTTATTTTCAATATCACTATTTTTCTTTTATAATTATTTTTTAACTCATGAAATTCCAATACCCTAAATTTTTCCAAAAAAAAATGTATCCAAACAAAATAATCACAAATATCAACATTTAGAAACAATGTATTTTCAAGATATCCAAAATTTTAAAATTCCTCTTCAAAATACACCCTAATAAAGGAACTAAACCATGTAATTGTTCACCATCATCCCAAATAACCAAAGGACTATTCTGAAGTGAGATAACCAACAATAGCAGAACGCAAAATGCAATGAACCACAAAAGTGGTGAATATAACGTAAGGCAATAACATGTATCAAACCTGAAGTACTCAACTTCAGAATGAGATGTTGGAAAATACAACTAAACATACCATTATTCAAGTAACAACCAACCTAGCATGTAATAAAAATTCATACTCAACAATCTCATCCACAACCAATTGATCAAATCATGAATATAAGCATCAATTTTCCCCAAACCTTCTTCCTAGTATTGTGTTATGGCCTATTGTGGCTGATGGTTCAGCTCATCAAAGGGAGACTGAAACCTTCCAACTCATCAGAAGGAGACAAAAACCGTAGGACTTGGTAGGGAGAGACCCAAAACTTTTAATGGTTTTTTATAGAAATTCTGCTTCGGGTTTATTATTCCATGAGTCCTTTAAATAAGGACTAGTCAAATTGCATAGATAGGAAACCTATTCTAGAAAGGAAATAAATTAACTGAAATAAAATCATAATCAGGAAACCTAAGGAAAGAAATAAAATCACAATCTAAGCTTTAATTAGAGAATAAAAATTAATGGCCCTTCCTAAACGTAGATTCACCCATAACAAGCTGGATTCTGAGGAAGTCAACATCCAGGCCTCTAAGCTGAAGCCTGTGAAGAAAACCTTATTTTGTTGTAAACATATCTTTCTTTCCCCACCATTTTTTATACCGGCTACATTAACCCTTCCAAACCCATATAAGTGAAATCAAGAAAAGGACAGAATTAAATAAGCATCACTCACCAAGAAAGATAGCTACATCTACATCTCCACACATGCACATAGATGTTAAAACAAGGAAAAGAAAAAGGACAAAGCAACAGAAGAAAGATCAGAAGTATGAGCACTCCAAGGTTCCTGAACCATCAGTAGGTAGTATAATATTATGAAATCTTTATTAGTTGCAAAAGATTCAATCCATTTTACTGTCATCTGCACATAGGTTTCAATTACCACCTCCTTTATGGAACTTTTTCTAATAATTTTTCCTCCATATTTTCCATGTGGAATAAAAATTTCCCTTTATGCATGATACCAGAGATTATGAACCTATTTCCAGTAATGCTTGATAGAGGTAGATTTTTCATCAAGTACCAGACATGCATCTGCTGTTGGGGTTTGAGTTGGGCCACTAGATCATGGTGTGGCTAAAGAGCATAATCTCCTATAATGCATTGAGCTTCCATCAAGAAGGTTAAAAGAGCAATAAATGTCGAGAGAGAAACTGTAGTACCTGTCGCAAAGCTGAATTGGCATTCTGCTGCTGGTTCTTTCCAGACCACTGAACAGCATCCATTATTACATCCCACAAAATCCTTATAACCTCAATATCAGGTAATTTAGCATCTTTAACACGTTGTTTGACAGTTTCAATGACTTCAGACATATCAGATTCCTCTACTATCTGTGTTGTCAAAGCAGACTTCATTTCCTTCAATTTTACCTCAAATATTTTTTTCTCATTGTATTCAACCAAGGGTACCAACCCTGCCTTGCTGAAATCAACAGAATTAAGCACAACTAAATTTGACAGAACCAAGAAACATGATATATACAGAAAGACGGAGCATGGTTCGTTTACAAATACAAAGATACAATAAAACCACATACTGTAACATTGCCGATCATATTTAACAAACTAAGGGTGCATTCAGAGAGCTGGATAATTAACAGATGTGAGAAAAACATCCTATGCCTGGCTCTGAGTGCAATTCAAATGTCAGGATAAAATCAGTTGTAAGCGGGAGGATTCAGAGGATAGGGTGATTGGTATTTGCAGCTAAAACTAATCCTGCTTTTATTCTCCACTGACAAATTATCTAGCTCTTAACGGTGAAAAGTATATGTTCAAGCTTTTAAAACCATAAAACTTCACATTTATATTATATTCATATCAGAAATCAGATATTTACTTATATTTAAATTAAGAAAGGGTAATTTTGACCAATGAAAAGAAATCCAATCCTACCCTTATCTTGTATAGATAAAAAACCATCCTAGTCTTAATCTTGCACATACACAAAACATGGGATACGATAATATCATTTAATCCTATTCACTGATCTATCTCTTTTTTTATAGATCTATTTCATGTTTTGATTATTATCCATCCTGGCCATTTTTCTGGACAGCAACACACCCTAGTTCAATATTTTCGAACAGACAAATCAAATTTTGGCATTAGACATCGACATATATACTTAATCACATGAAACCCACTATGAAGAAAGATTCAATTATATCACGATTATGTATAAATCTTAAGTTAATAGCACATTTATCATTAATACTGCTTATCACTGATAATGTCAGAAACAAGCAAATACTTGTTTTGACCAATAAAAACCATGCCCCAAGTTTAATTATATATTAGCAATCTTGCTCTTATATCTCTAGTTTCTTTCCCTAATTCCACTACTAGGACCAAAGTCAAGTATACAATTTACCGAAATGTCAAACCAATAAAGGTGTAATCCTTTTTAACCAAAACCTCAATCTCTAACTCCAGCATAAATTAGGAAAGCAAATTAGTTTGGTTCTAACTAGACTGAAAAGTTATCCATTTCCAGACGATGCCTACAAAAAATATATCAGATAAAAGGATATACAGGGAATTTATAAACAACAATTCCTCTCTCTAACCAGAAAGCTTACGTAAAATGCTCAGAGAAACCTTCAGCAGATCGCTTTGTGGAGGGGAAAAACTGCAGGAGATCATCCTCAATTTTCCCTCGCTTCAGAAGAGAAATTAAATCATCAAGGCTATTATCCACCAGATAGTCCTTGAAGAAGTCTGTCATGAATGAAAGAACTAGCCCTTTTGCCACAAGATTATCCTTGAGCAATGGCTGGAACACAGTCTCAGGTGGCAACCCTGATAATTTCTGGGAGAAAGCAAGTGCTGTGAAAATTGCAAGCTTCTTCCTCTCATTTTCCTCGAAAAGCTCCAACGACTGCAAGAGTCTTCGCATAACATTTTCAAGATTCTTTATCAGAAAAGGTCTTCGGCGCAAGATTTTCTGAATGTAAATCACAGATAGTAAAATGGCATCACGTTTAGCCTCACACTCTATGATAGAGTAAGGGTGGCACTCCCCTTCATCAGGTTTAAGTGTGCCAGGTTGTGTGCGGCCTCCAGCAAAAACAACCTGCAATTGCCATATCCAAATCACTCCAAAGCAGTATAACCAAAATCCACCATGGGAGAAGGGAGGGAGCAAGCAATTAGAACTCCACTGATTTGAAGAACTTCAAAATTAAATCAAAATCAGGAATATCTAGTTTTAATATTTTCATTGAAAGAGTTTTGGGCCTTTCTTGTGCAAAATTAGTTAATTCCAAGCATGAAAGAAAGAGAGAAGTTATTGTAGATAGGCCAAGTAATCCTATAAGAAAACTACTTGTTACCCTAACAAAACCCAAATCAAAATCGGGAATACCTAGTTTTAATATTTTCATTGAAAGAAATTTGGACCTTTCTTGAACAAAATTAGTTAATTCCAAGTATGAAAAAAAGAGAGAAGCTTATTGTAGATAGAACAAGTAACCCCATAAGAAGCCTACTTGTTACCCTGACGAAATTAAATTTGCATGAAAACAAACAAAAACTATAAAAAGGACATCTCTAACGTTCCAGCAGATATGTAAGCTAAAAGTTTGGAGGAAAACCATAATTAAGTTCAGGGGAGAAGTGACTTGTCAAGTATTCTTAACATGGTCTTTAACAGTATCAGGTTTTACTTAGAAACTTGATGCTGGTGTCAAACCATGAGGTAAGCATAGCAGGTAGATCAAGTGTTAGCCTCAACACATCTACCTAGTAACCACCTAACATCCATAACACCAGAATGGTGAGAGAAATCCCATATCTATTTGTCCAGTAAATCAACATTCATATTGCATGATCTAAAGATCCAATGGAAATAACAGAGAATAACCAAATGCAGTCCTTTAATGAAAAATATCAAAACAATGAATTTCCATATTAACAGAAGTGTACCTCAAAGAAGGTGTCACCGTATCTTGAGAAGTTAAGATCTGAAGATTCAATGCTCCTGGCAACAAGTTCCTGCAAGACACAAGAAGTGTTTGATTGGGAAGCCTACGATAACCAACCAGAAATCAAGAATCATGCTTAAGTCCTAGTGTAAAAACACGTATATTGTGCATCCTGATATTTACCAGGTCACCAGCATTATCCAAATAGATCTGGACTACTGCATCAGCAAATGCTGAAGGGTCCAGGGGTGCAGCAATATTCCGTTTGCGGGTCTTAATCCGCGTACCGCTGCACAACAGATAAATGATACTTATGCACAAATTAGAAATAGCATCTAAAAAATCAGACAGGAACACTATTAAAGTTCTTCCACATGTTAGAATGTTACTTTTCTAAAGACAAGCTAGCACATGGTTTGATTTCTGAGAAATCAAATGGGAAAATTTTCAGCATCAAACCCAAAATAAAAAATAAATGATTTAAAAAAGTTTATATTTTACAGGAACGATAAACATTCCGTAGTTATCAAAATAAATAAAACAAAACCCTAAAGAAATCAAAATTATTAAGGGAAAAAAATAAAAGGTGCAGTTTATATATATACACATATATATCAAACATACATGGGGATGTCTAGCAGAAAAGTCCAAACTTTCCCTACTTTTAAATCAAGTAAGAGCTCTAAGAAATGAGAAACTGTAAGGAGGTCATCATACCATATTTAATTTCAGAGTAAAATTCAAAGAATAGTCCATTTTTTGAAGTTAAAGCATAAAAGTTCAGAGACAAGGAGATCGAAAAAACTTTGCAGCTAGAAAAAATTAACTTTGGCCTATTACTTGAAAAGTTCATTGAACCTAGCATGTAATTAGCATCGTGTGCTTCATAATACTAAGAATTAGAGACAGCCCAGTTTATTATCTTTTATAACGTCAGCACCAATTCCACTAAGAAATCAGGATAAAAAAATTAACTTACCCAAGAGTGGGTTTCTCCTTCGAGCTGCAGATATGCAAGACCAAGACCAAAGACGCAATCATTAAAATCAATTAGTCAGTAATCATATATAACAATTGAAGTTTCTTATAAATAAAAAATTGCACAAAAGGTAAATGCCTTCTTAAGCCCAAATTTTTTTTTTCTATATTAGTTTACAAAGGTGAAATCTCAAAAGAAAAAAAAATATAAACAGTTTTTGAAGGAAACCCAATATAAGGAAATAAAGATAAATAAATAAATAAAAACCAAATAAAAAACTATATAAACAATCACGCAGTAGCGAGCCAAAAAAAACAAAAACCTTCCCGGAAAGCACAAATTATTATAAAGTACGGCTCAAGGCAAGAAAATTATTACAAAATAACCTTTTTGCCCTCACAAGAAGAAAAGCCTAAAAAGGAAAAAAGAAACCCCAAGAATTTATGTTTTTTTTCTATTTAATTAACCTATTTAAACATCATCGGGAATCAAATCAATAAATTTTCAAACCAAAAAAATAGAAAAAAAAAAACTTTAAAGAAATCCCTAGATAATGAAACATGGATTAAGAAATAGCTAATGGGATTGATTTTTGGCGATAGAAAAGAATAGATCTAAGTTTAAGAAGAAGGAAAAGTGAGGATCGAGAATGAGAGTACCTCATAAACCAAGTCGAAGAAAAGATCAGAGGAGCGGAGAGTATTGGATTTGAGAGATTTTTGAGAGAGAAAAAAGAAATCTGACAGAAAATAGAGAGAGAGTGCACTGCGCTCTGATAGTTTTTAGACAAAGATTTTATAGTGGTAAATAAATAAATAAAATATCATATATCAGGTACTTTATCACCTAAGCATTACAAATATCATTCATTCATATATCATGTGGGCTTTTTTCATTAATTTTGTATATTCTAATATTATTTATTAATTATTAATAAATTTAATTCTCAATAGTAATTTTATCAATATTATTTTTTAAGTTAAATTTAGTTTTTTTTTAAATGGATTTTTAGATAAATGTATCAAAATAGTCACTTTTGTTTACCTCATGTTACATTTTAGTCACATATGTTTGAAATGTTATGTTTTAGTCACTTACGTTATCGTGTTGTAACATTTTAGTCACTGAGCCGTTAATTTTCGTTAACGGTGCAATGGTAAGCTAACGTGGCACATTAAATCATCATTTCAAACAAAAAATTTAGGTTAAATTCTACAATTGGTCCCTATATTTTTTTCATTTTGAGTAATTTAATTTTTTTATGTTCTATCAACTTTCATTTTTTTCCATTCTCTTCTGCTTCTACCTCTGTTTCCCTCCCTTATTCATTTCTTTTAGTGTAGTTTTTCTATGTTTTTCATTTATTAAAACTAGTCCACAAGCTCGCCTCACTCGAAAAAATTAAATTGTTCGAAAAAATTAAATTGTTTTAAAAAATAAAAGTATAGGAACTAGTTTTAACAAATGAAAAACATAGAAAAACTAAAAGAAATGAAGGAGGAGGAAAACACAGGGAGAAGTAGAAGAGAATGGAAAATAAAGAAAAAAAATTAAATTGCTCAAAACGAAAAAATATAGAGATCGATTGTATAAATTAACCTAAAATTTTTGTTTGAAATGATGATTTAATGTGCCATATTAGTTTACCGTTACACCGTTAATAGCAATTAACGGCTCAGTGACTAAAATGTTACAACGTGATAACGTAAATGACTAAAACGTAACATTTCAAACATAAATGACTAAAATGTAACATGAGATAAATAAAAATGACTTTGCCCTAAATTTTGTTAATAGAATTGATAACTAAAATATTAACTTTATAACAATATTTTAATGGCATGGCAACCCAGTGGGAGTCCACTTCTATTTCATTTGTATAAACTACATCAACAAATAAATTATAATTATAAAAAAATAAAATTTAAGATTCAAAAAATTATAAAAAAAATTCATAAAAATTTAAAAAACAGCATGAATGTTACGTGAATTGTCATATAGGTTGTCATGTTTAAAAATTTAACGTTTTAATCAATATTTTCATTAAAAAACAATAAGTCAACTCTTTTTAAACGATTGATGTCAAATTCTACTATTTAAAAAAAATAAAGGGTCAAATTTAGCTAAAAACAAATAATGATCAAATTTAACAAAAGATACAATGGTTAAGAGCTAAATTTGTCGTTATACCTATTCATTATTATATGTTTGGCTTAATACCTCTTTCGACCTTTGTACTATAACTAAATTATCACATTGGTGTCCGTACTATTTTTTCTCAATTTGGCCATGTAATTTTCATTCTATAACACTCATAGCCCAAGCCGAAATTTCCTTTAAAAAAAATCAAGGTAACGAATGACACACTATCGCGTATAAAAAAAAAGGAAAGAAATACTTAAAATATTTTAAATATATTAGAAAAATTAAAAAAAAATCATAAAACCTCAAAAAGTCTTAAAAATTAGAAATTCTAAAGTTAATATATTTTTGAAATTTATATAAAAAAATTAATTATAAGTATATGAAACTTCAAAAAATTTAAAAATTTTCATAATATTTTAAAAAAATGGTTAGCTTGGAATTTTAGGTGTTTTTAGAAAATCTTAGAATTTTATGAATTTTTTTAAGAATTTTAGGGTATTTTTGAAGATTTCAATGATTTTTTTTATGTTTTTATGAATTTTTTTTATATTTTCTAAGAGGTTTTGAGTTTTTTTAGTAAAAAATGCCATAAATTTATTAAAATTTTCATAAAATTCTAAGATTTTTTTAGAAAACTTAAAATTCCAAACAAACTTCTTCTTTTTTTTAATTTTATGAAAAATTTTAAATATTTTTGAAGATTTGCATACTTATGGTTTTAAAAATGTATTTATAATTGAAAAATTAATTATGAGTTTTTTAATTTTATAATTTATAAGATTCTTGGGGGTTTTCTATTTGAAAATTTCTCTTTAGAAATTGATTTTGTTGCACAATAAATTTTTTATTTAAATCGAGCAGTTGTGTTGTTTACAACAATAAATCCTAACCAAATTAGTTCCTATGTTTGGATAGTTTAAAACGTTTCTCAATTTTTGATCAAAATGATCTTCTTTGTTAATTTCAAACATTGAACTACTTAGAGTGTGCGCTCGAATTTCAAGAATTTATTGCACAAAGTGAAAACTTTATTAATATTTTGTGGAATATTAATTTATCTCAAAGGCTAGAAACTGAAAGGACGAACTCTCTAAAAATATAGAATTTTTTTGGAAAGAAATCACACTAGATTTTAACAAGGAAATCTTTACTTGAGTGGCGTGTATTTGACATAGTTAATAGTCTCTATATATGGAGAAGAATATAAGAGTCAATTGAATAAGGGTTAAATAAATAATATTATTTTAATAGAAAAATCTAAATATTCCCCTTAGGGAATATATGGGGCAATGACAATCCCTCGTAGGAACTAGGTTGTCGCCCATTACTATTCAGATAGGTCCTAGTCTTCTCTCCCATATTGAATATTAATTATATATGTTATCTGGTCTTTAAATCAATTCATATAATTGAATCAACTCAATAACTATTTTTCTATTCCCAAAAATATTATTTATTTTAAATAAATTTACTTAATTTCCTAATTAAATTATTTCATCAACCTAATTTTAATTCCATTAAAATCATCAACCTTAAACCTTTTTTGTATGTATATATTTGTAATGGCCCGTTTTTTCGGTTAGGTTAGAAAATTTGGTTTCGAGGCTAAATAATCCAAGTTGAGCTACTTCGAAAATATCTAATTCGAGCAATTAGGATGTGCATGTGAAAATTAGGGAATATAAGTAGTTAGCAATTAATTAAATACATTACTTAGTATAGTACAAGAACTAAGTTGTAAATGACCAAAACCGAGTGAAATTGAATTGAATATTTAACTAGGTTCTTAGTGTGAAATTAGGTCAAGGACCCAAATGCAAATAGACCATAGCTAAAACTTATTAGTGGCATGATTTAATCTTAACCCTTAATCAGCTTCAACTTAGCTATCATTAAATTATGACCATTAAATTTATTTTCTAACTAGTTAAATTAAGGTAAATGTATATAATTATAAGCATATTGGTGGGAAAGAGAGAAAAGATGTTCATCCCATCTTCTTCTTCACCATTGTCTAAGGAAAACCAAAGAGAGGAAGAACTATTCCTCTATTACCATCCACCATTTCAAGGTATGAAGGTCCTTTTCCTTTAATTTTTTGTTGAATTTTTAATATTTTACATTAGATAGTCATGATCTATTCCTTAGAATATTGAATTATCAAAGCATGACTTAGATTTCCATAGTTGATGATATGAGAGATATAAAGAAAGAAGTTGTTAAGTTTAGTTCATATAAAATCATGTTGTTAATGAAATGTGTTAACTTGGAGTAGATTGAATTGAATTAGAACTTTATAACCATTATTGAATTCTAAGGGACCCATTTGTAGTAAAAGTGAACTACGGGATTTCATTGTAAAAAAATGATAATGTAAGGTCCGTAGAAAAAATTCGAAGTAGGATTTCAATTTGGTTAGAAAAATTGAAAGATGCAAAAATTTTTTATAATAGGGTCCAAAAGAGTATCAGGAGACTTTGCATTCCATGACATTTATCATTAGTATTGAATGGCCATTAAGGGACCATTTGTTTCTAAATGCATAATTTTAATTATGGATTTGTATGAATTTTTAGAGAAAGAATTGGAAAGTGTTGGATTAAGCAAAGGAAAGGATAACGTTGTTGAATAAGCTTTGAAAGAGATTGACTTATTTTATGTTTTGAAAGGTAAGTTCTCATTGAACTTGCTATCTTTTCTTGTTAGTTATGTGTACTTGTATGTGTCATCAAGTTTATGTAACAACCCGGTTTGACTCTAATCGGAATAGTGGTTTCGGGACCACAAATCCGAGTCCTAAAAATATTTTAATTATATTTTATGTGTTTAAAGCATGTTAGAATGCATGTGTGAAATTTTCGTAAATTAATTTTACCGATTGGTTGTTTAATTTTATAAATGGACTTAATCGCGTAAATTATAAAAGTGACTTACTATTTGTTAAAGTGCTATATTGCTATGTTCTTTTAATGTGGAGGCCTTAAAATGAAATTAGGCCACTAAATGATAGTATGGACGGTAGTGGACTATCATTTTTTAGCTTTTATATTATTTCATTAAGGATAGTTTGGTAATTATGTTAATAATGATAATAAAAATAAAACAAAACATCACTTGTTCATCTTTTTCATCACCATTGCCGAAACTTAAAGAAAAAGAAAAGAAAAAGAGTTCCTAGGGTTCGGTCTTGTCTAAGCTTGATTAAGGTATGTGTTTAGCTCGGTTTTTGATAATTTTTACGTTTTTGAGATCGTTGCTTCGAATATTATCTGACCCATGCTTGAATTTTTGATTTTGATGAATATTTTGGTCTATGCCATTGATGAATAATTGCGTTTTGTGATGTTTGATAGTGAATAATGAAAGATATGTTTTAGATTAATATGTTTTGTATTGGAATTTTTGGTGAAATTGAGTAATTAGGGTTAAATTTCAAAATAATATTTTTGAAAGGCTAAAATGTGAAATAAATGAAATGTGTGGACTTGTTTGAAGACAAGGAACATTCGGCCCTAGCTTAGTGTAGGCAAATTTTGTGTATTTTGTGTTTTGTGCAAAAAGGACTAAATTGCAAAAAGTGTAAAATGTTAGGGGCAAAATGGTAATTTTCCCATTTATGTATTTTTGGACTTAATTGAATGTTTTGATGAATAAAAAGGTTAAATTTGATTATGTTTAGATCAAGAAACGAAGAAAACGAATTTGGATCGGGGAAAAACGAAAGTAATCGAATAGTCGATCGTGTCCGCTGAAATCCGAGGTAAGTCTATTAGCTATTTAATTTTATTAAATCAACATATGAGTATGTATATCAATGGTATGTGTGTTGAGTTAAATTTAAAAGTATAAAAGAAAGAAATTTGGAATTTGAAAGTATGAAATTATGAAATTATGTATACATATATATGTTAGATTCGAATGGCTATGAATATACAAATATGCATATGAATGTCCATGTAATAAATTTAGGTATGAAAATATATGTATAAATTTTATTCGAATATACATGTATATATATGTAAAATTTGTTGTATTGAATTTAGGTATGAAATTTCACAGGTATGAGATATATTTGAACATTTGTATAAGTTGAAGTGAATAAGTATGTGCACTTATGAATAATAATTATATTGAGTATAAGTATGAAATTATATTCAATTATATATATACATATATATATATGTTAAATTCGAATATGTATGAGTATTTAGGTATATGTTCTTGTTTCGAAAATAAGTATAGAGTAATATATGGTTGTTAGATTCGAATATGCATATATGTACATGTATAAGATCTTGTATTGAAATGGCATATGAAACTATATAGGTATATAGGGAATTCAAATGTTTAAGGTACCTAGTATATTATATGTTAAATTTTATGGTATTAGAAGTGGAATCTATAGTATGAGGTTATGTATACATAAATGTGTTTCGGTTGAATCATTGAATTATTTAAGCTAGATTTGATGATTGGGATTTATATCTATCCATGTGTTTTACAAACATAAGTTATGAATATTGAGCTGAATTGTATGTGGATTTTATATACAAATAAGAGATACAACTTCTGTGAATTGATATTCTTTTATTAAAGCTCAGTATCAATCGAATTTATTGCCAGTGAAATTGTTCAGACTATACGTCTAGCAGGCTAAGTGCCGGTGAATTGAATCGGACTATACGTCCAGCAGGCTAAGTGCCGGTGAATTGAATCGGATTATATGTCCAGCAGGCTAAGTGCCGGTGAACTGAATCAGGATATAGGCCTAGCAGGCTAAGTGCCGGTGAACGGAATTAGACTATAAGTCTATCAGGTGAAGTGCCAGTGAATCTGTTTAAATTAAGTGATTCTAAGCATTGGGTATAAATATATATATGATTTTAATTAAATGAAATGGATAAATATATGAACATTGTTTCAAGATGTTTGATGAGTATATAATCGTTCGAATCTTTGTGATTAGTGGGTATGTATATATATATTGGTTGTCATGAAATTGTTGGATATTTAAATGTGTATATGTATGCATTCGGCATAGGTGGGTATAAGTGAATATGTGCATTCGGCACTTATAGTTGATAAGTATAAAAGTTATGCTTTTGGTATATGTAATTGAATAATTATATATAAATGGATCCGATGAAGTGCGAACAATAAGTACTCTAGAAATCAGTATATGCAGTTAATGATTATGTTAGTAACTTGATTATATGCATATAATGTATATACCTTTGTCCGTTTATGTATATTAGTTAAATATACATTCTTTTAGATTTAAACAAAATGACTTAATATAGCAATGTTTGGTTAGTAATTATATTTGATATTTGTGATTTCAATAAATTTACTTAAAGAATTATGTGATTCTTTTATATGTATTTTTAGATATGCTATAGACTTACTAAGCTATAAAAGCTTACTTTGATTGTTTTTGTCCATTTGTTTTTATAGATTTTGGAGACGCGTTACGAGCTCGGGGATCATCAGCATAGTCTATCACACTATCAACTTCTTTTGGTATTTTGTTAAATATTTGAACTTGATCTTATGGCATGTATAGGTTTGAGCACGATGTTGGTTAGATTTTGATTGTAAATTATAAACAGCTATGCGAAAATGATTAAATTTTCATGTTTGTGATCAGTTTGGTTTTAAAAATGGTTGTGTTTGTTCTGTAATGCCTCGTAACCCTAATTTGGCGATGGATACGGGTTAGGGGTGTTACAGTTTATAATATTACTAGTTATAAAACATGTTTGATATTTATTGAACTTAATATTCTTGGCAAGGAGATACTAATGAATGGAAGTAAGTTGATGAAATGGTGATATGAATCTCATCTATTTGGTGAAATAGAAAATATATATATATGTGCAAAATGATGTCCTTGTTAAAAAGAGCCAAAACAAATGGCTAGTGATTTACTTATGAGTTACATTTATGAATCATTAAGTAAAACATGTAATTGTCAAAACTTGAATATGTTTGCAAGTGGTATGTGCCTATGTAAATTTGGTAAAAAGACTATGACATAGTTGACATGCCAATAATGTTGTATGCACATTTCTTTTTTAGATTGATAATAAGGTGGACACTATGTTATGTCATTATGGGATCAAACATTTGTTGCGGATCATCGAGTACGCATTGTTTCTACGAAAACCTTACTACGATGGAAGGATGCATTTGCATATGTATTTGTATTTGTTGATTACAAGCTTTGCACTTACGTGCTTTGCGTGGTGTAGTTCATGCTCATTAGAGCTATTTTGGTGTGATGTAGTTCACCCATGTGCCCGAGTCCATTTTTACTTAGGTTGCATTGGGTGAAATGTCAAATTGAATATGCGAAAAATGAACTTTATATGATATGTTACAAATCCTTTTTAAATATAATTGTCATGGAATGGATGAGTAGCACATTAGAAGGAATTGAGAGTTATATAATCACATAACAAATGACATGGTCCCTTGATGCTTTTGGTTGTAGATATGATATTTGACACTTAAACCTATATATATATACATATGCTTATCTATACTCACCTTGCCTTGTGATGTTATGTACATTGTTTAGCTAGACTTGTGTTTATTTCTCTTGGCATTTAATATGCTCACCTAAGACCAAGTTAAGTATAGTAAATTCTATTTTGAATTTACTAAGCATTGAATGCTTACCTACTGTTGTTTCCTTATGTGTAGATCCTCAGCTATCGGATTCTCGAAACTTGTTTGGTGCAAATACCACACTATCCGTATGATAATAAGAGTAAACTTATTTTTGTATAAAATGTGGTGGCATGTACATAGGATGTCATTTGTAACTAAAGCTCAAACTCATGTATAGAAATGGTAAGCTTGATTTGTTATGAGGCAACTAGAAATTGCTTAGTTCCTTGTCAAATATTATTGATCAAGTTCTTTTGTTATTATAAGCCTTACGATCCTCTTGTGCATAGGTTTAATTGATATGGTTTGAAGTTGACATACGGTAACAAGTTGAATAGATGGTAATTTGGCATTTGAAATAATCTCTACAAAGTTTTTGGGTTACATAGACCATTTGAGTTGGTATTTGACAGTTTAAGGATAAATATGAAAAAAATTAAAAAGTATGTCCTCATGATCGCGACACTCTCCTGTTGGTGTCGTGACATTAAGCATCTGATTTCATAGTCGCAACATTCCTTCGTTGAAGTCGTGACCCTCAACCCACTGCCTTCAATGTCGCAACTTGTCCTTGCTGAAGTCACAACACTAAACTCTTTACCATCAATGTCTCGATGTTCCCCTTTCAAAGTTGCGACATGGAATTACTGTTTTTAGGGTCGCGCCACAACTATATTGAAGTCATGATATAGAGCTATTGCCCATAATGTCACAACACTTACCCTTTGATGTTGTAACAACACCCTAATGTTTAGTTTATACATTTTTAGTCCCTCAAGTGTTACCAAATTACCATGAGAGCTTTCATATGCCTACTTATGATCCGGATTTGAATAAACATTTTTAAAAGTATTAAAACTCGATTAACTTGTATGGATTGTCTCATTGGATATTGAAATAAAATTGTAGTTACTTTTGCAGTGAATATGACCTCTCATATCTTAGACCCGACGATTGAATCGATAGTGGGATGTTACAATATGTGTTTTAGTTATATGACATGTACTTAGATGTTGAATCTGGTGCTCTAAGTGTAGTATATTCGTTTGTAAACTTGTAATTTTTTTCGAATAGATTAGTTAATAAAATAATTCATAGATTACATTAATATTCTTTGTATAATATCCTCATGTGGTTTTTGCAAGTAAAGCAGAATAAAAGTAAATATTAGCTCAATGGTTATCTAATGTTTTAAACTAATACTAAACGATATTACGTGGTAGGATCATAAAACGAAAAGACAACTTATATTAGCAGGCGAACATAAACATGTCATTACTCTAATCAGAAATTAACAAATTGATTGAAAGACTAATATGTCATTTATCAAGTCCAATTGTGGAGATGCTTTGTCTTGAGCATCGGAGTCGATGACTCTCAAAAGATAGAGACATACATATGACTGACTGGATTGACAGTACATCGAACTAAACCTAAGCAGAATAGACCTTGAATCCGTTTATGGATTTATTCACTTGTGACATTTATAGTATGTCATACCTAAATCTTGAGTAGATGACAGACTATGTACGTGTAACTTGTATACTTTAATGTAAGTAAAAGTTTGAGTTCAAATAGATAAGGAATTGAAAGCTGATGCGTTGGATATACAACTTCTATAGTATGTAGTGTCATTCACAACAGTGGAATTCATAACCCGAGACATGGGTAAATAATATCCTCTCATTGGCATTACATGGTTGATCAAAAGTAAACGTAACCACAAGTCCTTTGTCTTTGTGATGAATGACTTGATTACTATTTTATAGTAATTGACTTTTCATGAAAGAAGATGTAATGGTTACCATGATATAAAATAGGATCATATTGGGAGAAGGAATATTATCCCAAAGAGATTAAGGATATTCTATGAGGGTAACACATTTATAATAAGGTCCTTGGACGAACTCAGTCATAATACTATAGTGGAATGACTTTATGAGTAAATGAGTTTATAATTAATAGGCGAAAAGCTAGAATTTAATTATAAATCATTTGAATCTTAATCACATATTTCCAATCGACTAGCTCGTTAAAACCAAAAATGTATTGCATGTTAAATCAAATGAACAAAAATGGATAAATATGGTAAAGTTAGAGAAATGAGAAACATTTGGAAATGAATATGGTTTTTTTCTAAATGGAAATGACCTGAAAAATGAATTTATGATTTTTTGAATTATTATTTAATTAAGTGATTAAATAATTGAAGTTCAAAAATGAAAATAAATTTATTAATATGATAAATCCATTAAATTTATAAATATATTTTCTCATAGATCTTTTACGGTAAAGTAGTCATGATTTTAACAAAATTAGAATTGAGTTAATAAATTTAGTTAGGAAATTAATTAATTTAAATTAATTTAAAATGTTTATTTTGGTAAATAGAAAAAAAATATCGAGTTAAATTAAATTATAAAATACTAGGTTAAAAGTGAAGAAGTACTTGTAATTGGACCCGATATGGGAGAGGCCCCAAAACCCCTCATATTTAATGCTAGGGACGATAAACCCTAGTTTGTTTAACTAGGGTTGCTGCCCCACCTAATCCTAGTTAGATTAGGAGTTTGTTTTTCTATTAAAATATTTTTTTTACAATTCAACAAAGGTTTCACCTCTTCTCCTTATAAATAGATGGCACCAGTAGGGCTAAAGACACAACTTAAAGATATTATTATTCTACCTGAAAATAGTGACACTTTATTCTCTAAGTACTAATTCTATTTTCTAGAATAACAATTCTACCGATTCCTATTGAGAGAGAATTTTGCTTTCCCACTAAATGTAAAGTAAACTATTTTTGGTTCTATATTTGATTCGAATTGTTTGAGCTCATACTTGAAGCAGTTCGTAGTATGAAAATAGCAGAGAAGGTTGTTCGGTTGAAAGCTAGAAATGACAATGTGTAACAGCCCGTTTTTAGTGAAATCGAAACAGTGGTTTCGGGACCACAAATCTGAAGTCAGAGAAAAAATTATTTTATTTTTATTTTATGGTCTATTGTAATGATAGAAATACAGTATAAAAAATTCGTCAAAAAATTTTACCGTTTACATACCTAATTTGATGAAAAGGACTAAATTGCATTAAGTGCAAAAGTTGAGTTCTAATAGCTATTGGTATTAAATAACTATAGAATTTGAAATTGGAGGTCCTTATATAGTAATTAATCTATTAAAATGCTTAGTAGTTAAGCATGAATAGTCATCATCGGAAATTTCATGAAACATTAGGGTTAATTTTGAAAATTAAAGAATAAAGTTATATTAAATCAAATAAAAAAATCTATTATCATCATCATCCACCAAACATAAAAAAAAAGAAACCCTAGCCATGGAAGCTTGAGATATTAGCAAGCTTATTTTTCTCAATTAGGTATTTATCATTGTCCCGTTTTTGATGATTTCTATGTTTCCAAGATCGTAATAACTTAATCTAGCTAGCTCGGGGATTAATTTGCAAAATCGTTAAAGTATTAAGGTTTTGCCATTGATGAATATGCTTGAATTATGAAGTTTTATGATAGAAAATGAAAGGTTGTTATTAGATAAACAACTTTTATAAAGAGAATTTTGATAAAATTATCAATTAGGGATTAAATTGAAAAGATGATAAATTTATGGTAAAATTGTGAATTTTATGAAATATATGGGCTGCTATTAATATGTATAAAAATTGACTAGGTTTGAGTAAGGATTAAATTGTATGAAAGTTATTTTCCGAGCCTAAGGACTAAATTGTAATTAATTAAAAGTATAGGGGCAAAATAGTAATTTTGTAAAAAATTTGTGCTGGACTAAATTAAATATGAATTATATTGAATTGAGTTAAATTCATTCGTATAAATCCTAATAGACCTAGTACGGAGTTAGATCGAGGCAAAGGAAAAATATCGGATTAGTCGCATTCGTATCTACATACATTTGTCGAGGTAAGTTCGTGTAATTAATTGTACATTTATATGTGTTAAATTGATTTATTGTTTGTGAATTGTACAATTTCCATAAATAAATACTGATTGCATATCCAACAATTACCGAGTCCTGTTTGAACCTTATGAATTCGTAAGATACAAATGACATGTCATTAGGGTTATCGATTTGGTTCAGATCCTGCATGTGTTGCGGACACACCACCGCTCTTATGAGCTTCCCGATATTTAACTCACATGAGATTTCTAATATTTAGCTCACATAAGCTTCCCGATATTTAGCTCATATAAGCTTTTCGATACTTAGCTCGCATGAGTTTCCCGTTATACAACTTGCTTGAGCTTCCCGTTATTTAGCTCGGAGGAGCTTTCTGTTTACAGCTCGTATGAGCATACATGTACATGAATTGACGGATTACAATTCAGTACACTTCGTGTGTACTACCTATCTATCCAACGATATTCTAAATGGTTCAACGGGCACAGTTCTGTTATGAAATTATAAATGAATTCGATATGAACTATTATCGGTATATACATGAAATTCATGAAATGTGATTACTTGATGAATTCATCCATCTGTGTTGGATCCTTTATGTAATTTACATGGCTAACATGTTGAGGATATGTGTTTAGGCTTTTGGCCAAATTGGTTTGGATATGTTTGTATGCTTACCTTAAATGTGAATAAATAATAAGTTAAATTTCGAATTATACAAACTTACTAAGCTTAAATGCTTACTCTGTGTTATTTTCCGTGTCTTATAGTAATTCGGAAGCTCGTACGGTTTGAAAGCTGGTCAAAGCTATTTCATACTATCCATTGGCTCTTTTGGTATTTTTAGCAAATTAATTTCAGTTATAATGGCATGTATAGGTTAATTTGGCAAATGTTGGCATATAAGGATTTTGTTGAGACTAGTCATTTGAATGACTTGTGTTTGATATATTTTGATGTGTATACATATGTGGCCTTATCATATTCAATGTGTGTTTGGTATGGTTGAATGATGGAAATCTTATAGGTATATTGATAATTGGTTTTAAATAGTATAGTTGATACAATTATGCATATATGCATTTGAATATCAATGTAAATTTGGATATTTGGTTGACATGTTATTAAGTTGTCATTTGAAGTGCTTAAGAACATATTGGTTGTATGTTGTGATAATACATGTTTAAGATTTGATTTTGGCTTGATTTAAATGCCTTGTTATGGCTTGTTGAGATGCAAATTGTTGTGTTTAGGTTGGTACCAAATTGGGTGAGAAATGTGACTTAGAAATGACATATCTTTGTCCACACGGGCAGAAACACGGGCGTGTGTCTCAGCTGTGTGTGGTACACGACCAGGTGACATGGTCGTGTGTCCCTTGTATCTTTAAAATTGTGCAAGTTAGTATGCTTAACACGGCCAAGTCACACGCCCAAGTCCGGGAGTTACACGAGCACGGGCACAGGCTGAGACAAGGTCATGTGTCCCTATTTCGAATGCCCCCATAGCCTGAGACACGGACGTGTCTCATAACTGTGTGTCACACGGCCGTGTGTCCCCTGCAACTTTAAAAATTTTCAATGTTTTTAAAAAATTCTTTGAGTATCCAAACTAGTCCTGACTTGTTTCTAACATGTATTTTGGGCTTCGAGGGCTCATATAAGAGATAATATTTTGATTGGTTTCTGATATTAATATTATATGATATGAAATGTCTATTTATTTGATCTCTAAACTCCGGTAACGCTCCATATGTAACACCCCTTACCCGTATTCAACTCCGGAATAGGGTATGAGGCATTACTAGAACACTTACACATGTAAACGTATTAAACCGAGTTACAAAATTTCATTCAAATTTAAACTCTTCAAATTTTTAACATGCTTTTATAATTCTTTACAACATATCCTCAAAATATTATATTCATAACAAATGGGGCCTACGAGACCCAATACTTACTCACGTAATTCAAAGCTCCATTTCCATTTTATTCAATTCACAATCTTTCATGTTCACAATTCAAATCAATTTCTTAATCCAATATATATATATTTCAATACCACACTCTCATACTATGAAACTTTATTTTCCCATATGAGCTTAAACCATGATCATCACATATCAAAGACAAATGTTCTTGACATTTCCATCACATAGACCGAATTAATCAATGCAACTCAATGATATAATCACCCATATATCATTATTATCACAGATATATATATGTCATGACTAAATTTCTTAAACATTTGATCAATTGCTTTTCAATACCGCAATGGTTCTTTCAGCACCAATACGTATTTACCATTCAATTTAACATTTACCGATTATAATCGGGCATATGACCATTATACACAATTCTTTCATACATTTTATTGTCCTCCTCCTCCTCTCCATTCCACATCCTTTATGTATAAAACATGCTTAAATAGCATTATATATAATTTCACTATTCACTTATATTTAAATTCAAAACTGCCTATTTGAGTCAAAGTCACTAAATCATTTTTATCCAAAGCTCCAAATTAGGATCCGTTAATTTTCCTTGAAACTATACTCACATGTCTTCTTACCATAAAATTTTCAGAATTTTTGACTTGGCCAATTAGTACAATTTATTCTTTAAAGTCACCCCTTTTTCACTGCTCAACATATCTGACCTCTCTTCACTAAAAATGAATTATCTCATTGTACAGAACTCGGATGATATTTACGTTTGTTCCCTTTGAAAATAGGCTCATTAAGGATTCTAAGCATATAAATTATAACTCATAATAATTTTTGTACAATTTTTAATTATTTTTCAAAGTCAAAACAGGGGATTCCGAAATCAATCCGACCTTGCCTCACTAAAATTAAAATATCTCAAAATGTATAACTCTTTTGCTTTCTCTGTTTCTTTTATGTAAAAATAGACTTCTTAAGGTTTCATTTCATATCTTATTCACTCTCTAATTCAATTTCCACAATTTTTAGTGATTTTTCAAAGTCACACTATTGTTACTGTCTAAAACTGTTTTGTTGCTAATTCTACTTTTTCATAATTTCACTTTTTCATTTTTAATTACTATTCAATTCAAAATTCACTTTTCCATTTTCAAGTCAATATTCAATTCAATTCCACACATATATTCATTATTCAATTACACTTAATCGTTACATGATCTCATGTATTTTCACTTAGTCAATTTCCCCGTTGAACACTCGAAATATACACGGATACGTAGAGAATTAGCACATAAGTGCCACACTAATATGTAGCCGAAGCTACCTGATACGGGGTTGCGCGCGGACCAAGATCGAGTTGCCAAGTCACGAGAAACTCCTATGAAAACCTTAAACAATTAGATCTGAAACGAAACAGAAAATTAAAAGATTAAATTTTTGAATTTTCAGATCTGAAATAAAATCCCCAAAACAGTAAAGAATCAAATAGAGAATAGAAATAAGTGTTAATAAGGAATCTTGAAACCCTAGAAGAGATTGCGATTCTGCCCAATTGAACACCAAGATAGTTTTCCCCAAATTTCGGCAATCTAATTTCTCCCAAAAAGAGTATGGATGAATCGGCAAGAACCCTAGAAATTGGGGATTTTTGGGCTGATTCCTTAAGATAGAAAAAGGCTGAAAACACAATAAGAACAGAAAATAGATTAGATAATGATTCAGCACAAGTAGAAATAAAGAAAGAATTGACAGTAAGAAATTAAAAGATAAGTCCTAAGAAGCCTTGAAATCTCGAAAGATCTCACAACTCCCTTCAAACGGCTCTAATCTCCCCTCCAAAGAATATCAATGGCAAGAAGAAGGTTGAAGATGGCTCCCACAATCACAAGATTGTTAAAACAACTTCTAAAGAAAACTCAAGAGAAAAATCTTGGAGAAAACTCAAAGAAAATTCTGCTCTCAACAAATCTGAAATTTTAATAATAATGATAAGTGTTTAACAAGGTGGACAGCCATGCCTTTAAATAGGCCTTATAACTAGTCCTAATCTAATTAGAAAACTAAAATAAAAAAACTCCTAATTATTTTAATATGGAAATTCGGTCAAATGTCATTTTATCTAGGACTCTTGAACTGAATATTGACATAAAATTTAAACTAAGTAAATAAATAAATAAATAAATAAAAATAAAACTTTACAACTTGGGCCACTTTGACAATTTGGCCTGATTTTCAACTAAGTATGGATGGATTTCTTGATTGGGCTGGGAATTTGCTTATTGGGCCTCGCCTTCAAGAATTTGGGCTTTTGTGACTCGTATCATTCCCCCCTTCCTCAAAAAGATTCGTCCTCGAATCTGAAAAATCAAATGAACTCGACTTTCCTCTATCGAACGGGACTAATGGCAATTGAGTCCACTGAGAAGAATAGCCATGAGATAGTAAATAGCAACGGAAATAAGCTTGTAGTCCAATCATAAGCATAATAGAACAGGTATAACGCATGTGAATGGACAGATTCAGATTACCATGCAAACAATCTAATTTACTCACCACTGCCTCATCAAATATTTGAAACAAAGATGGACATGTTTTAAGGCATTCAGTCGTCTCACATTGTTCCCACAAACCATGAATAAATTGCGAGTAATAAATCAAATGGTAAACATAATCGTCACAAGTAGGTATTTGAAAAGATTCACATGGTTCACAGAGTTGCATAATCATACCATGCATTAATCGACGGTCTATAGATTCACTCACACATGCATTATCAAAAACAAGAATCTTTTTATCAACCATCAAAACAGATAGATTATCAATAAATAAAATAGGACAGTCAAGCACGTTTCGATCTAAGTGTTCATCAACACGATCTTTATCACTATCCGAGGAGTACAAAAGTGTTTCAAAGGTTTCAAGCATCTTACCTCGATAAGCAGAAGAATAAGGGTCGATTTTACCTTTTTCATTTAAAACAAACCTTCGCTCATCGGGGGCATAGTGTAGTCGAATCTCCGTTGTTGAGTTAACCTTTGTCAAATGGAACTCAAACTTCATGTACAACCACATAAACTGTTTAAGGCACGAATATAAATTGAAAACAAATTTGGAAAATTTCGTTACCTTATTCTCCAAAATAGATTTGGACAAATTCGAGGATTTTACACAAGGTAAATCAAGAGAATAACAAATCACGCTTCTTTTCGTAATGACTTTATCAACCACAATCGAAGAGTAACAATTAATCGGATCAAAATGAGGGGATCTTTTAAGAACTAAGTCACCAAAAGTTTTATCAATAATTTTCAAATCTGCAATGGACTCGGTTTCTAAAATTTCCTTACCTTGCTTACCTTCGGGATCATGTAGTGTGATTTCATCTTTGCCTAAGTTGATCGTATGAAAGCGTCTTTCATTTGAGAGGTATTGAAGTTGAAAGTTATCTTTCGATCTTTCAGGAACCTGAAAAGTAGCAACACAAGAAAAATTCATATCTTGGTTAGTGGAAACATTCCTCACTAGCCTTTCCTCGTCTTTTTCTTTTGTTTCTTTTTCTAACTCATTTTCTCTTCTTTCTTCAACTTCTTTTTCAAATTTCTTTTCTGTTTCACATTCCTTTTCACTCTCAATCTCTTTTTGCTCTTTTTCATTCTCTTTTTCTTTTTCCTCACTTGTTTTAACAGAATTTCTCAGTTTGATTTGGTCCTCATGGACTTGTTCCGGAGTGAGCGGCACTAAGGTAAGTTTCTTTCCTTGATGCTTGAAAAAATACCTATTGGTACGACCATCATGAGTGACTTTTCGATCCAGTTGCCATGGTTCTCCTAGCAATAAATGGCAGGCTTGAATAGGTACTACGTCGCACACGACTTCGTCTTGATATTTACCGATAGAAAAGGCGATGCGCACTTGTTGAGTGACCTTAAATTGGCTTTCGTTGCTAAGCCCTTATAGTTGATAAGGTCGTGGATGCTTGGTAGTGGTTAAGCAAAGCTTTTCCACCATCGTCGTGCTGGCTACGTTCGAGCAACTTTCACCATCAATAATAACTCTACAAAGCTTACCTTGTACATGGCAGCGAGTATGAAAGAGATGTTCTCGTTGCTGCTCGCTCTTTGGTTTTGCTAAAGAGGGTTGTCCACGATCATGAAGATCATAATCAGTTCTAGGGACACGCCGAGGAGCGCGCCTATGAGCAGGAGGCTGGTTATCCACATCGTCTTTAATTTGATCTCGATATTGAGGCTCTTGATTCAACCGCACCTTATTGATAGTAGCAGTCAACGCTCGAAGTGCAGCAGCCTGTTCGTCCAACTGTTGTTGGAATTTTTTAAATATGTCACTAGTATTATCACCTGTAGACATTTTTTTTAAAACCTGCAAAACACTCAACACTCAAAAATAAAAGTTATCAAACCTCACTGTTAATCACTCAAAAAGAAAAAATCAAATTCTCAATGAGGTCGAATTCAATCTTGTGAGTTCTTTATCAAAGTTTATATCAACCAATTAGAGAGTGGATGAACCGATCTACCAAAGAATCCTAATGTGCACTAGGATGCCAAAAACTGACGAGACACCAATTGATTCGTGTTGCACCGAGGAAGAATTGGGCACACGTTTAAATCCTACTAACACAAAAAACAAGAAGGTGTTAGATATTGTAAAGGGAGAATAAAAAGCAAACAAATGAAAACCTACAGCTAAGAATCAATAAAAATTGTTGAAAACAGAAAACCCGAAAAACTGCGGAGTAACTTGACAACTTCGTTTGAGGTGTTCCCGATATCAAAAAATCACAAAATTAAATCTGGAATGTCTTCAAATATTGAATTTTTGATCTGGAAAATTTGGGCACCAAATTCAACCCGCTGAATATTTTTTTAATTTTTTATTGGATTTCGTCTTTTTTCAATTTTTTGACTTTTTCGACTTATTTTTTTGCGGGAAATATTTTTTTATATTCAATAACAGTGCCAAAAATATGTATGTAAAATTTCAGATCAATCAGAAAACATTTACCCACTCAAATGAATTTTTTTCGAAAATTTTTCTGGGTAACACTGCTGTTTGTAATTTAAAAAATAGAGATCAGTTTAGAAATCAACCAAGAACACCCAAAACGCCCAAAATCTGATACCAAATGATACGGGGTTGCGCGCGGACTAAGATCGAGTTGCCAAGTCACGAGAAATTCCTACGAAAACCTTAAACAATTAGATCTGAAACGAAACAGAAAATTAAAAGATTAAATTTTTGAATTTTCAGATCTGAAATAAAATCCCCAAAACAGTAAATAATCAAATAGAGAATAGAAATAAGTGTTAATAAGGAATCTTGAAACCCTAGAAGAGATTGCGATTCTGCCCAATTGAACACCAAGATAGTTTTCCCCAAATTTCGGCAATCTAATTTCTCCCAAAAAGAGTATGGATGAATCGGCAAGAACCCTAGAAATTGGGGATTTTTGGGCTGATTCCTTAAGATAGAAAAAGGCTGAAAACACAATAAGAACAGAAAATAGATTAGATAATGATTCAGCACAAGTAGAAATAAAGAAAGAATTGACAGTAAGAAATTAAAAGATAAGTCCTAAGAAGCCTTGAAATCTCGAAAGATCTCACAACTCCCTTCAAACGGCTCTAATCTCCCCTCCAAAGAATATCAATGGCAAGAAGAAGGTTGAAGATGGCTCCCACAATCACAAGATTGTTAAAACAACTTCTAAAGAAAACTCAAGAGAAAAATCTTGGAGAAAACTCAAAGAAAATTCTGCTCTCAACAAATCTGAAATTTTAATAATAATGATAAGTGTTTAACAAGGTGGACAGCCATGCCTTTAAATAGGCCTTATAACTAGTCCTAATCTAATTAGAAAACTAAAATAAAAAAACTCCTAATTATTTTAATATGGAAATTCGGTCAAAAGTCATTTTATCTAGGACTCTTGGACTGAATATTGACATAAAAATTTAAACTAAGTAAATAAATAAATAAATAAAAAAAAATAAAAATAAAACTTTACAACTTGGGCCACTTTGACAATTTGGCCTGATTTTCAACTAAGTATGGATGGATTTCTTGATTGGGCTGGGAATTTGCTTATTGGGCCTCGCCTTCAAGAATTTGGGCTTTTGTGACTCGTATCACTACCACTGATCAATAACACTGGAAATGTCCACGGGCATGCTCACACAAGCTGTCAGGTGTCTGCAACACATGCTAGATCACCCAGCACCCGGGACTCACTGTAACATTGTAACACTGATCTCTAGTGACATGTCACTTGTATCCACTTCTATTCCTAAGTTCAACCGGGAATTTACACTTAACACTTTATTTTCAACACTTTATCACTTGAATAATTCATGAACAATTTTCCGTCCACATTCAATATTGATTCACATATCAAATAAAATTCACAATTTATAAAAGTATATTACTATTATTTACACATAACTTACTTTGATGCAACAATATAAAAATTTAGCAATTTAGTCTTGAATCTTTTCTTTTCTCCGGTCAATTTCGATTCCATTTCTTTCTTGATCTATAATAACACATTTGACTTATTTAGTACTCACATTTATCAAAACAGTCCTTGACTCAAACTTTGGAAAAATTACAATTTTGCCCATAAACTTTTGCATATTTACACTTTTTCCCCAAAGCTCGTAAATTAAACTTCATCCCTTATTCTTATGTATTATGACATGCTGAACATTTTTCCCTTCTATGGCAACATCAAATTCCCACTCTAACACTTACTTATGAACATTTAGTATTTTTATCGATTATGTCGTTTTACTCGTTTTTACTCAAAATCGCTTAGCAAAAGTTGCTTAACATAATTTCTAGCTTCATATTCTACCATAAAACATCAAAATAAACACATTTCACATATGGGTATTTTTCCAAATATAAACCCTAGATTAAATTATTGCTAGAATAAGCAAAATCAAGTTACCGGGACTCTAAAAACGTAAAGAACATTAAAAACGGGGCTTAGAATCACTTACTATGGAGCTTATAACCTTGAAAACCCTAACAATGGCTTCCCCCCTTGCTGATTTCTTCCAAATGAAGAAGATAAGCACAATTTGCCATCTTTTTCCCTTTTAATTCATTTTAATTACTAGATTACCAAATTGCCCCTAACTTAAAATTTTCCTATTTCACTTATCTCATGCCCATTTTTGTCTACCAACTTAACCAATGGTCTAATTACCATATAAGTACCTCCAATTTAAAGTTTCATAACAATTGAACACCTCTAACATGTAGAACTCAACTTTTGCACTTTTTACAATTTAGTCCTTTTCACTAAATTGAGTGCCCAAACGTCGAAATTTTTGAATGAAATTTTCACAAAATTATTCCGTGAAATCGTAGACCATAAAAATATAAGAAAAATAAATTTTTCCTTGTCGGATTTGTGATCCTGAAACTACTGTTCCGACTAGGCCTAAAATCGGGCTGTTACACCATAACCCTATTCCAACGATGGATTTGGGTTAGGGGTGTTACACAAGGATTCGTTTGGCCAAAATCACATGTACTATGTCAGTAAATAGTTTATTACTATAAATATTACAAATCGCTTAGTTTTTAATTTTTTTTATTTTCTACTGCACAAAATAACCGTTTTTGAGCCGGGTTTTTTAAGAATTGGTATCAAAATTAGGTTGTGCTATGTTTATAGTATATAAATCGATACCGAAAATTTTCTCTCTTCTTCATGTGAATAATTTTGATAAGATGTGACATTCTTGTAATTATCATCATGTTTAGGGATATGTATGTTAATGAATGTATGATGTTACTTTATTATATATGATAAAGTATTTTTGCGAAAATTGTGTTTCCTAGAAAAATAAATGTAATTATTATTAATTTTTAGGTATGTATAATTAAATCATGGACTATCATCTCCATGCAAGACTTATTTTATTATTTTAAAATAAATTATACGAGCCGAAAACGGACATAAGACTTATATAAACCTATAATTTTTTGTGAAACCCAGAGAACTGAGATGCATCGAGACTGATCGTGGTGACGCAAACCCGACCTAGCCAAACTAGTGAAAGATCGATGATGGTCTGGAAATAGGAGGCTACCAGTGGTTTGACGGTGATGATCGGTAAGGGCTGACGATGACGACTTAGCGGTGGCCGACAATGATATTGGTTGGCAATGGCGATGGCGGTTTGATAATGATGGCGACAGCATGACAACTACGACGAAAAAATCGACATGAACCAGTACCGTAGTGTAAGTTCATGGTGACAAAATAAAATACCCAAAATAAGCTTTAGGGTGAATTTTACAATTGTATTATTTTTCTAGGGAATCATGAAAGCTTTGATTAGGGTTATTTAAATTTTATCCTTTTATATGTGATAGCATGATGATATTTATTTGACTGCGAATGTATGTTCATGCATATGTATTATAAGCATGCCATATAGTTTAGGGAAAGAATGTCACATGTACTTGTCATGCATATATTAATCATTCATGATTAAAACCAGATATTAAAAATCTTGCATGTTCTTAAAAGATTGTGTGAGAGAAGGTCCTTAAACAAGACCTACGACTTTCATCAAAGATCTCTTATGATGATATGACAATTTAATTACTCATTTATGATACATGATGTGATAGGTGTTAAGTTGATGGTTATACATTTAAGATCTTCTAGTACGTATGAATGCCTAAGAAATTAGGTTCATGTACTAATTGTAGGAATTATCATTGTAATCGCTTACAAATGTTTTTAAGGTTTAATATAATACGCATACATCATAATGCATATCGTAAAGTTGTAAAATGTTTTCAAATATTTGTTTAATACAAAAATATTAATGAATTAATGTTTTATTTTTAATTCAAAAATGACACCTACTCCCTTATTAAATATACTCATTGAGAATAAACTGAACTGAAACATCTACAAAAAGTGGAACAAGAATCTCATAATTGTCCTAAGCTGTAATAAACTAAAAATAATCCTTGATAATAAATGTCCTTCGGCACCTCAAGTTAAGGGCTAGAAAACACTGGGAGGGGTTTGATGAGATAGCTTGTTGCTATATACTGACAAGCGTGACCAACACCCTTTATAAGAAACTGGAAAGTTGTAAGACTGTCAAAGCGATTCTAGACAAACTAGAAGGCATGTTTGAAGGTCAAGTTGCCTTCACTAGACAGTCTGCTATTATTAGTTTGATGAATGCCCAGCAATAGCTTGATACTCCGTTTAAAAACCATATGATCACTCTTATGGAATATTTTGCCAAAGCCGTGAATAATAAGGCCAATTTGAATCAAAACATGCAAATTGAGATGGTGTTCAAAAGTTTTTCCAAGAATTTTGTAGGCTTTTAGGTTGCATATAACCTTAAGAACAAGAATATGATGCTTTAACAATTCATGAAAAAATTACAATCCTATGAGTTGATGTTGAATCGCGATCATCCGATTCAAAAAGCAAAAGCAAACTTAGCGGTTACTTCTTCCTCTAAAGATAAAGGAAAGCACGCTAAGAGAAACAATGCTAAGTTTTCTAGGCCACCTTAAGTGGAAATGAAGAAAACCAAGAAGCCTAAAGACTTATCTAAGTGTTTATTTTGCAGTAAGAAAAGGCACATCAAGGCAAACAATAAAGAGTGAAAGGATTAAATGACCACTAAAGGCAAATGTATGAAACTCTTTATGACAAAAACTTATTTAGTGAAAGATTCAATAGACCATTAGGTCATTAATTCTGGCACCACTAATAATGTGTGTTTTTATCTATAGGGGTCTGAGAAAACGAAAGATCTTAAAGATAAAAGTCTATTGCTACGAACCAAAAATAGGACAAGTGTGACAACTGAAGCAATGGGAGACGTACATATTTATTTTGGTAATTTTAAGAAAATTATTTCAAAAGACGTTTTTTGTGTACCAAGTTTAAAAAAAAAACTTAATTTCTATTGCATGTTTATTTAAAGACGGCTTAACCATGACTTTTAATAATATTATTACAATATTTAGAAATCGTAAACTTATCTATAATGGATGGACGTCAAAAAATCTTTATTTTATCAAATCAAATATCTACACATTGCTTGAAATTGAAATTTTGAATAAAAGACTTAAAACTTCTTATTCTAATGAGGTCTACCTTTGACGTTTGAGACTTAGTCATATTTATTAAGAAAGAATCACTAGACTTGTGAAAGAATCACTAGACTTGTGAAAGATGACGCTTTAAGTTTGCTTAAGAAATTTGATCTTCCACAATATGAATCTTGCTGTAAAGGTAAGATGAAAAAGCGCTCTTTTAATTCAAAAAATAATAATTAACGTCTTCAATGCCAAGGTACTAATTGACATCTAACACTAAGACCTTAAAAGCATAAGAATGCACCACAATCAAGTTCCTTGAGACATTAGTAACCCATTTCTATGTAACAGAAGAATCAACTTTTTTTTACCTTAAAAATATATCAACATTTTTTGGAACAATAAGATAAGCCTTTGACCGATCACTATATTGTGGCCAAATTATCAATAGAGCTTGGGTTATTTGATAATGGTTACCTTAAATTGTCTGTTTTTATTTTTCTTGTTTATCTCCTAATATTTTACAAGCTCATACAAAGATGATGATGCAAAATACAAAGCTATAGAAAGGAGTAAATTTGCAAGGAAATGCAGGTAACCTCATAACTGCTAATTTTATTTCTGAAGTAGACTTCAGATACTCTAACATCTGTGAAGCCTGTTATTTCATATATAAATTTCCTCAATGTCATTTATTAACAAATATTGAGATTTTGAACTAAACATTTCGGTGATAGAAATATCTAACACCACCGAAATTTAGCTTGATTTATTTCCTAAAATCTCCACAAAGCAACTTGAAACTAGGAAAACCGATTCAGAGGTAGCCAGTAACTCAATTAATAGACAAAATAATTCGGTTAGGCATTTCAGCAAACACATGGCACACCCTCACAAAGTTCAACAATGCAGAATTTAAAAGAGAAAAAAAAACCCACGAATCCAGTCCCAATTCAGAACTTATATCACAAAATCAATTCAAAACAGAAGAAATAGAAATGAAAATGAAAATCAAACCTATCATTTAACTTCTCTAACAATTCCCTCATTAGACTCTGGTGAGGTGTCAAGTATGACTGAATCAGGAGTAACACCTTCTTGTTGCTGTTGTTGAGCGCTCATTACTTTCTCCATGTCTCTCAGTCTAGTCCTCATTACATTTGTAACCAAAACTGCAAGACAAAAGGGGTTACATTCGTGCAAAGTTTACAAATATTTGAAGAGATAAAGATAGTAATTTTAAGAGAAAGAGAGAGAGAAATAACTGGCAGCGGTGCCGATGGTCCAGACCCAGAGGATCTTTAAACCAGGGCTTGTTTTCTCTCTCGCCATTTTTCACTTTCTGTTTCTGATTTCTCAAATGCTTGAGTTCACTGCCTCCCCAAAAGAAAACAATGTCAAACCACGCTTAATTTGATCGGATTGCAAAATGGTTAATTGACTAATAATTTCTTTGTAAGGGGAAATTGTTCAAATATTGTCATACTATCAAATTTAATCTTAATTTTAACTCTAACAACCATAAGAAAATTTGTTCAATATTTAAAAAATCAAATAAAAGATACATAAAATCTATTATAGAAATTCTAAAAACCCAACTCTCCCTTCTAAGAAAAAAAACCAGATTATTTTCTCACCTATCATATATGGGTAATAAAATTCGATTCGACTTAATAAAATTAAAAAAATTAAATTTAAAATCATTCGAATTAAATTAATCGAGTTAACTCGATTTTATTTTCAAATTTTGGGTTCGAATGAATTAAATTTTCAAATTCGAATAGCTTAAATAATTTGAATAAATTAAATATTAAACTCTTTTACTTCTCTTTCCCAATACCTCAAACATTTTTATTTCTCCCTCAAAATTTTACTTCTCCAAAACCCTAAAATTTTTTTCCTTTCATTCTTATTCAAAACTTTTATTTCCTCCCAAATATTTTACCTCCCAAACCTTCAAAACATTTTTTTTCTTTACTTCCTCCTCAAAACTTTTATTTCTTCAAACCTCTCAAAAACTTTTCCTTTTGCTTTTCCCCAAAATTTTTACCTTCCCTACAATCCCATTTTTTTTTCAAATTTATGTTTACTATTTATACTATTAAATTGTTTAATTATACTGAATCTTTATCAATTTCTGTTAAAATTGAATTATTGATGATACCGTAAAATATTTATATTAATTTTATGTTTATATCAATTTCACATTTTATCTTTAAAATAACTTTTATTAAAAAATTCACTTTTTTACATTTAATATTTTTTTAATTTCAAAATATATGGTGAAAAGAATTTGAAAATAATTGAAACAACTAAGCAAGCAAAGAAGCTATCTCGTATATAAAATATTAATAAATAAATTATGAATGGATGAAAATTAATAGGAAACTTGATTACGGTAGGCAAATTTGATTACGGTGGGTGACAGTGGTTACAATGACCCAAAGTCGTTTTCTTAATTTAACTCGAACAAATACATTAGATTCGATTCGAATTTTATCTCGCTCGACTTGATTCGAGAGAATTTCAAATCGAGTTAGGATGATAAAATAAGAATCATTAACTCTATTAACTCGAAATTTTTTCATTCGAGCGGTATAAGTGAATAAATACGTTTATATTTTATAAATTAAAAATAAATTATATATAATATATTTAATGTAAGTAATATTTAAAAATAATAATATTTTATACATAAAAAATTAAAAATAATATAGAAGAACTATATTACAAATTAAATTATAATATTAAAATAAAATAAAAAAGGTAAAACAACATGCATTGATTATAATAATTCATGATAACTACGAGAGATGTTTACATTAAATTGATTAAACATGTAAGATAGTTACATTAAATTAAAAAACACGGTTAATAATAATGATTAAAAAATACTTTTTTAAAAATAATGATGATGATGTAAAAAAAAGCATAAAAGAGTAATTGTTTTGCACCGAATAAACAATTTACAATTTTTTTAAAAACAACATAATATTATATAATGTCAAATCATTTATAATGATCTTACATATCTCTTTAGTGTTTTTCGGTGCTATTGTCGTTCAAATATTTCCTTTTTAGATACTTTTAATTTATTAATGTTAAAAATTTTCATTCTTTTTACTAATGTTTTTTCTTAAATGTTACTGATGGGTGTCATTTATACATCTAAACTTAAATTTTAATTGATATATACTCTAACACTAATTAAGTGATAATTAAATGATAAAATCAATCTCTATTTATATACTTAGAGTTCGATTCAAGTTATAACTTTATTTTATGAGAAATTATTTGGTCCACACAGGAGTTTTTAGACTCCACAAGTAATGTTAGGGGTTAACAAATGTCTTATAGGATATAGTAAAATATTCAAAAAAAAAACTCATATCAATTTTTTAATACTACGCGTGGAATAAAAAAAGTACACTATCAGTGTACCAAATACTCACCTTATTTTATTACGTAAATAAATATGAAAATAAAAAAAAGTGTAACACCCCTAACCTCAAACCGTCGCAGGAACAGGATTACAAGGCATTACCAGACATATCAAACAATTTACAAATAATTCATAAATAAATAACCAACATATTAAAATAATTCATAAATACATATAAATTTCACTAATTGACTCCATTCATTTTTTTTTTATAAAAATTTCGGTAGCATTTATGCTTATTTTTACATAAAACCCCCTGCAAAATTTCAAAACATGAGCAACCCAATTCCAGTATTTCAACCAAGGCATTTATATAGTTAAATCTTACTTGACATATTGACATAACAACTTAATTAATAAAAATCCTATTATTATTTTTAATTAACACATAAAACTAATTAAGCCATTTCAATTTGATACCAATGCCATAAAGGACTTCTATCATTTCACTAATATAATCATCAAAACACATAATATCTTACTTTACAACAAAACTATATAATATACCAAAATAACCATCATAATTATGATGTACATGCCACTTTCATTTAAGGAAGAAAACATCACCAAAATCTCTATGCAGGAGTCGGGATTGTCCCGGATGCTGAACCGAGACTCTGACCCATTTTCAACCTGCGCACGGAAACAACCGTACACTGAGTATTGTATACTCAGTGGTATTACCATAATTCAAATTATAATAGAAATAAAGAATTATAATTACCAAGCATGTAACTCTCCAATTTCTTAAATATCAATTTATTCATAAACTTTCATTATTTGACAATAACAATACAATATTAAGCTATTCTTCAATCTCAATCACCTATCATAAATTTTAAATTTTCTCATATTCAATACGGCTATCGATCAAATTCATTTGATTTTCTCATTTCAATTATTCACCCTATTAACAATCTGGACTTTGACGGATACATGGATTCCAACCCAAACACACCAGTACGGCACATTGTGCCTAAAACGGTACATAGTACCTGATCAGTATATGACACATAAGTGCCTGTAACGACACACGAGGTGCCTGATACGACACATAAAGTGCCTGATCGGCAAAGCCGATAAATCCCGTACTCTTCTAAATCCTATGGCATGCTAATTATATCCGACTCAGCCCGACTAGTTAATAGGGTATATAAATTTCACAATCTAATTTTCACTTTTATTTTCAAGAATTCATTTTCAATATCAATTATACTTTTTCCATTCACTAATTAAAACACAGTTCAATACCAACACATATTTTCCTTATTCAATTTAATTTTTCCAAATTCAATTCAATAAAGTTACTTACCTTATTATATGCTTACCATACACATAATTTAAATTTAACATCAAATAATAAATAATTTGAATTATAGTAATACAAACCGGAATTCTCTTCGGATTTAATTCTCGACGATTTTTTCTTTTCCTTTTTGGGCCGATGCTTCAGGCTCGATATTAGCTACGGGCAATTAAAATAATTTCACAATCATTAGCACAAAACAATTTAATTGCTGAAATTTTTATCTAACTTTTACTTTAATTCTAATTCAATCCTAACTAACCTATATATTTTTCTTTCTCAATCCATACCTTTTTACTACTTAATTTCCTACCAAACTCACATTTAACTATCTAATTTTTATCATATTTTCATAATTTAGAATTTATTTCAATTTAATCCCTAAAATTCAAAACTTATAGTTTAGTTCACAATTTAATCCTTTTATCAACTCTAACTAGAAACTCTATCAAATAAACCATCAATTCCATCATTTATTCAACATAAACCCTACTCAAAAATCTATTAACTTTCAAATTTTCAACTTAAATCCAAGAGTATTTCACTCTAGGATTCTAAAAACATCAAATTTATGAGAAAATGACTTGATTTAGCTTACCTATTAAACTTCAAGCTTCAAATCCCTAGTTTCCCTTTTATTTTTCTTTACCCTTTCCTTTCTTTCTTTTTTGTCTGTTGTCTGTTTCTTTTTAGCTATTCTGTTTCTCTTTTTCTATTCTTTTATTTCCTTTGTTTTCTTTTTATGCATTAGTTAATAATAAAAATATTTTATTATAATCATATAATAATATTTTATTCACAAATATCTTTTACTTAAATTATAAGAAAATATTTTATTTTATTACAAGTGTTTTTTTATATATTTTACACATGTATTATTTTATCACCACACAACTGTCTTTATCTTATTTGTATCCTATAATATATTATCTTAATTTTAATTAATATAATTTATAATATTTTAATTTAATAATATTTTTATAGTATAAATCAAGAAAAAATCTAAGATTTTTCCATCTATTGCCGCCTAAACTTAAGCATTGGCTTATTTACTTATTTAGTCCCTCTTATTTTATTTTAATCTATAATTAAACTTTCACTTCTATTGTAATTTAATCCTTTTTACTAATTACTCTTAATTAAGCTAAATTCACCTATCTAAAACCTAATTAAACACACAACTAGTCTAGTAAATATTTCTAATAATTATTTTCAAACTTAATTTACTAAGACGAGGCCCAATAATGTATTTTTCCGATGCCCGTGAATTTTTGGGTCGTTACATTTTACTTATAAAAAATAAAAAATAATTCAGAATTTTTTAAAATAATATTTTAACCTTACTTATTAATTATTTTGACTTATTGGTAGTAAGTATGCTTAGACTTCTATTCTAGTTATAACTCAATTTTAGAGTCAATAAAATTATCTCAACTTATTTTTAAATAAAGTTATAACTAATAATTTTAAATTAAATTATAAATGTTTTTAAATGTTAATTTAGTAATATGGTAGAAAATGAAGGACATTCTCATCGGTTCAAATTTTTTTTCAAACTCGTGCTTTTATATATATTATAAATTAAAATATATATTTATAAAAAAAAATTTAAAACAAACCTTTCAGGTGTTGGATCGTCGGTACGCCCCATGGCACAACGAAAAAATATTCCATTGATCATCAACCATGGATTCATATACGATGAACGAATCAAGTTGAAATAATGGTCGAAAATATACCTTTTCAAAACTGAATGAGCGATAAACATCGTTGTTGATAGGGTTTTTTTTAGAGATGTCGAATCCAAGCCGCAACAAAAACATCTCAACCTCTAAGTAATCCACCCAGTCAAAGAACAAACAGTAACAAACTCTTGAACTTTTTCAGAAAGTATGTTAAAATCGACTGTTAGACCTTTTGTTTTATTTTTTTTCTTGGTAACCCTAACACATCAGGAATTCATATTTTTTTATTTTCTTTCTTTGATATCACATATCAAGAAATAAATGAGATTATTCCATTATTTTTAGATAAACAAATGGAAAGTCAAAATAGAATTATATTATTCCCAAAAGAATATAAATTTCAATGTCCTTTTATATTTTGACCGAAATTATTATAATTATTTATATTAATAATTTTGGTAAACTATATTCAATTAATATTTTGTATGAGTCAAATTCATATATTTATTTTATCTATGTTACTTATTTTTGTACAATAAGTTTGTACATATAATGTGTTCAATATTTAACTATCAAATTAAATTAATTCAATAATTAATTTAATTCATTTGACAACTAAATACAATACCAAATGTATTTGAATTCTACTCGCTTCAACTATAGGGTGTGACCCTGTAGGCTCTTGCAACGTTAGTAGTAATATTAGAACATTTCTAATATTACAAGAGATGAGTGGTATCTAGCGATGCATTATTGCTACCCAAATTACAAGAAATCGTGATTCGACATAATCTTTCTGTGATAATCTTTTTCATGTATTATATCATTTTATCCTTAATATCTAGATTGGACACAAGTCATGGAATTGTCACACTTGTCTAGTCCAATCTCATATTTCTTAATATTTTGAGTAGACTACATAAATAAATAAGTGTGCTATCTCATATCAACTTATTCGAGCATGATCATGCATTTTTAGTATCACTCAATCAATAGGCCTAAGATATTACTCTCATTATATAGGAGGGACAAATCCTATCTTAATCAACAATATCCCTCTACATAGATTGCGACATACCCAATATCAGTCTTTATAGTATAACCTGTTATGGTAAACATTTGACTATGTCAAAATATACAACCCACTATGTTGGGACAATGATGATCTCAAGTCTGAGGATCATATACATAGTTATCACTATAAGTAATGTTGTGACTATTACATAATAATCCAAGAAACATACTCATAGCGAGTCAGTCCAATATATTTTCTCTAACACATACTTATGTATAGATTTTGGCATCTTTAAGTCAATGACAACACTTTTTCATCAATTAACTACACATTAGTCTCAATGCATTATCATTGTCTAATCCCATAATAATACTTAACTAATGACCTTTTAAGAATAATCATATTATTCTCAGGACTTCATTATTAACCAATTTATTTATACACAAAGAAAAAGAAACTGAAATAACAATGACAATGCCTTATATTAACAAATAAGTAAAACAAGTATGTGATTACAATCATCTCATGATTGGTCTTTGGACATACTCTAACATCAGGCCCTATCTTCTTATCCACCATCTTCACATTCACTAGCTCCAAAATGTTGATTTTATTTGCTCTCATTTAAAGTCCAGGTTCATAATCAGGGGCAAATCAGAAGGGGCAACCATAAGCTTTGGCCCCATAAGAATGAAAAAAGAAATTACTTAGTCTTTCTAGAAATGATGATATTATAAATTATTGTATGGTAAATTTTAATTTTGGCCCCTAAAATAAAAATAATTCAATTCAGTCCATTTAAAAATGGTGAGATCATATATTAATATAGGAAAAAAAATTACATTTTAACTTCTTAAAATTAAATTTCATCCCCACCTAAAAGATATTCGAATTCATTCCTTCCATAATATTGTTCTCAGACCCAACTCACCAATTGGTTTCTGTCCTCATGACTAATAGGGTAGTGGACCAAGATCGAATTCAAGTTGTTTAGAACGAAGGGATTTAGACATAACTTGGAAATAAGAAACAAAATAGAATTAGAAAATAAGGAAAATGAAAGCAAAAATAAAGAGAAACAGAGAAGAATGGTTCGATTTAGGAGAGGAGAGAGGACTCAACTTGAACTAGGGTTTCTTGAAACAAACAAACCTTCTTGAACAGCAAGGGTGGTTGAACCTATTAGCTAAAACAGAACAATGAAAATAGATTGGTTAATATTCAAGAATGAAGCAAAACAAAGCAACAAAAACAATTGAAACAATCGGTTTGAAGAAAAAATGAAGATCTAATCAAATCTATGCGTTCTTGATGAATATTTTGAGAAGAATCGTGTTGCTTTTAGAGCTCTTGAACTAAAAATCAAACAAATAACAACTAATTAGAAAGGGCCATGTTTTACCTTATTTTTGCTCAATTTGACTCAAAAGGACTTGAACAACCTTCAATCACAATCAAATTGTAGGGAATGCCTGGAACTGACCCGAGATACCTTACCAAAGTTTAAAATGATAAATTATAAAGTGTTTAAATGAAATGTGAATTAAATTGACTTGAGTCCAAATGTAGAATCACTTACTTGAGTTATTGAATTAATTCGAGTAAGGGGGTGTTACAAACTTCACTTGCTTATTTTAAAAAAATTTAAATAATATAATTTTATATTTTTAAAAAAATTATTTGCTAATTAAATGAGAGCTGATCGAATTTATAATAAAAGTCTGTTAGTTTTGAAAATTAATTGAGAAGACAAAATAACATTTTAAAGTAATGGAAATAAAAGAGTGGGAAGCAACCGATAGTAAAATATTAAGTTATTAGATAAAATAAGTTGTCATTTGAATATAAATAAAAATGTCACCTACAAAGAACCATTATTTTAATACTTTATTACCTTTGACATAATGTTTCACAACATAATGGTAAACAATATTCACAATTTTGTAAATATTATTAAAATCAAATAATGTGATGGAAACAAAAAAGAAGAAGAAGCTAAAATGTGATTTTTACATTAATTCTTTATTTGTTATTTTGAATAAAAATGTCTTACTAATGCATATATTTATAGTGCTAAATATTAATTTTAACTAATATATAACTGTAACACTAATTAGGTGATAATTAATCTAAAGTAATAAGTTTATTTTAATATAGATCCAAAGTCTAATTAAATGATAATAATTATTTAATTGATAATGAAAACATTATAAATAAATTTATTTTATTTTATATTATCTATTTTGCAAATTTAAAAAATATGAGAAACATAGTTAATACAAAAAAACAAATAGATATGAGACGTACTATTTCTCGAGTTAAATTTTGTGTTGGATTGAAATATTTTAAATTTATACATTTTAATTCTGATCACATCTATTCTTTTTGACACAATGTCTAAAATTAGACATAACTCTTCCCAACTCATAATAATAAGATAATGCATTTCAACGTACTTGAACCCACGTCTTCTTGTATTGGTAACAATATCTATACCAATCGAGCTAAGACTCAATCGACATATATTTTATTGTTTTTTAAGTAGAACTTTTAAAAGATATCACCAAATTAATTAATTTCACATTAATATATTATCATATTAATTAATATTGTCTTTTTAATATCACATAATAATATTAATAAATTATTATTTTAATGTTAATTTAGTAATATAATTAACAATAAAATGTATTCTAATCAATTTAAAAAAAATTCAAATTCCTGTTTATATATATATATTATTGATTAATTAATATTTTTAAAATTTAAAATTTTATAGAAATTAAAATTTCTGGTCTATTAATTGGAGAAAAAATTGTGGTGTGCTTATTAGCAGAACAATAATGTCTGTCGGGTCACCATCTCCTATCTTGACATTGGCAAGTGGAAATGGAAAATAATAATAATAAACAGGAAAAATGAAACCTTTTTAATAAAATATTATAGGAAAAGAAAACAATCACGCGATCTAGCAGCCATCCTCAGATTCTCTTTCCTACCTTAAAACCATAAACTCTCTTTGTCTCTCTGTTTCTACTTTCACTTTGCATTTTTCTTGATTCCTTCCTTCACGACCTCAATCTCTAGGTACAATGATTTTTTCCCAGTTTTTATTCAATTTTATATCCTTTTTCTTTGTTTCTGTATTCTATTGATTCGATCTTGTTATACAAAACTAATCAATCTTTCGGATTGGGTTACCTGATCTGCTTATCTAGATTAACTGTTTCACTTTTCTTTTTTAGTACGAATAAATTTTGTTCCATAATTGTTTACGAAAAAGCAAAAGATTATGAAAACAAACACTGCAGCTTAAACTAAAGAGGTAGAGATTATAAAGGTTTGATTAAGAATTTGAAGAATCAGGCTATTAAATTGTAATGGGATTTCATATATTTGAGGAATTCGAATTGCTTTCTTATATTTTTTTGATCCAAATATATTGGTTCTTAAGATCTTCCTTTTTGCTGCTTCAGCTTTTTCCCTGCATTCATTGATGAATTTGCTGTGTTTTTTTCTCTGATTCAGTTTTGTGAAAATGTGGGTCGTTTGTTTTTGATTTGTTGGATTTCAATGTTGGAACTTTTGCAATAATCTTTTTACTTGTTATTTTTGGCCAAGATCTTTGAGAACTTTCTGATTGCAATGATAATAGAAGTTGATGTTTAATCAGATTTTGTGTTTCATCCTTTTGTGTACGGCTAATTCTTGGTTGTTCAAAAGTGACTGTATCCTAGGGATAGGGTAAGGAGATTCCAATCCTAGTTCTTCTAAATGTTACCTTTTAAGATAAATCCCCGGGGTCACCCTTAAATGTTTATAGTTTATCTTTGTGATTTTACCTTTCCGAGGTTCCCAATCTAAATTGATTGATTTGATGAAGCTTGAAAGTGATGTTAGGAAAGTTTTCTTTTCCTTTTTTCTTTTCAGATGTGTTGTAGGTGCAACATAGTTTCTAGGCTTTTATCATTTTTTATTTTTTATTTTCTAGCTATTTTTTTCCAGATTCTGGATAAATTGTTGCTTTTATTGATACTACTAGTTTAAATTCTTGTAGTTTTTAGCTAACAATGATGACAAGATCCTGAATTTTGAGAAAATGTGAGTGTAATCTTCATCTCTGAGCCTGAATATTTTTCAATTGTTGTTTTGCCTTGAAGGAGTGCCTACAGGTAAAATCACCATGGAAGCCTTTGTACTAGGAGTCAAATTGCATTTTGCCTCATTTTTTCAAAAAAAAGAAGAGCAAATTATCATTGTACAATAGATCAAAGTGTTGGTCCGTTCTGTTAAAAATTTCATCCATTTCTACTTTTAAAAACTAGTGTAACTAACAGAATAACCAGACAGTTACACTTGGTATGCCATATTTACCTCATGCTAACATAGAGGGATCAGTTTTTAGCAGTAGAAATGGATAAAATTTTTAACAGAAGGACCAATTTACTCTTTAATCTAACATATAAGGACTAATTTGCCCATTTTTTGGTAAAGGGGGCAAAATGCAATCTAATTCTAGTATGGGGGCTTCCATAATACTTCTACCATTTTTTATTTTCTAGCTTTTCTTTCCATAATTTGGATAAATTGTTGCTTTTATTTATAAACTAGTTTTAAATTCTTGTAGTTTTTAGCTAACGATGATGACAGGATCATGAATTTTGAGAAAATGTGATAGTAATCTTTATCTTTGAGCCTGAATAGTTTTGAAATGTTGTTTTTCCTTGAAGGAGTGTTTGTAATAAATGGCTTTGGTGACAACTGCTGAAGTCTGTGATGCAAATCCACAGCTAATTGTGAGCGGTGAACTTCGAGCCCTTCAACCAATATTCCAAATATATGGTCGTCGCCCAGTATTCTCCGGACCTATAGTCACACTTAAAGTGTTTGAGGACAATGTATTGATCCGAGAGTTCCTTGAGGAGAAAGGTAACGGCAGAGTTCTGGTTGTAGATGGGGGTGGTAGTTTAAGGTGTGCCATACTTGGAGGCAACCCTGTAGTTCAAGCTCAAAACAATGGGTGGGCTGGAATAGTGGTTAATGGCTGCGTAAGGGATGTTGATGAGATAAACGGTTGTGACATTGGGGTGAGAGCGCTTCATTCTCATCCAATGAAGGCCAATAAGAAGGGAATTGGGGAGAAACATGTCCCTTTAACCATTGCCGGGACTAGAATCTGTGATGGGGAGTGGCTTTATGCGGACACTGATGGTATCCTCGTCTCCAAAACTGAGTTATCTGTTTGAGTTCCCTTTTCTACCTAAAGACTGAAATCTGCAGGATGCATGGTAAGTTACGTATGCGTTTCAGTCATTCCGTGCCTGAGTTGAGATTTTGAACTTTGGACATAATGTGATGTACTCTATTAATGTGTGACGATGAATGTATGCTGCTGATCTCTTTGTCATATTAGAGTAATGTTATTTTGGTGTCTTTATGAGAAGGAAAAGCTACAGTCTGTAATAATATTTTTGGCAAATGAGAATGGTTAATAATTTGTTTCCATGAGAAGCTATCTGGTTCAAGAACATAGTATTAGGAAACCATATATTGTGTAGCTTTTCAATATAGGCTTAATTGAACAGGAAGTCTTTAAAGGTACCTAAACTATTTTTTTGTCAAACTTCTATCACTGAAGTTGGTCTATGCCGTTAGAGCCGTTAAAAAAAAATTTCAGTCAATCGGATAGCATCATACCACCACTCCATTAAAATATAATTAAAATTTTATTTTATATTAATATTAGATAAAATAATATTATTAATATTATTAATTGTTGTGCTCCTCTACTAAGCATTGTCGGTCTTCCCTGACCTTTTCCATCTTGACTTTCAGTCCTTTCGCTTCACCCTCACTTTCAAATGCTTCTTCGTCTTTTTTGGGTTCCATGCCACATGATTGATACTTCTGGGAGCCATGGGAGTTAATATTAATATAAACAGGCTAAATACTCAAATTAAACACAACCTTTTAGGAGTTGCTCACATCAAGGTCAAACCTATCAAAATGCTAATATAAAGGCCTAACCTTTATAAAAATGTTCAAATAAGGACCTTTAACGCACTTCAACCCAAGCTGAGTAAAAATTAGGTGAAGTCTAACGTATTTTGAATTAAATACATGAAAACTGAATCAAATATTGCTTGAAAATTAAAGAAAATAATGAAAACATAATTTGAGACATGATATACAATATTTGAGGTGCTCGATTTGACAAAAAATAGTTTAGGTACCTAACTCAAACAAAAGCAATAGTGTAAGGGCCCTTTGTTTAATTAAGCCTTGAATATACAAAATAACAAGGCACTAGCTTTAGTAAAATAAGTGAAATACAATATCAAAATACGAAGGTAAATGGTAGGTGCTCACTTTGAAGTGTAAAAGTGTTGCTACTTTAAGTTGCTTGTTTGCTTAAAACTACAAATGCAATGGAAGTGTTAGTGTCACGGACTACACAAAAGAAGCTTGTGACCAAGGCGCACTTTGATCCCTCTCGTTCATTGGGGATCATTTAGCTTGACAGGACTGACCCATTACTTAGAAAAGACTTAAGGCCCATTTAGTTGAATCCTAGTTAAATTGTAAATTGTATTTTTACAGGATAATTATTGTAAATCCTAAAAGATAAATATGTATAGAGTTTAAATCCCTTTGGACTCTCTTATTGTAGATGAGAACTAATCTCAGTCATTGATGTAATTTGATCTGTACCGTTGGATCTAAGGGAGCTCAATATAAATAGAGTCCTCCTTTTCATTTGTATTCATTCTATTCTGGAGTTAAAGAATACTTTTGAGAGCATTTACTCAAGCACTTTGTGTGTTATTCTTTTCTTGTGGTTTTTCTGTTCGTTCGTGACTTTTTTCTCTTTTAAGTTTACTTCTGCTTTGCTTCAGTGCCTTCGAGAATTTCTGCTAGAATTCTCATTTTTTTAGAGTAAGACTGACTTTGGTGGATTTGAACCCAAGAAATTGCCTAAGGTCATGCAGTTTGCCAAACTAAAGTTTTAGTCTCGTGACACTAAATTGTAGTGGCCACTATTAATTGGCACTACAAAAAACTGTGTAAACAAAATAGAGATAACACCAAGGTTTGTTTATGCAGTACGATTTTCCTACATCTACGGAGCCTAGCTCAATGAGTAAATACACTATCTTTAATCCACAATACAACAAATAAACATACTTTATCACTCTCCAAGCATAGAGATCTCACCTTTGTACTTAAAAACTAGAGCATTCACCTTCAAATATTTTCCCTAAGAACTTAGGCAGTAAACACTTTAACAATGTTTATAATAACAGTTTGCACTCTCTCATAAAACAACTCCTCAATGAACAAATTAAAATGCATTCAATAAGCTCTCATTACATAACCTAGACAAGCCTTCAACATATATCATATTTTGCTTTCTAACATAGAATCTAAGGGAAATACAAAGTAACTCATTAAAAATTGCTATTACAATCTCAATAATCAGAGTACAATCAATCGAATATTTTATTTCCAAAATAGCTTCATAGTCTTCATCGATCCTTCATGTTTCAATGGTTGATTTGATTAACTTGAATCCAATCCAATCTCTAAATGAAAAGGATTGTTATTCCATAAATGAACCAAAGCTTCATTAAATTACCAAACCAAATAAGGCAAGTTTTTAACCATCTCAGTGGCAATCTGCAATTGACATTATCGAGTGCCATTAAGGAATTCTTAGCTTATTTTGCCTCAATAATCCCCCGTTTTGGAAATTTGATAAACAAAATCAAACAATATAGGAAGCTAACTACCACAGTCAACAATAACTCCCCTTTAGCACAAATCTCACTCTACTTAGCTCAGCTTAGTACATAATATAGTAATTTTAACTATCAATGCTATGTCTAGAAATTCACACAAATAATCAAATACTAAATTATAACTAAGTAAGCAATAGATAAGGTAAGACAACATATCATCACAGTTCCAAATCAACGCAGCAATCCCACAGCATCCACAATATTAGAATCAGGAAATAAATATCATTATCTCAGTTATGCAGACCAAACCAAATAAGTTCAAAAGAAAAAGAAATCACCAGCACAAGGTTAGACGCATCTCCAATGTCAACAACATCTTCTTCTGGAAACGTAAGCAACTTAATCAATTAGCAAAAAATGTAAGCAGCTTCATCAATCAGCAAAATGACTTATACTTCTCATATAACATGACAATAGCAATAACACAAAACTAGTAGCTTTCATATATCTACTTCTACTCCCAATTATCTATACTCTACCCCATTTTTGTTCAACAAACTTTCCAATCAGAATGCTAAAAATCCTTACTCTAATGGTTAGACCAAGGCAAACCTATGCTTTATGTAAGACAGATCCTTGATGTTCTCGACTTTCAATTAAACAGTTTTCTTCGCTATTCTCATACCAAAAATCACTTCGAGTGTGGGCTCAAACAATCATGAATCAAACACAGAACCAAAATTAATTTTCTTACTTTTAATAGGAAAGTAAATTTCTTTCTCTATATAGAAATCGGTGTTGGATCTAGTGCCCTAAGTGTAGTATATTCGTTTGTATACTTGTAATTTTTTCGAACAGATTGGTTAATAAAATTATTTATAAATTACATTAATATCCTTTGTATACTGTCCTCATGTGGTTTTTGCATGTAAATCAAAATAGAAGCAAATATTAACTCACTAGTTGTCTAATGTTTAATTAATACTAAGCAATATTACGTGGTCGGATTGTAATACGGAATGACATCTTATATTAGTAGACAAACCTAAACATGTCCTTAGTCTAATCGAAAATGAGCAACCTAATTGAAAGACTAATATGTTGTCTATCAAGCCCAATTAGGGAAATACTCAATACAAAACATCTGACCGAAAGGAGATTTTATCGGGAACCAATTCAATTATCCTATTTAGATCCATTAGATCGAAAGATAAGTGGACTAAATTGCAATATTGGTGAATTATAGGCCGAAAGGTATTAATTGAACTAGTTAAAAATTAATTAGTAAACATTACTAAGTCTAGATTAATTACAACCATGGAAATTGATCAACTCCTATTTGTCATTTCTGATTCATTTATTTGCCAATTTATTATTTTTGCAATTAAATCACTTTCAGTAGTAGTTAATTTTATACTCTTAATTTATGTTTAGTTGTACTATACTAAATAGGGTAGTAGCTATTTAGACTTAGTTTTGTATGTTCTTTATTACTATTTAATTCAATTTTAGTCATACCTCATTTGGGTATGATCCTCAGAATACTTTTGTATTTCATTGTAAATCTAAAACTATATTACAATTTGACCTGTATACTTGTATTACACTGTAATTCCATATTTGTTATTTGAATTGTTTCTTGATGCACACACATCGTGGTGCGGACAGCTTCCACTAAGGATTTCAATGGATCATTCTCAATCTGATTTCTTCCATATGAATCTTCATCATCGATCACCATATTAATGGAATCCATCACCTTTTGTGTCTTATTGTTGTAGATTCTATAGGCTTTACTATTTGTGGCAAACCTTAGAAACACACCTTCATCAGACTCAGAATCAAACTTCCATTGATGCTCTCGATCCTTCAAGATAAAACAGGTACTTCCAAAAACATGAAAGTATTTCACACTTGGTTTTCTACCTATTATATGTAACAGCACAATTGAATCCCAATAATAAAATTGGCCACTTTATCGATAAAATTTCTTAACAAAATTTGCACACCATCACCCAAACATATCATAGACTCTAAAATAATTATAAATTAAATATTTCTACTTCGAGTTTTTTTTTTTGGTCTTGAAACTACTGTTCCGACTAGGCCCTATTTTGGGCTGTTACATTATACCCCCATCTACGTCAAGACATGTGGCAAGCCAGAAAATCGCCTAAATAGTAAGCCTTCCACCAGCAAGCCGGGAGGTCAACTAGAAGCTCACCATTCTAGGATGACCATTTAGACATTGGATGGCCTAATCTTCATCGGGAACATGAAGTTTTTGGTTACCAAACATCACATGGGGTCAACTACTTCATCTCATCAAGTCAAAATAAATGATTAGATCTGTCCTGTCACAAACATCCTCGTCCCATTAAAGTCATCCCCTCACACACTTTATAATGATGGCTAGATGGCAAGTCCAACACGTTAATGACATCTTAAACAGGAACCCTACCTATAAATACCTCCAAGAATAATAAGGAGGGGGTCGAGTCTTTAAGAATACTATGCCTACACTCTGTCAATCGCTCTTAGCCTCTACATTCTCTTCACCTTACTCTTCATAACCTCTGGCTCTTTACCCCGACTAGGTGAACCGACCTTCATAAGAACCACTCTACTCTCCTTTATACACAACCCTTATTGTACATTGTATCAATAATTGGTACGGTGAGCATGAAGAACATGGCCTTACAGTCTCAAAGTGGTATCTCCATTGATCAAACCAACTAGATCAACAGCCCAACCAGCCAAATCAACTCCTCCGCCCTACCCAGCAAACCTATCCCACTTGTTTCAGGATTCTCAATTGGCCTGAACACCACTCAGATACCTCTCTCTTCTACCATTGCAGGAACTTTGTTACAGTATATGAGTATTCTCCTCCCACCCTAGAGTAATTAATGAAGGCTCTAAAAGATTATCTAACCAACTTTGTCACTCCTACTGCACCAACAGAAACTACTCTCCTAGTTACCTTGACTTTCCCAGCGACTGCAACACCTCAATCACAGCCTGGTGTACCCATTCCTGGGCCTTTTGACCATATAACCCATTGCCTGCAGGAAGATGTAACCTGCTTCATAGCCACACAATCCCTATCAGTCGTGAATCCGATTCCAGTGGACCAAGGTTCCCACCAGCAAACATCAAGTCCTCAGCCCTATGACTCAGAAACCTAAGAGAAACTGCAACGTTTGGAAGAGTAGTTTACTCAACAAGAGTGCCTCTTTAAAGAGCAACAAAAGCAATAACGTATCCTAGAACAAAGGAATTCCTAAAATAAACAACTCATTATTGAGCAAAGGGCTACACGAAAGGTTCCAGATGAGAGAGTTCGGTTTGCCAAAAAGATGAAGTTCAGTCCACCCTCCGCGGGGAGCAAGAGCACAACAATCTGGAAGACCTTTGTAGGAATAACACTGGCCTCCTGAAAATATCCCAGCATTCCCAAGGTAATCACAATATCTTCATGAAAGAACAACTCAAAACAAAAAATATTTTGAAGGAAGAAATATTTTTTAAATAATTTTAATAATTATTTTATAATTTTCTATATTTTTGAAATTTTTTATTTTTATTTTTGAATTTTTTTACAATTTTTAAGTAATCTTAATATTTTTTTTATAATTTTATAATTTTATAAAATTAAAAAAAAATAAAGTTAATTGCAACATGGCATATATGTGAACTGTGAAATCCGCATCTACCATAAATGCCAACAAAGTTATCATTAACTTTTCCATCTATTTCTAAACAATTTGACAAAAATAGAAAGTTCAAGGGTCAAATGAAGCTAAAAAAGAGGATAGAGACTAAAATGACTTTTTATATAGTTTAAGGACTAAAAAAATAATTATATCAATTTTTAATAGAACTTTAAACATAATATACCAATAATGTTGATTAAAGTGGTAATGACTTGTTGGAAGGGCTTACCTTCTAACACTTCTGACAACAACCTGAGTTTACCCTAAGAAAATAAAGATCTCTTTAATGGTAGTAGAATCTCCTATTTATTTTTAGACTTATCCAAGGCCATATATCTAATTAGTCTTGAACTAGAGTTTTTCAAATTCAATTCAATTTAGCTTGAATTACTATTTAATAATAAAAATATTTTTTTATATTCAATAATAAAGTATAAATTTATTTTTAATAGTTTGTTATTAAAATATAAAAATAATTTTTAATAGTTTAGTATTAAAACAAATTTAAGTCTATCTTTGGCAAGTGTTGATGACTTTAATCAAATAAACTCCTTTAATTTGTTATAAGAGTTTTTTTAAATTTAATTTTTATAATAAATTTGATATGGTTTCTTAGACATTATATAAATGAAAATAGAGATGGATACTTAATTGGATCATGATAAATCACATTATAATTGTTTTACATAATTAATCTCGCACCATAAAGAAAAGAGACTACCCACAAATCTAGATCTCAGCCTGCTTTGCCCAAAAGAAGCCCCAAAATGATAAGCCAAGAGAGGGCTTGCCTAAGAGGAACCTTGCTCGACTTAGAGACCAAGTGACCAATCCAAAATTTTGAGGAAATCTATCTAATACAGATTTAAGTTAAGCATAGTCGGGTCAAGTCCAATCATATCACATCCAACCACTTCCTATCAAGGTTCTCCATGACCTTTATAAAAGGTTTAATATCTTCTTTTTTTTGCCTGAAATTCTCGCTTTGCTCATTTTACTATTTTTTCCATTCGAAAAATGGTATTAAGCGGTTATAAAATCCTATTCCTCTTCTTTTCTTTCAGTAGCGTAGATAGCACCAAAAGATTATCTAAGAAACCTGCCCTTACTTTGATGGCTCATGCTTCTCCCAGGCCATGTATTGTGGAATTCAATAAATTGGTAGGGACTGTTTTGGGAATGAAAGATCATGCGATTGTTGTTTCTGTCCGTAAACAAATGGAATTGTTAGGAATATCCCGTGATGCTTATACTCTCAACTTTGATTGCTCAACTTTGCATCAAAGGTAAATAAAGGCTACCTAAATCCATGTGTGTTTGGACTTTGGACCAATAACTGAAATGAGATGCTCGGGTATGTAATATAATTATTGTATTCTTCAGCTAAATGTTTCCCACCCAGAATTTGAATTGAACTCCACTGGGAAAATACAAGCAAATGCACAACTCCAAAAATGATTGAGCAATACAAATAACCCAACCCAACTTCATTGTTTTCCTCCTGCTAGGTTTTCTATAGTTTCAGTTACAAACACATTCAACCACCTGCATTCACAAACACAGTTCAAAACAAAATGCAATCATTTAAAAGAACTTGTGGCATTTAAAGACATCTAGTATACAGAAATGTGTACCTGCAATCACTGAATATCATCATTTTCACACTTTCAGAGCAGCTTTGTGAACCATGGTTTCTTTGTGTATTTGGTGGCAACTCTTCTCAACAAGATCAAGAAGTTTTTCCAAGTTCACAGCCCATGAGTTGAGAATTTCATTGCTATCCTTTGCTACCTGGAAGCACACTATTCCCATTGGCCGGTCAATCTTCGCTACCAGTGCCTTTGACACAACCATTTCAGATAGATGCTTCTCAGCTTCCTGGATTGAAGTCAGGATGGAAACAGCATTAGTCTCTTTCATTCTGTATTTCAAACAAAAGCCTAGGTAACTACTGAGAAGGAAGCATGCAAACCTCGACAGTGAGACACAACAACTCTGCCAGTCTCTTCAATGTAATCCTTGAGTAGTACCTTGAAACAACAAGGATATTCTGAAAAAGAGCACCAATTTGGTTGCTGGTGAGAAATAGATAAGAAATTAGCTAGTGGACAAAACCATATAACAGGAAGGAGGGTGCCAAATTACATGCTCAATAATTCGCTGTTTCAAATCTTCTGCAGCTTTGTCACCCAAAGAACCTCCAAGCATGTTCTTCTCATTCTCAAATTCATCCTCATAAGAATTCCAAAGGGATGTCCACTGGATGACCTCCATTGTAACCAACTGTTTCAACAGCAACCTACCACGCAAGATTCAACAATTTGTGGTTGAGCATTCGGATTGAAGATCATTTTACAGACCTACATAGAGCTTGGTATTTTCACAAGTACTAAATTCACCAAGGACATACCTAAATTTTGGAATCTCAGAAAGATTCTTATCCTCCAATGTGGAATTAAGAAGGCTTGACTGCATTGGATCATGTGGAGCCAGGATTAAGTACCAACAGATTTTTCTCAAGACCTGCAAGGAATAACATATATGAGAACAGCTCAACAACATGGAAAGGGGATATATTGAGATGTGCTTTACCGGTATCCATTGAGACGGGTTTTCCCTGATGGAAGGAATCTCGTATATTGCCTTATAGCAACGACAAATTTCAAGATAGTCATTGTTATGGAAGTAATACCTGCAGAGAAAAGGAAAACATATTGTAAGATAAATACAACCACATAGCAGCAGAGGAAGTTATTCACAAATTCATTTCACCTCCAACCACTTTGCACTTTGATGGGCTCTACGGTGAAATGAAGACACTGTGATTCTCATTCTTGCACCAAATACAGACAAACTTATATCCTATTACAGTTTGTAAATTTTAAGGATCTATTTTTCAAATAACAATAGGCTTTTTTCCTTGAATTATCTCCAGGTTTAAGTTTCCATGAAAGATAAAAGATTTCTAGCCCAAAAAAAGTAGAAAGAAAATTTTTCATCATCTTGAAAATAAGGATCAACCCTTGCACCAATAAGACATCAGAAATAACAAGCAACAGAAGCAAAACATTCACTATGGTCTTTTGCAGATTTCATCATAGACAGAAATGCCACATTAAGCAATCTAACTTGTGGTCCTTTCTATTATCAGCTCACATCAGTTTTTTTTTTTTTGGGGGGGGGAGGGGGGATTAGATTTTCTCTTCGTGATTCTTACAAGCTTTGGACAAAAGGTGCATGTAACTTAATTGAGCCCCAAGAAAACATTCAATTTATATAAACATAAAATTTTCATTACAATCGAACCACATCCCAATTATTCCAATCACTTGAATGTGTATTTGATAAGACAACTACACAGACTAACCAACTTGAGAACATATTTCCACATAGCATTCTTTTTTCCCAAATCAATATTGGGTTTTGACAACCTTTACCCATCTACCCCCCCCCCCCCCAAAAAAAAAAAGAAGAAAAAGAGTGGAAAAGGAAAAGATACACATCAACAATTAAGTTCTGAGGTTAAGCTCAGAAAGCATAAATATTTGTGTGACTAGGTATTTACATAAAATCTATACCATTCTAACAAGATACAAAAAGTAATCAAGAAACTTTAAACCTTTCAATAATGATTATCAAAATTCAACCAAATTGTTTACAAGAAAATTGACCATGAAAAGTTGATTGTTTGTGAGCAAAGAGGGAAATACCGTATCATCAGTTCATAGTAGATACGCTTCAATTCCAATAGTGAAGGTATATCAGCTGGAGGCTCCTCTACAACATTGTCACCTTCTTTCGGTTTCTTCTTTTCCTTTGAGCTGTCAATATCAAAAACTCTAGGGCTAATCTTCCTTGAAAGAATTTGAGCACGAACATAATCCTGACGATCTAAGCAGAGGCGAACCTGCAAATTTAATTATAAACCATTTGACAGAATTATCATTGCATCTATAAGATAAGATAAGATTAACAAAAAGGGGTGATGATCAAAATAAGATGCCCATACTTGTTCAAGGATGAAGGCGATTTTCTCAGTTTTGGCCATGGCACCAAAAGTTTCCACCTACAGTTCAGACCAATCAAATAGTAAGAAAGGGGGGGATAAATGCAAAGATCCAGGAAGCTATCATCTTACTATAGTGGAAACTTACAGCAACTTCTTGCATTAAATCTGCAGCTTCAGCAATAAGGCCCTGTTCTTCTTTAATCTTTGCAAGTTTCTTGATCAATCTTGCTCTCTCAATTTCAACATAAATCTAGAGAAGGAAAAAGTTTGTTTAGACAAAAAATTACACCAATAGACAGCTTGTATCAGATAACCCAAAAGAACATAACATCAGAACTCACTTTTCCAGCAGACACACTGTTCAGGGTCTTGATTAGCTCTATACGAGTTTCGAGATCTGGTGTTTCATCAATGTACTGCATTGCTTGTTGAACCATTGCAGTTACTGCCTGGATAGTGCAGATAAACAAAGAGCTCATTAACAATAGTAATGCTAATCGATATAACCTCCCAGATGTTGCTCTAATAGTAGGTAGAAAATTTTAGAAGACATTGGAAAACACTTAATCAAATCGAATGAATGTAGCAATATGTCAACATTTCTGGCAAAACTAATTTACAATACTAACAAGGGGCAGGAATTTAAAATGCAGTCACGTGCATTTTTGGTCGAGTTACACTTATCGTGCTTGAAAATGTAACGGGTGCTATTGTGGTAGTAAACTTTTAATTTTGCACAATTTATTTGTATAACAAAATAATTATAACTATAATCATATAATCTTATTTTAGATCATTTTTAAAACAATTTATTGCATTCTATAATTTTTTATTCATAAGGAAAATTAAAATTGTTTATATTAATTATAAAATATTATAGTGAAATATTCATACTCATAATATCAAAATAAATATAATCATAAATATATATTATGATATTTATTTCATTATTAAAAGTAAAATCTAGTTAATATTTATTTATTTTTTAATCTTAAGAAAGGTAAATTATGAAACGTAAAACTCTTTAAATAATTTAACCTTTAGCACATTAATTCATTTGACATTTTTACATAAATTAATATTAATTTAAAATATAATGGTGTCATTTTTAATTATTGTTTAATGTTACAAGGTTGGTCACGCTTCTTGGGCCTTCTTAATCGCTTAACACTTGCCAAGGCTTCAATTGACGCTATATACTTTTTAATATCTTCCCTCGTCTGTTTAACTGAGAATTGTAGCTTCTTTAGATTATTCTTTGCGGCTTTGGGGACAAGATTAATATTAATCACTGCAGGCTGAACAGTGGATGCTTGGGGTGGTTGAGTAGCTTAAGAAGAGCAAAGGGGAAATAGCCTCTGCAACAAGTAGCCACTAGCATTTCATAAAGTGGGGAAATATTGAAGCTTCATAAAGAGGGATGTGGCCTTTATAAGAGAAATCGAGGTTGGTAGCTCAAGAACTGCAAAGGTGAAGAAATGATAATGGTGAAGGCCAAAGAAATAAGTAATTTAGGGAAGCGTAGCCATTAGCAAGCTGGGCAATGTTGACTTATTGAAGAGTGAGCCAAGCCAACAGAAGGATGAATAGTGAGAAGGGCAGGATGTAAAGGCAACATAGATTTCTGGAAACCAGAAAAAATTTAGCTCCATGGTAAGCTGGCAAGATGTGTTGTCTATTAATAGCAACTGAAACTTGAACTGGTCAGCAACTAAATGTTTTTTAGGGCATACAACAATAGTACACTTGTGACAGAGGTAGCATTTATAGTTTGTTGAAACCGATCTTCATTTATTATTCAAATTTACTAACAAATATAACTAGATTGCATGAAAAGTTAGCATCAATTAACTGGAATCTACGGTGGTATTATACTAATATGAACTAATAAGGCTTGAGAATATGAAAATACAAATGGACTAAAAACATCAGAGCTAGTCTATAAGATTCCTTATTAATATTTATCAAAACAAAAGCTTCCTACTACATAACTGTGCAAATAAATAAGCATAAATAAACATTTCATGTCAATAGGTAGAAAATAAAAGAGCACAATCAAGCAAGGAAAGCTAGGAGAAACAAAGAGAGACCAATTAAGAATTAGTAGTCCAATTTACTATTTTCTTTTTATTAACTCTTACTCCTTTCATATCAGTATAGCAGCAGTTGCACATTCAAGCAACAACAGGCTAGGAGGTAAACAAAGAGAGAGAGGTGAGAATGGAACTGTTTCACTAGTTAGGATTATCAGAAACTGATAAACAATTTAGCATTCGATTCACTATCTTCCTTCTTATTAACTCTTTCCCTTTCATCTCAGTATATCACCAGACACGATTCTCATCTTGAATCTATCTGAACTGAGACTTTGAACTTTTTTTCTTTGTTCAATCTTTCTTGAACTTAAACTATACTAGCAAAAATAAGTAAAATTTTACTAGAGTTAATAGGCGAGTTATCTACTCTAAAGAAGGTTCACAAATATGGTTCACAAATATATATAAACGGCCTTCTCTTCATATAATGTATGAATATCAAGTTCCATGCCTAGCTGCTATTCATTATAATAGAAAAGCAACAAAACTATTGTTTAAACACAAAAAACAACAATTTATTTCAGCTAAATATAAGTATGAAATGTGAAGCATTTCAATACACCCGCATCTCAAATAACAATTAGAACCATTAAATGATCATTTAAAGCAACAAAATCACCAAAAATTCAGAAAAGAAAAGAAAAGAAAAAAAGAACCCTAAAAGTTCCCTGAAATAGCCGCCTCCACATAATCAATTTTGGTCAAGAGAAAACGTCAAAAATTAATTACCTGCTTAAGTTGACCTCGTTTCTTGGACAAATTAACGATTTGTTCGTTGAGAGACTTCCAATCTTTAGCTTCAAAGCAAAGCAGCAAAATGTCAGTAACCGCTTTCTTGGTTCCAGCGACATCGCCGGCGAAGCGCATCTGCTTCTCAACATTAAGCAACTGGTCGATCGCCGCCTCCAAATTTCCGTTTTTAACCTCCTGTAAGATCTCCCAAATGAAAAAGGAAAATTGGTGAGAATTTGGAGTAGAAAAAAATGGAGATTTCAGATCTGAAGAGAAAAGAAGGGACGATTAATAACGGAAGGTTTACCATAGCTTCAGGCTTCAGATGACAAAACCCAGCGGCAAGAAAATGAAAATCCAAACTCTGTTTTTGCTTTAGTTGAGGAAATAACAAGAAAAGCAGATTTTAAATCCGAACCGGACAACCATGTCAAAACGGGTTCTAATTTTTTCTATTTGGTACATATGGAATACAAGGTTTTTTCGCTAATTTTTATAACTATGCTGAAAAAAAGAGAAGAAAATAGGCAGAAATTTTTAAAATTTATCTATTTATATTAATTTTGAAGAGAGAATAAAAATCGACAATTATTCCAACTATAATTTTTCCAACCGTTAAAAGATACTAATAATCAACCTCAATGTGCGCACGAATATGAAGACGATGAGGAGTCACCAACCCAAATAGTGCGACGGAATTTAGGCGTGCTCGACGCTCACCCGATTGTGGCATACATTCGGGACACCAATGATTATGTTATTTTTAATTTTCCCAAGTTGTATAAATTATTTTTCATCCCAAATGTACACTTATTTACAATATACAAAATAAATTATTAACTTAGTTTGTTTTGTAATAATATACAAAAATTTTTGTACTTAAATAACACTATAATAATTACAACTTAGCAAGTAAATACCTCTAAAATAGTAACAAAATTAATAATAAAATAAGAGTTATATATCCAAATAAAAAAATAGTAGCAATATAATAACAACAAAATGGCAGCAAACAACAGTGAAGAATTTTAAGCAAATTCGGGTCGGATAGGGCCCAAAAGATCTTACCCGAGCCCCGACTCGTTTAGAAAACGAGCATTATTTTTTGTTCAAACCCATTTTTCACATCTATATTTTTGCTCAAACCCTCTCACATTAGGTCTACTCCCATTAAAAGCTCTAACATAAGTCTGACATGATTTATTTTTGACAAGTGAACCAATCATTAAATACCACATAACATAATTTACCACATCATAAATGTTGTATATTACTTCAAATGATTAAAATATAATTTGCCCAATACTAATTTTTAACTAAAATAAAAGAAAAATAATAATTAAATAGTTGAAAAAATACATAAATCTGAACTCATCTCTTTCCTCAAATTTTAACTTAGAATTAAAAAAAAACATAAAAAAACTTTGATAGAAGAAGAAACCCCATTTAGAGAAATCGATAAACTGTCTAAAAAGAAAATATTTAATCTTTTTGAGTCTTAAATTTGACCTATTGAAGAGGGAAGTTCTGAAAGTCGCACAGAAAGAAGTTAGAGAAATCTTTATAGTTATGAAATATTTGAAGATTCATGCTTTGAATTGATTGTTTGAAGGGAAAATGGAAACCCCATCAAAGATCTCACTTAAAGAATGGATCTCAAAGTCAATTCCACTCATCAAAGATCTCACTCTACTTTCCCTCGATGTTCATGCTTCTCGAGGAACGTGACAAAGCTTGTTGCTTAGAAGAAAGGTTCAACTTTATTTTGGTACTCCTCTCCTTTGTGAAGAGAGAGTAGAAACAATGACACCGTTAATGGTGACAACATCAACAGAGGAGATGTAAGAGGAGGAGGAGCTCTCAAAAGAAGAGGGAACGTTGAGCCAATTGCCATCAATTTCCTTCAAAGAGGAGGTGGTTGATGTCTCAATTTTTAGGGTTAAACATTTTTTTTAAGAAAATGGTTAAATTCATTGGGGGATTAAAATGATAATTTTTTTTATTTTACTTAAATTTAAAAATTTAGAAATAATTCTATGTTAGATTTCCTTATATTTCCATTTGAGTTTTTAATAGAATAATTGTTAGAGTAACTTCTATGTTGTTCTATATCTCCATGAATCTAGGAACTTTTGATTGCATTGTATTATTTGGTCTACGTACCAGAATTGATAACATTCGAGATTATGTAATATTATACGCAAAAGATTTTTTTTTGGTTCTCTTGGCTTTATGTCTCTTATCTTTAAGAGGTCTTCCTCCATTAACAAATCTTTTCAAAAAACTCTAATTATTCTGGTGTGGATGGCAAATAGACTTATATTTATTGGTTCCATAGTACTCCTTACAAGCATTGTTTCTACCTATTATTATCTAAAAACAATCAAATTATTAATGACTAGACGAAACCAAGAAATAACCTCTCACGTGCGAGATTATAGAAGATTCCTTTTAAGATCAAATAATTCTATCGAAATGAATATAATTATATATATATATATGATAGTCTCTACTATAATAAACTATGTAAAGTAAATACCTATTTAAAATAACTTTTTTATGGTTAAATGATTATCGGTGTAGTTTACCGGCAATAATTCATCAAATACAAATCGGACAAATGATAGGGATGAAGTTTTTTTTTTTCTATATGTTTATGATCTACCATGATTGGATCCCCATCAAATGTGGGGCCTCAACTACCAACATATAAATGGCTTGTAATGCAACTTTTGACTTTTGTACAGTTTGAAAAGAGGGCATTGAAGAAAATAAAGGTAAAAATATCTCACACATCCCTCCCAATTTTAATATTAAGCAAATTGTTTTTTTTTAACTTGAAATAATTTAATCCCGTCAATTTTGAAAGTAAGTAACTAAAGACATTTAATTATGACATCAATATTTTCTGCTAATTTTATATCATTTTGATTGGTATAATAACAAATTCAATTCTCGATGTTTATATATTTGTGTAAATATTGACAGAATATGTAATGTTAGGTGCTACATTTGCTAAATCAAGACTAAGTTGATAGAATTTATAAATATTGCGAGTTAAATTTACTAAATCAAGACTAAATTGACAGAATGTGTAAACTTTAAAGGCAAAATTTGTTAAAAAAACATAACAAAAAACATTAATATTGTAATTAATTGTCCTTAGTTGCTCACTTTTAAAATTCAGAGGGATTAAATTGCTCTGATTTTTCAGAGGGACTAATTTGCTCCATAGCAAAATTGAGAGGGAGCAGAGAGTTATTTTTTCCTAAAATAAATGTTTTGGAAAAGTAATGGGTGCTTTCTCTGAACTTAGCTGAACGAACCTCGTATGAGTTCCTTTGTAACATGTTATTAGGTTAAGCAGGTTACCCTCCTCCATTGACGGACAAATTATCATATGACAAGACAAGTACTTGTCTAGATTGAAAGGGAAGTCAACTAAGGAACCTAACTCAAGCTGTAGCTAATATATTATGATGCATGGATTTACCATATTAATAGAGTTGAAACCTGATTGAAGAAGGAAGCAGGAAATTAGAAATCTAATAGTTATATTATGACAGATCACCAGCAGAGGATTCATCCTGTGGTGGACGTCGAAGCACCAGCTCCGTCGACGCCTTTGGTGCCTCATGGATCGGCTACATCGGAGAAAGGCAGCCCGATTCAACAGCGTCCACTACAACGAACCATTCCGGTGAGGCCGCCACCACCACCACCAAGGAAGCGAAGCTGTTGTTGCAAGTGCATATGTTGGACAGTTAGTCTCATTGTCGTCCTCCTCATAATCCTGGGTGCCACTATCGGCATTCTCTACCTTGTCTTCCGCCCCCAACTCCCCAAATACTCCATTGATAGCCTGAGAATAAGTGATTTGAGGCTCAACTTCGATATGACCTTGTATGCGAAATTCGACGTTAAGATCACGGCCAATAACCCCAACAAGAAAATCGGGATATACTACGAGAAAGGAGGGCGATTAAGCGTGTGGTATACAAACTCAAAGCTCTGTGAAGGGTCATTGCCAAAGTTCTACCAAGGTCACCAAAACATAACAAAGTTGGACGTGGTGTTAACCGGACAAACCCAGTCAGGAAGCACTTTGATGTCGGCCTTGCAAGAGCAGCAGCAAACAGGACAGATACCGTTGGATCTTAAGGTTCATGCACCTGTCGCAGTTAAACTAGGCAAGTTAAAGATGAGAAAGGTCAAGATCTTGGGAGAATGCAAATTGGTTGTTGATAGTTTATCTGCTAACAACATCATTAGCATTAAAGCCAGTAACTGCAAATTCAGATTGAAGCTTTAAATTATTCTCTTTATTTTTATTTTATTATTTTTTTTAAAGTTTACTTTGTATGTACTTACTGTTATGGAGCTTCCCAGTTTTCTGATGAGGTCTTTGTGCATGCCCTCCCTTTTTTTTTTTCTTAGTTTGTTTAATTTGGGTCAAAAATTGATTTTGCACTATCTTGATATACCATTCAAGTTGTTATCTGAAATTCATCTCTTCATGGATGTTTTTATGAAATAAATTTCTTGTGAGAATCATCATCATCATCATCATCATCCAGTTAGAGCTATGCATAAAAGAAAATTAACTTAAAGGAAAAATTTAAGTGGTAAAGCAGATTGCTTTTCTATTTTAGTGTAGTAGGTCAACAACTTGATTTCCCATTGAAAAACCAGCAGCAGAAATCGATTGGTGACGTGATGCAAGTCTGCCTATTAAAGTATATTTATTATACATTTTGTTGTTATAAAAGAAGAGTTCATTCTAACATATATACCAGCCATATCTGCTTTTACAATCTGAAGCATAAAGCTCAACATCTGAAAATAAACAACAAACTCTAGAGTTGAAATTATTAAGCAAACTATGATGGCTGCCCTATCTTGCTAGTGCATCTACGCAAAAGTTTCCTTCTCTAAAAACCTGGATTAGTCGACTACTTCGGAAGTTCTCCAATAAAATCCTCCCATCAATTACCAAGGTATGGAGAGATACGTTTGAACAATCACAATTTTCAATGAGACTTATGACAGAATTTGTAGAAAAACCAGCCATCTTCCTTCCGAGTCCCGATTAATAGCACCAGCACCAGTGTAAAAAAGAGTACACCACCGGTGTATCAAATATTCACCCAAATTTCTTTTACTTTTAAATTTTGTATTGTTGATTATGTCACAGTTGGCTAACTAGCAAGGTACTTTCATTCTTTGGGTAGATTTGTTGTTTATGACCATTCACTAATCTCTCAAAATTTCGTCATCTTGAATACACACCTCTCTAGACTTGAAATCAAAACAGCAACTTTGGTTTTATTTGATGTAGCATACACTATTTTAAAACATTGAACTGAAGATATGTATCAAATTTGATATTAATTATATATATTAATGTAATTAAGTTTTTGTTTGGGTATTATTCTCATATAAAAAATACTTATAAGGTGTAGTTAAGAAGAGAAAGAAACACGAAATTGAAAGAAGTTAATTTAAGGAACAAGTAGAGAAGGTCTAAAACAAAGATAAACCAACAACTAGAATGATGCTAAAAAAGAACAATAAACAACTAGAGGAACTTTGATTCTCTATTCAACGCCTCACCTATAATCATTTGATAGTGATCAAACGTCATTTCGTCTTCATCTTGCTATCTCAACCTCTACCGCTCGCTCTCACTCCCTTGCGTGTTGTCGACACCAATGAGAAGAAGAAGGAAGCTATACTTCCTTGATTGACGAATGAGTTTCTTCAAACTTGATTTATGATCCTAAGAAGGTATCAACCTTTGCATTTGTAGCCCTTGAAAGAAATTTCATGCAAATAGGTGGTTTAACCCCTGCAAGAGCAAGTATTGAACTCGGCAATGTCCATATACCGTCCCCACAGATGAGACCAGAGGCGACTGCCGGTGCGAATGCATCTGCCTTTGCCTTGTTTAGCTTTTCCCACACGAATAAGATCAAACTTCCTATGCACATATCAATGGCAAAGTATGGTCCGATATAGAAAGGTATTGCCATTGCCATTGGAAGTGGAATGAAGGATCCCCATTTCTTACCCATCATATCCTTCATTAAGTTTATCAAGATGGCTGCACCAAAGAACCCATAACAAAGTAGGAGACAGTTTTTTGGTAGAGCAGAGAAGCCCTGAACCCCCAATATCGCCATGTTGCGATAAACGATGGCGAAAGGAGCAGGATATTGACTGTCAGGGACACCAAAGTCATCGAATGCCTTGTAGAATAGCCAGAAGACACAAGGTGAAACGATGCAGCCCATGGCAGTGCCAATCACTTGGCTAACGAACATGGCTCTAGGAGAAGCCAGGGTGAGGTAACCAGTCTTAAAATCCTGCATTAGGTCGGAGGCTGTTGAAACAATGTTCATCATCACACCACACGCCGCGAGGCCTGCAAGGACTCCTCCATGTGAACCTGCCCAAGCTCCAATCGTAAAGATTGCTAGCTTACCGTAGGTGGAAGCGAGGGACCAATCAGTGAGTCCACATCCATATGCATTACAGAAAGCCAGTGTCGGTGCAAACACGTAGATGACCAATATGTAATACCATTTGAGATCGTGAAAGACGTGTGGAAGAGCGATGGTAGAGATGATAGCAATTGTGACATAACCTGCAATAGAAAACCATACAGGAATCTGATCTTTTAGAAATATTTCGGTCCGGCGCTGGTCATCATAGGATATCTTCTTTGAGGTATCAGAAGTACTAGGCCGGTTTGCAACGGGGAGAGATTGCTTGCATCGGACTTGCCGAAACAAGCCTGTAAGGGTTCTGCTAAACACCTTGAAGAAGTTGTACAGCCCATCACCTAGAATCATGGCAATTGCAATAAATACCTATATTCAGCCAAAAAAACCAAAAAGTCATCGAGTGTCAAATGTTAATGGGGAGGACAATGGTGGCAGAAAACTACATATATTGATGAACTTACAGGAAACCAACCTTGTAACCTTGTAGGCCATGCATATTGCTGGCGGGAATACCTGCAGGATACCAATCACCTTTTCTTGTTTCAATGAGAGGCCACATTAGACCCCATGAAAGTATTCCTCCTAGAAGCACCGATATGTTAATTATGTAGGGACAGATCATCCCTACTCCAACATACGTTGTTGAGAAATCAAAGTAAAACCTGATGAACATTAGCAAAGGAAGGCTTAGCACTCTTTACCAAACTATCAGTATAAATTAACTGATCTTACTCACTTGTTCTTATATGCTTTAATCCCAAATGTAGGGAAGTTAACAAATCCACAATCTTCCCCTGCAGTGAAAAACCATTGAAAGAAACCCCACAAGAAGCTGAAAGAAAAGAACTTGCCCAATGCTCTTACTTGCTTCCTACAAGTTTGAAAAGCATGAGACAGTTTAGGTTAGCTACAATTAGTTTATAAATTTAATTAGGAAAACAAAGAGAGTGAATTACTTTGCTAGCTTGGCCCCTTGAGGAGTGTGGAAGCTATTGATAAGATGTGCAGTTGCAGTACCACTTGGATATGTCAACTTGAAGTCTATGACCATTATCTGAGAAATGGAGGAGAATAGAACAATCCTGATTTATGTTGAAATTTGTCTATATGTATGTGTATAGTAGGGAGGGATAGAGCAAAGCAGAGTGTACCTTCCGAAGAGGGAGCACAGAGAAAAGACCAAGAAAGCTAACAACAAAGAGGAAGCCAATAATCCATCCAAGTGATGGATTCTTGAAACTACCGTTGTCATCTGATTGCTTGGCTATGCGTTCACTCATTCCAAACAGGTAACTCCCGAATCCTCCTGTTCGTATTTTCACCACATCAGTCTATTTTACCTAATATCAATTACTCCTAAACATACTATAAAATTATTATTATATTTTTCATTAGTTTTAAATTATCTATTATTCAAACTATTATTTATCATAAATATCAATTATTTACTAATTCTTAGATAATTTAAAATTTTTATTGTATAAAAAATTTATCATTATCTACTTTTACTACAATATTCTTCTTAATTAGTATCTAAATAAATTTCACAATAAATTTTAATTTCACTACTAAAGTTGGGTTTTCAGGTGATTCAACTCTATAGAATGATATTTTCTTCTGTTCAGGTTTTTATTAGAAAAAAATTAATTTCGATCCATGCAATTTTTAGAATAATTTGTCGTGTCTCTAAATATTTAGTAAAATATCCATTTTCTGACTTATAAACAGTGACAGATCTTGAGACTAAGTTTTTGAGGGGCCTAGTAAAATTTTAAAATATTTTAGGAGTTTAATGATAATTTTTTTAAGAAAATTAGGGTCTGATTGAAATTTTTGTGAGATTAATGAGAATTTTCAAAAACAAATAGGAGAGCTTAATTAAAATTTCAAAAGAATTCAAAGGTATAATAAGAATTTTCAAAAATTTGAGGGTTCTAATTAAAATTTTCTAAATTTTTTTCTAAAAAAAAATCTAGATTTCCCAAAATTTTGGGTGCCAAGTCCCCAACCCAAAAGGATCCGCTCTTGCTTATAAGTATATATATATAGAGAGAGAGAGAGAGAGTTAGGCTGCTTTCATTCATTGTTTGCAAGATAATTTTGATTCTATCCTATTAGACTTAAAAAGTTGTAAATTGTCCTCTGCCTAACCTATACAACAGCTAAAATAATAGTAAAAGAAAATTTATTTCTTAGTTGGGAGGAGGAGTTACGTTCTACAAAATCCTAAACACAACATATTTACTACATAGAAAATATATACGCACCGCTGAAGGCGATACCGGAGGAGGCAACCACACAGGTCTGAATAACAGTGTTTTCCTGCCTGGTGAAAGGCTGTTTGAGAAGACCAGATTTTTGGAGTATCTTGGTCCATGTCTTGACAAAGAAGAACCCCAACAAGCCAGCCGAGACATTGAGGGAAGGGATAATCCCGGTCGTTAAGTTGAGCTTCATCACTATGAAACTGAACATTATGCTTAACAAAAAGCTGACACCAAAGGCCCTAATCGTCAGCTGGTTCTTCCACAATGGCACTTCCTGGCTCTGAAAGATCTCTTCCACCGACTTCTCACCACCTCCCTTCACCTCCTTCTTACCATTCTTCTCATATTCTCCTTCTTCTGCGTTGATTCCATTATTTACCCTTTCTTCATCCATTTCCTCTACTTCAGGATCCAAAACCAATCTCTACCCTCTTCTTAAATGGAGACAGAGTTTTATAGGCAAAAATAGGGTTGGACGTAGGAATATACTAGTGAAAATGGAGGCGGTTGCTTTCACTTTATCACATACAGAGCGTGAAGCTTATTATTCAAACTGGAAATTTTGGTTGGTTTTGGACTCAAAGTTTCAACATTTTGGCTCCCACAGCCAATAGTTGTATATATTTGTTTTTTGGGAGTTAATGTGGTGACTTTGCTTATAGTCTTACGCATTTGATTGGTAGGAGTTTCATAGTCACCAAAATCTTTATTAATGAGGTTGTCAAACATGTGAGTGTGAAAGGGTAATCAACTAACTCTACACTTGGTTTGCCCGCAATTTGAGTAACACTACAAGTTGGTCTAACTTAAGTGTCCGACGGCGTGTAAGTAGGGTTTAAAGGAATCAATTGACTTCTCATATGAGTTGGGATCATTATCTTTTTTTTTTTTTACATATATATTTTCCAATATAAAGTTGTGATTATTTTATATCATTCACAAACTTCTATAAAATGCACATTTACGGTTCATTTTGTTTTGGCAAATTGAGTCTTTTTACAATAATTTGATCATTTCTAATGTGTATTTTTAGTCTATATGCTAACTCTTTTTTCTATTTACTATTTCAAATAATTTGACCCACCTTATTTTTAAAACATGTGATGACATGATATATACGTCTTGGCATTTCTTTGTCCAACAGTGAAGTAGTTTTTATATTCTACAAGTAGGATTAAGGGGTTGACAAGTGTGTCATATTAGTGTACTAAATGCTCTCCCATTTCACAAACATTTTATATTACCCTGTTTCTTTTTAAAACATTGATGGTCTGAACTAACTATTGTAATGTTAGTTTGGAGAGTGAATGTGGCAATGTACATATTTTAAGTTGGTAATTTTGATTTACAAAATTATGTTATATGTAATTATATTTTGAATTTAGGCATCGAATTTCTGTAAACATAAAACTAGATAAATAATGGGAAGAGTCATGTTTTGAGGGACACTTTCCAAATGGACTATGCATGAGGATTACCATTAGACTAATTGGTTAAGGAGTTTTTGAATGAGCTTGATTTGTAAATCAACCCTAGATGTATAAAATTTGAAATACAGTAGGATAATGTAGATAAATTAATGAAGATTGAAGTTGCCTTCCTATGCCTGTATAAAGGGGAGGGTACTTCTTTTGTTGATCACTGATTTTGAAAGCTAAACTTGTTTGATTGGGGAATATTTTGTTGGCCAATTCACTCTGTTGTTGGAGTGATTGTTCTCTTATTAAGTGAGGATGTTGGTGGGAGAGTGAGTGTAAATAATTGTATAATAATAAAGCTATAAACTTATTTTTTTGAGAGTTTAGATAGATTTAACTTAAACAGCTTGTTATATTGGGAAATTTTTTTATGAACCTTTTTTTATGAGCAACACTCTTCAAACGTAAGATTATATTTGAACTACATAAATAATCGTGGTCTCGTTCTTGTGCTTTTACTTTATTGTTCAACTCTGTAACTTTTAACTATCTAAACAATTGTTCCAACTTCTATTTCAACAACTAACTTGAATAAGTAGTCTACAATTATTTTTGTGAGAGTTTTGGTAGATTGGACTTAAATAATTTGTAGAATTGGGGAACTTTTTATATCTAAACTACGTAAATAATCTTGGTCTCATTCTTGTGTACTTTTGTTTCGGCAACTAACTTAAACTACTACAAACTAGTGTGTTTTCAATTAATATCATATCCTAACTCCAAACATACTTTGTGGGATCTTGAGCATAAGGTTTGCATTAATGGAGGCCATGAAGAAATCTTAGTCTGGTAACCACTTATGTTTATCAGTTTGCCGAATTATGTTGAAAAAGTTAATTTTTTTTCAAATTTGTTGATGTTGCATACACGTGAATTATAAAAGAATATGTATTTTTTAATATTTTTAAAATTTAAAAAATTAACTAAATGCTGACGTGTCATCTACATGTCAATCCACTTGTATGCCACATCAACAAGTTAACAAATGTTAACTTTTCCATCCATTTTGGAATGGTTTGACAAAAAATACAAGTTTAAAGGTTAAAAGAGATGAAAAATTAAATAAAAGGTTAATTTTTTTTAAATTAGAGGACCAAAAAAATCATTATGCCTTAAAATAAATTAAACCCAGTATTATTTAAATTAATTCAACATAATTCTTAGATTTAAATGTAAGTAATTATTCAATTATTATGACAAAAAGTTATCAATATAAAATTGATATAATTTCATACATTAAAATATTAAAACAACATTAAACATAAATTAACTGTGTTACCATAATTCTACAAATAATTAATAAAATTATTGTTATTATTTAATAATGTTGCTTCCACTATTACATATGTCCTAATATTAACTAAATCATTTTTGTTACTACTTTACCTTTTAATAATTTTCACTGTTCTTGAACATAATTTACCTTCTTTTTTCTTTACTTTTAATTATAAATTACACATACTTAATATAATAAAATATAGAATAATTACATTAATTTTTAAAATTCAATACAACATATTCCTCACCCTAAATTGGACCTATAAAATAAAATTGTTATTAATTAGAAAAATTAAGAATACATATTTATTAAAATTAATAAAATTATTTTAAAATTAAAATTAAAATCGATACAAATCTATCATAATAAAAAATACGATGATTTCAAAAAATTATATTATTTATACTTTTTGAACCAAAATGTTTTCTTAAAATATAACAGATTTTGTAGTAAGCTTTTGAGGGTAAACTACAAAAATAGTCACTTTTGTTTGCCTCAGATTACATTTTAGTCACTTATGTTTGAAATGTTATAACAGATTTTGTAGTAAACTTTTAAGGGTAAACTACAAAAATAGTTACTTTTGTTTGCCTCAGATTACATTTTAGTCACTTATGTTTGAAATGTTAGGTTTTAGTCACTTACGTTATCGTTTCGTTACGAAGTGGTCACTCTATCGTTAAGCTCCGTTACCTTCCTAACAGCAGTTCTACGTGGCAGTCCAAATGTGTTTTAAATGCCAACTTGGATGTCTAGTTGGGATGAAAATAGGTTTTTAATTAAATAAATTTAATTTGGATTACCACGTAGGACATCCAAGTTGGCATTTAAAACCCATTTGGATTGCCACATAGGACTGTCGTTAGTGAGGTAACAGAGCTTAATGGTAGAGTGACCACTTCGTAACAAAACGGTAACGTAAGTGATTAAAACGTAACATTTCAAACATAAATGACTAAAATATAATTTAAGGTAAACAAAAATAATTATTTTTATAGTTTATCCAATTTTTAATAAATAAATTTAATATATTTTAATTAATATATATAATACAAATAAATCCATGAATTGGGATAAAAGATTAGATATAATCAAAACAAATATTTTATATTTTTTTATTGGATTCATTTTTGTTATTTTACTTTTATCATTTTTGGATGTAGTCATTAGTTGACTAACATATTAGAATTTTTTAATCAGATTGAATCCCATAATTGTAATATATGGCTGACCCATTAATCCAGTCTGTACGCACACATGTCTTCGTCCAACTATCACACACGCATAGAGACTTGGCTGCTTGATTTTCCAAACCCTCGGCTTACGTTCTAATTAGTATTGAAAATATATACTTTAATAATTCTTTTTGGTAGAAGTGAGATAGGAGAAGCCTAAATATAAGAAAAATTAGTTATTACTTGATCCAAATAAGAATATTCAAACGGCTATTATTTTTTAGGAAAATTTTGATTTCAGGCGGTGGTTCTTCAAATATCACTAAATGATCAATATCATTACTAATCATCTTGACTAGGCAATCCGTCACTCTATTATTTGTTCAATGGATATTTCTGAAATTTACTCTCCAATCTTTAAGACACAAGTTATTAATCATCTGAACTTCAACAACATTGTTAACCGCTACAAGTCTGATTTGAATAATCTCCATAATCAAAATATTGTCGCTTTTCGACACTTTAATAAATTTTGAAATTTAATATTGAATGCATACCCATATTTTAATTAGTGTGTATTTCCACCGGAAGAACCGGCGGGGAATTTTGAGACTAAATCTTAAAAGTTATGTGAATGTGATAAATGTAAAATAATAGAGTTGACCCATTAATCCAATCTGAAAGCAACATTCACAACGTTGAATTCAATTTGATTTTAAAATTAAAGATAGTTAATAATTTTAAAATCGATATTTTTATATAAATATATTTAAATAACATTTAAAAAATGCACGAAGAAAGATATAAGAGCCCGTAACACTTAAATAAGCATAGTTTTAAATTTTGATAATTAAAATTTCAAAATCTAATATCTAATTATATCCTCATAAGCAATTTTTTAAATAAAAGCATTTACTTTCCAAGTGAATCAATTTTACAAAACTAAATCAATAAAGTTGGATTTTTAATTTTGTAAAATCGAGAAATTTTTAATTTGACAATTCACATGTATGCTACGTCAGTAAAGTTAGTAGACGTTAATTTTTTTCATCTATTTTGAATGATTTGACAACAACACAAGTTTAAAGGCTAAAAAAATAAAAAAATTAAATAAATACCTAAAATAATTTTTTTAATAATATTAAAGGGCAAAACAAATTATTATGCCTTCTATAAATATGGTCACGTTATTAATATGAGAAATTAACCACAATTGAATTACACTAGATTTAAAATATATATATAATATCTTAAGGTTTAGGGTTTATATATTTTTATTTGCTATAATGTGTATATAAAGGTTTAAGGCTTTGTTTGGTATGAAGCAGAGAAAATTGAAAAGATGAAAAACTGAAGGGGTGGAAAAGTAGAAGGATTGAAAATACAAATTTTCTTTCTATAGGTGTATTTGGTAGGAAAGAAAAAAAAATAGAAAGAAAAAGTAATTTTTTGGTAACAAATAAAATGAAAAATCAATTACAAGCTAACAATAGTAGCAGGGTTAGATATAAAAAATCGTCTGTCTAACCGTATCTGATAATCAACCAATGAAGGAGACACATGAAAAATTCAAGTACCAATAGGAGAGTCTTTCATTAGGTCAGCCAAATTATTAGCAGCACAATTCACTTCTCTTGGTATTTGCTTGAAGACCACTCTTCAATCGCGTCTGCATATTTCTTGAATTCGCATCACCAAGTCTCCTTTCAAATGCCCTCTGATATCATCATGGATATCTTTGATAGCTAAAGCACAATCAGTCTCAACAATAACATTTTCCCAATTCTCTAGATCCATCTACCATGCTCATCACGTGCTACTATTGCCAAACAGGCAAGTCTCAAACTCGGATCAAATAACAACAATAGTTTAATAGATACTAGTGTAGTTCCTAACCTTCCATTACACCAAAACAGGCTTTTAGTGGCATTTTCAGTGGCGTTTGGATAAAAAACGCCACTAAAGATCGACCATGAGCGGTGCTTTACGGAAAACGCCGCTGAAAATAATCATTAGCGGCGTTTTTGAGAAAGCGCCGCAAAAAACCTAAGCCCAACGACATCGTTTCCCGAGCTTTCGGGGAATTAGCGGCGTTTCTGAGAAAGCGCCACAAAAAAACCATAAGCCCAACGACGCCGTTTTGTGAGCTTTCGGGGATTTAGCGGCGTTTTTAAGAAAGCGCCGCAAAAAAACCTAAGCCCAACGACGCCGTTTTGTGAGCTTTTAGGGATTTAGCGGCGTTTTTAAGGAAGCGCCGCAAAAAAACCTAAGGCCAACGACGCCGTTTTGTGAGCTTTCAGGGATTTAGCGGCGTTTTTAAGAAAGCGCCGCTAATGCTTTGGGCTTTAGCGGCGTTTTTGGGAAAGCGCCGCAAAAAAACCTAAGCCCAACGACGCCGTTTTCTGAGCTTTCGGGGATTTAACGACGTTTTTAAGAAAGCGCCGCTAATGTTCAGGGCTTTAGCGGCGTTTTTGAGAAAGCGCTGCAAAAATTATAAGCCCAACGACGCCGTTTTCTGAGCTTTCGGGGATTTAGCGGCCAAAAATGCTGGGGGCTTTGGCGGCGTTTTTGGAAAAGCGCCGCTAAAAATATTTTACCTTAATTGGTTTATTCATATTAAATAAAATTCAATTTATTTCTAATTGAATATTTAAAATCTTCAGAAAAAAATAATGACACGTAGAAATAATTTGAAATAAAACACATGGAAAAATTAAAATACTATTATTTAAAATAATTGTAAAAGAGATAATAATAATAATAAATTTGTTTAGGGTTTTTGGTTTAGGGTATATGATTTATTTAAGATTTAAGGCCGATTTAGGAGTTCATATTTTAAGGTTTAGGGAAGTATGGGTTTAGGGATTATGGATTAGGGATTATGGATTAGAGGTTGGGATTTAAGGTTTAGGGGTTAGAGGGTTAGGGGTTTAGGGGTTAGACGTGTTAGGGGTTAAAAGTTAGGGATTCAGGGGTCGAGTTAGGGTTTTGGGTTTAGATTAATTATTTTTTAATTTATATTTTAAATATGTTCTTATATAATTGTAAAAGAGATAATAATAAATTTGTTTAGGGTTTTTAGTTTAGGGTATATGATTAATTTAAGATTTAAGGCCGGTTTAGGAGTTCATATTTTAAGGTTTAGGGAGTATGGATTTAGGAATTATGAATTAGGGATTATGGTTTAAGGGTTGGGATTTAATGTTTAGGGGTTAGGAGTTTAGGGGTTAGATGTTAGGGGTTAAGAGTTAGGGATTTAAGGTTTAGGGATTCAGGGGTCGAGTTAAGGTTTTGAGTTTAGATTAATTATTTTTTAATTTATATTTTAAATATGTTCTTATATAATTGTAAAATAGGTAATAATAAATCAAATATATTGATTTATAAAAAACGCCACAAAAAATTAATCAATTTATAAAAAAATAAAATAAAAATTTTTAGCATAGCAAAACGGCGTCATTTTGTTGAAAATTAAATAGCGGCATTTTTATAAAAAACGCCGCAAAAAATAAATCAATTTATAAAAAAATAAATTAAAAAAATTTTAGCAGAGCAAAACAACGTCATTTTGTTCAAAATGAAAAAAAATTTGCGGCGTTTTTATGAAAAACGCCGCTAAAGGTAAGCAATAGCGGCGTTTTTTTATAAAAACGCCGTAAAAAATAAATCAATTTATAAAACAAATAAAATAAAAAAAATTTAGCATAACAAAACGGCGTCATTTTGCTGAAAATGAAATTGCGGCGTTTTTTATAAAAACGCCGCAAAAAATAAATCAATTTATAAAATAAATAAAAAAATTTTAGCAGAGCAAAACGACGTCATTTTGTTCAAAATGAAAAAATTTTTGCGGCGTTTTTATGGTAAGCAATAGCGGCGTTTTTATAAAAAACACCGCAAAAAATAAATCAATTTATAAAACAAATAAAATAAAAATTTTTTAGCATAGCAAAACAGCGTCATTTTGTTGAAAATGAAATAGCGGCGTTTTTATAAAAAAACGCCGCAAAAAATAAATCAATTTATAAAAAAATAAAATATAAAATTTTTAAATATAAAATTATAAAAAAATCAATCATTAGCGGCGTTTATGAGAAAAACGCCGCAAAAGGTAAGCAATAGCGGTGTTTGGACAAAAAACGCCACAAATATGTATTGAATTTTTTCAAAACGTGCCGTTTCACTACAAAAATTTAATTTTTTTAGCGGCGTTTTTAGAAAAAGCGCCGCAAAATCCATAATCAATTGTAAAGAAAAGAGGGGAAAGATATTTCAATAAAAATAATTAAAATTAAAACAACCAAAGAAATCCCTAGAAGCCTAAAGAAAAGGGGGGGGAAAGAAATCCCTAGAAGCCGATGGAATTCGTGACGGACCCAGACGACCAAGGTTCAGCCATGGAAGTCGACGATGTTGACACACCGGAGATCTTCGGCGAAGGCGTCATCGTTCCTTTGACGTTTAAAATCAATGCTTAGAATTCAACCTTTCTTTCCTGCTTCGAATTTGATATTATTAGTAAGGCAAATGAATAAATAAATATAAAACTTTTGCTCCTAAATCATCTCTTTTGAATATGTGCTTCGTTTTCGTTGTTTCTCCGTCTGCTTATCCACATCCGAGAAGTGAGCCACCTCTTCTCTTTCTACAAGATTTCATTTCTTTTTTCGTTTTCGTTTTCGTTGTTTCCCCGTCTGCTTTTTCACATAAACGCCGCAAAAGTTAGCGACATTATCAATAGCGGCATTTTTTGCGGCGCTAGTGAAAGCGCCGCAAATACTTTTAACGGCGCTTAAAAGCTCCGCTAAAGGCCTAAAAAAACGCCGCTAAAAGCCTGTTTTGGTGTAGTGTTCACATCATGTTGGGTTATTATTTTTGGGCTAAATTATAGAGCTAAAATTTAAAAGTTACAATATGCTCCAAGTTTTTGTATTCTCTGCGTTATTGGAATATAGTCCTCATCCTTTTATTTTCAAGAATTTAGTCACTCTATTTTTCAAATTAAAAAATGCAGGTTCAGTTATTAAAACCATTAAAATTCTTTTGTTAAATTCACTGGTGTGACATTCTAAAATTAAAAAAAAATCTCACTTAGTAGTCATGTGACAAAAACTATCATTATAATGATCCTAAATTTATCAGAGAATTTTAACAATGTTAACAATTTTTAAAATTCACGTCAACAATTTAATCAAAATGAAGGATTTAGACTAATTAAAAACATTATAAAAGTTGGGGATAAATCTCCAAACTATATATGAACTTTGATTTTATGTATAATTTTATATAGGAACTTGATTTTGTGCAATATTTTATACTTGAAATTTTGATTAGGTCAAATTCTCACAAACTATTAACACTATTATCGATATAGTGTCATTTTATGTTTACATATTGCATGCACAAATAATTATATTTATTCATTATAAAAATAAATTGATGTATTTTTTTAAATGTATATAATTGAATCAAAATTAAAGTTTTATGTATACATTTGAACTACAATTAAAGTTTCACGTGTATAATAACACCAAATTAAAGTTTATGGAGAAAATTGTACATTCAATCAATGTTCGTGTATAATTTTGATATTTGTCCCTAAACTTTGAGGTATCAAATTATGTAAAAAATTAAAGTATAAAGATTAAATCTAAAATTTGAGGGTAATAGAGGAACCAAAGTTGAAATTTGACCATTTTATGTAATCTAAAAAGTAGAGCCATTTTGTAGCACCTTCTTTCACCACGAGAGCAAAAACAGAGGAAAGGTAATGGGAATGGAAATGGTAACGTAGAGCAAAGAAGAGTATCTCCAGTTCGGTCGCCCTGGGTAATATGAGAAGAACTGGATGAGAACAGATGACGAATAGATTACCCGGAAACAGGAAACCAACGACTGAGATTTATGATAAAGAAGAGAAGGTATTTATTCCAGCGGAGGATCAACCATCTACTGTTTCAGAGAGTAGCATTAGCCCTTCTTGTCAAACTGATACGGAGGTAAAAAAATCAGCTCAATAACTAAATTACATTGATTATTTAGTTTTGCTTAACGATCCTAGTTCATTTAAACCAGTAATTTATTGTTATGAATCATTGGGTGTTACAGAGGTTGAATGTGGAGGACTACAAGGATGGGGGGACCCTTTTGGAAAGATGTGATAAGCTGCTTCACAGCATTGCGGAGATGGCGGATGCTACGACTGAGTTGCAGCCGAGCCCGGTCCCCGTACTCGATTCGTTGTTCTACAAAGTGGAATCATCTCCTTCCCCGTACTAGATTTTTCATTTGACTATGTTGACATATGTACTGCTGTACCTTAGCTCTAGGCCTGGCTTTGCTGATTTGTCAAACAGAGTCTCCTTGATTAGTTTAATCGATTAACCGGCGGGAAATAGAATCTAAATGGGTTTGGCGGTAAATTCACGTGGGATTGTTCACTTTGATATTTGATGGTGATGGAGGGAAAAGGGCATGGGTTAAAGAACGTCGCCAACATTGTGGGTCTAACTCAAAAACAATAATTTTTACAACATTGTTGAGTAGCGACTAGGGTTTGCGAAAGGAAAATAAGAGAAGAACAAGAAGACAGGAGGAAGGGGAAGAGAAAATGAAAAAAAAAAGTAATTTTTAAAAGGACTAAAAGAACAATTTTTCATTTGTAATATAAAATGCTAATATGTAGTGGCGGAGCCGGGATGTTAATCTTGGAGGGCCAAGTTAAAATTAAACGTGCTATATAACAATTGACTTAAACATATAAACAATTAGTATTTCAACATACCAATCGATTTAAACATATAAACTATTGATTCAAAAAAAAAGAAACAATATTCTACTATAACAATCGATTTAAACATATAAACAATCGATTTTGGGGAGGGGTATAGTATATATACAAAGGGAAAAATTGGAAAAATCTTAGACCTTGGGGGTCTACTTATATTTTGAAAGGGTCATAGTATATCTACAAAGGGTTAAATTGTAAAATTTTTAAACCTTAGAGGGCCATAGTTCCCGTGGGCCTTTACTAGGCTCCACCATTGCTAATGTGGTAGGTCCAATCAGCTTCTCGCTAATGAGGTAGCGATCATTTTAAGAATTTATTTTGACGATAATAATTAAATTAATAAAAAGAATTTTAAGTGACCAAAATAGAAATAATTTAGTAAAAAATCTATTAGTTTTAGGGTAAAAGTTTTAAAATTTTAAGTTTAAAAGCTAATCAGAATAAATATAAAAGAGTTAAAATTTAGATTTAATTTTTATCTTCATAAATAATTTTCCATTAATATCAAAATAATAATTTTATAATACTAATTTGCACATAAAATAAACTTAAAATCTTAATATAGATTTTATTAATTTAATTTATTTTGAAGTTTAGAATTAGAAATTAAGATCGGATTTCAGGTTTCAAGCCCTCTTAAACATAATCTTGAAGGGCACATCACTGAGAGCCAGTCGCCTTACACCGGCATCGTCAATAAAAACACCCACGTCCCTACACATAACTTTGCAGAAATCACACACAGTTGGGCAGAAAACCAGCTTGTAATCATCTTCATGCTTCTCAATCTTAAACCAATTGTCGATAGTTTGACGACCAGGATTGCCTTCAACACCACCACTTGTCAGAAACCATTGCCGTGTTGAATCATCGAAATTGGCAAGCTTCCAGACGGTAGATTGGACACATATTGTAGCAGCAGAGAACTTGATGTTGTGGTCGGTGGAGACACGAATGACACCTTTCTTGATGTTAAAAGGTGAAAAGGTTACTGGGAGACCGTTTGACACCTCCAGCTGCTCTTGAACAACATGGAGCGGGCAGGTCTCGTTTCCGGTGCTGGCGAGAGTCAGGCCACCTCCTCGACCACGGAAGACCGGAAGGATGTAATAGTCGTTGCCGGTGCGGAGCATTTTACCGGAGATGTCCAGCACTGGGTCAGGTGCGGCACTGCCGCTAGCGCATAGAATGAAAGAAAGTGCTAGGAAGAGTCCAGTCTTCATTGTTGTCGGTTTCTTTAAGATGTAGCGAGTGGATGTATATCCTAATATATATTAAGATGAGTGGAATGGAAATCATTGAGGAGACGTGGGGCAGAATACATGGAGCTGGCTTTGTTTGACCAACCAACCCATGAAGCCGAACCATCAATGTGGAATTGGGGATCAACCCTTTGGTATTAGATCCAACTTGCACAATGTACATACAGATTTACAGCTTTGAATTTATGCATGGTGAGACGGCCCACGCTATCTTACAACCATTTCTTCATTATTGTATGATATGAGCAGGCAAAGATCCTTATAACTAGAAATCTCTTACATTTATTTTTTTTATTTTAAAAACATATACAAGTTTGATTTGATCATGTAGTCATAATTTGTGCAACCATGGTGTCATCTAATCCTGCTTTCTAAATTATTAGATAAGACTGCAAAGTCATGCTAATAAAAATCTAACAAAATCAATTCATGATATAATTTTATATCTAGAGATTTGGTCAAAAACTTTACTCTAAGTTGAATTCATATTAGTTTTGAATTATCTATTCTTTTCTGTATATTTAAAGAGAAAATTGTAAGCTTCCTATAACCTAATACATTAAGATAATTTCCAATGCCTTGGGTAATAAACATTTTTAGTGGCGGAGCTAGAAAATTTCCGATTTATATTATATTCACATTATTTTATTGAAAAATATATTTGATTATTTAATTTGATTGATTTAAGATTCACATTCAACTAATTAACAAAATTTCAAGTAAAAAATAAATTTTTAATAACATTTAATTCAACCTTTTTATTATCTTTATCCATACTATTTAATTCAAAATATTATTTAAGCATTTTATTAGGTTGATGTCACCCTTAATTAGGTCACCAACTCAGTTATGAAAATAAAAAAAATCATTTAAAAAAATTATAATTAATGTTATTATGACACTTTTGTCTTTTGATACTTCTATATGATCTTTAAATAAACAATTATAAATTATAAATTTAAGGGTCAAACACGTGCTCAATAGTATAAAAATACAAGTTATGTGACACTTCACTTATATTCATTATTGAACAATTCCAAAAGAAAATATGTTTAACATAAAATATTCTCTTCACCCACATCGTGGATGTGACAAAATCTAGTTATTTTATGTGATTAATTGAGTTGATATAATTAATCAACCAGACCCCTCAACTCAGTAGGAAAATTACCGAAAATTCATTCATTTTATAAAGTAATAAATAGTACTACGAGTATGCTTGTCTTTTCTCTCTCTCTCTCTTTTTTTATATAGGGTAAATTTCCCTGTTATTCACTCTAAATATTTGACATTTCTATTTTGGTCGCACCAAATTTATTTTTATTAATTTTATCACCCAAAATGAAAAATTGATCACTCTACTATTAAATGGTAATGAAAGATTAATGGTTGATTTTCACGTTGGTCACTCCAAAATTTTTCTTACAAATACACCGTTAGTCTTTTCTTACCATTTTACAGTTAAGTGATAATTTCTTTTTGAGTGATCAAAATAGAAAAGACCCCTATTTAAAGTGACTAAAAGTATAATTTACCCTTTTTTATAAAATCTAAAAATATAAGTATACATAGATTATTTAAACCTATAATTTTAATATATTAACTTTTTCTTTTCAACCACAACCTTATTTCCATTTTTCCACCAAATTTTTATAAATATATTTATCATTTTATAAATAAATTTGTAATATAATTTTTTTTTCACTGTCAAATTTGCTGCATTTCATAAGCAGTACCTAACAAGTAGTATGTTTATATATATATATATTTCCTACAATGTTTCCCAAGATTTACATTATTGCGATATGTATTACATAGTATATAAAAGTGAGAATGTGTGTGGGGTAAATCAAGGAAAATAAGGTCGATGGGCGCAACAGCTTCAAGCCCTCTTAAACATGACCTTTAATGGCTCATCACTAATAGCCAGGCGCCTAGTTCCACCATCCATAAAAACACCCAATGCCCCACACACAGGTCTGCAGAAATTGCACACCGTCGGGCAGTAAACAAGCCTGTAGTCGTCTTCAAATTTTTGGATTTTAAACCAGTTGCTCAGAGTTTCACGCCCTGGGTTACCTTCAACTCCACCGGTTGTTACTACATACTTTTGTACCGATTCATCGAAGTGCAGTGTCCAGAGAGTGGTTTGGACACAAATTGAAGCAGCAGAGAACTTGATGTTTAGATCAGTGGATACACGTACAACGCCTTGCGTGACATTCACAGGTGAAAATGTTAATGGGAGACCGTTTGACACCTCCTGCTGCTCTTGAACAACATCAAGTGGGCAGGTCTCGTTGCCAGTGCTGGCAAGAGTGAGGCCACCACCTCTACCGCGGATTACCGGCAAAATGTAGTAGTCAATGCCCGTTCGGAGCTCTTGACCTGAGATGTCAAGCACAGGGTCAAATTCATCACTGGCTATTGTTGAGCCTAAAACAAGGGAAGTAATTGCTAAAAATAAGGCAGTCTTCATTGTGTTTCTGTTAATTTATGCCTTGATATCCATTATGGCAACGTATTTATAGAGCTAGTGGCAGTAGTTCAGAGGAGTAATCAAAGATATTTAACAAGTTCGGCCAGAACGAGGTGCCTTTTTTGACCGGACTCCTTTTTTTTTCAATGTCAATATAAGATTGGATGATAGATATCTCTCAGAAATTAGGTCAACTGAAAACCCTTCCTTATTTTCTTTTGATACAGATATATGAATATGCTCATTACGTGAAGATAATTCGTTGCTTGCACCAAAGATCTGGAAACCAAACTCTCTAAAAAGTCATGGATATTGGCCATGTTCAAGTCTGATAGCCACCGATTAATGGCTGTAATTTTTCTCATTTATCAACTTGTCTATGAAGAAAGATTACGAATTGCTTTGTGAAGTTTTCAAAGTCATAGCTTCTTATCCTATAGGAATATATATGTTAAATGTATTCTTATGAAAAGTGCACGCCAACAAAATATTAAATTTTGACTTTAGGAGAAAATGGTAAATTTCCTATAATTAATCTCTTATCTACCACGAGAAATGATTATATGAAACTGTGATTTCACGTCATTCTTATCCCTTTTCAATAAGAGAATGACAAATAAGATTTTTTCTTCTGATTTTTAGTATTGTTAGTTGGATTTAAATTTTTTTTCAAAAGGAAAAAACTGTAAATCAGTAAGAAAAATCTGATTTGTCATTATCAAAAAGGGATAAAAATATAGACAATCACAGTTTCATATAATCGTTTTTCATCTACCATAATTGATTTAAGAAGTGTTAAAACTTGTGGTACACGTAAGACAAATTAAGACATAGAATAAAACAACTTTTACAGAGTTATTTAAACTTGATAATTTATATTTATTTAATATTTAAATAATTTTTTGACCTAATTAATATTTAAATTTAGAAACTGTATCAACTTGATATTTTTTTTAAGTATATGACTAAAATTGTTAAAATACATTGAAATAATTTTAATGTGACACTGTAACCAATAGCATGGTAATACTTTTTTCAGTGTTTGTGTCAGGTGTCGAGATAATGATGGTGTCTGGGAGAAAAAGTAATAGCACAAACTCGCTGGAATGCGTTACACTTTTTGTGAACAATTTATCGAAGAAGATGCTTTGGAAAGGGCTTTTTGCATTCTTTAGTTATCATGGAAGAATGTTGGATGTTTTTATCTCGTCTAAACCTAGCGAAGAAGGCCATAGGTTTGATTTTGTGAGATTTTTATACCGTGTCTTCTGGGTATTAGAGAATCGATTAAGAGTGGCGTTGGCAAAATTCAATGTTCGGAAAGGTTTCTACAGAAGAAAGAGGCCGTGAGTGCTGAAGGGTTGGATAGGAAGGTCTCAAATGTGGAGCCCAGAGCTAGGGTCGATGGTCAGAGGCCTCATCCTGTTAATGAATAAAGGAGTTATAATTACACTACACTGGGGAAAGATAATGGTAACTCGGCTGTGGTTAAAGGTATATTAGATGAAGACAAGTTGGATATTCTTCCTAACTACATTGTAGGTCAGTGTAAAGAATTCTTCAAAATTGCAGGGTTGGCAAAACAAATGAATGAAACTGGCCTCAAAGGCTTCTCTATATGAGGTTATCTAGTTTGAATATCTTGATGATTTGTGAAGATAAGGAAAAGCTGGAGTTCATGATGAAGAATCATTGGAATATGTTGGATTGGTAATTTTTGAAAAAGGAGAGGTGGTTGACTTCATTTGCTGGGATTAGTCGTAGGCCATCTCTTGCTATGGCATTCCCATCCATGCCTGGTGTTTGGGAAAATTTCAGAATATTGCTAGCAAAAGGGGAGTGTTTATCAGCATAAATGAAGATACTGATACACCTAAATCATTTTGGAAAGCAAACATTCAAATTGTAACCTCACATGTTCATTAGATTGAGGAGACGTTTGCACTAAAATTGGATACAGCTATCTATGGCCAAGGTGGAAAAAGGGCAGGAATCGATGAAAATGGTCTAGAAGGAGTAGTCGAGGAGACACGATCCAAGAAAGTTGATTCAACGGTCGGTAAAGACTCCGGTGATAATGGTGCTGATAGCGCTGGGATTCATGTTGACGTGGCTGTCGAATCAAACCTAGCAGCTGGGATGGTGAACGTGAATGTTAATGAGGATGAGGGTGATTCTGGCAAAAATGCCCCCCCCAGTGCAAGGAAAAGGATCATTAACACCAAAAAAATAATAAAAAAGTTATTAACCCCCAAAAATAGAAAATTTTTTTTCTCAAAACATCAACCATCAAAACTTAAAACATTTAAACAGAAAAAGTCAATAATTTTGTTATTATTATTCTCTCTACGTAATTTATGGATTTAGAATTAAAAAAAATTAATTTCATCAATTTTAATTTTGTATTTCTATTATAATTTTAATCCCTATACTTTTTAAATTTTTAAATTTCAATCCTAACTCAAACAGTAACAATTAAATTTTGTAGTTTGTCTTATACTATGTGTAAGCCGTAGATTTAGTCTAAACTTTTCAATTTGATCATTTTTAATCTATAGACTTTTGAATTTTGAAATTTTAGTCTTGACTCAAACGACAATCATTAAATCTACTAACTGACTTTTTTTTTGTGAGTATTGTGTAAAAATAACAAGTTGGTCTTAAACATGTGATAATTTGTTTGCCATAGAAGATTTTGGAAATAGCATAATTTAATGAGTTTAACAGCTACCATTTGGTCAAGAACAAAATTCTAAAATTAAAAAAGTATATAGATTAAAATGACCAAATTAAAACATATGGACTAAATTTACAACTTACTCATGGTCCAAAGACTAATAGTAGAATTTAATATTTATCTTATTAAAACATCACTGGGCATAGTAAGGTCACATTCTACAATAAATGTGCAGTCGATCCTTGTACTTTAAAAAAATTAAGATTTATTCTGTGTACTTTAAAAGTTAAAAATTCAATCCTCCTACTTTTTCAATTTAAAAATCCTAATCTAATCGTTATCAATGTTGGTACTTTTTGTTAAAAAAATTCAACTTTATATGTTTATTTTTCCTCAATCATATGTTAGGCCACATGAGAGAAACCTAATCAACATGTCAAATTGATAAATTTTGCTGAAAAATACTTTAATGATTGGGCATCTCTTAATTCTTCCTCAAGTTTCTCCACTCTTTTTGATTGCTCATCAAGCTCAATCATCTTTCCATCTACTTGTCTGACTAGCATGGAGACTTCCTTCTTAAGAAAATCATTCTCAATAGAAAGCTTCGAATTAACATCACATAGAAGATTCCATTTTTCCAACATGAGATTGTAGGATTTCAACAATTTATCATGTGCCTCTTCTTCATTGCATTTGACTGATTCACAATCAAAAGCATCTGATTCATTCAAAGCAACAAAGTTACTCACTTATTCATCATTTGACTCAAATTCTGAGTTGGGTTCCTCATCACTCCAAGTCACACATAGAGATTTCCTCTTCTTCTTTTTAACTTGCACATTCTGCTTGAATGTGCCCAAAGCCATGACACTCATGACATTGAATTCCCTGCTTCTTTTCCTTTACAGGTTCATTTGACTCAATGTTATTTTTGAATTTTCCCTTTTGGATAGCCTTGAATAACTCAAAGCATTTATTCCTCTCAAACTGCTTCTTAGCCATCTTGTTGAACCCTTGAGTAAGCAAAGCCAATTGTTCTTGCATCTCCTTGATAACATTGCTTTGTTCAGTGGGCACAGTTTCAGTCATTGCAAAAGTAATGTTCTTCTCAAACTTCATTTTACCCTTTTTAGCCTATTCCTTGTTAATCTCAAAGGTTTGGAGAGATCCAATTAACTCATTAATCCTCATGGCATCAATATCTTTGGCCTCCTAAATGGTTGTTACTTTGATGATGAACCTTTCAGGTAGACCTAAGAACATTTCTTACAAGTTTAGAGTTTGAGTACTCACTTCCTAAGGCAAAAGCCTGATTGGCCAAGTCATAGAGTTTTGCATAAAAACTCTCCATGGTCTTTGATTCCTGAATCCTTAGGGTCTTAAATTTAGTTGTCAACATTTGAAGCTTTGATTAACCACTATATTGGTCTCTTCATGAATTGTCTTTAAAATTTCCCAAGCCTCTTTGGCTTCAGTACACTTAGAAATCCTTCTGAAGTTCTATACATTTACCCCACAAAAAATAGCATAAAGGGTTTTGGAATTAACAATAGCAGTTTTTTCTTCTTCAATAGTCCAAGTTGACATGGGGGATTTTACTCCTTCAATTTCAGTGAAAGGATGAGTCCATCCAGTTAAAACAACCTTTCAAGCTCATTCATCTATTGACTTAATGAACACTTTTGTCTTAGTTTTCTAATATGCATAATTTGCTCCATCGAGCATAGGGGGCGTGATATTGAAGATCCTTTCATCGCAAGCAATTATATCAACTAGGATATCATTATTTATGTTTAGTGGGAGGCTTTGATACCAATTGTAGAAATGATGGGGGTACTTGCTTAACAAACAAAAACTATGGCTGGAATAGTGCTTGGAACCGTGGTCACTGTTTCAGCTACAAAATCAAAAGTGCATAAACGTAAAGATGAACACCGATCTTGCTTACGCAATTCAACTTCAACCTACGTCTATGGGGCCTTTCCCAGAGCAATGGTCCACTATTTTTTCATAGTAAAACTAATGATTTATATCCTAACATTAGGATGACTCTCAACAATTTAGCAACCTCACAATTGTACAAAGCCTAGATCACTCTCTCACTAAGCTTCCCTCTTGAAAGCTTAATTTTGAAATACAAGAGACTCTCTTGATTGCTTACAAAAATAATGCACATATAAAACATTTCTAACTTGAACAAATTTGTGCTTTCTCAATATTTCGGTTTCTCTTTAACTTAGACAAGTTTGTATACTAAAGTTTTTCTTACATAAGAGTCATACTATAATCACTTTTCTAAAAAGTCAAGCTAAAAATCAGCATAGAATAATAAATCTATGAGTCTCAATGTAAATCAATGTTTTCAAATGTAGAAAGTGACTTTACTTGATCCGCAAGTAACTAATCTTCAAGACTTCAATTTGAACTCAATTGGTATTCATGGTTTGGGCTCTAACTCATCTAAATATATTCAAAATAGATAGCCCAATTGTAACACCCCTCACTTGACCCGATCTTCGGGCTTGAGTTACAGGATGCTACTTCTATTACTGGAGTAGTTCACATTTGAATCTTAAGAATAATTCATTCAATCATCAATTTTTAACATAAATGCATGCACAACATATTACACAAGCTTACGAAAGCTCAAAAGTTGGGAGCATGAATGAGGATCAAACTATAAACTTTTCAAAGTGTGAGAATAGGTACCGATACCCAGGACAAGTACTGACACCATCTATAACTTTGATGTTTCTAAAATCAAGTTAAAATTTACAAGTACCAATACTAGAAAGAAGGTACCAATACCCCTATTCGAAAGTATCGATACTAAATTGGGTATCGATACCATTTTGACATTCTATCATTTTCAAAATACTGTTCATTTGGTAAGGTATCTATTCAAAAGGTCAAGAATCACACATTTGGTCTCATGTCATGCCTAAACAAAACTTAAACTCATATAGCACTTTTGAGCACATTATTACCTATAAAAAATTAATTCAAAACATCTAATGTACCACAATTCATTTATTTCTCAATCCATAATTCTAACATGTCATATTTGACATTCAAACATGGCACCTATTCATGTACAGTCTATACCAAATAAACAATATCATTCATTATCTCATACTATCATATTTCATGCCATATTATACTCAAATACCATTTAGATGCCATTCACATACCCCACTATATTATCAATTCAACCATCACATATTTTAACCTTGAACTTATAAGATTTGAACATTTAACAAGACAATCATCCAAGTAACAACAACAACAACTATATACATGCCATAAAACTATGTCTAGAACATTTAAAAGTCTACTGAGTCAGAAGCTGGATAGTGTAAGCTCCGAGGTAATTCGATAAATGCGTTTCACAAAATGACCATTACAGAAACATAAAATGAAATAGAGTAAACATTTCGAATGCTTAGTAAGTTTATAGAGGTTAAAACAATAAACTCACCTCAGTTCACAACTAACATAATGAATTAGCTAACTATATGACTTTCATGTCATCATATTTCACATCAATAAGGTGAGTTCATCAGTTGCAATCTTATAACATTTCAATATGTACTACACATTTCCATTCAGCGTCATTCTATCAGAATCATCGAACATATACGCCATTTAATTATTCCAATCGCATATATCCATTTCCAAATACAATACATATTATCAATAAAATATTTTTTTGTTTTTCACTAACCGATTTAGCCTGATGAACTATAATAAACATATAGAGATACGTGGGTAACTACAAAACACATCAGATTGTTCGACCGAGCTATAACTCTAATACACACTTGAGCACCGAAGTACTAATCCCGTAGGCATTGTATTTCATAAGACATTACATCCCTCTAGAACACACTAGGGTCTCCATAGAGACAATTAGTAATAGTGATTGCCGTAGAGACAAAACTCGATAATTCGCAACAAATGTTGGATTTTGATTTAAACAGTGAATTTCTGTACATCAATATCATTTCATACCGTAAATCATACGGCTCACAAATAACTCTATTGACATGTCAATTGTATCTCATCCTTTCTTACATTCATCCGGGCATATTTAATACATTACTTCAATTATTTACAGTTCAGTCAATTTCTCACCTTTTTTTGTACCATTTTGTAAATAATCAAAACACATTCACAAGATACAAATTCGTAATTAAAACACATACAACAAATTTATATATATAACTAAACCATATGAACTTACTAGACAAAAACAACAAGTGAAATGTCGAGGATTAATCCACAATTTTCCTTTTTATTCGATTATCTATGGATTGGTCCAAATCTTGATCTATATAGTAATTCATTTCAATTGATTAGTTTAAATTACCTTATAACATCTTATTCTATGCACATGAAATTTTAGTTTCACTTTTCATAAATTTCCTAAAGTTTCGCATTTTATTTTATTTAGTCTCTATAACTGAAACAATCATATATTTCACATTTAATCCTCATTTTTTCAATCTGATTTTAGTCACATTCTTTTACAGCCCTTTAATATATATAACTACAAAAATTTCATACTAATTTTGAAATAATTACAATTTAGTCCCTGTATTCAAAACTATCAACTTTCGCTTTACAAATTAGTCTCTTTTCATAACTAAGCTTAAAACCTATCAATTTAACACCAAAAGTTTCAAGACTCAATAATGGAAATATTTAAAAACTTTAATAGTTTCACAAATTAATCGCTAGGCTAGCTAAATCGAGCTACAACGATCTCAGAAACATAAAATTTACGGAAAATAGGCTCAGTTTGAAGTTTTTGTAATGGCTTCCAAGCTTTCTCACTTTGTTTTTGATGGTGAAAGGTTGAAGAAGCAAGAAAAATGATGACTTTGGTTTCATTTTACTATTTTAACATATATTTATTATTTAATTATAATTTAACATATAAATTATAACATATACAAGCACTAACCGTCCAACCTCAATTAAAATGGCCTAACTGCCATACTAACCCTCAGTAAAATATTATTAGACCCTTTTAACTAATAAAAATTGTTAGTTATTAATTTTTATGATTTAGTCCTTATACTTAAATTACTAACCATTCAATAAAATTATCAAACTAAAAATCAATATAACACTATATTAAACTCGTAACTATTAATTAATAATATTTACGGACTCGACCATCGAAAAACGAGATTTCAAAACCACCGTTTCCAGCACCCTAAAAGACGGGTTATTACACCAATATTTTTGTTCTAAAAATTTGCCAACTCTTGAAAATAGGCAAGTATGACAATGAAATAGTGTCTGAAGTTGTGGCTATTGTTTTAGCCATAGAAAAACTACAAAATTTTTCCTTGCCTTCAAATATGTCAACAAATCTTATAACCAACATAGCATGTTAGGGAGGATGTACATAGTTAAGCAAAGATGTACAATTTGTTGGCACTTAAATATTATTCAAAATCTTGGACCATAAACAAACATATCATGGGATATATAAAACATAAATTCGCACTTAAATATGAAAAAAAAACAATGAGCATCATTATTAAGCATCTAAAAATATCTTATTCTACGTTTTTTTTCATTGAGAATATTGAAGTCTCAAAATCTTCCAAGGACACATAGAAAATCACATATATACCTTAAGATTGTTGCTTCAACAAGAATGCTGCACGTCTAGACTACTTGTCCTCCAATGAGATATTGAATACTATTGAGAAAGCTAAAATGAGATATTATAGTAACAATAAAAATAAGAGAATAATAAGAATAAAGACGAGAGAATACAAGACATAAGATGAGATGGTTATCTTTTCTTTCAACTTGGATGTCATAAGCTTATACGTGCCCTCTATTTATAGGGCTTCAACCACTATAGATTACTGTTAAGTATGACTCCTATTTTCCGTCAAATTTGAGAAATAATCTTTTGGTTAAACTTTACTTATTTGTTTCAGTCAAACACAGATTAGTTTAGATTATTTTATTATTATTTGACATATGAATTTAGCCTATAAATAGGCTCTTTTACAACCTTAGTAAAGACACCCATTAAATATTAGAACTCATAACACATTTAGAGAATTTTGTGTTTACGTTTTGAGGGTTCTTTGTTTTCGGGTTTTTGGGGTTTAGTTTTATCTCCATCTTTTGTACTCTTCGTTCTTTTGCCATTATAGTAAAATTATCTTTGCCCGTAGTTTTTTATTCTCTTTGGAAGGGTTTTTCCACGTTAAATTTGTGTGTTCAATTTCTCAATTTATTTTGCTATTTTTGTTACTTGTTGCTTAATCGGGACGATCCTAACAATTACAAATACATAAATAAATAAAAAATTAATACACTCTATAAATTTCATGAGAGGTTTAGGAGTTGAAAGGTCATCTACATAATTGTTTGGGATTATGAAAGTTGAAAGGGCATCCACTTACGGCAAAGTTTTTTTAGGGGGCGAAATTAAATTGTATATTTTTACGATAGTAAAAATGTAATTTCACTATTTTAATAGTTTATATTTTTAAAATAATGTGATAGATAAAATACAAAATTAATAGAGCTTTGAGCAATAATTAGAAGAGTAAAAAAAAGAGTTAATTCAAGAGGATGATATATTAAAACAAAAGTGTATCACATAACATTGCAGTAAGCATGAACATTATCATCACTAAAGAGATGAACTGTCTGATCAGGAACAGTTGTGTAAGGTTGGTGTGGGAAATAGCCATGCACGCTTTCGTTAAATCCATGCCTGTAATAGTTATAAGAAGATGTATATGTAGATTCATCCAAATACTGGGAAGCATAAGGATAGTATTCGGTGTCGTATGGGAACGGCCAAAACTCGGCTTTCCTCCCAGTTCTCCTCACTACTTTCAGCACTTTCGTCTCCTCCACATATCCTCTCACTGTTATCTTCTGCTTATCCATGTCGATTTCCAAGCTGTCTACCCCTGCATTCATTTCATTTTCCTTTACAAACACTAACAGATGAAAATGGATGCTAGAAGTATATTGGAGGAAAAGAATGAAGTCTTGCCATCTATTTTTGAGATTGCTCTTCGTATCCTCTTTTCGCATCCTTCACAATCCATGTGTACCGCAAGCTCAACAATCTATATATGAAAAGAAACACAATGAAAAATCTAGAAATCAATATATACATGTAGGAGCAGTAGAGCATGCACTTACAGACATGGCATTGGAAGCTTTTGTCTTTCCATTGAACCAACCTAACATTTTATCCTAGAAATATCTGTCTTAAAGCTGTAATACATGTGTCTTGTGCTGGCAGATTATTTAAGTAGTGAACATGGCTTCCCTGTGAAGCTAAATACAGCTGCAAAATGTCCTATATTGGTTGATTTTCAGCCCTCTATTTCTTCTTCTTACAATATTATATGGTCTGGTAATATCCAAGCTCACATCTACAGAATACTGGCTCAATTTAGTGGATAAATGAAAGAGAATATCAACAAGGCCATTGGCCTATAACTTGAACTGATCGCAATGGGAATCAATCCTGGGTTTGATTCTTTCATTTTCTAGGATGCTTTTGTTTCCCCCTCAAAAGGAACACATGCTATACTAAAAAGAGCATGCATTCTCAGGTAAAAGATGGAGAATAACATGTTTATTCCCTTTCAAAAATGTAATAAAGCTCAATCAAACAAATGGATGCCATGGTCCCTCGTTATTTCTTCATGCATGAAACAGTATTCAATAGAATTACAATATCCATCCAATTATATAATCCAAACATAGACGAAAGAATGTAAGAATCAGGCACAAAATATCATATCATGCAATTCAAGTTATGACTTCAATGATTTCTAACCGCTTTATTTGTTTTTTCAGCTTCGTCCTCCACGATCGCACCAATTTATCCAATAACATTTTAATTCTTCTTACCAAAATGAAATTCGATACCTTACGATATTTTAGATCTATAGAATACTTCATAATAACAACAAAAACCAAGCAAGTTGAGCAGCTAAATAACCTAAAAAATTAATTAATTACAAAAATAATTCAAGAGAAGATTTATATATGAAAATTACTTGAAATTTACAGTAATCGTCAGTGCCACTTGACACATCGGCGACACCATCCTCTCATTGTGTCAAGTGACTGTTGGTACAAATCTCCGGTGAAGAAAATCTCGAACACACGAACGGAACTCGAACAGAAAAAGAAGAAATAGGACAAGGCTCCAAGACGTGTATCAAAGTCACTATCTTTAAGATTATATTCGCCCCCACCTATTTTCGGTCTGCAAATGAGTTCCAAGCAAATTAACCTCGAGGATACAATGAAGCCCACTACACACTGAGCAATGTATGACAAGAAACTCAATTTCTATAAAGGATTTCTGCAGTAATACTTTATAAAATAATCTAATAATATTAGAAAATGAAGGAAGGAAAGAAAGAATATTAGAATTTGTTGGTGTGATTTTCAAATGAAGTCTCATTCCTATTTATAGGAATTTTCATGTCTTTTCATATAGACATCTTTCAATAGGTGTCTTTCTGAATAATAATGTCTTTAAAATAAACACTTAATTATTAATTTAATATTATAACTATTCAAATAATTTTATTTAAATATTTATAATTCCTTTTCAAAAAATTAAATAATATAACTTTTGATTAATTACATCCATTCATTTATAGTTATTGGAACACTATAAATATTTAAAAATATTCCAACAATGACATCCGTATGTGTTTTTTGAAAAACCTATGAAAAATACAAATATTCATAGTGGAGAAAAATTTTTAATAGGTACCACCAGTATGTTAGGTAAAAAATATTTAATGACAAAAAATATTAATTAATCCTTTTGGGTTATTTTTAGATAAAATTCCCATTAAATATTTATTCCATCAACTTTAAAATAAGCTAATTGTTAAATTTTAATTTTCATTAAAATTTCTATTAATTATTAAAAAAAAAGTTGTCATCAACTTTAAAATTCTCATTAAATATATATTTTAAAAATTACAATCTTGGGTGGTGTACTTTTAAAGTTTCTATTTTTGGTTCAAATTCTCACTAAAAATCTCATAATTTTCTTTTTTATTATTCTTTTCTTTCTTTTTTTCTTCTTTTCAAGTTGTCTTTATTTTTTTCCTTTCTTTTTCTCGACTGAAAACCTTAACTATCGTACTCAATAGCCATTGATGCTGACATTTACGGCAGCCTTTCGTTCCGATTTCGACACCAAAGAAGAGATCCCAATAGCCGGCCCCAAATCTTCTAAAACAATGACCAAAGCTTCGAACAACTCTTTCTTTGATCTCCGTTTCGCACCATCGGATCGTCGTCAGTCAAAGATATATTGTTCCTCACGGTTAAACACGTCACCTCACCGTTCAGATCACTGAACGGAGTCATGGGCTTCCACCCTTAACACCCTATAATTTTTTTCAATTATTTTTCATTTCAGGCCACTTTTTTTTTAAAAATATATATAACTGTTAAATATATATATATATGTTATCCACCGTGAATACCCATATCTTTTATGAATATTTCAAAAACTACATACGGGTGTCATCTGATACAGTGACGGCACAATTTTTTTTAAACCAATGGTTGGGTCATAATAAGGGGGTGATGCTGCCGTTGTGTCAAGCAACACCGACGATTATTGTAGATTTCAAGTTATATTCGTATATAATGTTTCCTTTGGATCACTTTCGTAATTAATTAATTTTTAAAATTATTTAAAAAAAACCGACATTGGATGTGCAGCAGCTCTCTCCCCACCTCCGCGGCCCTAAGTTCTACTCGACTAGCAACTATTTCATCGGTCCCCCAAGGCCACCGCACAAATATCACTGCATTACCCAACCATTCTGTTTCTGCCAAAAAGTGGGCAACCCCTTGCGATGGTGATGTTGGAAGATGCCATCGCATAGCTTAGCTCCTAGGAATCACATCCTTTACAATTGATAGGATACAATAGTTTGTTTATCATTTAACAATGAAGATCATGAAAGACTGCAAAAGCAGAACCATAGACCACTTGCATCATCCATAAATTATATTTTGCACTCAAAAAGTTTATGTATATGTAAACCACTCTCGATCTCTTTGAAGCCCAGTTGAGCTGCTACATTCTAATTCAGAGTCGGGATAAGGCAAGGCAATGTCAATATGTAAAGCATAGAGGATGATGTGATAGGAGGATTGATGCCTAGCAGACATGGGCTACTGACATGTGCTATTATTTTAAAGCCTAGAAAGCAACAAGGAACAAAATAATAGTACAATTCCATGAAAATCAGAACATAATTCTTGGGTATATTATTGTAAAATTCCATGAAATTGGTAATCAAAATGATTCTCTGCAAGATTAATACACAGAGAACCGACAAGCATACTAGATATAATACATAAGCAGATTTATATTCATCCAAAGATTACATCGAGTGATATCCAGAAATTCTCCCAAAAGCTAAAACTACAGGAAACCTTGCTCACAGAATCGATAACACTAATGCTTGCTTTGGTGTAATTACATGATTAAATTATTAATAAATTTTCGTTTTGATCACTTAATTAAAAAAATTACAATTTAATTATTAAATATATAACATTAATTTTAACAACCCATGTATTATTATAATTTTATCTATAATATAATTGGTTTGTCATAAAGACAAGACAAATTCTCACTTAATAATATTCAATAATTTCTCAAAATAACTTTTTATATTTAATTTTATCTATAATATGAGTAAATATTTGATGCATTGATAATATACATTAACTTATCCCACAAGCTTAGCCAAATATATTTTTTTGTTCTATTTCTAATTGAAAAACGAGAGAATACTATTTCTTTTCTCTTCTTTCAGCCGATCTTTGTAAGAGTGAGCAAAATTTGATTCTATTTGAAAAAAATAAAAAAAATTGAATTTCAAGTTAATTAAATCGAGTTGTTCGAGTTATTTGAGTCAACTCGAATAAGTAATTCAATCTTCGAGTTTGAGTCGAGTTGAATTTTACAATTTGAATTACTCGAATAATTTGACTAACAGATTGGTGTAAATACTCCTTTGGTCCCTCTCAATTTTAAAAATAAGCAAATTGGTCTCTCTCAACAAAAATTACAAAAAAATTAAAATAATTTTCAAAAATTCAAAATAATTTTTAAAATTGAAAATATTTATAAAAATTCTAAAATTAAAGAAAGTTAAAATTTTAGAAATTTCCTAAAATAATAATTTTTTGAATTTAAATAAGTTAATAAGTTAAATAAGTTAATTAAAATAATAAATTTTTTTATTTTGTTTTGAATTTTTTTTTCAAATTTATATGTGTTCTAACATGGAATTAGTTATACTGTGACAAGATTTTAATTTAATTTGAACAATTTCACTCAATTCGAATTTCATTTCACTCAACTTAATTCGAAAAAATTTCAAATCAAATTAAGATGATAAAATATGACTCGTCAACTCGATTAACTCAACATTTTCACTCGATTCAACTCGTTTTGATTGAACGCTCACCCCTACATCTTTGAGTAGAAACACTGGAGATAAGTGTTAAGTATTAGATTAACATTCATGTTCTCAATTTATATTTTGTTCTGTTAATTTCATTTTTCGTTGTTATTATTTATTTAGCTCTGGAATTTGTTATTTTCTCTTAAATTGATACTTATAATATTTTATCTTAAATTAGTATTCGAATTTTCATTCTATCTATATAAATACTTCTTTGTAACGCTATTATACATTACACAATATCATTTGGCCATATCAAGTTAACCATTATTAATCTATATATTAACATGATCATATCATATACAAAACCGAATCAAAACCTTGGTACATGCCTTATATCAAAATGTAAAAGAAACTACATATACAGATATTGTTGAGTTAAGAGCTATGGATTGGATGCTGAGTTACTTCTTGAGACTTCGAGATCCACCTAAGGGTGAGTTTGGATGGGCGATTTAGTGTAGCGCGATGTGTTTAGCTTACTTCTTGTCTCACGCTACAATATATAATCTCACCGTCACTGTTGTTTTTAAACTAACCACAAGCACCACTCATCTAAACTCACCCTAAACTTGCATACAGAATAAACAAACCGTATGTTGAATGATAAAACTCAATGGTATTTTCATTATTCAAGTCATATAACTGAAAACATTAACATGATTAGAATGAGAACAAGAATCTTTAAGTTGCAACCATTCAATATCACTTATCCATGCCACATATATATACATATATGAAAAACGGGATAAATCATTTTACAGAACCCATTTCATTTTCCTGAACCAAACACAAACACAAAATTAAAAAAAAAATATTTTTCAAAAAATAAAGTTAAGAAATAAACAAACCCTAAAATTTTAAAATCCAAATTTAAAGCTACATAAAATAATATTGAATCCAACCTAAAATGTTAAACTTCAAAATTTTAATACAATACCTAAGCTATTATAAGGACTCAATTTCCAAAGTGTAGTAAAGCTTAATCATTTCATCCAGATTTGAAATAGTCCGGACTTAAATGTAATTTGTATCTGAAAAGGATCAAACTGGAAATGGTTTGAACCTGGCATAACTCCTACTTGAAATGAACCTGAGCTGAAATCAATTAAAATCCGAAGTGATCCAAATACAAAATCAAGTTGACCGGAATCTGTCCAAACCCATCCTTTGGCCACATCTACTGAATACCGATCACCGAGATTCCTTTTGAAGCTTCTTAGGAAGGGCCTTTTGAGCTCTTGTAAAGCATTCATCAATTCAAACACAGCCTTCTTATTCTTCAATGTCTCTGCAATTGTTGCAATGGCAATCGGCAATTCTGCACATCTTTGGGCCACTTCATTTGTTGTACAATACAAGTCATAGCCTTCAACAATATCACCACCCATGATTTTAAACAGGTTCCATGCTGCTTCTTGATTGAAAATCTTGATGGCAAATGGTCTTTGAACACCCATGGAGGATAAAACATTGAAGTTTCTAGATGTCAACAAGATCTTGCATCCCATGTTTTTACCACTAGATGGAATTCCAAGAGCTCCCAAATCCAATGGCACCCAAATATCATCCAAAATTATAAGAACCTTGTCTTGTTTATCAAAGTTAAGGTCGCTCAGGATTTTCTCAATGTTGGGAGATTGTGATATCGTGACAACGACCACCTTATCAAACAACTCCAACTTGGCAAGTCGAGCAACTTCTTTGACTAGTATCGCCATGGGCTGTCTACGAGCTCCATACACCCCAACTATGGTGGAATCATCATTTTTCAAGGCCTCCATGACTCTTTTTAAGGCACCTGTTGTTGAACCATTGGCAGGTCTGGGAGCAGGACGGTAGGAAACGCTATCGAATCGGCCTTTCCCCAAGAGTTGAACAATGGCGTCGGCCTCTTTCTCTGCTGTCTTGCTGAGCAGGTAACGAGACTTGAAGTTGGGGCAGAGTCCGATCAAACACTTTTCATTTGCTTTCTCTTCATCTTCCTTTAACTTGGTTTCAGCCATCTCAGAGATCTTGTGATCAACCATGGTCAACCATTTGTCCACGTCGTTGTAAATCTTCCGGCCTTGGCGTTTAGCAGCATCAACGGATTGCTGGACTCTCTGTCTTGCATCTTTCAGGTCGTTCACTCCCTCCCTGAGATTCTCAAGGTTGGTTTTATAGTTTTGGATGTAAGTCATCTCTTGTTTGATGAGATCAAATGCCAACTCCCCAGCTTTTCCACCAATCGAAGCAATAACAGCTTCCATTTCTTTCTCTTTCTCAACTTCTGCTGAAGTAAAGATGGCTCTGGTTGTTTTCTAGATAACCAATACATTCAAGTGAACGAGCGACTAGTTGTATTGTAAAATAGGACTATAGAAATGGTCAATGGTTAATAAATTATTGTAATTTCTTGGTTTTTTTCCCCAGAGATGAGCTGTAGATTCTTCTCTCCTAATCACACTGACCGATAGTGCGTGTGAAAAGCTGAAAGTTGCAGACGTGCTTTTTGACTTAAATATTTTTTGGAAGAAAACAATTAAGGCCAAGTAAAGGCAATAAAGGATTCATAAGCAGTTTTGATCCCTTAATTAAAAAAATTACAATTTAATTATTGAATATATAGCATTAATTTTAACAACCTACATATTATTATAATTTTATCTATAATATAATTAATTTGTCATAAAGACAAGACAAATTCTCACTTAATAATATTCAATAATTTCTCAAAATAAATTTCATATTTAATTTTATCTATAATATGAGTAAATATTTGATACGTTATTTATTTTATAAGTAACTTTAATCTTAAAAACAAACATTACATTAACTTATCCCACAAGGTTAGCCAAATATTTTTTCCTTTTTTGTTCTATTTCTAATTGAAAAACTAGAGAATACTATTTCTTTTCTCTTCTTTCAACCGATCTTCGTAAGAGTGAGAAAAATTCGATTCTATTTGAAAAAAAAAAGTTTTGATTTTCAATTTAATCAAATCAAGTTGTTTGAGTTATTCGAGTCAACTCGAATAAGTAATTCGATCTTAGAGTTTGAGTCGAGTTAAATTTTACAATTTGAATTACTCGAATAATGCGAATAACAGATTGGTGTAAATACTCCTTTGGTCCCTCTCAATTTTAAAAATAAGCAAATTGGTCTCTCTCAACAAAAATTACAAATAGAATTTAAAATAATTTTCAAAAATTCAAAATAATTTTTAAAATTGAAAATATTTGTAAAAATTCTAAAAATTCTAAAAAAAAAAGAAAGTTAAAATTTTAGAAATCTTCTAAAATAATAATTTTTTGAACTTAAATAATTTAATTAATGATTCAAGTCAATCGTACTAAAACATCTTCTTCTTCTTTTTTGCTTTGAATTTTTTTTCAAATTTATATGTGTTCTAACATGAAATTAGTTACTGTAACAAGATTTTAATTTAACTTGAACAATTTCACTCATTTCGAATTTCATTTCACTTAACTTAATTCGAAAAAATTTCAAATCGAGTTAGGATTATAAAATATGACTCATCAACTCGATTTGACTCGTTTTGATTGAACCCTCACTCCTACATCTTTGAGTAGAAACACTGGAGATAAGTGTTAAGTATTAGATTAACATTCATGTTCTCAATTTTTATTTTGTTCTGTTAGTTTCATTTTTCGTTGTTATTATTTATTTAGCTCTGGAATTTGTTATTTTCCCTTTAATTGATACATTATCTTAAGTTAGTATTTTAATTTTCATTCTATCTATATAAGTACTTCTTTGTAACGCTATTATACATTACACAATTTACCATTTCTACTTTGATACCAATTCATTTCATTCATCCACACATCACATGTACATGTCAAATTATTCTCAATTTCAACAATCTCAAAATATAACATATATACAATACCATTTGGCCATATCAAGTTAACCATTATTAATCTATATATCAACATGATCATATCATATACAAAACCAAATCAAAACCTTGGTACATGCCTTATATCAAAATGTAAAAGAAACTATACAAATATTGTTGAGTTAAGGGCTATGGATTGGATGTTGAGTTACTTCTCGAGACTTCGAGATCCACCTAAGGGTGGGTTTGGATGGCGATTGAGTATAGTGCGATGCGTTTAGCTTACTTGTTGTCTCACGCTACAATATATAATCTCACTGTCACCATTTTTTTAAACTAACCACAACCACCACTCATCTAAACCCACCCTAAACTTGTGTACGGAATAACCAAACTGTATGTTGAATGACAAAATATTTCATTATTCAAGTCATCTAATTGAAAACATTAACATGATTAGAATGAGAACAAGCATGTTTAAGTTGCAGCCATTCAATATCACTTATCCATGTCACATATATATAGATATATGAAAAAAAGGGTAAATCATTTTACAGAAGAAAGTAACTTTTTGCGTTGACTAACACAATATTTTCCTTTAACCCATTTCATTTTCTTGAACCAAATACAAAAAATTTTAAAAATATATTTTTCAAAAAATAAAGTTAAGAAATAAACAAACCCTAAAAATTTAAAATTCAAATTTCACTTACCAAATGCTACCTAAAATGATATTGAATCCAACCTAAAATGTTAAACTTCAAAATTTTAATACAATACCTAAGCTATTATAAGGACTCAATTTCCAAAGTGGAGTAAAGCTTTATCGTTTCATCCACATTTGAAATAGTCCGGACTTAAATATAATTTGCATCTGAAAAGGATCAAACTGGAAATGGTTTGAACCTGGCATAACTCCTACTTGAAATGAACCTAAGCTGAAATCAATTAAAATCCAAAGTGATCCAAATACTGTAATACCCTAAATATTTTTACAGTAAGATATTATCTTTGCTATAATAAATAAGGAAATAAAGTGGAAAAAAAAGGGGGGAAATTTTGGAGCTATGTCAACATTGGGAAGTATATTATGACATATTAGTTCAAGAAAGGATTAAATCGCAAAAGTGAGAAAAGTTTTGTTGCCCAAGAGTAAATACTCAAAATTTGAGGGGTTAAAGTGTAAATATGAAAAGTTAAATGACCAATGGTGTAAATATTTTAAGAGTGGAATGATCTAGAAACTAAGTAAAATGGATGGATTAGGACCAAATTGAAAAAGGTGAAGAATTTTGAGGGACTAAATTACAAATTTACCAAATTAAATGATGACTCAAGGATGAAATTTTAAAAGATTATAAAGGGAAAAATGGTCAATTAGAGAGAGAGAGAATTCTAGAAGGTAATGATGATGTTGGTGATATTTTTAATTAATTAATTAGATAAATGTTATTTAATTAATATTTTATTAAGATTTTTAGTATTATTTTATTATTAAATGATTAATATAAAAGGGAGGAAAGATGAAGAGAATTCATCATCTTTCCCATGCACCAACGTGAGAAGAAGAAGAAAGAAAGAAAGTTTTCTTTTCTTTACAATTTGGTCCTTTTTACCAAAAATCCACCATTTTCACTTAGAATTCAAAGAAATTTCCATAACCACCAAGGGAGAAAATTGATAAGGAGACTATGGGGAGCTAGAATATCAAGCTAGATTCAAGAAATAGAGGCTGGAGGAGAGAGAAAATCAAGCTAAAGATTGAAATCAATAGAGCAAGGTAAGAACATCAAGATTTCAATATATTTTTGAGATTGATATTATTGAAAAAGTATGAAATTGATGTTAATGTAGGATTTTATTATATAAGGTTCTATGTTCTTGATATGTTAGTGAAGAAAAATAAGAGAAAGTGATGGGAAATACTATAGAGAAAGGGAATAAGGGTGTTATAAATTTAGTAATCAACATTTTGCCTAAAACAGTTTTGGACAGCAGCAGTAGGTTAACTTTGAAAAATCACCATAAATCATGGAAATCGAATTAGAGGATGGGAAAAATATGTAATTAAATCTTATTGAGTCTAGTTTCTCATGGAAGAAATGGTGTAAGTAATGGAATTGTAAATCATGAGATATAATGAATTTTGTGAGACAAGGTCAGAATGAATTCGGGTTCCCCTGTTTTGAATTTGGAAAATCATCAAAAATTGCATAAAAATAATTAGGGGTTAAAATTTACATGATTAAAATCCTAAATGAGTCTATTTTTAATATAAACAAACGGAAACATCATCCAAATCCCGTAAGATGAGATAATTAATTTTTAGTGAAGAAGGGTCGAAACTATCAGAAAGCAGAACAGGGATGACTTTAAAGAATAAACTGTACTTATTGGCTAAACTAAAAATTCTGAAAATTTTATGGTAAGAATATATGTGAGTCTAGTTTTGGGAAAAATTATAGGATCTTAATTTGGAGTTCCGTATCTCAAGATATGAATAATTTAGTGATTATTACTCAAGTGGACAGCTTTGAATGAATATATAAATAAATGGTGAAATTATAGATAATGTTACATATAAGCATGTTATATACATTAAGGATGTGGAATGGAGAGGAGGAGGAGGAAAATATATGATTATTCAAATAGCATGAGTTTTCATTAAAAATGGCCAATTTACCTGTTTTAGGTTCAGGGACTAAATTGAACAAATGTGAAAAGTGTAAATTTGCAAAAATATCAAAAGTGACCAAATTGCATGAAATGAATTGTTTTATTATTTAAATTAGTAAATTGAATGAAATATTAATTTAGATCAAGATTGGGTGGAAATTTGAATGAAATATTAATTTAGATCAAGATTGGGTGGAAATTCGAGAAAAATAGAAATTTTTCAAAATGTCCCTGAATTTTGCTATTTCTGCAATTTAGCCTAGTTAGTTCGTATGAACTATATTTTTTTATAATTTTAATAGAATTGAATGCTATTTGGTAATGAATATTATATATGTGTGTGTTTTATTATTGGAATTGAATTATTATTGGTAATAGGTATAATTATTATATGTTTTGAAATGATTATCGGAAGCTCGATTGGGTTGGAAGCTTGTTGGAGATATATCACATTATCCTTTGGTTCTATTGGTAATTTTGGATGATTTGATTCTGATTATAATGACTTGTATAAGTTAAATTGGTTAATGATAGATCATAAATGTTTTGATTTTGATTGGTTATAAATATGAATGCTTGATGAAATGAAATGTCTGAAAATTAATTTGTAAACTCCGGTAATGCTCTATAACCCTATTCTGGAGAAGGATACGGGTTAGGGGTATTACATTTATAAAATCAAGTTGACCGGAATCTGTCCAAACCCATCATTTGGCCACATCTACTGAATACCGATCACCGAGATTCATTTTGAAGCTTCTTAGGAAGGGCCTTTTGAGCTCTTGTAAAGCATTCATCAATTCAAACACAACTTTCTTATTCTTCAATGTCTCTGCAACTGTTGCAATGGCAATCGGCAATTCTGCACATCTTTGGGCCACTTCATTTGTTGTACAATACAAGTCATATCCTTCAACAATATCACCACCCATGATTTTAAACAGGTTTCATGCTGCTTCTTGATTGAAAATCTTGATGGCAAATGGTCTTTGAACACCCATGGAGGATAAAACATTGAATTTTCTAGATGTCAACAAGATCTTACATCCTATGTTTTTACCACTAGATGGAATTCCAAGAGCTCCTAGATCCAATGTGTAGGGTAAATAAAAACAAACAAGTAAGTAATGAATGCTTAGTAAGCTCGTGAAATCTTTAATCATATTAGTTCATCTAAAATATGAAATTTATACATATCAAGAATAATCCAATATTAATACCATAATACTCATGAAGCTATATTCATCGACTCACGAGGTGAATAAATCCACAGTATCACTTAAACATATTATCCTAAGCTTAGTAGGATTTTATATAACTTTATCTCTTCATAATTTCTTTATTTTCATTTGCATTTCTTTACTTTCCATGTTTATTCCATATGCATGACACACAAGTGATAAACATATCATTCAACCACAGTCACAAGCTAATGCATTTAACCACAGTCTTTTTCGAATTGATCACATGATAAGTCATTTCATAAGAAATTACATAATCTGAACCTTACCACTTTTTACTAAGCGCTAGCATATTTTCACTTAAATACTTTCCAATTCAATGCATTATATAAATAATCATAATATCATTCAACCAATAGCTGGGCACTTGCCTAAGCATCAATCAAGAATACTGGTTAGTATACTTGCGCACATTACATATAAACTCACCATGCATAATTTTCTTGTATCAACATATTAAAGACAATCATACATTTACATGTCATGATACATATCATTCTCTTGTCGTTTCTTCATAGACATATATCATTCATTTCATTATTTCGATATTTCATGTACTATAAATTTTTTTTTATAAGTTCAATATCTATTTATTCCAATAGCAGTTCATAATCTTGAATATGCATAATTATCAAACAAGTTTCACATACATGTATTTTCCATGTTATATTTTAGTATATCAAATAATTATCATTTCTATGTATTTTAAGTTTAATTTCGTGATTTTAAGTACTTACATTTTTCTATTTTTATCCCATTGAATAGAAAACTCGATTTGGTTGGAAGCTTGTCAGAGATAAATCACACTATCCAATGGCTCTATCGGTAATTTTGGATGATTTGGTTTTGGTTATAATGGCATGTATAAGTTAATTTGGCCAACATTGGCTCATTAATGTTTTAATTTTGGTTAGTTTCAAAGATGAATGCTAGACGAAATGAAATGTCTGAAAATTAATTTGTAAATTTCGGTAACGCTCTGTAACCCAGTTCCGGCGACGGATTCGGGTTAGGGGTGTTACACAATGACACCCAAATATCATCCAAAATTATAAGAACCTTGTCTTGTTTATCAAAGTTAAGGTCGCTCTACATTTTCTCAATGTTGGGAGATTGTGATGTAGTGACAATGACCACCTTATCAAACAACTCTAACTTGGCAAGTCGAGCAACTTCTTTGACGAGTATCGTCATGGGCTGTCTACGAGCTCCATACACCCCAACTATGGTGGAATCATCATTTTTCAAGGCCTCCATGACTCTTTTTAAGGCACCTGTTGTTGAACCATGTAAAACTAATAGCTGACAAACGATAGAAAATAAAAAGAAGAAATAACTCATAGAAAGAATAAGACTGCAAAGGAATGATAATATTATTCAATGAAATGAGTGCACATTTATAGGCTTAGCAAAGACCTATTTTTAGGCAAAACAAATTCACTAAAAATTTGGTAACAACCAAACAAATAAGTAACCAAAAATAGCTAATAAATAAATAGAGAAAATATGGAGATAGACTTTGTAATATTTCGAAAATTACTACAGTAAGAAAGTAGGTATCATTGATATAGTAAAATAAGGAAATAAAGTGACAAAAAGGGAAATTTTGAGTTATGGCAACATTGGGAAGTATATTATGATATATTAATTCAAGAGAGGATTAAATCGCAAAAGTGAGAAAAGTTTTGTTGATCAAGAGTAAATACTCAAAATTTGAAGGGGTAAAGTGTAAATATGAAAAAGTTGAAGGACCAATAGTGAAAATATTTTAAGGGTGGAATAATCTAGAAACTAAGCAAAATGGATGAATTAGGACCAAATTGAAAAGGTGAAGAATTTTGAGGGACTAAATTGTAATTTTACCAAATTAAGTGATGACTCAAGGATGGAATTTTTAAAGATTATAAAGGGCAAAATGGTCAATTAGAACAGAGAGAAATCTAGAAGATAGTGATGATGTTGTAGATATTTTAGATTAATTAAATAAATATTAGTTTATTAATATTTTAATTTGATTTTTAAATGATATTTTATTATTTTGTTAGTATTTTATTTAGTATATACATAAGAAATGAAAGATGAAGAATCATCATCTCACCATTTTTCCCATGCACCAACATGAGAAGAAGAGAGAAAGAAAGAAAATTTTGCTTTCTTTACAATTTGGTCATTTACTATGAAATTTAACCTTTTCTCTCAAATTCTTTGGAAATTTTCATAACCACCCAAAAGAAGAAGTGAAGTAGAGACATTAGAGAGTTAAAATATCTTGGAAGAGGGAAATTGGAAGTGAAAGTGGAGAAAATGGTAGAAAAAGTGAGGAAATTAAAGAGATAAGGTAAGTACTTCAAGAAATTTACTTTATTTAATTTTAATCAAGTATAGAATATGCTTAATTAGTTGAATTAATTGTGAATGTGCTAATATTATGTATGAAAATTAAAATGATATATTGAAGTAGTAGAAAAAGAGAATAAATTGTAAAGTAAACAAAATAGGTTATGTGAATTTGAATGTTTAAAAGAGAATACAAATGAAGTGTGATGATATAAAAAAGTGAATGTATGGGAAAATTTCAAATTACATTAAATATTTTATAAAGGACTAAATTGTAAAGTGTACAAAATTTTATGTGTGAATTAAAGTATTGTGTTAGGACGTTTAAATGAAATGTTAAGTGTTAGTGAATTAGTTACAAAATCAAGTTAAAGATTGAAATCAATAGGACAAGGTAAGAACATCAAGATTTCAATATATTTTTTAGTTTGTTATATTATTGAATAAGTATGAAATTAATGTTAAATAGAGCTTATTATATAAGATTCTATGTTCTTGATATGTTAATGTAGGGAAATAAGAGGAAGTGATGGGAAATATTGTAGAGAAATGAAAGGAGAGTGTTATAAATTTGATTATCAACATTTTACACTAAAATAGTTTTGGACAGCAACAGTAGTCTGAATTTGAAAAATCAAAAAATATTTTGGGAATCTAATTAGAAGATGAATAAAATATTAAATTAAAGCTTATTGAGTCTAGTTTCTCATAGAAGAAATAGTGTAAGCAATGGAATTTTAAATCATGAGATATAATAAATTTTGTGAGATAAGGTCAGAATGATTTTAGGTTCCCCTGTTCTGGCTTTAGAAAATAAAAAAAATTGGATAAAAATAATTAGTGGCTTAAATTTATATGTTTAAATCCTCAATTAGTATATTTTCAATAGAAACAAAAGGTAACATCATCCGAATTCTGTACGAGGAGATAATTAATTTTTAGTGAAGAAGGGTCAAAACTGTAAGACAGCAGAATAGGGATGACTTTAAAGAATAAACTGTACTTATTGGATAAACCAAAAATTCTGAAAATTTTAGGGTAATAAGATATGTGAGTCTAATTTCAGTGACCATGACCATCACTCAAGTGAACAACTTGTTATGAGTAAACAAGTAAATAGTGGTGTTATGTATGTACTAAGGATGTGGAATGGAGAGGAGGAGGAGGAAAATATAGGATTAATCAACTAGCATGAGTTTTCATTAAAAATGGCTAATTTGCATGTTTTAGGTTCAGTGACTAAATTGAATAAAAGTAAAATTTTAGGGGTAATTTTGTAAGAATGTCAAAAAGTGACCAGATTGTATGAAATGAATTGTTTTATTATTTAAATTAATAAATTGAATGAAATATTAATTTAGATCAAGATTGGGTGGAAATTCGAGGAAAATAAAAAATTATCAAAATGTCCCTGAATTATGGTATTTCTGCAATTGAGCCTGGTAAGTTTGTATGAACTATATTCTATATAATTTTAATTAAAGTGCATGTTATTTGGTGATGAATATTATATATATGTGTTTTATTATTGGAATTAAATTATTATTGGTAATATGTATAATTATTAGATGCATTGAAATGATTATCGGAAGCTCGATTGGGTTGGAAGTTTGTTGGAGATGTATCACACTATCCATTAGTTTTATCGGTAATTTTGGATGATTTGATTCTGGTTATAATGGCATGTATAAGTTAAATTGGCCAACATTAGCTCATTAATGTTTTGATTTTGATTGGTTATAAATATGAATGCTTAATGAAATTAAATGTCTGTAAATTAATTTGTAAACTCTAGTAATGCTCTATAACCCTATTCTGGTGATGAATACGTGTTAGGGGTGTTACAAACTTGGTCAACAAATGACATGTGTTGATGTTGATATCTTTAATACTCCCTTCCAACATCAACTTCTTCTTTGTTTACCCCGCCAAGCTGACGATAGAAGCTTTCGAATTTGTTGCCACTCAAGCCTTTTGTAAACAAATCTGCAGCTTGATTTTCCGTTCTAACATGCTTTAACTCAATCTCCTCTTGCAAGACTTTCTCTCGGATAAAGTGGTAATTCACCTCCACATGCTTAGTTCTTGCATGAAAAATTAGATTCTCTGCCAAACGTATTGCTGACAATTATCACAATACAGAGGAATCAGATATGTTACTGGTTAATGCAAGTCTTCTAACAGTTGCATAAGCCAACTGCTCTCTTGAGCTGCCATCGCTACTGCTCGGTACTCTACTTTGGTGGTTGACAAAGACACTGTTGTTTGTCTTTTGCTATACCAAGAAATTGCTCTCGACCCAAGCATGAAAACATACCCAGTAGTTGAACATCGAGTATCATGGTCACCTGCATAGTCAGCATCACAATAACCAACTAGTTTACAACCTCCACCTTTTTTGTACATAATACTAAAGCCAAGCATATTCTTCACATATCTCAGAATTCAACGAACTGCTTCCAAATGAGGCTTCTTCGGATGTTGTATATACTGACTCATCACACCAACTGCAAAAGAAATATGTGGTCTTGTTAAAGTTAAGTAAATAAGACTTCCCACCAACTACCGGTACATTGTAGCATCTTCTAAATCTTTCCTTTCATGAGTGCATATTTTAGGATTTGGCTTCATTGGCATCGAGATTGGCTTACACTTAAGCATTCCAAACTTTTTTAGCAAATCTTTGGAATGCTTTTGTTAATGAATAAATATTCCTTCTTGAGAATAATCGACCTCTATACCAAGGAAATGCTTGAGCTATTCAAGTTCTTTCATCTGAAAGCAAACTGACAAGTTTTCTTTGGTTCAAAAAATTTCTTCTTCACAATCTCTTGTGATTATTAAATCATCCACATATACTAGCACAATAGCTAGCTTCTCTCATTTAACTTTGATGAACAGGTTAGCATTCGCACTTGTCACCAAATAACCATTATAAGTAAGAAATTCAACAATCTTACCATACCAAGCACTCGGTGCTTGTTTTAATTCATAAAGTGCCTTCTGTAGCTTAAACACACACTCAGGATGATCTTAATTCTGAAAGCCCATCGACTGGTCCATGTAGATCTCCCGATCTAGCTTTGATTAAATGTTAAAAATAAATATTTTATGTCATTTAATTGGTCAATTTATGAAAATGCACCATTGATTTTCTCTATTTTATATTGAATTTTATACAAGGGTGTAATTTGGGGTCAAAAGAGAAAAAGGAGAAGCAATTGGGCTAGATTGAAGAAATGAGCAAAGAAGGCGGGCCAAAGCAGAATTTTTCCAAGATGTAATTAGCTGAAATTTTATGTTGACTTAGTGGGAGATTATGTAGGGATTTTTATATAATGGAATATTTTATTTCCTTGATTTTCTATGGCTAGTGGCTCTTAATTTAGTAAAGCCACTAGTATAAATAGGGGCTACTTTGTTCATTTAGTCATCAAGTTTTTTTAATCAAGCTTATATCTCTTGAATTCAATCTTTTCTTTCATTTTTGCAAATTTAGCTGCTGACATTGATTCCTTATATTTTTCCATTTATTAGTTTCCCGCTTTGGAACCCAAACCTTACGTCACCCACACCCACCTACTTTCATTTCTTTTTCATTTATTCAACCTTCTCCAATTATGCCCAATACCAACATGCCCCAAACTTTAGTAAACTAAACCCCTTTCAGCTTTAGGTCGGTGTTAACCCCGTCAAAGACTCATGAGTTACGAACCTAAGTAATTTAACTCCTAATTTTCAGTATTTATTATTTTTTCGAATTAAGAGTATGTCTTCGTCAACTCACAAAGTCAAATCAACACTAAGTCAAAAAAGATGTCATTTAAGTTAGTGTGGTTAGACGTACAGTTGGGATTCTGAAAGGATCGATTGTTTAATCGGTTTTTCGTGAACACATTGGCGTGCCAAGTGGGGATTGTTGTTTGGTTTCGTCAAGGGAAGTAGTAACTGGATTTAAATGTCCCACGCAGTTTAAGGCATTGGTTTTAACTAGGCTCGTCTAGAACGTAAAGTTACCGGAGTTCTAAATCACGAACGTTTCGTTGGTTGTTTGATCGGTAATGGTTAGTTATAGGATGTTCCATAACTAATTTACACAAGGAAGAGTTGGTGTCTGAGGCGTCCTTGGTAGCTATAACTAGCTTAATGGAAAAGAGGAGTTCTTCTAATTTCGAGAATCGATTCAAAGATGAGAAAACCCGTGCCTGAAGTTGAGCTAAGTTTAATTAATTTTTCTTCAGATTTATTTAACTGTTTTTATTATTTTATTTTTAGCTTTTACTTTTTATGCATTTTTTCTATTTATTTCAGGTTTCAAATTTTATCCCCCCGAACTTCTTAGGCACGACAACTATTCTGGCATAAATCTGGTCAAGAGAGCAACAATTAGCAGTAAACCCAGTCTCTGAGGGATCGACCCTACTTCCTATACTTCTTAAATTTGCAAATTAGGTGTAGGATTATATTGGTGGAATCGACAACCATCAGTTTTGGCGCCGTTGAAGGGGACTGGCAACACGCACAATTATTTAAATCATCTTCATGACCAGGCCTTCATCCGGAGATCTCGAATACGACCTAGATAACGAGAAATCAGCACGAGCACGATGAAAAAATAGAAGTTCTTAAACGTGCAAGTAAAGTAGAAGTTGAGCTAGAACAAGGGATCCTAGAATCCAACGTCGAAAAGTTGAGCCAAGCAATTCGTGTAGAGGCAGTTCGACGTGGAAAACAAGTCGAAGTGGTTAAACTTGAGACCGAACCACTTCCTAAAATGAAAGAAGTAAAAGATAACCTCGGTGAACTAGAAAGGATGGCAAACCGAACCATTAGTTAACTAGCTGCTGCTCCCAACGAGCAAGCACCGTTATGCATCAACTATCTAACCAGAAAAACCCCATTCGAGTTGAAATCAGGCCTGATTCACCTTTTGCCTACTTTTCGAGGCTTAAAGAACGAAAACCTACACATTCACTTGAGAGAGTTTCACATGGTCTGCTCAAGCATGAAACCTCAAGGAGTAACCGAATACGAAATTAAACTTCGAGCCTTTCCTTTTTCTTTAGTTGATATAGCAAGAGAATGGTTATTTTACTTACCTTCTGGTTCTATTACAACGTGGGATGATTTATCTCGTGTATTTCTTGATAGATTCTTCCCAGCATCGCGAGTAGTTGAACTTAGGAGAGATATAGTGGGAATTCGCCAAATAGATAGTGAATCACTCTACGATTATGGGGAACGGTATAAAAAATTATGTGCAAGTTGTCTTCAACACGGTTTGAACAAGCAATCACTTTTTCAGTATTTCTACGAGGGTTTGCTCCCTATGGAAATGAAGATGATTGACGCTGCTAGTGGAGGGACGTTTGTCAATATGACTCCTCAAAGGGTAAGAGAACTGATATCTACCATGGCGATAAATTCTCAACAGTATCGACCGAATTCGAAACTGACAAGACCGGTTAATAGGGTAAATATTTCATCCTTAGAAGATAAATTGGATAGGCTTACTAATATTGTTCAATCTTTGCTTACAGAAAAGAAGAATTTGACCCAATTATGTAGAATTTGTACTAAGTGTAAACATACGACGGATTTGTACCCAATCCTTAACGATAATTCAACGGCACATGTTGATGCTGTCGGAGGTTTTTTGGGACCTCTGCAAAGATGCTATGATCATTTCTCTAACACCTACAATCCCGGGTGGAAGGATCATCCCAACTTGAATTACGGAGCTAATCTCTGATATAATCCATCATACCAACTGAGACCTCTACAACCACCACAACAACAACCCAAGCTGAGCATATCTCTAGAAGTTGTTATGGAAAGACTTACCGTCGATACTGCAAAATACCAGTAGAGGACAGACGCATCAATACAGGAGTTAACTAATCAAGTTAGTAAACTCTCGATGGTAGTTAATCGTTTGGAATCTCAAGGTAAATTACCTTCCCAAACAGAGCCAAATCCTTGACAGAATGCAAGTGCAATAACTCTTCATAGCGGAAAGGTTCTAGAAACAGTTCCAGACAAAAGTCATGGGCAAGACAAGGAACGAGAAAAGCAGATCTCTGATCTAAAAGAGAAATCAAAATTAGTAATTCAAAAACCAGTCGTGATGCCACCTCCTTTTCCAAGGAGGCTCGCAAAGGATAACAAAGAAAATGAGAAAAAAGAAATCCTCGAAACATTCAAGAAGGTGGAGGTAAATATCCTTTTGCTCGACGCTATCAAACAAATCCCTCACTATGCAAAACTTCTCAAGAAATTGTGTGCTAGCAAGAGGAGGATAATAGGTAACGAAAGAGTAAATGTAGGAGAAAATGTCTCCGTAGTACTACAAAAGAAAGTTTCGCCCAAATACAATGACCAAGGTATGTTTGCTATTTCCTGTGAGATAGGTAATGCAAGCATTAAGAAAGCCATGTGTGATTTAGGGGTTTCCATTAATGTTATGTCTTATTCTATTTATCAGTTGATTAATGCGGGTCATTTAAGAAAGACAGGGGTAATAATCCAATTGGCGGGCAGGTCTGTCGTCTATCCCGAAGGGTAGCTTGAAGACATTCTTATTAAAGTTAACGAATTAGTTTTCCCTGCAGATTTCTACATTATTAATATTAAGGATGATAACTCAACTAATTCATCTGAAATTTTGCTTGGAAGACCGTTCCTAAGTACCGCAAGCGCAAAAATCGATGTTCAGAGCGGAACACTGACAATGGAGCTTGATGGCGAAATCGTGAAATTCAATGTCTACGAAGTTATGAGTCATCCTAACTCACTATCAAATATTTTTAGTGTTGATATTATAGATTGTTTAACTCAATCTTATTCTAAATATCATGACTTTGATGAGTTGGAAACTATCCTTTATAGAAGCATTGACATGGATGTCTTAATTTATCTGGAGGAATTAGCAATTATAGAATATTTGTTGCGAGAAATTGTCAAACACTTGGAGACGCAACCATCGTTGATGAACCGAGGTAACCAATTTGAACTGTTACCTTTCCAAACTAAAATGTTGCCTTCGGTTTTGCAGCCACCAACCTTGGAGCTTAAAGCATTATCGGACCACCTCAAGTACGTTTTTTTGGGAAAGAAATACACATTACCAGTGATAGTGTCAAACAAGCTAACCAAATATGAGGAGGAAAGTCTAGTTCAAATTCTGAGAGATTATAAAGAAGTTATTGGTTGGACAATAGCCAACATAAAAGGGCTAAGTCCATCAACTTGTATGCACAAAATTTCCATCGAAGATAACACGAAACCAAAGAGAAATGCTTAGAGGCGCATTAATCTACCCATGATGGAGGTAGTAAAGAAGGAGATCCAGAAACTATTAGACATTGGAAAGATATACCCGATTTCTGACAGTGATTGGGTTAGCCCAGTTCATGTCGTGCCCAAGAAAACTGGCGTGACAGTGGTGAAAAACTCGTCAGAAGAGCTGGTCTCTACCTGAGTCCAGAATGGATGGAGGGTTTGCATCGATTACAGAAAGTTGAATGCAGCTGCCAGAAAAGACCATTTTTCACTTCTTTTTATCGATCAAATGCTCGAGCGATTAGCTGGTAAGACTCATTATTGTTGTCTCGATGGGTACTTGGGATTTTTCAAAATTCTAGTGACGCTAGAGGATCAAGACAAAACAACTTTCACGTGTCTCTTCAAAATATTTGCGTATAGACGAATGTCGTTTGGATCTGTAACGCTCCAGCCACTTTTCAGATATGCATAGTGAGCATATTCTCTGATTATGTCGAGAAAATCATTGAAGTCTTTAGAGATGACTTCACAGTATACAGTAACTCTTTTAACGAATGTCTCGATAATTTTGCTAAGATATTACAAAGATGCCTAGAATTTAATCTTGTTTTAAATTATGAGAAATGCCACATCATGGTTGACAAAAGATTAATTTTGGGTCATATAGTTCCCTCGGAAGGAATTGAGGTCGATAAAGTAAAAACGGATATTATTAACTAGTTACCTTACCCCACATCTGTGAGGGAAGTTCGTTCGTTTCTTAGCCATGCAGGATTTTGCAGATGATTCATAAAAGACTTCTCGAAAACCACACAACTACTTTGCAATATTTTACAAAAGGATAAAGAATTCGAACTTGACCAGACATGTAAAGACGCATTTTGACATGCTAAAGTAGAAATTGATCTCTACTCTTATAGTGCAACCACCAAATTGGAACTTTTTGTTCGAAATCATGTGTGATGCAAGTGACTGAAGTGTGGGAGCTATTTTTGGCCAAAGAATAGGGAAAGAGCCTCACGTTATCTACTATGCTTTGAAGGCTTTGGATGCTGCCCAAATCAATTACACAACCACTAAGAAAGAATTATTAGCTATTGTGCTTGCTTTAGATAAATTTAGATCTTACCTGTTGGGAACTAAAGCGATTATCTTTTCTGATCATGTAGCTTTGAAATATTTAATAGGGAAGAAGGAGGCAAAACCTCGACTGATTAGGTGGATTCTGTTCCTAGAAGAATTTGATTTTAAAATTCGGGATAAAAAGGGATGCGAAAACTTAGTGGCTGACCATCTGAGTCTATTATCGATTCCGGTAGACTACACAACATTGAAAGATAACTTCCTAGATGAAAACTTGTTTTCAATAAATGCGGTTCATCTTTGGTATACAGACATAGTAAATTACCTCGTTACAGGTACTGTTGCTTCAAAATTAGCAAGGTTTAGAAAAGATAAGATAAAAAAGATGCTCAATGTTACATTTGGGACAATCCTTACCTTTGGAAACATTGCTCCGATCAGGTAATTCGACGATGTGTAGCAGAAACAGAGGTACAATCCATCTTAACTTTTTGTCATTCTTATGCATGTGGAGGACACTTTGGACCTAAACGCACTGCACATAAAATTCTCGAATCTGGACTATTTTGGCCAAACATATTTCGTGATGCCTTTTTATTCTGTGAAACCCGTGAAAGGTGCCAAAAAGTTGGCAATCTTAGTCGTCAAAATGAGATGCCCCTTACTCCTATTCATATTTGCGAAATTTTTGATGTGTGGGGCATCGATTTTATAGGGTCATTTCGTTTCTTCTTTTAGTAATTTTTATATACTTTTAGCTGTTGATTATGTCTCTAAGTGGATAGAGGTGAAGGCACTCGCAACGATAATGCTAAGACTGTAGTTGACTTTCTTAAAAGTTTTATCTTTTCCAAGTATGGCAGTCTACGAGCATTAATCAGTGACAGAGGAACTCATTTTTGCAATAAGCTCGTAAGTGCACTTATGAAGAATTATGGAGTGACTCAACGAATTGCCACTGCTTACCATCCACAAACAAACGGACAAGTTGAAGTGTCAAATCGAGAAATCAAGTCCATTTTAGAAAAGATTGTTAAACCTAACAGAAAGGATTGGAGTTTGAGACTAAATGACATACTTTGGGCTTATAGGATAGCTTACAAGGGACCAATAGGCATGTCACCTTACCGACTCATTTTTGGTAAACCGTGCCATCTCTGGTCGAATTAGAGCACAAGGCATTTTGGGCAGTTAAACAGTATAATATAGAGATGGAGTCTGCAGGAAGGTCTCGAAAGTTGGACATCCAGGAACTTGAGGAAATTAAAAACGATGCATATAAAAATACTCGAGTTTATAAAGAAAAGACAAAGGCATTTCATGATAAGTTGATCACTAGGAAGCAGTTTTCAATGGGACAAAAAGTCCTCCTATACGACTCCACTTTAAAAAATTTCGCTGGTAAGCTTCGATCTAAATGGATAGGTCTATTTACTATTACTAATTTATTCTCGAATGGTGTAGTAGAAATTCAAAGCGAAGAAACCCGAAAATACTTTAAGGTGAATGGTCAACGACTGAAACCCTTTTACGAAAATTTTCAAACACACATAGTTGAGGAGTTTGTTCTTGAGGAGCCCAGAATTTGAATTACAGGTCATCGAGCTAATGACGTTAAACAAAGCACTGTTGGGAGGCAAAGCAAATTTTTCTCTTTAGGCAAATAAAATTTTTGGAAGGTAAAACGGAAAGTGAAAATGCATGTCGAGGATCAGTTTTGTCTAAAGAAAAACTTGGTACTTAAGAATGTCCATTACGACTCACCTCTCTTTCTTGGGAACTTACCTGGTGCATTTATCACGACTATTTTACTAAATCCCATAGTCTTGGTTTTTAATAATTTATTTCTCGAATATTTAAGCATAGCATTAGCAAAGCTATATATTCGAGAAATAAAGATTACACATTTTAATTTTAATTTTAATTTTAATTTTAATTTATTTTTAATTTTAATTTTTATATATTTTAATTTTAATTTTAATTTTAATTTTAATTTTAATTTTTATTTTTATTTTACATGTAGACATTCCAAGATAAAGTTAAATCACCCATGTTAGCCCACAAAATTCTTTTAATATTAGCCAAGGCCCACTCCACCGACCCCCCATTTAAACTAATCCAATACCCAAGCTAACCCATTAACCAAAACTCAAACCCATCATACTTACCCAAGCCACCTATTTCAGATGACCATCCTTCAAACAGCCCGGTCGAACCACCGACCTCATTCGACAGCCAAGATCGTCCTTTCCCCGACCAATCTTCCATGCGTAGCAACTAATACAACCGGGCCTTCGAAAAGAACTCCAAGACCCCCGAACAACGGTGTTGAACCATATTCGACACAAAGACGAACCCGTGGTCGCCAATAGCCACCGTTGGCCGATTTATCAACTCCGACGGCAGACGATGTCGAAAATTACGAAGATGAAATGGACCACCACGACACTGACTTTTGCCCATGTGAGCACGACCGGTTTTGACAAGGAAGAGGATTCATGCCCCCGGAAAATAGATTCCATAAGAATCTAACATTCACGAACCCGGCACACCAAGAACAATTTGAACAAATTCAACATCGCCATTTTCCAATCTGTAAGCACGTAGACCCATTCTCATTATATTCTTTAGAAATTGAAGACTCTGTTAATCAATATTTTGATGCTATTGGGTGGACTGATTTTGTTGCCATTGATGAACCTACATATTATGAGTTGGTTTTTGAATTTTATTCTACATTTTACTTCAACCGCTCTGCTAACACTGTGGACACACCTCATGCTGTCAATTTTCACTTGCTAGGTGTGCTTTATAATCTGTCTATTTCTGAGTTTAATATTGCTTTGGGATTTGTTAGTGAAAACTATTTAGCAACTGATGACTATTATGAATCATATCTCGACATACCACCTGACTTTGATGCCAATGAAGCTTTAGCATTGTTAACTGAAATGAGACAGATATCGTACAACCTGAAGCATTGTAAAGACATAGGAATTCATAGTCCTGCACTTAGATACATACATAGATTCCTTGCTTTCAATTTTTCTGGATGTAATGATGTATCTGCCTCTTTAACTAAAACTGAATTATTCTTTCTATGATGCATGTATTTGGGTAGGAATGTGAATTTAGGATATTGGTTTGCTATTAAGTTTCAACATGTTTTGCGGTCGAATCGGCCACTAATTTTTGATACTTACATCACACGTTTAGCCTCCAATTTGAATCCATCAGCTATCAATTTTAGTTCTTTAAATTTGGCATACAAAACGGACTCTTTAGATATGTACTGCTTGGATACCATGGGGTTACTTGCCGGTACCCCTTCTTCTTTTTATTTTGTTCTTCTAGGTATGAGAACGGATCGGTCGCATAGAATGTTTCGATGAAGACACCAGCACAGAATGGAGCCTTTAACTTCCATCGAATCTTGGTTGACTCGAATCAAGGAAGGACTCGAATCTTTACGCACCTTGGTGATAGACATTTTCACACACCTACGAGACCACCCTCTACGACGTTGAAATACATGGGGAGTTAATTTTTCCTTTCCCTACTTACTTTTACTTTTTATCCTTTAAATAATTCAAATTACATTGGGACAATGTAAAATAAGCAGGGGGAGGGAAACATAAATTAGTTCTAATTTGCTTATCTGTTGTCACTGCTTTTGTATGTTTTTCGTGAAAGGTAAAATTTTTCTTTTGATAAATTGGGATGGTACACTTATGGTTTGACCTATTTAGCTATTTAGCTCTTTACATATAAACTTTCAATAGCCTAGACTTAGTGGGTAAGAAATTTTTAGGAATTATGAGTTTGCTTGACTACCTACCTTATATCACATTTCAATTTTCTGCTTTTCTTAAATTCAAAAAAAAAGAGAGAAGGAATAAAAAAAAGAAATAGATAATAATACTCCTCTGATACGAATGTTAAAAGTGAAAAACTGGGGTTGTTCATCAGGCCGAGTAATCAGAATGTGGTGCTTGGGTTGTCATCACTTCTCGCGTAAAAAGGTTAATGTGACTGTCTAATTTCTTTACACTCACTCCGCAAACCAGCTATCATGAGTTCGGCGAAATAACCCGCTTAGAGACATCTAAATCGAGTAATCGGAACATGGTACTTGGGTTGTCATCATGTCTCGAGTAAAAAATTCGAAAATATCCTAAGTACAAAAATAAATAAAAATAATAAAATGAAGGGTAGGTCTATTAAGCTCTAATAAATTCTAAAATATATTTACTTACTTCTTAGGCTAGGTTATTTTAGATGTTAATATGTAAAGTCTAAATTGTTGAATTGTGCAAACCATGGGGGTCAAGTCCTATTGTGGGGGAAATTTTTCCTTTTGCAGATACATGCATAATGCTCAAGGACTAGCATTAAATAAGTAGGGGGATTTGATTAAATGCTAAAAATATATATTTTATGTAATTTAATTGGCCAGTTTATGAAAATGCACCACTAATTTTCTCCATTTTATATTGAATTTTATATAGGGTGCAATTTGGGGTCAAAAGAGAAAAAGGAGAAGCAATTGGGCTAGATTGAAGAAATGAGCAAAGAAGGCGGGCTAAAGTAGAATTTTTCCAAGATGTAATTAGCAGAAATTTTATGTTGACTTAGTGGGAGATTATATAGGGATTTTTATATCATGAAATATTTTATTTCCTTGATTTTCTATGGCTAGCGGCTCTTAATTTAGCAAAGCCACTAGTATAAATAGAGGGCTACTTTGTTCATTTAGTCATCAAGTTTTTTAATCAAGCTTATATCTTTTGAATTCAATCTTTTCTTTCCTTTTTGCAAATTTAGTTCCTGACATTGATTCCTTATATTTTTCCATTTATTAGTCTCCAGCTTTGGAACCCAAACCTTGTGTCACCCACACCCACCTACTTTCATTTTTTTTTCATTTATTCAACCTTCTCCAATTATGCCCAATGCCAACATGCCCCAAACCTTAGTAAAATAACCCCCTTTCAGCTTTAGATTGGTGTTAACCTCGTCAAAGACTCGTGAGTTACGAACCCGAGTAATTTAACTCTTAATTTTTAGTATTTATTATTTCTCCGGATTAAAAGTATGACTTCGTTAACTCACAAAGTCAAATCAACACTAAGTCAAAAAAGACATCGTTTGAGTTAGTGTGGTTAAACGTACAGTTGGGATTCCGAAAGGATCGATTGTCTAATCGATTTTCCGTGAACACATTGGCGTGCCAAGTGGGGATTGTTGTTTGGTTCCGTCAAGGGAAGTAGTAACCAAATTTAAATGTCCTACGCGGTTGAGGACATTGGTTCGAGCTAGGCTCTTCTAGAACGCAAAGTTACCGGAGTTCTAAATCACAAACGTTTTGTTAGTTGTTCGATCGGTAAGGGTAAGTTATAGGACGTTCCATAACTAATTTACACAAGGAAGAGTTGGTGCCCAAGGCGTCCTTGGTAGCTATAACTAGCTTATTGGAAAAAAAGAGTTCATCTAATTTCAAGGATCGGTTCAAAGACGAGAAAACCCGTGCCTGAAGCTGAGCTAAGTTTAATTAATTTTTCTTCAAATTTATTTAACTGTTTTTATTATTTTATTTTCAGCTTTTACTTATTACGCATTTTTTCTATTTATTTCAGGTTTCAAATTTTATCCCCCCCGAACTTCTTGGGCACGACAGTTGCCTCGACATAAATCTGGTCAAGAGAGCAACAATTAGCAGTAAACCCTCTGAGGGATCGACCCTACTCACTATACTGCTTAAATTTGTAAATTCGGTATAGGATTATATTGGTGGAATTGACAACCATCAAGCTCCCCATGCAAAAATGCATTCTTCACGTCTATTTGCCATAAATTCTAATTTTTGAAAGCTGCAAGTGCTAATAGGACTCGTACAGTTGTAAGCTTTGCAACTGGACTGAACGTTTCATCATAGTCTAGTCTATATTGTTGAGAGAACCCTCGAGCTACTAGGCAAACCTTGTGTCTCTCTATTGATCCATCTGTGCGGCATTTTATCTTGTATACCCATTTGCAAGAAATATGCTTAACATTTTTTGGCATTGACACGAGCTCCCATGTCTGATTTCTGTCTAGCGCGGCAATTTCTTCTTCTATAACTTTAATCCATTCTATATTCTAGAACGCTTCATCGAATGTCTCTGGCTCTATTACATCTACTTCTGCTACTATGGTGGCATTGGCATATTTTGGATTTGGCTTTTTAATTCTTGTTGACCTTCTTAATGAAGTTGGTGTTTCCACTGTACTAGGCTCATCTTGTTCGCTTGGTTGTTGATACACACCAGTTTGCCAAGGACTTTAAGCTACACCTTCTTCGACATTGCCTTCGTCATTTACATCTTTAACTTCATCTAAACCCAATTGGATTTGAGAAGACTGCACCACGTCTTTAAAACTATCTAAGTTTGGCAATACTTTCTTGTCTGAGGACTACCATAAAGAAGATTCATCGAACACCACATTTCAGGATGTGTAGCAATTTTTGGTAGTCGGGTTACAACATCTCCACCCTTTTTTTGACTATCATATCCTACAAAAATACATCTAACAACCTTCTTGTCCATTTTACCACGTAAATGATTAGGTATAAATACATAGCAAACACATCCGAAAACTCTGAAATAACTAACTGAAGGTTTCATGTTCCAAAATTTTTCAAAATGTGAAATAAAACATAACCTATGTTGAGGAAGTCTATTGATCACAAATTCAACCGTCCTCATTGTTTCAACCCAAAAACGTCCTGGTACATTATTCACGTGAAGCATGCTTCAACAAATTTCTGCCAGATGTCTATTCTTCCTTTCTGCTACACCATTCTGTTGTGGAGTACTAGCACATGTGAACTGATGGCGTATTCGACATTCTTGAAAGAAATCACAAAACTCGTCTGAGGTATACTCTCCTCCATTGTCACTATGTAAACAATGAATTCTTTTGTCAACTTCCGCTTCTGCTACCTCATTGAACTCTTTGAACATTGAAAGAGTTTCAAAATTTTCCTTCATGAAGTAAATCCACACATACCTCGAGAAATCGTCAATGAAAGTCACAATGTATTTCATCCCACCAATGGATACTTGTTTAACTGGTCTAAACACATCAAAGTGGATCAACTCTAACAGTTTCTTCGCTTTAAATTTGGACTCTTCGTACGACAACTGGTGTGCTTTTCCATACTGACAGCCTGCACACACTGTGTCTTTTCTCACTTCAAGTTGTGGAAGTGCCTTCAACATTGACCTCTTCATCATCACATCTAATTTGGAATAGCTAATGTGACGTAGTCGCATGTGCCACACATCTGCTGTTTCATTCCTTCTTGTGTTGTTTACTTATGCATTTCTGCAGACATTACGTAGACTGATTACGACCTCTGTCCCTTCATCATCGGTTCTTCTATAACCTCCAGGTTTCGATACAACTTCACATCTTGTGGACCAAATAGAACAAAATGGCCAGAAGATGTTAATTGTGCCACTGAGAGAAGATTTTTCTTCATACCTAGGACATGGTAGACATTTTAGAGTGACACCTCGGTATCACTATATTGAGGAGAGACTACCGTATTACCGATGTGAGCTATCGATAACTTTGAGTTGTTCACAGTTACAACCACCTGCCTTCCTTTATACTCTGGTAGGTTCTACAGATTCTTTTTATCACCCGTCATATGATTTAAGCATCCCGAGTCGACGATCCAATCTTTCTTGTAATTAATCCTTTCAGATGTTGTTACTGTAAATAATGCCTCAGCATCCCATTCATCTTCTCTTTTGGAAGCAATTACATTACTCTCTATCGATTTTTTCTTCGACCAACAAGCTTTTGCCATGTAACCATTCTTCCTGCAATTATAGCAGTTCCCTTCAAACTTTTTACCGTGGTCTTGACTCTTCAAAGCTCCCCCTGTACGAATGCTCTCTTCGCCTTGATGACTTCTTACCTTGTCATTATTCTTTTTGGATCTATCAGCGGTATGTTGCTTGGAATTCCACTTGCCTCTATTGGCATAGAGTGCCTCTTCTTTCTTCTTCAACGAGACTCCTCCCATTTGCTTAGCTAAGGCTTCTTGACCAGCTAGCAAATTTTCGAATTCTACAAGCGATGGCTGAGTTTGCCACCCTTGTATGGCAGTAACGAAACTCTTAAATTCTGGCTTCAAACCATGAATGATGATTTGCTTCATCCTAATATCTCCAATATGAGCCTCCGAATCCAACTCAGAAATCTCCAGGCATAGAGTCTTTACTTTATGAAAATATTATGAGACCGCCATGTCGCGTTGTTACACCTACCACAACTCACTTTCTAAGAGTTAGAGCTTCGTATTATTCTTATTTGAGAACAGTTAGGCGAACGTATCCCAAACTTCCTTCAGAGTTTTAGCATCACGTATACGCTCAAGCACATCTTCTTCGACTGTGGTCTTTAAGGTGAACATTGCTTTACCCGTTTTGATTCTCCACTTCCGTAAGACACCATTCGTGTCTTCTGCTTGTAACGACATAACCTCAATTCCATTTACTACTTCCTACAAGTCTTAACCTTGCAAGTACAACATCATGTATATAGACCAAGAATTATAGTTTTGGTTGTTGAGTTTCTTGATTCCACCAACTGTAACACCCCATAACCCGAATCCGTCGCCAGATTAGAGTTACTAGGCATTACCGATCAAAATCTAACTCAGAATACTTCTGAGCCAACATCGATGATATTATTGTTGGTAAACCATTCAGATTATTAGATTCAATCCGAATAATCTCGTCGTTCTGGCACCTTAAATCGATAGTCTTTCTTTTGCAGTTAACCACAGCATCATGTAAAGTCAACCAGTCCATACCCAGAATTATATCAAACTCATCAAATGTCAACAACATCAAATCAGCCGTAAAATACAAATCTCGAATCATCAACGGACAATTCTTACACACTTTGTCAACCAAAACACACCGGCCTAGGGGGTTTGATACTCTAATCACAAACTCAGTAGACTCAACAGGCAAAGTCTTACTGGGTACTAAAGTCTCACACACATATGAATGAGTTGAACCAGGATCAATCAGTGCAATAACATTAGTATCATAAAGAGTGAAAATACCAGTAATGACGTCTGGGGATGAAGCCTCCTCACGTGCGCGAATGGCATAAGCTTTAGCAGGTGCACGTGCCTCAGATCTAACAGTTGTATCTTTAGTCCCCCTCTGATTTCCACTCATATTACTCGTGTTTCTGGGGGGTCTACCTCTAGTTGTAGTGTTACCTAATATCATATTATGTACCAGATTTTGATCCGCTAACTCTAGGCACTCACGAATGAAATGATCCCTCGATCCACATTTAAAACAGGCTCGATCATACAATCTGCAACTGTCGGGATGTCGTTTACCGCAATGTTCACACTCGGGTTGATTTGATCTGACATTACCCACACTAGCTACTGAAGTAGCTCTCGAGCTCATAGGCGGTCTATCCTGATCCCGGCGTGAATACCCCGCAACAGTCCTTGAACGACTAGTATCATTTCGAAACTTCTTTGAGGTCGACTAAAATGACTTACTAAATGATCTTTTACGGGAATCTCTAGCTTCAAAGTCAGCTTTTCTTTTCTCTTTTCCAAGCTCATCGGCTTTACAAGCTCGTTCAACAAGTACCACGAACTCTTTTATTTCAAGTATGCCAACTAACAATTTAATATCTTCATTCAGCCCATCTTTAAATCTTTTACACATAATAGCTTCAGTCGAAACACACTATCGGGCATACCTACTGAGTCTCACAAATTTTCGTTCATATTCTGTCACTGTCATCCGACCCTATTTCAATTCAAGAAATTCCTTGCGTTTCTGATCAATGAATCTCTGGCTGATGTATTTCTTACGGAACTCAGTCTGAAAGAATTCCCAGGTCACTCGCTCTTTCAGAGCCACCGATACTAGTGTATTCCACCAGTGATATGCAGTGTCCCTTAGCAAAGATATGACAGATTTCAAGCACTCATCAGGGGTGCAAGATAACTCATCAAACACTCGAATAGTATTATCGAGCCAGAATTTAGCTCGCTCAACATCATCATCATCAATGGCTCTGAACTCTTCAGCCCCATATTTTCAGATTTTATCAATAGGAGGCTTAAGTAATCTCAACGGATCGCTCACCTGAGGTATAACAGGAATCGAAGATGGACTAATCGGGGGTGGAGGTTGTTGTACAGCCGGATTAGTTCGAATATATTGAGTAAACCAGTCATTCATCATTTGGTAAAAGGCTTGTTTAGCCTCTCCCTCCTGATCACTCGAGGTCGGTCTAGAATCTATCGGCTCTGTCCCTTGCGCGAGAGCAGGCGCTATACTCTTAACATCATCGGCTATGGCTCGATCGGGATCCATTTCTATACAAAAACATATTTTCAGATGTCAGAAGTCATCACACTATCGCAGTATAAATTATGACATGTATAGCTAGACTCACACGTGCTACGTTAGTCCTAGAACCGACTAAACCGTAGCTCTGATACCAATCAAAATGTAACACCCCATAACCCGAATCCATCGCTAGATTAGAGTTACGAGGCATTACCGATCAAAATCCAAATTAGAATTTTTTTTTACCTAATCAACTCAAGTTAGACAGCATATAAAATACTTATATATATTTTATACATATACAAAACACCACTTAGCATATAAATTACAGCTTGATACGTACAAACTTCATAAATTTTATTACATCTAAAATCATATATCATACCAATCAAAATGAATCAAGTACAAAGCTGTATAAGTATAATTACAAACATCATATTATTCAAATTGTTAACAAAAGCATAAAGATTATGTATAACTAGTATAGATGTGCCATTATTAATAACTAGAACGAAATCATAAAAATGGATTATTTTCGTATGATTACTTAGGTTCATAACTTTTAAACTAATCAAAAATTACAAGCAACCTAAAACACATTTAATTTAATAACATTAAATTCATGTACCATACACATTCGAATATATATATAACATGCTCTTTTTATAGCCTTAACATTAAACCAAATCCATTTGTATCACATTGTATTATCTATCACAAGTTTCTACCATATCCGAATACACATGGCCTACAATACCAATCTAAAATCAAACATGCATTAATCAAATTTCATATATTAACCATATTTCAAAAATCCAACTATATATTTATCATTTACCAAATCAAATCTCAATATCATAACTCAAGCATATATCCAACATTTATTTCATTTCAATTTACTAAGAATACTAAATATTACAACATAGGTAATCTACCTTATTTGGACAGCTTTTATTCATGAATTTGGTCAGCATATATAAAACAGTTTGGGCAGCATTTAAGCATCAAAATTGGACAGCATATATGTAACAAATTGGGCAGCATTTAAGCATCAAAATTGGACAGCATTATGTAACAAATTGGGCAGCTTTTATGCATCACAATTGGACAGCATATATGTAATAAATTGGGCAGCATTTAAGCATCAAAATTGGACAGCATTATGTAACAAATTGGGCAGCATTTATGCATCAAAATTGGACAGCATAAATGTAATAAATTGGGCAGCATTTATGCATCAAAATTGGACAGCATATATGTAATAAATTGGTTCAACTCATAACTAAATCAATACATCATCCAATGCATAACTATTGTACATATACTAATCACTTAATCAAATTTAACATGTCCAAACTATATATATATCACATTTATTATCATATCACAAACTTATACCATAATTCAACACGCAAAATTATAAACATCATTTTCATGACCATTAAAACCATGTGCATAAACGCCAAACTCGATCAAAATAAGATGAGTCATTTTCACATGGCCATTTATATACATGTTCCAAAACTAACCAAAAGCATAAGCAAGCCTGTACATGCCATAATATCGAGTTTAAAAATTTATCAAAGTACCCAAAAGATGTCGATAGTGTGATAGACTTTGTTGACGGTCCCCGAGCTCGTAACCAACCTCCAAAATCTAAAAAAAATGAAAAGCAAAATACACACAGTAAGCTATTTAAGCTTAGTAAGTCATAAGCAAACCTTATTCATTTTCATTTTTACGTTAATATCAAACTACTTTACCAAGCCAACCAAATCAAATATAAGTAAACATTAAACTTTATAAAAACTCAAGGCACAAATACTCAAATTCTTGTATACTTAGCATTTTATAATTAAAAACTATGATAATAGGCCGATTTCCCTATACCACCAAATCACTTATAAATATGAACATGCTCACACATTATTCATATATCAATCAACTTTGAATCATCAATTCAATATACAACTTACCTTAAATTTCATAGCATGATATAAATACATACCTGAACATTATTAATTCGACTGCACATTCAGTCATCACTTAACATTTCCCGTTGAACCACTCGGAATTAAAAAGGATACACGGATAGTCGGAAACTCGTACAATGCCAACGTCCCAGACGTGGTCTTACATGTAATCACATATCGATGCCACTGTCCCAGACAGGGTCTTAGACGTTAACACAAGTCGATGCCAACGTCCCAAACGTGGTCTTACACGATGATTAAATACTAAAGTTACATATTTTATGTAATTAATTTGGTTAATTTAAGAAAGTGCACCACTAATTTTGCCATATTTATTGAATTTTGTGGAGGAATGCAATTTGGGGCTAAATAGAAGAAAAAGGAAACAATCGAGCTAGATTGAAGAAAGAAGCGAAAAAGGAGGGCCATGGAAGAATTTTTCCAAGTTTAACTAGCTGAAATTTTTGAGTTAGTGGGAGAATATTATGGGATTTATTTTATTATGTGATATTTTTTTCCTTAATTTCCTATGACTAGTTGGTTCCTAATTTAGTAAATCTTCTAGTATAAATAGTGCTTGTATTGTTCATCATTTCATCAATAAAAAAAATATTAGCTTTTATCTTTCAATTCTCTCCTTTCTCACGTAGCCTTTGTTATTTCTTTAAGTTTGTTTTCCTTCAATTTATTAGTTCCAATAGCCTACCATCCATCTCACCTTTATTTTCAACTTTTCACAAATTTATTTATTGTCTTTAGTTTTTTTAACTTTCAATTCCTAAAACTTCCAGCTTGTTACTAGTTGCCATTTACAACCTTTTTTTTTTCAAATTCCATTTTTCAACCACCCCACTTTAATATATTCCAACTCCCATACTCAATCACATCACCCACCTTTTCACCCATTTACCTTATTAATTTTTCAAATACCAACATGTCCCAAACCTTAGCCGACTAAACTCATTTTCAGCTTTAGGCCGAAATTAACCTCGTCAAAACCCGTGAGTTACGAACCCGAGCCATTTAACTCCTAAAATTTTAGTACTTATTACTTCTCCGAATTAAGAGTATGATTTTGTCAGCTCATAAAGTCAGATCAACACTAAGTCAAAAAAGACGTTGTTTGATTTGGTGTGATTAGACGTACAGTTGGAATTCCGAAAAGAACGTTTCTAATCGGTTTTCTGTGAACACATTAGCGTGCCAAGTGGAGGCTGCTGTTTGATTCCGTCAAGGGAAGTAGTAACCAGATTTAAATGTCCCACGCGGTTGAGGGCATTGGTTCGAGCTAGGCTCTTCTAGAACGCAAAGCTGCCGGAGTTCTAAATCACGAACGTTTCGTGGTTGTTCGATCGGTAAGAATTAGTTATTGGATGTTCCATAACTAATTTACACAAGGAAGAGTTGGTGTTCGAGGCGTCCATGGTAGCTATAACTAGCTTATTAGAAAAGAGGAGTTCATCCAATTTTAAGGATCAGTTCAAAGACGAGGAAAATTCGCGCCTAAAGTTGAGCTCATTCTAATTAATTCTTCTTAATATTTATTTCACGGTTTTTATTATTCTGTTTTCAACTTTTACTTTTGACATTATTTTTCAGTTAATTTCAGGTTTTCAAATTTTTATCCCCCCGAACGTCTTGGGCACGACAGCTGCCCCGACAAAAATCTGGTCAAGAGAGGAACAATTTGCAGTAAACCAGTCTCTGAGGGATCGACCCTACTCCCTATACTGCATAATTTGCAAACTAAGGTGTAGGTTTATATTGGTGGATTCGACACCCATCAGTTTTGGCGCCGTTGCCGGGGACTGGCAACACTTATAATTGTTTAAATCATCTTCATGACTAGATCTTCATCCAGAGATCTCGAATACGACCTAGAGATCGAAAAATCAGCACGAGGACGACGAAAAGAGACGGAAGCTCTTAAACGTGCAAGTAAAGCAGAAGTTGAGCTAGGACAAGGGCTCTTAGAAACCGACATTGAAAAATTGAGACAAGCAATTCGTGCAGAGGCAATTCGACGTGGGAAACAAGTCGAAGTGGTTGATCCTGAAACCAAACTACTTTCTGAAACAAAAGAAGTAGAAGACAACCTCAGCGAACCAGAAAGGATGGCGAACCGAACCATTCATCAACTAGCCGATGCTCTCAACGAGCAAACACCGTTATGCATAACTATCCAGTCGGAGAAACCCCGTTCGAGTTGAAGTCAGGCCTGATTCACCTTTTGCCCACTTTTCGAGGCTTGAAGAATGAGAATCCACATACCCACTTGAGAGAATTCCACATGGTCTGCTCAAGCATGAAACCACAAGGAGTAATCGAAGATGAAATTAAACTACGGGCCTTTCCTTTTTCTTTAGTTGATACAGTAAGAGAATGGTTATTTTACTTACCCTCTAGTTTGATTACAATGTGGGATGACTTATCTCGTATTTTTCTTGACAGATTTTTCCTAGTATTGCGAGCAGCTGAACTTAGGAGAGACATAGTGGGAATTCGACAAATGGAGAGTGAATCGCTCTACGACTATTGGGAGCGATACAAAAAACTGTGTGCAAGTTGTCCTCAACACGGTTTGACCGAGCAATCACTTCTTCAATATTTTTACGGGGGTTTGCTCCCTATGGAAATGAAGATGATTGACGCTGCTAGTGGAGGGGCGCTTGTCAATATGACTCCTCGAAGGGCAAGAGAACTGATATCCACCATGGCAGCAAATTCTCAACAGTATCGGCCAAATTTAGAACCCACAAGAAGGGTTAATGGGGTAAACGTTTCATCCTTAGAAGATAAATTGGACAAGCTCACTAATATTGTTCAATCCATGCTTACAGAAAAGAAGAATCCGACCCAGCTGTGTGGAATTTGTACTACATCTGAACATCCGACGGATTTGTGCCCAATCCTTAACGAAAATTCAACGGCACATGTTGACGATGTCGGAGGCTTTCCGAGACCTCCGCAAAGACGCTATGATCCTTTCTCAAACACTTACAATCCTGGGTGGAAGGATCATCCCAACTTGAATTACGGAGCTAGTCCCCCATATAATCTGTCATACCAACCGAGACCTTTGCAACCACCGCAACTGCCACCCAAGCCGAGCACATCTCTAAAAGCTATTGTGGAAAGACTTGTCGTCGATGCTGTAAAATATCAACAGAGGACAGATGCATCAATACAGGAGTTAACTAATCAAGTTAGTAAACTCTCGATGGCAATTAATCATTTGGAATCTCAAGGTAAATTACCTTCCCAGAGAGAGTCGAATCCTAGGCAGAATGTAAGTGCAATAACTCTTTGTAGCGTAAAGATTCTGGAAACAGTTCTAGACAAAAGTCATGGGCAAGACAAAGAACGAGAAAAGCAGATCTCTTATCCAAAAGTCAGACCGGAATCAGAAATTCAGAAACCATTCGTGATGCCACCTCATTTTCCAGAGAGCCTCGCAAAGGATAAGAAAGCGAAGGAGGAAAAAGAAATCATTGAAACATTGAGAGAGGCAGAGGATCAAAACAAAACAACTTTCACGTGCCCTTCCGGAATGTTTGCATATAGACGAATGTCGTTTGGACTCTGTAATGCTTCGGCCACCTTCCATAAATGCATGGTGCGCAAATTCTCCGATTATGTCGAGAAAATCATTGAAGTCTTCATGAATGATTTCACGGTGTACAGATTTTACAGACGATTCATAAAAAACTTCTCGAAGATCATGCAACCGCCTTGCAGTCTATTACAAAAGGATAAAGAATTTGAATAACACAGGTCGTCGAGCTAAACGACATTAAACAAAGCGCTGTTGGGAGGCAACCCAAATTTTCTTTTCCTTTATGCAAATAAATTTTTTGGTAAAATAGAAAATGAAAATGCATGTCGAGAATTAGTTCTGTCTAAGGAAAGACTTGGTACTTAAGTATGTCCATTGTGACTCACCTCTCTTTCCTGGGAACTTACTTGGTTCATTTATCACGACTATTTTACTAAATCTCGTATTCTTGGTTTTTAATAATATTTCTCGAGTTTATAGCTTAGCTAATAAATTTGAAAAAAAATTCCTATTATTATTTTTTTACTATTTTATTTTATTTTCATTTTTATTTTTGCAGGAAAACATTCCAAGACAAAATTAAATTCCACATGTCAACCCACAAAATTTTTTTTATTTCGGTTAAGGCCCACTCTACCTACGAGACTGGCCTCCACGACGTTGAAATACATGGGGAGTTTCTTTTTCTTTCTTTCTCCTACTTATCTTTACTTTTATTATTTAATCTTACATTGGGACAATGTAAAATAAGTAGGGGGAGGGAAATATAAATTGGTTCTAATTTGCTTATCTGTCATCGCTATTTTTGCATGTTTTCGGTAAAAGGTAAAATTTTTCTTTTGATGGTACACTTATGGTTTGACCTATTTAGCTATTTAGTTCTTTACACATAAACTTTTCAATAACCTAAACTTCGTGGGTAAGAAATTTTTAAGAAATTTTTGGGAATTATAAGTTTGCTTGGCTGCCTACTTTTTATCATATGTCAAATTTTTTAATGCAAAAAAATAAAAATAAAAATACTCTTCTGATACGAATGTTAAGAGTGAAAAATTGGGGCTGTACATCGGGCTGAGTAACCGGAATGTGGTGCTTGGGTTGTCATCACATCTCGCGTAAAAAGGTTCGTGTGGCTGCCTAATTTCTTTGCACTCACTCCGCTAACAAGTTATCATGAGTAGGGCGAAATAACCCGCTTAGAGACATCCGAATCGAGTAACCGGAACATGGTGCTTGGGTTGTTATTATGTCTCGCTTAAAAAAAATTCGAAAATGTCCTAAGTACAAAAATAATAAAATGAAAGGTAGGTCTATCAAGCTCTAAATTCCAAATATATTTAATTACTTCTTAGGCTAGGCTATTTGAGATGTTAATGTGCTAGGATTAAATTGTTGAAATGTGCAAACCATGGGGGTCAAGTCCTATTTTGGAGAAAATTTTTCCTTTTGTAAATACATACAAAATGCTCGAGGACTAGCATAAGCTAAGTAGGGGAAATTGATTAAATACTAAAGTTACATATTTTATGTAATTAATTTGGTTAATTTAAGAAAGTGCACCACTAATTTTGCCATATTTATTGAATTTTGTGCAGGAATGCAATTTGGGGCTAAATAGAAGAAAAAGGAAACAATCGGGCTAGATTGAAGAAAGAAGCGAAAAAGGAGGGCCATGGAAGAATTTTTCCAAGTTTAATTAGCTGAAATTTTTGAGTTAGTGGGAGAATATTATGGGATTTATTTTATTATGGGATATTTTTTTCCTTAATTTCCTATGACTAGTTGGTTCCTAATTTAGTAAATCCTCTAGTATAAATAGTGCTTGTATTGTTCATCATTTCATCAATCAAAAAAATATTAGCTTTTATCTTTCAATTCTCTCCTTTCTCACGTAGCCTTTGTTGTTTCTTTAAGTTTGTTTTCCTTCAATTTATTAGTTCCAATAGCCTACCATCCATTTCACCTTTATTTTCAACTTTTCACAAATTTATTTATTGTCTTTAGTTTCTTTAACTTTCAATTCCTAAAACTTCCAGCTTGTTACTAGTTGCCATTTACAACCTTTTTTTTTTCAAATTCCCTTTTTCAACCACCCCACTTTAATATATTCCAACTCCCATACTCAATCACATCACCCACCTTTTCACCCATTTACCTTAATTAATTTTTCAAATACCAACATGTCCCAAACCTTAGCCGACTAAACTCATTTTCAGCTTTAGGCCGAAATTAACCTCGTCAAAACCCGTGAGTTACGAACCCGAGCCATTTAACTCCTAAAATTTCAGTACTTATTACTTCTCCGGATTAAGAGTATGATTTTGTCAGCTCATAAAGTCAGATCAACACTAAGTCAAAAAAGACGTTGTTTGATTTGGTGTGATTAGACGTACAGTTGGAATTCCGAAAAGAACGTTTCTAATCGGTTTTCTGTGAACACATTGGCGTGCCAAGTGGAGGCTGCTGTTTGATTCCGTCAAGGGAAGTAGTAACCGGATTTAAATGTCCCACGCGGTTGAGGGCATTGGTTCGAGCTAGGCTCTTCTAGAACGCAAAGCTGCCGGAGTTCTAAATCACGAACGTTTCGTGGTTGTTCGATCGGTAAGAATTAGTTATGACGTTCCATAATTAATTTACACAAGGAGGAGTTGGTGTCCGAGGCGTCCTTAGTAGCTATAACTATCTTATTGGAAAAGAGGAGTTCATCCAATTTCGAGGATCGGTTCAAAGACGAGGAAAATTCGCGCCTAAAGCTGAGCTCATTCTAATTAATTCTTCTTAATATTTATTTCACGGTTTTTATTATTCTGTTTTCAACTTTTACTTTTGACATTATTTTTCTGTTAATTTCAGGTTTTCAAATTTTTATCCCCCCGAACGTCTTGGGCACGACAGCTGCCCCGACAAAAATCTGGTCAAGAGAGGAACAATTTGCAGTAAACCAGTCTCTGAGGGATCGACCCTACTCCCTATACTGCATAATTTGCAAACTAAGGCGTAAGTTTATATTGGTGGATTCGATACCCATCACACGATAACACATATCGGAAATCCTATGTCATGACATATGTATCCTATCTATTCCTAAGGTTCGTACGGGACTTTCGGACAATATATCTCGATCGAATCGAACTCGAATATAGCTCATTTGCTCAATATACATTCGGCCATACACAAATATATTCACAAAAATTCCACCCAACATGTAACATATATATTATCAAATTTAATGACATTTATATGCTTATAGACTTACCTCGGATGTTGTCGACTGCTAAATCGGCTACTCAACTACTTTTGTCTTTCCCCGATCCAAATTCGATTTCTTTAATTCTTGATCTAAACATATTCAAATTAAGTTTATTTAAACACCATTCTATTCAATTTAGCCTAAAAACACATGAATGGACAAAATTACAATTTTGTCCCTAACATTTTACACTTTTTACAATTTAATCCTTTTTGCTCAAAACACAAAATACACAAATTTTGACTACACTCCTTAAAGGCTGAATATTCCTATTGTCTATACAAGCTCATGCATTTCATTTATTTCACATTATAGTCCTTCAAAAAATTTATTTTCACAATTTTACCCTAATTACTCAATTTCACCAAAAATTCAAAAACAAATCTTGTTAATCTAACAAATATATTTCATATTTCACCTACTAACATCATAAAGCTCAAGCATTCATCAATGGCACATTTCAAAATCATCTACAATTCACAAAAATAAGACATGGGTTTTGAAGAACACGAAGCAACGACCTCAAAAACGTAAAAATTATCAAAAACCGAAGTAAAACATACCTTTAATCAAGCTAGTTTTGTGCTGAAACCTTAACAAGCATGGATGACTTCTTTCTTTGCTATATTCGGCCAAGAAAGATGAAAAATGACCCTTTTTTTTATGTTTTAATATAACATATATTAACATCAATTTTAGTTTACAAATTTAACCTTAAATAAATAAATTATAAAATATATAATATAAGGGCAATGTTGACCATTGCCACCCACTATCATCTAAATGGCTTAATTGCCATTTAAAACTCCCATTTTTGAAAGACAACAACAATTGGGTGCTTTTAGACTTGACCCCTATTTTTTTTATTTTACGCGATCAAGTTATTTTCTTTAGTCGGATACTCAAACGACGAAATTAAATCATGAAATTTTCACACAAGTAAATTCACACATAATAAACACAAAAAATAATATTAAAATATTTTTAAGACTCAAATTTGTGGTTTCGAAACTACTGTTCTGATTAGGGTGAAAATCGGACTGTTACACCAACAACTTGAAGATCGCCCATCCTAACAGCGCTCAAGACAACCTGGCTCGAATACCAGATTGTAAAACTAATAGCTGACAAACGACAGAAAATAAAAAGAATAAATAACTCAGAGGAAGAATGAGATTGCAAAGGGATGATAATATTATTCAATGAAATGATTGTATATTTATAGACTTAGCAAAGACCTATTTTTAGGCAAACAAATTCACTAAAAATTTGGTAACAACCAAATAAATAAGTAACCAAAAATAGCTAATAAATAAATAGAGAAAATATGGAGATAGAGTTGTTCAACAAATGACCAGATGTTGATGTTGATATCTTCAATATTGGCAGGTTTGGGAGCAGGACGGTAGGAAACGCTATCGAATCGGCCTTTCTCCAAGAGTTGAACAATGGCGTAGGCCTCTTTCTCTGCTGTCTTGCTGAGCAGGTAACGAGACTTGAAGTTGGGGCAGAGTCCGATCAAACACCTTTCATTTGCTTTCTCTTCAGCTTCCTTTAACTTGGTTTCAGCCATCTCAAAGATCTTGTGATCAACCATGGTCAACCATTTGTCCACGTCGTTGTAAATCGTATGGCCTTGGAGTTTAGCAGCATCAACGGATTGCTGGACTCTCTGTCTTGCATCTTTTAGGTCGTTCACTCTCTCCCTGAGATTCTCAAGGTTGGTTTCGTAGTTTAGGAGGTAAGTCATCCATTGTTTGATGAGATCAACTGCCAACTCCCCAGCTTTTCCGCCAATCGACGCAATGCCAGCTTCCATTTCTTTCTCTTTCTCAACTTCTGCTAAAGTAAAGAGGGCCCTGTTTGTTTTATAGATAACCAATACATTCAAGTGAACGAGAGACTAGCTGTCTTGTAAAATAGGACTATAGAAATGGTCTATGGTTAATAAATTATTGTAATTTCTTGGTTTCTTCCCCTCCTAACCACACCGACCGGGCAATAAAGGATTCAGTTTGTTGGGAAATTTGAAGCTATGCACAAATATCTCTGAAAACTATTGGCAACAATAAAAGGAGAGAGAGAGAGAGCGACCATTGAAATATGCTCTGTCACTTAACTTTGACCAAAAGAAACTCTTAAACTAACTACTACGAGTTTAGAATTGCTGTTGCTGCTGTGGCATATATTGTTTATTAAGAAAATTAATTTTATTTATGTAAAATTGGTTTTAAAATTTTCTTCAAGAAAGTAATTCATCCTAAGAGAACTTTTATTTTAATGATTTCAAAATTTATAAATGTTGAATAATGTTTTATATTTAAAATAAAATCTAAAATATGTAAAATTCTCCTTTTAGTGTTTGTAATTTGGGGAAGGTTTTGTTTCTGAGGGAAGACTGAAAAAGTTAAAAAGGACTGTTTTTCTCTTCTTTGTCAGGAGATAGAGACTTTAAGATTCAACGAAACTGCGTTAGGGAAAAAATCCAACTCAATTCCAAATTTAAAAAATCGACCTATATATCTAAATTGATTTGAGCACAAATAATTTGATTTAAGTAACTTGAAATTTAAGTTGAATCTAGCATTTTCGTCTATATATATTTATATTTTTCTTAAATAAATTGATTTAATAAAATTATCCATAAATTACATTAATAATTCCAAATTAAATATGGAAACAAATATTAACTCGTTATCTAATACATAGATAGGATCCTAAATCCGCGATATAGATAGGATCCTAAATCTATCGCGGATTATGCATACATAACTCGTATAGTTTAAGTAAAAAGTTGAATTCAAATAAATACATTCACAATAGTAAAATCCAATCCATAATCCAAGAAATGAGAAAATATTGGTATTACATGATAAATAGAAAATAAACGTGATAATCGACCGTTTATCTTTATGATGAATGTTGATAGTTACCGTTAAAGATAAAATTAAAACAAGTAGTTAATTTTTTTGTAATTTGATGTCAATGAAATCAACATTTCGCCCTACTTCTCATCTGAAGCATAGTAAACTATTTATTTACTAGGGAAAAGAAAGAAGGTTTGCCAAAAGAAAACAAAGCATAAATATGTAGGTGAAACATAAACATCGAAAATTTTAAACTCAACCACCTAAACATACTGATTCTGAGTCTCCCACATCCTCTTCAATTACCGCACTCTTATCTTCCCTAGTTAGGCTCATGCTTGATGCTGATGACCCCGCTATCTCTGAGACTCCTTTGTTCAGAAAGATCGCCTTCCGCTTCCGTCTGCTATGCTGCCATTTGCTCATTAGATCGGAAACCTCAACCCGATCATTTCTTCTGCCGCCCATTACTGGCTCTCTCAATTCCTCTACGCTTGCATCTCTTTCGACACCTGCTGATGCTGTGAATGGAAAGAATAGCTGTCTAAAGCAACCGACGAGAAGTATGAGGAAGAACATGTATACATAGAGCGATGTCCATACAGACAAGGTCCACTTCCAATTGTGGACCAACTGTTTAGACCATGGCAACTGTGAGTTCATGATGATTTCCGCTTCGTACAACTGTGGAAGCGACAAAGTTCCGGCCCTCGGAGCCAATGTTACCCTCACGGCTTCACTTCTGGGATATTCTTCTTTATATCTCAGTATCTCAATCTTCACCTTTTGCGTCTCACTTGAAATTCCGAGTAAGAGAGGTATAGCCATAAAAAATGTACGTGCAAGCCGAAGTGGTAGACTTGTAAAGCGCAACATAACAGGCTGGCTAGACTCACCAATTACATCTCCATTGATTGATAGCAGTTCTGCATTCAACTGATCAAACAAACACTATGGTAGATTACATGCTTTGTAACCATCAAAGACACCCAAAGAGTTGGGGTCGAAATGCACCACATTAGCTTATATCAGCAACAAACAGAGGGAGGGTAGGCCTTTCACTATTAGTAAACAAGTTGTCTACACGTGTAAGAGGCTTCTATCCTTACTTCACATTGCCAAATCTAACCCATCATGGGCTTAGCATGTCTTGTGAATTACCTTTCAGCTAACACATTTTATTAGTTTTTAACCCATCTTGCCTTAAATTTAGATACCCTCTTTTTCGGTCTAGTAAAAAATTTAATTGGAATTTTAAAGAACGGTGTCAACTGGGGGTGAAAAGAGATAATTCAATCCACTATGAACAAAAAATTGGAAGAAGTAAGAATAAAATCAGAATACCTGAAACATTCCAATTTCTCTGTTGAAATCAGATTCAGGCATCAAAAGAAGCAAATAAACATGAAAGGTATGACCAACGGGAACACCCATCTGCTTCTTCCTATAACAGCTGCCATCAAATCCACCTCCACCAGCACAAAACACCGCCGTAGGATTCACCTCTGTGTAATCAAAGAACAATTTTTCTCTAACGAAAACAGGCTCCTCCGCCCAAAGTTGCACCAACCAAATTCCCACAAAAGCAGCCAAAACCATCAGAAAAACCAACACCATGCACATTTGAGCAGCACCAACAAGTCCTAACCCAACTCTCTTGACCAAGACGGTGCTACCGTGGGTGATGCTGGAAGGTAGCTTTTGAACCACCGTTTCGACGTTGGCTGTCGTCTCTTCGGCACGGCGGTAGGACTCAAAGGCCGCCCATAAGAGGGTGAAGAAAGGGGAAGAAAGAGTGGTGAAACAGTTGTAAAGGAGATCAGCTTGAAGAGATACTAAGGTATTGAACCAGTCAGCTGGTTTTGGTGCTTCTACTACTTCTGCTTCTTTCTCCTCCATTTCAGGTGATGAGAGCATGAGAGAAAGTGAGACTGAATTTGTGTGTTTGGGGATTGGTATGACCCAACTGCAATGTAAAGTTGCTTTTGCATGAGCAAAGAAACGTGGAGACAAGCCAAGGTAGACTATCGACAGGTGTTATTCAATCTTGAATTTCCACAATATTTTAGTTTTGGGAATATTTTTCTTTTCAAAAAAAATTAATGTTTTTTCGGCAAATGATTTTTTTTGGATTTTCTATTAATTTAAATTTATTGCTTAAATAACTCAGCTTTGAATTTAAAACAAACTTTTACCTTTACTAATAAATATTAGATGTTGTAGCAAAGCTCTTAAGAATCTATTCATCTCGAAATCTACAATCATTACAAAAATATAGCTATCAAACTCTAAATATGAATTATAAAATTAAAAATATATATATATAAAAACTTTACTTGTTTATGGTACTACCTATTTTTTTATCCAATTAATGCAGAGTAAAATTATTAAAAATAATAATTAAGTATAATTTAAATATAAAAATTATTTTTATAATTCAAATATTATAAAAATAAAAATAAAATTTGTACAATATTCTTCAACCAAATATTTATACAATAAAAAAAATTCACATATTAAAAGTTTTGCAATTTTATTTTACTTTTCGTAGATAATATAGAATTAATATCAATATATTAGATTAGATTGTAAATGCATTATTTATAAATACGGAATATAAATTTATTATATAAAAATTTAAACTAGATATTTAATTTTTTTAATTTTTCGGTTAATAAAAGAAGTAGCATTTTAAATATAAAATAATTAAATATAAATTTTAGCCTTTTTACATATTAATATTTAAATCTGTTTAACAAAGGTATATTGTAACAAAACTAAAATTCTTATTTATAACTTGTTTGGTTACTCATAAAATAATTGGAGGAAAAAACTTATTTATTACATGTATTACAATAGTTAAATATAAAATAAAAAATAGTTAACACAAATTTAAAATTAAAGTGTAAACATCGTAGCTAGTCACCCAACTATCAAAAATTTTTATTTTAGACACTCAAAATAGAAAAAAATTTTCCATTTAGGCACTCTGATTACATTACATGGTTTGATTATTTTGGTTAATCTCATTAAAATCTCAAATAGAAATCTGAAATGATATTTCTTTTTCTTTTTCTTTTTGATTCTTTTATTCCTTTTTTTGATTCTTTTTCTTATTCTCTTTCTTCTTTTAACCCTAGTCGTCGTTGGTCGGAGAGCTTCACCATTAGTGCTTCAACAAATACAAAACCACTATCAAATGATAGGTCTCAACACCCTCTATCCATCATTCGATTTAGATTTTCCCAAAAGGCGACCAAAACCTACAAAATCCCAACCAAAAGTTCGAAGATAAAAACCCCAATCTATCGGCGTCCACCGTTGGATTGATGCAAGCCCGAGATATGTTGCTCTCCTCGACCCTTCTCTATTTTCACCGTTTGAATTGTTGAATGGAACTTCAATGCCCAAACAACTAAGAAGCCCTAAAAGATAAGTTCTCTGTATGTTTTTTTTTCCTTTTTTATTCTTTATTTGATTTTTGCTTTGCTTTTTGCTCTTTGTTTTTTGCTTATTTTTATTTCATTAATCCTCTGTCGTAGGTTTAGATTTGAGGCTATTTAATTTTTTTTATTTGCTTTATTCAAATTGTGGTTTGATGGTTGTTGGTGTGTGGGTAAGGCTATGATTGGTTTAGTTTAAGGTTTGGTTTGGTTAACGGGTGAGGTTTATTGTAATGAGGGGAAGGGTGGTGAAATGGATAGCTTGAATGAGGTGGTGAAAATTGGTGGAGTGAATTAAGGTAGTAGGGTAGTATGGGGGAGATGGTGTGCATGAGTGAAGGTGAGAATTGGAAGAGAGCCGAAAGGGGGCTGGATTAGGGGTTGATGATGGTTGGTTGGTGGCACTTTAGTTCCAGGCGACAGTGAATGTGGATGCAAGTTAGTGGAAATGAATGTTGGTAAGGGAAAAAATGATTGACAAATGGGGTTGGTGATGGATGGGAGTTAATGGTACTTGGTTAGGGAGAGGTGGTTGTTCTTTGATGTTAGTGATGGTGAAAGTTGGGCAATGGCACAAATTTATTTCCTATTATATGGAAAATTAAAATTTATTTCCTATGACACAAATCTAGGTGTTCCCATGATATATTGAAGGGTAACAAAGGAGACCTTTTCTTATTTGTTAGATTGCATGAGATTGAAGCTTGTTGGATGGAAAACGAAAAACACTTTCTTTAGCGAGTATAATAACTCTAACTAAAAGCGTGCTTACGTCTATCCCATCCCATTCTATGCAAATAGTGTTGTTACCTAAGGGTGTGTGTGCCAAGATAGAAAAAATCATCCAGGGTTTCATTTAGGGCTCTACAGACGACAAGAAAGGGGTACATTTGGTGACTTGGAAAAATGTTTGCAGGGATGTCAAACAAGGTGGATTGAACTAAGGAATTTGGCCGATTTTAATCAAATTTTCCTTTTTGCTCTGGTGCAGAATGAACAACACTTATAGGTGAGGGTTTTACGGCATAAATACAAGTGGAGTTGCACAATTCCAACATTTATTGATAGGAATAATTGTTCTTGTATTTGGAGGGGGATTGCCCAAGTCTAGGGTCATGTAAAGAGTGAAATTTGCTAAAGGATGGTTGCTTGACTATGAGCCACTGATTGAGTTAGTTAAGGCTAACACTATGGTGCTGTAAAGTTCCACTTCTATGGCTTTGATGATGAATGTTGATGGGTCATGGAAATGGGATCAATTTGAGCATTTTCTCTCAAATCATGGTAAGGATAGAATGGTAGATGTTTTTTCGCCTTTAAAGGATGAAGGTGCAGACCTTAGGGGATGAAGATGGGACTCGAAGAAACACTTCACTGTCAGGTCAACTTATAAATCTATGCAACATTCTTTAAATAATCAAGACCAGCTTTGGGAAACTATTTGGAGGGTTAAGGGGCCACAGTGCCTTCAAAGTTTACTTTGGCTCATTGGTAATAAGAAATTGTTAACAAATGTTGAACGCACACGGAGGTATATGTAAGACAAAACATATTGTTATTTCTCTGATGCGACGATTCAGGATATCGAGCATGTATTTTAATCCAGTGTCAAAATTTTTTCTATTTGGTCTGTCATCGTGAAACCAGATAAACTCGATATGTTTATGAAGTTGGACATTAACTCTTGGTTATTGGTGAATCTATCAAAGAATGCCCATTTTGCATTTGATAATAATTACTGGGATAGTAGATTCAGTCTAGTTTGTGAACTAGATAGAAGTCATTTGCGTATCTAAAAAGAAAGGACATTAAATACAGTGTTGACAATCAAGTCTTCTTGAAAGTATCCCCCTGACAGAAGGTGTTAAGGTTCGGTTGAAGGGTAAGCTAAGTCCGAGATTCAAGGACCCTATCGAATCCTTAGGAGAATCGATCCAATTGCATACCAACTCGAATTATCATTCGAATTGGATCAAATTCATGACATTTTTTATGTTTCCATGTTGAGAAGATATCATTCTGACCCTTCTCACATAGTTCCCATTGAAGAAATTGAGATACGACCGGATTTAACCTTTGAGGAGGAACCAATGAAAATTCTAAAACATGATGTAAAGGTTCTGATAAGGAAGCAAATCCCTCTTATTAAGGATCTGTGACGGAACCATGGAGTCGAGGAGGCCACATGGAAAATAAAAGACACGTATATTCGAACTAGGTAAATTTCGAGGATGAAATTTTTTTAAAGAGGGAAGAATTGTAACACCGCAAAATACATAGGGTTAGAATTAATAAAATCACTGAGAAATGAGCCTTATTCTTGATGGTTAAGATCTTAGTTTATTACCTAGAGAATAAAGGTTCAAGCCCCACTCTTCCCATTTTCTTTTCTTTTTTTTCAACAACTAAGGAACAAAATCAAACTAGTATATATATTAATATGGTAAAAATAAGCCAAGTATGGGCAGCAGCCCAAATGGTAAGACCTTGCATTCCTCTTGCTACCTAGGTTCATGTCATATCAGTCTCCCTCCCCATTTCTTTTTTTGGACGACAAGAAGGGTTATTTACCCAATCAACCCTTCTAATTTTGAAACCCTAAGTATTTAATAACTTTATCCTAATTATACATTGATTTTAATTCTTTTTCAACCCTAAATTGAATTATTTTCTTTTCCTTTATTTCTTTCCTTGTTCTTCTTCATCTCCCCCTTTGCAATTATTTTCTTTATATTGTTGGAAATTTTATTTTGATCTCGAGTTTGAAATCGAGCCTCATTTAACCGATCTTCTAATTAGTTTAACAACCATTGAATCACGTCTTAAACATTGCCAAAATTTGGTAATAATATTTCAATTTCGACGTTTAGATCTCAAAATACCTATAGGATTTTGTTCTCGTTAATTTCAAGATCGATTAAATGATCTTTTATGAATCTTGCCAATTTATCCTGAAATCTTTATAAATCTTGAAAATTGGTATTAATTCTTGTGTATTTGTCAGTTGAAAGACTCGTTGTAGGTATCTCGGATCAGATTTGGACACGAGGATCATCATTCGAGACCTCGAAAGTCAGGTGTGTGTTCTTTTACGAGAAAATTAAGGCAAAATCGAGCCTAGGTTAGATTACATGGCCAGCCACACAGGTGTGTGGGCCACACAGCCACCCTACACAACTATGTCCCCTTGAAACCCTAGTTTTTCTCTTTTCATACGGCCTAAGACCCCCCACAAGGCTATGTCACCCCAATAGGTTGAAGTTTCGAATGCCAGACGACCACAGTCTCTCACACGGCCTAGCCACACGGCTGTGTACCCCTTTCACATAGCCTAGGGCTTCTCACGCAATCCGGTCACACGACTGTATGTCCCTTGTAACTTAGAAATTACAGCTTTAACCTAGAATTTTATGTTTTGATCAGTTTAGTCCTTGAGTAGGTTTTGAACTATTCTTAGTGAGTTAAATTATGCAATTAGGTCCCCGGAAAAAGGAAATATGCTAAAATCTATGATTGATCGAATTAATGCGGTATTTATTTATATTTATGAATATTTGCATGAGTTATGAATAGTATATGTTACTTTTATATCTATATACTTGTGATTGTATGAATGACATGCCTTATATTACTGTCAATCTGAATACATGAAAAACTTGATTTCACTATTGATTTTCCATGTATTAGTACATCAAATGCTACCATACGTGATTTGTATTAAATATGTCGCACTGCACTGCATAGATTAGGATGATGTGATCGAAGGAAGTCTGGCAGTTTATCTATAATAATCACTTTTATTGTGCACCCACAGTCGAAGGTAGATTTCAACTGCAGGTACTGCTGTGTATCCATAGCCAAAGGTTTATTTCAACGACAAGATTATGTTGTAGAATCTACAGCACAAAAGCAGTTTTCATCTGCAACACTTTTTGCTGTGAACCTATAGGCGAAGGTAGATTCCAACTACAGGAACTTGTTGTGTGTCCACAGCCAAATGGCAATTATTATCTGCAAACTAGTAGTGGTTTATCCACATCTTGGGGTGTTGGCGAAGGGAGTTCTGGGGAACTCCCATTATAGTGTGTATCAGTGAGGTAGGATTTATTCTGTTTAAACCCGAAATTACATAGCATTTTTTAAATTATATGCATACAAAGCTGGAAATTATGTTATGAGGTGTATATATATGCGTGAATATATATATCTGTGTATATACATGATTATTGTGGGCAAATATGAGAATTTGGTTGTTCTGAAAATTGTTATTGTGAGTTCTGATATATTAATGATGGTTGCATTGAAAAATTGATACTCTGAACTGATTTGCTATCTATGATTATTTTTATGCGATGTTAACTAATATGTCTTAACAATTGTTTGCACTGATTTTATTATAAATGAATTTATATTGAGCGTCATAGCTCACTCCCCCCTAAATTTTCATCCTTAGAAATAACCCACCAGGTTAGGACATAGGCACGACACTCGAAGGGTCTCGGCACAATCTATTTTATTTTCAATTTATTAAGGCTTAATCTGTTGGATTTATTTACTTATTCGAGGACTGTAATATTTTATTAAGGCTTAATCACTTCCCCCAAGAAACAATTATAGCCCAAAATCTATTTTCCTTTTTCATCGCATATTACTCCACCTACGGTAGAGAAACCAGATACAGTTTGTACAACACCATCAGTATTTAGGAAGAGACACATACCTAAATTCGAGTGTTTAGGAATGAATTACGGCACCATCGCCAAGTTTTCTTTGTGCACTACAGCATATTGCTTCGCCCAACTGTAATATATCTTAATAATCTTCTTTAATTAAGTTGGTACTCGATTAATTCGTGATTTAGCTTCGACAAAATCCTTATAATAAGTATATATAGATAATAAATAATAGACATAATGACTTATTTGACCTTCTAACTTTATAAAAAAAACTCATTTTAATCCTCCATTTAATTTTTAACCTTTTTTAACACTTAAACTTATGGTTTTTTTGTCAAATTAGCCCAAAATGGATGAAAAAGTTAACAGACGATAACTTTACTTACGTAGCATCCGCGTGACAATCTACATGTATGCTACATCAACAATCCACCGTAGCATCCACGAGATCATTGTGACAGTAAAAGATAGCGGATTGAGTTTCTTTTTCTTTGAACCTTTGTTGGATTTTTTTGAAGGTTTTGGGCCGAGTTTGAGGAAATCTAACTAAAAAAAAAAGTGAATGTAGGAAAATGAGCATCACTTTAATAGTTTCCAATCGGTGTCAGTTTGGAGGAGCGACAGCTAGGATTAAGAGAACAGATAACAACAAGAGAAAGAAAAAAAAATAAAGAAGGAAAAAAATGAGAAAGTAAAGAAAGAAGGGAAAAAAGAATAAAAATAAATTATTTAATTATATATTATATAAATATTTTTTAAAATGGGTATTATTTTTAATACTTTATTTTTATTTAATATTTAGAAGAAAATAAATCATGAAAAAGATGAAAATAATTAAAAAATAAATTTTAATATTATTTGAATTTCTAAAAAAGTTATAATGTTTTTTTAAATAAAAATTTTAAAATAATTTTATTATATATATTTTAAAAATATACTTTAAACTTTTACATGAATGTGAGGTCAACAATTAAGTATCTATTTTGATTTAATAGAAACTAAAAGTTAAAAGGATTTTACGAAAATAAATCATTATCTAATAATAATTATTAAAAGATAAGACAACAATCTAACAAACAAACAAACCGTAGCTTAAACGAGTCTTCCTCTATTTTCTTCCTTGTAAAATTATCTCTGTGTGTTTCCAAATCCAATAACTTGGAAAAAGTGTTTGAAAAAGAAAGCCATTCTTTCAAATTTTCAGCTCCACCCGCACCTAACCACTGGAGCTGAATCGCACTCACTCACTCTTCTTCTTCAAATGCCTAATTGCCAAATCACCGCTGCGTGACTTTAACATTGTTTCTCCCTTTTTCATGGACAACAATGTAATCCTTTTCACTGACCCTCAAGAATCCGTTACCGCTGATGACGATGATCAAGGCGAAGGACGCGGACCCAGCATTGCGGAGAGGAGGGCGGCGACGTGCGGCTTCAAGGCGGAGATGATATGTACGCCCACGTTCAAGAGCCCACTGGGTCCCACATCTCCTCGTTTGCCTTACTTCACTATTTCTCCTGGGATCAGCCCTACTGCTTTGTTGGATTCTCCTATAATGCTGCCAAATGCTCAGGTACCAGCTTTTTTTTTTTTTACTAATTATATGTTCCTTGATTATGACTGTCACAGTTTTACGGTACATGTGAAGTATTTTATTACAAAGGTCATGTACTTTTGGAGTCAAATAGGAAGAGTACCGATTAGATGTCAAAAACTAAAAATATTTTTGAAGAAATAAAAAATGAAGTTGTACTAAGTACTAACTAGTTTGGGAACAGAAGACATGATTTTTCTATAATACAATCACATTAAATGGAATTAAAAAAAAAAAGAAAAAGAGTGTAACAAATAGCCATAGCCCTTTCGCTTAGTTAAGACTATGCCTCCTTTTCGCAGGTTTTCTTTTCCTTGCATTTTGATGAGATTAAAGGACGTTGCCATCAAAATTGTACTAAAATTGGATATTGTGTAATGTAATGTAATATTAAATTCATGGTGTATGGGGGTTATATTAATCCGGCCTTTATTCTTTATAATTGAAAGAATAAGTATGTTCAATACAAAGTCATGGTAATTCTCTTTTTCATTGCTTTCAAGGTTTGCATCTGCATATATTTATTTCAATTATTTCTGTCACTGACCGCCTCAAAAATCTAGACTCCAATCGAAATATTTTAGTTGTTTGGTGATAAGTAAGTAAGCTGCAGAAGGAAACTGGAAACTAGAATTAGAAACTGCTGATAGTCTAGATGGAAATAAACTATTAAAAGCACCTCAATTGAATGCTAATGAAGGGTTCTTAATATCTGGTGTTATTATAATCTTAGTTGATTCTTGTTATTAGATCTGAACTCTGAAAAAAACTTCTTCGAGTACATTTAGAACTTTTTTTTCTTTTTGCAATAATGAAGCATCTTAGAAAGCATTAATAAGTATTGAGTTCTTTATGAACCGGATTTTATTAGGTTCTCCTTGTGTTCTAGCATTGGTATTTAAAAGAAAAATAACTCTGTAGTAAAAAATGTTATTTAAAATTGTTATCCACCCTGTTTAAAGAAAATGGCCAAATAGAAAAAAAAAAGAGGGTTCAACTAATATCTTAAAATTATTGCTCGTGCACGGTTCTGGAGTTTTTTTACTAGCATGTTCTCTAATGACTTCTGTTTCTGGCATAGGCATCTCCCACGACTGGAACATTTCACAATCATGATGATACGGTGGTGAATCATATCAAGGGGGATAGAGACAGAAGTTTAGTTTCTTCTTTGACATGCAAGACACAAAATATGGATTCTCGGCCAAGCTTGTCTAGTGTAGAAGATCAGGTGATTTCCTTCTATTCTAGTACTACTTTGTCGTAAAGTTTAAGTCTCTGCTGATAGCTGCCATATTAATAAACTCAACATGTTTCTAATCCTTCACATGTGTTTATATAGAAACTGCACTGGCAATGGCTTATCTAAACTTGGCTTGTATGATTATGAAATATGAATTGTCCTATTTTCCAGCCCTCACTTGCAACTCAAATTCATTCCAACTTTACGTATTGTCTATATAACATTCTTCATTGTGTGGTACTTCTCTGTTCCCTTTTTATTGTTATCTTTGACGTTTTTCATTTTTGTTTATCAAAACCAGTTAAGCTGACCAGTTTTACGGAACAAGAAGGAAATTACAACAGCCTCTTTTTTATGTTCATCAAACCGGTGGCATTTGCTTTTGGGTAGATTTCTACAGCTCTCCATGAGATTAGTCCCTTATTATTGTTAGATTTTGTTCATTTGAGTTTTGAGTGATGGTCAGACCTTAACATCTTCAGATGCAACAATTCTAAAGGTTTTTAAATAGGAATGTGAAGTGCCAATTTTTACGGTAAAACTATCCTTTCAGAAGTTTGGTTGAAGTGGATTCCAAGTTATTCTAAGTTCTATTCCTTGTTCTACTCTAAGTAAATAGTTCAGAATTTATCTTTGTTTATTGTGATTGTAAATTAATCGGCCTAATTAATCACCCAATGGTTGAAATTCATTTGCTTGTGGATATGCATTATCATTAGATGTTATGTTGTGATTAATTTGTTTTTAATTTTCTTCTTCTTTTTTTGGTAGGAAAGGTTCTTGTTAGATAATATTGTGAACCTGGAGTTATTCTGTAGATTATTGATGTCTAACATCCAACATTCTTTAATATGGTTTAAATCCCTTATCATGCCATCGTGGACAATTCTAAAGGGAGTGATCTCATCCTGGCAGACAGTAGAATTTGATTGGGACAAGTTTTGTAGATTTACATAAGTTTCTGGATTACAACTGATTATAAAAGATGCACTTGGTGTTACATCTAAAACGCTTTTGAGTTAGTGACCAATTTTATATTTGTAGGTTTCTTCCGCTTTCAATCTCGTTCAAAATGCTGAGGTTGATCCTCAACCTCTTTGCCATTTGGATAGACCTTTAGATTTGAAAATTCCCTCATCTTTGTCAAAAGAAGCTACCTCAAGAAGTTTTGCAGCAGATTCAGTTGCTGATGTCGGAATTTTAAATGACATTGTAAATGATAATGCTAATTTGGGATTCCATCCTTCTGAGTTGGGTAGTGGTCAAACATTGAGGCAGAAAGAATCTCTTAATGGACAAGATGTCTGCACACGTCTTTTGGAAGGTGATCAGAAGGTTACAAACACTGCTATGGGAACAACAAGAACATCAGAAGATGGGTACAATTGGAGGAAGTATGGACAGAAACAGGTAAAAGGTAGTGAATATCCGCGAAGCTATTATAAATGTACCCATCCAAACTGTCAGGCGAAGAAGAAGGTAGAGCGTTCGCTTGATGGCCAAATTACTGAAATCATCTACAAGGGTGCCCATAATCACTCAAAGCCTCAGCCTTGTCGTCGGCCATCACTTGGGTCCACTTTATCATCTGAGGAAATGTCAGAGAGTGTGGAAGGAAATGGAACTTCTGTCAAAGTTGAAGGTGGTTTAATTTGGAGAAATTCTCAAGCTGGTTCAAAGGAAATTAAGCTTGGATCTGATTGGAGAGCTGATGGTCTGGAAAGAACATCATCATCTATTGTAACTGATCTTTCTGATCCACTATCAACTGCCCAAGGGAAATCTGTTGGTATGTTTGAATCAGCTGAAACTCCAGAGTTTTCATCAACACTTGCTAGTCATGATGATGAGAATGATGATAGGGCTACACAGGGAAGTATATCACTCTGTGGTGATGCAGCTAATGATGATGAGTCCGAATCAAAAAGAAGGTGAGTTTCTGTATTAGTGCACATGATCAATGGATTTGTATCCAAGGGGTGATGCTTTTAACTTTCACTAACTTATATTTACATCTCTATCCACCTTCATTGTAGGAAGACAGAGAGCTGCATGACTGAGATGAATGTGGCATCTAGTGCTTCCCGTGAACCAAGAGTAGTTGTACAAATAGAAAGTGATGTGGACATACTCGATGATGGCTATCGTTGGAGGAAGTATGGACAGAAGGTTGTCAAAGGAAACCCTAACCCTAGGTACCAAACTTGTTAGCTGTCTCACTTTCTTTCTACATCACATTTCTTTTGCATGTGAAATCAAATGAATCATCTAAAGATGCAGGGGTAAATTTTATGTTTATGCTTCGACCATGCATGTTTCTGCTAGTTTTATGGGTTATATTCATGTATTTATTTTCAAAGCACACAGAAGAAAGATCAGGCTTCATGCTTTCATAAATAAAACCTCTTGAAATTATTTTGTTGCCCTGCTTATAGGAGCTACTATAAGTGCACAAGTCCTGGATGTCCTGTGAGAAAGCATGTGGAAAGAGCTTCCCATAATCTTAAATATGTGCTCACCACATACGATGGAAAGCACAACCATGAAGTTCCAGCAGCTAGAAACAGCAGTCATGTTAACTCTAGCGGTTGTAATTTGCCCCCTACTATGCCCAACACTCAAGCTGCCCTTTCATTATCTAGAAATACCCATCCTCTAAAGCCTGAAACACCAATCCAGGATTTTGCTCCGCCTTTTGATCGAAAGCCTGAATTTAAAAGTGAATATGTGAGACCTGGTTTTCTTGGGGATTTCAGCAACGAGATGAAGCTTGGGGAGGCTGCTCTGGCTTCTGTTTACCAAATGAAGTTTCCTTCCATACAAAAAGCAATTCCTTATGGGTCTTTTGGACTGAACCCCAACTGCATTGCATCTCATTCATCCAGTTCAATTGCCTCAACCATTCCGAATTTTCCAATTTCTTTGCCTTTGAATCTCCCAACACCTGCAAATCTATCATTGGCTGGTTTTGATATGAATAATGTTGGAAAATCAACAGGTCCGATTCATTCTTTCCTTCCAGGGCAACAGTTAAAAGAGAATGGTGTGAGGTTCCATGGGATTAAACAGGAGCTAAAGGATGATAACCTTTATGATCCTTCCCTTCCTATTGTTGACCATGCAAGTGTGTCGTCCTCATCAGTCTATCAGTACGCCATTGGAAAATTTCCATCCTAGATCGTGTTTATTTGCCTTTTAGCAGAGTTTGTAAGACATTGTTTCTACTTGAGTTTCTCCAACATTGAAGGTTCTTTTTCTTGCCATGTTACTTCTCCTTCATATCTATGCTATTTCTTTTATAAATTGCGAAGATATATACATCTATATTTAGATATGTACGTGATATTTTATGATTTTCAATTTTTATACACAGAAAAGTCAATATTCTAGGTTAAAAACTTGGTTGTTATCTTGTGCTTTGTGCATGGTTACAAAACTCTGCCGCTAGTGTGTCAAATGATTATCCTACAAATAAGGAAAACATTGAGGCTTACAACAAAGGTCTCAGCTTGACATTGGACTGTTCTTAGTTTCAGTTTCCAAGCCACTGAAACTTGTTTAGTTTATTTGAAGCAGTTTCTGTCCTATCATTGATGCGAATGCTTCCATGTGCTTTTGTTTGAAGTGAAAATGACCTGTCTTGTTTTCTTTCAAGTTATTGAAGAATAAGGTATGAGCTTAGGATGGATTTTCCTGTATCTGTTGCTAAAGAAGATTGCTGGTAATTAAAGTAGGTGCATAAATGGTTCAATGCGTGTTACTATATCATGTATCCTCAGCATGTCAGTTTTCTTGATTTGCAATTTCAAATATCTTCCTGAAGCTTACTTAAGACTAGGATCAAGCTGTGTGTGCAATGTCGTCCTTTTACTCCTTGCTTACAGAATTCATGTATTTACCCGTGCTTTTTCTGTTTGTTTTTGTAGCAGGTATGGAATCAGTTATCAAATTCGCGTACCTCTTTAGCCGGAGAAAATAATGACAAGGAAGAAGCTGGTGGTAAAATGATAACAAGAGCAAATGCTCTGTAGCTACAGGGACTTTCTGGCAAAGCAAAGAAGCTGAAAGCATGCATGGCTGTGAGTGGTGTGTAGCTTCCCCAGATTTTTTCCTTCCATTTTGGTAATTGGACATTATAACATTACAATAAAAGTTCCAATGGTTTAATTGAATCAAATAATAGTAGGATAGCTGTCAACAAAGTCACTGGTTCAGTAGTAAAATGTTTTAAGTTGCTTTGAAATCTTGGTTGACATGAGATCACCCAATCCCTTTCCCTCATAAGAAAAAGAAAGAAAGAGTAGGATAGATGAGATGCACATTCTGGAAATGTTCAATGGTGGAATTCGTATTTAATGCAGAATGCAATTTGATTCCATGTTTTGACTTTCCTGAGCACCTATACCAATACCTATATATAAAAGGAATGGGACAAGTAGCTCATCCAGACCATCTTTTGTCTTTTTTTACATTTTATAAAAATGGTTACATTTTAGTTCTGATTTTTTTTTAATATTCTTAAATTTGAGATTTAATTTCAATATTCTAATTTGTAATATGATTTCGTCTTTATATTGTTCGAATAATTAATATTATTAACTTTTTTTATTAAAATATTACACTCCCAAAGAGAGAACACGAGTTCGAATCTTAATGATGATATTATTGGGAGGGATAGGTATGAATCTCAAACATTAATCGGAATAAAAAAATGTAACAATATAATGGACAAAAGATTTAAGTACCAATTTAAGACAAAAAAAATTGTAAAATTTCAAATTAAGAGAATTTGTCAAGTTTAAGGGTGGAATGCATATTCAAGTTTTTACTTGAAAAGACAAATACTTTATAATACATTACTTCTTAAACAATTTTAACTTTTGTGTTAATATATATTTTGTCCCTTTAACTTTTCCACTTGTATCTAATCAATACATTTTTTTTTTGGACATAACTAGTACTTAAACTTCAATTTCGATGCACACTTTTAGTACCTTACTAACAACACCGTTAAAATACGTTGATATGGTACTGAGGCCAATAATAAAGTGACTTGTGGTAGCCTTATATTTTGATATGGGACAATTTTTTTTAAAAAAATATTTTAAAAAATATAATATTTTTACAAATATATATTTTTACAAAGATAATGAATTTTGACAACTATTTGTCCCTATTTGTAACATCCCCTTTAAAAAGAAGAAGAAGAAGAAGAAGAAGAATATTTATAGTAGAAGTCCTTGAATAAGTGATCTATAAATACATAGCAGTATAAAAAATTGAGATCGTTTTTAAAAAAATCGTCAGACATGAAAACACAGAGGATTATTAGTAGGAGTATGTGGTTAAGTTAAAATTTTAATATTGAGTTTAGGAATTAAATTGAATAAGTTAGAAAAGTATAGAGACTAAAGTGCAATTATCCTATTTTATTTTGATGGAAAGAGCTTAATGACAATTTTATCATTACTTAAAAAAATCAATGATTTCATTATAGTTTTTAAATGATTTTTTTATGAAGTAATAATATTTTAATAATTAATATTATAATATATAAAAAAGAAAAAAAGAGAGAAACATCTTTCTCATCCTTCTTTCTTTTTCACGTGAAAGAAGGGGTAAAGAAAAAAAAATTGCTTCCATTATTTTCCTTTAAATTCGAGTATAAGGTATGATTTTTTTTCAAATTTTTTTAAATTTTGAATTTTTAAAGCTTGGTTTACATATATATATTAGTAATTTTTTTATTTTATCAAGTATTTTGAAAGTTGTCATTAAAGGACATTGATGGAAGCTTATAAAACTTAAGTGAAATAGAGGAAATTATTAGAAGTGTGAAAAAGAAACAAAAATAGATGAAAAGTTTACTTGGTATATTTGGCCATGTTAAAGGGGAAGTAGAGAACATTAGTCACTTTGTGTAATATTGGTACTAAATAATAACTTGTGAAACAGTGAGTACTCTGGTGAAGGCGGAATTGAAAATGGATAGTCGAGTCAAAAGATGTACAAATTTCGGACTAGAAAACTTAAGTTGCTAACTTGATTAACCATGCATATTTAAGTTCGTTTTTATTGGTTTTAGTTTTAGAATGGATAAATGATGTTGTTTCGTATTAAATTGCTCCTATTGTAGCTAAAAACGAAGCGAACATCTTGGAGGAGAAATGAGAAGAAAATGAATAAAGCAATTAAAACTTCGGTTTGTGCTAATATCTTATTTTCATTACATAAAACTTTAGAATATTTAGTTTAATATGAGTAGTTATATTTATTTTATTTTTATGAGTTTTGGATGAGTTTGAATAATTTAGTTAATATTTATAAAATTATGTTTCGAGATGAATACTATTTTTTTCATAAGATTAAATTAGCAAATTCATGGTTATGATTTGGATTTGAGTATTATGATTTTAGATGATTGAGCAAGAAAATATTTAATATGCTTCAAATTGAAAACCTATTCTACATTAGGCGATATGTGATTTGAATATGAAACGGAATTGAAATGAGAATTATATGAAATAGAATTGAAATGGATCATGAAATTTAGTTTTTATCTCGTTTCACTAAGTTAGATTAAATCAGATATAGTTGGCATGCAATAGAGTCTATATATCAAAGAATTTAAGTCTCCCCAATTCCCTGAGGTTCGTGGACTACTCTGATGGCCCTCACTGCCAAACAACTCGGGTGGCGGATTCGTGTATCTGGTTATGAGTCTAAACTTCAGTATGGGGTCTAAATTAAAAGAAAAGTAAAAACAGAACTTGAATTTATTTGAATTTCCATATTGTGCAAATTAAATTAATTACGCGATTTTGAATTTAATTGAAAAGCTTTTTTTTTATTTGATTTGTCAATATCAAAATATTAAAGTTTATTAATATTAGAGTTTTCTTTTATTGTGATGTTATTAATGATATTTATAATCATATTTTAGTTTATTTCTATCAATTATCTGTGTTCAATGCTTATGTTCTGATTTATATGATATTAGCATCACTGAGCATAAAAATTACTCAACGTACGGTTTGTCTATTTTTTCGTGTGCAGGTAGTTAGATTCGCTAGATTGTTTCAATAGCACCCGAAGAATCGAAGTTCAGCTCAAACAGTATTGATGAAGAGTTTACTTTATAGTTGGTGTAAATGGCATGTACCTATGCTTATACATATATAATATTATGTCGTAAATTAAATTTAAATATTTTCATTATGTTTTCTTAGTTAGTATTTTATAACTAATGTTTTGATAAAATAGTAAAGCGTAAAAATCTAGTTTATTGATATGTTTTGTGAAATCGTAGTGTTGCACGTTTTGAGAAAGTTAGTCTTTTATAACTAATGTTTTGATAATTTGAATGTGAATATTTTGTGAAAATCTAAAATTTGCAGGGATTTTTATGTAAAATAGGTAGAAATGCTGCCTAAGTTTTTATAAAATAAATTTTACCACTACGTTTCCTTTTTAGAAAAAAAAATGGATAAGTGAGTTGTTTCGACAACGAAATGTGACATTTTATATTCAGATCCAACAACTAAGTCGGGTATAAGGTGTTAACGGTTCATCTAGATCTAGACAACCATTTGGTTAGGTTCACTCTAGACATATTTTTTAATATTTTTATATATTTTAAATTTTTATAACATATCATATTTTTATATTATTTTTTATGTTTAAAATATATAAAATCTAAAAAATATATTAAAAATATTATTTGACACCAGAATGAACCTAAACAAATAGTTATCTAGATACATTTCAACCTAGACAAGTGCATATTCATTCTAGGCATGTGTTTTTTTAGTAATTTTATATATTTTTTAATTTTTCATAAATTATCATATTTTATTATTATATTAAAATATGTATTTTACAAAATTTGATGTGTTATACGTTTTATATATTTTTAGATTTTATTTATTTTATATATTTGGACAAATATATTCTATAAAATGTGATGTGAAAAATATATTTTATAAATATACATTTTTTAATTTCTTCATAATAATAATATAAAAAAACTAACATTTTATGAAAAATTAAAATTATATAGAATTAATATAAAAATGTCTCAAATGAATTTGGACAAATGGTAATTTAGATGCAAATGCATCTGGACAACTAGGTGTCCAAGTTTGATATTTTTAAATATATTTTCATTTTGATATGTATCAAAATACGAGACTATCATATGTCACCATGCTATTAGTTCATAATGCCATATCAATGTACTTTAATGGTGTTACTGCGGAGGTACCAAATTGCATGACAGAATTGAAGTTTAAGTAAATTAAAAAAATTCTAGATACCGATTAAATACAAATAACAAAGTTGAAGGGGCAAAATACAAATTAACCATTCTTATAAAAACTAACAAATCATATATAAATTATTGATCTAAATGCTGGGTCACCAAATGAAACCCACTAAACTAAAGCCCACAAACACTGAATGCCCAATCAATAGATAAGCCTATAAATTCTCACCCTTTCCTCAATAATTCCAACCTTCAGTCCACGCCCCCCTTTTATTTAGGGTTTTTGATTCCTTCATCTTTATCTTCGATCAATCAACCATGACTGGCAAAGCCAAGCCAAAGAAGCACACAGCCAAGGAAATAGCGGCGAAGATCGACGCCGCCACAACCAATAGAGGCGGCGGCAAGGCCGGATTTGCTGACCGTTCGGGTGTGGAGAAAGGTGGACATGCTAAGTACGAGTGTCCTCATTGCAAAATAACAGCTCCAGATTTGAAGTCGATGCAGATTCATCATGATGCCAAGCACCCCAAGGTTCCCTTTGAAGAGTCAAAGCTTGTGAATCTACATGCTGTTCATGTGGTTGAGACTTCCAAGCCTCGTCCTGGTGTTAGGGGCAGCCTTAAAAAGTGATAAAAAACCCCAAAAAATGTGTTTTTCGTCAAGCTTTGGTGTTTTGTGATGTTTCGAAATATGGGTTTGGTTCCTTTTTCATCTTTTAATTGTTTGTCACGCTTGCAGTAGAGATGGGAATGAGAAAGGGGTTGGGGTGAAAAAAGTTGGATTATTCTTGTAAGGGTCCCCCTTGATTTGATGTCGATGATGAATGGTGTTGTTATAGCTTCCTCATTTAATGCTAATGAAGTGTTTGTGCAATACATGTTGTGCTTGTTTTATGCTTTTTGTTTCTTCTCTTGTAAGCTTTTAAATTTCATTGCTTTCTCATTCGACTGATTCTTATGGTTGCTGACTAATTGTAGGTTGTTTATGTGTTGCCTGATGGAATTAGCAAATAGGTTTTAGTTGCTGTAGCTATGATTGATTGAGAAGTGTGATAGTTGAAATGCTTGGATGTTTTCAGTTTGGGATTGTTAAGATGATTTTCAAAGTAAGAAGAGCTTGGGTTTGTGGCTTCATGGGATTAGTAACCTTAAAAAACAGTTGTGCCGGAAACGGTGATGTATATAGTTGAATCAAATAAATGTTTATATTTTAAAAGTTAATGTGTAGTTTTGAGATTAACATCTAGATTTATGATTGTTGTGATTATTTCTAAATTTTTTTGTTTTTGGTATAATCATAGTTGTCTTCGATTGTTTTGCAGTTTGAGTCTAATCCTATTTGGGTCGGGATGATCATAAAACCCTTCCAGTTCAAGTATCGAAGAAGTTCACTGCAATTTATTGTTCAAATTTGATTAGAATTAGTAGTTGTTTAAAGATCTTTGTGGTAGGTAATGTCATTTCAAGAGCTAATCAGTTTCTTTTATGCCTTTTGAGTGAACCTTTACATTTTGCTTTCCAGTTTGTGCCCCGCTTTAACTTTCATCTTACTACAAACATCTACATCTGTTCTTGTGAATGAAAAGAGTCTTGACAATTACTTCAAACTCATCGTTTTCTTAAGGTATAATTTAAATTTTGGCTCATGAACATGAGAACTAGATTCACTTGTATTTTTGTTATTCATTTTGGTATCTGAATTTGGCAATTAGATTCATTTAGGTTTTGTATTTGGATTCCATAAGAGTTGATGATTGTTCTTGGGATTGGATTGGTCGGTTGGATGAATGGGCGGGTTGGATCAACAATTGATCAGTATATTGGTCCAAAAAAAAAAAAAACTTATATTAATGTCTTTTAGTTAAAATAAATATAAAACATATAAAAATGCATTGCTAATATTTTTTTTATTATTTTTTTAATATTTCAAAAAGCTTTAACACCAAATAAGATATTAGAAACAGTACATAAATCTTAAAAGTTAACAATGACAACATAGAAGTCTTAAAAGTTTAAAAAAACAACACAAAGTAAGTCTTGAAAGTTAACAATGGTAGAACATAATAATAGTCAAAGGTAATGTCACATCCTAAATTGGAGAGAGGCAAATAGATGAGAAGGCTACTTGTTTCGGCGCACTTATCAAATGTATGAGAAAATGTTGAGAGATTAGATCGTCTTCAAAAGTACGTCTTATGAGAGTTACCGTCAAAGGTATGGTACGCCCAATTTGCTCAAATGTTGTGTAGAATGGGTTTTGTAACATGTCTAGTTGGGAGTCAACTGAATGGATTGACTGGTCAAATAGCATCTGCATCAGATTCTCTTTTATATTTCTCTCGATCTTTTGTTGGGCATTTAAGGGACAATTTCTATATGCATTTAACATTTGTTAAGATCCATTAAAAGGAACTGAGTATATATATATGGTAAGAAGGGAACATTAAGATGACGTTTATTCCTTCTGTTCTACATTCAAGTTCTATTTCTTAAACCCAAATATTCTCTTGTTCTTCATTAAATTGTAAGCTAGGGTTTTAAGGTTAATCGGTGGATGTTTTAACCTCCTGGTAAGTCTGATAGCTCCGTATGTTATAATTTTGAAAGAATAAATATGTTAAAAGACATAAATACAATAGAGAGTGAATAGGAGACCCTGCATGGGGGTTGTATGTAATTGATATATTGATAAATTGTCTGCAAATGGGGTTTTAATGGTAATCACATATTCTTTTAAGCAGTTGTTGCTGTTGGTTCAAGAGGGACGATCGAATTTGGAACTCCAAACTACAACAAAGGTAAGTTTCAAGTTGGTTTTTATCTTAACTTATGTATGTTAATTTACAATGGAAATTCATATGTTGATGTCATCTCGGATAACTTGTGAGTATAAGTGTGTGTGAAGTATAAACAAATGAGATATATGAGTTACTACATGAATAAAATGATGTGTGGTATATATGCATGTGAAATTAGACATGAGAGATTATGAATTAGTCAGGTGTGTGAACAAATCTAGGTAAGTGTGTTCTATGTTAAATGAGTAAAACATCCATTTGTGATGCCTCTGGTAGGGACGGTACATTGTTAATCGGACAAGAAGATCACGACGACAATGAGAATATTCATGGTGTAGCCTCCAATGAGATGTAGGCTGGACTGACAAATCACGACATGAAGATATGTATAAGATCATGTGGGAGAAGCCCATGGTACCCTCAAAGATAGTTTACTGGGATAGTAAACATGAAATTTTGTGAAACCTTTGTGGCGTAATTTGTGACGCCTTTGTAGCATATTCTGTGAAGCCTTTGTGGTCTGGTTAACCGCCTATGTGGCGTAATCTGGGTAAGTTTTTTTATATCCCTATTTGGTTAGTCTTGTGACAGAAATTGAATATGCTTTATGGGTACTTTATGAAAGAGTTCTCAACAGTGTTTTTGAAAAGTGAATCCACCATAATAGCTCGCCAGTACAAAGAACTTTACGTATTCGTAGTAATAATAGGTAGTTTAAGTGTTGGCCAGACTTGAGTTTGCCTACAATACGCATGCAAGAATTCTAAATTCTATGTTATCCGCCAAATTTGAAAACTTTTCATGCTAGCTACATAGAGGTTATCTAGAGTCTAAGCTGCCCACCAAATTGGGCGTCCTCATGATATGTAACATGGTTGTTTGGGATTCCATGGGATCACTTAGAATGTTTTATCCATCAAAATAAGTTGTGATCTGACTGATAACCTAATAGTGGCCAAGTTCAGTATGAGAGTCCGTCAAAGGTAAGATATGTACGAAGTTCATCTTAAAAGATCAATTAGTATAAGTATTTGCCAAGAATGATATCTGTGAGTACGCCATCCTGGGCGAAGTGTTCAACATCCGTTCAAGTGAGAATTTGTTGGAGATAGGTTCTATATGGATATCCTTATGAGGAATACAACTGTTATCTGAAAAGGAAATGAGATCCACATCGAGTGAGAAATCGAAAATTTTCCTAATGAGTGAATTGTGTGTTTAATGGTAAAGTGTGAAAGTTGGTGTATATGTATGTGCTGGTATTAAAAGGTAGCTGCTAGAAATTGAAAAGAGATCTAGAATCTTCAAGTTGAGGAATTCAAAAGAGACGTTCAAAGGTAACCTGGGTAAATTTCACTAAGTTCATTTGAACTTACAAGCGATTGTTTGATGTGCAGGTTTCGATTAAGGTTTTGGTACGCTAGGAGGAGCTAAGCCAGGATTGCGCCAAGATAGCAATTCGAGTTGCGATATTATGCATACAGAGGGCACCATAGGAGTTTGGCACTTAGTACATTACGCCATGAAGAGTATGTCTTTACACAAAATTTAAGTTGTAATGTCATATGCTGTTTTTGAAACTTTGATGTAACTATAAACCATCCATTTTTATTTTAAGAGTAGTATGAAAAAAAATAAGAAGTAGGTTTTAAAATGGTTTTATGTTGATTTTAAAATTTTGCTAAGTGTTTATGTGTTGTAACATCCGATATCCAAATCCGGTGATTCAAGTTGGGTATAGGGTGTTACAGTTAACCAAAAAAAGCCTTGAAAGTTCAAAATAACAGCATAAAAAGCAAAAAATAACCTGAAAATCTAAAAATAACATAACAAAAATAGCTCAAACAAAGTCTCCAAAAGCAGCTCAAAATAAGTCTCAAAGGCAACACATAACTAAAATGTAATAGTCTTTAATATTCTCCATTTGCATCCATTTCTTCTCCCCAAAAGATCTCTATTTGCATTATCCCTACAAAATATGTATAAAATATGTGCAACTGAAGAACATTATATATAATATATATTATTTATTTCGGTTAATTGGTTAATTTGGTTAATTACCCGGTTTCGAATTGAATTACTCGATAACTGAAGTTTCAAAAAATCATTAACCGACCTCTGACCAAACTAAATTCGGCTATCGACCGATTAACCGAATTAGATCAATATTGTCGATTAATTCAATTTTAACCGAATTGTAAATACCCCTAGTGGAATAGATGTGGATTCTTTTGCAGCAAAACATGTATTTTTTTTACCTTACAACCTGTAACACCCCATACTCGACTCGATCGTCGGGTCCAAGCTATGGAATGACATGACCATTATCGGTGAAACTAACATCACATATGTACTATACAATCATTACATGCATTTAAGTATAAACCACATTCAAATTACTCTATTTAATCATTTCTGGGTCCTAAGCGAGGTTACGAAAGCTCTTTTGTTAACCCGAGGGTAGTTTAGAACCAAATTGCAAAATTTTCAAAGCTCTAGATCGACGTTGCGACTTCATAACCTCCACGTCACAAAATGGTCAAACAGTGAGTCACATCATGACTTCAAGCATGTTGACGTTGCAACCTCACTCATTGTCGACTCATGTTGCGACGTCGAAATCTTGAAGTCCTGACATTGCCTCTATTTTGGCAACTTAACACTTTGGTAACTATTCATTTGCTTTCAAACCAACATCCAAGTCACTTCTTTCAACCAATTACAAATAAGATGCTTTTCAACCATGTCAATCTAACTCAATTCAAGCATATACTTACCTAAACCAATCACTCAACATTATAAAATTCAACCTTTAAACCTTAAGGCATAATCAATATCCTATCAACTATCTATATCTAAAACAAATCATTTCCTAATTCAAACATACCATATTAGTACAATTTGGAAATTTAGCACTTAAATGGCTCCAACATGAAGCACACAAAACATGCATTCAATTACATCTCATACTTATCATTCAAGTATACCATTTCTCAAGTCATTTAACAACCTAACCATTCCAAAAGCACACAAAACATGCATTCAATTACATCTCATACTTATCATTCAAGTATACCATTTCTCAAGTCATTTAACAACCTAACCATTCCAACTATCATAATTGCAATCTTTGACATGCCAAGACCTACAAATTAAGGTTATTACACATTCTAGCATCACACAAGACCAAAACATGCCTCAATTAGATCTCATGCTAAACCTAATTCACTAGTTCAACCATTATCACAAAGCCATTAACTCCAAATTGACCATTTGTACAACAAAGGTCCTTAGTACGTGCCACAATGTCTAGACTTAAAAATGAATATATATCTACCATCTTTTGATAGTGTGTGCTCCTTCGCTAATCGGCTCAGCAAGTTCCACAAGGTAACAATCTACAAGGAAAGAAAACAACTAGAGTAAGCATTAAGGATGCTTAGTAAGTTCAAATGGAAATACAATACTTACCAACATTAACATTCAATTAGACACATAATGCCTTAATTAGACACATACCAACATTAACATTCAAATAGTTTAGTCATACTTGCATATCATGAAATACATTACTTAATACTCAAGGCAATGTAATGTTGCATATCAAGTTATAAACATATACCATTCATATTCAATACAATTTCAAGTTTTTCCATTTAAATGAATATCACCCGATGGAACTATAGTAAAATGGACTAGGATACATGGGTGACTAAATTGCTCACACAAGCTGACTTATATTAGGTTACCCGTCCGGGCTAAACCTAAATTATATATAACCCGAAAATTTGCAAAAAAATGCTAAACCTCTTTTACAACATGTAAAATCCCTGATCAAGCTCACGTATAACCCTATTGGCATGCCAAACGTATCCTAACCTTTTACTAAGCTCACACTGACATTATTTTCGTATATATATATCATTACCAATCCTTGTAATTATCCATAATTCAAATTGTACCATGTACATTATCACATACTTCATTTGCTTGCCCCATAATCAATCAACTTTCACGTTTATACCTTGTACTATTACATAATAACCAATGATCATATAGTATTACAATTTAGTCCATTACATGCCAATATCACTAGTTATCTAATTATGTCTATATATATAATCAAACACAAATCACACCTAGTATAAAATGAGATATTAAGTTCCATATGAACTTAGCTATTTGAAACGTCAAAATGGATTGATTCTTCAGGGACTAATAAGAAATTTTAGCTTTTCCTTGATTAACTCCACTTTGATCCAAATCTTGATCTATACAATTATTTTATATCATTAATTAATACAAAATATTTTCATACTATACTATGATATGCATGATCCTATATGAATTTATTTTTTGGTTTCCCTCATATTTTACATTTTATTCAATTTAGTCTCTGAACTCAAGATATCTTAGCTTCAGATTAAAATCCGATTTCATATATTGTCAATAGGGATCTTATACCTTCTATTTCTAACATAATTTTATTACAAGTTTTACATTTATTCAATTTGGTCCCTAAAATAACAAAGTTAACAATAAGCTAAAATAACGTTACAATCTAGTCCATTTTTCCCTTAATCTAAGCTTAAAATCTATCAAATTCAAGCTAATTCTTCAAGAAATAAATAATGAAAACTTTTTAAAACTTTAACAGTTCCACAAATTGGTACATGGGCTAGCTAAATTAAACTCCCAGGACCTTAAATCTATAAAAATTATAAGAGAACAACTTGAAATCACTTACTAATTAATGGTCGAATGTAAAAGCTTCAAAATGGTTTTCTTCCTTAGGTTTTCTAGGTTTGTATGGTTGGGAGAAATAGATTCCACTATCATTTGTCTTATATACCTTAATTAACCCTTAATCACTTAATTAATTTAATCATACTTTTTTTTAACATAGTTTATCATTTAACCACATATAATGGATTATACCATCATCATCCACTAACTCTTACTGAAAATTGGTTTTATTACCATTTTGGACCTTGGGCTAATTTCTATTTTAATCCCCAAGCCTTTTGTTAATTAAAAATCTATAGCGATTGGACTTTTACAATTTAGTCCCTAAGCCATAATTAATCATTAATTCGGAAAAATTATTGGATCAATCTTTATTACATTTTTATATTGTCTCCTTTAATATTCATGGACTCGGTTTATGGAAATGGGATTTCGAAGCTGTATTTTTTGGTACCACTGAAAATCGGGTCATTACACAACCATCCTTAATAAAAGTCACAATATACCCATCGTCACACAATTGACTTACACTGATCAAATAAAATATTACAACATGATAACGTAAGTGACTAAAGCGTAACAATTCAAACATAAATGACTAAAATATAACCTGAGACAAACAAAAGTGACTATTTTAATAGTTTACCCTTCCCAAATAATATAACCTTCCTCTGTTTTCCAGAATTTTCATCTTACAATTCCAAATAAAGCTACCCATTCCACATTTCCAACAGTTAAACCAGTCTCATCATTCAAGTTAATAAATAACCAATCATTAATAGAAGTAGAGAAGAAAACTGTTTGTATTTAATCGATTGATTTTTTTTCAGAAAAAAGAAGATATTTAGCAGTAACCAAATTGTAAAATATTACGAGGGAGCTTTCCTAACGATGAGAAAAACATCAATGGCAGCAATATGACCAAAGCTTTCACATGGTGACCAGGGAGCTGCGTTAACAACTCAGATTAAGGTCTAATTTAGGAATGTTTGTCAAAAGTGTTTTTGAGAAAAAAAACATTTTTAGGAGAAACTAAAATTTTCAGTTTCTGGCCAATTTTTGACTTAGAAAAAACATTTTTTCTCTCAAAAAATCAATTTGTTTATGAATGCTTTTGTTTCAAAGTACTTTTAAAAAGCATTACTATACCGCTTAACCGGTTTAGTTGTATTTTTTTTAATTAGTTCGCATATGAACTTTAAAAATTAATATTCGAGACACTTATATTCAAAAAGAAAAAAAAATAAAGCAGAAACATAATTTAACAGTAACTGGTTGTAATTATATCGCAAAATACACCATAGTCAAACTGACATTTGAGAGAGAGAGCAATATCTTCATTGATGTTTCTTTGGGTGAATAATTTCAATTAATGCAAACTTGATCTTATGCTAGAGTAATAGCTGTACAGAACCTAAATCAAGATTTGCAGAAATGCTTCTCCTCCTATGTACAATAAAATAGAAGCTACTATCACAAAGGGAAAATGTTGTACTCCAAGATAACTAAGGTATCTTTTCACAATGGGTTTATATATATATATATAAGGCAATTGCAAAACTTGATTTTAAGAGAAAAAAAAAAACTTTCTCAAACCATTAAAGAGAAGTGTGAATTCCTTCCGTTAATGTTATGTGCCGATTCTTCATTCATATCGAAGTTATTTGGGGTTTCTGTACACTCTTCACCGTAAAGCAACCGCCTCTTTTTCGAACCATATCCTTGGTACTGATATATGATGCTGTGAAGACACTGCGTGAGGCATACGATGTCAAATGTTTCTATAAATCTCAAATCAGCACTCCTGGATTTCATGCCTGCAAAATGTTGGTACTCCTCAAACACTGATGACAAGCACCAATTCTGCAATTTCCTCAAGCAACCAACAAGGCAACCCGTGCGATGCTGCATCATTTATTTATTTATTTTTAAGAAAAAAGAAAAAGTCAGAACTCATTTCGTAGGAAATAGAACCAAGAATTTCAGTATTAAATCCAAGGAAGTAGTTATGGCCTGAAAGCTAAGTGCCAAATGAGTTCCCAATATATGCAAATAAAACTAATCTTTTCTCTCAACAAAACCCACCAAAAAAGCCATATAGATTTTTCCATATGGCTTCCATTTCATTCAGAACTGATCAAATATAGTAATATCTTATCAGCTAAGTAAACCCGCACAAATGCCAAAAATCAACACCTTTATTAATTCAGTTCCACAAGCAAAGCTAACATTTAATAGCTGAATTTGGACTATTACCTTTCCACGTTTGCAATGGATCAAAACAGGATGATTTCTCACATCTGCAAACAAGATGATAAAAACATGTTAGATATCCATCAAGTTAAAACATGCTGGTAAAAGAAATAAAAACACATAACTTCCATGGTTTATGAATTCAGTACCAATTAAGATCTTGAGAGCCCCTCTAATGGCATCCTTGAGTGAAGCAAGAGAAGGCTCCTGAAAGGAATATAAACAATAATGTAAGCCGAAACAGAACCAAAATCAATTTTGCTATTAGCAGTCAAAAGATACAGCTAAGGATAGAAATACATGTACACACTTGATGAAATTATTTTCAATTTTAAGATAAGTTATATTTGACTTTCTAGATTCATTTATGATTTATCCATATTGCACAAAATTCATCTTGACCAGAAGGTCCGAATAAGTTCAAGAACTAAACAAATGATAACTTCGACCAAATTTCAATATGTAGTGTAGAGCAACTCGGAACTTAATCTTTCACCAATCACTGACCCAAAAATCTTATGAAATTTTGATATTAGTCCACGAGATTTGTTTGAAACAAAGCAGTATTAGACTGGCAATGGATTCAATTTTATCTATTACAAGAGCAAACAACTCAAATTCGACAATTATATACTAGCATTGATCAACATATGAAAAGCTCTCTAAATTGCGGTAAAAGCAGAGAAAGTAAGCGTAGGCAAAAATACCGTTTTCCCCTCGATCCCGAACTGGAAAAGCCGGATATTATGCGATCGAAGGAACTCCAAATTTTCCTCAGGATAGGGTTCTGGGCACAAGTATCTGTGCTCATAAAAATGCCATATACATTCAAATTTTAATTTTGATTATATTTCAGAACACTAAAAATAACGCGCTACGTCAGGAAAAATGATACGTTTTAATCCTTCCAAGCTGCCTTCTTTTATCCCTTTTATTGTCTAATTTTTCTTTTCATAGCAACCAAGCAGGCAAAAAGAAAAAAAAAAGCTAAAAATAACCAGAAGAACTTACTTTTAAAAACAAAATATAGCAGTAAACATGAACATGCAAGAAGTGATAATAGTAAGAAAAGAAAACATCATCAATGCGACATATAAGAAATTCGATTCATTAAAGCAACCGGACGAAATAGAACTTCTATTAATTATTAAAAAAAAAAAGAACATACATGATGGATCGAAGATTTAGGGTTTTTAAGAAGGCGAAATTGCAGGGTCGAGGGAAACTAGATCTGAAAATGCCTTCTTCCACCATCGAAAAATTAGGTGGCGGCTCCAGAACGACGTCGCCACTCTCATCTCCTTCGACAATGAACCCCATCTCTTCTCTCACCTCTCTCTCTCCTTTTTTTTTTTTTGTTTCCTTCTGTTGAGCAAATCAAAAGAAACAGAAGTATATATATAAAGGATGGATAAAGAAAAAAAAAAGTGCAGAGACGAAAAAAGCCAACAACGAAACGAACATGAGGTTATGGTTATGGATGGAGGGGTTGGTTATAAATAGGAGGTTTCTTTTTTAGAGGCTGTGAACGACACCGTATTGGCTTGTTGGTTAGGATTCTGATTCTTCCTTAACGAAACTTCCTTTTTCCAGAAGCGTTTAATTTGCTCCCTTGGGCCCGGGTGCCGTGTTTGACCAGTTTTATTTTACTTTAATATTTTGACCGAAAGGTGAAGATTAGGGCTAAAAGTGGAAATGAAAGTCTTCTTCCATCGTGTTTTTTATTTAATAATTCGACCGAAAGGTATCTATTAGGGGTAAAAGTGGAAATGAAGGCTTCTTATAGATGACGAAAGTGATTAGATTTGCAAGGGGACGACTAGTCACATTCTGTGAATTAAAACTATTAACTTATATTTTTTAAGATAAATAAATTTTTTTTTAAATATGTTTCGTAAATTTAAATTTTAAATTTTTAAATTTTTTAAATTTTTAAATTTAAGTTTAATTGTTAATATTATGATAACTAGTTTATTAAATTTATTTTCATCATAATGTCAATTTTTTTAATGAGAAATTATACAATTCGGAAAAAAAAAACAAATACTCGTTATAAGCTCGGAAAGACAAGCTCCATCAACATAACAAAAGCTTCAGTTTTAGACAATTGACTCTGTCATAACTCAAGCATAACATATCAGAAGTGATTTGCAAACACTAAATACAACGAGAAAATCAACCCCAGATGATCCAAAGCAGCGAGCATAAATCGGTAAAAGAACTAAACATCCACCAAATTAGAAAGAATGATGACAAAATCAACTCTAAAATCACTTGTAAAAGCAAGACTAAAAAGCGTATTACAATAGTGACAAAAACTTCTAAAAGTGATTATAATGTCAATTTTTTAGTTATATTACTATTGAGATTTTTTATTTTAAAATATCACATCAATAAATTTAAAAATTAAACTTGAATTTTGAAATATAAAAAATAAAAAAATTAAACTCCTAAAAATAAAAGTAAAAAAGATTAAATTCTAAATTTGTAAAAATTAAGACATATTTTAACCATAATGTTTTTAATTTTGATAATGAAAATACTTTAACAGTTGTATTTTTTAAAGATAAAAGTAGTTTTTACTTTTTAGGAAATGGAAGTTTTGTCTTGGATTTAATATTTTGAGTTTTTTAATTCCACAGATAATGTTAAGAATTTATAATGTGCTTTTGGTAAACTAATAAAATAATTATTTTTGTTTATCTTAGGTTATATTTTAGTCACTTATGTTTGAAATATTACATTTGTCACTTACGCTAACATGTTGTAACATTTTAGTTATTAAGTCGTTAATTATCGTTAACGGTATAATAGTAAGCTGACGAGACACATTAAATCATCATTTCAAACAAAAATTTTAAGTTAAATTATATAATTGGTCCCCATATTTTTTCGTTTTAAGCAATTTAATTTTTTTCTTTTATATTCTTTTAACTTTCCTTTTTTTTCTTTTTTCTTTTCATTCTCTTCTGCTTTTCAAAAAATATTGGTTGTTGCTCTATTATCAATGCGGAGCTATGGGGTACTCTTGACGGCCTTCAATTAGCATGGAATTTAGGGATTAAATTTGGTGCTTGAGATGGATAGTATTGAAGCAATTTAGTTGGTTCAAACAAATTCAACTGAACATCACTCAACGGTGCTACGAGCTATAAAAGATCTCTTACAACTTGATTGGATGATCCATATTAAATGTAACAGCCTGATTTCGACCCTAATCGGACATAGTGGTTTCGGGACCACAAATTTGAGTCGAAAAAATATTTTAATATTATTTTGTGTGTTTATTATGTGTGAATTTATATCCATGAAATTTTCGTGTTTTAATTTTTATTGTTTGAGTGCCGATTTAATAAAAAGGATTTAATCGCGTAAAATAAAAATTTAGGGGTTAAATATAAAAACGCCTAATTGTTGTTGTCTTTTTAAATGGGAGGATTTATGATGCAATAAGACTAAAAGAAGGATAGTGGGCGACATTTGACAAAACTAACCTTAAGGTATATGTTATATATTATTATTATAAGGTTAATTTAGTAATTAGGTAAATTATAACATTATAATCAAATAAGTCATAAAAAGATGAAAGCATTCATCTCTGTTAGCCGAATGTTGAAAAGGAAGAAACCATCCATGGCTTCTTAGGTTTCGGCATTTACTTAGCTTGATTAAGGTATGTTTTGGTTTCGGTTTTTGATGATTTTTACGTTTTTGTGATCGTTGCTTCGAGTACTACAAGACCCATGCTTGAATTTTTGAAATTTATGATGATTTGTGTTTTTCCATTGATGATAGCTTGTGATTTTTTATGTTTGATAATGAAATATGAAATATGAAAATATGTGTTAGATTAACATGTTTTATCTTGGGATTTTTTTGATGAATTTGAGTAATTAGGTTTAAATTGTGAAAATAAAATTTTGGAGGACTAAAATGCAAAATAAATGAAATGCATGGACTTGTATGAGTATAATAAAGATTCGGCCTAAGCATAGTCTAGTCAAAATTTGAATGTTTTGTGTTTTGTGTAATTTGGACTAAATTGTGAAAAGTGTAAATGTTAGGAGCAAAATGGTAATTTGCCCATTTAAGTGTTTTTGAACTAAATTGAGTGAAAATATGGTTGAATAAGTTTAATTTAAATATGTTTAGATCAAGAAAAGAGAAATTTGAATTTGGATTGGGGGAAAACTAAAGTAGTCGACTAGCTGTTCCGTTCCGTTTTACATCATCGACGTAAGTCTATTAGCAATTTAATGTTATTAAATCAGAATATATATATCTATCATATATTTAATAAGCTGGAATTAATAGTATATAAATCGAATAGAACTTTGTGATTTTCATATGTGTTAGCAGAACATATGAATTGAATTAGTTAGATTCAAATTAGTGGTATAACTTACATGTATATTAGCTATGGTATGCTTTAAGCTCAAGGAAATGAAACTAATAGTAGAATTTACATGGTTAAAGTTCGAATGTATGATACAAGTTTATTGAGCTGAACTTAATATTATGAATTTCATATATATATATGTGTGTGGTTCGAATATATATTCAAGTTCTTGAGCTGAATTTAATGTATGAATTTTATATACATATATGGTTCGAATATTAGTTACAAATTCCTTGAGCTGAAGTTAAAGTTGTGAATTGTACATATATGTTCGAATGTGTGTTTGCTATGGAGAATTTAATATAATTAAATTTTTACGGAGATACAGTTATTGAGTAAGACTTAGGTAATCATAAAGAATTATACGAAAGATCATCTTTGTATATGAGATTTTTAGACTTTACGTCTAGCATGCTTAATGCCGGTGAAATATTTCAGACTTTACGTCTAGCAGACTTAATGCCGGTGAAATATTTCAGACCTTAAGTCTAGCAGGTTTAATGCCGGTGTATTGAATCAGGCTTCAAGCCTAGCAGGCTACGTGCCGCTGAATTTGTTCAATATATGTATTTAGAAAGTTTATGTTTATTGTCAATGTAATATCAAATGGATTGTAAAAAAATTTAAATAAACAGGTATGTATTATGATATATCCTATTCGATGTTGAGGTAAGTATATTGATTGATTGTATATAAAAGTGATATTGATAGGTATATATATGTATTTGTCAAATAAATATTTGGCCTTATGCTATAGTAGTTTTAATTCAAAAGTTTATATAATGTTTATTAGATGTATTGAAAATGTTCTAAGGTTAATAAATGTTTAGATAATAATTATATGTGGTACTTACAGTTTTAATAAATTTACTTAAGGAATTATATGATTCTTATATATTTTTGTTATGCCAAAAGACTTACTAAGCTTTATAAGCTTACGTTTCTCTATTTTATAGACTTTTAAATCAAACTTCAAGCTCGGGGATCGTTAGCAAAGTTCATCACTCTATCTACTGTTTCGGTATTTAAATGTTTGAACTCAACTTATGGCATGTATAGGCTGGATGATATTTTGAATGTTGTATTTTAAAATTTTGTATTTGTAATTAATAACCATGCGAATGTGGCTTATTTCCTTGCGGTTGAGTTTGTTTTCAATTCATATGTTTTGTACTAGTGGTTTAAAACCAAGCTTATACTTAGGCATATTTGATTTTGGTTTAAGCTTATGATATATAAATATATGTAATGCATATGTCTTGTTTTTGAATTTGTTGATTCGGCTACGGAGTTAGTTATTTGGCCGAATGTACATGAGGTTGAATGACATTTAGTTTGAATGTGTCTGGGTTATAATAAATAAGTTGGTATTAGTCAAATATGTCCTATACATGTAACATGTTTTGAATTTGGTACTATATGAATTCGGTTATGGCATATAGGTAAAAGGTTTAGCATGTTTTAGATGAAATGGTTGTTAAATTTAGTTCATGAAAAGGTGTTTACATTAACAAAATGTTATGAAATAAATTAGTAATTTGCATATGTATATTGGATTATGTGAAATTGAAAATCATGTATAATTTGGTATTAAACTAATTATGAGTATGAGTATAGTTGACATGTAAATTGCATAGTCCGCTTATGTTTCTTTTAAAATGGCTATAATAGTATATTCATTTGTGCTAGTTGATAATATATAATAATGTATGTTTTAAAGCTCTTAAATAATATTTTATATATATATTTAAAGTAAAGATAATAATGTTAAAATGAAAATTTTTGGGATTAGAATTTAAAGTATTATAATTTTAACGGCTGACCGAATATGTGTATATGAATAAATGAGTAGTTAAGTTCAGGTACATTTTGAGTTAAACTAATAGCATGTGAATTGTTTGAATTCTTGAATTCTAATGAACATCTGTTCTGAGTTGTGTTATGTCCGTTAATGCCTCGTAACCTTAATCCGGCGACGGATACAGGTTAAGGGTGTTTCATTAAACATGTGTTTAGGGAGGGTAACAAGGTAGCTGAAGGATTGGCGTAAATGACATCCTCAAAACCGTTAGGCAAGCTAATATGTATGCAACCACCAGATGAAATTATTTAATTATTGCATGATGATTATCCTGGAATGACTTGGACTCATTTAGCCTAGTTAGGAGTTTTTCCTTCACATTGTACCAAAAAAAAAAAAAACTCGTAAAATTCACTACTTATAAAAATATGTCTAGGAATTGAACTTGAGATTAATAATTTTTTTTACATAAATACTTTGCCACTTTACCCATTATTTAAGTATTATATAGTTCTTTTTTAAAATATATTATTAATATAAAATTTGTTCTTTTACTCGTGAAATATAATCTAGTGTTGTTTTTTTCTTGTACAACTTACTCATACTAGAGAAATGAACTAGTACCATACACACATCATTATAGATAATTCTTACGATTCGGTCTCGCAATATAAATATAAGGTAAATACCCTTAACCAATGAACCAAAAATTGAAATTCTAATATTGTTTTATACTTTAAATTTTAGTCCCTATATTTTTATAATGTTATTAATTAGTCTAAATAGTTAATATGGTCAATTTTTCAATTAAAACATTACATAGTCATATATAATTTGAAATCAAATTTTTTAGTCCAAAAAGTAGAGGCATTAAATTCTTGAAAATAAAAGTGGTTGGACTAAATTCCGAATGTACGAAGTGTAAAAACCTAAAGTCATGGTTATTTAAATCGAATCGAACCAATCGGGGTATCGATTAGGAGAGAGGCATTAGACTAGTTCACTTGCGAGCCGAAACAGACCAGTTGAACCAGGGAAAAAAATTGATTGAACCAATTTTTATTTTTAAAAACATTTTTAAAATTTTCAATTATTTGTCTAATGATTTTTTTGATCTAACCATACAAACTAGTGGCTTGACCAATTTGACTAGCGGTCCCGTTTTAAAAACCTTACTTAGAGTACATTTTTAATCTCCAAATTTTTACTCTATAATTTGACACAAACAAATAATCAACCCAACGCGAAACATGAGTGGACTATATTAGTATATTTAAATTTTTTCATTTAAAAGTTACGAAAATTACTTGCATCCATAAGTATAGAGGTGTTTTGTTCTAGGCTGAATTGGGTTTGAGCTCAACTTATACGCGATATTAAATTTATACGTGGTTGTCCAAACTCCACTCGACTTGAAATGTGGGTTCATTTTTGTTTATTATAATTGTAAACGATTAACCTAAACTTGTTTAAGCCCCCAAATATTATTTTTTTCAAAAAATATAATTACTTTTATTCAAGATGTCATATATATATTTATACTATTATTTAAATACTTAATCGAGTCACCAACTTAATTATGAAATTACAAAAATATCCCTTCTTTTAAATAATAATTAATATTATTACGATGACACTTTTTTCTTTTTCATACTTTTATATAGTCTTTAAATAAAACAATTAAAATTTTCAATAATCGAACACACATTCAATAATATTAATATTAGAATACAAATTCATTACCGCTTCACCTATATTCCTTATTAAATAAAATCTAAAACAAATTATTTTCTACAAGCTACAAAAAGGGCAATATTAACATTTTCAAATTTAAATTAAATATTGGATAAATTTTAATTTATTTACCGTAATTTATTCAAATATTGGATAAAACATTTATATAAGTTAATATTTTCAAATTTAAATTAAATAAATTCAATGGATAAAATATTTTATATTAAAAATGTTAATTAGATAAATATAAAATTAAAAAATTATCTATTCAATTTAAATTAAATGAAAATTTAATTATTTAATTATATATTTTCCCTTATCAATTATAAATTTGTGTGAATTTTGATGTTGCAACTTCGAAGGCAATTCACTCTTATGTGAATTTTGTTGAAGTCCAACGATAAAGGCATTGGTGTCACGACTTTGGCTCCAATTTAACCTTTTTTTTTTTCTCATTTTTGTCTCAACCAAGTGCCTAAAACAAGCTCTACTAATGAAATAAACTTACCATTTTTGTAACACACCTAACCTGTATCCGTCGCCGAATTAGGGTTACGAGGCATTACTGAACAAAACACAACCATCTCAAAATCAATACATACACATTATATATATTATTTAAATATAATAAACTTAGTCTAATATTAAATATGCAAAATATTAAACTTCTCTTCTAACCATTTTTAATAAACAAAGACATTATAATCCAACTAGTAAAGACATTACAAACTAGCTAATCCATAAGGAAATAAACCATTTTAGTATGGCTATTATATTCATATACAATACAACAAAGTACGACCTTCAAAACATTTATCTAGTCTGTGCATGCCATAGTTAGAATTTAAATATTTTAAATACCGAGATAATAGATAGGGTGATGAACTTGCTGACGATCCCTGAGCTTGAAGCTTGATTTTTTTTTCATCTATAAAACAGATAGACGTAAACAAACAAAGTAAGCTTACATAGCTTAGTAAGTCTATAACATAACTAAAATATATATAAAAGAAGAATTATATAAATTCATAATTAAACTTATTGAAATCGCAAATACTACATATTGTATATTTAAATACTCATAAAAAACTTACAACCGAATACTTTTATATATCATTTACATATAAACAAATGCATACATCATTATCAAATACCTAAAACCAAATGCATATACACTTCATATATGTGTAACCGAACGCATATTTATATACTTAACAAATTTTATAACCGAATATATATATATATATACACACACATCAAATGAATATAACCAAGTACATTTATACTTACCAAAATGCATTTATAGATTTCTCACATACATCTATTTGAATGCGAATATACCTAACAATTTCATAAAATTGAATATATATATATATAAATATTCATTCTCATCAAATACATATAAACGAATGTTTATATGCTCATCAAACACAATGACCAAATATATATACATATTCTTTAAATCCATATGACTAAATCATATACATATCCGATACATGTAAACTCATAATATGAACAGATTCACCAGCACAAAACCTGCTAGGCTTAAAGCCTGATTCAATACACTGGCACTTAGCCTGCTAGACATAAAGTTTGAAATGTTTCACTGGCGTCAAGCCTGCTAGACATAAAGTCTAAAATGTTTCACCTGCATCAAGCCTGCTAGACTTAAAGTCTAAAATGTTTCACCGACAATAAACCTGATAGGCATTGAGCCTAAAATCTCAATTCACAAAAGTTGTATCTCATATTTGTATATATTATCCACATAAAAAATCAACTCAATAATTTATAAACTATATCTCTAATCCACATAGGTATATAAAGTTCAGACATCAAATTCAACTCAATAACTTAATTATACATCCGAACATATATATATAACTTAATACATTAAAGCCTACTACCTAATATCATGCATCGAACACCTTATGATATTCCAAACTAATAATTACATATCTTCAATTCCATTCAAGAATTTTTACATGAATATACATACATAATCGAACCTCCCTTATACATATATAAATTTCATACTTAAACTCATTACAGAACATATATATATGTGCATATTTGCATAGTTGAACCTCATATAAACTTGTATAAATGGCATATCTAAATTGAATACAAGGACATATAGATGTATATTTGCATATTATAGACCCAATACAAAGTTTTATACCAATATAAACCTATGTTTATTTTCGAATCTTAAGGACACACACACCTATATATATATATATACCTTTTATTAAACCAATACTTTATACTTGTATATACATGTATAAATTCAAAACTTGTACATATAAAAATATAAAACTTTTATACTCCAACTAAATTAGATAACATTTCTAATTGTATATCCTTATATACCTTCATACTTTAACTAAATTCAAATGACTATATAAGTATATACCTATGATTCGAACATGTAACAATAATGCATATAATTCACTCATACTTTTAATTATTTCAACCAACATATTTTAAATTATAATTCATCAAAATACAGCACATATACATACCTATATATTGATTTTATGACATTAAATAGCTAATAGACTTACCTCGGACGGTGAAAAGTCGAAACCAGACGATTAATCGACTATTTTAGTTTTTCCCCGATCCAACTCCGATTTCTTTGGTTCTTGATCTAATTATATTCAAAATAAGTTAGTTTAAATATAATTACATTCAATTTAATCCAAAAACACATAAATGGGTAAATTATTATTTTTCCCCTAACATTTACACTTTTTACAATTTAATCTTTTTACAATTTAATCTTTTTTGCTCAAAACACAAAATACACAAAATTTGACTACACTCCTTAAGGGCCGAATTTTCCTAGTGTCCATACAAGTCCATATTTTTCATTTATTTAGCATTTTAGTCTCTCAAAAATTTATTTTCACAATTTAACTCTAATTACTCAATTTCACCAAAAATTCAAAAACAAAACATGTCAATCCAACAAATATCTTACATTTTTCATCAATTATCATCACAAAACTTACAAGAGCATCAATAGCATAACTTAAAATCATCATCAAATTTCAAAATTGAGGCATGGGCTAGATAGAGTGCTAAGCAACAATCACAAAAATATAAAAATTATCTAAAATAAATGAAAAACACATACCTAATTAGCCAATGCAAGTGCCGAACCCTAGAACCCTTTTTCTCTTTTCTTTTTTTCTTTGTATTTTCGGCAACAACCAAGATGATAATGGCCATTTACATGCTTTTGTTTTATTTAGTTATCATTATACTAATTTATTATTATTTTACTAATTTAACCTTTACTAATATATATATAACATATAATATAAGGTCATTCTTGACTATTACCATCCACTAACTTATATAGTGGACTAATTGCATCATAGAACCTCCAAAATACAAAGACAACAACAATTAGGCTCTTTCATAATTAACCACTAATTTTTTTATTTTACGCGATTAAGCCCTATTCTCAAATTAAGCACTCAAACAATAAAATTAATTCACAAAACTTTCACACATATAAATTCACACATAATAAACATAGAAAAACAAAAAGAAAAATATAAAAAATATTTTTCAGACTCAGATTTGTGGTCCCGAAACCACTGTTCCGATTAGGGTCAAAAATCGGGCTATTACAATTTTATTTTAAGAAGCATAAAAATACTATAAAAATTAAGGCTAGCGTGAAATCTAATAATTGAAAATAAAATTATTTTATTTTTTTGATAATAAAATATCACCGATTGAGTTTTAGCTCTAAATTTTTGTATGAAAATAAATAATATAGTAACCATCACTCATTCAGAAATTACACCATAATTTTATTGACTTTTTTTTATTATAAATTGATTACCCACATTTTTTTTTGACATCAAAATAAAATTTCCAATTTTAAAGAAAAACCTTGCTATCAATATATTAGATATATGATAAGTATTATGATTATATGCATAAGATATTTTCAATTTTGAGAATGTCTACAACTATTAATAATCTCTTCTCAATTTATAAATAGGAGAATAATACGCTTTAGCGTGCTCGAATTCACGTCTTTCTATATTGATAATAATGTCCATACCCGTCAAGGTAAGACTCAATCGACAATCTTTTCAATTTTACTTTTGAATATTTTTTAAAATAGCAAATATATCGAATTACGATTTTCTGTAATATGATCTTTCCTTTTTTATATACATATATAATCTTTTCCAATATATATGCTAATTTATGTAATAATTGATATAATTTAATTTTAAATTGTAATCATTTATTTAAATGATTAAAAGAATGATTTTTTTTGGTAAAATAAATAAACGATTACATAGAAGTGTTCATGAATAAATTGTCAATAGTGTTTTCTTCATTTAGGATCTCTTTAGTCTCCATAGGAAATCCTCAAACGTCTGCAAAGCTTCACCATTCAAGAGAGTCATTTTTGTTAAAACATCTACAATATGTTGAATCATCATTATTAAAGTGAATTTTGATCCTTTAAACTTGTTATCACTAATAGCTACAACGAAAAGAATGATTTTTTAATCACCCATTTGAAGATAAATGATTTCTTAAAGCAAATTATTTTAATGATATTATATTTCTAAAATATTAAATTAAAAATAGTTGATAATATACTAACAAAAGCTCAAAATAAAAATAATCAATAAATTTTACTTCAACTTTATTGATTAAAATAAAAGGTAATAGTTAGTATTTTATTTTAATAAACAAATGAGATTGAATAATTTATATTAAAAATTAGGTTAAAATTTATCCAGAGTTCTTGTACTACTAATGAAAATTCATTTACTAAATATTTGTTCAAATCATCACCTTGTTAAATTTTGAACTCGATCGGATTAAAATGTATTGGTAGAGCAATTCGTTAGGAATGCCTAGAAATAATTCGGATTAGAGAATACAATAAGGCGATTATTGAAACTGATTGTATGTTGGCAGTGGAAATGATTAGAGATTGTTTGGGAAGTACGCCATCGATGACTCTCGTCAGGCGAATAAAGGAAGTATCTCGACATTTTGAATCTGTTAAATTCCAGTTTGTGAACGGGGAAGAAAACATGGTTGCTGATTGGATAGCCGGAACATGTCCATCTACTCATGTTAATCTACATTTTCTTGATGCTCCTACATTCCATGTTAGGAAATTACTTTTAGAAGATAAATTTGGTGTTCCTTATATAAGAATAAATGGATCTAAGGCAATACGATGCCTTCTCTTATTTACCAAAAATTATAAATAAATAATGCTCAAAATGTATCTCTTAAATCGGAGAAGTTGACTAAACATTATTTCCCATATTACAATAACCCAACTCAATAGTTATCCTTAATTAAGGAATCATTCACATGACTTATTACCACTAATCTAGTTTCTATTCTTGTAACAAAATAATCAAAATTGATCACCTTAACACCCACATGTTGTGCAACACTTGCAATGTTATGAAACTATCTAATGTATATTACCATTCAAATATGGCTAATTCCCACAAAATTTAAGAATCCTTAAAGATTGAATGTTAACTCCAAGAAAATATACTAATTTCCATGGATGTATATTTTCTAACACTGTAGATTAATTACAAAACCATGAAACATTTTACTAGTGAAATTTATACACCCACCACAGAACTTTGCAAAAACTACAAAACAAACAAGGGGAGAGAGAGAGAGAGAGAGAGAGAGAGAGAGAGAGAGAGAGAGAATTCCATTACAAGTTTAACCATTTTCTGACATTTAAATATACCAACTTATCATCATCAGCTAGTAGTGCAACACCCTGGTGAAGGCAATCCTGTTTCACCAGTCTTAATTATGAGCTTGAACGAAGGGTGAAGCTGCTTCTGGGTGTGTTTCCATGGGGAGTTCACACTGTCCCGAAGGAGCAGTACTGCTGGGGAAAGTGAACAAGTCATGAAGAGAGAGACGATTGTCCCAGCTGCCATTGCTGGGGCTGGTAGATGCCGATCCATCCAATCCTATGTGTGTCACATGCTTTACATCTGTCGGGAATCCGATTTCCATTTCATTTTCCGACTCTACTATCTCGTCTTTGTAGGCTGAAAACTCATAACAGCAATAAATATGAGTACTAATTGTAATTATTATGCTGTTTTTTTGGTGCAAAGAGAGTCATAAATTGATGGAGATAGCTAGACTAGATGTCACTCACCCCACCCCTTAATTAAGGATAGTTTCATGAACAAAACCAGCTAAGCTTTAAGTTTATTATTGATGAAGTTTTCAGATATTAGGAATGGTGTTAAATTTACCATGTGAGCTTTAAGTTATACAACGTTTAAACCTTGGACTACTAAGGCTAGCAGCTAGCTAAAACATCAGCAATTATGGTATAGAATTTTGAAGGTATCTAATTACTACTTCAGTATTCGTCAGGTTATAAAATATATTTGTTGAAAGTGACACTTTTTTAATTTCATCATGGAATATCCATTAGATGCTGGCCTGGAAATTATAAGCAAATCAGCACTACTTGTTTGGTCTTTAACGTCAGAAGAAAGGCGACAGCAACTGAGACATTAATTATTATCTATAAACTTACCAAATAACTGAGATAATGTCTTGAAACTCTTGGTGACGAGCCTATTAAACCCAGTTGATATGTCAGGCTTTGGAAGAGGCAGTAACTTCAATGAGTACTTCATGTTTTCACTCGATAAACTGTCTTCGTCTTCCTTTTCTGTTCCTACAAAGTCCACCAATCAAATTCAAAACCCGAAAAAAAGAGAAACCAAATAACAAGGAAAGGGATTAAAGAAAGAGACTTTTTGCATTTGAATTGGTGTCAGCAGCAGCAGGAGGAGGCTTTGATCTCCTAGGCTGGTGGTGGTGGTGGTGCCGCTGTGCTGCAACAGCCACGCTTGAATCAGAGACACAACCAACCGAGAAGGGAAGAATAACAAGCTTTTCCATTTTGTCTCTCATTTCTGCGGTATAGATGGGAGAAAAATAGAATAATGGCTTGAGCGAGTGAAAAAGTGAGAACCCCAAAGAAACCAGCCGGTTGTTGTTGAAGGAAATGCAACTATTGGATGTGTAATTGGTTTGTTATATTGGGTGGATATGGCTTTGTTATCAAGTCACAATTATTCTTCTGTATGAAACAAGGTCAACATACATTTGAGTTTAGTTTGGTACAGAAAAAGAGAGGCATTAAACTATACCAACTGATCTGATGGGTATATTTGGACGTGTAGTAATTGACATTAACAAGATTACAATTGTGTCAAGCCTTAAAAATAGGCCAAACCCAAGCTATGTTTTTCTTTCTTCACATAGACTCTGCTAAAAGTAGTTTAAATTTCTATATTTATGATTAACAAGCCCCACTTCCATCTAACTTTCTGTCACCTTCCCTAGAAAACTTTTTTACTGTGCTAAGTATCCAAAGTGGGCTCCGACTGCCTTCACTTGCCTCTCTTATACAATAAGCTACCATTTCTTTTCTTTTTTTCTTCTGCTTATGTGTATTTGTTTTCCATTGTTAATATTTCTACCTCAAACTTTATATTCTTTTTAATAATTTGTTTACTTAAATTGAACTCATCCTTTCCAGTAGTACATCACAAGCGATCTTTCTGTGTTGGAAACACCAAGCTCTTGGTGATGGGCACCCAATTGGTGTTTCCTTGATTTTAAAGAAGAATAAAATGATTGAGGATTGGAAATTGGGAGGAAAAAAGGATAAAATATTAGTCAAATTTGTTGAGAATTTCACAATTAAGAGTCTTTTATTTTATATTTTGTAGCCCAAATAATTTAGAGTTGATATTTTATGGTGGGGCATCTTTATACTCTCTTTATGTCTTGTTTTCTACTTTGTTTAAGTTCTATTAATATAACAATGATTTAATAGTTATTTACATAGGGAGTGCTACTTGAGCTATTTCTATGCAAGATTAGAAAAACAAAAGGAAGTGGAGATCTTTGTGCAACCAACAACACATGGGCACCATAGAAGCAAAATTTGCCCCCAAAGAAAATGGTTTCCTGAAACCCCAAAAATGGGTTATAATTTGCTGAAAAGCAAGTCTAAGGTAAAGCTTGAAGTAAAGTGTGAGGAGAAGTCTTTAGGTTGCTGCAATTGCAAAATATTTTTGACTTTAAAGTAAACTATATATGCAGCGGTTGGATGGACAATACACCAAAACAGGTTTTTAGCGGCGCTTTTCTAATGTTTAGCTGCATCTGCCTGTTAGGAAATTCAGATAATTTGGATTTGGATTTGAGAAAATCTATGCTTTCATTAGGGGTAAAACTTGAAATTTTCAAAATCCTATATTCATTAAAAAGAATAAAAGAATTCTTTTCTCTTGATTCACTCCACCTTCAAAACAAAATATACTTAGCATACCGTTTTTGTCTTGGTACTTTTACCAGTGTGTTTCGATGTATCATTTCATGTTTTCACATATATATTTATAGTCTTATATATTTTTAATTTCTTAATAAACTATAATATGCAAATATATCTCAATTACATGCATATAAATATATCTATATACAAATATAAGTTTTAAAATTGTCATTTGGATTCAATAACTTAATTAACTCATGGCCAGCGTCTACTCCCTTAATCGACCTACAGAACGTGGGGGATTAGTCACTTAATTAACTTAATTTAATAATTATAGTTTAAACTTAAATCTAAATTATAAAAAATTATTTAAGATAAAAAAATAAATTTTGAAATTAAAAAATGTTATACCAACATGTACAAATTGGTACTGGTCAAAATGAGTCGAAACACACCGCAATACGTATAAAACAATACGTATTCACAGGTATGACCAATACTAGTACAATACCAATTACCATAGTTAAAAAACACAAACATTTATAACATGCATTCTCATTTGCTTCACCCAACATCACCCCAGTCAAATCTAAACATATATATATAATTCATTTTTTTTTAAATTTTCAAAGGGATTTAAATTCAAAATATTTGTTTCTTTGTTGGTAGAATTATCTTCGAATGGGAGAAGGAAAATGAGTGTTGTATGGGAAGCAAACTCTATCCCTATCATGTTTTGCTTGGTCTTACTTGGAGATTAAGTTCATTTTGAATTGCATGGGATTGAAGGGCTGCTTTTAAAATTCAAATTATGGATAAATGCGTGATTTTAAAATGTGTTGTATTTGGTTAAAATGTTGTCCGATTGTTACCTATAAATAGGTTGGTTCGATGCTCCTTGAGTGCTTTTGTTTTGAGTTGTCACATTAGTTTCTTCTTATACTTGCTTTGTATTATAGCACTCTGTTGTCTAGGTATTCTTAGAGTGATTTAACTTGTATGTAAGTGAGGGTTGAGGAGAGAGTGATTCGTAGGTCACGACACACTTTCGCACCACTAGGATGCATAGCAAAAGGGCTATCATAAGTTTCGCGAAAGGTTAACTCTTTTAAATCATTAATATTGGGAACATAGATTCGATTACGAAATTTAAGGCATTCATTATTATCAATACAAGACAACCATGCCAAAACACATTCATCAACTTGCACAAGTTTAACCATCTAATGTGCATACCACAAATAACCAAGCTTGAACATTTAAAAGTCTATTGAATCAGGAAATGATAGGTGTGTGCTTCTCGCTAATCCGATCGACACATTTCGGATGTCCAAAATCTACAGAGAAAGTAGTAACATGGGTAAGTATTATAAATACTTAGTAAACTCTTACAATATAAACAATTTACTTACCTTAATTACTTATCACATATAAATTCAATGTGCAAGACAATTACCCCTAGCGAGGCATAATACAACATCATCAAAAAGGTAAGATCTTTGAATCATAATCATACATATAATCTCAAATAACCATAAATCAAGCACTAGTCAATTGCATCTCATATCCATATCATGTTCACCTTTTGCCAATATCAATTTCATAGTTCCACATTTTTCCACATTTTATTTTTACCTAATGAAACATCATAAAAAAACTTGGTACACAGGTGAAATAATGTCAAATGCTCGTCCGAGCTAATCATAAACACTAGTGTCAGGTTACCCATCTGGGCTAAACCTACACAACAAATAGCCTAGTTAGGGCTTAATATACATGTAAGGTTACTCGTCTGGGCTAAACCTATAAAACGACATCAAGTTTCTCGTCCGAGTTAAACCTGTGTCACATGTATCTTCGAATCCACAACAAATGTTGGAGCTCGGAATCATCGGGCATCAACCTATAACCTCGTATACAAGACTTTTACTAAGTTCATTAGGATTTAGTCTGAACACTTCCAATTTCGTACTATTTCATTATGATTAAGTCTAATTCCAATTCGAGTAATGTTGCTTAACCAATCCAAACTTTCAATAAAGCATTAATAAACATTCAAATATAATTCAATAGCAAATTAAACTTATTTATATTGTATGAACTTACTAAGTCCAACGTCAAAAGCAGGAGTGTTAAGGATTAATCTATAATTTTTCATTTTCCTTGATTATCTATTGGTTCTCGATCTATACAGTAATTTATTTCCAATTATTAGTTCCAAACACTTTTAATCATCTCATTTCATATATACAAAATCTTTTATTTATTGTTAATTATTTCCCTAAAGATTTACTTTTTATCAATTTAGTCCCTTAAACTGAAACAACTATCACTTGCACAATTGAACCTTGTTATTCATTTCGTTTTCAATTATACCCTTCTACAACCCTCTAAAATCTATATTTATAGAAATTTCATGCTACTTTTATCAACTTTTTATTTTAGTCCATAAATGCAAAACTAACAAAAATCACCTAACAAAATAGTCTTTAAACATCTCTTGGCTTTCAAATCTACCATTTTGTATCAAAAGCATCTAAATTCATCAATGTTAATTATAAAAAACTTTAAAATTTTTTATGATTTAATACCCAAATTAGCTAAATTAAGCTACAATGATATTGAAAACATAAAATTTATGAAAAACAAGCTTTGAAAAGCTTACCATACAAGAGCCGAATATTTCCAATAGTTTGAAGCTTTCTCCTTCACTTAACACTGGTGTAATTTCGGTCAGAAGAAGAAAATGGAAGATGATTATTTTTGTTTTATGTTTATTTACCTTTTATTATTAATTTATTATCATAACTAATATATTTGAATTAAAAATCACCCACTAACCATATATCCCATTTAAAAGTGGTCTAATTGCCACTTAAATCCTTGCATATTCGCTAATTAAACCATTCAATACCTAAAATTGAAATGCGATTAACTTTTAGGGTTTTACGATTTAGTCCTTATACCTAAATTAACCATTTGATCATTAAAATTTTTGGAACAAAATTCAATTCACCTATATAAAAGCTCTGTAAATATTTAATAAAAACATTCACGGACTTGGTTTACATAAACGAGGTCCTGATACCTCATTTTCGAAAACCACTGACTTTAAGGTCACACCACTTGTACTATAACTAATCGCCAAATTAGAAATTCTATCAGATCAAAATCAATATAATACTATATTTGACTCATAATTATTAAATGATAATATTTACAAACTCACTCATTAAAATCGACGTCCTAAAATCACTGTTTTCAACACCACTGAAAAACAACATGTTACAATGCATACGCAATTACCCTACCATTTTACATTAAAACACACCAAAAGATTCAACGAAACATTGCTATAAACCACAAAATCTTTCCTTGATCCAAGCATGGTTAAGATCGATGCCTAAATCAACATCGCTTTCAACTTTTTGAAACTTTTCTAACATTGATCATTCTAAATAAACAGTGCATTATTTTGTAACAACCTCATAAATTCAATAATTACCTTGGAAAACCCTTTCACAAATATTTTGTAATAACCAGCCAAACCAATGAGCTCTGAATCTCTGAAACATTTTTCGTTGATTTCTACTGGAGGATAACTTCTATCTTTTTTCGGTCAACACGAATTCTTTCTACCAAAATATCGTCCCAAAAATAAAACCTCGAATAATAAGAACTCACACTTACTGAGCTTCCCGTAAAGTTACTTTTCTGGCAAAACTTGCAAAATAATTCTGAGATGCTTATCATGTTCAGCTTCCAATTTCGAATATATCAAGATATCATCGATAAATACCACTATGAACTGGTCCAAATAGGGTTAGAATATGTTGTTCTTGAGATCCATGAATGCCACAGGAGTGTTTTTCAGTCCGAAATGCATCACAAGAAACTCGTAGTGACCGTATTACATATGAAACACCATTTTTGGTGCGTCACTGTCCTTTACTTTCAACTGGTAATATCCCGACCTCAAATCAATCTTAGAAAAGATTGAGGCTCCCTTTAGCTGATCAAATAAATCGTCGATATGCGGTAAGGGATGTCAAACACTTCAAACTCAGCCTAGATGTTATGGCAGAATCTAGAAATGTTATGAAGAAGGGTTTTGAAACCAACTTTCGCGTTAAAACTCCACGTATTAATTATTCTAAAAGAGCCCACGTTTTCGGAAAACTTAGTATTTTTTCTCTTTAATAAATCTATCATTTATAATCATTTTATGTAAAACATTAGTTGCAACGAATGTTTATAAGGCGATATAGTTGAAAACCAAACTTGATTTCAGAAAAAATAGTTATTTGTGTAAACCATTGTTTTCGTAAATCGTTTTGTTAAAAGTTGTAAAAATATAAAAAACACATCCAAAACCAAAATTAAATCAAACAGTCCGAAGAGTCCCAAAAATTACAAACTCTCAAAATAATCCAGATTTAAAATAAAACTATTAATGTAACCAGTTCATGAACTAGTGGTCACCGCTAAGACTCCGTCGCACCGATCCACCTTTGCTTGAAGGTTACCTGAACAGAATAGACAACAGATGTGAATTTTCATAAACTCAGTGTGTAACTTAAAAGAGACAAACATGCATAAAATTTAGATTTCACGTATTTCAGAACAAAAACAGACATAAGTCCCTAACAGAGTCAGATCATATCAAAATCAAATTTTCAAAACACACAGATATATAGATATACAGAGTCCTACCCCCATCCTTTACACACCATCTCCGTCCATCTCAACATGTTATATGAGGGTATAAAACACTCACCCATCCCTACACACCACATAGTGTCTAAACGCCACTTATCAGAATAGTATGTAGACAAGTTGCCAATAAATCGGTAATATGTTGCCTCACAGAACACTTTCTCCACATAAACCAAACCCGCCCCATATACAGATAAATATAATAGATACATATAATAGATACAAATATACAGAATTAATGTGCTTCCCATGCTCACATACATATATCATACATGCTTTTACAAACAAACGAATCATGCATATCAATTTCTTAAACTCAAACCAGTCTATCAGATTAGGAATGTATCATGCATTAGGGTTTATTCGCCCTTACCGACTCTACGAAAGGCCCACAGTTGATCAGAACGACTTATGTGACCCTAGGGAAAATTTTAGACTTTTGGGCCACATGTCCGTGTGGCCCACACGCCTAAATTGGCCCAGCCCGTGTGGCTCACACAACTTGGCCTATAGCCAACACGCCCAAATTGGCCTGACTCGTGAGGCCTACACGGCCACACACTTGCCCGTCACATGGTCGTGTGTCGCACACGGCTAGGCACACGCCCGTGTGGTGTCAACAGGCCACTTTTTGACTTTCGCCAAATCTCGATTTCTCGTGTTTTTGTTACATACCTGGCTCATTTTTTATGTGAAAGCAATGCTGAAACCAGCAGAACCTAGAAACGGCATACCAAACACCATTTTAGCAATTTAATTTATGAATCGACAATAATAACCCGAACAATACACACGAACTTACCGGCGACAAAAATAACCTCTAACAAGAATCAGGTCATTGGAGCGCAAATCGCTACTTCATAGTCTTCTCCTACGCAATGCACATTCACAGAGATTAAATCCCCTTACTTCACACCATTAATGAAATTCAAATGGAAAGAAACAATCTCAAACAGCTTACAGAAATTGAAGCCCACAGACAAGTGAAACCCCACTTACTAGAATCACATGATGAACACCGAAATTTTTGAAATACAACAACACGGACCACAGGTTATAGATAGGATTGTAGGAAAACGAAAAGAAAAAGAAAAGTTACAGAGAGAGGAAGGAACTAACGTTAGAAGCAAAGTTTGGGAAGAGAGAAAATAGAAAAAAATAAAAATTAAATTCAAATAAAATCCCCCAAATTAAGGCATGATCTCACACTCCAACCAATCTTAACTACCCACTCACTCATCCACTAACGCAGATTTTCAACTCCACCGAACCTCTATCAGACTATCAAAACAAAAATATCACCCATGCTTGTACGGGGATTCGAACACGAGACCATAGGGCAAGCTAACACCTTTTCACTCGACCCAACAAACTTATTCTAATATGAGTTTACCAAAAATATAATATAAGCCCACCCAACAGAGATTAGGCTAGGCGAAAAAATAATAGAATTTGCCAAAAGTGGGACTTGAACCCAAGATCTCAAACACACATTCAGAACACTTAGCCATAAAGCAAATACTCATTTATGATAGAATTCACAGAAACCTAGTTAAGAAATTTAGGGCGTTATAATTTTTGATCATCAACATATTCTACTATCGGTAATTGATAAATGCCAAAAGTAACATGTTTTAGCCTCACTCTTAATGTATTTTTGAATGATTATTCGATTTAAAATGGTAAATTTTATGCTCATAATCCTTTAAATTCACGTTTCTATACTTAAGAGAGCATTTGGGAGCAAAAGGAGCGAAAAAAGAGCAAAAATTAGAAATTTAGAGCAAGTTTCAAGAGCCACACGAGTTGGGTCATTCCACACGGGCTAGATATACGACCATGTGCTAGACTGTGTGGAAATCACGAAACACACTCTAGACCTATGGGAAAACCTATTTTTTAGATTTTTCGGGCATTCTAAGACCTATATATGACAAAATAAGAAGAGGGGAGTGAGTCGTCATAGAATACTCAAGAAAACAACTCAGAAAATACCATTGAAGCAGATTTCCATAAAGATTGAAGATCTCATTTTGATTTCTTTGAAGTTTATTATGAATTTCTTTATTTCTTGTGTTTATACTGTCTTTGGATGTTTTTATTTGCTATAATGAACTAATTTTCTAAATACTTAAGAAGATGAACCTTAGGATGAATTCTGTTATTTGATTTTTATTTTTACGCAATAAATACTTGGATCTTGTTCTCAATTATGTGTGTTTAATTCTTGGTTTGATATTTTTAGATTATTAATCCAAGTTTGATGTGCTTAAATCAGAGGAGGAATAGACCCTGTTTAAGAATAGATCTAGCATAATTGAATGGAGTTGCATACAATCCTAGAAATAGGACGATATATATCTACCGGATTAGAGTCAAATCTAATAAGAGAATCCATAAATCGAGTTAATACAATATTAGGGGTTTTAATTAGAAAGAAATTTAAATTAATCAACCTAGAGTTCGTTAATTTTAGTCTTGAAGAGAGATATTAGCATAATTTAGGGATTTTTTCAAATCAAGATACTAAGTGAAGAAATTGCATAATTTAGATTGATAATGACAGACGAAATCTAGGTGAATTCTTTTCTGGGTATTGTCTCGCTTCTTGGTCGTTAATCATTCATTTCCCTGATTTAATCTTTGACGTGTTCTTTAGCTAATTAATTTAGTTAATTTTAGTTTTAATCAATCACTCCAATTTTTTAATTAAATAATAGAAAGACGATCATTACTAGTACTTTTAGTTCTTGTGGGAACGATATCTGTGCTCACCATAGCTATATTATTAATTGATAGGTGGCACTTGCCTTAGTCAGATTTTTAGTTGGTTTACAACTGCAATCAATAATCTATACATAGTAGTATCGAACCATCTTTTTTCTTGACAAATAACACTGGAGCTCCCAGGGCGATATACTATGGCGTATAAAGCCATGGTCTAGTAAATCTTACAATTGCAATTTTAACTCCTTTAACTCAGTTAGCATCATTCGATACAAAGCAATTGATACCAAAGCTATACCAAAAAAGACTTAGTTGCGAACTCAACTTCCCTATCGGGGGTAATCCCGATAGTTCCTCAAGAATCACATCAGGAAACTCACACACGATTCAAATCTTACTTATCTGACTTTCATCTAAGTTCGAGTTAATAACATATGCTAGAAAAGCTCTGCAGCCTTGATTCAAGAGTTTACTAGCTCAAATTGACAAAATGGTTATAGTCGAACCACTCAATCTGATGTCATTTACGTTCCTGATTTCACCATTTGGACTTAGAATAGAGAAATTCTCTTTACGACAGTCTAAGATAACTCCATGCTCGGTCAACCAATCTATTCCCAAAATCTCTTATAGGACCTCTTACCCTACCCACTGATAAAGACAGCTGACAATATCAGGTTTTTTTTTGTCTAACAAATCTTGTGGTCACTCTCTAAGATTTATGAGTCTCCTTAGTTCTCTTAGGTATCGGATGCGAACTAAAGGTCCTCGTTAGCTTTCCAAGAGCTAGAGAGGGTTCAGATTTCTTATCAAGGTCTATGGCCTACTTCACCATTTTGGCCCGCTTAGTCAGATCAACAAACTCGTTAATTTTATGTGAAGCCAACTAAACTTTGAAATCATTTCGTAACCCCCGAAGAAATCACTTACAACTTTCCTCTTTTAATGGTACGAGTTCTAAGGTGTATTTACTAAATTGCAGAAATTCACGCTCATAATCAACCACTGTCCTCTTGCCTTGTTTCAGTAATAGGAACTCTTGTTTTTTATTCTCCAAATAAAACTCACCAACATACTTTTTCTAAAATTTAATATGAAAGAAATCTCAATCAATCTAATCAACGGATACGTGTTGGGTAATAGTCTGCCACCACGTACATGTTTTTCCTTGTAGATAAGAAACGACATATGTAACACATTTACGGGGAGTGTATTATAGCTGTTGTAGTACTCGATTTGTAGATTCCAGCCATATCTTAGCTATCAAAGGACCAACTTCTTTTACTCTCCTAAATTTAGTGGCACCGTATTTACGTAGCTCTTTAATCGGGGCTCGTCGAACTTTGGGCATAGTTACAGCTATAGGAGTAGTCGACACCCTTTAAAAGGCCTCTGTATTATATGAAGCAAATTTTCATCTCTTTGACCTTCAAGTCTATGCTTAGCAGCCTTGGGTTGATGAGCACCAGCTGAATCTACGCTAGGTGCTCTAGATATGATCTTGTTTTCACTTTCAGTAAAGCGACCACTATTGTAAACATCATTACAGCTTCGTTTTTTGATTCTGTAAACATATTTAGCTATAAAACAAAGAGATTTTATAATCAACATCAAAATCCCAACTCGACTTTGGCATGTACGTCTAGACTCAATTTTGAGCTTGATTTAGTTTGATAATTGACTAAACCTATAGCTCTGATACCAATAAATGTAACACACTAATACCTGACCAAATCATTAGATCTGAGTTACAAGATGGCACATTCGTTGTCGGAGCAACTACGGTAAACCATAATCAATTTATATGAGTTAATGATTAAATTCAATCAAAACATGCATTCAATATGATATACAATTATTATCGGGTGTTACACAAGCTTACGAAAGCTCAATTCTATCATGAGATCAAACTAGGACTGAACTGTAAAATTTTCAAAAGTGGGTATACCGATATTAGGGCTTGGTATCACGACACTGAAGACAGTATCCAAACTTCAAATTTCATCAGGTGGGTAACGCAATATCTAAGGTTTGGTATAGCGATATCGAAGATAGTATTCAAATTTCCCATCTTGAGGGCCAAATTGTAAAGATTTCAAAATTGAGTATCGCGATATCCAGGGCTTGCTATCGTGATACCAAAGAAGGACCACTAGGTCTTTGATTTTTGGCAAAAATGTACATTTCCAAAACCTGTAAATCTTCCCAGTACAAACACCTACACTCCCATATACATATGTGCATCTATTAAACAACAAATCAATACAAATACAATAGTTAACATCCATTTAAAGCATACCAAAACCTCAATTATCAATTGACTTATACCTTATCAATTATAAACTAGCGATATTATCATCAATAAGCATACCATTTAGTACCATTCATTTTAACGTGTACATTCATACTAAGATCATCGAGTTCTTACTATCACAACCAAATTTTATAACATTTAAAGCAAATATGCAAATATTCATAAGCATATTTCAACCATATGGCCAAATTGTACACTAAAAGCTACCAAATCCCAAAAGATATATAACTTCAAAACAACTAAAATATGACTTAACTTGGAACATGCCATTTACTATCAAAAGAGATTCACAAACAATGTTGAGTTTGAGATTCTATCTGGATGCTGAAATCAATGCTCGGGATCTTACTTTAACCTAACCTGCACACGGGAAACGAAAACCGTACACTAAGTAATAAACTCAGTGGTATTCTATAATCGAACATTATAACACAACTTAAGTCAATTAAAAACACTTAATTAAATTTCATTCAATACAGATGCCAAACATGTTATAATGTACCATTTTGCCATTTAAATCATTTCATTCATGTTCAATAACTAGTATAGGAGTATCATAAATTAGTACAACATGTCCCAAATCGAATTAGTCGATTTGTCTCAATTTCATACCAAACTTTCAGAATTATAATCTAGCGTACATAATTCTTTTCACATTAGTAATTCATTTCATATGCCACTTTCAATCTTGCATTTTAGATCCCTATTAACCTGACTCAGACTCAAATGAATACACAGATCCAACCAACACACCAATTTGGCACCTAGTGCCTCATCGAACAATTCCGAAGTAAATAAATTATGTCTGGCGCTCATCGGTATAAATTAAGTAAAATTTGTGCCCAAACTCATTGTACCCAACACTCATCGACTCATAGTCAAAGTAACCCATACTCGATCTGTCTTATGGCATGCCAATTATATCTGATTATGCTCGAATAGTTAATATGGTAACAATACATTTGAATAACCATTGTGTTTAATTCACATCTCATCAATTTAATTCATAGTTCAAATAATTAATTTATTAGATAGCATATCCTATTTCAGCCCAATTCAAAGTCAATTTCATAATTTCTTCGAATTATATTATTTTTAATTTAGTCCTCTATCTCAATAATGAATCAAAATTGTATAAATCCAACTTGATTTATCAATTCTAACTCACCTCATAATCTTACAATGCAAAAAAAAAAAAGGTATACAACAATTGAAGTGATTTGAATTATAGAAATACAAACTAAAAACTTTGAGTTATTCGTCGACTACTTTAGCTTTTCCTTTTCCTCTCGAGTAATCCAGGTCAACGTTAGCTATGAATTATCATAAACATACAATACGATCAATATTCAACCAAAATTACAGTCAATTGTCATTTTTATACAAATTTTATATTTTATTCAATTTAGTCCCTAAAACCGTGACTAACATAATTTTCAATTTGAAACTCCAAATTGAAATCTGATTTCACTCTTATCCATTAGGGACCTCCTATTTCTTATTTTTATATCTAATTTTATAATTTATTCATTTTAGTTCCTAATGTATGAAACTATCAGTTTACTTCACAATTTAGTCCTTTTCATATCTAAGCTTAAAACCTATCAATTTAACACCTAAAAATTCAAGAAATCATCAATGGTAACTTCCTAAAACTTTAAAAATTTTAGAAATTGGTACATAGGCTAGCTAAATCAAGCTCCCATTACCTCAAAAACAGAAAAATTATAATAAAATGACTAAATTGAACTAACCAATATATAGCCAAAGTTTGAAAACCCTTATGTCAATTTTACGCATCTTCTTCTTCAATGTTCGGGTGTGGAAATATGGAGAAAAATTTTCTTTCTTTCCACCCGAACTATGTTTTATATATTTATTTTATAATTATAATAATTAAATTAAATTAACATTTTATAACATATATTTATAAAATACTCACTAGTGCCTACTAATATTTCTAAGGTGGAATACTTGTTATTTTAAACATTGGGTTATTTGCAATTTAAGTTCTCGATCCTTTTACTAATTAAAAACCTATAGTGATTGGACTTTACAATTTAGTCCTTGAACCTTAATTAATCACCATTTCAGAAAAATTATCTATCCAAACTTCAATTGACTTAAATAATAACTCCCATAAATATTATATAAAAATATTTACGAACTCAGTTTATGGAAATGAGGTCCTAAAACTGTATTTTCCGATACCACTAACTTTCAGGTTGTTACATTCCATGAATAAATAATATTGTAATTAATAGACAATGAGTCGAAAATTAATTACAAATTATTTGATTCCTAATTATATACATGTCAAATAGGTCAATTCGCTAGTTTAGTACAACTCTAAACAATTTGCAATTGAATTTATATGATGAATGAATGGAAACGACGAATTAGAGAAATAGATTACATGTATCACTATCTATAGTGAATGATTTTTCTCGCCATATACAAGAGATTGCTTCTTTGATCTGATTTTTCGATATAAATACTGGACAAAGTATGGATATTTTACTATTGTTAGTAAAATAGGATTCTCTTCTTAGGATCTTAGTTTCTTCACTTGTATTAGACTCAACAATGGCTTGCATTGCATTGGTGTTGATTTTACCAAAATTTCGAGGTTTACAATTTTTAATTTTTATTAATTATTTACATTTTCTCACTTTTATTAATTTTTATTATTATTTAAGCTTCCTTTATTTGCCTTCTTTTATCATTTTCATAGAAAATTTAATTTAAATAATATTTTTTTATTTATCCTTAAAAGTATATTTAAAGTTAAAATTTAAAAAATAAAACATAATATAATATTTATCAAAAAAATAAATATTATTTATTTGATTAAAATAATTTTTTTGCATGATATGTTTTTAGCGGCATTTTTGCGAGAAGCGTCGCTAAAGGTTTGTTCTATAGCGACATTTGTGATAAAAAACGCCGCTAAAGATCATGGTCTTTAGCGGCATTTGTGGTAAAAGCGCCACTAAAGAACATGGTCTTTAGCGGCGTTTGTGGGAAAAGTTCCGCTAAAGGTCGTGGTCTATAGCGGCGTTTGTGGAAAAAGCGCCACTAAAGGTCCTGGTCTTTAGCGGCGTTTATTTCCAAAAACGCCACAAAAGTTAGCAACGTGTTCAATAGCGGCGTTTTTTGCGGCGCTTGTAAAAGCGCCGCAAATACTTTAAGTGGCATTAAAAAGCGCCGCTAAAGGCCTAAAAATGCCGCTAAAAACCTGTTTTGGTGTAGTGTTCGAAGTAAAAATTGAATTAATGAGTCATCTCAGTTTTAGTGAAAATTAATTATATTCATTTACTCATAGATTCTAGTACGACAAAGTCACCATGACTTTAACAAATTTAGACTTGGGTTGAGAAAATAATTTAATTAAGAAATTAAATAAATATATTTTAATTAATAAATAATATTTTTTTAGAATAGAAAACTAATTATTGGGTTTGTAAATTGTATTAATTGATTTAAAGACTATATAATACATATAATTAATACCCAATACAAGAGACTGGCTTAGAGGCCCGTCTGACCACAATTGGGTGGCAAACCTTAGTCCTAAAGACTAAGTGTTGCTACCCCTAGGTATTCCCTGAGAGAAATATTTTAAATTTTCTATTAAAATAATCTTATTTATTTAACCATTGTTCAAGTAAGACTTTTGTATTTTTCTCTATAAATAGAGATCATTTTGGTCAAAAATCAAGGAATGAATAAACTGCCTAACTCAAAGCACTTGCATTGATTTGGTTAGAGTTTATTACTATAAACAATACAATCACTCGACTTAAATAATGATAATAATTTTCCACTGTGCAACAAAATTGATTTCTCAACCAAAATTTTCCAACCGTTCATTGCAAATGCAAGGAGAGGGTAATAGAGTGATGTGGAAAGGGAAGGGCCTTCCACTCTTTTTACTTAATTTTGGGGATAAGTTTTCATGGGACTTACCATGATTGCCATATGTGTGTTAATTATTACATTAAAATGATGATTATAAACTAAGTGAAAAGGAGTAAAACATGTTTGGTAAAGTAAGGAAAATGTATTTAAAATGTTATTGAATTAAACAATTAGACTAAGAATATGATGCGCACTTATGTATGTATGAACATGCACATGTGAATGAAATAAGGGCATTCTCATTAAATTAACATGTTGAATATGAAAATGTGCTTTGCTCTTGTAAATATGTTTTATGGAATTGATACATGAGAAATTTATGCTCCGTTTTGACAACGTGGCATGAAAACTTGAGTATACAAGTTGCTATGGTATGTACATGTCATTATTATGTTATAAGTACTTGATTATATGGAAATTTCCTTGTAAACTTGATAAAAGGGTTAGGATATGGTTGACATGCCAATAGGAATAATTTAGCACTTGTTTGGGTTATATAGATATTTGGAACCTTGATATGCTACCCTCATCTTGACATTGTTATGGGGGCCAAAGGGAACATTCTCCTTTTGAGAACATTGGTTGTGTTTGGTTGAAGCACTAATAGTGCCACATCTTTGGTTGTGTTTGGTTAGGAATGCACACATAGTGTAATATACATTCGATTGTGTTTGGGTGGAATTTCTTATGTGTCTGAGTCCCATTTTACCAATGTTACATTGTGGCATGTACTTAAAGTTTCAAACATGTATATATATGGTAGTTTCATATGTCATTAAGTATTTTGAGATATTGAGTATTGAATTGTTGAGTTGGAGGCTCATTTGATTGACTTTAACTTTGGTGATGTATGATCTTTTGTCTAAGCATGCATGCTCTTTATTCTTTTGGTCTTGAGCTAGCAAATGAATGATTGTTAAACTTAAATTAGGTGTTTTTAATGAGGGTTTCTAATGTCTTCATGGTATGTTTCAATGATATATGGATATGAGCTAAGCTATAATGTGTTTGAGATTGTAATTACATGTTTTCAATGCCATTATTGAGTGTGTTTGATGGTTGCTTTATCAGGAGGTGTTTGATGTGTATTGTAGGTGTTTCCAACTTGAATATTTGGTTCTTTTCTTCAAGGTTTCGATACCTTGCTCATAAGTATTGAAACAACTAAGTCAGTAGCCCAATTTTGGCTCTAGAGGTCTAAGGTATTAGTACCTGGCTCAGTAATTTTGGAACAACTAAGTCAGGCGACAAAAATGTACAAAACTTGGGAGATGTATTAATACATCTCTCTAGTGGTACCGATACAACTATGGCAGATCCACTACACTATTTTGGGCCGTTTTGACTTTTGGGGGCTTATTTTGGTTCTCGGACGCTTTTGATCACCACGTACCACTTTTAAATGATCTTTAGTTGTTTCTAAAGCCTCTAAATTATTCTAAACTTGGTTTAGTCATTTTATATAAATGCTTTGAAGTTTGAAATAATTCCAAGATTCTTGTTACGTAAATGGTCTAGTAGTATCTTCCATCTGTACTAGACGTCAAGACGAGTAAAAAGTGTTACACCAATTGTTTCTAACGTGAACCGTCACGTTAGCAACGTAACAACCAAAGATGAAAAATATTAGTCAAATGGCTTAATTGATGTAATTGAAAATTTAAAACCTTAATTAAATACATTTTTCAAAAATAGAGGGATTTTTACCACTTTGCACCTAAAAACTAATATCGTAGTAAAACATAAGGAGTTTTACAAATTTCGCATCAATAAATTTCTATTTCCAATATAGTTTAAATGAGTTGCATTTTTTAGTGAGCGCAAGTAAGGAAAACGATACGGTGTCGGATTGTGTAAAACGCGGGTGAAAAGAAGGCGGACAAAGGAAAAATAAAAAAGGAAAAGAAGAGTTGGTGGATTTTTGATGGTTGGTTTTTATCATTTTCAATTTCAATTTCCTTTTTATTATGTGGAGAAGAGAAAAGAACGCTCTTTCGCTTTTATTAAAAAAACATAAAAAAATAATTTTAAAAATAAGATATTTGCATGATGAAAAGCTCCTTTTTAGTAATTTTTTTCGTCTCTAAAACGGGTAACGGTTTTTTATTTCTAGCTTTTTGGTTTCTGTTAGGAAGGAGGAGAGCGAGAGAGTGAGGGCGTGGTTTTGTGACTGGGAATGAGAATTGGGACGTAGAGGTGGTGCTAACGTGACAGTCGTGGTGATGGAGGAAGACGACTGCTGAATGGAATTCTCATTCGGTGCCGGAATTCCGATGTCCCGAACACCAGCGGCGGGGCCTGAAGGAACGTCGCTTTCACCGTCTTTGAATCAAGGCCTCTCTCTACCCTTGGTTTTATTTCTTTAAGCTAGTTTATTTTTATCAGCATTATTTTATTCTTATTTCTCGTTTTTTTTATTTTGTGAAACGCAAGAAAATGCGGTTTACATGTTCTTTTTCCTATCGTTAATTCTTCTTTTGGCCATTTTTGTGGTGAACTCTGGTTTGATCACTTTAAAAAAATATCAATTTTCTTAGGTTAAGTTTTAAAAAAATTATGTAAAATTTTGAATTTCTATATTAATCTTAAAATTTTAATTGTGTTTCAGAAAATGAAAAGGAAGAAAATTTATGGTGATCATGAATTATTGCAGCTTTCATCATGATGACGTGATCGAATGTGATGCAGTTCTTATTTTTATACGTGTATATATGAATTTGTATATGTGTGTATATAAATAATGATGATGAATTTTGTTGTCAAGAAAAAAACAAGTTGTTCAAGCAATCTTGTCATAGTACCTTTTCTACGAATTTTATTTGATCATACTAAAACCTGAGCTGCACTAATTTTCTATGTATGAGATTTTGAGCTGTTCTGTTCATCAAATGCAATTGAGGTGGATATGATTGTTCTAGTTGGTCTCTGTTTACATCTTTTTGTTTTTATCACTGTTACACTGAGGGTTATTTAATATTTAAGATTGGTTCCTCATTTTTTCATTGAATGTTAGTGGAAATGCAATTAGACACTATAGTGGCATTAGGTTTAGACTAAATAATCATTCTTTTGCTGGAATTTACGAGTAAAACTGTAAAAGTTTGGTACTTTTGCCTGAGATTTTGTCATAAAATCTAGGAGGGTACATGGTTGCGAGAAAAAATATCTACCTTGTTTTTTTCTAATTAAACATATGGTCTTTCTTTTATTTTTACTTTTTGAAAGTAAGAAGTTGGGGTTGATAATCAAATATACTTAGATTTCTCCTTGTTTACATGTTATATGTTATTTATATGAAGCAATGTTCTTTTTTTTTTTTTTGAAAGAATATATGAAGCAATGTTCATCATGCAGGAAGAGGGACATATAACATAGAATCATGATTCTCCAATGAGTTCATTTGGTTTGTGATGGACATAAAAAAGAAAAAATATGAACCTTTTGTCTGATTTTCTTTTGTTCTTTAGACCTAACTACTCATCTTTCCAATGCATTGCTTTTAACATTTCGGCCTACTTTTTGGAAAGGTAAGGAAAGGAGGGAGAATGGGTGGTGGGAGTGTGAGGAGAAGAGGGGGCCGGAGAGAGTGGGTAAGGTTCCTTTTGCTTGGATTTCTTGAAAAAGGATAAAAAGGAACCAGTAGGTTCCCATAGTGACAATGAAATGAAATGAAAACTTATAATGCTTCTTTAACTAGTATTATTTATATGTTAAAATGATAAGTCTAATTAAAGAGAAACATTGTCTATACAATGAAATATTTTTATTGGGGAATATATTGAGTGTGTTATGTTGTAAGAAATTTTTTTACTAATTGAAAATTCCAATACCCTTTTGTTGTTCTTTGACTCAATTTTGTGATGTATTTTCTGAACCTTTTGGTTTAATATTAATTCAGATGGTACGTGGCAAATAAACTTGAGATCCAGTGAAACAATGGAACCTGGTCCCTACCCAGAGCGTCCTGGAGAACCAGATTGTTCTTACTATATAAGGACAGGCCTTTGTAGATTTGGGGCGACATGTCGTTTTAATCATCCTCCTAACAGAAAGCTGGTATAAAGCCACGGCTTGCTTGGGAAATTCTTATTATTTTGGATTTAATGCTTTATGAGTGAGATATTATTGGTACAATGCGAAAAAGCTTCTCAATTTATTTATTTGCAGTTCTCAAACCTTTTATTTATCATTGACATAATATTGGTAGTTAAAGTTGTAGACATTTGAAACTTTTACACATGGCTATACTTTATCTACTATAATAATTTCATTTTAACTTTGCCCTACTACAAGTTTGAGATTTTAAATATTTCATTTCAAATGTTTATTTCAATTATATCAAATTCCAGGCGATTACTACTGCAAGGATGAAAGGAGAGTTTCCGGAAAGAGTAGGACAACCAGAATGTCAGGCATGTATTTCTTCCTTGGTTTCTCAAATGACAATAATGTTTCTGCTTTTACTTGTGCTTTACAACTTGCAACGTATGACATTCTGATTAACATGAAGTATATTACTTTTATCCATCTAAAAGAGGAAATTTATTTTATTGTTGTACCTTGGGGATTTTACTCATCAAAATGATGAGCTAAACATTTTAATACTTTAGTGAATGCGATTATTCTAGATTGATAGAGATATTTCTTTACAAATTTAAATGGATTTGACTGTTAGATCAGTTCTTTTGCTGCTCGGAATTTGTTTGGATCTATATGGTTGATGCACTAGAATCAAACAAGTGTTCCTTCTTATTTTGAAGTTGTCCATAATGAATCAAGGATTACTTTCAGGTCTAGAATGAAATCCCACTGAATGTTGAACAGAGTGTGACTCATGTGATTACAGGTTGAAATAAAATTTATTCAAAATAATTGTGTAAGTGATGCAAATTATTGATGATAAAAGTTTCTATTACTTCATGAATGGTCTCTTCCTCCCTTGTCTCTGCTTTTTCCTCTAAATATTTTTCTCTTGAGCAATTTATAAGACATTCCAGTTTTGTCTTGATTCCTAGTATCAGAAAATAAACAAAAAAAGAAACTAAGAAAATGGAGATATGCTAATAATTTAGCCTGGAAAAAGGTTTACTTCTGGCTTTAGTGTTGAATAACAATCAAACTTTGAGTGAACTCTTAGCTTGACTAGCTTATTGGCTTCTCCTAATATTTGCTCTATTCTTGGATGTTATTTTCGCTCTTCCTATTCTAGAAGGCAAGATTGCATTGACTCTTGCTTTTGTTGCATGAGAAGCTAATTTAAAATCTTAACAGAAGCTACTATTTTGGTTTTACTTCCTCATATCTAATATGTGACTTTATGTTTCTCATTTTCATGTATGTTTGGATGAGACAACTGACATTTTGCTCTGAACTGCTCTGCAGTACTACCTGAAAACAGGAACTTGCAAATTTGGAGCAACATGCAAGTTTCATCATCCTAGAGACAAAGCTGGGATAGCAGGAAGAGTTTCCTTAAATTTTTTGGGTTATCCTCTTCGCCCGGTATGGATTTCTTTTCTCTTTTACTGTGTACAACACAATTTATAACATGCAAATTTAAGGCAATATTCAAGTTAATCTTTGTTCAATTGTATGGTCAAACTGACTGAATGATATATCATTTAGATCCAATATGAAAAATACACACGCATAGAGAATTAGGATCATAATGTCAAATCTTATTGCTTGCTATAACTCAAAGCGAATCTTTTATTAGCTTTGAGTTATGAATTTGTTTTTTTAACTTTAAATATGGATTTCATGAACAAAAATACTGTTGAATTTTGGACCATTAATGGCCTCATGGTTGAGGTTGAATTCTTGTGCAAACTTGGACCTCATTAAGGCAAGCTGTATTTCTTCAATGATTAATTTCTAACCGGTTTTTTGGTGGTTAATTTCTAACCGGTTTTTTTGTGGTTATTAGTGTTTCATAGGCTTAATAATGTAACTTGTTTCCTTTCTACTTTTTCCTTCACAGAATGAGACTGAGTGTGCATATTATCTAAGAACTGGACAATGCAAGTTTGGGAGCACTTGTAAATTCCACCATCCTCAACCAACTAACATGATGGTTTCCTTGCGAGGATCTCCTATTTATCCGACTGTCCCATCACCAACCACTTCTGGTCAGCAGTCATTTCTAGGAGGGCTTACAAACTGGTCAAGAGCCTCTTTCATTCCCAGTCCCCGTTGGCAAGGTCCTTCAAGTTATGCACCTTTGATTTTACCCCAAGGGATGGTATCGGTTCCAAGCTGGAATGCTTACGGTGTAAGCTTTTCCTTTGCTTATTACTTATGTTGTATTCATTAAGCATGCCTATTTAGCATTTACATGTGATTGGACAGCATTAGAGGTGAAAAGTGACTAGTGAAACAACTTTGACCTTTTTTTTCCCTTGAAAGAAGTAGCATATTCTTAGCTTGATTATGGTCACATGCAGCTAATAGTTGTGTGCTTTATTTGATGGAGCTGTCAAGCGACAGAAATGGTAATTTCATGATACTTGTCATCAACAAAATTAGACAGGATTGTTTAAGGGAGCCTAGAATTAAGTGTGGTGGAGGTTGGATAAGGCCTTTAAGATCACAAGTAAATAGTACTGGTGCTGTTACCAATGGTAGTGGAGTTGTATTGCTTTTTGTTGTTGTTGAACTTGTGGCTGGCTGATGGTGTGCTGGGAAAGTATGATTTTCTGCAGATTTGGTTGATATTCTGAAGGAAAGTATATAGGCGTTTAAACATGACTCATCTATTTCTGATCATGCTTATTAGTAGGTTTTAAGGTGTAGAATCAAATAAGCATGTCAAACTCTGGGTCACTAGAACGGAGTCTTTGCTAGTGGTTTGGCCCAAATGGCTTGATGGCATTTCTAACATTATCATTTATAAAAGTGCCCGAGAGCATAGATCTACTCTCTTTTTATTTATTTATTTATTTATTTCCGCTTGCATTTAATTATACAAATTACAGAATTTGATTGTGTTAGTTGATACCTTAACTTGCGATCATTAGGAAGTGCTAACATTTATTCTCAAAAAAATGAATAAAAGGAGTAGCATGTTTCTGATACTTTTCATTTCTTCAGGGTCAGTTGGCTTCAGTATCTTCTTCAGAGAACCTGCAGCAGACAAATGGAAATAACCAAATCTATGGAACCTCTCGTCCAAATGAATCAGCATCTGCGGGATCTCAAGCCTTATTTTCTCAATTTCGTTCTGGCTCTGCCCCTGTAGGTTTTTATGCATTGCAAAGGGAGAATGTATTTCCTGAGAGACCTGGCGAGCTCGAGTGCCAATTTTACATGAAGACTGGAGATTGTAAATTTGGTGCAGTTTGTAGATTTCATCATCCAAGAGAGAGAGTTCTTCCTGCCCCTGATTGCATATTGAGTCCTATAGGCCTTCCTTTACGTCCGGTGAGTTATATAAACTACCATTTACTTTCATGACCTTTTCTTCATGAAAACCTTGGCTTCCTAATTGTTGAGTTTTATTTGTAGCTTAAGCTAATAAATCTTTTTATGTTAAAAAATGGATATTTTCCTTGATACTCTTGCTGGGGAATTGATAGTTTGTTGTTTCTATAGAAAATTTTAAATTAGAGTAGAAGGTATTAACTTAAATATAAGTTGTCGTGTATTTTGGGACAAAGGATGATCTCCTTACATGTTTATTGGGTTTAGTAAACAAGGATTTTAGAGGTTTTATTTTTGGATCAAAAGGTCAATGACTTTGGTTGTGTTTTGACTAAAAAGTGATGCAAAAAAGGAGAGTATTGGCTGCATTGAAGATAGGAAGTGTTTTGCCATCAATTCTAGGATTGATAATAGTAATGAGATTCGCTAAGATAAGCTGTCAACACTTCTCCTCAAATTGGTGCATAGATGTCACACATGCCCAATTTGCAAACCAAATTATGATAGCTTCTGCTGTTAAGTCCTTTAGTGAACACATCAGCTAATTGCTTGTCAGAGGCTACATAACTTGAGCCCAAGATTCTGACAGACAACTTTTCTTTGATGAAGTGCCAATAAATTTCTATGTGCTTTGTTCGATCATGTTGTATTAGGTTTTGGGCTATACTGATGGCGGCCTTGTTGTCAATATAAGGATAATTTTCCTTTATTCGACAACTTTAATTCTTCCATAATTTTTAATAACCACAGTAGCTCACAAACACCTTGAGCCATGGCTCTGTATTCTGTCTTAGCACTTGATCAAGCAACGACACTTTGCTTCTTGCTTCTCCAAGTGACTAAGTTTCCTCCCATAAGTGATGTAGACCTCTTATCATCCAGAGACCCAACCTAATCTGCATCTGTAAAAGCTTCTATTTGGAGATGACCGTGTTTAGAAAAGAGGAGACATTTTCCTAAGGCATACTTTAGGTAGCGTAGAATGCGAAAGATAGCCTACATATGAGACTCTCAAGGATCATGCATATACTGACTTACAAAATTGACTACATATGCTATGTGAGGTCTAGTGTGAGAGATAAATTAGTCTACCAACTAGTCTTTCATATCTTTCTTTATCCACTGACTCTCCTATTCTAGCTTGCAACTTATGGTTGCTTTCTATAAGTGATTCTGCGGGTTTGCATCCCACCATACCTGTCTTAGTCAAGAGGTCTAGGATGTATTTTCTTTGAGATAAGAAGATTTCTTTCTTTGATCTGGAAACTTCAATTCCCAGGAAATATTGTAACTTTCCTAGATCTTTTATTTCAAATTCTCGAGCCAAACATTGTTTCAGTTGAGTCATTTCTTCCTCATCGCCTCCTATCATCACTATGTTATTAGCATATACAATAAGAAGAGTGATCTTACCCTTGTAATGTTTCATAAAAAGGGTATGATTAGCATTGCTTTGTTGATACCCAAAAGTGATCATAGCTTACGAAATCTATCAAACCATGTTTTGGAAGATTGTTTCAATCCATACAAGGCTTTTTTCAATCTGCAAACTTCCCCTTGCATTTTTGCGTTATCAAATCTAGGAGGAATCTCCATATATACTTCCTCTTCTAAGTCTCCATGTAGGAATGCATTCTTCACATCAAATTGTTGTAGGTTCCAATCAAGGTTGGTTACACAAGATGACAATTCTGATGGTGTCCATTTTGGCAACAGGGGCAAACGTATCTTGATAATCTACTCCACAAGTTTGAGTGAAGCTTTTAGCAACCAATCTGGCTTTGTACGTTTCAATCGAACCATCAAACTTGTGTTTCACAATAAACACCCTTGTGCATCCCACCAAATTCTTGTCTACTGAAGGAGTTACTAGCTCTCAAGTCTAATTCTTTGCTAGTGCCTTCATTTCTTCAACCATGTCTTCTTTCCACTTGGGATCTTCAAATGCTTCACGTCAATCCTGTGGAATAGACACAGAGGACAAAGACGACAAAGACAAGGCAAATGCTTTATAGGTAGGGGACAATGAGTCATAAGAGATAAAGTTAGACATAGGGTGTTTAGTGCAGGATCTAACACCTTTTCTTTAGGCAATAAGTTTATCTAAATAATTAAGGGGTAACTCACCAGAAGAGGAAGATTCTTAGCACATAGTAGGTTGCATGACAGCTTCTTCTGTTCTAAGCCTTTTTTAATACTTCCTTAAATTTGGTTTGTCCAAACGCCCAACAATCTCCTTTTGAACAGTAGTCTCCCCCTAAGCAGTAGCTTCCCTTCGAACAATGGTGTTTTCTGGAATAACAGTCTTCCCCTGAACAATAACTTCCCCTTGAACAATGGTGTTTTCTGGAATAAAGTTTTCAATAGTTATTGAGTCAGGTATCACTTCTTCTCTCTCATTGTTCTCCCCCTGAAGAGGTGATTGAGTTGTATCATAATAGGGCTTAGTTTCTCTGAATGTAATATTTATGCTAACAAAAGTTCTTGTGAAGGAGGATGATAACACTTGTAACCTTTCTGTGTTGGAGAATACCTAATGAACATGCATTTAAGGGCTCCTGGATCTAATTTGCCTGCTTTTCGATCATGGACATAACAAACACATCCAAATATCCTGAGAGGAACAGTATAATTATTTTTACCTTGTATAGAATGTCTAATCTTCGATGTCTTCAACATAAGTTGCAATCTTATGTTTCACGTGAGCATCAATCGACTGACGATCTTCAAAAGCTCAAATGTGGTTGATTTTTTCTCACTCAAATTTGCCTTCATTGTGTTCTACCTTATGCACTTGCTATTGTAACAAGTTTTGCAATGGACATGAACTTCTTCCAATCTCACATCATATTAAAACAGTGGGGGTCTGATGTGCCTTTCTTTACTACAATAAAAACATATTGGTTTACCTTTTATATTACATATATGTTGCTGTCTAGGTACTGTTCTTTTCAATGTTGTAACATTAGATTGGACACTCCTTATAATTTCCGATCTTTGATAATTTATCAACTTGTAACAATAAGATTTAATATCTCCAATCTTTCCACAGTGATAACAAATAGGTGTTTGATCCTTCTTTTTACCTTTCTGAAGAGTAAAAGAATATCTTTAGTTTTAACAAAAATTATAGTAGTGATAGGTTCCTTACCTTTATTGATATAACCAAATCCTCTATGGCTTGGTTCAAATTTCTTTTAAGCCAAAATTTCATTAAGCTTCTCATGTTGGCCTCAAAACTTCTGCAAGACAACCTTTGAGTCAGCTAGCTCCTTCTTGGTGATTTTTAAAGCATCATCTTTTTCTTAAACCATGACTTCAAGCCTTTCCTCTTTTCATTTAAGGATGACAGCTTCTTCCCTCAAGGAATCATTCAATTAACATAATGTTTCCATCTTTTTTATCATCCAGTAATAGGCATCTTCAATTAAATAATTTGGCTCAACATCATGATTTGAATCCTTATTTGTTCCTTAGTCTGTTGGAACATGCATTGGAACAGAGGAAGTAAAAACAACAGTTGATAAAATCTTCATTTGAATCAATAAAATCACTAAACTCTTCATCACTAGCATGCGACTTTTGCTTCTTCTTGATGGTACTAACACATTCGTATTGAATGTGACAAAAACCTTTGCGTTCATAGCATTGGACTAACTTTTTTTTAGCTCAAAATTATCATCAATCAAATGAATCTTCTTGATGTGGTTGTTGCTTTTTCCATCCTTGAAATATGCTCATTAATTCTATGGTGCATGTGGGTAATTTGCATTGAGAGTTTACCTACTGTGTGCTGATGTGCTTTTATGGTGTTGCTAGCTTTATTTTTTTGCTACTGATATTGATTGCTATTTTTGCATTTTAACAGGGAGAACCTCTATGCATTTTCTATTCTAGATATGGAATTTGCAAGTTTGGTCCAAGTTGCAAGTTTAACCATCCTATGGGAGTTTTCACATTCAATTACTCTGCATCTTCTCCATTTGAAGCCCCAGTTCACCGTTTGTTGGGGTCTTCGTCAGGAAGTGGTGGGATAAACCTTTCATCAGAAGGGCTTGTTGAAGCAGGCTCTACAAAGCCCAGACGACTTTCACTGTCAGAGAACAGACAATTGTCTTCCAGTGATGACAGTATTGATACAGAGGGATAAACACGGAAACAAGATGCGCTGATTATAGTTGACAATCTTTTGGTGGATGAGGAAGAGTCATCTGTAAATTCATTTCCCATTGTTGGGGATGTACAGAGTTCATGTCAAGTTGATTCTGTTCTTTTAAAATATATGCAATTCAGTCGACAGTTGCATCTTCTGAATTTCATATTCCTGCATTTGTATAAATCTGAAACTGATGTCACATTTGGTAAACCCAATGTGAACAATTCATCTGTCCCAAAGCTGTGTTATGTTTCTTTCACAGTATGTTATACAAGGCATTTCTTTTGCAGTTTTTAAGCCTCTGATTTAAGATTTCCAGTCTGAATCCAAGCTTTCAATTCTAATACTGGTTGAGTAATTTTCTGCCACCCTGCTTTGGTTGTACACCATCGCTTCACCATCCATATCACACTTTCTTTTCCCTTTTGGTTCCTTTTCTTCTTTGACCGCACATTTGCAGACATTTCTTTAAGTATCACCCTATATTCCTCAATATTGAACGATCTTGAGTGATTTTTTAACTTGTTTCTTGCATTGATATATATATATATATTCTTCCTAATTATACATGAGTGAAATTGTCAAGCAGAAGTACAAATGAGTACACATTTCATGCTCTTGCATAAAGAAGTGGGACATGTTATCTATATATTATCGTAAGATGAATTCTTCTAACTCTTCACTCCTGGAGATTTTTCTTCATGTTAAATGATTGACTAAAGATGAATTAGTACGTCACTCTTAACAGAATCTGATGTTTTGTTGGATTAGTTTGTACCGACCAAGCACCATACTCTTGTCCTTGCAGGAGGCTCTTGAGAATGATGGAGCATCTTCAGAATATTGCTCAATAAAATATTCCAGGTTTCTATTAAATATCATTGACAAAGATGATATCAGGTACAATAATTTCAAATATGGAAAGTTGTGCTTTCATTCCTTTTATTATATATATTTAGCGAGAAATAAGTTGTGTAAATATTGGATAGTTTAAGATTGCTACCTATATGTTTTGGGCTGCCAGTTCTTGTGGTTAATAATTCCAGTTTTAGATGATTCCTATGCCTTTTTGGCATTCATAAACAAATGATTCAATGCGATAACGTGTGCAGTTGGATCTCTCTGGAAAGATATGATTGGTTTGTTCTTGAAATATGGCATTGGTTAATGCATAAAGAATTTATGAGGGTTAGGGAGTAGGGACCTTGCATTTGATGATGATGAGGTTGTAGGGGCTTGTTATCTGTTTCATGATTCATGATTACTGCCACTTTGGTATCTTAAGTTTGTTTGTATGCATGTGCTAAATTTGTAATAAAAGCTTATGATCTCATGAGGAACAGCTATTGGTAATGTTTGCTTTCTTTGTTATTTTTTTTATTACTCTTATGCTTGTGGTTGTTGAGTGGATAAGTGTTTGGTCTTCTTTCATGCTGCCTACAAACCCATCTTTTTCCCTTAAAACAATTCTTTTACATGTCTAGTTATCTTCCAACTCCACCCACATTGAAGACTTGCTATCATTTAATTCAAACTTTAATGGCATCTTTGAAATAGATTTGGATTTCAAATTTTAATTTCTTCAATTGGATAACAAATAAAAAAAATTATCTATGAATTCGGGCAAATTCTAACTACATATTGATCATATCTATTTTTTGTAACACAATGTCTATGCCAATCAAACTAAGATTCAATCGGCAATGAAAGTTGGAACTTAAATGTAGTATAGAATTGTAAAATGAAATTAGGAAAAAGAAGTTACAAAATATGATACATTAAATTCCGAAGAAAGTAATGTTTTAAGTGTTTAGTGTTGGCAATAGGAGTGTAACAAGAAACTACAGACTAATGCCTCGTTTGGTGACTAATATAATAACATGAGGAAAAAGTTTATTCATTACATATGTATTGCAATAGGTAGATATAAAATAAAGAAAAGTCGGCACAAATTTAAATTTGGAATTAAAAAGATGACTAAAAACTCTTGTAAAAAATAAGACCTCTTCAAAATAAGAGAATTTTTCCTTCTCTTTGTTAAAAATAAGTCATGGGTGTGACTAAGTATTCTCAATTGAATATTAGTTTATTACTAACTTATATACTAAAACATGTGTAAAAAATAATAGTCCTACGAAATAAGAAGATTTAATATGGAAGAAAGTAATGACTTTTTTGTACAAACTAAGTGTTTAATATTGTAATAAAAAAGTCAGGGTAATCGCGAAATTGCTCAAAATATGAAATTCATTTCTATTGAATATGGCAAGAAGGTATAAAATAAGTGTTTTTTTATATTGTAAGCTTTTCTTAAAGCAACCTTTGTAAAACCAGCTGACAAAATCAAGCTGATACACACAAGAAAAAACCCTTAATCACAAGCTGCTAAAATAAGAAGATAACACAAAAAATTGATAAGTTGTTTGTCGTACCACGTGTGTCTTGTATAGCCAAATACATATGGTGAACAGACAAAAAACAGTGAAGTGACTAAACAACATACAAAAAAGACAAAATACAGTCAAGATCCTTTAATCAGTCTTTGGCCTTTTTCATACCATGTGTGTCTTTTGTAGCAGCGTTGGAAACACTATTTCCTTCACTTGGCATTCATCTAAAAGTAAAACGCTTGGAAGTATTTAATGTTAGCTGTTGATGGATTGGGAGCGGTTGTTGCTGCCTTTTGGCTTGCTTCCTCCTTATAGGTAACTTTGGAAAGGCCTTAAAGGTTACTACTGCCTTGGAAGTTGTAATAGGGATCCAGGTTGCTACTTCTTTTTGCAATATTGGCTTCCCTTGTTGTGATAGATGTGGCACTTCTAACCCTACATAGAAAGCGAAGTTAGTATACAAAACCTTGGACAGTATGAAAATTGAACAAGAAAATAAAAGCAAAGTCACAACCTGGTTCAATCCAACCTTTACCTTCTAGGTCCTCATATTGTACCCTTTATTTTCCACACTTGGTGCAGTGTGCTAGAGGATTCCATTGTTTCGATTTTGTTTGAGGTTGCTCTAGATAACCAAGGTGGCATTGTGTATCTAGTCGACTTTCAAGTCGAGTTTAGGGTGTATATTACTAATGTCATCGTGATGGTGTTTTTGTTTTTTCATATTTTTATGTAATCTTTAAATAAAAGAATTAAGTACAACATATCCAAGTATCAAACACATGTTTAATAAATTAGTAAATAATTTTTTTTACCGTTGTACCAGTAATCATTATTAAGTAAATTTTAAAAGAAGATATTTGTATACTCAAAATATTTCCTTTCACCCACATCTGGGTGTGACAAAATTTATTATATATTATGAGGTTGATTGAGTTGGTGTCACCCATCAACCAAGCCCTAACTCAAGTAAGAAATTACAAAAGGTCTCTTTCTTTTATAAAGCAACAAATATTATTTTGATGGTATTTATGTCTTTTTATATTTTGATAAATCTAGAAAAATAACTACACATAATAGGAATCGTGAGATTTGAATTCAAGACATCATCTTTTCACCATATCAACCAAAACCATATTTAAATTTTATATCAACATTTTTATAAACTTGTCACATGAAAATTTTCACCCACATCGTGGCGTGTGCCATAATTTAGTATTATTTAAATTTGGTTAAAATATGTCATAGGTCACTTCTTTAGAAATTCAGAATTTAATTATTTTACTTTTATTTTCAAGAATTTAGTCCCACTATTTTTCAGATTTCAAATTTTAGGTTCAATTGTTAACACTTTTATAACATTTTAAAATTAAAAAAAAATACGCACATGATAGCAATATAACTAAAAAAGAGAGAGTTTATAATGAATCTGAATTTAACAAAATAATTTTAACAGTTGAACTTGAATTTTAAAATTTGAAAAATAGACTCAATTTATCGAAATATATATAGGGACTAAATTTTAAATTTAAGAAAAATATAAAAAATTAAAATATTTTTTAACCTTTAAATTTTTTATATATTATATTTTTATAAATCATCATTCATTCCACATAAAAAATAAACTAGCATAGGTAAAAAAATACTCGCCTTTTTTAGCTCAATTATCTTTCAATTTAAGGATTAGAGTCATTTATAGATAGTTTAAGATTTATGTAAGAAAAATTACTTCTTCAATTAAAATTTTTTTAAAAAATAAGTATATATATCACCTAAGGCTTTTTTTTCATTCACAGGGTGGGTATCATATCACCTAATCTAGCTTAATACGGAGAAATTATTCCATGAACCCTTTCCCCCACCTCATATACGTTCCATCCAATTATTTAATGTCACGCCAACAACTTTTTCCAACTCAAATTAAAAGGATTAAAACAATTTCCACCTTATATTTAATTTTGTTGACGTGATTTTTTCCCTCCCTCTCACCGTGTCTCTTCACTGTTAGAAGAAGATGATCTAGGGTTTTGGTGATTTTCCTGATTCTTTCCTTTCTTCATCTCTTCACTGTCAGAAAAAAATAATTTAGGGTGTTGGGCACTTCAAAATCAACAATGGGGATTGCAGAATTAGGTTCGTTCTTATTTCTAATGATTAAAATCAATGGTTTTCCATCTTTTCATTCAACTATGAAATAGTTATTCAATTTAGTTCATAACAATTTTTTACTTTTTTATTTACTAGAAAAAAAAGCAAAATTGAAGTAAAAATATGAGGATTGAGGAGTAGCCCTTTTGAAATTTCTGTCAATACATATGCAGTTTCAGAGAGAAAAGACCTGAAATGAAAAGAAAAGGAAAATTGAAAAAAAAATTAAATATGACGTGGAAATTGTTTTAATCTCTTTAATAGATGCAACAAATTAATTATAATGAAAGAATTTTTGTTAATTTAAAGGTTTTTTTTAAATAAAAAAAATTAAAGGGTAATTTAGAAAAATAAGAAAGAAGTGTAGTTAAAGTGTTGATTGGGACCAGAATCATTGTTATCCAATTATTTGCTCTTTCCAGCTAGCATGCAAGCATGAAACTCGTGATTTTGGCTCTTCAGTATAACACAAGTCACCAGGTTTTCTGTTATGTTATTATTTATTTGTGTTAACTTATAAATTTTTATAAATTTTATATATTTAGAATTTAGTTTTTTTTTTTAATTTTCATGATATTGTACTTTACTTTTCTAGATTTAAAAATTAAAGTTCAATGTCGATTGAGCCCTAGTTTAATTGGTACGAGTATTGTTGTCAATAAAGGAGTATATGGGTTCAAATGCGCTAAAGTGCATTATGCTCCTATTTATGGTTTGGGAAGAGAATATGGGTAGTTTTAGACATTGTGTCAAAAAGAACAGATATGATTTGAACCTAAAATGAGATTACAAAATAAAAAATAAAAATTCAAGTCCATTACTATTGTTACAATTCTTCTATTGAAATTCCTGGTGCGATATTTTGAATTAATTAAAAAAAATTACTTGATAGTCATGAAAATACTGATTAAGATTTTTTTTTCTTAAAAACAATTATTCAAAATTATCATGATAAAATATTTTTTTGTTGTTGGAATAGTTTTCTTAAGAAAAATTTACTATTTAGACTAATTAATGACATGATAAAAGTAGAACCAAGTTATATCAAAATTAAAGTATATAGATAAAATCTCAAGTTTCAGCATTGTCTAGGGGTCAAAATTGAAATTTGATCATTGTTTTATAATGTAAAAAAAGTGACACAAACCTAAAAGAAATGGGAAATCATTTGTCAGTAGGGGTGAACGTTCAATCAAATCGAGCCAAATCGAGTAAAAAAGTTTCGAGTTAGTCGAATTGATGAGTCTTATTTTATCATCTTAACTCTACTTGAAAATTTTCTAATCGAGCCAAGTGAAATGAAATTCTAGTTGAGTCGAATAAGTTTGTTCGATTTAAATTTAAAAAAATTAAACCGACCATATTGTAATCTTATTGACAATATAACTAAATTTTGAGTTTTAAAAAACTTAAATATCACATATATATATACTCATTTCATAATTTACATGTTAAGTCCTCAAATTTATTATTTTGAAATTTAAAAAATTATAATTTAGCATTGTTATATATTTTAAAAAAATAATTTTTTTAATTTGTGAAGTTTGTATATATTTTTATAAAATTTTAAATTTTAGAAGATTATTTGAATTTTTAAAGTTTTTGAGAATGACCGACATACACATTTTGAAAACGGTCAATGATCTAAGGGGTATTTACATCAACTTGTTATTTGATTTATTTAAATTATTCGAATTATTCAAGTTGTAAAATTCAATTCGACTCAAACTCGAAAGCTCAAATTACTTATTCGGGTTGATTCAAAAAAAATCAAATAACTCAATTCAATTAATTCGAAATTAAAAAAAGAATGAGTTTTTGAATCGAATTAAGTTTTTCCCACCCCTACCCATCAATCTACAGGACTCTTAAAATATTCAAATTATACATAACCACCTAATGTTTTAATTGAGAAGTTAACGATACGAACTATTTGGGCTAGTTAATAGCATTATAAATTATACTATAATTAAATCTCAAATTTAGACATATTAGAAGGACCAAAACTAAAATTTAACCATATTCCTAAATGTAAAAAAAAAAGAAAAAGAAAAAAAAGGAAAGAAAGCATAGTGAGGTGCCACATGTCAACTAAAGAAAAATGTCATTCCTTTTATATATAAGTAAATAGATATTAAGATTTGAGTTGTGAGTATGAAATTGTAACTGAAAAAAAAGGAAATTGTAAATGTTGATCTCTTAATACATATTAAAAAATAATATTAGTATAAATAATATATGTTCGTGCAATTACAATTAACATTAATTCAATATAAAACACAATTAAATTGAAAATTAGAATAAATTCGGACAAAATTCATATTCAGTGAGATTGAAATCTAAATAAACGGGGATAGAACCCACATATGGTATTAGCACATGATGGGAGTTGAGTAGAGGTTCTCATGGGCCGGGCCTAGAAAAAATTTTTGGCCCGTGTCCTAGGCCCGGGCCCAAAATATGGGCCTAAAATTTTGTTTAGGCCCGACCCAGGAAAAAATTCCTAAGCCCGAGCCTCATTTTTTTGTCCAAACCCATATTTCGAGCCTATATTTTTACCCAAACCTTCCCATATTTCAAGCGGACCGTCGGGCCGGACCGGGCCACCCGGCCCATGAGCACCTCTAGAGATGAGTACTCAAAGTCTGAATGGATGAGAGTGAACAGTTTTTTTAGTGATTAGTTTAATGGGTTGTTTTTTTGGTTTAATTAATACATATTCTATATTTATTCTATAATCGATGAAAATTATTTTTGGTAGAGTTCGTGGTTACCCCAAATTAAGAATGTTATCTATAGGGTTTGAATTTGAAATTTTTTTAAAGAGTGCAATATGCTTTATCACCTCACTCGGTACTTGTCGGTTAAATAAGTAGTTTTAGAATAGAAAAAATTATAATAATAAAAATGGCACAATTATTCTTACCTTCTTTTTATTTTAATTTAGTGATTTAATTTTTTTTATACTTATATATAGTTTAAATAAAAAAGCTATTTAAATATATACTCGAACTCCACTTGTAAACTTAAAATATTCCACTATTAGTATACCAAATACTAAATCTTTAAATAAAAAAATGATTAAATTTGTCCTCTAAATTTAATTAAGTTCACTTTGGTATCTGTATTCTTTTGTTCAGTTTGACACTTGAACTTAGCAATTAAGTCCATTTTAACCTTTAAACTTGGATTTCATCCGAATTTGATGACACGACACTATCTCAAAGTGCCACATCATCAAACGTTTATCTTTTCCAAATATAAAGATCAAAATGAATTTGAAATTTTGTTTAATAAGATGGGGAGTTGGTAGGATAAAAATGGTCCTGGTTTCGAGGTGTGAAGCAAGAATATGATGCAAAAGTTTTAAAAGTAAATAATTAACATAAAAGCAAAAGAAAGGGAAAAAAGAGCAATATCTCAAGTTCCAAGTTTTAATTTCATCAATGTTACAAGTTCTTGATCCGACTCAAAGAATAATCAACTTTATCTTTGATATATATATATATATATGCTTTTCGTATGAACTTAATTTGCTTGACCAAAAATATTCCTTCAAATAAACCAATATCTTTACTCATCAAATATAATATGGGTAGAAGTCATTTGTTTGTACAAATATAATTTTTGCAGTCCTTTTTGAATTTTAAAATTTTAGTTCTGATTAAAACAATAATGGTTAAATTTGTTTAATTAAATTCAATCAGACCCGATCTTGGACTGCTTGAGAGTGTAATCGCCTATGACCTAAGGTTGGAAAGGGCTTAAAAAATATATTTTTTAAAAAATATTTAATGCGAGGGAAAATAATTTCAGACTAAAACTAATTAATTATATGCCCATGACTTTCAATTTTTCACCATAAATGCTTTATCTACTGCGGCCCTAAAAAATTTCCAAGTTTTATTGTATTATATTTTATAACTTTTTTAAAAAGAGCCCAATTTATTGTTTCACCTAATGCCCCAAAAATATAAAAAAAAACGGACCTGAATTTAATTACTAGTCATGTACTATGAGTATGTTTATAGATTTAATCCATATTCTCTGATTAGATCATTCTATGTTCCTATACTCTTGAAATTTCAGTCTTGATGCAAATGGAAGTCACTAATCCATTAACTTAATTTTTAGTGAGTCATATGTGAAAATAATAAGCCAACATGATATTACACATATAATAATATGTTTGTTGTATCATATTTTGGAAATAGAATAATTTAACGAATTTAACGGTTATCGTTTAGTGAGAATAGAAATTTTCGAAAAATACAAGTATTAATTGCATAATTGAATTTAAAATCTAAAAACCGAAAAATTAAGTATTAAATGTAGGAAAAGTATAGTTGTTGGAGCATGTTTTAAGCATACAATTTTCTAAAGAATATGAAAGCTAACTTTTTCTTTAAATGATGATGATGATGATGTCACATAACTGACATGATTGGTCAAATATGGTATATAATAGTCCGAATGCATCTGCCACTTGAATCTTGACCTACCACCTTCCCCTTCCTAGCTACCAATGGCAGCTGAAACTAAAACTCCCCCTGCTTCTCGTTACTACTCCTTCGACAAGTCATCACAACAGATTCAGATGACTAATAAAACTAATTCCTTTCAAACTCTTGAACCTGATGTTGGCCAACATCTAGTCGACCTCATCCAAAGCATTTTCCAAGTTGTTGTTGCTTCCAAGGTTACTTGCTTTATAAAATTTCATTAATTTGCCTTATTTTACTTTGCTCTACTTCTCCAAAAATAAGTTTGTTCAGCAAGTAATTAGCTCGGTTGGTTGAGCACTCAGCCTGATCCAACATCTAGTCAAGCTTATTAAGTCAAAATGGGTTGTCTTTGTTGGTAACTCAACTTAAACGCTTTTTATTTGCTGTAGGATATTGATCAATCTGCAGAGTTAAACAAGATGATCAGCAGCCTGGAGACATTTCAAGGCATGCGCCAAGTATTGAATGATATCCGAGATATCTCCTGTGAGGTTGTTGTCTCAAAATTTATTCTTACACCAACCACTGCATGCATGTTTTGATTAATTTATGAATGTGCTAATCAAACGCATTGTACTTGCACCATTGTAGATGTCATGCAATCTTTTAGCAGCAGGAAGCGGGAATGTGGAGAAAACCAGAACAGCAGTGCTGGAAAGGCTTCGCAGTTATTCATGGAGCGCCAAAGTGGTGATAGCCATCGCAGCTTTTGCTTCCAGTATCGGGGAGTTGTCGATGCTGGTGAAGCATCGTGATGACGAGCCGATGGCTAAGTTTTTAGTTAATATCCTGAAAGGCTACTCGCCCAAACTCGATTTGAACGCTCTTGCGGAAGCAAAGCTTATCGAGGGCATGTTGAAAGTGGTACGCACCAATTTGGACTTCTCCAACCGCCTAAAACAGGAATCCATGAAGGAGGCGATGCTGGAGCTTTACCTCAACGCTACAAAAAACATCTTCGACATTGTTTTACAAATTTCAACCGTTTTAAGCAGAAGGGAGTAAGCCCCTTCCATTCTCAACTCCAAACTTAATTAATTATTGGTGCTTCTCAATTTTGATTTTAGTAAATTAGTCCCTTTAAAAAAATCGGAGTAATTTAATACTTGTCAATTTCGAAAGTGAGCAACTAATGATAATTAATCACCGTCTTAATCTTTTTTTGTTAATTTTACATGAATTTGATTCATATAATAACAAATTTAACTCTTATAAGTTACAAATGTTGAGACTAAATTTGTTAAATTTTTAGAATAAAGATCAAATTTAAAAAAAATGTAAACTTCAAGTGATAAAATTATTATTATATCAATCAAAATGACTTATAATTAATGAAATACGTTAATACCGTGATTAATTGTCCCTAATTGCTCACTTTCAAAATTGACAGAAATTAAAATTATTTGTCTGAGAAACACCAATTTACTCGAAATTGATTAATTATTTATATGTTTATTTATTTCTACTTTTCATCTATTTTAGGGATGTTCATGTTGAATTAGAATCGCTTTCAAAACAGTTAACAGAAATAAATATTCAACTTCAAGATAACATGAAGTATTTTGGTAAGTTTTTTTTTTCCTCACCGAAGTTACAACTTACAATTATATTGATAATTACAATAAAAATCAATTATTATAAATATACAATTGAATAAATCATTTTTTGATATATTTTTGTACGATTTATATTTTAACAATTCAATCCACTAAATTTATCGATAATAAAAAAGATATTTGAAAATCATATTATATACTAAAACTTCAATAATGCACGGACCATAATGATGTCATATTTGTTATTTGCAATTTTACTATTTCAATCAAAGCTTTGTTTTGATTATTTTATATTTCATTGATGTTATTTTTAAACCAACACTTATGTTCTAAATGTGTGGTTTCTACTCGGACACGCATATCATCGAATTACTAATTATTATAATTTTATGCTTGACTGAATTGAGGTCACACAATAATCGGGTCACAACTTACTTCCGAAATTATTAAAAGGACATTTCTTTTACAAGCAACAAATATTATTTCATAAATTTTTATATTTTGATAAATTTAAAAAATACAATCATGAAATTTAAATTTTTTCAACGTCAATTTTTAATAAATTTATATAAGAAATTTTCTCATGGTGTCTGGTAATGGAGTAAATGTAATTTATATTTTACGTGTGATCACAGGCGCAGAGAGAATTTCTCCAAATTGGTATGAGGAAGTGTCCGAAATCAGTACCTCGGAACTGATAGCAAAAATCAAGAAATATATTGAGGTTGGTTCAAATTACACACACTTCCACTGCAGATTATTGTGGGATCCATTGTTTCAGAATCTGGGGTTTTGAGGTTTGATTTGTTTGGGGGTACAGGTACGGGATTCTGAAAAACTGAGAAACAAGCATGTGTTATTTCTGATATCGGATCTCAACATCTCTATAGAAGAAGTTAAGGTTCTCGAGAGATTGTACGAAAAGAATGAGGGCAAGTATGAAATCGTGTGGCTCCCAATCGTGGGCTCGTTGGCATACGATGAGAAAGCAGCGGCAAGGTTTTGGGAGCTGAGACAAATGACGAAATGGATTGGGGTTGAGCCATCCAGGATTGAAGATGAAGTCATTCAGTACATCAAGAGGGATTGGCACTTTATAAAGGAAGCGATTGCTGTGTCGGTGAATGAAGTTGGGGAAATAACATGCCTAAATGCTCTCCCTATGTTGTGGACATGGGGTAATCGGGCCTTCCCTTTCACTGATAAAATAACGCTGTGGAACGAATTGGACGAGCGAAATGGTTGGACTTGGAGGCTCGACTTGCTGTTTGATCAACTTATCCTTCCCGGTGACAGTGGCATAGACATACAATCATGGGTATTTTTTTTTCATCTCTAAATTTCTGTATTTATTTTTGGTTCAGTTTTTGAGGTGCTTAATGGCTACTCTGATTCATTAGACAAAGAGCGAGGGGACACTTGTATGCTTGTTTGGTGGTGGGGATATATCATGGAACCAGGAGTTCATCCAGAAAGTGAAATATGCTGCACGCAGTGCCGGTGTTACCTTAAAACTTGTGTACTTGGGAGTGGGGAAGAACAAAGGCAAAGGGCTAACGAGGAACCAGCTGGGTCGAGACGTTCTGGTTATTCAATCTGAATCACAGTGGCAGTTTTGGAGTCGACTGGAGAGCATATTGTACGCCAAAATCCGACTTGGCAAGAAGGATGAGGTAATGCAGGAGGCATTGAAAGTTGTTGGGTACGGCGGGAATGGGGAAGAATGGGCCATGTTCTCCATGGGAGAAGGTGCCATGGTCACAACCAGCGGAAAAACAGCTCTAACTATCATGGAAGACTACCAGATGTGGAGAAGCGACATGATCGGGGTTCGTTTCCTTGAAGGAATAAAAAAGTACAAGGAATTAATAACCAGGGATGTGCATAGCTGCATCAACCTTCACCTGCCGGTTATGGGTCAGATTCCAGGGATAATGATCTGCCCTGAGTGTTCCAAATTGATGGACGTGTTTTACACTTATCGCTGCTGTCCTGAGTAATTAGCAAATAATACACACACTATATATATATACAATGCATGTTTGAGCATTGAAAATAAGAAGAGGAAGTGTATTGCCCCTAAGGCTCTACCATGTTACTATGTTATTACTTAGCATATGCCATGGAATAATAATAATATCTGAGGCTCAGCCACTTATTCACCAACTCTGGCTGGTGAAGAAAGAGTCCAGGACTCGTTTGTGTTGTAATTATCTATCTATCAGCTGAAAACAATAAGAAATATCTTGTTTCTCTTCTTACAACTTGAAATACTAAAATACTAGAATGTGCCAACTTGTAGATACGTCCACCCAAACAGTAATTAAGCAACTCACGCAAGGAACTCCCCCAACAAGCTTAGGAGTGCACTGCATTGTTGCATGGCCCATATTCGTTTTTACGTTAGTAGATTTTCTTTTATATACAATACTAGGGACGAGGTAATACGGTTTGAATCCGTGTTAAATGAATGCTTAATAAAAATTTTAATTACCATTCCATTCAAATCAAGACAAATTAAACACATCAATTAGTGTATTCATATGTAAATATGAATTATATTTAGACACTAATTAGAGTAAAATTAAAATCTGTTATTAATTATCGTTTCAATTCTGTTATATTTATAATGCTATATATTTAAAAATAAAAATAATTTAAAAACATATGAAAAATATATTTTTCCCAAAAATTCAAAAAAAAAGTGTTATTTATTTAGAGTTATCCATAGGCCAAGCCGAGTTGGGTTACTGCCCAGGTAAAGAAAAAAAATTCAAAATTCAAACCCGTTATTGGTTCACCCCAATCAAAATGCTTATTTCAGTTTTCAAAATAATAAAATATTAAAAATTTATTTATATATTAATTTTTATAATAAAATTTAATTTTAAATATTTTTAATATTTAAATTAAATTTAGGTCGGCTCGCCCTAAGACATAAAAAAAAACTTTGTCCAAGCTCAATCCAAGTCAAGCCGATTCAAGGTTTGTATCATTATTTAGAAAATATTTTATACTAATATTTTACATGTTTTATAATTAAATTTATATAAAATAGTTTTGATATATAATTAATCTAAATGAAAATTAAAAAAATATTCAAATTTGTTTTAATATGGACGAAATGAATAGTTCAAAGTTCGGAATTACCATTCATGGAATAAATTAAAAGACATGTCCATGGGTCAGGCAACTTGCACATCCTGGTCCAAGCTCAATTTATATAATAAAAATATTTTTAAATTAAATTAAATTATAAAATAATAATATAAAATATATTTTTAATATTTTATTATTTTTGAATAATAAAATGAACTTTTTAAATAGGTGGGACCAAACATAACCTGGACTTGAAATCTTTTTTGGACCCAAGCCACAGCCCAACATTAATAGGTCTAAGTAAATAACGTTTTTTTTATTTTTTAAAATTTTTAAAGAGTTTTAATTTTTCACAATTTTTTAAATATTTTCTAATATTTTTATTGAAAATAAAAAAAATTTAATTTTTGAAGCATTTTTTTAATTGTTTATAAACAAAAGAGAGTAAGGACCAAATTGACACACAATTATAAATAATGAGGGATAAAAGAGTTATTTACCTTTTATTATAACAACCAACTTAACAATTCTAACAACAAAATTGATGATGGAGGGATAAAGATTTTCAAATATAAAAAAAACATAGGGACTTAATAATATCTCAAAACTAAAGTATATGGACTATATTTTAAATTTTAAAAAAGTATAGGAACCTTTGGCATATTTAAATTTATAGACAAAATAATAAAATTAGCCCTTAATTACTGTTTACATCTTTTGTTAATTTGGTTCTTATTCTTTTTTTTTTATAGCTAAATTTAACCATCAACATTTTAAAAAGAGTTGAATTAACAAACCAATCTTTCAGAAAGAGTCGAATTGTTGCTTTTTTTATGACAGTATTGATTATTAAATTTTTAAACATGGTAGCTTGCATGACAATCTATTGTGTCGTATAAATCAAATAGTGACATGTCAGCATGAAATACACATGGACTGCTATGCAGGTTGCCATGTAAAAATCATTAAAAAATTAATGCTTCAATTAGCATTTTCATTTAAAAAAGTGATTTAACTTTTTTTTGAAAGTTTAATAGTTAAATTTAATTAAAAAAATAAAGAACAAATTGACAAAAAAATATATGTGTTGAAGACTAAATTTATCATTACGCCAAATTTAAATAAGATAAAAGTACTTTTTAAGAATTCAAATTAATTAAAATAAAACAATTATTTAATTTCAATTTCAATTCAAAGACATTTCTTTAATATCTAAGCCTAAACGAAAAGCAAATTTATCGTATCTTTACCAACAATTGTTAGGTGCAATGGTAAAATATATTACACTCTCAAAAGATAACACATATTTAAACCTTAAGATGATATTATTAAAAATGATAACCATAAATACGAAACATAAATCATAAAACCGATATAAATAATACCAAAAAGAAATTCATATATATGACTCTTCCTTGGTCACACCTCACAATAAAAGAAAAAAGCTTGTCCAAATCCACTTATTACAACTTAATGACATATAACGTGTCACGTGTAGCTCATGCTAGTGTAATGGCTATATATGCCAATACACCTAACCAAACTTGGTGTAATAATTATTTGAAAAATGTATATACAAGGACATTTATTCTAAAATCTAACCAGCAATTCCACAGGAAACTAAAATTTTCCACTTCTACAGCTAAATCCATTTAAGATGCAGTCCATTGAGCACCACCCAAAGCTGTTCAAATCTTTTTCATTTATGATTTACACCAAAAAGAAAAACTACTTCAACTAAATAAATACTACTACTTTTCATCCCCCCAAAAAGAAAATCTACTCATCTTTCCTTACATAAGAAAAAGAAAGAAAGAAAACCAGTTGAAGAAACATGAAGTCTGCTTATGGGGTCCCTCTCTGTCTCCTCTTTCTGTTCTTTTCATCTTGTTTCTTCAATTACAATGAGGCTACAACTATGAGTCAAGTAAGTCAAAATCCTTGCTTCTCTCTTTGATTTTCACGTCAAAGATTTGAGTGTTTTCATTGTTTATGGATTTGAAGGTAAATGGGTCATCTGAAATGGTTCCAATTATGGAAGAAAAGATGGTGAAGATGATGATGTTGTTTAATGAAAGCAAAAGGAATTTAAGGAGATTTCAGATATGTGCGGTTTGTACTTGTTGTGGTGGAGCTAGAGGTGTTTGTTTGCCATCTCCTTGCTGCTATGCTATCAATTGCAACATTCCAAACAGACCTTTTGGTTTCTGCTCTTTCACTCCCAAGACCTGTAATTGCTTTGGCTGCCATCTCTAAATTCTTTCTGTTAGCTATCTCCGGTGGGATTTGTTCATTTTTTTCCAAGATATATGCTAAGCACTGTTTTATTATTTCTTTTTTTCAAAGATTTGTGATAAAATATTGCATGTTTTAATAATGAGAATATTATTTATGGTATAAATTAATGTTAGTGGTTAGTACGGTGGAAATGTTTGTTTGTATTCATCACAATGATTAATTATTTCATTATTCTTTTATTAATGGGTGAAATAATCAACTATGCAACTTGGAAGAGATTCATCTTGTTCCGATTTCAATTAATTCGAAATTTTTTTCACACAATTCGATTTCGCTCACCTCAATCCTATATATATAATCTATATACATTACAAATGCTTTAGCTTCATGTTCGTCAATATCTTGGCTAGGGACATAGCTTTTTTTTTTTTTTAGAGAGGCCGAAACTAAGTTACATATTTTTATAAGAATTTGTCGATACAAGTCTCAACAACGGATGAGCTAGAGAGGAGAAGGTGATGGTCCGAAAGAGGATCAGTTCACCAAAACAGCAAAGAGTCGGAGAAAGAAGTAGGTTGTGAAGGTTATGGAGGAATTGGTTGCAGGGATGAGTAATTGAGGATTGCTTCAGGGTAAGAATATCCTTTTCTTATTGCTTTGGAGGGTATTCATAGGGGAAGTCCTCTTGCATTGTAGTAGTGATGTGGCAAGGTAGTTATCATTATGGAGTATGTGAGGGATGTGTGCAATGAGACCCATTCTATTATGCTTTATGAGAGAGTACAAAGTTGTTATGCTCAAGTGAACCCTAATGATTTTTGAGAAAAGTGTTCACACTAAAAATTGTGTAGCCAAATCATGATGAGCAAGTAGCCTAATAAAAGGGGATGTAATCCTCTATTAGCGGGTGGTACATTCAGGAGATTGAGTAGCTAAGGACGACCTGATGGACGGAAGGTGGAGAACCATCTTCAAGCATGCTTTCTAAAAGTGTCACATGTGTAGTCCAAGTTGGGATATAACAGAATTAAAATGTAATTTTACCAATATATTACCTTATATCTTTATAGTTTCTAGAAAGATTAAATCAAATTTAATCATCTTTGAAAGACTAAACTATAATTTTACCATATACTTTTTAAAATTTTATAAATGTTGAAGGGGTTTAAAGAAAAAATTTCAATTTTAGGGACTACACTTCTAATAAGAGTAAATCATTGTTTATTTAGACACAAATAAAATACCTATGATTCAACACTAATAATGTATAATTAATTAATTTTTAAAAAAATAAAAATAAATGTATAAAATTTATAATTTTTTTTAAAAAAAATACTAAATATATGTTCTTCTCTTTTAGAATTTAATATTTTTTCTTAATTAAACTAAATTAAAATATATATTTTATTTTTCATGTGCAGATCACATTTGTAGAGAAGGTAGGATGAATCCTTTCTTCATTCGTCTCTCTCTCGATAAAAATCCAGAAAAATAAAATGAAAAGCCAATATAATTCAAATATAAATGGTTTAGGTGCATAGTTCCATTCAAATCAAAGCAGAAACAAACAAAGAGAAAACCCTAGATATTGGGGATCTAGGTCATTTGCGTATTTCATTCTCATTTGAGTGTTTGGGGATCTACGTCTGCTACTCAACAGCGCAGACTGCCTTCAACGGCTTGTGAACCAAACCATTCTCGTTGCTTTTCTCTGAGTTTGTTTTGTCAGCTTTTAATGTGCTCTATATTTGGGACCTCTTTCCATGAAAGAACGACAGGAACAAGGTTGAGAGAATGGAGAAGTGGTTGAAAAGAGATTTAAACGATGGGCTTGATGTCGAGAATAGTTTGTCTGTCATTTTTTGGGGTTTTTTAAAATTTTTCTGCAGATAACATGAAAATATGAGTTTTACAGATTACAAATATTCATAATTTTTTTAATTTAAAAAAGATAATATGCATTTAAATTGATCAAGAAAATTAAGATTCAAATTAAATTTATGAATTTTCAGCACCAAAAGTGAAAAAAAGTCATTAAGGCTTACTTTTTGGCAGTACAAAAATGTGTTTTCATTGGCAGAAACAGGGAAAAGGTATTTTAGATGAGAAAAGTGATATCAAAAGTAAAAGCTTTAAAGAGATGCTTTTTTGGGTTGACAAAAGCCATTTTCAATGTATAATTTGTATTTACTTTTTATGGCCATTAAATTATTCACATTCATTTTCAATCAAAAGGGCCTATTTCAGAGTTATAAGTGTGTAGTTCTGCTGACTCAAAGTGCTGATGATAACATGAGATGACTTCAAACATATCCACAATCAACAGTTGCAGTCCTCGTGCTGCAAGTGTTTTCCGAAATGCATTTTCAACACTTGGCTATGTGTCTCTGGTGTGTAGCCAAATTCCGGCAGGTGATGCTTTGAGTCGGGTGGCCCAGTTCTACGAATAGTGGGGGCATATGAAATTATTTAAAAAGATGAGGTTTTGTAGGTGGAAATGCCCTAAACAGCAGAGGATTTAAATAATGGTGAGCTTGGTGGATAAGAGAGTTGTGGTGATACTATTAATGCATATAGATATGTAGGTACAGCCAGCGCAAGTATTATAGGGTAGTTGGTTGTTGGGTGGAGGCAATTAAGCCCTTAGCTACAATTGTGAGTTGTAAGGTGGTGTTTTTAATATTTGTAGACTCATTAATGTCTGTTGTAAAGCATGAAATCCCCATAAGCAACTGTAGGTTGACTCTCTGCTGTTACCAAGGAAAAAGGAGCTCTTGTTGAGGGATAAGAGGATTTAGAGACACATTGTGTATTTGTTGCCTTTATAGGAGTGATCTGCTAATCTCATTCACCATCCAACAAAATGATGGCAACAGCTTGGTGCACAAGTTGTAATGTTGAAATTCTTGTTATGCCTTCACACAATCTGTCTTACCCTATGGAGATTTTTTTACAAAGGTTTAATCAGTTTTTATTGAGGATAATTCATCAACACAATGCATTTTATTAATCATTTTCTAATGAATAATTTGGCTAAACAAGAAGTAATTCTAGTTGAACTAAACTTTCTTGTCAATTAAGAAATATAAAACTTCTAAACAACCTAAATACTCGAAAATATCTTTAAAATCAGAATAAATAAAGAACAAAACATAATATTGGCCATATATAATATTAAAATTAAAGTCTTAAAATTGAACCTAATGTGATTTAAACACAAAATCAAAGCCCAAAACTTATAATTCTCGTAATAATATATCGTTAAAAAATTCTGTTCATGCAGTTTTCACTAAAATGACCATTAACTTGAGCTCTCTAACTCAAGATCAAGTTATTCAAATTGCGTTTCTGAGTTAAAAGATACCTCTTTCATCAATCCAGAGACTTCTTGACCTAGAAATGCTTGGATTCTACCAAAAAATGCATCCCAAGTCAACTGAATTTGCAAACTTGAAAATTAATAGCTTCAGTGAATTGAATATAATAAATTTCATCCCATTTGTACATGTGCCAATCCAAGCGATATTTGCTGAACAAAATGAAAATAATATACAAATTTTTTTTGTGGTTGATGAGAATATATTTAAACATTTTCAGATATAATTTCCCAGGTAAATTTGATGACTATTGTAAATAAATTGTGCATTGCTAGATAATTCAAAGAGATCAAGATTCATCCTTGTAAAACCAAAAATTGACCCACTATGTGATAGGCTTTTAGATGTTGTATAAATAGAGGGCATTAAAGTGAGAACTGTATGAGTTTTGAGAGAGTTTAGAATGCACAATTGAGTTCAATTTGTGAGCAACAATTTATTTTTACCTTTGAGTGATTTACTTGTACCTTAGCATGAAAGTTAGGATAGATTTGACTTAAATCAGTGCTTGTACCCTAATATTTAGTATGGTGGAATTCTTTTCCAAGCATGGCCCCACTTATGTAGGTTAGGTCCAAGCTGCATAACAATTTCTTGTGTTCAATCTTTTCTTCTTTTTTGTGTTTTATTTATCGGTGTATTGCTGGTTGTACTAAACGGTGAGATCATGTTAGTTTTGATGTCTCAAGTTTTTGATATAACAACATTTAAAATAAAATTTTATTAACTAAGTCATTTAGCGATCAAACATTTTCAAAGCATTTCAAAGACTTGCAAAGTACTCAAAAATATATTTTGAATGTGGTTTAATTTATCCAAATGTTTTTAAGTCAATACCAAAGTATTCTAAGGTTTTTAAGGCATTTTGGTAGTAAAGTCCCGAGACATATGGCTCGAAGTCTTGAGACAAGCAAGTCAGTAGCCAAACTTTGTTCCAAATGTGCAAAGTCTCGAGACGTAGATTGCATGTGCATGTCTGACATTTTTATTTTATTTTGGACTTTGATTTAGTGCGGTGACATTTTTCTATCTCTTGTCAGAACTTATCATCCGGAGATAACTCAAAATTTGGCACTTGAATTGATATTTACATCAGCGTTTCTTTTCATTCTATTTTATATATATATATATTTCATTTATCCAATTGCTTAATACATTATTTGTATGAAAATTTGAATGAATTATGTACTATATTATTCTTAATGGTTGATTGATTATTTAATTGTTTGATGAACTTTTACCTATATTTGATTGATTCGTTTTTATTCGATTTTAATCAAATTATTCAGAAATACTATTATTAACTTACGACTCTAGTAAAATATCTAGGCAAACAAGACTGAAAGGAAAGTTTGTTGTGTAATCATTTGGTAGGATCGTGCTGAACGATGAGACCGGAAAAAATTATATGTCTAAGTGAGATCGAGAAAAGAGCTTGGTGATAAATTTTAATTAAGAGGAGACCGAGAGAGTAATTCGAATTAAGAGTATAGACAGTTCAATTGAAATTATGTGTTGACTTAATAACAATTAGTAATTAACTTTCATTTTATGGTGTTGCATCGTTTTAGTTGCATTAATAATTCGTGAATCTACTAGATTAATAATTAATTTAAATAACACATTTACCAATTTGACAATCCCTTAAGTATAATCTTAAGATATTTCATTGTAATTAAAAACTATATTACAATTTGACACTGTATGCTTATAGTTAAAATCGCACTTTTAAATTGTTTTATAAAATGTTTGTTTTTGGTGCACGCAGACCAACGATCACCAAGCTCAAAAGAATAAAGTATTTGGTACATTCGAGCTTGATTCATTTAACATTCGTGAACATGTTCATTTATATGTTTGCGAATGTTAAATGAACATGTTCGTAAACGTTAAATGAAAATGTTCACAAACAATAAACCAACCAAACAAACAAATTAGCTAAATTTAAATATAAAAACAGAGGGAAAATATTATTTAAGTATTTTTCATAGGAAAACGTTATCTTTAAATAAGTGAGTCTGTAAACGAGCTTGTTCGCGAGCATAAACGAACCCAACATATCTTTATTCAAACTCGTTCATGTAGTAACTGAACATAAATTATTCGTTTATACTCGTTTATTTTAACTTAATAAACGAATATAAACAAATATTATATGAGTAATTCACGAGTAATTTGTTCAACAATCTATTTATTTACAGCCTTAACCTTGGTCTAACACAATATCATCATGATAGTCTACTTCCAACCAGAACAACTTCTTCTATTGATGTCCAAATGAATAGGGCTCGTCATAATTGTAGCAAAACCCTTGGCCCTTCAACTAGCCATCTCCGCATGACTCAACTTTTGAATAAAAAGAGGATTTTTCCCTACTTGAGTTTGAATCAACCAATGTCATTCCACCACTTCCAGAGAATGGAAAAGGAAGTTGTTGTTAGATATACCTCTAACATTAGAGCCCACATTGTTGCCAAGGCCCTTTCCATAGGTTTGACCTGTTAATCTTCCTGAAAGCTTTGTCCAAGCTCATATCTTTCACAAGGTGGGTGGGTTGATGCATCTCTACAACTAAATGAATGGAGCTGACCAATCCAGTCGTGAATAAAATCTACTTGTTGGTCTCTACAGACAAAAAATGCATTTCATGTAATTATGGAGAGTGGATGGAAGATGACTATAAGTTATGAAAAGACAATTTTATAAATACACCAACATATCCTAAATTGATACATGGTAACCGTTATAACATGAAATCAGTAAACAAAACAAAGGCACCTTATTTCTGAACAGTTTCTATATACATAATCTCTTTATTGCGACTAAAAAATGGAGCGACTACAATTCTGGACCTGTATCGAATATAAACAAATGAACTGAACTTGGCAACCATAGGAGGAAAAATGCTATCCAATCAAATCAGGTTCTCATGGCCAGTGGAGAGAACCGATCATAGCACCAGCTCAGTCTCTTCTGTTTTGCAACATCTTTAAATGCACAATGATGTATATATTTTACATGGCTTTAGCTGTAGCCGATGAATCACACGGTGATGCACTCATTTATTTGCTATTGATATGGATCGGCCCAGCATTTATCGTTCTTGACAGCTTTTTCCCATCGTTTTCTGAAGATATCCAACTCGATATATGACTGTCTCCTTACCTATATAGATCAAATTCTTACTCCAATAAGGAAAACATGGTGTTCTACAAACTTATATGACTACAAGGGAGTCGATGCCCAACCAAAGGAAAAAAGAAAAGGTGTTCCATCTGTTTTTGTCATCTTGTAATAATGAAACATTCAAAACTAGCAGTTTCGTTTCATTTGGTTGAAACAATGACAGAAGTACCTACGCATACGTATTTTGCATCGTGGTGAAACTAGATGGTTTTTTTATTTTAGAACAGCATGATGAATATAATATGCATGTAACAAGAATAAGAATTCATAATGCAGGAGTCTCAAAAACATGGATAAAGATCGAACAAAAGGTAAGTTCAACTAGTTAAGGGAGCGGGACAACAGAATGCAATATACCCAGATACTTACTTCTACTCTAGGATCTTTTCCACGTCGATGAGAATATGTCTGCAATAAAGAAACAATCAATATGGTTAGCAAAGACAAAATACCTAAGTACGATAATATACTTGGAATAGAACAACAATGAACATACATTTAATATAGTTTCATTTTCATATTTATGGATGGGCACATCAGCTAGTGCAAGCTAACCTGCACTGCTGAATTAGTTCACATTATAACTAATACAAAACTGGGCCAGTTTCTTATATTGATCCTGAGGCACTAGACATTAGCCAGAAAAATACTGGGTTCAGGATGAAAAGTTCCTTTATGGTCCAAAAGTTGCCAAGGTCCTTTCTTCCCTTTTAAATACCCATATAATACAGATCTCAGGCACCTGAAGATGTAAATGGGTGCTATAATTCCTATTAATGAGGAAAATAAAGGAGAAGTTGATTGGTCCAATATCGAACAGAAATCCTTAACTTCATTCATAATTGAGTCTAAGCAAGAAAGATTTCTCCATTCAGCTACACTTTCTACAATGATTGATATTATGTCCTAAACAAATGTGTTCCATATTATGTTTGTTAATTCTAACGAACACGAGGGAGGGAGGGAGGGAGGGATTATATTGACACAACAGTAGCATTAAAGTACTAGAATGAACCAGGACTTGAGATGCAACAATCTCCAACTTGCTTAGAACCATATCCAAGGATCATATTGCTTAAATACAGAACATAATGCACCATTAATATCTCGTTGATAAATCTGCTAAATATCTAACCTTGTTTCCACCTTGAAGAGTAGAGTGATTCTTTTCAACTGTGCTCCCTAGTGTAGGGCGATTATAGTGGACTATGTACTCAGCATCAACAACCCCAATATTTTTAGTTCGATCACCCTATTAAAGAAAACAAGTTATGCAACATTCATTTCGGCTTAACAAATACAAGGGAAACCCGTTTAAAAGTAGCTTGCCTGTGCACAATAGCCAAGTTGCATATCTAAGCCCCATGCATGAATCAAGTCATTCTGGAAAACCAAATAAATAAAGGAGAGGTAAATAACAGACCAAGGATGTGACTTTAAAAAATATCTGATGTAGGAGACAATTTTAAAAACATTTTAATACAGCATTAAGGGACATTCACCATCTTGCAAAACCAGAGATGTTTAGTTAATTTAGCTCCATAATAAAGATGTATCATCTTGTATTCTGCGCTAAACAGTATGCTAGCGAATATATATATAGCAATTGACCTCCCTACTCCTCTCAGAAAAAGGAAGAAAAATAAGGAAAAAAGAGTAAGGAAGGCAAACCTGAATCATGTACCATACACAACGCCAGGCAGCTCTTGAGAAAACAGGGGCCATCATTTCTATCCATCTGTAACATTCTCTTCTTAATTCATAAGTAGAACCAGCATTTGAGAAATACTTTCAAACTGAATAATTTTGTCAAATTGCACTGTAATTGCTGAAGATAAGCATAAATTCTTTTGGAAGTATCAATAGAAAAGATACCCTTGACAACAACAGAAATAGAGAGAAAATATTTAGTAATTTCACAACATAAAACTTTACCCTGTGCATGGAGGTGCCTTACTATGGCCATCACAACTTGTCCTGTTAACACCATGTTTAAAAGTTCTCCTGCAAATAGAAACCATACACAATGATGCAATGTAAGAAACTAATTTAAATAGACTGCATTTTAAATAATGCCTGTGTGGTTTGGAAAATACAATGAATTCATAACGGAAGTAGCATTCAGAATAGATACAAGAAATAAATGAATAGAAGAACCTGTGCACTATTGATTTCCTTCCACGTGCAGTAATTTGATGGTGTACCTCTGATTTGGCAGTATCAAGAGCAGGCTGTGATATTTCTAACCCTTCGCGCTCAACAATTGACACATATCTGACAATACCAAATTAACTTCTATTTCAGTTTCAAGTACTTATAAAATAGATTATCAGTAGAAATTATATAAAAGATGTGGCCCAAACACTTTCTCGGTTCTTTTTAATAAAGATGATAGCAAAAGTTAGCAGACATAGGAAACAATTTCATAAGCTTTAAAGTAACTATCACAATTTCATCAACACATCACCAGCTTAACCAATGCTCACTGTCAGCTCTGCAGTCATTCTCGACTCTTCGGAGCATAACTAAGAGTAGCCTATAGCTATAAGTACTACAAGCTAGAACAAGAATTCTTGAATAAAAGCCATCATAAACTCCCTCGTCCTGCAACTTTCATTTGTTATCATGCAGCAGATGCTTATTAGCAATATTTTTATACTTGGATAGTAATGGTATTTCTTTTCATAAAGCAACAGGAACGAGCAAACTTCTGTCAAATTTATGTTATAGTTCAAATTTCAACTTACTTTTTCGGGTGAAAATCTTCAACTCCAAGGTCCTCATCCCAAAGGAAAATGTAGTTATATTCCCAAACAATACCAGGGTGTAAGAAACGCTTTGCAAACCACCTAGTCACCAAGAAACAAAATCCAGAATGAGATTTAGAATAATGCTACTTCCAATATAAACTGCTATTGATTTAGAAGCCTAAGATGTCTTACCATTTAGTTTGATTGCGTGCAGAAACATGTATGACTTGATCACTCCATGCAAAATCCTTCCATTCATCAACAATACCATCATAGTGGAAAAGCATTACAACAAAACCACTAGATAGAAACTGTACAATTATAAACAAAGAGCAATCAAATTCAAATATATATATATATAGAAGCAAAAATCATATGTAAAGATCAAAGGAATTGTATTTTACCTTTTTGACCATTTTATGGACGATATCTTTTTGCTTTATTCCAACAGCAACTGCAAATAAGCTAGTGGAGACCTTCTCCTTCTTTACAAACAATGTGTGCACATCATCAGAACACAGTTCAATGTTAAAGTCTGATAGAGGAGACATGATAACTTTGATTGAAACTTCCGTCAGTCATTTCATAAACTTTTACCTTTGGGAAGCCCCATAAAGGTCTCATTTGCAAGTTAGATGTATTTGTGATGATGCCTTCAGGTAATGGCTCACTTCCAAGGGGCTTGCATTGGCTCTAAGGATATATACAAACATAAGAAACTACAGTCAGAATGTTGATTGCTAGAACAGAAAAATTTTCAGAAATAAGGAATGCGATTAAGTAAAACCTTCAAAGACTCATAAACAGACCTTGCACTTGTTTGAGCTTTGCAAAAAGTCAGTCACTCCCCACATAGACAATTTCTGCATGAATGGAACAATTATTATTCTCCAATCAATATATTGCTTTCTATTTTGTCTGTGACACCAACTTCCAAATAAATTGATAGTAACTTAAACTGTACACTGATAACACAAGTTAAAAGAATGGGATCTATAGATTATTAACCTGCGGAATGATAATGAATTAAACTAGGTAATATTTTATGAAAAACACACAAAAAGATGCTCATTCACGCATATAGAAAGCGAAATACGTGGATTTACAGTCATATGATATGGATTACAGAAACAAAAAGTGGCACATATACCTCTTTATTTGCTGGTGCGACATATGAACTCCCAAGGAAGTAAACTATACAAAGCAGAGCAGTAGCTGGAATAAGGCTACATAGACATGAGCTACAACTTTTCCGTTCAGTAACCAGAGGTATCTGTCAAGAAAGAGGAAATAAAGGCACAATAATTTAACTTTCTAAAGAAACGGAGGCATAAGCCAACAAGCAGATGAGAGGGCACAAATCTCGCAATAAAAACGAAATTATAAACATTAGTGACCCGCAAAATATAAACACCGACACAGCTTTATATGGCAATTTGGGTCAGGTAATTAGTGCTTGATGCCTCTTCCCCGCCCCAACAAGCTTCATTGAAGTGTGAGGGTGAAGCAGTTCATTAATAAGTTTCATAGCATAACATCAGGCAACAAATGCATCACTGAATATATGTTTTTTTGTGCGTTTAATCTTTTACCCCCAATCACTACAAACGCTAATATCGAAAGAAATTCAAGTTTTTTTTTTTTTTTAAAGATGGAAAAGTTCACTCTACTCACGAAATCCAGTAACAGTAGGAGTTCTCATAGAACTATAAATCAAAACATGGCTTTATAGAAAGCAGAAACAAGCTAAAATTTCTAGTAATGTGAGAAAACAAAAAGATTTAGAAGTGGAAAGTTGGAAAGTAACTTTTGCAGTGCATAACATGATTATGATTATGATTAGATTTTTAAAAAACAAAAGAACTTACACAATCTCTTGACTTCATATCAATGAAACATGAAAGAACTTCCACTCTTTGGCTTTAAGCTAAAATAAATAAATAAAACTTGAGTGTTTTTTCACAGACAAATAAATAATGATTGGAGAGAGAGATTAAAAATATTAAAAAATTTTGAAAAATATTTTTTTTTATTTTTCTGATTTAAAATTTTCAGTTAATAAAAACCACTGATTAAATTAGAAATATTAATTAACCTATAAAAAGAAAAAATAAATATTAATAAAAAAGCAGGAAGCCGAAGAACACGGTGAAGTGGAAAGACATGGCAGAGATTCGTTTCGTGTCCCACGCGCCCAGGATTTTCAGTTTAGATTTTTATTTTGTCTTTATTCACTATTTAGCCCCTGAACTATACTCATTTTTCCACATTGATACTTTTTGGTATTAAAAAGAAACAGCAACCAATCAAAATATGCCATGTGTCCTTTGTTGACCGTTGATGTAGTTGTTGACCGATGACAAGATTGTTGATTAACGTTGATCGAAGAAAAAAAGTTAAAAATATAAAATTTGTAAAAATTTATTTAAAATATATATAATTGAAAATAATGTTTTAAAAATTTTTCAATTTTTATTTTTATTTTGATAATTTAAATTTTTGATGATTTTAAATATTTTTTATAATTTTAATAAAAATTTATATTTTTAATTTTTTTTGTTCAGTCAAGGAGGACCAAAAAGTATAACAAAACTATAGTTCAGATATTAAAATAGGACAAAAAAAAGTTTAAGTATCAATGTGGAAAAATAGATGTAGTTCAGGGGTTAAATAGTAAATAAAGCCTTTTATTTTTTATTTTTTGTGACTACCACGTTTGGCTTGAGAGTGAAAACGACATAATTAATAGGTTTGGGGTTTTTCATTTAGAGTGACCTAAAACACGGTTTTCCTACTTGTCATTTTCCCATTTATTTTAATAGAATACCTAGAGATTTTATCACACGCGCGTATACGTGTTCAAATCACTATATAGAACATGAAGATACGTTTAAAAATAGGATAAACTACATAAATAGTTACTCAACTGTTAAAATTTTTCATTTTAGGCACCCAAAATAAGATGTTTACAATTTAAGCATTCATTTTACATAATTCATTCATTTTAGTTACTCCTGTTAAAATAACAAGTTAATATGGCAGTTTAAAAAATCGGTATAATAACAAATGTAGCCCTCAACTTTTACATATTATATCAATTTAGTTATAATTTTTAAAAAGTAACCCTCAAGATTTACAAATAATCTCAAGTTGATATTAATTCTAAAAAAATAAAAAAAAATTTTATATTAATATTAAATAAATGTAATAAATTAAGCTTCCTCCAAATTTCTTCCAACCAAGTTATTTTAATGAGATTTTTATAATTTTTTTATCAACTAAGGTTAATTTTTTATACCCAAATTTTAATTTACTAAATAGGTTCCTACAGCACTATTTGTATAATTAAACTATATTGAAACAAAAGGAGGGAGTCACTTACATCAGTGTTAACCTTAAATGATTAATTTTTATACGATTAATAATTTAATCGTTGAATTTATCAAGATATTTGTACTTATCATGCATGTAAACTCTTGAATTGATTCGATATCTCTATCATCGATCTAAAATATTGTCTGTATTAATATATTTTCAACAATTAAAAATATTTTTTACATTGAAGTATAGAGTGAGCAAAGTCTGGAAAAAAAAACACTTAAAACATTTTACATAAAAAAGCAAAGCATTTTCCATTGATTTAGTATATTTTACACAATCAAATAAAAAAAATGAAAAAAATATTTTCCGTAAAATTTTACATTGATCTATTATATTTTACACAATTAAACACCGAAAAATAAGAAAAATAATTTCCGTACAGAAACAAACATAAATTAGATTTTTTAAAGTAAAGAAATTAATTTACAAATATTGAAATTTGAACTCATATCATTAAAACCAATATAACCTCAAATTTACCATCACAATTAATATAAATTATATCCCTTTTTTTTATTAACAAAGAAATTTACTTTAAAAAATTAACCAAATAAATTTTTTTCTATTTTTTATTACTTTCACTCACAGGTGTACAAATTTCTTATTAATAATGACGTTGATTGAATCGGTGTCACAAGTCAAATACTAATTCAAGATTGATGAAATATTTTTTTAAAAAATTTAAGTTACCACTGTATACATAATTCAATTGTTCAATAAACATTTTCTAACTATATTTTTAATGTTAAATTCTTGTTTCACCAACATGATAACATTTCGGCATTTTGATAAGATGTTAAATAATATTACTTAGCATGATGGCAATTCAATGTGCTATGAAAATTGACCATACGAGCTAGAAAATAATTGGAGTGCATTTAATATTCTTAATCATATTTAAATATATCTTTGAACATTAAATTGTATCAAATGGAGATAAAAGAGTATTTTTTTTAATGGCTACTTAAAAGAAGAAGTCTATGTAGCTTAACCAAAGGGTTTTGAAGACTCAACACTCCCAAACCATATCTATAGATTGAAAAGGGCTCTCCGTAGCCTAAAATAGGCTCCTAGTGTCACGGGCCAAAGTTCAAAGCCCGTGACCATCACACCAAATGCATCCAATGGAGGTCTATTGCTCAGATGGGGATCATTTGGCCAACAAGAACTGGCCCGATTCAAAGAGCTATTGGACAAGCCTATCAGATTGAGGCCTGGTTGGCCCGGTAATGAAGAGATGGCAACTTAGGCTAAATATAGTAACTAATCTTAGAAGATAGAGGGAATCTTATCTTGTAAAGATTAGATTAGATTTGATATGACTTATCTTGTAAATCCCTAAAATTAAGGGATATGGTTAAATCTCATCCGTCGATGTAAATGTATCTTGACCGTCAGTTTTGGGGGAGCTCAACTATAAATAGAGAGCTTTCCCCTCATTTGTACTCATTCTATTGTATTTTGAATTCTTAGAGTAATAGAATTCTGAGAGCATTTACTCAAACACCTTGTGTGCAATCTTTTTTGTGGCTTTCTGTTGTTCTTTGGTTAGCTTCTTTTGGCATAAATTGCTTCCGCTCTTCAATTTGGTGCCTTGGAGGAGTTCTAAAAGAATCCTCATTTGAGTTAAGGCTGACTTGGGCGAGTTTGGACGAACAGATTGCCTAAGGCCGCACGGATTGCGAGACGAAAGGTCTAGCCCCGTGACAGTTGGTATCGGAGCTTTTGGTTCGAAGGCACTGTTGGGATGTCGAAAGAAGTTGTTGGTCAGAATGAGCCAATGGAGACCCGAGGAAGGGCCAGAAAAGTGAGTCAATCAAGGGACTTATTGTCGGCTTTGGAGGATTGAGTCGTCACTCTTGAGGAGTCCATAGGGGACGTCAAGGAGAGGATCGACGATGTTGATGATAGACACAATGATGGGTTGCGAACATTGCAAGAGCAGCTCAGGGAATTTGTGTGGGATACTATCGGTTCCTCAGAGAGTAAGCTGGCTGAGAAGGACGATGCCCTCGTGGCTATGGTGACAGCTTTGAAGGAGGAGATCAATGAGCTTAAGAGGGAGCTCAAGATTTTCAAGGCTGCCATAGAGAATGGAATGTTGGCTTCAAAGCCGAAGCTACAAGCGATGGATGTGCCAAAGCCGAAGGCATTTAAGGGGCAAGGTCTGCAAGTGAAGTGGATAACTTTCTTTGGGCCATGAAGCAATACTTTCGTGCGATGAACATCGAGGATGATGTCACAAAGGTAAATATTATTGCTATGTACTTTACTGATGTTGCTTTGTTATGGTGACGACATAGGTCCACTGATGTGAGACGTGGTGAGACCGAGATTGGGACTTGGAAGGAGTTCCAGAATAAATTTAAAGCACAGTTTTACCCCGAGTATGCCGAGGATGAAGCTCGAGCAAAGTTGCGACGGCTAAAGTAATGAGGCACGGTTAGGGAGTATGTGAGGGAGTTCAGTGAACTCATGCTCCAGATCTTTGATTTGAGCGAGAAGAAAGCATTTTTCTCTTTTATAGATGGGCTGAAACCATGGGCGAAACAAGAATTGCAACGTCGAGGAGTTAAGGAACTTACCAAGGCCATGATGGTAGCGGAGTCCATAGTGGAACTTGCTCCGAGAAGGGACAGGTTTGAATCTTCCAAGCCCAACAAGAGGGGCAATGGTGGGTACTATGAGGAGGATGAAGAGGGACAAAGCTATGATGGCAACAGTAGTAGCAGTGATGGTGATGATAGGAAACCACGAAATGGGAAGTGGAGACCTAATAGCCCGAAAGAAAAGAGGGGAAGGTTACGATGCTACTTTTGTAAGGGACCGCACATGAAGAAGGACTGCCCAAAGGTATCTTCAGGTTCGGCTATCCAGAGAAATGATGAGCCGAAAGAGGCAAAGCCTATTGAGGAAAAACCATCGAGGGTCAATTCGATGGTGCTCATTCCTAATAAGAGGAATGGTAAAGAAGGGTTGATGTTTGTAGACATCAACATTGCGGGTCAGAAGCGGGGTGCTCTTATTGATACGGGAGCATCAGACTTGTTCATATTGGAAAAAGCTGCAGGGAAGCTTGGTCTGCCGATTAGGAAATTGAATAAGAAGATCAAGACAGTAAATTCCGAGGAGGCCCCAACTATGGGGGTAGTTCAGAATGTGGAGCTACAAATCGGCAAGTGGAAGGGCGATGAAGACTTTGAGGTAATCCAATTAGATGATTACGATTTTGTACTTGGCTTAAACTTCCTTGACAGGATTCAAGCAGTTCTGTATCCATGGGCCGATCAAATTCATGTTATCACCGGTTCGTTAACAAGAATTGTTGTACTGGTGTATCGAGATATGAAGGTGGGGGCAAAGGTGTTATCATCAATCCAACTAGTCGAGGATGAGGAACATTGACTCGATAGAACGGAAAGATACGAAAGCTCCTTCGGAAGTGTTAGTGGCGCAAGAGTTCGATATGAAGCCTGCAGATTCGATTGTGGAGCCGACACATTTGGGAAAGGTGGGTTATGCATCGGGCTTCAAGGAAAAGGGAGCGATGCGAAAATAGTCGGGATGAGTAAATGTTGCGAGTAAGGTACATTACGAACACTTTAATAGTGTTTTCAATTCTGAGTTGTTGGCTTGGCAAGGTCGTAGGGGCCCTTTCAAAGTTCATGAGCAGGGAGGCCAATGGACTGTGGGCAATACGAAGCCAAGATGTGAGAATCAAGATGATTCAAGAGAGAACAAGTCAAAGTTGAGGCAAGTTAGAGCAGAGACTTCTTGCCAACAAGATTTACCAACGAGTGCAACGGTTCAAGGGAAGACGGGACAGAAGCCAAGGCAAAGGTTCTGAAGGAAGGGACAACCTGATCACAAGGCAAGTCAAGGAGAATCCAAGGCAACGAGAAAGTTCAAAGATGAATCATGTCAGTGCCATTCGGAAGTCGCAACGAGGGCGTTGCGAGAATGGGTGGGGGAAAATGTCACGGGCCAAAGTTCAAAGCCCGTGACCATCGTACCAAATGCATCCAATGGAGGTCTATTGCTCAGATGGGGATCATTTGGCCCACAAGAACTGGCCTGATTCAAAGAGCTATTGGACAAGCCTGTCAGATTGAAGCCTGGTTGGCCCGGTAATGAAGAGATGGCAACTTAGGCTAAATATAGTAACTAATCTTAGAAGATAGAGGGAATCTTATCTTGTAAAGATTAGATTAGATTTGATATGACTTATCTTGTAAATCCTTAAAATTAAGGGATATGGTTAAATCTCATACGTCGATGTAAATGTATCTTGACCGTCGGTTTTGGGGGAGCTCAACTATAAATAGAGAGCCTCCCCCTCATTTGTACTCATTCCATTGTATTCTGAATTCTTAGAGTAATAGAATTTTGAGAGCATTTACTCAAACACCTTGTGTGCAATCTTTTTTGTGGCTTTCTGTTGTTCTTTGGTTAGCTTCTTTTGGCATAAATTGCTTCCGCTCTTCAATTTGGTGCCTTGGAGGAGTTCTAAAAGAATCCTCATTTGAGTTAAGGCTGACTTGGGTGAGTTTGGACGAACGGATTGCCTAAGGCCGTACGGATTGCGAGACGAAAGGTCTAGCCCTATGGCACTAGGGCCTAGTACAAGAGGTTAACACATTTTCTTCTACGACAACGTTATAAAAAAGAATCAGTGGATAAAACATTGTTCATCAAGAACCATCGAGGGCACATTATCATTACATTAATTTATACCAATGACATAATCTTTGAATCAACTTCAGTCAATGGAAAGGATGATTTTGTAAAAATGATGCAGAATGAGTTTGAGATGAGTCTTGTTGGGGAACTATCATATTTCCTTGGTTTTTAGATTAAACAGCTCGAAGATGGTATGTTCTTGTCTCAAGAAAAGTATGCCAAGAATCTTGTCAAAAGGTTTGGTTTAGAATCTACAAAGGCTACCAGGGTACCTATGTCAACTAGTGTGAAATTCAGTTTGGATGCTGAAGGAGTGCCCACAGAACCAAGCACATTTCGAAGTATGATTAGAAGCTTATTGTATTTGACAACAAGCAGGCCTGACATTAGCTTTGTTATGAATGTGTGTGCTTGGTTCTAATCCAATCCAAAGGAATCCCTTGTCAAAGATGTCAAAAAGGTGATCAAGTATGTGAGTGACGCTTTAGACTATGTCATTTGGTTATCTAAAGATAGTGTTGTGTCCTTGGTAGGCTACAATGATACAGATTGGGCTGGAAACGTGGATGATCGAAAGAGCTCCTTTGATAGTTGCTTCTATCTTGGTATTAACTTAGTTTCCCGGTATAGCAGGAAGCAAACTTCCATCTCACTTTCCATAGTTGAGAGTTGAGGCAGAGTATATAACAGCTGAAATCTACTATGCACAACTTATCTGGATGAAGCAAATGCTTGCTGACTATGGTGTGGCAACTTCGACCTCTATTTTATATGACAACACGAGTGCAATTAACATATCAAAGAATCCTGTTCAGCACTCGGTATGTTACCACTTCATCGGAGAACTTGTTGAAGAAAGAAAAATTGAGCTAGAGTATGTGAAAATAGAGAACCAATTGGCTGACTTCTTCACCAAGCCATTGGTGCCATGCAAAAATAAAATTGAGGGCTTTAAATAAGGAATCTAAAACTATATATATATATGAAAAAACGAAACCAACTTAAATTGATAATATATAAAACAAATTGTTTAGACGATTAACCTTTGTCAATGAAATACTTTTAGTGTTAGATTTTTTTCACAACTAGGAAAAATATATGAATTTTAATAGGTTTATATATGGCATAGGTTCCTACATTCTTTTAAAATTTAAAATTTAATCCTTTTAATTTCAAGACATTGAATCCATGTACTTTTTTTAATTTAAAAATCTTGACCACTTCGTAATTTTCCCTTTGTGTTCTTAACGTGGCAATTATAAAAAAAGAAAAATAAAATTTTCATCCCTCAATATCTATAGTTTTATCAATTTGATCCTTATTATTTAAAATTCCATAAAATTTTATTTAAGAAATTCAAAAATTCATTTTTTTCATATTTTCAATAAAACAAAAAAAATATTCTTTTTTATATTTCCAAAAGTTATGAAAAATAAAAACTTTTTAATATTCAAAAATGGAAATAGAAAAAATTTTAAATAATTCATTTTAGAAAATTCAAAAATATAAAAAAAAACTCCAAAATTAGAAAAGAAATGGTATTTACTCATTGAATTGTAATAATATCACTTCGAAATTTGAGCTATTTGTTTAGTTCGTATAAATAATATTTATGCTTAATAATTACATTTAACATTTATTTCTTAAAATAAAATATTTTATATTTAATTTTAAACCCTTAGATATTTTTTATTTTACACCAATAATAATATATCATTTTATTATTATTTAACAAAAAAAAAAGCAGAAAATAGAGATAAGAATGGGAAATGATGTAATTATGCTCGATTAGTTACACATCCTCAAATTTTTTTTCTTTTTTCCTTTTTTGTTCATGAAGGATATGTTTTGAATATTTGATTTTCATCTTAATTTAATTTCTATAAACTAAATATAATTTAGAGTTACAGTTGATCATCAAAAGGAAAAAGAGGGGAAAATGGAAGAGCTGAAGTCCTTGAATCGTTGATGGAGGGACTGGGGGGAGATTAATTAATAAACTCTAGAATTGCATAATAAGCAACTAACACAGGTAGGGAAACAATGGTGCCAAAGATCACTCTGCAAAACAGAGAAAAAGGGATTGTGTAAAATATACCATAAGATAGTTGGAAAGTAGGAAGAAATGAGATCTTACGCGGTACTAAGAACTTCAGCGTGCATTCCATATTCCTTGGCGAAGATGAAGGAGGTAATCGATTGTGGCAATGCTGCCTGCATTTTTAACATTGGTTATATATGAGCAAAAAGAAAAAACCCAAGCTGACACATGTCATTTGGGTGAGTAATGTGGCAATACTGAAATCATGTGTCATCAAGTGCGAGAACTACGAAATCTCCATTAAGTCTATAAATTAATTAAATTAGTGGCGCATGAATGATTAGCACATCGAAAATAAAAGGCAAAAGCAACCTGAATGATGGCGACACGTAAGACATCACCATGCAAACCCACAGCAATGGCGCCGATAGCCATTGCCGCTGGTCCCGCTATGAACCTCAAGACCATCCCAAATATTGTCAAACTTGTGCCGCATGCTATTATTTTCTCTTGCAGAGCCATGAATGTTCCTGCGTTCCATACAACCAAACTCATTACATTATTAACCATAGCAATGCGCCTGTATTTACATCTGTCCTAGGATTGATTACATTATTTCTCCATTTTTGAAGGGTTTTTTTTATATATATATTTAAGAGAAATTTAAAAACAAATTTGATGAAAATGATGGGTTTTTTTTTTTAAAGAGGAATGAGTCCTTTGTAAAAAGGATGGATATCTTTTAAGAGATTCCTTTTAAGGATTAAATTTGGAGGATTTGTATATGTGGGGGCATAAAATAATATTTTACATGGTCAGGTGTAGTTGGGATATAAAATTCTGTCCACAATTTTTACTTATATAAAATTTATATTATTCTCTTCTTTTTTTCTTTTTTTTTTAATTTATATAATCTCACCCATGCTAAACATGGCAGTGCCAGTTCCAGCCTTGGACATAATCAATATTGATCCCTCCATAATGCTTGGCATCTCAAAATGCCACCTACAAAATTAGCATACTTTAGCAATGAATCAAAATGAAAACAACAATATCCCAAAGATTAAGGAAAAGGAAATAAATGAATCAAGTAACCTGTTTGCAACAAAAGCCCAAGCAAGGCCGATAACACAAGCATAGGAGTTAGGGTTGCTAGCCAGTTTCATCCCCACAACTTTCAAGAGATACCAGAAAGAAGGCCTGCTGCTTACCCCACCATCACCATTTGTGTTCCCTTCCACATCTTTCTCCTGTTCTCCGCCATCTTTTGTAGCTGCTGCTGATGCAATGGAGACTCCCGACCTCCGAAACTCCAACACGAACAGCAAAAACGTCAGCCAGATGATGGCTTGAATAACAGATGACTGGACAACAAGATCCACCCCTGTTTCCCCATACATGGCTCTCATCAAAGGCACCCCTACAACCAAAGCATTAGTTAAAGTCGACAAAGAGAAGCTCGTGATGGACCAGCAATAGCTTCCTTTGCTACTACACTTGGCCCATATGGCTAGAACCCCCACGATAACAAGCTTGGATATGGTGTCAGCTCCGATAAACCGATAATTCATTTCGAAAGGGTCGATATGACTAGTGAATTCGACCGCGAAAAGCGGGAGGGTGAAGTAGCAGACGAGGCGGTTTATAGCATCGCACTGCTCCGGGGTGAATATCCCCCACCACTTCACTGAACCGTACCCTAACATCAGTGCAACATAAAGAGGCACCATAGCTACAACCACCTTGTAAACGTCTTCCCACCCTATCATTTTTATTTGGCTTCTAAGTTGTACTAAAAACAAGGGTCGCCTAGTGCAATTGACAGAATGAAATATGTATTGACAAAGTATCGTATGGGGTGTTTATTTATATGGATTTCATGCATGTAAAGACACAGAACATATATATTATTTTAGTAGAAAATAACAATAAATATTGTAGAGTCAATTGGTGGTGTATATGAATGATTCTATACCGTGGATTCTTTAAGTTGTATGTGACTTGATGTTTTAATTTCCTTTGGCATGTGACTGAGTGCATTAAAGTGTAATGTTGCCGTCTACAAATGGGTTTATTGTGCTATGATCAGCATTTTTTCTTAGCAGAATAAGGAATGAGGTCCAGCAATTATTCCACCCACTATTGCCACGAGAGTTTGTGATCTTGGGTAATTAATTATTTATTCGAATAATATTTAATATGTAAAAAATAATATTACACTATTATTAAATTAAACAAAAAAATAAATAAATTATAAATAAATATTAATAATTTTATGTAAACATAATTAAATATTAATTGTAACTATTATAAATAAACATTAATAACTCTTCAAATTAGAATATTAAATTTAAAAATTTTGTTAATAATAATATGTCATATTATTATCTATGTGGAAACCTGCATCAAATATTCTCATGTATTTATTTATTCTCACCATCAATATTATATGCCAAAGTGGGCCATCCAGTGATAGGGGCAAATTCAATATAATGACTGTGAAGTGACTTATGAAAGTTGAAACATTAAAGGCCAAATATTAAAAGGCATCCATCATTGCTTAGAAAAATGAATAAATAAATAATTAGTTTAGGAGTTCCAAAGTAGAAGCAAAATTTGGGTTGAACTTTAGCATGAAAGCCAAACCTTGTGCTAATTTTAAGCATCCTAATTGCTTTACAACGTCTGAGATAGTCGACTGTAAAACAACAGCATGACTCTTTTGTATCACTGGTTTTGAAAGGTGCTATAGTTTTTTTCATAGTGGGGGGTGTTGGGGGGGGGAGCCTATATGGATTTGTAAAATATTGTGTACTTGGGATCATTAAATCTTATAGTTTTATTCTTATAAGAGACAAGTTTAAGATGATATGAGCATTTATATCTTAAGACTAATTCTAAGTAGGATTCATAGCATTGCTCTTGAACAGTGACACATTGCATGAGAATTTCAAGAACTCGATGGCTGGTAAGAGAGCATCATGGGAAATCCTTATAATTAAGAAGGATAAGCATATAGAATAAGTTCCATTTTTTGTTGATTATATCATATATGCTGCCCAATAATATCAGATCCTGTGTTAACCACATATATCCATCACTGCACTATCTAGCTTGCCATTCTGTGAACTAAAATCCACTTATTATATTCTTCTTCGTAGTTGTTGATGGAACTGCGAAAAGAAACTGTAGAAAATTCATGGGAAGGAATGGTTTCAATGGTGCAAGTTAGTTGATGGGTTTATTTCTTTCATCAAGAATCCAACCTTTGTAATAAATGAATATGCCTCATTTGGTTAATAAAAGCATAATTATTATATAAATATTAAAATGGATTATCATAATATATATATATAAAAAGACTTACAATGAGAAGGATGCACAATACTCTAGTAAAAAATATTGTAATACCCTCGACCCGGCTTAGGAGTTTCGGCTAAGTCGAAGGCGCTACATTCGATCACCAAGGTGATCCTGTAAAGCCTCTCTTTTCCTTGCGATGATTTGTTTGAAAAAAATGTTCTTTTGTTTTTAGGAAAACATTCATTTAATTTAAACCAGCTTTACTTAACAATTCAATTACAGTATTATTAATGTAAATATTTTAAAAAACACAGAAAGGTTTTTAAGAAAGGACTTAACAAAACTTTTTAAGAATTTTATAAACAAGCGGAAAACATTTAAAATGATGGAGTTCTAAACGGAAAAGCAAAGCATGCAAATATTAAAGTATTATTTAAGTGCCATACCTTAGAATGAATAAGCTAAACAACTTCACCCTAGATATAAAAGTGAGAAATAATTAATAACTACAATATCGAAAACGATTAAAAGAAAACTTTAATAAAACTTCAAAATAATAATAACAAAAAACAAGCTGCTAATCTGAAGTTTCTCCGATTCCTTTCTGAGTTTTAGTTCCCTATGCTACTTGAGAGGGAAAGAAAATGGAAAGGGAAATGAGCTTACAACGACTCAATGTGAGACTAAATTCTAAATCATTACATATAATTGACAACTATAATGCATATAAAAGTCAGTAGAAATTAAAGCATTCCTCATGAAACATATATACAATAAATCAATGAATAACAATTATATATGATGCAACACATGTTTTAAGTTCCCACCCGTCCATCTTATCCGCTCTCGAGCGTTGCTCGACACTCCAAAAACCCACTACAATAAATATTGGCCATCCTGGTTTGATTTCCAGTGACGATGGTCGCTCATTTGTTGCCTGTGATGGTGACTTTTACTAGAATAACTTACCATCTCGGTTTTTCTACCGATTTCTATTAAAGAGAGAATTTTGATTTCCCACTAAAAGTAAATGAAATATTTTTGGTTTTGTGTTTCATTCGAATTCGTTCGAGCCCACACTTGAAGCAGTTCGTGGTACAAGAATAACAAGAAAGGTTGTTTGGTTGGAAGCTAGGAATGTAGCACCCCCTAACCCCAAACTGCCGCCGGAATAGGGTTACAAGGCATTACCAGACATATCAAGCAATTTACGGATAATTCATAATAAAATATCAACCGTAATATAATTGTATAACTAAGTCTCTGTAATAAACTTTCGAAGTTTCAAACATGAATTAGAAGTGAAATGAAACTCGTTCGAGTATTCCGAATTGTTATTTTTATTTTTTTTTTAAAATTTCGGCAGCATTTCTGCTTATTTTTACATAAAACCTCCTGCAATTAAAAACTATATCATTTCCAATCACAACCAATTCAATCAATTCAACCAATTCATTTCACATTCTCAATTTCTATTCCAAATATCTTCTAATCAACCTAATCAACATAATATCAATTTAAATTTAACAATATACTAAATTAAATAAAAATAGATAAACTTCTTTCATTATAATTCATAAACTTATAATACTAACATTTTTAACCATTTATATTAAAACATAATAACCTTTATACATATCCTATGTACATGCCACATTACCAAAAGAAAATATACATCACCAAAAGTTTGCTGAAGTCAGGTCTGGCTTTGGATGCTGGTTCAGTACTTGACTTCTACAACCTGCGCACGGAAATAACCGTACGCTGAGTATGCATATACTCAGTGGTATCACTATAATTCAATTTATAATTAATTACATTAAATCACACACATACTTTCCATTACAATTATCACCTACTAATAAACAATTCAATCTTTTAATATTATCAATTAATTAATTATATATATATATCATTCTTATTTCTTTATTTCAAATTTCACATTTTCACATATACTATATCATTCGAGATTAGTTTTATCAGTAAATTTATTTCATTTATCCCTATTAACTTGACTAGGACTCGACGGATACACAGATTCCAACCAAACACACCAGTATACAGTAATCAGTAACGGTAGCAGTAACAATAGCAGTGACAGTATTCAGCACACAAAGTGTTGAATCTATAACAGTAATGGTAACAGTATTCGACACACAAAGTGCCGAATCGGTAACAGTAACAATAGTTCGGCACATAAGTGCCTGATCAGTAAGCCGGCAAATACCCCGTACTTTTCCATATCCTATGGCATGGCAACTATATCCGACTAGCCCGACTAGTTAATAGGGCATTTAATTTACTTTTCAGTACAATTTCCATCTTAGTTTAGTATCGATTATAAATTCCTTATTTCAATCAGTTTCACAGTATTACAGTAATTCATTACTTCAGTAATTTCACAATTCAATGCATTATACATACAATATTCAGTATTTTCACAATTCACTCAGTACTCAAAATAATATCCAGTATTTTATAATTCAGTTCAATATCAGTTTCAATTTCAATACCACATTATAAATTTATCATTTATTAAACACTTACCTTAAAATACTTACCACACATAATTAGCAATTTAAACACTTAATAATAATAAAATTTGAATTATACTGATACAAACCGTGATTCTCGTGTCTATTCCTTGTCCACTTTTTCTTTTCCTTTCTTCGTGGATGCCTCGGGCGCGATATTAGCTATGAAAAAAAATTAAGATAATTTTCATAATTATTAGCACAACACAATTTAATTGCTGAAATTTTTATCTAACTTTTACTTTAATTCCAATTTAATCCTAACTAAATCTATATATTTTTCTTTCTTAATTCATACCTTTTTGCTACTCAATTTCTTGCCAAACTCACATTTAACTATCTAGTTTTTATCATATTTTCATAATTTCGAAATTATTTCAATTTAATCCCTAAAATTCGAAACTTATAGTTTAGTTTACAATTCAATCCTTTATTCAATTCCAATCAAAATTTCTATCAAATACATCCCTAATTTAACAATTTATTCAATATGAACCATGCTTAATAATCTATAAACTTCCAAAACCTCAACTTATTTTTAACAAAACTTTGTTTTAAAACTTCTAAAACATCTAAATTAAAAGAAAAGGACTTGATTGACTTACCTTTAAAGCTTTAAAACCTTAAACCCTAGTTTTTCCTTTCTTTCCCTTTTTCTTTTTCTTTCTTTCTTTCTCCCCTGTTTTCTTCTCTGTTTCGTCTCTTTCTATTCTGTTTCTATTCTTTGTTTGTTTCTTTTGTTTTATTTTATTTACTTTATGTTTAGTTAATTAATTATAAGTATTAAAAATGTATGTATTTTATTAATACACTTGTATTAAAACATTACCATACACTTGTCTTTATTTATTTTATAATATTTTAATAACTAAATAATATCTTTTGCTTATTATTTAAGAAAATATACAAATATATTACAAGTGTATTTTTTTATGTATTTTACACATCATACATTTGGTACAAATACAATATCATGATAATAATATTAATTAATATTATAAATATCTTTTTACTTAAATTTTTAAGCAAATAAATAATTTTAATACAAATGTATATATATATTCACATATTATACATGTATTTTATCATATCCATACAATTGGCATATTTTAATTCATTTAATAATATAATATCATTATAATTTAATTATCATAAATTCATATAATATAAATTATATTTAAATATCATTAATTATATATATATAATTAAACAAATAAAACCTTACATTCTATTCCTTTATGCCGCCTCAATTATGCCAAATGGCTTAATTCCCATTTTAGTCCCTATTATTTTCTTTTAATCTATAATTAAACTTTCACTTCTATTGCAATTTAATCTTTTTTTTAATTATCCTTAATTAGACTAAATTCACTTAATTAATACCTAATTAATCACTCAACTAAACTCATAATTACTTCTAATAATTATTTATGACTCAGTTTACTAAGACGGAGGCCCGATAACACACACTTTTCCGGTGCTCACGAATTTTGGGTCGTTACAAGGAACCACAAGGATCCGTCTAGCCGAAAACACATGTGCGATTGCGGTAAAGGGTTTATTGCTATAAGTATCACAAACCGGCTAAGTTTTTAAAATTTTTCCTCTATGCAAGAAAACCATTTTCAAATTAGATTTTGACAAACACAAACATGTGCTACTGTTGGCCTCCCCATCCCAATTTCTCCTCACCATTTTGACTTAAAGGAAAATCAAAAGAAACACTAAAATCAAAAGAAAGTAACAAAACTTACTAAGAACTCACACAGATGTTGATCACAAACTACAAGAAGGACAACTCGATCAAAGGTGAAATTTTTTGAAATTTTATCTAACTCCGATAAAAAGAAGAATTGCTTGAAGTTCAAGGATTTATATTCACTTCAATGTACAAGAAGCTTCTAGAAGAAGACAAGCACAATTATTATCCGTCAATGAGAATGCTACTTTTGGAAATTTCAAACGTTCAAATGACAAGTAATAATTCTGATAATGCATTATAATGCAAAACCATTAATGTGCATACATGTACAGGTGTGCCCTGAAGCAACATACATTGCACATATATCCCATGCGCAGGCCCTGTCGTTTCAAATTTTAATTGTTTCATATTAATTACTACATGAAACCTCAGAGCACTAAACACTTAGCAACGTTTGAGGGAGGAAACTATATAACCCCCCCTTGACTAGGGACAACTGATACACCCTAACTCCTTGGACCGGGCAATGACCTTGCAAACAATACCATCACACCTTTGTAGACACCCTACAACATACAAAAGTAACCCTTAGAAAACACCTCCAAGCTGGCTAATAGGAGGGCCCCACTTATTAAATGGCAGGTCACACTGTAACCACCACCTCCCATTTGAGAGGACTGAAGGCACGTCATAGTCCCACCCTACCTAGACATATAATAACAAACACTTGGCCACTTGCCTATGACCTCCCTATGTAGGTCTGACATGTAGCACCTCGAGACTTGAGCTAAGGGTATATAAGGTTCGAACCTCCAACAGATTCTCCTTCTCTTTCTTTGTCTCATTTCTCGATTCCCCTCCTTATTCCTCACTCCAACCACCTTGAGTGGCGGCTTTCTTCCATCTACCAAACAATGTAAACTACCTATCCATCACTTTCGCCTTGCTCGATTAGCATATCAATATACTTTTACCAATATATTTCTATAACATGAAACAGTAATAACGCTAAAAAGGAGTGAAGCTAAAGTTAAAAGTTTAAAATTTAAACCCAAATCTTAATTCTCAAAACCAGTTGAATTAATTAGAATTCCTTATTCTTAACATTAAATTCAAATAGGTAAGGATTGAATGACAATATTTTCTTAGGGACAAGCTAGGCATCACTGAAGTGAGGCTTTGTTCTCCTAGCAACTTGGTTGTATAAGGCTGAGCCTTCTCTTTTCTTACCCCTAAAAAAGAAAAAAATGGTTGGAGCAGAAATGACAAACAAAAAGCTTGGTCTTAGCCTTTATTGTATATATTTTCTTATACTCATTTTGAATAACATAACCATATTGAATGGCTACCACATATTTTGTCTTGTTGAATTCAAATGTGCTTGGGAATTCTAGCCTAAAGGTGATAGAGAATATATAATTACTATATATTTTCCCATTTAGGGGGGCAATTTATTTGTCTTAGAATTTATTCACTACTCCATTCTTGTCCATCAATTATTCTTGTCTGCATGAGTAGGACAAAGTAAATTGTTGGAGAAACAAGAATAACCAAGTTTACGTAATTGGGTGGTAATTTTCTACTGACGGTAGTCATGGAATTATAGAGATTTTCCCTATATTTTACGGGAGAGAATCATATCTGCCAAAAGTTATTTTTTAGGTTTCGAAGGAATATATCTCGACATTTATCAGTATCCAGCTGCTAATAACTCAAAATAATGTATTTGTATTAACATATATAGGTGTTAAGTTGTAACCCCACTTCACACCCATCGATGTTCTTCATTAATTAAACTTTTAACTTTTTTGAAAATTTTAACCCTAATATATACATTCAAGGGTGAGTTCTTTTTTTTATTTGAAATTTTCTCATTTACCATAAATCCAATGTTAATAAATGCATTAACTGAATGTTTGACATCCATGGGTGTCAAACATTTTTGTTTTACTGTGCTTATAAATACTTCCTTCCCTCATTAACTTTTTTTTGTTCATACAAGCAAGAGCCGTCTCTCATTATTGTCAAGCTCCTAAGTCAAAATCTCTCAACTCATAAATAGGACAATAATGCACTTCAACACACTCATTGCATTGATAGTAATGTTTATGTCTATCGAGCTAAGACTCAATCGGCTCATGAGTCTTGATTCTTAAAAATGAAAATAAGCTGAAGCTTTTTTTGTAACAAAGAAATGGGGTAACTTACTGGTGAAATTATAAGTTGAAACATCAAAAGTCTTTTGAAGGATAAAACTTACCGAGATTGGATGTTAACTTTATGGTGAAATTGTTGTTAAAGAGATTTATGCGCACGAGATTGGATGATTCGAAGCCAAAACTTCAGGGATTTCTCCGGTGACATAGTTGTGATTGAGATCAAAGACGGCTTTGTTGTGATTTTCTTTGGTAATTCTCTCGTGAGATTGTTCTGTTAAACATTGAGTCGAAGCAAAGTTGTCAACTCAGCCAAACTCTCAAGTAACTCACCGATTAACGTCTAGTCTTGATAAAGCTCAACTTCCATCATATTATTTAACATTGATAAGCTTTTTGGATTTACCGCCAAGAAAATTACATGATAAATCGAGGTTCTTTAATGAAATGAGACTCCCAATCGAAAATGAAAATTTGCCCACAAGATTTGAGTTGGTCAACCATAAAACCTTGAGCTTTGACAAGTGTTCCATCTCATTCAACAACAGAGTCACTTTAAAAGGATTGTACCCAAGTTTAAAGTGAGTTTACTTGGTAAGATAACCTAGAAACAAAGTAATCTTTCCGTCGAGTAAGTTCCCATCAAGTCAAACAACTTTAAGAGATTGCATTCTTCCGAAGCTTAGTGGATATCACTAGTGAAATTATGTTAGATGATGAACTTCTAAATTCTCATATCAGAAATCTTGTACCTCGCTAGTGAATAAGTTATTCCGTAGGTAAATTTTATAGATAAAATTCAGTTCGAAAATATTTTTTTTTTTGCATAACAAAAATATATATAAAAATTTGAAAACTGAATCGATTTGTGATATTTATAATAATAAACTTTTTTCCTGAAATTGAATTTATTTTTTGGGCTAAATGGATCTTTATCGTTACTGGCTTTCAATCGAACGGTCTTCTCCGCTATTATCGTATCACGAACTGCTTCAAGTGTGGACTCGAACACTTTTGAATCAAATTACATAGAACTAGAAATGATTTCTTTTACTTTTAGTGGGAAAGTAAAACTTTCTCCCAAATAGAAACTGAAAACTTATTATTCCCGAAAAATAAAATTTATACGTGGAAATAAATTCTCACCACTTTCGGGTAGAATACTAATATCTCAAAGTTGTTTATAATTTATTGTTTATTTAACCCTATCTGTGTCATCTATTAATAGGGAAAAGAAGTAAAACCTTAGTTGAATTAGTAGAAGCACTTAATGGCTATTTAATAGAAAAACAATCCCCTAATTGAACTAGGAGAGAGGGCTGATAGGGTGTGTCTCCCCTCATATGTATTATGATGGAGATTCGAGTCTCTCTTGTATTTGGTTCAATTATACGTGCTTACTGAACTTTTAACCTAACACTTTATAATTCAATTCAACCCAATACATGTTTTTTTTCTCAAAATAAAATAAATATTATAAATTAATTTTAATTAACTAATTTTTCCTTTAAATAATTTTCTCAACCCGAATCTGATTCCATTAAAATCATGACAACTTTACGTAAAAGTATTTATGATAAAATATATTTAATTTTTTACTTTACCATAAAAGTATCTATAAGAAAATATATTTAATTTTTCTACATTCAATGAATTCACAATGATCAATTAATTTAATTCCATTTTCGAAATTCAATTAATTAATTAATTAATAATTTAAAAAATCATAAATTAATTCTCATGTCATTTTTGTACTTAGTGAGAAAACCACATTCACTTCTAAATGTTACCCATTTCTCTAACTTTATCATTTCTATCCATTTCTGTAACCTCCCCAACCCGACCTAGACGTTAGGCCCGAATTTTGGAGATTACATCGACCACCAAGATGGCCTAGTATGATTAGAGTTTTTAAAACAGTCAAAATTAAAACATTTGTTTATCTTTAGAAGAGACTTGGTCTATTTTTAGAAAAATCCATGAGCTATCAAAAATCGAATTAGCTTAACTTTCCTATGTGATGGTGATTACCTTTTCAGAAAACTTGGTTAATTTCTCATTTGTTTACCACTTAAATTTTTAATTATATTTTTAGCAGTAAAAAAAGTGATATCTAACTTAGTTTTAATAAAAACTGAAGTTCATGCGTAATTAAATAACATCCAAAATTCAATAACCTAAAACCAAATAAGATGTCATGCATGCTATATAAAAAGAAATCAAATCCTAAATCCCATGTCACAGTTCAAAATTAACATAATGCAGTCTCTAAATAAAAATATCAAATGAGAAATTTAAGATATTTTATAAAAACAAACAATTCCGTTGAGTCCCTTTGGATGCCATGCCCGTGTCCTAACCTGGTCGGTTATCTGTAAGGATGGAAAAGAAAAGGGGAATGAGCTTTGAAGCTCAGTGTGAGTTCTATCACAAGAAAATTAATGCAAACAATTGTTAAAACATACTAGATAACAAGTCATAGAAGAAGCACTATCAATTATCAATTTAAAGTTCACAGTTTATGTATGCATGTGTTTGTATATGGCAATGCAATTTCAATATATAAAAAAGGGGGGCATACCTAACTCCGCTACACACCACGATAGGAGTTCTCCTTGAACTCTAACAACCTTATACACTGAGTTATAGTTTAACCACCATAGTTTGCAGATAGATTGCCGATGGTTGTGGTTTGCACAACAAATATTTACAGATAAACTGTCAATCTTCCTTCGTACATATTGTCTCACCCGATGCAATGCAATATGGCGTGCTTATAACATATCAATATGGTAGCAATTGATATGCTCATAACAGTTCCATATGGTAGCAAATAATATGCTTATAATGGATTAATACGGTGGCAATTAATATACTGATAACAAATCAATATCCTAGTAAAAGACATGCTTATCATGTGTTCGAATTAACGATTGCAAATTTTCAAGTCATTTCATAACATTTAAGGACTCTAATTATATAGCATAAGAATCAAGATTCAATTGTAAAGATAATAAAACATGCCAAACCTATATATGACTCATTGACACCTATACATACTATTTCGTGTTTTCATGACAATTTTCCTATTCTAACATATCATACATAGATCATACAAACCATGCTTAGTTATGTTAAAACATATATTAACACACTTTAACAATCATGCATGTTCAGGCTTAAATCCAATCAATCAATTACAAACTCAATTCTTCTAACCCTATTTTTGGGATGTGACAATTTCTGTTCATTTAATTCAACATGCAATTTATTTATGGTTTCAATGAGCTAACAGAGGGATCGATTGGACATATGTGATTAGGGCTTCAATGATTTATAATTAAGTTCTAGTTTTTCACCTATTAATTATAAACTCATTTCGTCATGAAGTCATTTCACTATAGTATCGTGACTGAGTTCTCCCTAAGTACATACCATTACGAAAGCTACTCGATCAGTGTCCATCCAATGATCTTGTCATAAGTGTGTTACCTTCATAGGATATCCTTAACTTCTTTGGGATAAGTTCGTTTTCCCAATATGATCATATTTTATCTCATGGTAACCATTACATCTTCCTTCATAAAAAGTTAACTACTATCATATAGTAATTAATTCATTCATCACAAAAATAAATGACCTATGACCACGTTTAGTTTTCATCTATCATGTAATGCCAATAAGAGGATATCATTTACCCATGCCTTCGGCTATGAATTCTACTATTGTGAATGCCGCTACATACTACAAAATTCGTATACCCAACGCACTAGCTTTCGGTTCCTTATCTATTAGAACTCAGACTTTTACTTACATCAAAGTATACGAGTCACGCATACATAGTCTATCACTCAAGATTAAAGTATGTTACACTATGAATTTCACAAGTGAATAAATCCACAAACGGATTTAGGATCTATTTTTCTTGGGTCTTGTTAGATGTACTATTAGTCCAGTCAGTCACATCTATGTCTATATCTTCTAAGAGTCATTCGCTCTAATGCCAAGACAAAACATCTCCCCAATTGGGCTTGATAGACGACATATTAGTCTTTCAATCGGTTTGCTCCTTTCCAATTAGACTAAAGACATGTTTAGGTTCATCTACTTATATAAGTTTTCTTTTCGTATTATGATCCGACCTTGTAATACCACTTAATATTAGTTAAACATTAGACAACTAGTGAACTAATATTTGCTTCTATTTTGCTTTACATGCAAAAACCACGTGAGGACAATATACAAAGGGTATTAATGTAATTTATGAATAATTTTATTAATTAATCTGTTCGAAAAAATTACAAGTGTACAAACGAATATACTACACTTAAGGCACTAGATTCAACAAAATCTCCTAAAGACAAGAAAATGGAAAGATAGCATAAGAAGATAGTCAACCATTGAGAAAATTATTGATGAGAGAGAGAGAGTTCGAAGGGTCTGAATCTAAAAAAACTTAAAGGGAAACCATCTAATATTCCAAACCCAAAAAGTTAATCAAAGTGACAATACGATTTCGAGTTTTGCAACTAATGTTGGTGTAATTACATAGGCCTTGGTTGGGCATCAAAATAACCCAATCATGGAGCTGTCAATTCAGATTGTTAAGCTCAAAATCTTTTACTTGAATTAGGGTTTGTGAGTTATCATTTTGTTTTAATGAAAGATGGATTGTGAACATAATTCGATGTGTTTCAACGGTTTTTTTCGTTTAATGGCGTATTGACAGACTTTTTTAGGCCACAATATGGTTAGTGGCAAGGGGACCCCTTATCACCTGATCTTTTTCTACTATTTTTGGAAGGTCTATCGACATTGCTTACTAAGGCACATAACAAGGGATTTATTAAGGGAATTAGAGCTAACTAAAATGGTTTGAGGTAAGCCATCTCCTTTTTGCAGATGATAACCTTTTGTTTGTTAGAAATAAGACATTTAAGGTTAGAATACTGAAAGATCTATTTGCCTTTTTTGAAAGCTCTTTTAGACAATATGTAAACTTTGATAAATCATTAGTGTATTTTAGCTCGAATACACGAAATAAACATAGAGTTGCAATCTGTAAGATTTTGAAAGTGAGGGTTGTTGACAAGACAAAAATTTATTTAGGGTTATCATTAGTTATTAGTAGAAATAAATTTAATGCTTTTAAGAAGGTGATTGATAGGCTTCATAGGAAGATACAAAGTTGATCCAAATGTTTGTTATCTTAGGGGGTAAAGAGGTATTTATCAAATCAATCCTTCAAACATTATTTATGTATGCCATGGGTGTGTTTCTTTTACGCAATACTATTATTGATGTTGTTATGAGTACCATGCGCAAGTTTTGGTAGGCATGAAAGATCGAGGTTGGATTATGCTTGCTTGGGAGAGTCTGAGGATGCCTAAAGTTATGTTGCCTTGATTTTAAAGACATTTGGCTTTTTAACATTGATTTGCTTAGCGGGAAAGTTTGGAGGTTAATTCATAATACTGGCACTCTTTCCTTCTAAGTGTTTTATGTCAAATTCTTAAATCTTCTTTTGCATGGTAAAGTTTGTTAGCTTTCACTAAAAGTTTGCTATTAGACTACTATTGGTAGGTAAGGGATGGTATGAATATGGAAATATGGGAGGATTGGTGGGGTAAGAATGGTTTGAATAGGGAACACTTAAGTTTTAATAGGAAATTGTCGAGAGATGCAAAGGTAAGGGTATTTTTGCAAATGAATGAAGGAGGATGGAATGAGCCTCTTTTGTGCAATTTGTTTAATGATAAAGAGGTTAATGACTCTCTCAGTTCCTGTTGTGCCACCTAGGTTGAGGAATGTGTATGGACTGCACAATGTTTTTTAGATAGATTCGAAAGCTTAGAATACTACCAATAATCAAGTTGTTTACGTGACAACTTGGACATGAATTGATTCCAATGACAACTTGAATAGCATCAACATCAATTTCTAATGAATTTCAGTGTAGAAGACATGGTGCACAATTAAAGATACATGCTCTTTAAGATTGTCAGGTATCTCGTCACACTCTTATTTTAGGTGGCATTAATGATAGTTAAACTTTGATGCAGATAGTTGTGTATATTGGTTAGAGTTTGCAATAAGTTCCTAGAAAAAGATTCTTTCATGAGCTTAATAGTCTACATTTGGAACTTTAGGAATGTGTACAATAATGAAATTATTCTAGGAATGAAAACTCCACCACATATTGCCTTAGATTACGTCAAAGGCATTAGATTATGTCAAAGGCATTTAGATTGGGTTCAAGAGTCATAATGTGTTGAATTGACCTATCTTCCCTAAATAGCCATAGTAGGTACTATGGTAGGCTCCCATGAACTCTATGATTAAAATTAACACCAACGAGGCCTTTGATGGATTGGGACAACACTCAAGTTTAGAAGTGATTGTGTGAGATGCGGACAGCCTGGTAAGGGTTGGCTTTGTTTGGCATACAGTAGTTATGCATATTGCCACATGGGAGAAGGCTTAAGCCACTATTATAACCCTCGGATTTTTGTGAGATGAAGGCAACTAAGACATAATTACAAAACATGATTCATACTTAGTCACTTCTAAACTTAAGAGCAACTTTAATGATTTAACTTTATTGGGATATTTTTTGAATGAAGCCTGAACACTTCTTTTATGTTTTTCTTTATTTTTTAAGTATGCAGTGCATATAGGCAATATATTAGCAGACATTCTAAGACGTTTAAGCTTAATTAGAACTAATGATTTTTGGTTCGGTATGGACTATCTTATTGTGCTCCATGATATTGTTCTTTATGATGCTTTTATGCTTCCGTTGATTTATGACAGGGCATTTTATCTAAAAAAAGTATGTAACAATTACAAGTAAAATATGTCATAGTTTTATAGATTGAGTCTTAACTCATTCGCATCATTGTTGTTGTTGTAAAAACCATGAAAGCGTGAGTTCAAGCGCACTTAAGCATGTATTATTCTCCGATTTAAAGGTTTGGAAAGTTGATGTATAGTTTAGGAAATGCATATAAAAAAGTATGTAACAATTTTTTTTCCTGAAAAAAATGTATGTAACAAATTGTATTGAATTAAATCATCATTTTGAACTACTTATAAATGCATATATAACACTAAACTCCACATAAAAATGACTAAATACTCAAATTGGAGCTAAATCTTCTACAGTTATACCTTTCATCACCACTTTGTGGAAAATCATTAGATATGAATATGTTAGATACCTGCGACTCTATTGGTGAAGGTGAAATAGTATCTCTCCCCAAAAAAAGCATATTTTTTTTACCACCGCATAAAGAAAATATTTTGTTGCGAATGAACAAGATATTGAGGAATTGTACATACGTAAAATCATAATCATTGATATAGGTTTTTTCCACATAAAAAAGGAATCTTTTGTTACAATAGAAACAGAAGTGACGTGGATTATTCAAGAATCGAAGTCAATTTGCTTTATAAAAAGAAGATATCAATGAACTTCTAGGAAATGGTTTCATGGGATTCAGCCAATTGTTTTGATCATGGGATATCATTGAGAAATAAGAATCCATGTCATCAAAAATTTCCTACGATTATTTCTAATATGAAATGAGTCAATCATCCACTTTAGTATCTTATTGACCAAAAATGGTGATATTGTTCCTCCATTGATCAAGAATTCCGGTTCTTGAGAAGTACTATGATCATCCAATAAGAAAGGTTCCAATTTTCTCAAATGAACGATTTGAAGACCTATTGATTCTAACAACTGAAAAGCCTTTATTACTTGATATTACTTGAATCATGCTATACTACAATTGAAAAGCTTTTATTTAAACATTTTCGAAAAAAATTTACCTTAATTGAATCATTTTGAAATGTTTGTACCTTATATAAATACCTAAAAAAAATTAATCTTAATTTGATAATTTTAAAATTTTAACCATAGCCCATAATAATAATGGCCATGATGCTTATTTGTTTTGACATAATTGGTGTTGAAATTTTCTTAAAATATTAAATGTTTATGGTGGCATCTTAATCATGTGATTAGGTATGTATGTTTGTCTAAAAAAAGACAGAACTATGTGCTAGACAAAAGCCATATCCTACACATAAAGGTGTTGTTTGCAGTTTAAAGAAGAGTTTTTTGTTAATCCATTACTCAATTAAATAATTTACATTTGCTTGGTAGTCCATCATCTCTTCACCACACCCTTTCATCTATCACTTTGATCAATTTTACAAAATTTTCTTCTACAATTCCACCCAAATTGCTTACTAATGAGGCATTCTTGAGTAAATATAAAATAATTATAATCGGTAATTTTTAGTCATTTGTAGCAAAAAGAAGGGAAACTTTCCGTTTATTTTGAAGAAGTTTTATTTTTTACGAGAATTTTTACTCAATTTTCTAACTGTATGTTTAAATTTGTCTTAGTTATTCTTTATTTTATGTCTAATTATTTTACAACTTATGTGTTAAATAAGCTTTTTATTCGTGCTATTAGGACTTATAACCAAACGCAGCATTAATGTTTGGCTTAATACATACCTTACTCCTTGAAGCATATCACTTTTCCCACCTTGGTCCTTAAATTTTTTTTGCCCATTTCAGTACCTAATGTTATCAGACGTTCCTAATTTAGTCCCTAATGTTATCAGGCGTTTCCGTTTCATTCATTTGGATGTTCAAAAAATTGGTTAGCCAATCATATGCTACCACATGTCATACAATGATGTAACTATGAGTCATCATCCCAGCAAAATCCTTTAAAATTCTTCAAAAATTGTGATAAAATTAAAATTTATTAAAAAATTACAAAATACTTAAAAAATAAAAATATATTAAAGTTATTAAAAATATAAAAATACTAAAATTTGCTAGAAATTTTTAAAAAATAGATTTAATAGTTTATAAATCACATCTACTAGAGCTTGAACATGAGATCATTGTCTTTTTGAGGATATGATAGTTGTTTTATAATTTAATAAATCAAAATTTATAATTTTTGTAGACTTTTTTAGGTGATAAATTTGGATAATTTTTTTCAAATTATTTAAATAATGAAAAATAATGTTATTTAAATAAAATATATAAATTATTTTGATAACTAATAAAGATAATTAAAATATATAAATTATTTTGACAATTCAGATATAGTGCCAATAAGAAATTCCTAATATCATTAAATCATTAGTAAAAACTACAAAAAAAAAATTTGATATATTTCAAGTTAAACTCTCACTACTCGATTTTCGTTTCGTTTAATAGTAAATAAATTTATCATAATAGTTAATAGACAACATATATATATAATTAATATGAGTACAATATATTATATAAATTATATAAATATATTATTTATGAAATTTATAAATGATCTATAAATTTACTTATTAAACAAATTATTAATTATTTTAAAGGGGAAATGTACTATTTGCTCCCTAAAGTTACACCTAATTATCACTTTGATATTTAAAGAATTTTTTTTTATCAATTTGATACTTAAAAGTTTCCAATCTATTATCAGTTTGCCTAGCCATTAACCGCATTAAAAAAAAAGTGTGACGTGGCATGCTCCCAAACTTTATTTTTCAGAAATAAATTCAAAAGAGAAACGAAAAAAAAGGAAAAATAGAAAAAATATCATAAAAATTCTTAATTTTATTTTAAAAATCAGATATATATATATAGAATTATATAAAATTCCCATAACTCGAAAATTATTTACTTTTATTTTTTAAAAATACATAAAAACACAAAAAGAGATAAAAATATTAAAATTCTATCAAAAAAATTCAGAAAAATCTCAAAAAAATAGAAAATTAGAAAAAAAAGAGCTTATTTTTAAAGATTTTGAATCTTTTCCCCCCAAAAAACCAAAATCACAGTTTTTTTTAAATTATATATTTTAAGTCACATGTTTTAAAACTTTCCATATTTTTTCTGATTTTTCAAAGAAAATTGAGATTTTTCTGAAATTTTTTGACAAACTTTGTAATTTCACTTTTTCACAAAAAGTATTTTTTTTCTGGAAATTTTATATAACTTTCCATATATTTTTTTCCCGATTTGTTAAAATTTTTTGAGATTTTTCTGAATATGTTTGACATTTTTTTTAATATTTTCTCTCTTCTTTGTGTTTTATGTATTTTCGGAAAAGTAAAAATAACTATTTTTAGTTTCTAAGATTTTTATATAATTTTATATATTTTTTCAGATTTTAAAAAAAAATTGAGATTTTTTTTTATTTTTGTATTTTTCCGATTTTCTCTTTCTTCTGTTTCTTTTTTAATTTATTTCTGAAAAATAAAGTTTAAATGATGTGGCGTGCTCTTAATGTGCCATATCACCTTTTTTTTTTAACGCCATTAACGGTTGGGAAAAACTAATAACAGTTTGGAAATTTCTGTTTCCAAACTAATACAAAAAACTCTTTAAGTACCAAAGTAATAATTAGATGCGAGGGGACAAATAGTATATTAAGCCTATTTTAAACCGAAGGAATATGTTTTTCTTTTTTTGTTAATGAAAACATAATAATTTAAATATAAAGTATTTTAATATAAAATTTAAATTTTTTTATTTATTATATAAATGTGTTTAATAGAAGTCTTTCGATAAAATCTTTTATCATGTATATTTATTTAAACCATTATTTTTAAAAAAATTAAAAAAATTATCTACAAATGTGATAATTTTTATAAGTAATAAAAAATATTTAAAATGACAAATATAATAATACAATCAACAACAAATTATATATTAATTAGTTTAAAATTTTCTAAACTCGTATTTTTATATAAATTAATTTCTAATGGCACATGCATTACATGTAATTTTACACGTTTAATATTTTAATTATTTTTAAAATATATATATTTTAAAATTATTGTAATTAATTTTTAATTTCTTATTCATATTATTAAATATAATTAAAATATATTAACTTATTTAACAAATCAAAATAATAAAAACAAATTTTCAAATACCATATTAAAAAATTAATATTTTGTAGATAAATTTTTTAATAATATTAAAAATTTTAAATTATAATTAAAACATTTATACTATTCTCAAACATACTTTTCGGGTTTTTTACAAAAATATTATAAAAAATAAAAAATAACTAAAATGTTATAACTTTTTTTTATTTACCAAAATATATTTTTTTATTTACCAAAATATATCAAAAACAAAAACAAAAAAAAGCCTGACACCAACCTGATCAGGCCAATTAAATTGGCCGCACCATGGTGCCAAAGGAAAAAAAATGTGTAATTGCTTTTTAAGTCCTCCTTATTTATTATTTTCTTTTTATTCTCCTTTAACTCTTTTTTTATTTAATAACTCTATTTTAATTTAATAAGCTATTCTCATTTAATAACTCTATTTTAATTTAATAAACTATTAAGTAATACTTAATTTTTTTAAATTAAAATAGAGTTATTAAATGAGAGAATTCTAATTAAGTGACCATCTGCAGTTTCAAGGACCTGACATGCAAATTTACTATTTTGAATTTTGAAAGTGAATTGCTGCTGGTTGCGCACTAAAATTGAAATGTGACTAATTGCCTTCTAAGCCCTCCTTATTTATTATTTTCTTTTTATTCCCCTTCAACTCAATTTTTTATTTAATAACTCTATTTTAATTTAATAAACTATTCTCATTTAATAAATCTATTTTAATTTAATATAATATTAAGTAATACTTAATTTTTTAAATTAAAATAGAGTTATTAAATAAAAAATTGAGTTGAAGGGGAATAAAAATAATAATAAATAAGGAGGGCTTAGAAGGCAATTAGCCACATTTCAATTTTAGTGCGCAAGCAGCAATTCACTTTCAAAATTTAAAATGGTAAATTTGTATGTCAGGTCATTGAAACTGCAGATGGTCACTTAATTAGAATTCTCTCATTTAATAACTCTATTTTAATTTAAAAAATTAAGTATTACTTAATAGTTTATTAAATTAAAATAGAGTTATTAAATGAGAATAGCTTATTAAATTAAAATAGAGTTATTAAATAATAAAAAGAATTGAAGGGGAATAAAAAGAAAATAATAAATAAGGAGGACTTAGAAAACAATTACATACTTTTTTTCCTTTGGCACCATGGTGCCGCCAATGACTTTGGCACCATTGGTGCCACCAATTTATTTGGCACCTTTGGTGCCGCCAATTTAATTGGCCTGATCAGGTTGGTGTCAGGTTCTTTTTTTGTTTTTTTATATATTTTGGTAAATAAAAAAATATATTTTTTGGTAAATAAAAAAAAGTTATAACATTTTAGTTATTTTTTATTTTTTTATAATATTTTTATAAAAAACCCCATACTTTTCACTTTTTACTATTCAATTTTTATTTTTATGATAATTTGTAAATAATAAATAATTAATATGCAACACAAAAATAATATCAATATTAATTATTTTTAAATATATAATTACCACAAATGAATTAATATTTTTAAATTAAATATTATAATTTTAATAATATAATTAAAAAATAAAATGTATTATGGTGGGTTGAAAAATTTTATATTATAAAAACAACTTTAACATCAAACTTTATTTTATTCTCACTTTTTATATTATAGTGACCTAAGTTTTGAGACAAATTACCTTTTAAATAGATTCCACAATGGGTGGTTTCTAAACTGACACGTTCAAGAGCCGAAGTCTTCTGTCCCCATGGCTAGTATAGGGAAAACCCACTCTAATTTAAGTAAACAGTGGTGCTTCCAAACAAGGACAAGTGAAAGATCCACCAATACATCAACTGTTGGGTGCAATTTTAATTCCTGGTCTCATTATTTCTTCAATTTGGCCAATCTGAATATTCTAATGCTCTCTAGCAATTGCTCCAAGCTTCCATTGGAAGCTCTACTAACTTCTCTCACACACGTCCCAGGTGCTCTCCAGGTAGGACATTATTGTGTAACACATCTCTGCATATATATTGCTGGAAAGTTTTGGCCTCATGCATGCATATAACATAAAAGATTAAAGACGGTGAAAACAATATACAATCAAATAGTTGTTTTCCTGGGAATCTTTATGTTGTGATGTACAAGTGGTCATATGGCAATTTCAAGAAGTAGAAACGTATATGATTAAGTGATCAAAGACTCATAACTTGATCCTCACTCTTGTGTTGCAACGCAGCAAGATGATCATAACGAGTTTTCTCTAAGGCCACGAGAAGTAGTGCAAGATGCACACAGAATGGATGATGGAAACCATATGTATCATACGGTATGTTTTTATATTTCCATAAATAGGAATAATTTGAGAAAATCAATTTTTGAAAAACTATTTTAGCCTTAGAAAAATAAAATGTTTTGGTTAAAAATAGACCCAAGCAAAGAGTCTGACGACTCAAAATTAATGGAGACGGTGAGTATCACCCTAACACTGAGCAAGGAGAGACCTAGCTCTCCTATTTCATCGCAGCTGGAGAAAGCGACTAAGAAGGTTAAAAATAAAAGTTTGATGCGGAGAACATAGCCGCGAGCGGAGACATGATGCGGCCAAGTTTTGTTGAGTGATGGAGAGGTGACAGTTTCTAGGGAAGGACAATATCCAGAGAATTGTTTTTGGGATCGAGTGCAACAACTAATACATAAAAGTTTGAAGGAAAAAAAACACTTGGTTATTAGATTATTAGGCAGGAGTAGTGGTTTTTGAGCCTTGGGCTGGGAGAATACAATTTCTCTGGAAGCTGACGGGGAGCTTTCAGTTGGTTGACTTAGATAATGTTGGTGTTTTTGAGAAAGGGAAGCAGAGAACAATGAAGCAAAGCGTGCAGTAATGCTGAGAAAACTGATCTCAACTATATTTCAGCAAGAAAAAATACATCATATGAAGTCATAGCATTACCAAATACAACCAAACCCTTAACTACTCCCACTAATTATCTTGTAACTAGTAAAACTTTGCTTGCAAGTAAGTTGATCATGTCAATCAGCACCTAAACACATCAAAACATAAACAAATTAAGTTCATTCTTAACTAAATGAAACTATAAAGAACTAAACAAAAAACTAGCATGCAAACTAGAGAGAAGCGCATGCACTCTATTGCATTGCTGACCATAGTGCAACACTCCTCCTTGGCCTCTATGCAGCAGACACCAATATTATTTCTCAATCTTTCGAACATGGTAGTCCCAAGGCGCTTTGTTAAAATGTTTGCAAGTTGATCTTCAGAGCAGCAATAAATTAGCTTTACTTTATTTTGATTGTTCAACTTCCTTCACAAAGTGATTCTTAATCTTGAAATGTTTTGTCTTGCCATGGAAGACAGGGTTCTTTGCAATTGCAACAACAGATTGGTTATCACAATAAATATTTGTTGCTTCCCCTTGTTCAAGTTAAAAGCATTCAATAGCTTCCTTAGCCAAATGGCTTGGTTGACAATTGTTGCAGCTGCAACGTACTCTGCTTCACCTGTTGACTGTGCTATTGTATCTTGTTTCATTGAACTCCAACAAAACACTGTTGAACCAAGTGTGAAGAAGTAGCCAAATGTGCTCTTCATGTCTTCTGTTGATCTAGCTCAGTTAGTGCCTGTGTATCCAACTAGCTTCAAGTTGTCAGCCTTCATGAATTTAACTCCAAAGCTTAGACTTCCTTTGACATATCTTAGGCATCTTTTTGTTGCCTTAAAATGGATCACCTTGCAGCAATACATGAACTTGGATAAAAGACTAACAACAAACATAATGCCATGCCTCGTTGTTGTTAAATAAAGCAAACATCCAACTGTAAGCTTTTCTCCTTGAGCAACAAGAGTGCTTGTTGGCTTACAGTTTTCCTTCCAAAACTTGCTCAAAATCTTCAAGGAAAAAGCCTTTTGGCTTATGAAAATGGTTTATTAAGTCTATGAAACTTCTATGCCAAGAAAGTAAGTCATCTCACCTAAGTCAGACATCTAAGACATGTCTTGCATCTTCTCCTTAAACTCAGCAAGTAGATCGTGTTGGGAAGAAACCGAACAACCGAAACAAAGCGAAAGCACAACCGGTGTTCTTTCTCTCCTTATAACTCCTGTAAAAATTATGGCAAGCACAATAGCACAAGATATGTTCTCTAGCAACCTTAATCAACCACAAATCAACTAATGCAACCACAACAAAAATAAATAGAGACACCGATATTTTTACGTGGAAAACCCTTCTAAATTAAGGGTAAAAACCACGGGACTTTAGAGTCCGATAAAGAGCTCCACTATCATCAAATGTTCAACTACAAGATCACAATATCAAGCCTACAACAAGCATTCAACACCGACAAGGCTAACAACATGTAATCTTTAGCAAAAGAGAGAAAAATGAGAGAACATCACCAAAAACGTAGCTGCTGAAAAATGGGTATTTCCGACGCTACAAGACTCGGATGAAAAATCCGACCGTACAAAGTCAAGAACACCTTATCACCTAGCTGCTGTCCAAAAATCAGCTCAATCGAACCACGGATGGACCTTCAATCGAAGAGTTGATCACTGCTGCACCAAGCTTGAAAAACTGATTTTTCTATTCTCTTTCTCTCTATTTTTTTTTTTTTTTTTTTAGCTCTCTGCTAAAATTTTTGCCCAACACCCGTTAAAAGAACCCCAAAGTGGCTTTTGACAAAACCAAAGAAGGGACAAAACATTATAGCATAAAATATGGGTTTCCCACATAGTGGGACCCATACCCAACAAATCTCCCCCTCCAACTATGTGGGGAATGCCTCCATACCGGAGGTCAAACAACATGCTTCAAACTTTCCTCTTGGTAAGGCCTTCGTCAACATATCAGCACCATTATCATTAGTGTGTATCTTCTCAAGCTCTAACAGCTTAGCTTCAAGAACATCTCGTATCCAATGGTACCTCACGTCAATATGCTTAGATCTAGCATGAAAAGTTGAGTTCTTACCAAGATGAATAGCACTCTGGCTATCACAGTACAGGACATACTTCTCCTGAGTAAAACCAAGCTCATGCACAAACTTCTTCATCCAAAGCATCTCCTTACACGCTTCGGTTGCTGCAATGAACTCTGATTCGGTGGTGGACAATGCAACACACTTTTGCAGTCTCGATTGCCATGCCACAGCTCCCCCTGCATAAGTGATTAAGTAACCTGAAGTAGATCTCCTCGAGTCAATGTCTCCGGCCATGTCTGAATCTGTATACCCAACAAGAACAGGTTTCTCATTGCCGAAACAAAGTTTCATGTTGGAAGTGCCACGAAGATATCTCATAATCCACTTCACTGCATTCCAATGCTCTCTGCCTGGATTAGAAAGAAACCGACTAACTGTACCAACGGCATAAGCCAAGTCTGGTCTCGTGCAAACCATTGCGTACATCAAACTACCCACGGCTGAAGAGTAAGGAATTTTCTGCATCTCTTCCTTCTCCTTTTCTGTGGAAGGACTATGCTTAACACTCAATCTAAAGTGCATAGCAAATGGAGTATTCACCGCTTTAGCTTTGTCCATACTAAACCTTTGAAGTACTTTCTCAATGTACCTCTCTTGTGATAACCATAATTTCTTGGCCTTTCTATCACGTGTCAGTCTTATGCCAAGAATTTGCTTTGCTGGCCCCAAATCCTTCATTGCAAAGGATTTACTCAACTCTTGTTTCAACTTCTCAATTCTAGAAGCATTCTGACCAACAATAAGCATATCATCAACATAGAGCAAAAGAATAATAAAATCATCACCAGAGAATCTCTTAACAAACACACAATGATCAGAAGTAGTCTTCTTGTAGCCTTGCTCCCCCATAACAGACTCAAACTTCTTGTACCATTGCCTTGGAGCTTGCTTCAAACCATACAAGCTCTTCTTCAATCTGCACACATAGTCCTCTTTCCCTTGTGCAACAAAACCCTCTGGCTGCTCCATGTAAAGCTCTTCTTCCAAGTCACCATGAAGAAAAGCAGTTTTCACATCCATTTGTTCAACCTCTAGGTCATAACAAGCTGCCAAACTCAGTATAGTTCTGATAGAGGACATCTTCACAACCGGAGAAAATATTTCTTCAAAATCAACCCCCTTTTTCTGAGTATAACCCTTGACGACCAATCTAGCTTTGTATCGTGGAGATGAAGACTTCTCTTCTTGCTTCAACCTGTAAACCCACCGATTCTTCAAAGCTCTTTTGCCCTTAGGCAGTTTCACCAATTCAAAAGTATGGTTCTCATGCAATGATTGAAGTTCGCCTTTCATCGCTTCAACCCACTGATCTTTGCATTCACTCTCCATAGCCTCTTCATAACATTCAGGTTCTCCCCCGTCAGTCAAAAGAACATATTCATCAGGAGAATACCTGACAGAAGATCGTCGATCTCTAGAAGACCTTCGAAGTGGAACTGCTGGTGGAGCTATAGGTGCTTGTTGTTGATCATTCACAACATCATCCATGGGAGTATCAAAGTCACCTATAGTCTGATGGTCACCACTAACATCACCATGCACATCATCCTGGATAGGATCTGGTGAAGAGTCTAGGGGAACCGGATTCACATCGATCAAGTCACCACTACCTTGTGAATCCACTTTCTCCGTCTTATCAATGTCATCAATGGTCTGATCCTCAATGAAGACAACATCTCTGCTTCTCACGAGTTTCTTCTGAACTGGATCATAGAGTCTATAACCAAACTCACCATCTAGACCATAACCAATAAAAATGCATTGTCGAGCCTTGGCATCCAACTTGGATCTTTCATCCTTTGGAACATGAACAAATGCTTTACAACCGAACACACGTAGGTGATCATATGACACGTCTTTACCAAACCAAACTCTATCTGGCACATCACCTTTCAAAGGAACACTAGGAGACAGATTTATCACATGTGTCACTGTATTCAAAGCTTCAGCCCAAAACGGTCTTGGTAACTTTGCATCTGACAACAAACATCTGACTCTCTCAATCAATGTTCGGTTCATTCTTTCAGCTAACCCATTTAACTGTGGAGTCTTTGGTGGTGTTCTCTGATGTCTGATTCCCTGTCGCAGACAATACTCATGAAACGACCCTGTGTACTCGCCACCATTATCAGTACGAATGCACTTCAACTTCTTCCCAGTTTCCCTTTCAACTGATGCTTGAAACTGTTTAAACACCTCAAAGACTTGATTTTTAGACTTCAAAGTGTAAACCCATAGCTTTCTTGAACAATCATCAATGAAAGTCACAAAGTAAAGTGCACCACCATGTGATGTTACTTTTATCGGACCACAAACATCTGAATGGACCAACTCTAGCAACTCTGATTTCCTATGAGGAGGATGGCTTCTAAATGAAACTCTTTTCTGCTTTCCTGCTAGACAATGAGCACAATTCTTCAGTGTAGCATTCTTTAAACCTGAAAGTTGATTCTTCTTCGCTAAACAGTTAAGCCCCTTCTCACTCATGTGACTGAGTCGTTTATGCCACAACTCACTTGAGTTGTCATTCAGTGTCACATTCACCGTCTCTCGAGAAGTCAAAGCTTGCATCAAGTACAAATTTGAGCTCTTCTTTCCTCGAGCCACAACCAATGAGCCTTTAGTCAGCTTCCACTGCCCTTCACTGAAGGTGTTACAGAATCCCTCATCATCAAGCTTTCCTGCAGAAATCAAATTCAAACGGACATCCGGTGCATGTCTGACATCCTTGAGAGTTAACTTTGTTCCGTTGTTACTTACCAAGCTAACATCTCCCATACCAATAACCGAAACCAAACCATCATTACCCATCTTCAATACCCCAAAATCACCAGGAGTATAAGATGTGAAGAATTCCTTCCTCGACGTGACATGAAGTGATGCACCAGTATCAATCACCCAACTAGTCTCGTCGCATGCTAGGTTGACCAAATTCTGATCACAAATAACTAACAAATCTTCACGAGTAACAGTAGCAACACGCTCGGATTTTTCATCGTCATTCCGGTCGTGTTTATCACCACCACTTTTGTTCTCTTTCTTCCACTTGAAGCAATATTTCTTGATATGGCCTTTCTTACCACAATGATGACACTCAAGATTCTTGTATCTCGATCTTGACTTGCTTCGGCTTTTATCTCTACCCTTTCCATCTTTGTCTCTGTTTCTCCCCCTGTTCTCGATAACCAACACCTCGGACTGTGATGTAGAACCCTGAGATCTTCTTCTAACCTCTTCATTCAACACACCACTCTTAGCCAAATCCAAAGTAATAATACCCTGTGGGGCAGAATTAATGAGTGAGACTCGAAAGGTCTCCCAAGAGTCTGGTAGAGTAGCAAGCAACCAAAGTCCTAAAATCTCGTCATCAAATTTGACACCCATACCAAGCAACTGATTCATCATACTCTGAAATTCACTAACATGGTCAGCTATAGACATTCCTTCTTTATATTTCAGCGCCATCATTTTCTTCAGCAAAAATAACTTGTTATTGCCCGACCTCGAAGCATACAAGCTTTCAAGCTTCTCCCACAATGTTCGAGCATGTGTCTCCTGATCAATGTGATTGTAAACATTTTCTTCAACAAATTGCCGAATAAAGCCACACACTTGTTGATGCTCAAATTCCCATTCTTCATCACTTTTCGAATCGGGTTTTTGAGTAGTAAAGACCGGAAGATGCAAAGCCTTCACAAACAACAAGTCCTTCATTTTATTCCGCCAAAGTTGATAATTTGTGCCATTCAACATAATCATCTTGCTCGTATTAATTTCCATAATTATCTGACACAATAACCAAGCTCTGGTACCAGTTTGTTGGGAAGAAACCGAACAACCGAAACAAAGCGAAAGCACAACCGGTGTTCTTTCTCTCCTTATAACTCCTGTAAAAATTATGGCAAGCACAATAGCACAAGATATGTTCTCTAGCAACCTTAATCAACCACAAATCAACTAATGCAACCACAACAAAAATAAATAGAGACACCGATATTTTTACGTGGAAAACCCTTCTAAATTAAGGGTAAAAACCACGGGACTTTAGAGTCCGATAAAGAGCTCCACTATCATCAAATGTTCAACTACAAGATCACAATATCAAGCCTACAACAAGCATTCAACACCGACAAGGCTAACAACATGTAATCTTTAGCAAAAGAGAGAAAAATGAGAGAACATCACCAAAAACGTAGCTGCTGAAAAATGGGTATTTCCGACGCTACAAGACTCGGATGAAAAATCCGACCGTACAAAGTCAAGAACACCTTATCACCTAGCTGCTGTCCAAAAATCAGCTCAATCGAACCACGGATGGACCTTCAATCGAAGAGTTGATCACTGCTGCACCAAGCTTGAAAAACTGATTTTTCTATTCTCTTTCTCTCTATTTTTTTTTTTTTTTTTTTTAGCTCTCTGCTAAAATTTTTGCCCAACACCCGTTAAAAGAACCCCAAAGTGGCTTTTGACAAAACCAAAGAAGGGACAAAACATTATAGCATAAAATATGGGTTTCCCACATAGTGGGACCCATACCCAACAGATCGTTGCTGCTACCAGTTACCAACAAATCATCCACATACAGAGAGACTATTAAGAATGTTTCATTCTCATATTTCTTCACATCATGCACATAAATACCTAGATATGTATTTGTAAAATATAAATTTATATTTATATTTCAACCCCTTTTAGCATTATCAATTAAGCTTTGAATCATTATGTCATTTGAATATGTTTGTAATGTGTATTTGAGCTGAAATGGGTTTAGAATGTGTATTATATGTTTTGAGACTAGTTAAAATGGTATGGAAGTGTGTGGATATGTTTTGTAAGTGTTTTTGAATTGATTTTCAGCTTCAAGGATCAAGGTTCTAGTTCCTATTTTATAAGTATCAGAACATGACAAGGAAATAGTTGAAAAGCTACAGTTTTTAGCCCAGATGCCGATACATAGGCCCCATGTATCAATACCCTATCCCATGTATCTGCACCTAGATGTTATGTGCTAATACATAGTCCTTGAATTTGTGCCACTGCACGGTTTCGAGTTTTTCTAGCCCACTAAAGCTCAGATTTGACTCGAACACTTCCAATCACCTACAAATCTATTCTAAATGATTTTAAATTGCTTCTAAAGCCCTCAAATAATTTTAAACTAACTTGTATATTTTTATAAAATGTTTTAATATTTGAAATTTTAAATAACCTAGGCTTTTTGATAAGCACATACTTTAGTGGCACCTCTCATTCATTCCATTCATCGAGATGGGTGAGGGTGTTACATATCAAGTTCAATTGAGGGGATTTCTTATCTTGAGTATTAAAATGGATGACTTTCAAAAGATATATACATAGGTGTGATTTTCTGGATTGACAATACATCGGATATGACCCATGTTGAATTTATCCTAAATCCGTTTATGGATTTTATTTCTTCTGACATTCAAAGTATGACCTACCTCAACCCTGAGTAAGTAACTGACTATGTGTGTGTGACTCATATACTTTGATGTATTAAAAGACTGAATTCAATTAGTAATAGTGTTGAAAGCTGGTACATTAGGTTTACAACTTCTGCATGGTATGACTTAATTCACAATAGTGAAATTCATAACCCGATAAAAGGTAAATGGTATCCCAGTCTTAGGCTTTACATGGTTGATGAAAAGTAGCGTAGCCAGGAGTTATTTGTCTAGTACGAATGATTTAATTACTATATGTTAGTACTTGACTTTTCTATTAAGGAAGACATAATGATTATATGAGATAAAATAGGATCATATTAGGTGAACAGATTTAAACAAAGAGGTTAAGGATATCTTATGATACTAACACACATATGATAAGGTCATTGGACGAGCATAAATAAGTTGGTATATAATAGGGAGAGTATAGTCGTGGTACTTTTAATGGATTGACTCCACGACTAAATAATGTTGTAATTAATAGATGAAGAGTCAAAACTTATTTACAAATTATTTGAGCCCTAATTATATATATTCAATCGGTCCTTTAGCTAGCTCAACACAACCCTTTATGGATTACATTTGAATCGATACAATGAATGAATGAAAACAACGAATTAAAGAAATAAATTGCATGTATCATTATTCATATTGAATGCGGTCCCAGATGACTTAGAGATTAAATTAGTTTCTTTGATTCGAATTATCATTTAATTGATTTTAATTAAATAATTGAAGTTCGAAGTAAAAATTAAATTAATTAGTCATTGTAATTTTGTTGAACAAGACAATTAAATCTATTTACTCATAGATTCTAACATGGTAAAGTCATCAAGATTTTAACGATATTACAATTGAGTTGAGAAAATAAATTTAATTGAGTGAATTAATTAAATTTATTTAAAATAAATAATATTTTGATAATAGAAAATTGATCACCGGGTTGGATAAATTTAATTGAGTGAATTAATTACATATAATTATATCTATATGAGACAAACCCAATAGGCTCATCTAGCATGTGATAGATGACAACCCTATTTCCTAGAAAAGAATGGCGTTGTCCATACTTTGTGCATTTTCTATTAAACTATTATTATTTTGTTATCTCTTGTTCAACTAGAACTCTTGTGTTTGTTCCCTATAAATAGATACCATGTGTTAGGTCGAAATACACCAGAGCAAATGTTGTTACTATGTCGTTTTATAGTGAGATTTAATCCTACAAATAAATTTTATATTCTGAGAGAGCTCAATCTAGGTTTCTAGCCCATAAAGAGAATTAATTTTCCCCATCGGAAAATAAATAAGTTTTCATTATGTGAATTCAGAGTTCATTCTCTATGCAAACCTAGTGTTTGAGAATAATGGAAAAGATCATGTTAATAGAAAGTAAAAAAAAAAAAAGGAAAGAAAGAAAAACTAAGTGGCTTAACCCAAAACACAAATAAATGTTTATTGGTATAAAAATAAAAAAAATTTGATTTGGTAAATATATTTAAGTATTGATGTCAAATATTATAATTTTCAATAATATTAATCATGCATAATTATATTTTATAACATAATAAATTATTATTTTAATAAAATTTTATTTTAATAAAAAAATTTAACATTATAATATATATTACAATTTATATCTTACTATAATATTTTTTTAATAGTATAAAATATAAACATTTTAATAATATAAATAAGAGTATTTGTATAAATCTTGTTTAGTTTTATTTATTTTTTTAACTCTAATGTGCAGTTATTCACTCTGTTTAAATTATTTTATATTAAATATTGATTATTATTATGTCTATATAAAATATAATTATTTTAAAATATTAAATTATTATAAAAAATATTTTTATAATATTTTACAACAAATATAATTTATATTGATTATTATTAAGTCATTTTGTTTAAATGTTTTTGGCTAAATAATTCATTTCCTTATATACTTAGCCCAATTAAACTTGAGAGCGAGCCCACATTTGCCGCCCAAAGTCCATACTCGTTTCTATCTTTTGGGCTTTTAGTGGTTCACACTAATAATAAAAATATGATTAAAAACACTAATATGATAGTCGATTGAGTTTTAGTTCGATTGGTATGGGTATTATTGTTAATATAGGAGGAGGTGAGCTCGAGTGTGCTGAAGTGTGAGATGGAATAGAGCATAAATAATTTTAAATTTTATGTCAAAAAGAATAAATAGGATGATATTATTAAAAAAATCATACCATGATGTAATTACTAATGATGGGACGTCCATTTTAAAAGAGCAGAATAAATAATAAAGCAAGAGAATGTTTGCATAATTACTAATTATTCCTCCTCCTCTCCCTACTCCCTCACTTCAACATTCCTCCGCTTATCTCTCTGCCAAACTTCTCCGCTTTCTCTGGTAAGCCCCTCTCTCTCTCTCTCTCTCTCTCTCACATCACCTTATTCATGCTTCTGCCTCTTCAAGCCTTCCAGGTTTCCTCCCTATTTACTTCTTCTGCCACTCTGCTTTGCTCTTCTTTACTCTTTTTTGAGTTTTTTTTTTATTCTTCTTTTTTGTGATTCATGGCTTCAAACATTTAGCTTCTTGAGAGCATCTACAGAAATGGGTTTTGCATTTTAGCTTCTCTCTGTAGATTCTTCACGGTTTAGTTTAGTTTAGTTTAGAGTTGGTTTCACTCATGGAACTCAAATGGGATGTTCCCGTTTTTCGCCCCTGGATACCCTCAAAATTACCTTCGTTGCCACTCTTGCTAATGCTAGTACTATCTCTGTGTCTCTTTAGCCCAACTAAGTGTCTTGATCTTGACCCTGACGACAAATCCTCACTGTTATGCTTTAATTCATCAGTTCAAGACCCTAACCGGAGCTTAGCAACCTGGGTGGGGTCGAATTGCACGAATTGGACTGGTATTTCTTGTGAAAACCGAACCGGTCGTGTTGTCTCTGTGAACCTGGCTAATATGAACTTGTCCGGTAAAGTGCTCCCTTGTTTATGTAACCTATCATTTCTTGAATACTTGAATTTATCTGGGAATAATTTCAATGGCACAATTCCAACATGTTTTGGTTCATTGGCTAGTCTTAAAACCATTGATCTTAGTCACAATAGCTTTAGTGGGGTTCTACCTGATAATATCACTAGACTTGGGCAATTGAGAGAACTTGTCTTGAATGGAAACCGGCAACTCGGTGGTGATTTGCCGTGGTGGATCGGTAACTTCTCAAGTAATTTGGAAAAACTTGATTTGAGTTCAAATTCATTCAATGGGGAGATGCCTGACAGCTTATTTCATTTGAAGTCTTTGAGACATTTGGATCTCGGAGACAATTATATATCAGGGAATGTTCATGAGTTTTATCAGTCATTGGAGTTTCTCGGTCTTGCTTCGAATAAGTTGTTTGGTACTTTACCTTGTTTTTCTGCTTCTACAAAGAGTCTAACTGTTCTGACATTGGCCAACAATTCTCTTGTTGGAGGAATACCTACTTGTATTGCCTCATTGGAAGCATTGGCGCATCTTAACCTATCATTTAATCACCTGAGTTATGGCATATCTCCGAGACTCGTGTTTACAGAAAAGCTGCTTGTATTGGATTTGAGTTTCAATGATTTATCAGGCCCTCTTCCGGGAAAAATTGCAGAGGCAACAGAAAAATCAGGCCTTGTTCTTCTCGACCTCTCTCACAACCGGTTTTCTGGTAAAATCCCATTGAAGATCACCGAGCTGAAAAGCTTGCAAGCATTGTTTCTTTCTCATAATCTTCTTATAGGGGAAATCCCAGCAAGGATTGGAAATTTGACTTATCTCCAAGTGGTCGATCTGTCGCACAACTCCTTATCAGGTTCAATTCCATTAGATATTGTTGGGTGTTTTCAGTTACTTGCATTGATACTCAACAACAACAATCTTTCCGGTGAAATTCAACCTGAGCTCGACGCATTGGATAGCTTGAAGATATTGGATGTAAGCCACAACAAGATATCTGGTGAAATACCACTAACCTTGGCAGGGTTAAAATCACTGGAAGTTGTAGATTTGAGCTCCAACAACCTGTCTGGAACGTTGAATGACGCGATAACCAAATGGTTGAACCTCAAGTATCTTTCCCTAGCTCATAATAGATTTAGTGGGAATCTACCCAGCTGGTTATTCACATTTGAAGCAATTCAGGTGATCGATTTCTCTGGGAACAAATTCTCGGGCTTCATACCAGATGGTAACTTCAATATTAGCTTCCGCAGTAACAATGGTAACAGTGTTAGAGACCCTAAAGTGCCATTTATTTCAGTTAAAAGTATTGAGATAAAAGTTTCTGCCATGGTCATTGATACTAGTGAATTAAGCTTCACTTTCAAGGTGTCCTCGATGGTTGGAATTGACTTATCGGATAACTTGTTACGGGGTGAGATTCCAAATGTTCTCTTTGAAGTAGAGGGATTGGAATATCTAAATTTATCTTATAACTATCTCGACGGACAGCTTCCGAGTTTGGAGAAAATGTGGAACTTAAGGGCCTTGGATTTGTCACATAATTCCTTATCTGGCCAGATTCCTGGAAATATCTCAACCCTGAAAGATCTGATACTCTTGAATTTGTCATATAACAGTTTCTCTGGATCTGTTCCTGTTAACCAGGGATATCGAAGATTCCCGGGAGCATTTGCTGGTAACCCGGACTTATGTGTGGAGTCATCTGGTGAGGGATGTGAAAGAGGAAGCCCCCCTGCAGAGCCTGGGAAGACATTTGAAGAAGTTGAGGGACCAATATTGGTTTGGGTGTTCTGTGTAAGTGCCTTTGTTAGTTTCTATTTAGGTGTTGTGGGTCTCTTCTGTTCGGCTCGAGCTAGGAGTTACATCCTTCAGAAAAAAGTTTAATGCAGTGAATGGTTGCTTCTATACATTTTTCCATTTCATTGTCTCTACACATTAGAAGATCCAAATATTGAATCTACCAGTTCTATATATGATAGCATCCAGCTTTGAATGATTAGATTGTTATGTCATTCATGAACTTGTTCTACTGCAACAGTTTTGGTAGGAAGAGAAGCCAAAGGGTTTAGATTTAAAGCATGTCTTTGTGGTTCTGGTCACTTATGAAAAGTTTACACTTCCTGGTTTCAAATTTCAACATAACATTTCTCACTGAATTGTTAGAAGTGGAATTTGAATATGTTATCCTAATGTTATGGTTTCAAGCTGCTCCTTCTCTCACCTAATTATCTTGGATTTTTGGTGTTTCTATTTCTAGGTTAACCATCTAGTGACCAAAGAAAAACAAATTTGAATAGTTGGGTAGTCATTTTGTAATTTTTCATTGTTGAGTGACCAAAAAAGAAATTTATAAATAATTAAGTGACTTCTCATTATTGGGTGATAAAAATAATAATTGGGTGACTATTGATTACTAATGTAGTTTACCCCATAACTTATTGTACATAATACTTCACCCTCTGGTTACCTTTGGCCATAATAAGTGTCATGAACTCTACATATTCACTTCTTAGTTCTTCTAGGGCTCTTTTCTCTTTATCTTTCTCCATCTCTTTCTTCACTGGAAATCCATTTTTTTCCAAACTTCAGCTGCTGCCTATATCATTAAATAGGGTAAACCAGTTAACTCTGCAGTCAACCAAACCTTGCATCAGCATAATTGCTTAACGGGTAAAAATATCTAAAATCATTGTACTATAAAAGTGGTAATAAATTAAGATTATGAACAATTGATTTTTCAATAAAGTAAAATAAAGAAACGAAGGTAATAAAAAGAGAAGTATGTTAAGGTAGGGATTAGATTATGAAAATGTCAGTTTTGAGACACAAGCACAATTATTCAAGATTCAAAGGTGTTGAGGTGTAAATACAAGAAAAATTGAAGGACCAAAAGTGAAATTAAATCAATTTCTTATGATAGGAAACTAAAAAGTTCGGACCAAATTGAATAAGAGAATGAAATGTGAGGGACTAAATTGTAATTCTTCAAAAAAGTGAGGGAAAGTAAAAGAAGGTTCAAGGGTAAAATAATCATTTTACAAAATAGATAATTGTTTGGTATAATGATGATGGATGAAAATTGTTGGACAATAATTGGTTGATTATTTTAATTAATATTTTATTATAAGATATTTTAATATCTTAATTAATTAAAATAATGAGATATTTTTGAAAATATATGTAGAAATTTCTTCCATTTTCTTCATGCTTCTCAAGTTTGGCCATATGTATGCAAAGGAGATTTTCATTTCTTTATAATTTGGTCCATTGTCAGAAAATCATACTTTTTTTTCTCAAATTCTTTGATAATTTTCATATCCACCTAAAAGGAGAAGTGAAGTAGAGATACCAAGAGCTAGAATTTTATCTTGTAAGAAAGAAATTAGATGTGGAAGTGGAGAAAGTCGTGAAAAAAAGTGAAGAGATTAAGGAGACAAGGTAAGTACTTCAAGTACTTTACTTTATTTCATTTTAATCCAAGTGTAGAGAACGCTAAATATTTGAATTAATTATGAATGTACAAATATTATGTATAAATTAGTGCATTGAAGTAGTAAAGAAAGGACTAAATTGTAAAGTAAACAAAATAAGATATGTGGAATGCAATGTTGAATGAAGTGTGATGATATAGTGATTACATAAAAAGTGAATGTGTGATGAAATTCCCAAGTTACATTGAATTTATGATAATGGGACTAAATTGTAAAGAGTGAAAAAGTTTGTGATTTAAATAAAGCATTAGAATAAAGGCTTAAAATGGAGTGTTAAGTGTTAGTGAATTGATGTTAAGGTAAAATTATAATAAATAATGAATTTTCATGATGATAGGGATCAAATTGTAAACTCTTGAATATTTATAAATGAAACAATTTAATATGTGAATAAGGATAATATGATGAAAGTTTAATATATGTGTTATGAGATAATGAAATATGCTTAAAGTATAATAAAAGTGAAATCGTGGAAAAATATGAATTTTTTATGATGACAAGGACTAAATTGTCAAATTTGAGAAAATATGTGGATAAAATAATAAAAGTGAAATACGTAAAAATTTATCTGTGAAACAAAGATATATTATAATGAATTATCTGATTAAAATACTTATGTATTGAAAAATAAATTTCATAACATTAGGGACTAAATTGAAGTAAATACAAAAGTTTAATTCTGAACATAAGTGAAGTTAATTGTAGAATCTAAATACCTTTATTAATCTTATAAAATTTACTGAAATGAAATGGGTTTATGAAGAAATAACTCATTGAATTTTTCTTTAACTTTCTAAACATAAAATCGTTAAATGGTATCTATACTAGGTTAAATGTATCGATACTTTAAGCCAAATACAAATACTTTATAAGGTATTGATGCTTCGGGCAAATATATTCATCAAAATAGTTTTGGATAGCAACAGTGATTTAACTTTGAAAATTCACCTAAAATTGTAAAGATCGATTTAAAGGTTGAATTAAATATGGGACTGAAGCTTAATGAATCTAGTTTTGCATAAAAGAAACGGTGTAAGAAGTGGAATCTTAGATTATGAGATATATGAACTTTTGTGAGACAAGTTTAGAGTGATTTCGGGTTTCCCTGTTTTGACTTTAAAAATTTATTATAAATGGTACAAAAACATTTAAGAGATGAAATTTATATTTTTAAAGATTGATGAATCCGTTTTCACAAGAAACAAACAACATTATAAAATGAACCTTGTACTGAAAGATAATTAATTTTTAATGGAGAAGGGTCAAAGCTGCCTAGAAGCAAAACATGAGAAATTTAAAGAATTTACTGTATTAATTGAGTTATGTGCAAATTCTGAAAATTTTATGGTAAAAATTTCATTGAGTCTAATTTCAGAGACAACAAGCGGATCTTAATTCCGAATCGTATTAACCAAGATAATTTATAATTTAGTTATTGTCACTCAAATGGACAACCTTAATAAGAGTGTGTATATGTCATGGGGCTAGAAAAGCCAAAGGAAAATATTGCATACTAAGTGTTTGAGTAAATGCTCTCAAATATATATAACTACGAATGAAGTGATTACAAATAAAGAGAAAGGCCTCTATTTATAGTTTAGCTCTCCCGGAATTAAAGGTATAGATTGAGTTATATCAACCGTCAAGATTAGTTCCCATCTACAATAAGAGAGTCCTAAGGGATTTAAATTCTATACATATTTATCCTTTAGGATTTTACAATAATTATCCTGGTAAAATACAATTTACTGGAGGGTTTCAACTTAACCAAGATTCAAGTAGATGGGCTTCTGCTTCCATTCCACGACTTGGGCTGCTTTTAGTGGATCGTATGAGCCACATTTTATCTGTTGACCTCTAGGGACGTTCCGTGCACATTGGTCACGATCTTTGATCTACGGCCTAAGACATATACACTTAGAGAAATCTTAATTGATGTTATATACATAAGCATACTATACTCTAAATCAAAAGTACATATATACATATGTATACACGTACAAGAAGGATGTGGAATAGAGAAGAGGAGGAAAAATAGTAAAAAAGTATGATGCTAATAAATTGTAATAAGTGATAGATTTGCTATACATAAGAGTAGTACAAATGACTTGTTGAAACATTAAGTGAATACTTGTTATCTGGTGTATTAATGGATTTATTTGTAATATTTTAGTAGTTGTGTAATTTTATAATTTTGTTTGAGAAATCATATGATATCGAAATGGGAAATAGATGTATATGAATAATATGACATAGTAATTAAATTACAAATAGGCCCTAAATGACCTATAAATCGTTGAAAGAGCTAACAAAAGCTCTATTAAAAACTTGGAATGAAAACGGAAATTTTATATTAGATATAAGTTGTTCTACTTACTTGATTAGGAAGGGTAATTGAACTGAATTTCTCTGAAGTTGCTTCGGCAACGGATGTAACATTCCAGTGCTTGGACCCGACAAGTAGGTCGAGTATGAGGTGTTACAATTTCTTCAATCATTCTAAATTTCAATATTAACAAATTTATCCCTAAAAACAAGAGCAATTAATCCCTGCCTACTTAAAAAATGAGCAAGTAAGGGTCCAATGTTGATGTTTTTCATATATATAATTTTGATTGGTATAATAATATATTTAGATTTCAAAGTTTACACATTCCATCTATTTTTATATATAGTTTTTGAAGATAAAGTCTTTTTTTATTGATTCTTTTTAAAATTTTTAAATATTTTTAATTTTTTTTTGTTAATCTTTTTAGAATCAAGATTAAATTGACAAAATATGTATACATCAAGAGCTTAATTTGTTATTATACCAATTAAAATTATACAATTGATAGAAAACATTAATAAATTGATTAATTGTACCTAATTGCTTTCTTTTGAAATAAAAAAAATTAAATTACTTCGATCTTTTTGAGAGAGACTATTTTGCTTTATCAAAATTGAGAGGGGCTTGAGATGTTTTTACCATGCTTAATGTACCAAAAGAAATTATTTACTTTTTTTTTTATTCATTCTAGTTGGGGGCCAATTGTGTTGCACCATCAACGGAGATTTTTAGATTTCAAAAGCGACTTGAGGATATAACAAGTGTCACATTTTATTCTTTTACTTCGTTCTCTAATACACTTGACAAATTCTTAACTTATAGAGTCTAATAAACCCCATAGTGTATCAAATAATTTTACTTTTAACTTATTTTGTTAAGTCAGTGTCAGTTAAGTGGACTTTATTGTTTAATTCAGTTAAAGCTTAAGTTAAAATGGTTAAGTAAATTAGTCATCAGTTATTGAATTCATAATCAAATCGACCTACATTTAACCAACTTAATATGGAAAAAATTTTAATACACTGCCAGTAAAGTTTAGATTAAAATTTTGAAGTGTATTATAGGGTGTAATAAAAAAATAAAAATATTTATATAAATAAATACAACAATTATCACATTCTCAATCCGCTCATGGAAATTTAAAAAATCTTACCTACCTAGTCCCCCTGAAAAGGAATGATCCCTATGAGTAAAACAAAAATACTACTAAATAATAATACTATTTGGTACATTGTGGTCAATGGAAAGAAAATATTCCAAAAAAAGTGATGAACAGCAAACACTCCCCACCAAGACTCTGAAAAAGAAGATTGGGAATAAATAAAAGGAAGAAAGAATTTTTGTAATTTTTGCAAGTATGGTAATTAAGATTTATATCTATACTGAAGCTACAGATTGCTAAAGGTAAAAGGGGCACTTACTAATTCATGGTTGGCCAGCAAATTCAGTGCCACAATTTCTACTCTGATGTCAACAACTTTGCATAACAGCTCAAAGGAAGCCAAAATTTGGGTGTGCCATGCTAACAACTTCAACAGCAGCAGAACGTTAGTGACCATATTTAATCTTCCACAACCTTCGTATGTGCTCTAATATCTGATTGGACCATCCAAACTCCCAGATGCAAACTGTAAAAGGTAACAACAAAGCGCGACAAGGAAATAGATTGTTTGGAAGTTAGAATACATGTACATTTGCATGTGTTAATTCGTATGTGCACAAAAAGATACTAAACTAACTGCTCTGCATTAACAGGCCATGCAAAGACAGACAGAGAGGGTAACCATAAACACAAAAACTAGACCCCTGTTCCACAGATCAGTACGGGAAAAGGGAAAGGAAAACCATAGCTAGCTAATGGAATAAAAGCAAGAGCAAGAGCTCAGGAAATTATATGTAGGAATAAAAGCACAAAGTTGTCAAGTGAATAACACCTTATTGTATAATCTAAGAAATGTTCTTAAAAAGTGTTAGGACAAGCATCCAATGGGGTATTATGATGATGAGTAAGAAGCACATAAAGAGTCAATCTTTCCAGGTTCCCCAATGGCATCCTCATCCTTTGTATGGACGGAGCGTATGAGATCTTCAACAACAGTTGATGCGATTGGATCAAGTCCGGCTGTTGGTTCATCATATAAAAGCACCTGTCCAGGATAACAAAAGTTGCTTTTTACAGACCAAAACCAGGACAGACTAGAAATCAATGCATAATAGGCCAAACATTTAATTACCAAGCATGCTTTGACACTAAAGCACTAGCCAGTCCAGTTGGTATAATAAATACAATCAGGAAAACCTAATAGCTTCCACTGCATTACTTGCTGATATATTGAAACTCAAGATTTTGCCTACATTATGAGGACTCTTCATTTCCCAAAAGTACCCTTGTCAAACACCTATGTTCAAGACATATTTAGACATGGGTATGCGGAATCCTACCCCCAAATATATAGAAAACCTTAGAAAAAATTAAGCATACCTCTGCTGGACCCATATCTGCATCCAACAGTCACCCGAATCTAGGAGAGATTTTGTCATGCTCTCCCTTTTGAATATAGACAAGAGCATGATTTTCAAACTGAGGCCTTATTTTATGATATTAACGAAAAAAAATTGCAAAAACTTAAAGAGTGCTAACTAAAAGGGGCTTAACCCTATCTAAAGCAGCTAAACTTAAGTACAAGTACATCTATGATATAAAACAATAAAAGAGGGGGGAGAGAGAGAGTTCAACCAAATTGAAGAGTCACATATAGCCAAGAGTAAACATGTCTAAAACCCTCATTCTACATTGAAGCAATAATAAAATAGCATAATTATTTTACTACATCAATGTGGATGATGTGATGCTTGACTGGCACAGCCGCATAAGCCTTCAAGCTGCTCGCTTTGACATTTTCTACCAGCCCCAAAGGTCAAGATATGACCTACCTTAAGGTAAATTAATAAAAAGAAAAGAAAAATAGATCTCAGTCAGAAGCAAAGCTACTAACTCTTCCTCTCCCGTACAGGTTTAATTTTTGCATCATCGGGCCATTTGAAAGTTCTACTTATCTTAAAAACATCAGGAGTTTTAAGCAACTCTACGAATGACCTTATTTTCAATCTTCCATATAGATCTCTCTAATCTACTCGCAAGAATGCCAGAATAAGAGGCCCAAAGAAACTGCAACGACTCTGAAATAGTAAGATTCTAGACTTACTGCATTCAATTAGAATACAGATATAATCAGATAAATGAGAAAGTTTAAATTCCTAGCTTTGTTCATCTGTTATCTACATTCAAATATAAATAACTTGCAGTCATTGCTAGTTAAATAAATGGCAGATCAAATGAAAACTGATTTTATAAATCATCACCATGGCTGAAGCCAGAGGTGGAGGGTATAAGGAGCCTTAGGAAACCATCCCCCAAATAAGAACTCCAAAATAAATTATTAAAGTTAGGTTTGGATTAAGATGGCAGAAATAACATATATTACATGCAGGTATAATGCAGGCACAAGATTATTAGCAAATTAGATAAATCTGCATGGATTTTGATGAACAAATGTTATAGTAGCAAGAACGTATTCCATAGGATTGCAATTTTTCCAGACGATTTAATCTTCTAATTAGCCCCCTCCCCCCCCCAAAAAAAAAAAAAGAAAAGAAAAAGAAATACCAGGAACTGTCACTGGTAGAAGCTATGAAATATCTACACAGACTTCAATAACAGGGGTTGAAATGCAGACTAAATTCCATCTTCTTACGGTTCAGGATTAAAATATGATTGCAAACAAGATCAGCTGGATGCTAGTTGACGTCAACTTTTGTGTGGTTAAACTGATTTGGGTTGCAAGACTTCGTATATTTACCTTAAGATCCAAAAAGTGGTAGATACACGATGTGCAAACTTTGGTAAAAAAATTATTACGAAGGTATTACAAAAGATCCACCTTCCATTAGTTCCCAAGAAATATACCTCTGGCTCAATTGATTCTTTGGTGATATCACAAATTATAGAACGAGCTAAAGCAACTCTTTTCTTCATTCCTCCAGACAACTCAGAAGGTACCCTTTCCTCAACTCCCTGAAAAGAACATCAAGTTCGTTTTTTAATTCAGCTGGAAACTTAAAGATAAGACATCTAAGGTGAAAAAGGAGGTACGAAGATGAAGGTTTTCGCTTGTTACATGATACTGCTATCAGCACTAATAAGTAACAAGCAGAAAGTCTATGATAATTGATATTCAGGAAGGACAGTGATGAAAAACAAATTATTACAGTTCATTATTGCTGTTTAGGCCAAGAAATTTGAAATGCAGGCACACCTTTAAGCCGACAGCAGCCAAGTTCTCTGTGACAAGCTTTGAGATTTGATCACTAGACATGCTTGAGTTTTCATATCTAAGAATTAATAAACACAGTCATTGATCAACTCATCTAATTTCTTATTCTGGGAAAGGGAAAATTGAATCCAAGATAACCCCCTAAATTACAAGGAGGAAAAAGGTAATGTATTTCTAAGAATAATTTATACTGTCTCTTACAAAAGAATAGAAAAGAAAGAAACATATGAAACGAAACAGAGAAGGAAAAAGGGGGAAAGAAAAAGAGAAAGAAAAAAAGAGAGAAGCTTAGAAACATATGAAACGGAACAGAGAAGGAAAAAGGGAGAAACAAAAAGAGAGAAAAAAAGAGAAAAGGTTAGGGTTTTAAGGTTCAAAGTTTAATTGATAAGTCAACTTAGTAGATTTTTAGATGTTATTCGTGTTGAATAATTCAAGTATTTTGGACGAAAAAGATAGAATTTTTAAGTTAGAAATGAAAAGGGGATTGAATTATAAAATAAATTATAAGTTTTGAGAGTTAGGGACTAAATTGAGAAATTTTAAAATTTAGGGTTTTATGGTGAAATTAGTGAGTTAAAATTAGTTTAAAGTGAAAATTGAATAAGATATGGAATTAGTTTTGGAAGAAATTGAGTTAGTCTTGATTTAAGGACTAAATTAGAATTTATGCAAAAGTTGAACATAAATTGAAATATTCAATGTGAAATTGTGTCTATTGATGATTTTAAATTGTTATAATTTCTGTAGCTAATGTTGTGCCGGAGACCTCGGCTAAGAAAAGAAAAGACAAAGTCAACGAAGATTAGCTTGGAAACTATGGTTTGTATTTCTATAATCTGAATTTAGTAGTTTTAAATTGTTGTATTTTAAATTAATGTTTATAGTAAGTAATTAAGGTGAGTGTTGTTTGTTATTATTTTGATATTGAATTGAGATCATATGATTTGTGATTGATGAAAATAGTGATTGTTATTGAAATATGAAAATATTGAATATTGGTTGTATTTGAAAAGTGAATTGAAAACCCTATTAACTATATTGGGCTGAGTCAGATATAGTTGGCATGCCATAGGATTAGAAGTGTTCAGGGATTACTTCGACCTTGAGTCAATGAAACACTGGGTGTCAAATTATTACTTCGGATAAATTCGATGAGGTACTAAGTACCAACTTACTTCGGCATGGCTGATGAGACACTAGGTGTCAACTTATTACTTCGAATTATCCGATGAGGCACTAGGTGCCAAACTGGTGTGTTTTGGTTGGATCCGTGTATCCGTCCGAATCCGAGTCGCGTTAATAGGGGTAAATAAATGAATTGGCAATATGAATGATTTTGAATATGAAATTGGAATGGGATATAGAATTGAATTATCCAAATGGAAAGCATGAATCATAGATTCATGGAATGGATATTGATATTGAAAATGAATTGTGTATTATATTGTGAAAAGTTATTTGAATAGAAAATATGATATAATGATGAGAATTAAATATGTTATGAATGATGTGTTTATAAAACTGATTAATTAAATAATCATTGCTATGTGTGAATAAATGTATAAATATTAAAACCTCTAGAATTAAAAGTATTCGGATTATAGAAATACCACTGAGTTTATACTCAACGTACGGTTTGTTTTCCGTGCATAGGTTAGGTTAAAGTCTAATCATCGAATTAGTATCCACAACAACCCCAATCTCAAAACATGGTGAAGTATATTTCTTTTTGGTAATGGCATGTACCTAGGATGTCCTATGTTTGTTATTTTGGAAAATGTTTGTATATGATATTATAAAATGATATTTGGTTGGTTATATATTTAAACATATATGTTATGTTGAGTTAATAAGGTGGTATGTTTAAGTGAGTGTGTAAATGAGTATGAAATAGGCAAAATTTTGGATTCAAATGGCATGATATTATATTTGCTTAAATGAAGTATAATTGAATTGTTTTAATAGAAAAAAATACTCGTAATTGATCCGATAAGTCTGGTAATGCCCCGTAACCCTATTCTAACAACGGATAAGGGTTAGGGGTGTTACACCCTAAGTGTAATATTTTCATCCAAGTATATTTGTATCTTTTTCAAATAGATAGGTAAATAATATTATTCATAAATCACATTAATATTTTTTATAATTATCCTCATATAGTTTTTTACATGCAAAGCAAAATTTGGCTAAAATTACAAAGCATAGAAAAACTTGACTTCAAAATTGTTTTCAAAGTTCACAAATTTGCGCATCCTTGTTTCTTTTAGCGTGAGCCGTGAGCACGCCTTATTCTTTGACCTTTTCTTCTTAGTCCATGAAATACCCAAACTTTATTTTGTCCATAAAATCTCCACATGGCTTCTAAATGATTCCAACTCTCTTTTTATCCTACAAAATATTAATGTTAAATGTTATTAGAGTTTACTATGGGGAAAAATGAGTTAAATGTTATTAATAAACTTTAAATGTTACTATAGATGGCTAAAAGCAAAAGTAAGTGTCATGAACTAAATATCTTGTAACTTAAAAGAGATGAAAATAAGGTAAATGTATTAGTAAGAAAAAAAGAATTTCACATGATAATAACCTTTAATAGTGTGTGGCCTAGTGAACTTACCTTAAACAATATTAAGGAAATTCATGATTTAAGCATGTTGTAATTCAAAGAAATTAAAATGATGTATATGAATCACTTAAAGATTAACAACTGTAAATGGGAAATGTGAAATGTGCAATAATATATCAAGATATTATGGACCCTACTTAAGAGTCTTGAAATAGATATTTTCATTAAATGAATTGGTTAAAAAATTGTTAATAGGTAAATTGAGCCCTTACACTTTAGTAAATCAAAATGAAACAACGAATAATACTAAAATCTGGCTTAAATGAAACTAGCATGAAATCCATAGAACGGGCTCAACACTAATAAGAATTAAGATAAGTAAGTTTATCCCTAGCTACGTACTAAGCTTTTTAACTCATGCATTAGTTTTTTAAAACGCATAGGTTTGGACTTATCGAGAAGTCATAGTGTTGGCTTGAAAGCATCACATCATGCATTGAGCTTATAAGGTTGTAATTCAAGTGTTTAAATATCATTTGTATTCGATTATTGGCACGTATAGAAAGACTTAGAATACTCGAGCAATTGTAAATCTAAATGATGAACTTGAGCTTCTTTTGTGTTTCTCTTAAACAAATATGTATCTTTTGTTTTAGATGTGTTCATGCTAAGCTTTTAAGCTTAAATGAGTGTAAGTTTTGGTTGACAATGACAAGATTGATGTTGAAATGATATGGTGATGTTTGGGATATGTTTTGGAGTGATTTTAACTGTTTGGGCGAATTCAGTGAGTCATGTTGCGACCACAGAGTTGCAACATCGCAAACTCGATGTCTGACATTACAACTTCTCTTTTCTCACGTGGTGACCTCATTAACATAGTCAATCACGTCACGATGTCAAATGTTCCTCGTCACAATGTCGTACCTATTTCAGCACTACACTAATTAAAGTCATTTTGACCTTTCGGAGATCGTTTTTATAACACTCCTAACCTAGATCCGTCACCGGAACAGAGTTTTCAAATTAATTATCAAACACTTCATTTTTATCTAGCATTCATATTTAAAACCAATCAAAATTAAAACATTAATGAGCCAATGTTGGCCAAATTAATTTATACATGCCATTATAACTAGAATCAAATCATCCAAAATTACCGATAGGACCAATGGATAGTGTGATATATCTCTAACAAGCTTCCAACCCAATCGGGCTTCTGATAATCTATAGGGTAAATAAAAACAAATACGTAAGAAATGAATGCTTAGTAAGCTCGTGTAGTCTTTAATCATATTAGTTCATTTAAAATATGAAATCTATACATATCAAGAATAATCCAATATTAATACCATAATACTCATGAAGCTATATGCATCAACTCACAAGGTAAATAAATCCACAGTATCACTTAAATATATTATCCCAAGCTTAGTAGGATTTTATATAACTTTAACTCTTCATAATTTCTTTATTTTCATTTGCATTTTTTTTTTACTTTCCACGCTTATTCTATATGCGTGACACACAAGTCATAAACATATCATTCAACCACAATCACAAACTAATGCATTTAACCAAATTTTTTTTCGAATTGATCACATGATAAGTGATTTCATAAAAAATTGCATAATCTAAACCTTGCCACTTTTTAGTGAGCGCTAGCATATTTTCACCTAAATACTTTCCAATTCAATGCATTATATAAATAATCAAAATACCATTCAACCAATAGCTTGACACTTGCCTAAGCATCAAGCAACAACACTAGTTAGTGTACTTGCACACATTACATATAAACTCATCATGCATAATTTTCTTGTATCAACATATTAAAGATAATCAAACATTTACATGTCATGATACATATCATTCTCTTGTCGTTTCTTCATAGACATATATCATTCATTTCATTATTTCAATATTTCATGTACCATCATTTTCATGAATTTCGTACATACCAGTAATAGTTCATTTCAAATTCATGTTATCTCACTTCAGAACTTTACCCGTTATATCATTTAAATATCAATGGTTACATTTATTTCAGATCAATACCAATAATAATTTATAAATCTTTCAATTCAATCACATAAGTCTTTTACCGTTTCTTTCTAAATCGAAGAACGACTTATGGATATGAGTACATCGTTCTTTGGTGCCATATTCCAACTATGATCTTGCACATATAAACACTACCATGGTCCGACCATGGTATTACATTCATAGTGTCATAACCCAGTTATGGTCTTATCCTTCAATTCATCCTTTACCACCAAACGATTATACTCAATCCTGCGTTCAATCCAAATTGAGTATTAAATTTAATATTATATTTTCTATAATAATTCAATTCCATGTTTTCTACTACCCTTATTATTTTCCCATATTTATCCCATTGAATTTCTCAGAAATTCGATGGATTTTCAGAGGTACACTTTTAGTGTACAATTCCGGGTCCATCAATTCATATTCATGTGCGCACATTTCCATTTCAAAGAGCACACTCTCGGGAACCTCATCCTTTCAGCGGGATTACCAGACTAGGCTAAATCCCCTATAATATAAACTCATAGAGTATTTTCGGGATTACCAGTCCAGGCTAAATCCCCTGCAATGACAATTACTCTAATGAGCTTGGATCTGAATTACCAGTCCAGACTAAATTCAGATCCTAATTTGGATTACCCGTCCGGGTTAAATCCATTTTCCACATATTCTTTAGGAGGGCTATTTCAGGATAGGATCACCTGTCCAGGCTAGATCCTTTTTACTGTCAATTCCTTTTCAGAGATCCATCGAATTTTCCTTCCATCCAACCGGGATTTCTTCCCATTTTTATCAAATATATCAACGTTTCATCAATTTTCAAACAATGAACATTCAAATCATATTCACATCAATAACATACATTTCAAGCATTTAAAAATATAATTCAAGTTACACGAACTTACCGAGCTAAATTGTAGAAATACCAAAATTCAGGGACATTTTGATAATTTTCCATTTTCCTCGAATTTCCACCCAATATTGATCTAAATTAATATTTCATTCAATTTATTAATTTAAATAATAAGACAATTCATTTCATGCAATTTGGTCACATTTTGACATTTTTTTTACAAGTTTACCTTTCAAATATTCCTTTTATTCAAATTTAGTCCCTAAAACTAAAACATGCATTTAATGAAAACTCATGCTAGTTGAACAATCATATATTTTCCTCCTCCTCCTCTCTATTCCACATCCTTAATGTATATAACATGCTCATATGTAACATTATATATAATTTCACCATTTATTTATATATTCATTCAAAGCTGTCCACTTGAGTCATAGTCACTAAATTATTTATATCTTGAGCTACAGAACTCCGAATTAAGATATGCTAAATTCATATGAAACTAGACTCACATATCTTCTTTTCATAAAATTTTCAAAATTTTTGGTTTAGCCAATAAGTACAGTTTATTCTTTAAAGTTTCCCCTATTTTACCATTTGACAGTTCCGACCCCTCTTCACTAAAAATTAATTATCTCTTTGTAAAGAATTCGGATGATGTCTCTATTTGTTTATCTTGAAAATGGTCATTAAGGATTTTAAACATATATATTCTAACCCATAATTATTTTTTTAAAATTTTTAATGAATTTTCCAAGTCAGAACAGGGGAACCCGAATTCCTTTTGACCTTGTCTCACAAAATTTATTATATCTCATGATTTACAATTCCATTACTTACACTGTTTCTTTTATGAGAAACTAGACTCAATAAGATTTAATTTCATATTTTATGCATACTCTAATTATATTTCCATAATTTATGGTGATTTTTCAAATTTAACCTACTGCTGCTGTCCAAAACTGTTTTAGTGCAAAATGTTGATTACTAAATTTATAACACCTTCCATTCCTTTCTCTTCAATATTTTCCATCACTTCCCCTTATTTCCTTTTACTAACATAACAAGAATATAGAACCTTATATAATGAAACTCTACATTAACATTAATTTCCTACTTTTTCAATAATATTAAACTCAAAAATATATTGAAATCTTGATGTTCTTACCTTGTGCTATTGATTTCAATCTTTAACTTGATATTCTCTCTCCTCCAGCTTCTATTTCTTGAATCTAACTTGATATTCTAGCTTCCCATGGTCTCCTTGTTATCTTTCTCTCTTGATGGCTATGGAAATTCTTTTGATTTCTAGGTGAAAATGGTAAATTTTTTTGCGGAATGACCAAATTGTAAAGTAAGCAAAACTTTCTTTCTTTCTCTCTTCTTCTCACGTTGGATGCATGGGAAGATGATGAATTCTCTTCATCAAAAATCTTAATAAAATATTAATTAAATAACATTTATCTAATTAATTAATTAAAAATATCACCAACATCATCATTACCTTTTAGAATTCTTTCTCTCTAATTGACTATTTTACCCTTTATAATCTTTTAAAATTTCATCCTTGAGTCATCACTTAATTTGGTAAAATTGCAATTTAGTCCCTCAAAATTCTTCACCTTTTCAATTTGGTCCTAATTCATCCATTTCCTTAGTTTCTAGATTATTCCTCTCTTAAAATATTTTCACTATTAGTCCTTCAACTTTTTCATATTTACACTTTACCCCTCAATTTTTAAGTATTTACTCTTGGTCAACAAAATTTTTCTCACTTTTACGATTTAATCCTTTCTTGAATTAATATGTCATAATATACTTCCCAATGTTGACATAACTCAAAATTTCCCTTTTTGTCACTTTATTTCCTCATTTTACTATATCAAGGATACCTACTTTTTTACTGCAGTAATTTTCGAGGTATTACAGTTTTAAGTTCTGATCACCTCCGATTAACTTCAAATAAATCCTAAATGATTTTAAATTGTTTTTAAAACTTTAAATATTTTCTAAAACATATTTTAATTGTTTTAGAAAAATGTTTTAAATTTTCAATTCTTAAATAAATCTAAGATTTCTTACATGTACATTCTTTGGTGGCATCTCCTATTTGTACCGGTTATTTGAAACGGGTGAAAGTTGCTACAAATTTACTCACTTAGCTAGGCTCTGTAGACTTAGGGGACCAAACTGCGTATACAACTTGTTGTGTTTTACTTTAATCTTATCACATTACTCCCTTTAGTTGCCACTGCAACCATCACTGCCATAAAAACACTTTATTTTTCTAAGCAATTATCAACTGTTCGTTTCAACAATTGGTATTAGAGCTTCCCACTTAATGTAGCTAATGATGTTTCCTAGTGTTGGTAATTTCTAGATATAGAAGGATCTTCAATTGTTTGCCCTCCTAGGTTGGAGGGTTCTAATTATGCTTATTGGAAAACATGAAGGAAATCCCTTATCAAGTCCATAGATGAGAAAGCATGATGCTTTGTCTTCATCCAAAATTCTTAATAAAACACCTTTAAACATCCATTAACATCTCAATTTCATCATGAAATAACAAAAATCATATGAACTTATCAATGGTATCTTCCAAAACTCTCAACAAAATAAAAAACTAATAGAATACTAAGTTGGACCTAATTGTAAAATTCCAAAAATATAAAAACTTCTAGGAAAAAGCAAGAATTGAACTTACTTGAAGTTAAAATATGAAAGATCAGCTCAAAATCCTCTTCCATGGCTGTTTTTGACAGAAAGTTCAAGAAGAAATGGCCTTAAAATTACTAAAATAAACTTTGGCCACATAAACTTTATTGTAATTCCAATTTTGTCCCTAATACACAAAAATATTTTATTTTTTATGCCACCTCAGCCACTTAAATTGGTCCATTTTCTCTTTTAGTCCTTCCTTATTTAATTGTTAAGCTATTTAATCATTTTAACAAGTTTTTCACATTTTTCAATTTAGTCCTTTTTATTTAATTGACTACCGAAACATTAAAATTTTCTGATGAAATTTTAATACTACCTTATTGACACTTCGTAAATATTTACGGCTCAGTTTATAACATCGAGGTCTTGGTACCTCTTTCCCTCAATTTGTTGACTTAATAAATCTCTATAAAATACAAATTACTAACTCAAACATCTCTTAAAAATCACATTTGGCTTGTAATTATTAAATAATAAAATTTACGAGCTTATTTATCGAAATCGGTGGTCTCAAACCACTGTTTCTGACGTTTCTGAAAATCGGGCTATTATAAGAACAATTTGCTTATACAATAAATATAATATTTACTAAATTAAAACATAAAATAACATCATAGTTAAAATCTAAATTAAAAACTAAATTATTTAAAAAAAACATAAGATCACAGTTAAAACCCAAAATTATCTTAAAATAAATAGAACTAAGATTAATACAAAACAAATAAACTAACCTTTTTATTAGACATGTAAAAGACTATAAAAAAAAACGTATGTGACAAAAAGAAAATACTAAAATAAAATCATTTAAATGAAATAATGAATTTAACAGAACCATGCAAAATAACTGTGAATATTAACTCTTCAAGTTTCATTTTTTATTCTTTTCTATTTCTTTTTACACGTTTCCTCTTCATATTCGCCATAGTATGGTCTTTGTCCCCTTAAACACTTCAACTACTCTTGTGTTAGAAAAATACAAAGGCAATTTAGGGTGAATTTGAATGTGCGGTCAGTATAAAAACAGCGGTGGCGATGAGATTAGATACTAGTGTAAAATAAAAAGTAAGTTAAACGCACCGCACCCAATCGCCCATCTAAACTCACCCTTAATTAGTTTCAAAAAAAAACAAGTCTTACTAGAAATCAACATCGACAACATCATCTTTGATTTTTAAAGGAATTCTAACATCTTATAGATTGAAATGTACCATAAAGGTTCGACTATTTTAGCTAGTCAAATAGGTTAAAATATTTTAATTAATATTTTTATGTTAATAATTATTAACCTTTAAAATTATTTCTTAAAAAAACCCTTTAAAATTAACCTACATATAAATATAATTTATTTAGGAATTTATATTATTATATCATATTTAATTAATTTTATACATATTAAAGCAAATTTAGTATATCAAATTATACTAAACAATATATTAAAACATTTTATTATTTAAAATCAATTTAATATTAGCAATTAAATTTTATCAAATTAACACTAAAACCCAAATTAGACATTAAAAAGTTAACATTGTTTCTTTTGGTATCAAAATTTATAAATTTATTTATTTAAATTCTTTATGACTTTGATAGTTTAATTTATTTTGATACTACAGATACAAACAATAACAAATGAAGAGATTTAAGTCTCGTTTAAAAAACAGGTCAAGCATTGGGTAAGAATTTCTTATCTCGGTTTGGCCCAAATTTGTAAATAAAAAAAAAGAATTTTGTTGTTTTGTTGGTATTTTTATTATTTTGTTACTATTGTTTGGATATTATATAACTATTAATTTATTATTAATTTGTTACTATTTTAAGACGTTTGCTTATTAAGTTACGCTTATCTAAATATTATTTAAGTAAAAATTATTTAATTTATTTTTAATTTACTGGAAAACGTTTATTTTGAAAACTAATTCCTATATTTTTTTATAGGGTAAACTACACCATGGTCACTTTTGTTTACCTTATGTTACATTTCAGTCACTTATGTTTGAAATGTTACATTTTAGTCACTTACATTATCGTGTTGTAACATTTTAGTCACTGAGTTATTAATTGTCGTTAATGGTGTAATGGTAAGCTGACGTGGCACGTTAAATCATCATTTCAAACAAAAACTTTAGGTTAAATTATACAATTGGTCCCCATAATTTTTCGTTTTGAGCAATTTAATTTTTTTATGTTCTTTTAACTTTCTTTCTTTTTTTTTCCATTCTCTTCTACTTCTCCCTCTGTTTTTCTACCTTCTTTATTTCTTTTAACATACCAAGAAGTCGAATTGGTAGTGAAAAAAGAAGCATGGTATGGGTTTATGGGTTTTGGTTATAGGCAAATGATGACAATCGACTTCCTACTTCTTTTTTCATTGCCAATTCGACTTCCTAATATGTTAAAAGAAATAGGAAAGGTATGAAAACAGAGGGAGAAACAAAAGAGAATGAAAAAAAAGAGGGAAGTTTAAAGAACATAAAAGAAAAAAATTAAATTAATTAAAACGAAAAAAATATAGGGATCAACTGTATAATTTAACCTAAAATTTTGTTTGAAATGATGATTTAACGTGCTACATCAGCTTACCGTTACACCATTAACGACGATTAATGGCTCAGTGACTAAAATGTTACAACATGATAACGTAAATGACTAAAATGTAACATTTCAAACATAAGTGACTAAAACGTAATCTAAGGTAAACAAAAGTGATCCTGGGTGTAGTTTACTCTTTTTTATATTTTTAAACAATTTAATTTTTCCTTTTTATTTTTTCCCTTCCCTTTATATTTCTCTTTCGCATTTGAGTGGGTTAATCGAATTTGAGTGGGTGCTGTTGGCCTACAACTTTTTATAGACCAACAAAAAGTAGAAGCAAATGTCAATGCAACTTTTCCTTCCGTGTACTTCCAGGTTTTCATGGTCCTTTTACTTCACATCTAAAACCAGACTTTTGTAGTAAAAAATAGTCTAAACCATCTTTGGCTTTAACAAGGCAAGTAGGTTGTGGTATCTCATTTGCCTTATCCAGCTTTCATCTTTTGATCTTAATTTCATACTGCGAAAATCAGAAATTAAACCTATTCATAGGTTGAAGGTTTGTTTGAAATTTAGAAGAGTTTGAGAAAAAAATAATAGACCTGAAAAAAAAGGTTTGGATAACAAAATTAGGAAAATATGAGTCGGGCATGGGTTTAAACCTTCAAGGCTTGGGCCGAGCCCGGCCCAATCCTACCAATTTCTAAGTTTATAATACTTTATATTATATAATTTACAACACCTTAAAAAAAACAAACATATATTAAGTATATAATACTATTTCATTAATGTAATGTTAAGATACTACAGAAAAAATTTCAAAAAATAAAAAAATGTACAAAATTATAAAATATTAAAATAAAATAAGTATTTTTTAAAAAATTAAAAAAAATAATGTATAGATAAAAAAATGAATTTGAATTAATATTTTAAAAATATGGATGAAATTTAAATAAAATTTACGTTGAAAGGGTGGATGTAGAGGTGTTCTTGCCCGGCCCGGCCCGACGGTCCGCCCGAAATATGGGAGGGTTTGGGTAAAAATATAGGCCCGAAATATGGGCTTGGGCAAAAAAACGAGGCCCGATTAAAAAATGGTCCCGAATAATAAATATTTTTATTTATTTTTATTTTTTAAATTTTAAAATACTTTTAAAATACTTTTTTTAAATTTTTTAAATTTTAAAATTTTTTTAAAATACTTTTTAAAATTTTTTTAATTTTAAAATATTTTTAAAATGCTTTTTAAAATTTTTATTTTAATTTTTAAAATAAATTTTTGGTATTTATTTAAAAAACGGGCCGGCTGGGCCCGAACCCGGGCTTATGAATTTTTTCTCGGGCTGGGCCTGGACAAAATTCTAGGCCCATATTTCGGGCCGAGCCGGGCCCGGGCCTAGGACCTGGGCCGAAATTTTTTTCTGGGACCAGCCCGAACCCGGCCCATAAACACCTCTAGGTGGATGTGTAGTGTCGTACAATGTTTTTTAAACTAATTTTTATTGGACGACTTTGTTAACATTTCCCATTTCCATCTTTGGGTAAAGGTAGAAACAACATAGACCTTTTTCGATGTCCCAAATTCCTTTTGAATCTTAATGTCCGAAATGGTTTTAACTTTGAAAATTTAACCGAAAACGAAAACAAATTATTATGGTGTTTAAAATTAATATAATTTGATATAACATATAATTAATATATTTATGTTAATCATTGTTAGCCTTTCAAATTATTTCTACAAAAAAAAAATTAAAATTAACTTACATATAAATATAATTTATTTAGCAGTTTATATTATTATATCATATTTAATTAATCTTATAAAAATTCACATTAATATTTTAATACTAACTAATAATATATTATATACACATAGTTTTTTTAATTTAATTTCTAAACAATTAATGGGTTACACATAAAAATGTGAGTCCCCAAAATTACAAATAATCCAATATTTTGTAAACATGATTTTTTTAATATTTTAATTAATAAGCATAAAAATTTCTAAATCAAAATTTGTTAATGTATTTTTACTTAAAAACTATTTTCTTATATTAACATCAAATGTTTTGAATTATACTTAAAGAATTTGCAATGAAATACGGCAAAAAGAAGGGAATTTGACAAACCGTAAAACTATTATTCAAAAATGTACATAAAAAATTGTCAAACCGTAACTACTACTAAGCTCTGAAGATACACATACCTTTTCTATAAAGCTACCTTCTCAGTCCATCTTTGCTTCACATACTTATTCCTAGCCTACTAATCTGTGAAACACAATGGAATTTCCTGAAAACTCTTCATCATCAACATTTTCGTTCGGTTTGTCCGGGAACATTAATATGAAGGGTGACACAAAAATCATTGCACTAATCCACCTTACCCTCATCTCTGCCGTTTTTCTGTTCAAGCTCGTGTCTGTTTGCATCCAACGACGAAGAGGTGCCACTACGGGTTCAAATAATCTTGGTAGCATCTCTGGGGAAGCCGAGGCTGGTTTAGAACTTCCCGAAGTATGATGGTAAAACGCTCATTCCTCTTCCCTTTCTAGCTGTTGTACAAAGCATATACTCCCGGGATTTTTATGTTATAAAACAAACGATTTTCTCAAACATGTTTATTTTTATAAAAAATATTTCTATAATGTGATTTCATTTCTCTTTCAATACTCTGTTTCTTTCATGTCATGGATGGTATTTTAAATGTGAAATATGGAGATGAGGGTTGATTTGGTTGGAGGATACTCTGAAGCTGAGCACAATGTAAAGTTCGGATATCTTTTGGCCTTCACCACCTCCATGCTTTCGTGGAGTGTGATTGATCTATTTCTTTGCTGTCATGTTCAGTATCTTAAGTGTGAAATATGGAGATGAGGGTTGATTTGGTTGGAGGATACTATGAAGCTGGTGACAATGTGAAATTCGGATTTCCTTTGGCCTTCACCACCTCCATGCTTTCGTGGAGTGTGATTGATCTATTTCTTTGCTGTCATGTTCGGTATCTTAAGTGTGAAATATGGAGATGAGGGTTGATTTGGTTGGAGGATACTATGAAGCTGGTGACAATGTGAAATTCGGATTTCCTTTGGCCTTCACCACCTCCATGCTTTCGTGGAGTGTGATTGATCTATTTCTTTGCTGTCATGTTCGGTATCTTAAGTGTGAAATATGGAGATGAGGGTTGATTTGGTTGGAGGATACTATGAAGCTGGTGACAATGTGAAATTCGGATTTCCTTTGGCCTTTACCACCTCCATGCTTTCGTGGAATGTGATTGATCTATTGCTAAAAAATACTGAACATGACACCAAAGAAACAGAGTATTCAAAGAGAAATGAAATCACATTACAAGGTGCATATGGCGTAAAGGTCCGGTCTTTGTGGCCGAACTTTTGGTGCCTTCTTGGGGTTCATTTTCCTTGGATATGATGGTGAAGAAGGAATAGGGGGGAGAGAGGGAGAGGGCAATGGTGGGGAGGTCTTCAAAAAAAGTAAAGGGGTTTGTGATAGGGGGAGGGATGGTGGCGAAGAGGGAGGGGGATGAGAGAGGGATGAAAAATGGTTAAGTGAATAACAGAAACGGTCAGCTTCATTACAGAGGTAACGAAAAAGGGTTAACGGTGGCTGTTTTGTTATTTTTTAAAAGTTAAATGACTGAATTAAAACCTGAATGACTGTTTTTGTCAGCTATTCTAAAGTTAGGTGACTGTTGGTGGAATTTACCCTATTTATTATAATTAAATCAAATTAAATTTATTTTATTATAAAAAAACTATTTTTTTTTCAATGTATTTATCTGCAGATCACTCGGAGGGAAGAAATTCCATCTATGGAAGACTTTATGCTTCGTTCTATAATGGTGTTTGACGGTGGTACGGTCGGGCGAGCTTGATGGTGAGTTTGGAATCAAGTTGTGTGCTTATGCTAGCTGCTTCTATATTGATTTTTATTATTTTGCTTTTGGTGAATGGTAACTGGGTTTTATGTAAGGCTTTGAGTTACGTTGTATGGTGCAAAAAGGGATTCAACTTCTTTGATTTCTTTGGCTTTAAATATGATTAGGGTGTTTTTAGTTTTAATTGCGTTCTATTATTAAATTATTGATTATTGTCTTAACAAGCATGAGTGCATAGCGTTAGCCGAACAATATTAGTTCAATGGAAAATTTGCTGTCACTTATTCCTTGAGTTTTTGAATAGTTACTGTATAATAAAATGAAAATTAAAATTTCTAAATCATGGGAAATATATTTATTATAATTTAAAGAATTAAAATTTTGTTTTTATTATAGAAAAACAAGTTTTTTCGGTAATGTATTTATCGCATGTCACTCCCCATCCGGCAGTTGGTACAGTAGCTCTGGCGAAGGGGTTGGTGTTAAATGACAGCTTAATGTTGGGTGCTTGCTTCAGGTGATAGTGTTGTATGCAAGACTTCATGCTTCAATCTATGATGCAATTGGTTAGCTTCATTCAGGACGGCAGCACGCCACGTGTATTTGGGATTCATAATGATTATAAAAGAAAAGAAAAGAAAAAGCAAAATCTAAAGAAGTTAAATGGCGTTGAATTTGGAATTTTATTAGACGCGAGAAAATCCAAATAAAATTTAGAATAACAAATGTAAATGAAATGACAAGTATTAGTATTGAAATTAATTTATCAAATAATTTATTTATAAGTTAATATAACTTTTTACTCCCAATACTAAATTTTCTTTCTTCAACTTATTGTTTAGTGTTATACGTAAACATCAATTTTTTGACAATCCTTTGAACAATAAATAGATACATAAAATCTGTTTAAAACCATAGACACTTCTTCCCATAAGCTTTGATGCCTTGCTTGTTCCATGGTATCATTTGGTTCTGACTCACCATGAGTTACAAATACTGTATTAGCCAAGCAGATTTTTGGTCACTGGATCACTGGTCATGATACCGCAGCTATTGAGTAACCGAACCAAGTAATAACGAATATATATACAACATAGTTATATAACCATGCTCAATATGCATTACTCACCCTGTCTGGAGCAACAAGTCCAGCAATAATCTTCAGAATGGTAGATTTCCCAGTGCCAGAAGGACCAATAATCCCAACACCTTCACCATGCCTAATCTATCGATCAGGGGAAAAGTTGGGAATCAACAGATAAGAGAGGAAGTTTAAGGGAAAAAAACGCAACATAAAGCTACAAAATGACCTGAAACTTTAAAACCAAAAAACTTGAGCTATGATCATACTCAAGGAATGATTTTGACTTAGATGGCATACACTGGGATACGGGTATCCAACACAAAATGTCTGCATTTCTGTCTCACCATTTCAGAATTCTTAGACATGGGGAAGTTGTCAAAAGGGATCCAAATTAGAATACGTGCACATTGATGCATCATGGAGAAATAGAACAAGATATGTGTATATGACCATCAACTGTAAACATATGCTTGGCACAAATATTTAAAGATGGAACAAAGTTATGGTTAACACGATGCTTATATATCCCATTCTCTATGGCACAAACTGTTAGGTATAGTTTAGCAGCCTTAAAATATCCTCATTTCAACGTGTTTTGGCTGTGAGCAAATGATGCTCTTAAAAGGTGCAGCACCCACATCATTAGACACAATTTGTCCACTCTGATTTGAGATGGACTGATAAAGAGGAGCTTCGGTTCAATATAGAACTACTTCCAATCCTGAACCAAGATGGCATATTATATGACATTCTTTTTGTTAAGGATATAGCTAGTCTGTTAGTATTGTTGAAGATAGTTATTCAAGTAGTTGGTGTTTAGCTCAGGTTGTTAGCTAGCTGTTAAGAGAAGTAGTTACTTCTAAGATCTATATATATATACTATCTTCGTATTGTATAAGGAAGTTTTAGAAGTCCAGATACATAATCAAAATTTCTTCAGTTTAGTTTTAATGTTTTTCAAGTCAATAAAGTTTCTTCAAGTTAGAATCACAAAATTACCTGCACTTCTTCACTTTTACTCTCTGTCCTTCTTGATGATATCAGAAAACACATGCTATCAGAACATCAAATTTGAAGTGGAGATTTCCGTTTTTTTCATGTCAAACGTTGACTGCATACCAACCATGATCAATAGACAACAAAGATCTAGATAACCAAGGACCATTAATAAGTTGAGAGAATTCTTGGTGTCTATGAAGTTTGAAGTTTCCAAAGCCGATAATTCCCTGTTCATTTTTCAAACCAAGTCTCAGTTAGTTTATGTACTGATATACGTTGATGACATTATTATTACTGGGAATGATGCTACGTTTATAGGTGATTTCGTTACACAATTAAATGGCAGGTTCTCGTTAAAAGATCTGGGGAAGCTAAGTTATTTCCTTGGAATTGAAGTCAAGTACACTGCAGAAAGGCTGTTTCTCACACAAAGGAAATATATTCTGGATCTTCTTCAACTTGCATCTATGGAGAGGTCAAATAGCTTATCCACACCAATGGTCACCACATGTCATCTTTCTGCTAATACTGGCAATCCCGTTGAAGATGAGCTTCATTATCGAAGTATCGTTGGTGCTTTGCAATATGTGGTAATTACTAGACCCGACATAGCGTATGCTGTTAACAAGGTTTGTCAATTTATGCATAAACCTTCGGATTTGCATTTCAAAGCTGTGAAAAGAATCTTAAAATATCTACAAGGCACACTGAACTATGGGTTGAAGTTTGTTCATTCATCGAAGTTTCTGCTTGAAGGATACTCAGATGCTAGTTGGGGTTCGGACGTGGATGATTGACGGTCCACTTCAGGGTTCTGTGTGTTCCTTGGAGGGAACCCGATCTCCTGGAGCTGAAGGAAGCAACAAGTGATCTCTAGATCAACAGCGGAGGCAGAATACAGAAGTGTTGCTCATCTCACTGCAGAGTTGGTTTGGATCCGGTCATTACTAACTGAGTTGCGTGTTCCAGTTCCAAAGAAAGCGTTGATATGGTGTGATAGCTCAGCTGCTGTTGCAGTAGCAGGGAACCCGGTCTTACATTCAAAATTCAAGCACGTTGAGATAGATTTGTTCTTCGTTAGGGAAAAAGTTGCAGATGGAGTACTTCAAGTTGGTCATGTCTCGGGATCAGACCAAGTTGCTGATGTTCTGACAAAACCTTTGCCAGTTGGAATTTTCACTAAGTTTCAAGATCAACTTTGCGTTACTAACACAAGTCAAGAAGTCTTTGGTGAGAAGGAGAGTTGATAAGTGTTGAAGCCGTGGCCTGCATTGCAACAAAGAACCAACAACAACAAATTGGTCAAAAGACCAACAGCAGCAAATTGTACAATTTTAGCTGCTATACTATTTTGTAGCAAAGAAATGGAGTTGGTTCAGTTATAAAATTACTTTTTGAATATTTGTTCCTATGGAACTTAGTCTAAATCTTTGTAATGAGTTAGCTAAGTTAGTAGGAAAGATTGACTGATGTAATAGCTGGTATGCCAGCTTTCTTTTGTATACAAGTTGCTATATTTTTAGTAAGTAAGAGCAGTTAAATTAGTAGGTAACTGTCAAATACTTTTGTAACCATCATATATTCAAAATTTGAATGAAATTATGATGACTTCTCAGTTACAAATTTTCTTGCTGAGTTCTTTTCTTTTGTTTTTTTCTTTCATTCGTTTTTGCTTTCTTTGCTACTGCCATTTATCCAACAAATGGTATCAAGAGCTTTCAGTCTTTGAGGGCCTTGGTTGTACACTGTCACTAAGTAAATTGTGTTTGAAACAAAAGAAGAAGAGGTTGTTTTGCTTGCTGAAAAATGAGTTTTACACCACCTCCTCCACCTGTCTTTGCTGGAGAAAATTACAACATCTGGGCAGTGAAAATGAGAACATACCTGCAGGCACACGACCTGTGGAATGTTGTTCTTAATGACACTGAGCCACCACCACTAAGAGCCAACCCGACTATAGCCCAGATTAGGCAGCACAATGAAGACTGTGCCAAGAAGTATAAGGCTATGTCGTGCCTTCAAAGTGGAGTTTCTGATGTTATTTTCACAAGAATAATGGCTTGTGACACTCCAAAGCATGCCTGGGACAAACTCAATGAGGAGTTTCAGGGGTCTGACAAGACCAGGCAACAGCAGCTGATCAACATGAGAAGAGATTTTGAAAATCTCAAAATGAAGGACTCAGAAACCATCAAGCAGTATGCTGACAGAATCATGGATACTGTCAACAACATAAGGCTGCTTGGGGAAGAATTTAGTGACCAAAGAGTGGTTGAGAAGGTCATAACAACCTTGCCAGAGAAGTATGAAGCAAAAATTTCTTCTCTGGAAGATTCAAGGGACTTGTCAACAATCCCTTTGACAGAGCTTATAAATGCTCTCTATGCTCAAGAGCAGAGAAGGGCAAATAGGCAGGAGGACCACTATGAAGGAGCTTTTCAGGCTAGAAGCAGAGAAAGCTCAAGTGCAAACTTAAATGCCAAAGGCAAGAAGCCCTGGACTGAGAAGAAGAAGAAAGAACCTGTCAAAAGGAAGTTCCCACCTTGTGTCCATTACAAGAAGACTACTCATCTTGAGAAATGCTGCTGGTACAGACCAGACATTCAATGTAGAGCCTGCAAGCAATTTGGCCACATTGAAAAGGTCTGTAAGAGCAAGCCAAAACCACAACCACAATTTCAAAGCCAAGCTCAAGCTGCAGAAGAGGTTGAATCACCAGAAGAGCATGTCTTTTCAGCATCATGCTTTGCAAGCTCGAGCAAAGTTAGTAAAATATGGTTGATTGACAGTGGATGTACCCACCATATGGCTTCTGAGAAGAGTATATTTAAGGAGCTTGACACCACCTTCAAGTCCAAAGTCAAAATTGGCAATGGTGAGCTGCTAGAGGCAAAAGGGAAAGGCAAGGCTTTGATAAGCACTAAGTCAGGTATTAAAACCATTTCAGAGGTTCTCTATGTACCTGACATTGACCAAAACTTGCTAAGTGTTGGCCAGCTATTGGAGAAGGGTTACTCTCTAATTTTTGAAGGCAAAAACTGTTTGATCAAAAATGCTGCTGGTGAAGTGTTGACTACAGTGGCTATGCAAGACAGAACCTTCATTGTGGATGTGAATCAACTGCAAGCCAAGGCATACGCATCTCAGTCTGATGAGACAGACTTGTGGCACAGGAGGATGGGGCATGTGAATTACAATTCACTGAACATGCTGCACAAAATGGATTTGGTCAGTGATATGTTCAAAATTGAGCCAAAGGATGCTGTATGTGAGGTCTGTCAGCTAGGCAAACAGACCAGATTACCCTTTCCAGTCAACAAGGCATGGAGAGCACAAGGGAAGCTTCAGCTTATTCATACAGACATCTGTGGACCAATGAAGACTACCTCCTTAAATGGCAGCAGGTACTTTGTACTCTTCATTGATGATTATTCAAGGTTCTGTTGGGTAAATTTTTTGAAGCATAAGTCAGATGTTTATGACTCTTTCTGCAAATTTAAAGCCTTGGTCGAAAACCAAGCAAATTGCAAACTAAAATGTTTGAGGTCTGACAATGGTTCTGAGTATGTATCTCAGAAGTTTCAAAAATTGTGTGATGATGCTGGAATTCAACACCAATTGACTACTGTGTACACACCACAGCAAAATGGTATTTGTGAAAGGAAAAATAGAACAGTCCTTGATATGGCTAGGTGTTTGTTATTTGAGGCTAAAATGCCTAATGTTTTTTGGGCTAAAGCTGTGAATACAGCTATTTACCTGTTGAATAGGTTGCCAACTAATGCAGTCAAAGGAAAAACTCCCGTTGAAGCCTGGTTGCACAGAAACCATCTGTCTCTCATTTGAAGGTATTTGGCTGTCTATGTTATGTGTTGGTACCTGAGGAGAGAAGAACCAAGTTGGACAGGAGGTCCATGCCTGGGGTGTTTTTTGGCTACAACAATGTGAAGAAAGGATACAGAGTCTTTGATCCACTGACCAAGAAGGTTGTAGTGAGCAGAGATGTGAAATTCAGTGAAGCAAGTAGCTGGAAATGGGATGGAATTGAAGCAAATTTGCCAGATGGAGAAGAGATTGATGTTGATCTACAGCAAGCTGAAAATGAAGAAGTAATTGAAAATGGCTATGATGATCAACCTGTTCGAGGCACCAGGACATTAACTGACATCTATGAGAGATGTACAGTAACTATAGTAGAGCCTTCATGTTTTGAAGAAGCTGCAAAAGAAAAATGCTGGCAGGATGCTATGGAAGCTGAATTTAAAATGATTCAGAAAAATGATACATGGGAGCTTGTAAACAGACCTGAAAACAGAAAAATTATAGGTGTAAAGTGGGTCTATAGAATTAAGAACAATGCAGATGGCTCTCTTAATAGACATAAGGCCAGACTGGTTGTTAAAGGTTATAGTCAGCAGCAAGGGGTTGATTTTTCTGAAACATTTGCACCTGTTGCAAGGTTGGATACTATCAGATTGCTGCTAGCTTTGGCAGCTCAAAAGCATTGGAAGGTGCATCATCTGGATGTTAAGTCAGCCTTTCTAAATGGCTTTCTTAATGAAGAAATATTCATTGAGCAACCTGAGGGTTTTATGGTCACTGGTGAAGAACAGAAGGTCTACAAGCTGAAAAAGGCTTTGTATGGTCTAAAACAGGCTCCAAGGGCCTGGTATGAGAGGATTGATGGCTACTTAGCAAGGCTCGGGTTCACAAAGAGTATCAGTGAGCCTACACTCTATGTTAAGAAGGATCAGGAGGAAACCTTGTTAATTGTTTCCTTGTATGTTGATGATCTGTTGGTTATTGGCTGCAAAGATGAACTTATTGAAGACTTCAAGAAATAGATGCAACATGTCTTTGAGATGACTGACCTTGGTCTGATGACCTACTTTCTTGGCATGGAGATAAAACAAGGAAGTGATGGCATTTTCATAAGTCAGCAAACATTTGCTTCCAAGGTGCTTGAAAAATTTTGCATGTTGAAATGCAAATCAGTCACTACACCAGTTGCATTGGGAGAAAAATTGTCAAGTGCCAGTGAACATGATCGAGTAGATGAGAAGGCATATAGAAGCTTAATTGGTTGTTTGCTTTATTTAACAGCAACTAGACCAGACATTGTCTATGCTGTTAGTCTACTTTCAAGGTTTATGCACTGCAGTAATGTGGCACATCTGAAGGCAGCAAAAAGAGTGTTAAGGTATGTCAAAGGAACCATCGATACTGGTGTGAAGTTTTGGAGGGCAAGGGAGCTAAAACTCGTAGGCTATTCTGATAGCGATTGGGCAGGGTCAGTTGATGACATGAGGAGCACTTCAGGTTATTTTTTCACCTTAGGCTCGAGTGTTTTCAGCTGGAGTTCCAAGAAGCAACAAACTGTTGCACAACCTACAGCAGAGGCTGAGTATATCTCAGCTGCAGCAGCTGTGAACCAAGCCATTTGGCTTAGGAAGATTTTGGATGATTTGAATGAAAGTCAAGTTCAGCCTACTGAGATTAGAGTGGATAATCAATCAGCTGTGGCCATAGCCAAGAATCCAGTCTTCCATGGTAAGACTAAACACTTCAAAATCAAATTCCATTTTGTTAGAGAAGCTGAGCAATCTAGGGAGGTTAGCTTAGTTCATTGCAGCTTAGAAATTCAGCTAGCTGACATTTTAACTAAACCATTGGGAGCCAACCGATTTAATGCTTTGAAGGAAAGGATTGGTGTTTGTTGCATACAGACCAAGGAGGAGTGTTGAAGCTGTGGCCTGCATTGCAACAAAGAACCAACAGCAACAAATTGGTCAAAAGACCAACAGTAGCAAATTGTACAATTTTAGCTGCTATACTGTTTTGTAGCAAAGAAATGGAGTTGGTTCAGTTATAAAATTACTTTTTGAATATTTGTTCCTATGGAACTTAGTCTAAATCTTTGTAATGAGTTAGCTAAGTTAGTAGGAAAGATTGACTGATGTAATAGCTGGTATGCCAGCTTTCTTTTGTATACAAGTTGCTATATTTTTAGTAAGTAAGAGCAGTTAAATTAGTAGGTAACTGTCAAATACTTTTGTAACCATCATATATTCAAAATTTGAATGAAATTATGATGACTTCTCAGTTACAAATTTTCTTGCTGAGTTCTTTTCTTTTGTTTTTTTCTTTCATTCGTTTTTGCTTTCTTTGCTACTGCCATTTATCCAACAATAAGTACGGGGCATGTTAGGAGTAACAGTTTCTGTTATTAGTTAGCAAGTTGTTTTTGTAGTTATTGTTGAGATTGCATGCATTAAATACCTCCTGTAATCAGCTTTATGAAATATAATGAAGTATGATCTCTTTAAGTTGTTGAGAAGTCTTACAACACCTACTAGACTACCAGCAAGGCAGCCAATGAGTTGTCAATATCTCCAGCCATCAACCATGTTTGACACAGATCCAAATTCTTGTCAGTATCAAGCTGTCATAGAATTACTCAGCCAAGTATCTCAAGTCTGAGCATCATAGATTAAAACCAATTGGGTCTGTTTGATTGACAGAATTGATTTTCCGGAAAATCATTTCCAACTTTTCCAGCGTTTGATTGGCGGAAAACATTTTCCATTTGGAAAATGAACTTCAAAACAAGGAAAAATGGGTTACATTTTAGGGAAAATGTCTTACCTTTTCAATTTCCGTAAGACATCCGTGCTCTTCTCTCTATCGCCTCCTTCATTCATTTCTTCATTTCTGGTAGAAAACTACTTCTGTTTATCGATTTTCCAGTAACTTGTTTTTTTAATTATTCAATGCTTGTTTTTTTAACACAATTACAAATAATTTATTTGATATTAGTTTTTTTCAATTTATAACGAGTAATATTGTAGCTTAATAATTGAGTATTATTATAAATAAATCATTGCAATATATGTAAAAATAATTTAAAATATAAAAATTTATTAATATATATCAATATATGTAAAAACAATTTTTTCGGAAAATATTTCCACGAAATCAACCAAACAGTCGAAAATATTTTACACAGATTCAATCAAACACCAGAAAATATTTTCCAGTAAATCATTTTACAGAAAAGTAAAACATTTTCCAGAAATCATTTTACGGAAAATATTTTACTGGCAATCAAACAGATCCTTTTTGTAATCATGTCATCGCTTTATACACTGATGAAAGAGGACATTAATAATAAAAACTATGAGGCTGAAAGAAGGGAAGATTGTACAGGAGAGGAAACAGGCCAAACTAATAAAATTTAGAACCAAACAACCAGATAACTGGCCTTTAAGAATAAATGACAGCATGCAGCCTTAGCTTCAATCCTTTAATATTGTTCTAAAGCATGTCGAAACCCCAAAACACTAATGAAAAGAGAATATTCAATTGGGGAGTTTGAAGGTGACTAATAACCTGAAATGACCCTCATATAGTCCCCCAAGTACCTCTAGAATAAAAGAAAACATAAAAGCAAAAATATAAAAATATAACCTTGAAGCTCACGCCTCGCAGGATGTGCTTTTCTCCAAATGATTTGTACACGTTTCGGCATTCAATGAGAACATCAGAATCATCTTCATGGTTCACTTCCTCGCTCCAATTCCCAGATTTAGATGATTCCTACAAACATATCCATGCAAATCACCATGGTGAGACTGGGAAACTAAATATATCTATATATCTAAAATCAAGTCTTTAAGGTTCTAAGGCTATTTTACTTGAAATAAAAATATATATATAATATATGTTAGAAAAGATATTGCGATTTAGTTATTTGCTCATTTGTAATATACCGGTTAGGCTTTCCACTTTTGCAACTTTGCTTTAGCCTTTTAGCAGTTCTTTTTAATCAAAAGCAAATAGCAAGAAGCAAACAGAGCCGAAATCCCCAAATGTAAAACAGGATGCGGATATTTATGCAGTTCAGTTTGCAGAAACAAAAATTAAGCATAAATTTGGAAGTAAATGTTATCATGAAAAAATAGACGTCTAGCAGAAAATGGTAAACATAATTACATAAACAACTTGGAAACAAGACCCAGAGGGATTAATTCATCAAACAAAAAGATCTTCGAAGTAGAACTAGTAAAGGGGTTTTGAATAGAGCGAGTCATGAATCTAACCTTAATTTTCAATGAAGGAAACAGAAGGAAAGAAATGGAAAATATTTCCTTTCAATAATTTGGGCCTCTTTAACCAAAATACTCATATGGGTCAAATTTGATGATGGAATTATGCTTCTGACTCTACCAGGGAGTTTGCTTAAGCATAGGTTTAACATTTAATCATAAGTCAGAATAAGGATCTTAGACATTAGCCAATAGCTAAATTCACCCAATTATCATCCACTCAACGATTTTTTTTGCTATGATGGCTTTTCTTAATAGGTAATTGATCAATGTTTGCTGAAACTTACGTATGTCATGGTTATCACTGTAGTATTAATTTAGAAGAGAATCATTTTTTCTTATCTACATAATTTACTCAAAGAAATAAATAGTTCAACATATCGTTATTGGGAAAGCAATTTGGAGATAGAAATTAAGGATATGAGTTGGAAAAGGGGGGAAAGGTATATAGAATCAGCTAAAGCCTACGAATGGGCAGAGGGCCCGCAGAGAAAGTTGCCTTAGCCTCCTCACCTTATCTATTGACAAAATTTCCACCGTCCCAACAACACAAATCCCAACCAAATATGCAATATGCTTGTATCTCATTCATACCAATTTCATATCTACTAACGAAAATTGAAATAATGGAACCTGTGAGGGAGATGCGTTTTGCAGTTATGTCTTTTAAGTAGTTTCCTATAGAGTATTAATGGAGATGATTGGCATTTCTTAATTCCATTGAGTGCAATTCAAGTGAATTCAATATTTTCTAGCTTGTACCAATGTGTCAAATTTCTCAAGAAACTATTGCAGTTATGTCTTTTAGGTAGTTCCCTGTAGAGTATTAATGGAGATGATTGCCATTTCTTAATTCCATTGAGTGCAATTCGAGTGAATTCAATATTTTCTAGCTTGTACCAATGTGTCAAATTTCCTAAGAAATTGTAAAAGATGTTTAAGGGTATGTTTGTTTCACATAAAATAACTTATGGAAAATGTTTTCTACTTCTTCTTTTTTTGTGTTGTTTCACAGAAAACAACTTGGTCAACGAAAAATGACTTACAGGTCAATGAAAAATAAGCACTTCTTTTTCTAATAAATAGCTCTTCTATGAAAATTAACTTAAATCAAGGTTAATATTATTATATTAATATTAATAATAATTTTTATTTTTATTTTTAAAAGATTTAAAATTATTAAAATATTAATATAAAATATTATAATTTTTAATATTATTAAACATACATATATAATTATTTATATTTAATCATATAATAATTTATTAATATAATTAATATAATTTATTATTTTAATAAATTAATTAATATTTCAATTTTATTTTAATAATAAATTTAAATAATATTCTTAACATATTATTTAAAATATTCAATATTAATATTTTAACAATAAATATTTATTATATTTATAAATTTGTTAATAAAAAATGTTTTGTAGTATAAATGTTAAAATATGACATAAGTGTTGGATCTGGTACCCTCAGTGTAATATTTTCATCCAAGTGCATTTGTATTTTTTTTCAAATAGACAGGTAAATAAAAATATTCATAAATCAAATTAATAATTTTTTTATAATTATCCTCGTATAGTTTTTTGCACGCAAAGCAAAATTTCGCTAAAAGTACGAAGCATAGAAAAATTTGACTTTAAAATTTTTTTTCAAAGCTCAAAAATTCACGCATCCTTGTTTCTCCGAGCATAAGCCATGAGCACGCCTTATTCTTTTGACTTTTTCTTCTTAGTCCATGAAATACCCAAACTTTATTTTGTCCATAAAACCTCTATATGGCTTCCAAATGATTCCAACTCTCTTTTTATTCTACAAAATACAAAATTCAACCAAAAGATAGCTTACAAGCACATTAAGTCATCAAAACATATTGGAAACTTCTTAAAATATATGCAGACTTACACTCCAACAAAGCTCTTTGGTGTGATGGAAGGATGTTTGCACTATCTTATAGTTTATCATTTTAGTGCTCATTGGTGTGGTGGAAAAGTCTCGTGTCTCTGAGTCGATTTTATTAAAGTTTACCATGGGTAAAAATGAGTTAAATGTTATTAATAAACTTTAAATGTTACTATAGATGGCTAAAAGCAAAAGTAAGTGTCATGAACTAAATATTTTGTAACGAAAATAAGGTAAATGTATTAGTAAGCAAAAAAGAATTTCACATGATAATAAGCTTTAATAGTGTGTGGCCTAGTGAACTTACCTTAAACAATATTAAGAAAATTGATGATTTAAGCATGCTATAGTTCAAAGAAATGAAAATGATGTATATGAATCACTTAAAGATTAACAACTGTAAATGGGAAATGTGAAATAACATTTCAAGATATTATGGACTCTACATAAGAGTCTTGAAATAAATAATTTCATTAAATGAATTGGTTAACAAACTGTTAATAGGTAAGTTGAGCCCTTACACTTTGGTAAATCAAAATGAAACAGCGAATAGTACTAAAATGTGGCTTGAATGAAACTAGCATGAAATTCATAGAACGGGCTCAACACTAATAAGGATTAAGATAAGTAAGTTTATCCCTGGCTACTTACTGAGCTTTTTAAGCTCATGCATTAGTTGTTTAAAACGCATAGGTTTGGACTTATCAAGAAGTCATGGTGTTGGCTTGAGAGCATTGCATCATGCATCGAGGTTGTAATTCAAGTGTTTAAATATCATTTGTATTGGATTATTGGCACGTATAGAAAGACTTAGAATACTCAGAGCAATTGTAAAGTTAAATGATGAACTTGAGCAACTTTTGTGTTTCTCTTAAACAAATATGTATCTTTTGTTTTGGATATGTCCATGCTAAGCTTTTAAGCTTAAATGAGTTTAAGAGATTTGATTTACAATGACAAGATTTATGTTGAAATGATATGGTGATGTTTGGGATATGTTTTGGAGTGATTTTAAGTGTTTTGGGCGAACTTAGTGAGTCATGTCGCGACCACAGAGTTGCAACATTGCGAACTCGATGTCTGAATCGCAACTTCTCTTTTCTCACATCGTGACCTCATTAACATAGCCAGTCACGTCATGATGTCAAATGTTCCTCGTCATAACATCGCATCTGTTTCAACACTACACTAAATTAAAGTCATTTTGACCTTTCGAAGATTGTTTTAAGTTCTGATCACCTCCAATTAACTTCGAATAAATCCTAAATTATTTTAAATTAATTTTAAAACTTTAAAAATTGTCTAAAACATATTTTAATTGTTTTAGAAAAATGTTTTAAATTTTCAATTCTTAAATAAATCCAAGATTTCTTACCTGTACATTCTTTGGTGGCATCTCCCATCTGTACCGGTTGTCTGAAATGGGTGAGGGCTGTTACAAATTTACTCCCTTAGCTAAGCTTTGTAGACATAGGGGGCCAAACTGCGTATACAACTTGTTGTGTTTTAGTTTTCTTTAATCTTATCACATTGCTCCCTTTAGTGGCCACTGCAACCGTCACTTCCATATAAACACTCTACTTTTCTAAGCAATTATCAACTATTCGTTTCAACAATTGGCATTAGAATTTCCCACTTTACGTAGCTAGTAATGTTTACTAGTGTTGGTAATTTCTAAATATGGAAGGATCTTCAATTGTTTGTCCTCATAAGTTGGAGGGTTCTAATTATGCTTATTGGAAGACATGAATGAAATCCCTTATCAAGTACACAGGGAAAGCATGATGCTTTGTCCTCACTAGTTGAGAATCACCTATGATTGAGACAAAAGCAAAAAGAACTCGAAAGTCTAAGTTGGCTTGGACCATTGATGAAGAACAATTTGCAAACACCAGTTCTAAAGCTCTTTAAGCTATCTTCTATGATGTCGATGCATAAGAATTTAAGAGGACTTCAAAGTGGACAACTGCTAACGAGGCATGAGACATCCTTGAAACTGCTCATGAAGGCACAAGCATAGTAAAGCAATCTAAGATGCAGATTGTAACCACTAAATTTGAGGATTCAAAAACTATTGGTGATTTTTATGCAAAGCTTTGTAATCTGTCTAATCAAGCTTTTGCACTTGGAGAATAATATCTCACTCAAAACTGGTTAGAAAAGTATTGAGGTCATTGTTTAAAAGATTTGCCATCAATGTCACTACCACTGAAGGAGCAAAAACTCTAAACATCATGAAGATTGATGAACGAATCAGATTTCTACAAGCCTTTGAGATAACCCTAGATGAACCCAAATCAAGCAAAGCCAAGGGAGAAAGGATAATTGCTTTGCAAGTGACAAATACAGTGACCAGTTTTGTCTCAACTGCGACTGAAGATCTTCAAGAACAAATTGATTTGCTTACTCAGAATTTTAGCAAAGCTTTCAAGAAGCAGTACTCCAAAAGATTCAAGAAGTTTGAGGCCACCAAAAACATCACAAGGATAAATCTAAAGGTGATAATTAGAGAAGAAGCTAAGAGAAAAAAAGAAGAAGAAAGGAATCAAATGTCATGAGTGTCATGGGTTTGGACACATTTAGTCTTAGTGTTCTAACATGTTGAAAAAAAAATCGTTGCGTGTAACCTGGAACGATGAAGATTTTAATAGTAGTTCTGACACTGAAAAATATCACTTGAAGTAACTGTAAGGATTTCTTTTGATAAATTAAAAATAAAAAATAAAAACATAAATTTTTTAACTTAGTCCCTGTATAATGTGATTCGGTAAACTCAACTTCATAATTTCTTCTTTCCTTTCGAAATTGCAATTATAAACCACTTAAAAGTTATTTAATATCTACATTGCATTCACAGTTCATACATGTATATATAAATAATCATAAGTATTTCTTTTTAGAAGTTTTTAATGAGATGATTTCATGTAAATAATTGTATATGTATATGTATGTAGCTGTTGTGAAGGTTCTTTTTTCTTATTTTTTGTGGAGTAGTTGGCTTTCATCCTATGATTCTCCATTACTGCTGCGAGGATTGTTAGTAACCTTCTTAGAATATTGCCTACGGTTCTTACTGCTATTTGCATGCGCCGATTCGCTGCTTTTGCGGCTTGATAACTTTGTTGATTTCCTTCTATCTTCCTCACTTGAACCCTCCGCCCCTTGGCTGTAGTCCTGGCTTATTGAAGGCTTTGATTTTCTGCGGTTCTCTCGTCTCGAAGACACATTTCCTCCATGGCTGCTGATTTCTTCTCTTGAACGGGAACTTCCATGATTGGATCTTCTACTATAATCACGACTCACACGACTTTCTCCATTACTATTCATACTTCTACTTCTAATGCTACTGCTACGGCTATGGCTACGGCTACTGCAGTCATCGTCATCGTCTTCGTCTTCGTCGTCATCGTCGTCATGATCTGATTCGTTATCTGATTTACTATCTTGTTTGTTCAGCTTCTCATCATTAACACACTGCTGGGATTGCGGCTTAGATGAAATAGGCGGAATACAACTCTCTGGTTTGGCCATGGAAAGAAAACTCAAGGCTGTCACCACATCACTCATCAAAGGACGGGCAGTAGCTTCATCTTGCAAGCACATGGCTGCTATCCCAACAGCTTGATTCAAGTCCCTTTCAGGGAATCGCTTTTTAAGCAAAGGATCCGCCATTTCTGGAAACCTTTTTGGTTCCCTGAATATTGGTTGTGCCTGTTTCAAACAAAGAACCAGCAGATGGTCAATTATTAAAAGTTGGATGGTACGAGAAAATTGGGAAGCTATCACTGAAGCAAATCTACATACCCAGGCAACTAAGTTTTGCTCATCAACAGGTTTGGTAGTGTCCATGACTCTTCTCCCAGTGATAAGTTCTAGTAGAACGACTCCAAAACTGTATACATCTGAAATAGGGGTGAGTCTACCTGATCTTGAATACTCAGGAGCACTGTAACCATAAGTTCCCATCGACCTTGACTGCAAAGGCATCTTGTCTGTTGAAGGATCAAGCTTGTCTAGTCCAATATCAGACAGTTTTGGGTTCAAATGTTCATCCAACAAAACGTTTGAGGACTTGAAATCACGATATATAATTGGAGGATTGGTCTTATCATGCAAATACTCTAGACCTTGAGCTGCACCGTATGCTATTTTCATCCTGGGAATCCACTCTAATGGCTTTTCTTGAGCCTTTTTGCCTGAAATTACATTTCTCAAAAGCAGAAACATTTATGAAAATGAAGAGACAAAAGGAGAAGTTTATATATATACCTTGTAGATGATCTTCTACAGAACCCTCCTGCATGAATTCATAAATCAGAAGCCTCTGATCTCCATCAGCACAATATCCAATAAGACTCACCAAATTAGGATGCTGTAAGTGACTGAGTTTGGCAACCTCCGCAAGAAAATCTTTGTCTCCTAGCACTGCATTCCTGTCAAGTTGTTTCACAGCAACAACCTGTCTCCAAATTCCAACCGAGGGTGAATCAAACATTGTGGCAGGTATAAAAATGAAATGCAATCTAAAGAAAGGTTACTATAAATGTTTATGGTATTTATCAATTTTTTATTTGCAATAAAATAAAGAAAGAAAAGAGAGCACCTGGCCAGTACCCTGAAGGGTCCCCTTGTAAACTTTACCGAAACCACCTTCACCCAACACACATTCTTGACGGAAATTCTTAGTGGCGGCGGCTAGCTCACGGAATGTAAATGCTTGAGCCTCTATGTTTCCATCTTCTGCCTCCAAGTTTTCCTTTTTGGGCTCTTAATTCACACAAACCAACAATAACTTTAAATTAAAAAAAACAAATTATTTAGTATGAGAAACTTAAATCATTAATTAATTTATTTAGGTCTCAAAGTTATTGTTTTAGAAAATTTTAAATTTTTAACTTTCTTTATAATATTTTTAAAAATATAAATTTTGAAATTTTTATAAATATTTTGAATTTTAAAAATTATTTAAATTTATTTTTGTAATTTTTATTGGGAGAAACTAATTTGCTCATTTTCAAATTTGACAAAGAAGTATTTACACTAACATGTTATTCGAATTATTCGAGTTGTAAAATTTAACTCATTGGTTTCCATTATATTAATTAGATCTCATTGATTCCAAAAAAAAAAACTCATTGGAAATTAATTAATAATAAAAACTAATTAAGTTTTTTTTTAAGTTATTAATTTTTATTATTTTTTACATAAATTATGAAATCTTATATAATCCAAAAGTTTTAAAGGAAAAAAAAAAGCTAGCACAAGTCATACCAGGTGCTTTTGACTGAATAGGTTCACCAGACAAAGATTTGTGACTGGGATCCCCTCTGCTACTGGATTCCTTCTTGCTTTTTTGTGATGAGAAACAAGGGAAACAACTCATTTTGTGCGATAGATATCAACTGCGAATGACTGTCAACACCAACAAATTAACGATGAATAAAGTTGTAATCAATGTTGTGAGAGACAATGTGTGCAAAATGGTGAGAGGAGCCTTCAAGAGATTGAAGGGCTCTTAAAAGGAGGAACAAGGGAAAAACCATTAAACAATAAGAGATCTTGAGTACCCATGTTTTTGGAAAAAACCAAAACAAAAACCAAAGAAACAAAAATGTTTCAAGTTTTTTGTTTTGTTTTGGTTTCCTCGGCTTTGAGCTTTAGGAGAAAAAAGTGGGAGATTTGAGTGGACAATTCGTTTGGGAAAATGGATTTCTAAAAAAAGATATATTTATATGAGACATAGAGGTTATCGGTAAAAATATTATGGAGGTCTTTGTATTAGAAGTTGATTGTATTTTGCCTTTATTAAAAAAAATGGGCAAATTAATCCCTCCACGTTAAATCAATGAGCAAATTAATCCATTTATTAAAAATTTCATCCAATTTTATGAATAAAAATCGATCCCTATACGTCAGCAAGTGGTACACATGGCATGCTACATGTTACTGTCTAGTTATTATGTTAGCTCAACCAATTTTGAACAATATAAAGATGCAACGGCTTGAAAATCAGTGGTGTCAAAAAATACGATTTTGGGACCCTGTTTCCGTAAACCTTACCCGTAAATATTTAATAAAAATATTTACGAAGTTATATTATAGAGGAATTGGATTTTAAATAGGTAATTTCACCGAATTAATTAATTAATGTATAAGGATTAAATTGTAAAAGTGGTAAAAATCTAAATACTATAAATTTTTATTAATTAGAAATGGATTAAGGACTAAAGTGGAAATTATACCCCTTTAGAAATGATAATGGATGGTAGTTAGTGATGTTAGGTTTATAATAAGGTTAAAATGGTAAATTAATAAATATATAAAATGTAATAATAATAAAAACAGTCAAAGTGGATGGAAATAGAACATTTATTCTCTTCATCCATTCCAAACGGATTTCGGCAAGAAAAGGGAGAAGGAGAATCGACCTTAGGGTTTTGAATTTCAAAGTTTTAATTGGTTAGTTCAATTTAGTCATTTTCTTATGATAACTATATTTTTTTAGATCATGGGAGCTTAATTTAACTAGCTCGTGTATCAATTTACAAAACTGTTGAAGTTTTAGAAAGTTATCATTATTGTTTTCTTGATGTTTAAGTGTTAAATTGATGGAATTTAAGCTTTGAGGTGAAAAATGACTTAATTGTGAAGTTAATTGATAATTTAGTACATTAGGGGCCAAATTGAATGAATTATAAAATTTTATGTAGAAATCAAAAATAGGGGGTCTCTAATGGATTATAGTGGAATAAGAATTAAATTTGGAGCTCTAAATTGAAAGTTGTGTTAGTCCCAATTTTAGGGACTATATTGAATAAAATGAAAAGTTTGTATAAAATGACAAGTGATTGTGAATTTAGTTGTATATGGATGGTGTTATATGTTTATGTTAATCTGTAGCTAACATCGACCCAGATTCCTCGAGAGGGAAGGGAAAAACTAAAGCCGTCGATGAATAGCTCAGAGTTTTCGATTTGTATTTCTATTCTTCAACTCATTTAAATTGTTTTATATTTTTACTGCTTAGGATAAAATATTGAATTTAGTTGTAATAGATCAGTTGAATGAAATTGATATAAAAATGTTGATTTCCGAAAGAAAGGACTAAATTGAAAGGGATAGCAAATAGTGTCATTGGAGGGAAGTATGAAATTGGCTCTGAGTTGGACTAAAACCTATTATTCTATGTGGTACATTGATGAGTTGAACTATGAATTGTGATTGATTGGGTAAGAATTGAAATCTTGTGGAAATTTGAAGATTTGTTGTTTAGTCAATGTGCATGTCATACTTCGTTTTATCCGATGAGGCACTAGGTGCCAAATACATCGATGAGCGCTAGACACAAACTAATATTTCGTAAGAATAGTTGAGAATTGAGATGTTGTAAGCTAATGCGGTAAGTTGTTGAATCGATTAACAACACTTGCTTAAACAAATCTATAAGACATAATGATGCACTTAGTGAATTATTAAATTTTGGTGAAATCCATGAATGCCTTTTTTATCTTGCTCTTATTAATTATTGAATTATAGAAATACCACTGAGTTGATTACTCAGCCATTGGTTTATTTTCCATACACATTAGGTTTCATCGTGATCCTCTTATTGACGTCAGCATCCAGCCGTAATTCTGGACTCCTCAAAGTTGGTGAAATTATTTGTTAGCTTTATGGCATGTATCTAGGAGAATCCTTTATATTTTACTAATTTGAAGATTAATTTTGGAGGTTGATAAACCTTGTATGAATGTTAATGTTAGGTTGATAATAGTATGAAACATAGGTGTATAAATGAATGTTTTGGCAATATAATGAATCATATTTGTGAGTTTTCATGAATGATAGTTGATGGTACAATGGTATGCTTTGAGCCTAGGGATAGCAAATTTTGATGTATTGATTGAATGGTGCGAATGCATGGAAAAGTAGTTGTGTTCTAATTTGTTGTCTGATGTGTTTTTGGTGCCAAATTAAGGCATGTTGATTTGGTTGTTTATGAAAATGCTTAAATGATGAAATGGTTGCATTTTGGCTAGTTTTGTGAATCTTTTAAGTGTATAATGTCATCTTTTGAATCAAGATTGGTTTGGGCATGAAATGAGCACAAAATGGAAGTTTTAGACCATTTTGGTACTAAAGTATCGATACCTGGTATCGATACTTAACATTTTAGTGCAATTAGATTTTTAAACAAAATGTAAAAATGGTATGGGTACCATTACTATATCAAGGTACCAATGCTTCAAAATGGTATTGATACATTTGGCTTTTGATTAACTATTACAAAAGAAACAGAATTGTAAAATGGTATCTATACTATAAATTGGTATCAATGTATTTACATTAGTATCGATACCTTATGCCAAGTATAGATACTTGTGTTTTAAAGATGAATTTTTCAAACATCGAAGCAAGATTTGGTATTGGTACCTACCAGATGTATCGATGCCTATTCCAAAATTTTGAAAGTTTACAAACTAGCACTATTTCATGTTCGGATCAACAATTAAGTTCCCAGAAGTTCGATTGAATCTCGGATAGTCTCCTCGTTAAATAATTATTATAATTAGGTACTGCTTGATGGTTTATGTAAAGTATTCACTATGTTTTCGGTGTAATTGCCCGACAATGGTTGTAGCATTCTGTAACTCGGACCCGGTGATCGAGTCGAGAGAGGGGTATTACAAAAGGGATGAAATTTTTTAAAAGAAATAATCAATTTACACTTTAATCTAACATATAAAGACTAATTTACCTATTTTTTGAATAGGAAAAACAAAATGCAAGTATTTTTACCTATAAATATTGTTGTAAATGCTTGCCATTGCTTAAAGGTTTGTAATTGATATTGGACATCATAGTTTTTCTTTTTATTTATATCAAGTTAAATGGAAATTAAAATCTTAATTTCTAAATTAGATTCTTTTAATTAAATTACATAAATATTATACTAACAAAATAGTATTACAAGTAATTAAGTATTGCGATTTTAAAAATAAAAAATAAAAAATAATTTTTTAATATATTCATTTCAAAAAATAATTTTATATTAAAAACCACTTAATTTTTTTGACTTTTTTAACATTAATTTTATTAGAGGAGGATAATGTGCTTTAGCGCACTCAAACTCGTGTCCTCTTATACTAACAACAATACCGATATCAATTGAGTTAGACTTAATTAACTTTTACCCATAGAGTAAGTGTAATAAATTATATTTTCTTTTTAAATGAGGAATTTTAACCCATGTAAGGATATCTAAACGTTTAGATTACCAAAACTAAAATTTGTTGTTTTATTATTATTAAATTGTCCTTTTGTTTTTTATAGGTAAAACTATGTGAATAGTCTCTATACTTATTTATTTGTGCAAATTTAGGCCCTCTATTTTTATTTATCAAAATCGATCCCTCTACTTTTTGCTTTTCTCTTTTTTAGTTCTTTGGCCTAACACTTTCCATTATGCCCTTTAAGTTCAATCACATGGTTTTTTCTCTATTTACACGTCATTTTTTTAATGACCAGATAATTACACATTGGAGGTGATATATCACATAATTTCACCTTAACACTTAAAAAAAAGAAGTAAAAGTTGGGGGTATAACGCGCTCAAATTTCCTCGTGACAAAAAGTTCGATTCAGTGGTAAACTTATTAAATCGAACCATTTTAAGATACAAAACAAAGAGATTTTTAGGAATAAGCAAGGTGGCGGATTTAAAATATTTTTAATTTGTTAGTTGTGTTATTGGATTGCATTGATTAGTTAGTATTTAGGAGTTAGAATCTATGGCATATGGACTAGATTGCAACAATAGCAAAATTTGTGGGTCAATGTCTAAATAACGAGAAGTTAGATTTAATCATAAGAAGGACTAGAGTGGTTATTAGACCAAGGATAAGTTAGCAAATTTCCCAATGGGTAAAAGTGGTTGGAGGGAACAGTTATAGGGGTTTCCATTCTCCCGATCATTTTTCAAGTTTCCAACCAAACACATTTCTCAAATTTTGTATTCATTTTCTTCAATATTTGGCTCCATCAATCAATTTCCAGCAAGGTAAATTTATTTTGTTACTAATTTTTATCATTCTTTTTAGTTTTACAAGCTTGAATATCAAATTTTCTTCTTCCATTGTGCATTTCACGTTAGCTTCCATGAAAGGTAGATTTTCAATTCCTGGTGATTTTCAACGAAATGAGGTTAAAGATTTAATGGTTTTGAGATTTTAAATTATTTTAAGCTCTTAGGATTGAAGATCTTTCAAGAATTAAGCATTTTTTTTATTTTAGATATTCATTTTCGTCATTTTTCAATGCTAGAGAGAACTTTGGTTTTGTGTTGTTTTTTAGTTAGTTTCTCAATGGTTTTAATTCTAGAATCATGTGGGAATAGGAATTTTCATATTTATTTGGAATTTAAGTTGAGTTTTGGAGGGTTGTCATTAAACAGTCTAGAGAGAGAAAGTGAGTTGTGTTGAGGTTTTCTTGATTTCTAGAGGAGTTTTGATAAAGTTATAGACTTTGAATCACAGTTGAATCGATAGGAATTAGATTTGGTTAGCTTTGGTTGGGGGTAGAAAGAGTTCTCTTGCGAATATTAGGAAACGAAATGGAATCTCGCTTCATCGAATTGCGTTGCTTCAGTAATTCTAAGTGTTTCAATGGTTGAATTATGATTTTACGAACCCATTTCTACTGTTTTGGTTTGAAAATGAAGTTAATGAGATTGGAGAAAGTTCCAAAGCTAAGGGGAAGGAGAAAGTCTTAGAACTATGGAAGCATGAGTCAATTACACATTTGAGATGTTTTGTTGAGGTTGAGCATGCTTTTGTATGAAACTTAGGAGTACTGATATATGTGAGTGTCAAGGTGATGCTTTCGATGCTTATTATTATTAGTAAATATGCTTAAATTGTTAAAACAGCCTTATTAAACAATCTTGGAATGTGATCAGGTATAGTTGGGATGCTATGGTATAATGAGCTTAATTCTTTTGTGATTATTGTTAGATTAGCTTAATGCGCCCAGGAGTTTTTGGTGTGGTGGGAGGGTTTTCTTGTTAGATCTTATACATGTTCGTGATTGGAGGGTGTTTTAGTGCTATGCACTTGTATGGTGTGTTGGGTTGGAAGTTGTGTTATTACTCACAATGGCGTTTCATTTATGTTATGGCACTCATGTGTAACTTGATGTGTTTAGGAGTATCATGTATCCAAGATTTTCATGCTTGATTAATAAAGGCTACAATCTAACTATGTTATAATAAAATTGAATGTTGTGTATGAGCAAAGTATTTGGTAATAAGTATTAGTTGTCTTTGAAAATTATGAGAATATATGATTCGTGGCGTAAATGATTAAGAAAATTATAAAAATGTTGTAATTTGTGGTCTGAATTCATGTCGTAATGATTATATGTTGTTGAATTTAAGCTTAGTATGCTTTTATTATCTAACATGTTCCGTGCTCAAGTCTCTGTTGATTTGATTCGGATCGTGTGTTGGCTCCACCTCCGAGGAATTTCAGGTGTTCAATTTCCATTTGTAATGTCTCTTTATGTTTTAGTTGTATTGATATTTGGACTTTTTTTTTTGTTAAGTTAATTTTGGTCTTGTGTAGAGCTAACAGAACAGGTAATAAATTTGAGTCTGAGATTGATCTAGAGATAAATTTGACCCAAAGTCTGGAAAAATATAAATTTATAATTAAACCGACATATTAATAATTAATATAAATAAAGAATATGATATTACTTAAAATATAAATAAATAATAATTAGTTATTTTTTGAAAATGTATTCATAAACTAGAGTTGGATGCCTCTACCATTTGGCTCCATTAATTCATTCACAATCGTAATTGTGAAGTGAAGGTATGGTTTTAGTTTTAGGCACCTCTGACTTTAATTAAATTGTCAAAGCTTCCTATAATGTCTCTGTTTGTGGGAGATTTGCTTGTAAATATGTTTGTATTTTTATATGCTACTCATACATTACCAACAGTAGGAAAAGCATATATATATATTTTGGACAAGAGTTTCATTCATAACAAACTTAAATTTCATTTTCCATTACCAGACAACATTTAAAAAAAAAAAAAACCCCAGAAAACCTAGAGCTGGTCCTTCAAAGTAAACCATTAATGCTAATTACCAAGCTTATCAGTAATCCTTAGACTCCTTCGCCAAGCTTATGCTCCTGTTCAGCTTCTCACGCTTGGCTGCAACAACAGGTGACTCCTCCACAATATGCTGGAAGCCACTACCGTTTGGCCCCATTCACAAGCCTCTTTCATCTTCAATGTCAGATTATGGATTGCTCTTTTGCTCGATGCCTGAAGCTTAGGATAGTTCTCGGAATGATTCATCAACACATTTATAACAACATCCTCCGAATATCCCCACACCTCGCTCATGAATACAACTGGCTTGCTGGAAATTTCTCTCACTTTCTCCTACAGAATAGTTAAGAATGCTGTTCTTGGAAGAAAATTTGGCAGAATAATACCTTTAGCTTCCTCCAAAACGAGTATTTCATCCATCAAAAAGTTTGTTGAGAATGATAAGTTATATTGGGAACCTTTCTGAAGATCATCAGAGAAATTGTTGAGCATTTCAGCTAGCCTAGCTGTGCAGTGCATCCTTTTCTCATCCAGATATTCTTCAAATTCTCCGTTAACAAGGATTTTCTGCATCGACTCCTGAGCTGCGCCTATAATCTGAATAAACCCCGTCATTGCCTCCGCTGGGGAAGACGAACACATTGGCATTTTCTTTAGCTCCGAGATGATGTGATTCAATTTTTCAGTAATTTTTCGTACGATCTCTGGCGAACATTTTGATATTATTGTAGCTAGAATTTGAACAAGCTTCTGAGCCAATACTGGTATTCCCACAAAAGAGGATGTGATTGAAACAGCCTTGCTTCTTCGATTCTTGCTTCCTCGTATGACTCATCACCAATACGGTTGCACACATATATATAACCGAGCCCTATGTTAACACCATCGGCTGTAACTTTCTCTAGCAATCCTTAAGGTGATTTATCGGCTTTCGTTACGACAGCAAGTGTATGGACCACCGTCTTGTCTACTTGCCGGGAATTCTAATGGACTCACATGTTGAAAAATCAACAGATGCGGATAAAACATTGACGATAATGCTTTCCTCAGGCTTGATATAGTCCATGATGATATCTCTAATTTGCTCATAGATATTTTCAGGCTGCCCATGAACTGGGACTCTAGTGAAACCAGGTAGATCAACCATTGTTAAATCAGGAACTATATTCTTTTTAACAACCAGGGTCAAGGGATTATTTGAGATACCCTTACCCTGGCCAGCAATCTCATTGGTCGCTTCCACTATAGCATTGGCAATGTCTTCTTCATCCGTGGAGACAGTTCTACCATTGAACTCCAACGAAAACTCCGGTGCCGATGCCTAATGATTTTGAAGCCTCATTATGAGAGGAACTCTAGTGCATATCCCCTGTACCCTGGGAAGGTTAATACCTACAAGAGATTCAAGTACACTGGATTTCCCTGAAGATTGATCACCAACCACAACAATGGTGGATAGTTGAATCCCTCCTTTCATCACCATCAAATTCCTAAGCTTGTCCACGACGTCCAAGAGAGGTCAAATCCGATCATCATGAGAGGAAACAATAGGTGCACTGATAGCTTCCAATTGTTGAGCAGGTATCACAGCAGGAGTGTCTTGAACATCGTCGTTCATGGCTCTGACAACTAAAGCCCTATTGTCTTTGCCTTTTGCAGAAAAACCGATTCTTTTATTCATTTCTTTCGAGTGAATGATCAAAATGATAAAGAGAGTAGAAGTGACAGATGATTGAAAAAAGATAAAAGAATTGTAGTGTACTTATAAGAAGTTCGTTCTAGATTTATTGTAGTAAGAGAGATGAAATAATTTATTTATATATAAACTAGTTTATACACAATATATAAAAAGTACCATTTATACATATTAATAAGAATGCAAATAAAGTTGATATATTATCAGTAGTAAAATTAATATTTTGTAAATGTATAAATATAATTTGTTTTAATTACTGAAAACACTTTCATAATTTTCCTAATTAAAATAGTACTCGATTAACTCGTGACATATTTAATCAGAGATTTAAATAATAGTAATTATCATGGTTATATATGTTACTCAATTTTTACATTCCCTCTAAAGATTAGAGAATGTGATTAGGGTGTCGGTCCAATTTCTATAATTACTAACCATTTGAATTGGTGGAGTATTAGTCCTATTGTAAATTAAAAATTAATTGGGAGGTGATTTGCAAAATTTAGAACTTGCAATAGGCCTGGTTATGGGTTAGGTCGCGTTAATATAAAGCTTTAGACTCGTTTTTAGGTTTAAACTTGGCCCAATTTGAAAAATGATTTTAAAATTTTGTCAAAGTCCAGCCCAGCCTGCGTGGATTAAATTTTTGTATCATTTTTATATAAAAATAAATTTTGAAAACATAATACATCAAATACATTAAAAGCATTAAAATAAATGTTCTTAACAAATTAAAAATACATTAAAAAAACTTTTTATACTTAAATAACACTAGCATAGTTGCAACTTAACAAACAAATGCCTCTAAAATAGTAGTAAAATTAATAATAAAACAAAAGCTATACAACATCTAAACAACAATAACAAAATAGGAGCAATATAATAACAAAATAGCAACAAAACAACATCAAAATGCCAACAAACGACAACAAAATAGTAGTAAACAACAATGAAAAAAATTTAGACAAATTCAGACACCCGAATCTCAAGCCAAAAAATTTACTCAAGACTCGGCCGGTTTAAAAGACGAATCTTTTGTTTTTAAACTTAATTTTCGTACTTACATTTTTACTTAAATTCTTCTATTTTTTCAGACCTTAAGACATATATGAATGACCCAACACATAAAGCACCTTTTAGGAATAAGATACAGGTTCCATTGCCGATTGAGACGCATTACCTTCCAATTTTTAATTTATAACCAAAAGTGAATGACTTGACTTTAATTAGAGATTTTTTATTCCTTATTTTTCCGTCTATATATATATCCTTCACATCCCATCGCAATTCTCACGCTTAATCCCATACGGTTTTTCCTTTTTCTAATTTTGACTGGATCTCATGAAATGTAAAGTTTCTGAAATGGAAGAAGGAGGGAATGGAGAGCTTAGCATCGACACTCTCAACCTTAATGCTCTTCCACAAGATTGTATCGCCACCATCATTTCCTTTACCTCCCCTCGAGATGCCTGTAGATTGTCGATTGTTTCAACTATATTTAAATTGGCTGCTGAATCCGATGCTGTTTGGGAAAGCTTCTTGCCATCTCAATACCAAGCTTTAATTCGCTCGTCTCTCTCTTTCTCTTCCAAGAAAGAGCTTTATCTTAGCCTCTGTGAGAATCCTGTTCTCATTGAAGGTGGACGAAAGGTGATTTCAGTCTCTCTCTCTCTCTCTCTCTCTCTCCTTTACTTTTTTTTTCTTTAAATTACAATGAAATATTCCATAGAATTATTATGTAATTTAATTTCCATTTAAGACGTATAACTTGATAATTTGAAATTTTTAAGAGTGAAATTTAGAGTGAATAAAATTCGATTCAATTTAAAAAAAAATAATTTTAATTTAATCGAGTTAAGTTATTAGAGTTATAAAAATTAATTTTAAATTAATATGTTTAATGTTATTTCTTATCTATATTATTACTTGAATCATTCAATTAAAAATATTTTATAAATAAAGGGATAAATTTCAAATTTATACATAAATTTTGATTTAATGTGCAACTGTATACATGAATTGTAATTTGGTGCAATTATACACGTGAAACTCTAATTATGTTTCAAATATGTACTTGAAACTTTAATTTTGATTAAATCATACACGTTAAAGAAATAAATACATCAACTTATTTTTATATTGAATAAATATAATTATTTTATATATGCAATATATAAACATAAAATGATGTTATATCAATAATTGTGTTAATAGCTTACAGGAATTGGATTAAATCAAAATTTCATGTATAAAATTATACAAAATGAAAGTTCGTGTATATAATTGCACATTAAATCAACTTTTATTTCACTATGATTTTAATTTATATTGAACCAGTTGGGATTTAGTTTCTTTTGCTAATTATAGTATTCTTTTTTTTAATAAGCTTGATAAAATTACATTTTGACATCTCAAAAATGATAAAATTGTAGTTTTACTATAATAAAAATATACAATTGAATTTCGCCCCCTTCCTCCAAAAAATTTTTCTGATTTGGCCCTTGGTTATTGCTTGAATTTTTTTTAGCAATTCCTTTATGTTGTTTTTTTTTTACTTTTAATTCTTTTGTTCTTTGTATATAACAGAGTTTTTGGTTGGAAAAAGTGAGTGGCAAGAAATGTTACATGCTGTCACCCAAAGACCTCTACATTGAATGGGTTAACACCCCAACTTATTGGAGATGGGTGTCTATACCCGAGGCCAGGTCTATCTCTCCTCCTCGTCGTTGGATTCAGGGATTAAAATGAATAGTGTATATTTTGATATTTGAGAATATCTCATATACATTTTCGAGAATTTGGATATTACAAATTTGAATAATATTTAAATTTATTTATTTTACTCATTATTGGTAGTAGATTCAGAATTGACATAGGTATCCATCATTGAATATCTATTATCTGAATTTACTTTATTTAATATTCAAATATCTAAATTTACTATTCATATCAATAATCCAAAATTCCTCTTTCCCTTCACATTCCTTTATCTAGCAACTCATTTTCTATTGTTGCTATCACTTAAAATTTTTTTATATTAAAATAGGTTTGAAGAGGTATCGGAGCTCCTGAGTGTTTGTTGGTTTGAAATCCGTGGAAAGATTAGTATCTCCAGGCTTTCACCCATGACACTCTACAAGGCTTACCTTGTTTTCAAAGTACATGATGTTTATGGGTTTGACCATTATCCTGTGAATCTTAGTGTTGGACTTGTTGGAACTGATGGTAGTATGCGAACTGCGTATTTGGATCCAGAACATGTTCTAACAGAGCAACAATCTACACCAGTTGAAGACGAGATGTTCCCAAAGGCTAGAGTAGACGGGTGGCTAGAGGTTGAGTTGGGTGAGTTCTTCAATGAGGGATGCGTTTGTGATGGGGAATTGGAAATGACTACTATCGAGATAGATGGCGGTAATTGGAAGGGAGGTCTCATTTTCCAGGGGATTGAGATCAGGGCCGTCACGCCTAATCTATGTGACGCAAACTTGGGCTTGGATTCGTGAGTTTATATATATATATATTGATTAAATTATTATTTGTTAGAATACCAATTGAATTACGGATAATAATAAAATTTACAGATTGTCGGCTACTGAATCTGATACTGCTTGGGAAAGCTTGTTGCCATGTCAATACCAGGATTTAGTTCCCACATTGGTCTCTTTCTCTTCCAAGAAAGATATTTATCTTAGTCTAGGCGGAAATCCTGTCCTCATTGAAGGTGGACGGAAGGTAATTTCGTCCTTTCTCTGTCTCTCCTTTAGGTTTTTTCTTCTTTAAATTGTATTGAAAAATTCCTTAGCATTTTTATATAATTTAATTTACATTTAGGACAGATAAGTTAATATTTTTAAATTTTTAACCCAAAAATGAAATTTAGATACATGCTTCATATTCTAAAAGCAAAATTATACAGTAAATATAGAGGTGTTCATAGGTTGGGTCTGGCCGGGTTTAGATCAGGCCTAAGCATGATATTAACATATTTTATATTTGCCCAAGCTCGCCCTGACCCGAAATATGTGTTTAAAATTTTGCCTAAACTCGCTTATAATTGCAAAAGATTAACCCAAGCCTATTTTAGGCCCACTCATATTATTTTTAATTTTTTTAAATATTTATATTATATTATTTTAATGTTTAATAATTTTATAAAATTTTTATTTATTGAATTTCTTTATATACTCATCTTAACATTATTTTTTTAATATGTTTTAAATTAGATAATATATAAAAATAACATAATATAAAATATTATAAACTTAAAAATAAGTCAGGCTGAGTTAGGCTCAGACCTTGAATGTTCAAGACCGAGCTTGAATTATATTTTAAATGGGCCTAACTTTTTTCTTCAACTCATTTTTCGAGTCTAATATTTTTACACAAACCCTCCTAAATTTCGAGTAGGCCTTCAAACCTGAGCAAGTAGCCCGCCCTATGAAAAATCACATATTGCCCTTGTCCAACATTATTACTATTTTGAACTTTGAACTTTTTTTTGAAATATATTATTTGCCTTTCATGATAATATGGTTTGTTTCCTTTATATGTGGAAAAATAGCAACTATTTTATTCTTGTGGTTCTTTTTTCTTTTAATTTTTGAAGGCAAAAAGTGAATTTGGATAAAACAAAGAGTAAATTTAAATAATTAAATTAACAAGATATGTGATTTTTATTTATATGAAAATTATGTTTAATGTTTCCAATTTATATTGAAAATCTTTTTGGAAAAGTAAAATAGGCAAGTAACAAAGGTAGGAAGCTCTTAACTTATCATGCAATGTTTTGGTTGTTTATGTTTTCATTTTCCTTTGCATGTAACTTAATTCTAGCAAATATTGTTGGTATTGATGAAACAGAGTTTTTGGTTGGAAAAAGCGAGTGGCAAGAAATGTTACATGCTATCACCCAAGGAACTCTACATTGAATGGGTTAACACTCCAACGTATTGGAGTTGGGTTCGTATACTCGAGGCCAGGTCTCTCTTTCCTCCTTGCCGTTGGATTTAGGAATGGCAATGAATTTACATTTTGCGACTTCGGATATTATTCGGATCCATTTATTTTAATTATTATTTGAAACAGATTCAAAATGGATATTAATATTGATCATTGAATATTTATTATCTAAATTCGCTTTGTTTTTGTCGATAACATAATCAAATATTTGAATCCACTACTCGTAACATGTAAAACATTTTGATGTTAAAATAGGTTTGAAAAGGTACCGAAACTTATTAGTGTTTGTTGGTTTGAAATCCGCGGCAAGATTAGTGTGTGCATGCTTTCACCCAAGACGCACTACAAGGCTTACCTTGTATACAAAGTACGTAATGTTTACGGGTTTGAATTTTATCCAGTGAAACTTAGTGTTGGAGTTGTTGGCACTGAAGGTAGTAAAAGAGCTGCCTATTTGGAACCAGAAAGAGACCGTATTCCAATAGACCTACAACCGACACCTAATGATGTTCAGTTCCCAAAGGCTAGAGTAGATGGGTGGTTAGAGGTTGAGATGGGTGAGTTCTTCAATGAGGGATGCATGAATGCTGGGGAATTGGAAATGAGTGCTTTGGAGATTGAGGGCGGTAACTGGAAAGGTGGTCTCATTTTCCAGGGAATTGAGATCAGGGCCATCGCCTAATTTATGTGCATCGGATTTGAGCTCCGACTTGTGACTCATAAGTTTATTTTTATTTTGTTTTCAAACCTTTTAAGAGTTGGATTTGTGATTAAATAGGTGAGTCTTTCAGTTGATTCAAACCGGTTCATGTAAATAATGAAAAAGTCTTATGAAATAAATATTATTAATTTATATTTATTTTTGTTGATGTTTTATATTGTGACCTTTTATAAATTTTTTATCGAGTTATTTTCAGTTTCATTATAACATTTCAATAAAATGACTTTTGTTGTTGTGTTTGCTATTATCAACCTGCTACCTGGTTATTCGACTGGGACTAACCCATAAGCCTACATAGTTCACACGTGATAAGTTCACATCCTCACATGAACTCGCACGGGTTGGATTCGCACCATCATGCAGGTGAATCCGTACATTGTGAACACGTGTTAATCTTATAATAGGGCATGTGTTGGTATGCATGGGGGCCTACCTAGGATGTCATCCAAGAATAGGGACCGTGTAATATAAATAGAGAATTTAAACCCCTTTAAAAGATGGACACAAAAAAATATTCAACAACTTTAATATAGTATAATATATATATATAACTACAAAAGTTATGTTTGATTTCATTTGTGGATTAATCTTATTTGATATTAGTGGCTTGTTAATGTTAGATCCATACACCTAATTTGTTAACTTTTATCTAATTGTTCCATTATATATTCGATAATGAAAAATGATCATCACTCCTCTAAATAATGACTAAATCATTTTTCAAAGATAAATGACCCATGTGCATATTCTATTTTCATAAATCATATAATGTCATTGAGAGGATATTATTAACTTTTTATATAAGCTACGATTCCACCATATGTAAGTGAAACTACATCATGTACAAGTTACATACCCAATATACCAATGTTTTTTCTTACTTCTTCGAGACACATAGGTTTTTAGTGTATCAAAGCATTTAAGTCATACATACATAATCCTTCACTTACAAAGGATCAAGGTAAGTACTCAATAAACGTAGTAAATTAATCCATGAACAGGTATAAAATTGATTCATATTGAGTTCAATCCAATATATTATTAATCTAGACTAAATCAAATCTAATATTTTTTATATATTTTAAATAGTCAATTCTTGTAGCCATAAAAAGTTGTGTGAAGTTTAGTCTTCAAAAATTGTACAAACTAAATTAGTTTGTTTCTTTCTTGTTACAATTATTTGAGGTTATATTTTAGTTATTAGACAACAATCATTTTAATTTTTACTTAAAATGAATTACTTAACATGAAAAAGGTGGAGTCCAAATTTAACCTACACTCAATTCACATTTCAATCAAATAATAAACAAATGATTAACCCAATCCCGCTCCAAAGAGAGAATTACTTAAATATGTAACACTCCAAAATTTTCGATATATTTGGTACTAATTCGTGATTGGGATTTGTTAACATTTGAAGAATATGGAATTGAGTCGAATAAAAATAATACTTAAGGAATAAAATTTATATTAGAGATGGAAATTAATGAAAATTTTGTGAAAGTGAAAAAAGGACCAAATTGAAATTTTTGAAAAGGTTGACAAATATACAATTTGAAAAAAGAAAGAAAGAGAAAATGTGAGTTATTAACGGTTATTTGACAAGAGAACGACTTGGAAAATGAAAAGATACGATGAAAATCATTTTCGGACTAAATTGGAAAATATTTGAAAGTACGTGGATTAATTTGTGATTTTACCATTTTTAACGTGAAACGTGTATTTTTTACCACCCATGGACTTATATTAGAAATTAAATGTGATTGATGAATTTTGAGTTTGATCGGTACCTATATGATGTGAAGAAAGTCTAATAAGGTAAAAAGGGGTTATTGTTCAATTTTTCTATAAAAAAGCATTTTGGTTATTTCACTTGAATCTTATATTGGAAATATTATTTTGATGAGATATTGTATGTTTTAGATGAATGTGATCCATTGGATGTGATTAATGAAAAAGGGTCAAATATGGAGCATACATTTAATTTTAGTGAACTTTGATTTTTTTTACCACCCATTTTTTTTTTCAAAATGAGAAAAAAAAAAGGGAAAAGAGAGCATTTTTGCTCAGATTTTCTTGAGCTCAAATCATCATAGGCTCAAATTTGATAACATCATACAATTAACAACTAGAGAAGAAATGAATGCTAGCACTAAGTCATACCCCCAAATGTGATAGAAACCAAAATCATGTAAGTGATCACAGAATAGATTTGTGGGCTTCTATTCCCATATTATTGTGACATCGAGACATCTGATTTTCATCCATTGTTGCATATTGAGTCACATGTACTTCTTCTAATCTTAATAAGGAGACAACCGTTTAAAATTTTAGAATTTGGGTTAGAGATTTATAAGTATGTAGATAATTTATAATATAAATGATTTTTTTTAGTTTTATATGAGAAATAAACAAGTGAGATAAACTATTTAAATGGATCTCGACACCATGAATTTTTAGTTCTGTTTAATTTTTTAAAATATTTTCTATTAGGATTTTTAAATTAATCTTGACCCTCAAGGGCATCAAAGTCCGTTTTAATTTTCCATTTCTCTAATTGTTTTTTTTTAAGATTTTCCAAAATCTAAATGGACATTGACAACTAAAGGTATTGAAATGCATTTAAATTTTAAGGAAATCATGATTTCGACACCTTGAGATTAGAGAGGGGACTCTAGAAAGAATATGGGCATTAAAAGGTGTCCAGGTTCCTTTTGATGTCTAGATTCCTTCCATAATCTCCTCCTTAATCCCGGAGGGCTCAAGAAACTTGGCCAGTCACAAAAAATAAAGAACCTTAACACTCATAATGTCAAGTTATCTTTAAAAAACATATACTTTTAGTAGAGCTGAGAAAATAAGCTTGAGCTTGAAAGCCCGCTCGTGCCGGTCTAAGACCGTAACAATCTGTGTTCAAGAAAATCCGGACCTATAATGACCTGAGCTCAAAAAAATCTAAATTCGAGAAAAATCTAAACCCAAGAAAGCTTGAGCTCGAGTTAATTTGAGCCCAAGATCGACTTGGGCTTGAGATCAATCCAAGCTCATGTTTGTGATAGTTTTGATCTAAAACTTGAAAAAGTCCAAATTTATAACGAAACAGACATTAATAATCAATATAATTATATGATAATATTTAAATAAAAATAAAATGTAAATTGTTAAGTATTTGATTTATGTAAATATATTGTAAATAGTATATAATTATATTAAACTTTAAAAGTAACAATAAATCTATAACACCCCTTGTCTGACCCGATCATCAGGTCCGAGCTACAGGATGTCACATTTGTTGCTGAAGCAACTATAAACATTTAACATTCAAATCACAACGCAATACATGCAAACATAAACATTTTAAACCATAGTCATGATACACCACCTTTCTCGAGTCTTATACAAACCTACATATGCTCTAAAGTTGGCCTGAAATGGAACAATGACCAATTTTTAAAAGCCTTAAATCTTTAGGTCGACGTCGTGACGTGAGGGATTTCCTTTTCGCGACGTGACATACTAACTTGGCCTTGTTGTGACAACGGGGTTCCTCATCACGTCGTAGCCTGAAGTCCAGAGCTCGTCGCGACAACCATCGCCCGACATCGCGACGTGGACTCTGTTTTTGGTACATCTTTTACCATTTGGTACTTATTCTATGTCAACCTAACCAATTTCACATTTGGTGCATGTTTGCCAAACTTTTCTCATAAAAAATATACCAAAACACATTCCAACATTTCATTTAATCATTATAAATCAACCAATCCAAAGGCATAATTTGGCATCAAAACATATCAGTTAAACTTAATCAACTTTAACTTAATCAACCATTCACCTAGCCATCCAATGCCATCATTTTTACCATATTATTTCATACTTAAACATACCATTTTAATGCCATTCACAAATCCATAACATGTTACCAAACATACATATACATGTTGGCATTAACCTTCCTAAATATCAAACATTAGATAAGATTCGAACTACTTTCCAAGCTAACACATATGAACATCTATGTACATGCCACATAACCGAACTTTAAAACGTTTGAAAGACGACCGAATCAAAAATGGAATAGTGTGAGCTTCCACTTTGATCCGACTTAACTTAACTAGTCAAATCAACAAACAAGTCGAATTTGTAAGGACTAATCAATAATTTTATCTTTTCCTCGGTTATTTTTGGTTTGGCTCAATTCTTGATCTAAACAATAATTCAATTCAATTTATCAATTCCCAAAAATTTTATAAAATCCTACCGAATGCATGAATCAATCCAATTTCATTTTTCAAATGTCTCTAAAGTTTTACATTTTATTCAATTTAGCCCCTAAAATTGAAAATGTAATATCTTTCAAATTTGAGCTTTGATTTCGAAACCGATCTCAATTATATCCTTCTATAATCCTATATTATGTATAATTACAAAAATTTCACATCAATTTTGAAATCTATACACTTTAGTTCTTATGTTCAATAACTAGCAATTATAATTTACAATCTAATCTTTTTCACTTCTAAACTTAAAATCTAACAATTTAATATCAATTGCTTCAAGAATTTATCAATAGAAACTTTTATAAACTTTAACAATTTTACAAATTGGTACATGAACTGGCTAAATCAAGTTCCCATTACCTCAAAAATATAAAAATTACAAGAAAATGATTAAATTGAACTCGCCTATTAATAATCAAAAGTTTGAGCTTACCTAACCCTATTTTTTTCTCTCGTTTGCTCGTGAAGAAGAAGAAGAAGAAGAAGAAGAAGAAGAAGAAGATGAAAATGTTAAACATAATTAACTTTTGTATTTTATACTTTATTGACCTTTAATTAAACATAATTAACTAATCAAACCTTAATTAAGTTAATGTTAAACATAATTAACAATTTTGGTGGATTCCAATGAATATCCGCCTCGATTGTCACATTAAAAAGGGGCTAATTTTTCCTTGGGTCCTTCAGCTATTGAAAAATCTATAGCGATAAACTTTTACAACTTTGACAATTTAGTCTTTGTACCTTAATTAACTATCCATTTGACAAAATTAAGGGACCAAACTTTAATTAACCTTTACATTAACCTTGTAAATATTAAATAATAATATTTAAGGACTCAAACATCGAAAATGGAGTTCCAAAACCACCATTTTCTAACACCACTAAAAAATAAACCGTATATTCAATTATAAATTAAACAAATTCTAAAAACATTCACTATTAATATAAAATAATTTTAATGTAAATTTTTTTTCAATTGAATGCATTTTTTATCGGTTTAATTGATTTTTTAATTATTTTACTCAAGACTTTTTTATTCTTAAGCATGTAAAAAATATTTTTTTAATATTTAAAATTTAATAATAAAATAAAAATTATTCAAATATAATTTTAGTAATTTAATGAATAATAAAGATTGTTTTTTTGTCAATTTAAAAATTTCTCCGAACTCATGCCGTATATATTCTAGATAATAATTCAAACAAATAAAATTTATATACATATCATATAACCATAAATATTACATACAACTAAACAAAAAAAATATTTATATAAATTCATATAAATAACATCATATAATAATATTAATTATATTTATAAAATTCTTATATGTATTATATAATCATAAACATTATATATTTTTAATTATGTTATATACAAAATTTCTATTAAAACAAAACATCTATATAAAAATTTTGTTTTATATTATGATTACGTAAACGTAAAATGGATTATTTTGTTCGAAATATAATTTATAAAACATCAAAATTATGTGAATCTGTTTAAATTACTCCGACTTGAACCAATTCGAATTCGAGAAATTCTCAACCCAAAAAATTTTAAATTCAAAAGAACTGAATCTAAACTAATCCGAACCTAAAAGTAATTTAAACCCGAACCCAAACGTTGGTAATGGGACCATGGTCCATTGTCACGTCTTACCTTTTCATTCTTTTAAAATATAATTACTAAGTCCTTTGGAGTTTTTTATATTAATATTCAAAATTCATGGTATAATTTGGTTCTACTCGATTTTATTTTTGGTTTTCTATATAAATTTTTAAATTTATTTTTATAAAATAAATTTTGTTTTATGATTTTTTTAATATTATTTGATAAAATTTTTAAAAAATTATAAATATTTTTAAAATACAATAATTTTTCAAGATCTTTTAATTTTTTTACTATTTTAAATATAAAACATTTATTTTTATGTTATAAAAAATTAAAAAAATTAAATTTGATTTGGTTTCGAGTAATTGAGGTTTTTAAATTTGCATTTCATAAGCCGTCCAAATACTTTGATTTGAATTGTTTTTCAGTTTTTCTTGTTAGAACTGTTTATAGTTATCCTTCTTAACAATGCCATCTCAAGGTTTAAGTTTACGTTCTCTTATTAAAAATGTAATGTGTCCTACCATTGCACTAACGCTTATCATATATTAAGCATTTTATTGAGTTTGTATCATGTGTCAACCAAAATCAACTTAGGGTGGGTTTGAATAGGCGGTGTAATGCGTTTAGCTTATTTTTTTTGTTTCATGCTACAATATTGTTATCGTATTTAATCTCTCTGTCACCGCTATTTTTACACTAACCGTAGATAAACGCACCGCCTATCCAAATTCACCCTTGGTTGACATTATTTTTTTATAAAGCAGAAAATATTAATACGAGAATATTTTTATTTTTTATATTTTAATAAAATAATGGGTAATCTACATTTTAAAAATTTAACTTAACTGATTTTGGTCAAGTCAATGACTTAATCGCTAAGCTCAGTGCCTCCCCCTTCCCTATTTTTCTACGTCTATATATATAATATACTTGGTATCTCGGTGACTACAAATCGATTTTTCTGATCTAATGAAAACCGAGGTTTCTGGAATGGAAGAAAGAAAAGTAAAGGGAGAGGTTATGTGCGGCACTCTCGACCTGACTGCTCTCCCACTAGATTGTGTCACCCTCATTATTTCCTTGACCTCCCCTCGAGATGCCTGTAGATTGTCGCTTGTTTCAACTGCTTTTAATTCGGCTGCTGAATCCGATGCTGTTTGGGAAAGCTTCTTGCCATCCCAATACCAGGAATTAATTCCCTCATCGCTCTCTTTCTCGTCCAAGAAACAACTTTATCTTAGCCTCTGTGAAAATCCCCTTCTCATTGAAGCTGGACGAAAGGTAATTTCATCCTTTCTCTTTCAAGTTATATAATTTAATGTCCATTTAGGGTTTTGCAGGTTAAAAATCTGAAAATCTAAGAGTCATATTTAGCTTTTGGATGCTTCATTTTCTGAAAGCAAAATCATTGTAATTCTATTAATATCACATGTTTTGTCCAATCATATTATTATTTTGAATTTTAAGTTCTTGAAATATTATTTTCCTTTGATCTGAATATGGCTTGTTTCCCTTACATGGGAAAGTCAGCAAGGAATTTTATCTGGTTATTCTTTTTCTTTTTTCTTTTGATTTTTGAAGGCAAAAACTGTATTGGGATAAAACAAGAACAAATTTAAATAATTGAATTATTAAGATATATTATTTTAATTTATATGGAAACTTTGTCTAATATTTCCCTTATATGTCTAATTTTATCTAATCGTGTTTGTTGTTCGGATTTGCATAATTCACCAAAAAAAAAAAAGCAACTAACAGAAGTAAGAAGCTTAGAAAGTACTTTGGAGAAGCTTTTGACATATTAATTACGAGCTATGCCATTGTTGCTGGAATCTTTTTCTTAACAATTCCTATGTGTTGTTTATATCTATTTTTAATTCTTTTGTTCTTTACATATAACTTAGTTGGTATTGATGAAACAGAGTTTTTGGCTCGAAAGAGTGAGTGGGAAGAAATGTTACATGCTGTCACCCAGGGACCTCTCCATTATATGGAGTGACACCCCAGATTATTGGAGATGGGTGTCTATACCCGAGGCCAGGTTTTTCTCTCCTCCTTGCCATGCTGGTTGGGTGTAAATGATAACAATAGGATGCTTATCCATCTTTTAAATTCAAAATAATTGAAAATCTTTTAAGAGAAAATACTTGCTTATTCATCTTTGATGGATACCTGTGTTTGAATAAGAGAACTTCTCTTTGGCAATTCATTTTCCATTGTTGTTAAAATAGGTTTGACGAGGTAGCAGAGCTTCTGCACGTTTGCTGGTTTGAAATCCGTGGAAGGATTAGTATCTCCATGCTTTCACCCATGACGCACTACAAGGCTTACCTTGTTTTCCAAGCAGATAATGTTTATGGGTTTGACTATCATCCAGTGAATCTTAGTGTTGGAGTTGTTGGCACTGAAGGTAGCAAGAGAAGTGCCTATTTGCAACCAAAAAAAGGACGGAGACGGCTATATTCGCAGATAAGAGAGGAACAACCTACACCGGGTGATGATGTTCAGTTCCCAAAGGCTAGAGTAGACAGGTGGTTAGAGGTTGAGATGGGTGAGTTCTTCAATGAGGGATGCGTTGATGATGGGGAACTGGAAATGAGTGCAGTGGAGATTGAGGGCGGTAACTGGAAAGGTAGCCTCATTTTCCAGGGGATTGAGATCAGGGCCATCACACCTAATTGATATGCCTAGGACTTGGCTCAGACACAGTGAATTATAAGTGTATGTTTAAGATAAATAAAATTGGTGAGACTTCTTGTTTACTGTTTCAGATGGCTTAGTTTACTTTTTCTGATATTTAGAAACAGAGGAAGAAGGAACATAGCTCCCTACAATATCGTATCATAGTTTACTTTTCTGATATTTAGAGCGATGCTCTCTTTAGTAAATGAAGAACAATATTGCTAGCAAATAAATTAATTGTTGAGTAATTCAACGCAAGTAAAAATTACATTTGAAAAGAAAAAATACTTTGAAACATGAATTATTTGAAATTTCACCCATATATATATTTAAACGTAAATTAGAATTTTAAATTATTTTTTTCGAAATTTAGGAAAATAAATTTGACGGTCGAAATATATATTATGTGAAACAATTCAACGTTTATATATGGTGTTATATGTATATTCTCATTATAACAATATTCTTATTAGAAGTGAGCAAAACTCGATTCGACTCGAAAAAAGTAAAAAAATTTTGAATTTCGAGTTAAACGAATCGAGTTATTCAAGTCAACTCGAATTTTTTTTTCAAATTTCAAGTCGAATAACTCGAATAATTCGAATAAATCGAATATCAAACTCTAATATTTTACATTTTTACCCCAAACTCTTAAATCTTTTTTTTCCCTCAAAACTTTTACTCCTTTCCACTTTCCTCCAAAACTTTTACTCTCCTTCCATCCCAACCTCCCATCTACCCAATACCCATTTCCCACCAAAATTTTACTTTTTCATTTACTTTTCTTCAAAATTTTACTCTAAAAAACAGTCAAAACTTTTTATTTTTCTCGAAATTTTTTACTCTATCCCACTTTCCCCCTAAAACTTTTACTCCCTTCCCATCTCACCTCTCATCTTCCCTAAACCCTCCAAAATTTTACTCTCCCTATTTATTTTCCCTCAAACTTTTACTCTCAAAAACTTTTTATTTTCCCCCTAAACTTTTACTTCTCACCCTTTACTCCCAAAAAAAATTAAAATTATCCAAAAAAATCCCTAAACATAAATAGTAATAATTTTTTTTATATCTACTATTTATATTATTAAATTAAATTTCACATTTTATATTATTTATATAATTGAATTGATTAGTCATATTGAATATTTATATTAAAATTGAATTATTAATGATACTATAAAATATTCGTGTTAAAATTTTATATTGGTATCAATTTCACATTTTATCTTTAATAGCTTTTATTAAAAAAATCACATTTTTAAATTTAATATATTTTTTAATTTCAAAATACATAGTGACAATAATTTGAAGATAATTGAAACAACTAAGCAAGCAAAGAAGCTAACCTGTATATAAAAGATTAATAAACAAATTATGAGGTGATGAAAGTTAATAAAGAATTTGATTACAGTGGACAAATTTTATTACGGTGGGTGACAGTGGTTACAAGGACCCAAAATTATTTTTTAAAATTTAACTCGAACAAATATATTCGATTCGAATTCCATCTTACTCGACACGATTCGAGAAAATTTCAAACCAAATTAAGATGATAAAATATGATTCGTCAACTTGATTAACTCGAAATTTTTTCATTCGATTCGATCGAACGCTCACCCCTAATTCTTATTACTTATATGTTATAGAATTAATAAATTTATTTGTGTCATTTTTATGTTTTAGTCAATATTTTACTCTTTATATATTTAATATTAGTTTTCATATTCATGCGATGCACGGATAAATAATGTATTATCCAAAATATATTTTTATATTAATATAAAAAATTAAGAATGTATTATAATAAAATAAATTTATTTTCACATTTTTATGTACAAATAAAGTTTAAAAATGTCTTCAATTACTATAATATTCATATTATTATCCAATTTTTTGGGTATTGAGCTTATTCTATAAAAAAAATGAACATGAAGTTCATTTCAAAGTTAATTTTAAATAGTAAATCAAATATTAATATAAGAGTTTGTAAATATAATTTTATTCAACTGTTGTAAAATGAGTCAAATAAAGTATTAGAAATTAGTTTAAAGTATGATATTTGGAGTAATCAAGATAATATTAATAGGGATTTTATTTCTTAGTATTATATTTGGGGTATTCCAAAGGTTAATTGTTTGGTTAATTAAATCGAACTAGTATTAATAAAATTAATCGAATTTTTTAATTCTTTAACGGTTAATCGAATTAAAATTTTTTTCAAAAAAATTTAACTGAACTGAAATTTATCTGCTTTTACTTTCAAAAAAAATTAACTGAACTGAAAAATCATCATTTCAGATTCTGGGTTATGGCCACAGCTCTGCCATCTACGGTATGGCACGCAACAAAGTTTCAGCCGCAACCTCCGCTTCTTCAGCGTCGGCGCCCCTTATTAGTCCAATCCTTTAGGCGGAGCGACTTCGACACCTTCACTCGCCGCATGGCTTCTGGTGAGGCCTTGAAGGACGCCTGGCGAACCGCCAACGACGGCTTCGAGCAATTCGTCTTTGAAGCTAAAAAGACCGCTGAACGCTTAGACCGCCAGTACTCCGTTTCCCGCCGGCTCTCCTCCGCCGCCCAATCCGCTGCGGACCGTGCTCGTGAGATTGACCGGGAGTTCGAGATTGGACTCCGTTGGCGGACTTTTTCTATGGATTTTAGTAGAAATTGGCCTAGGGTTGGTGTTCTTATTTTTTCGTATTTATTTTTGATTTGGAACTTATATGCTTACATATTTCTGGGGTTCTATTGATATGGTTGCAGTACAGGAAGCAGCTAAATGATTTCTTGGATACTCCATGGGGAAGAAGTTTTGCTGTAAGTAACATTAGGCCCAGTATCAATGACTTGCTTTCATTGGTAATTATAAAAATAAAATTTGTCATAAAGCAAAAGAAGTAAAATGCAAATGTTCTAACTTGATTAAAAATACTTACTTTACTTTGATTCAAAGTTTAATTCAATGATTATTTTTTTATTTAAACCTAAACTCGTGCATTTTACTCTCTAGGAAAAAAAAATAATTTTTCAAAAATTTTGCAACTTACACTTCTAAATGCTGGATTTGCCTTTTGAAAGAAAAAGTAATGCCGAAGAGTAAGCAGCAGAAGTAACAGTTAGACAAAAGTATTAAATGCTTGTCTTTCGATTTGCTTTTGATGCTAGCCTTACTGACACTCTCCAACACATAAATATGGGGATATGGTCTTCAAAAATCCTCCAAATAGATGAAAAAACATGGAAACCATGCTCGTCTCTAGCACTCACATTGAAGTCCGCGTAACATAGATGCTAACAATACCTTATGTTCATATGTCCCCCGTTCTCCCTGTCTCTTCCGTTTATCTGGTTTAAAAATGATTATATTGTGAAAGAAGTTATTAGCATGGGTTGCTGCAGGTGGGGGGTTGTTAAGTAATTGGTGACGTTCAAAACTCTTGTGACAATAGTTTAATTTGCAAATATTCAATATCACGTATTTGTGGTCTGTAACTAATTTAGGAGGACGGGTCATTTATGTATGTTAAGTCGTGGATATTCAACATCAGTTATATTTGGTGTTTATGGTGCCTTTTATGGAAGTTGAGCTTCAACACCTATTACAAGTTAGCTTTAGATTGAAAATTTAATATGCCTGAGTTGTTTGTTGCTTTCATTCTGGGAGTCAATATGATAGGCCTATTGTTCTCAAGTGTTCTATATATGGACCACACTTAAGGGAGAGTGTTATGTGGTTTTACATGTCATGTCAACTCACTATTTGTTTGTGTACTGATCTTAAATTCAAGTTGGTTAACTTATTATGAATTGGTTCAGGTATGATGCTTATGACTCATTCGTAAATATCTTTTGCCTAGAAATATAATCTTTTCAAAGTGTTTATTTTTCAATGCAGAGAAAATTAGTCAAATTTCTATGGAGAGTTTTTATCATAAGCAAGATACATTGTGCTTGGTATAGATCAAATGGTTAATAGAAATTTTTTATCTGCTTGCAGACAATTTTCTTCCTTTGGTTTGCATTATCTGGTTGGATGTTTCGATGCTTAATATTTGCCACATGGATACTACCATTTGCTGGACCTCTTCTCATTGGGACTGTTGCCAATAATCTTGTTATTAAGGTATCACTTACTGCTCTAAGATGGCGTATGTAATGCAAGACATAAGGGATGACTTCTGCAACATGCGTTCATCTTTTCCATAACATGATTTAATTTGTTTAGTTTTTTATCACTTGTTTTGTACTTGTAAAAGGCGACACTGGGTAAGCTTTTTCCATAACATGTGGAATCGTATGATCAAAATTAAAGTGTATTTCCTGCATGTGATTCTTTAATTCTACTTCAGTAATACTGAACAAATATTTACATGCCATTCTGATGATTACGGTTTAAGCTGCTTTAGTGTGGTTATTTTGGTGCAGAATGGTGACAACGAATGTTCAGAGCTTCTAACATTTCTTTCCTTCTTGTTAACTATGAATTTACTAATATGAATTACGGACTACAATTTAGACAGACTAGCATATATAGTTTTAAATGCCATACTATAGTAATAGTTGATTCAATCTAATACCGATGTAAGATAATAATTAAGAACATCCTTAAAATGTAGGAAGGTCTTCCTTCAAATAATTATTGCTAGCGTGGTTTCGGCAGGAGTCATATGAAAAGAAAATGGAGTCCATTTATTCTCTCAAATTCACTCCAAAAACATTTTAAAATTATTTTATTGTGCTTGTGGCTTGGTATATATCAATGTGCTTTGGCGTTGTCTATGTTATGAAATCCATGTATTACCTTCATCAATTTCTATTTAGTTGTAAAACTGTACTTAAAATTCGTTACATGTTAAAATTGGACAGGGTGCTTGTCCAGCTTGTAAGAGACAGTTTGTTGGCTATAAAAACCAAATAGTACGTTGTGTGAGCTGTGGAAACATTGTATGGCAACCCGAAGGAGACTTCTTTCGCAGAGATAGCAAGGGCACCAATTCAAGAAAGTCAGAGCCTGACATTATCGACATTGAATTTGAGGAGAAATGACAAGATGTTCTCAAATCATACAAGTGATCCATCACTTTTTCTGGAGTCAAACGAGACTGAAAGGCAGTTCTTGCTCACTTCTTTCGAGGTTTGGTTTCTTTGAAAATCTCGTGTTGCCATTGGTACCTGTCTGTAGTGTATAGCATGATTCTCAGTTTTAGTCTCTTTATATACAAGGAAACTTAAAGAAAGAGGACGCTAATATTTTTCTTATAGAAAATGTTTCATTTCATAAGGTATAGGTTGTAGTTTGAACTCCGATGTCTTAAACCATCACAATGCTCTATGTTTGTAGAATAATTTTTGCTTATATATTTGTGTGAAGTGGGAAGAACAAGTAGCAGAATTTGATATGTGATAAAAGAAGTGGTCTTGTTTAAATGTAAATTAAAATGGTTCATCCATTTATTTTAGGGGTAGGAAGAGTTGGATTTCAGTAAAATTGGTGTTCAATCTGTGCTGATCTCTTCCATTCTGTTTCAGTCCTAAATCAGTGCCAAATAATTTAAGTTTCTTTCATGTCAAAATTTTGGTGTGTTTCGATGTGTTTAGGTCCATTTTTATCAATACCAGTCTGGATCAGTGTGTACTGGCAATGTATTTTTTTAATAATATTTTTATGTTTTTGTAAAATTATTTAGATATTTTTTTATTGAATTAATATTTGGTACACTCACAGGGTGTTTTTTTTTTATTTCACAAGAAACTTTAAAAAATTATCATGTCTCTTTTTTTTAATATTAAAGTTTAATTTTAAAAAAAAAAAAAAGACGAATGACAATTTTTAAGTTTACTTGTGAAATAAAAATAGTACACTCTCAGTATATCAAATACTAACTTTTTTTTATATTATTTTTAAAAATAGGACCAAATTAATAGAATGTGTAAATATTAGAATGCTAAGTTTATTATTATTTCAATAAAAATAGACATTAGACTTACTTAAGGGTAAGATGACCAAAAGAATCAAATTTCAAAAATATTAGTGACCAAATTGAAAATTTTTATAGTTGGATTAAAATAATATTATTGTTTGAAAGCTAATTTTTTTTTTGAAGGGAGCTAAAATGTTATTATATCATAGAAAATAATGCTATATTGCATAATATTTAAATATATAATAAAATTATATTAGTATTGTGCATAAGTATACATATTTAAATAGCTAATGATATTGTAATATATAATATGATAGGTTAATATTTGGTATAGTATTAGGGAATTTATTTTACTTTACAAGTAGTTTTACAAAAAACTATCATTTATCTTTTTTTAAATATTTTATTATACCTTATGTGACACCTATTAACTTTGATTGTGGAGTTTAAAAACTCTACTTGCAATGTGCCAAATATTTTCTTTAATATGTTTAATGATATTATAATATGTTTAATATCAGTTACGAATTAAATATATCATTAATTGAAATGGATTGTTATCTTATCAGAGTTTTGAATCTTCTAATCAACAATATAATTTAATAGTTCACTTTAAGTAGAAGTGTTCATGAGTTTGACTTAAATATGATATTAACAAATTTTATATTTATCTAAGTTTAACTCGACTTGAAATATGGATTTAAAATTGTCTAAGTTCGTCTATATTTGTAAATGTTTGACTTAAGTTCATTTTAGGTTTACTTATATTTTTTGAAATTTAAAAAAAAATATTATTTTTATTTAATATTCAATATTTTTATATATTAAAATTTTATATATAATTATCTTACTTTTTTTTAATATTTACATTATAATATTATATATGAGTTAGTATTTGGTACACTAATAAAACTTCACTCGTAGTGTACCAATTATTTTCTCATTATATATTACTATACATTTAATTTTTAGACACTGAAATTTATTGAGAACTTTCAAAAAGAAAGGAAAATAAATTATACAAATAATCACTTAATTATAAAAAGAAAAAATAATAATTTTTGACATTAAAAAAAAGTTTGCAATTTAAACATCCACGTTACCTAGTTTGACCGTTTTGGTTCTTCTCGTAGCAATTAAAAAAGTCAATATAATAACCAGTTTCTCCCACAACATATGATATTAATTTAGTTATAATTTTAAAAGATTAAACCTTAAAATTTACAAATAATCTCAATTTCATCCTAATTTAAAAAAAATCAACGAAATATATAAAAATACATAAATATTTTTAAGAAAAAATAAATAAATTCAACGCCATTCAGCTCTCTAAAATTCTGAGTATGTCTTGTTTAGGGAAGTTGTCCCTTTTTTTTCCTTTTTAGAGAATTATTTTGGGGTTTTAATTTCATTAGAGAATTCTCTATAACTTTTACTTTTAACAATCTTCCACAATGTATAAGGCAATTCAGACATGCTTAGTAAATTTTTTTTTTCTTTCCATAGCCTCTACAACCAAGGAAGGGAGGGAGGTGGGAGATTTTTATTTTATATAATAATTAATATTAATAATATAAATATAAATATTAAATTTATTATTATTATAAATATTTTCTTTTTAGGTGGGGATTTCTATCAATATCAATATAAGTTTGATGTACTTCAAGACTCTAAAATTAATTAGAAGTAGAGTTTATTTCATTTATATGTTTTGTCTATAAATATAGATTTTGGTTGTAATGAGGATAAGAGAAATGGTTGAATGCTCTAGTATGATTTAGATATAGTTGACATGTCAATAAAAACTGTTAGTAGTATCGTGTCTATTTCGTGTACGAGATTAATTAAGTATGAGATGTGTATAATATGGAGATTGATATTGCACTTTGTGCTTATTTGGTGTAGTGGAGGTTAATGCCAAGTTTGTAATGATATGTGCTATCGGGTGAAAGATTCTATGATTCGATCGGTGTGGTGTAATTTTGTATTGTACGTGCTATATGGTGTGGTGGTTTGATTGTTTTCTATATTCGATTTTCGAATTAATTACAGCAAATAAATGAGTAAAGATAATGTTCATCGATGAACTTATACAAATTGCTAACTGAAGGGACATAGATATGTTTAAAAGACGTGTTGAACGAGCTTGAAGATTAAGATAATGTTCATCGATATGAGTGAATTTCAATGTACTTGGAAACATTTCACTGCACCTGTGAATCACAAAGGACTTTATTAGCTTCCAAGATATCATGTAGCATAGCTGACATGGTATGTTTATCTGATTGTATGTCCCTACTTAACATTTCAGATATTAACACATGCCTACACAATAAAGTGAAAAGGATTATTCTCCTGAGCATTTAAACAAGAACTGATGCAAACTAATTATAACGGTGATTTGGGGCTGAAATACTTTCCCATCACTCTCGAATCTAATAGCTTCAAGGCTTCCTCAGATTTAATGCAATTAGGTTTTTTGTATTGGCTCAATGAAGTTCCTCTGGACACAAAATAATCCATTAGTGCCTCAAAACTTCCTTGCTTTACCACCCTAATCTCTAGAGCTGCAATTATGCTCCTTTTCCTATAGATTTTATATGTATAATGCAATGACTCTTCCATTCTAGAGCAACACTCTACCATTATCTTTGGGTCAAGCTCTTTGCAATGCTTCCCTTCTTTTCCCTTGATCTCCCAAAATAAGACATAGTGACCTGGTGCTGAAGAAGTATCAACATAGCTAGTGTACTCCGTCAAGATGAATCCGAGTGGATCGAGAAGAGCCTTTGCTTCTGTCACAGCCTTGAAAAGGTCTGTTTCGCTTGTTTTTTCATGATCAACACTTAGGATAACATTTTTCCTCTCCAGAAATTGGAATTGAGGTGCATTATTGTAGAAACCACTCACCATAAGAACATCTCCAACTTTATATCGATATAATCCTGAAAGAAACAAAGGAATATCATCAAACTAGATTAGATCATTATCTAACAGGTTAATGTAGGAACTAGGAAGCATAATGCAAAATTAGAAGATGGCATTTAATTGATTAAATTCAAAGGAGGAACTTTTACCTGCACAAGTTGAGACAACTAGTTCATAACATTGACCAACCTTCACATTTACAAGATCAACAAGTTCAGTATCTTCATCGTTGCTCTTCATTTCAAAAGATTCATCACGTTCATTCTTCACAGGAAGGAATTCAAAGTAAGCCATGTTAGGGAGTAATGTGTAGGAGATATCACAAGGTTTGCATAGAGGTTCTAAGTTAAGCCCACAAAAAGTTTCCGAGCAAGCATAGAAAGCTGAAACTAAAGGGAGCCCTCGGCAATAGAACTCAAGTTCTGTAGTATACTGTCTCATAGCGCCAGTACAAATACAACCAATATACCTTGCTTTAGTCCATAGCTTTCTGATTATTCCTTCCCATGATTTATAATTGCATATGCTCTCTATCAAGTCAGCTTGCTCTGGATTAGGCTTCATGATCAATGATGCTGCATTTCTGCATCCTGAGTCGGTGATCCAATCGCTTAATCGACCTGTTTTTATGTCATAGCATAGCTCTTGCCAGTGATTTTCTAGAAACTTGATACCTCTTAGCACCGTAGATGCAAAGAGTGAACCAACCTTGACAACCTCGTCTCGTTGGATTAAACCAAAAAGTAATTGACAGTATAGGCCCTGGTTGGGGTCTGGGCAAAAGATGGTCTCAATGGGGCTTGTGTAAAGCTTAGGCAAATTGGTTCTAAACTTACTCTCGCTGTACATGCTCGTTGAAAAAGTTGCTGCCTTGAGGCCACTAGGAGTTTCAATCTCTGGTCTGGCAAACATAAGCTCCATTCTTTTACCGGCTTGGTTGATGTCACCGAAGTGCCTTTAAAATTAGACGGATAAAGGCTTGTTTAAAATGATATGACTTTAATTAACGAAAATTAGAAATTTTATTACATTTGTGTATGTAAGGAAATCACATATTTAGAATATAAAGACTTGTTTAAAAATAATATACAATAAATAATTTAGAACTAATTATTAGTAACACGTGAAATATCTGTGATATTAAAATAAAATAAAAAATAGATTAAGTTGTGAGTAAAATGCAATTTAAACATAAAAACACATCAAATTAAAAATACTAAATTAATATAATTGTTTATCATTGTTGTGTTATCAGTCCTGAGTTGGTGTTTTGTTAATTTGTGACAATAACTCAATCAAGAACATTGTTAATAAGAAATTCTATCAAACATGTATGCATGTGGAAACCGCGTATTTAGAATATAATATATACAATTGATGGAGGTAATAAATTGTGCATAATAAAATTAAAACGTATAAAGAAATTAAAAAAAAAGTTTGGTTGAGTGGTAAATTTAAAGTTGTACCAATACAATTGGTTTGGATTCAAATCTCACAATATGAATAGATTTTATTAAAAAACTAAAATATCCTTAAATAATATAATTTATTTTAAGTACGGAATTTTATTTTTATAATTTTCCTAACTAAACATGTGGTGCTCAGTTAACATGTGACACCAACTTAATTAAGGAGTTTATTAATAGTATAAATACAAAAAATTAAAAAAATATATTCTTGTTTGAAAGCTAAAATTATATATATTTTTAAGGAAGCTAAAATATTATTATATCATAGAAAATAATGCTATATTGTATAATATTTAAATATATAATAAACTTATATTAGTACTATGCATAAGTATACATATTTAAATAACTAATGATATTGTAATATATATAATATATTGGGTTAATATTTGGTATATTAGCAGTGAGCTTATTTTATTTTACAAATAATTAAAAAAAATTCATTTGTCCTTTTTTTTTAAATAGTTATTTTCTTTAATATTTTATTATATCCTATATAATATGTATCAGCCTGTTAACCTTACTTGTAGAGTCTAAAAACTCTACTTGCAACGTGCCAAATATTTTCCCTAATACATTTAATATATTATAATATGTTTAATATCAGTTGCGAATTAAATATATCATTAATATAATGTTTATTTAATATTAAAATGGATTATTATCCTATCAGAGTTTGAATCTTCTAATCAACAATATAATTTAATAGTTCACTTTAAGCAAAAGTGTTCATGATTTTAGCTTAAATATGATGTTAACGAATTTTATATTTATCAAGTTTAGCCCGATTTGAAATATGGATTTAAAATTGTCCAAGCTCCCCTATATTTGTAAATGTTTAACTTAAGTTTACTTTTATTTTTTGGAATTTTTTAATTTATATTATTTTTATCTAATATTTAATATTTTTATATATTTTTTATTTATTAAAATTTTATACATAATTATCTTAATATTTACATTATAATATTATATATGAGTTAGTATTGAGCTGTCTTTATTGATGAGAACTTTTTTAAAGAAAAAACTATACAAATAGTTACTCAATTATAAAAAAAAATTATTTTAGACACTAAAAAATATTTACAATTTAAACACCCACGTTACCTAGTTTAGCTATTTTGGTCCCTCTCATTATAATCACCAACAGAAGGCTGATGTGGCAATTAAAAGAATTGGTATAATAATAAATTTAGCCCTTAACATATTATATCAATTTAGTAATTAATATAATTATATTTATTTAATATTAATATTATTAATATAAATTTTAAATTTATTATTGTTATAAATATTTTTTTATTAGGTGGATATCCATCAATATCAAGATAAATTTTATGTATTTCAAGACTCTGAGACTAATTAGAAGTACAGTTTATTTCATTTATATGTCTTATGTCTATAAATATAGATTTTGGAACAACATTGTACACATCTCTATTGATCAATAAAAATATGCATTTCTCTTTGTTCTCCTATTTCTTTCTCTTTTTTTTTTTACTTTTATTATTATTTATTTAATAAAAATTATTATAATTTTTTGAAAATATTTATGTTTTTTTTTTATTTTTTTAGAATTAAGATCAAATTGAGATTGTAAATTTTGAGGGTTAATGTTTTAAAATTATGACTAAATTGATATAATATGTAAAAATTTAGAGTTAAATTTATTAATATACCGATTTTTTTAACTACCACGCCAACATTCGCGTGATTTTAACGGGATCGAACAAAATGACCTAAGTGATTGCTTAACTAACAATTTTTTTATTTATTTTTTATTTTGAACTTTTAATTGTTAGATGAGTAACTACGTAGTTTACCCCTATCTTTTTATTTAATCGGAGAAGTAAACCGCAATTTATTGTTAATGGCAACTCTAGGCAGGGGATTTTTATCCGTAATTGATCAATGAGTAAAAGGTTTGATTTCACATGTAGCTGAATGAAAAACTGAAAAAAAGAAATTGATATGGGTTCATACCTCATCGTCGGAGGCTCGCTGAAGGTTCCAACTAATGGCCCCTTCTTAAGATATTCAGCAGTGACAGGAATCAGCTTTGGCTGCCCGCCTGAAGTCCCAGAGCTGCATTTGATCAAACAGATGATAGAACTATTAGAAGGAAGCAAACAATACCACAAAACACACAGAAGCAAAGCAACAAATTCATGCATGCCTTAGATAGAACCCTGTAACGGGTTCAGCTACAAGGATATCTGATGTCTCCCCATTAGCAATCCTATCTATGTAAGGCTTGAGATCTTCATACGTAACTATGGGAACATTTTTCTTAAAGAGCTGCTTCTCGGTTTGACCATGGAGGAATCCCCTTAAATACTCTGTTCCTGCATTTCTACTTAGTATTTCCCCCAATTCCTCGTCTTGAATTTGCTGAGCATTTGTGGTCAGTTCCTCAATCATCATCAACCCACCTTCATACCCATTCGTTGCCATCAACCCTATTACTGAGATCCACACAGCTTTTTCTGTTTTCTTTTTGGGGATGCTCTGGCTATTGGCAATGGAATCTCTACCTACGCTAAATATAATAAGATTCATGGGACTTGACCCACACATGTCGGCACGCATAATAAACAATGTGGCATCAATGAAATGATTAAAACATGAATTAGTAATATATTAAATATATTAAAACTAAGCATGTGAAAGTTGAATTTAATGGAATTGAGTACCAATTTACGCCGAAAGTGGTTTAGTTGATTTTTAAATAATATTTTTTTAATATATATTGACTAAAGTGCTCTTTGCTGTCTTTTGATGAAAATAATTCAAACAATTCTTATTTAAATAATGAATGTGAAACATGTTTTATTAATATTAAAATAAATATAATTATATTTATAAGAGAACGTTTGTATGTAGGGTGGCCTATTCACAAAGATGGACGGGCAATGCTTTTCTGAAGGGAGCGAGTAATTCGTTATTTTAGAAAAAGGAGACATACTTTTAGAGATGTGGGTCATTTGATAACTACTCGGATAGCAGAAAATAGAGAATTACCTTCTCAAATGATTTGTAATACTAACTCGTGTCCACAACTAGACGGGTACGCGACTAGAACTTAAATCACACCTGGAGCGATGAACATCGTTGCCATTAAGCTAATACAGAGAATTCTTAGAAACAATTTTTTAATCACTAGCAGCATATATTTCAAATGTAAAAGGAAAAGAGAAGAAAATGAAAATAAAAAATTATCACCAAAATAACACCAACCTTGCAATAGGCAACCCAATGTTAGCTTACATGCAATATTTTAATATACATATGTTTTGCTGGAAAACTTGCTTTGTATCTCCCTTACCAAATATATGAATATTTGACTGGTAAACTTCCCAAAATATTATATTATACAATCAAATTAGGGTTTTTTTTTGGCTCTTCTGAAAGAATTGTGGCTAACCCTAAAAAATTGGGATTGTAGGTTTTTTTTAAATTAGGATTTTTTCATGCAAGATTTAGATTTAGGTTTTATTTTTAGATTAGGATTTTTATTTATGCAAGATTTGGCTAACCCCTGAAAAGTACCTCCAAATTGCCATCGAATCTCCATCCAAAAGCCTTGTTTACTGCCCCATTGCTTTCCTCCAAAATAATGCTGGTCCATCGTCAAAATAGCCGCTGATCGCTCGCTCAAATAGTTGTCGATATTGGATATCGGTTAGCTAAGTTAATTTAGGTGTTTAATTTCTTGTGATATATTTGGTTTTTAATTCCAAAGTAGAGTTAGATATATATATATATATATGGTAGTTTAAAATGTTTTAGATTATCATTAAACTATAAACTACTTAGCGTTTAAATTTTTAATCCTCTACATCAATTATAGATGATTCGTAAGTTCCAGATTGAGCAGCATCATCAAAGAGTCTTCACAATAATTAGTTTGTGACGACGTTTTCACTTAGTTTAGTTTTGACATGTACTTAGGTCCATCGGATTTGTGGGCTATTTTTATATTGGTTAAATATTTAGTTTAAGGCAAGCAATCTTTGTGTGTTTGAATTGAACGATTAATTTATTTAAACTTTTTAATTTTAAATTTGATAATCGAATTTGTTAAAATGAATTAATTTGTTAATTGCATTAATTGAATGATTGATCGAATGAATTATTTCGATAACCATTATAACACTCCGAATTTAACTCGACTCTCAAGTCAAGTTTGAGGTATAACAATTAATCCTCAAAATTGATCGTATGTAAGAAGGCTTCAGCTTCTTCACCTTCCCACTTTTACATAAACCTTTAATGACCATGTTGTGCACGATAGTGTTACACTTCAAACCTTGCGTCTCTACATAATCCCAGAGATTGATCACCTCTTCCGTAAGAGCAGTTCTAGCTAAGCCCCTAACAAAGACACCGTAAGAAACAATATGTCCCCCGTTCTCCCTGTCTGTTCCGTTTATCTGGTTTTTATCATAACCAAGATACATTGTGCTTGGTATAGATCAAATGGATAATAGAAATTTTTTATCTGTTCGCAGACAATTTTCTTCCTTTGGTTTGCATTATCTGGTTGGATGTTTCGATGCTTAATATTTGCCACATGGATACTACCATTTGCTGGACCTCTTCTCATTGGGACTGTTGCCAATAATCTTGTTATTAAGGTATCACTTACTGCTATAAGATGGCGTATGTAATGCAAGACATAAGGGATGACTTCTGCAACAGGCGTTCATCTTTTCCATAACATGATTTAATTTGTTTAGTTTTTCATCACTTGTTTTTTACTTGTAAAATGCGACACTGGGTAAGCTTTTTCCATAACACGTGGAATCGTATGATCGAAATTAAAGTGTTCATGAGTTTGATTTAAATATGATATTAACAAATTTTATATTTATTTAAATTTAGCTCGACTTGAAATATGGATTTAAAATTGTCTAAGTTCGTCTATATTTGTAAATGTTTAACTTAAGTTCACTTTAGGTTTACTTATATTTTTTGAAATTTTTAAAAAATACATATTATTTTTATTTAATATTTAATAGTTTTATATATTAAAATTTTATATATAATTATCTTATTATTTTTTAATATTTACATTATAATATTATATATGAGTTAATATTTGGTACACTAATACTGTACTTTTTTTAAAAAAATATTTCTTTTTTTAATATTTTATCATACTCCTATAGGCTATAAGACACTTGACAACTCCTACCTTATTTGTGAAATCTAAAAATTTCACTCGTAGTGTACCAATTATTTTCTCATTATATATTATTATACATTTAATTTTTAAACACTGAAATTTATTTAGAAGAAACTTTCAAAAAGAAAAAAATAAACTATACAAATAATCACTTAATTATAAAAAGAAAAAAAGAAAATCATTTTAGATATTAAGAAAAAGTTTGCAATTTAAACATCCACGTTACCTAGTTTGACTATTTTGGTTCTTCTCGTTAAAATCACAAATGAAATTGCTGACATAGCAATTAAAAAAGTCGATATAATATCCAGTTTATCCCTCAACATATGATATTAATTTAGTTATAATTTTAAAAGATTAAGCCTTAAAATTTACAAATAGGCTCAATTTCATCCTAATTCTAAAATTCAACTAAATATATAAAAATACATAAATATTTTTAAGAAATATAATAATAAATTCAACACCATTCAGCTCTCTAAAATTCTAAGTATGTCTTGTTTAGGGAAGTTGTCCTTTTTTTCCTTTTTAGAGAATTATTTTGGGGTTTTAATTTCATTAGAGAATTCTCTATAAGGCAATTCAAACATGCTTAGTAAATTTTTTTCTTTTCTTTCCATAGCCTCTACAACCAAGGAAGGGAGGGAGGGAGGTGGGAGATTTTTATTTTATTTAATAATTAATATTAATAATATAAATATAAAATTTAAATTTATTATTATTATAAATATTTTCTTATTAGGTGGGGATTTCCATCAATATCAGTATAAGTTTGATGTACTTCAAGACTCTAAGATTAATTAGAAGTAGAGTTTATTTCATTTATATGTCTTATGTGTTATGTCTATAAATATAGATTTTGATTGTGATGAATATAAGAGAAATGATTGAATGCCCTAGTATGATTTAGATATAATTGACATGTCAATAAAAACTGTTAGCATTATCGCGTCTATTTCGTGTACGTAGGTATGAGATGTGTATAATATGGAGATTGGTATTGCACTTTTGTGCTTATTTGGTGTGGTGGAGGTTAATGCCATATTTGTAATGATATGTGCTATTGGGGGAAGGATTCTATGATATGATTGCACTTTATGCACTTGGTGTGATGTAATTTTGTATTGTATGTGCTATATGGTGCAGTGGTTTAATTATTTCGTATATTCGATTTTCGAATTAATTACAGCAAATAAATGAGTAAAGATAATTCGATTTTCGAATTAATTACAGCAAATAAATGAGTAAAGATAAAGTTCATCGACGGACTTATACAAATTGCTAACTGAAGGGGCAGAGATATGTTTAAGAGACAAGTTGAACGAGCTTGAAGATTAAGATAAAGTTCATCTATTTTTCCGACATCCCATATGAGTGAATTTCGATGTACTTGGAAACATTTCACTGCACTTGTGAATCTCAAAGGACTTTATTAGCTTCCAAGATATCATGTAGCATAGCTGACATGGTATGTTTATCTAATTGTATGTCCCTACTTAACATTTCAGATATTAACACATGCCTACACAATAAAGTGAAAAGGATTATTCTCCTGAGCTTTTAAACAAGAACTGATGCAAACTAATTATAACGGTGGTTTGGGGCTGAAATACTTTCCTATCACTCTCGAATCTAGTATCTTCAAGGCTTCCTCAGATTTAATACAACTAGGTTTTTTGTATTGGCTCAATGAAGTTCCTTTGGACACAAAATAATCCATTAGTGCCTCAAAACTTCCTTGCTTTACCACCCTAATCTCCAGAGCTGCAATTATGTTCCTTTTCCTATAGATTTTATATGTATAATGCAATGACTCTTCCATTCTAGAGCAACACTCTACCATTATCTTTGGGTCAAGCTCTTTGCAATGCTTCCCTTCTTTTCCCTTGATCTCCCAAAATAAGACATAGTGACCTGGTGCTGAAGAAGTATCAACATAGCTAGTGTACTCCGTCAAGATGAATCCGAGTGGATCGAGAAGAGCCTTTGCTTCTGTCACAGCCTTGAAAAGGTCTGTTTCGCTTGTTTTTTCCTGATCAACACTTAGGATAACATTTTTCCTCTCCACAAATTGGAATTGAGGTGCATTATTGTAGAAACCACTCACCATAAGAACATCTCCAACTTTATATCGATATAATCCTGAAAGAAACAAAGGAATATCATCAAACTAGATTAGATCATTATCTAACAGGTTAATGTAGGAACTAGGAAGCAAAATGCAAAATTAGAAGATGGCATTTAATTGATTAAATTCAAAGGAGGAACTTTTACCTGCACAAGTTGAGACAACTAGTTCATAACATTGACCAACCATCACATTTACAAGATCAACAAGTTCAGTATCTTCATCGTTGCTCTTCATTTCAAAAGATTCATCACGTTCATTCTTCACAGGAAGGAATTCAAAGTAAGCCATGTTAGGGAGTAATGTGTAGGAGATATCACAAGGTTTGCATAGAGGTTCTAAGTTAAGCCCACAAAAAGTTTCCGAGCAAGCATAGAAAGCTGAAACTAAAGGGAGCCCTCGGCAATAGAACTCAAGTTCTGTAGTATACTGTCTCATAGCGCCGGTACAAATACAACCAATATACCTTGCTTTAGTCCATAGCTTTCTGATTATTCCTTCCCATGATTTACAATTGCATATGTTCTCTATCAAGTCAGCTTGCTCTGGATTAGGCTTCATGATCAATGATGCTGAATTTCTGCATCCTGAGTCGGTGATCCAATCACTTAATCGACCTGTTTTTATGTCATAGCATAGCTCTTGCCAGTGATTTTCTAGAAACTTGATACCTCTTAGCACCGTAGATGCAAAGAGTGAACCAACCTTGACAACCTCGTCTCGTTGGATTAAACCAAAAAGTAATTGACAGTATAGGCCCTGGTTGGGGTCTGGGCAAAAGATGGTCTCAATGGGGCTTGTGTAAAGCTTAGGCTAATTGGTTCTAAACTTACTCTCGTTGTATATGCTCGTTGAAACAGATGCTGCCTTGAGGCCACTAGGAGTTTCAATCTCTGGTCTGGCAAACATAAGCTCCATTCTTTTACCGGCTTGGTTGATGTCACCGAAGTGCCTTTAAATTTAGACGGATAAAGGCTTGTTTAAAATGATATGACTTTAATTAATGAAAATTAGAAATTTTATTACATTTGTATATGTAAGGAAATCACATATTTAGAATATAAAGACTTGTTTAAAAATAATAGACAATAAATAATTTAGAACTAATTATTAGTAACACGTAAAATATCTGTGATATTAAAATAAAATAAAAAATAGATTAAGTTGTGAGTAAAATGAAATTTAAACATAAAAACACATCAGATTAAAAATACTAAATTAATATAATTGTTATCATTGTTGTGTTATCAGTCCTGAGTTGGTGTTTTGTTAATTTGTGACAATAACTCAATCGAGAACATTGTTAATAATAAATTCTATCAAACATGTATGCATGTGAAAACCGCGTATTTAGAATACAATATATACAATTGATGGAGGTAATAAATTGTGCATAATAAAATTAAAACGTATAAAGAAATTAAAAAAAAAGTTTGGTTGAGTGGTAAATTTAAAGTTGTACCAATACAATTGGTTTGGATTCAAATCTCACAATATGAATAGATTTTATTAAAAAACTAAAATATCCTTAAATAATATAATTTATTTTAAGTACGGAATTTTATTTTTATAATTTTCCTAACTAAACATGTGGTGCTCAGTTAACATGTGACACCAACTTAATTAAGGAGTTTATTAATAGTATAAATACAAAAAATTAAAAAAAATATATTCTTGTTTGAAAGCTAAAATTATATATATTTTTAAGGAAGCTAAAATATTATTATATCATAGAAAATAATGCTATATTGTATAATATTTAAATATATAATAAACTTATATTAGTACTATGCATAAGTATACATATTTAAATAACTAATGATATTGTAATATATATAATATATTGGGTTAATATTTGGTATATTAGCAGTGAGCTTATTTTATTTTACAAATAATTAAAAAAAATTCATTTGTACTTTTTTTTAAATAGTTATTTTCTTTAATATTTTATTATATCCTATATAATATGTATCAACCTGTTAACCTTACTTGTAGAGTCTAAAAACTCTACTTGCAACGTGCCAAATATTTTCCCTAATACATTTAATATATTATAATATGTTTAATATCAGTTGCGAATTAAATATATCATTAATATAATGTTTTATTTAATATTAAAATGGATTATTATCCTATCAGAGTTTGAATCTTCTAATCAACAATATAATTTCATAGTTCACTTTAAGCAAAAGTGTTCATGATTTTAGCTTAAATATGATATTACCGTATTTTATATTTATCTAAGTTTAGCCCGATTTGAAATATGGATTTAAAATTGTCCAAGCTCCCCTATAGTTATAAATGTTTAACTTAAGTTTACTTTTATTTTTTGGAATTTTTTAATTTATATTATTTTTATATATTTTTTATTTATTAAAATTTTATACATAATTATCTTAATATTTACATTATAATATTACATATGAGTTAGTATTGGGCTGTCTTTTTTGATAAGAACTTTTTTAAAGAAAAAACTATACAAATAGTTACTCAATTATAAAAAAAATTCATTTTAGACACTAAAAATTATTTACAATTTAAACACCCATGTTACCTAGTTCGGCCATTTTGGTCTCTCCCGTTAAAATCACCAACAGAAGGCTGATGTGGCAATTAAAAGAATTGGTATAAAAATAAATTTAGCCCTTAACATATTATATCAATTTAGTAATTAATATAATTATATTTATTTAATATTAATATTATTAATATAAATTTTAAATTTATTATTGTTATAAATATTTTTTTATTAAGTGGATGTCCATCAATATCAAGATAAATTTTATGTACTTCAAGACTCTTAAGACTAATTAGAAGTAGAATTTATTTCATTTATATGTCTTATGTCTATAAATATGAATTTTGGAACAACATTGTACACATCTCCATTGATCAATAAAAATATGCATTTCTCTTTGTTCTCCTATTTCTTTTTCTTTTTTTTTACTTTTATTATTATTATTATTATTTATTTAATAACAATTATTATAATTTTTTGAAAATATATTTTTTATTTTTTTAGAATTAAGATCAAATTGAGATTGTAAATTTTGAAGGTTAATGTTTTAAAATTATGACTAAATTGATATAATATATAAAAAATTTAGGGCTAAATTTATTATTATACTGATTTTTTTAACTATCATGCCAACATTTGTGATTTTAACGGGAGCGAACAATATGACCTAACTAAATGATGTGATTGCTTAACTAACAATTTTTTTTTGAACTTTTAATTGTTAGATGAGTAACTACGTAGTTTACCTCTATCTTTTTATTTAATCGGAGAAGTAAACCGCAATTTATTGTTAATGGCAAGTCTAGGCAGGGGATTTTTATCCGTAATTGGTCAATGAGTAAAAGGTTTGATTTCACATGCAGTTGAATGAAAAGCTGAAAACAAGAAATTGATATGGGTTCATACCTCATCATCGGAGACTGGGCGAAGGTTCCAACTAATGCCCCCTTCTTATGATATTCAGCACTGACAGGAATCAGCTTTGGCTGCCCGCCTGAAGTCCCAGAGCTGCATTTGATCAAACAGATGATAGAACTATTAGAAGGCAGCAAACAATACCCCAAAACACACAGAAGCAAAGCAACAAATTCATGCATGCCTTAGAAAGAACCCTGTAACGGGTTCAGCTAAAAGGATATCTGATGTCTCCCCATTAGCAATCCTATCTATGTAAGGCTTGAGATCTTCATACGTAACTATGGGAACATTTTTCTTAAAGAGCTGCTTCTCGGTTTGACCATGGAGGAATCCCCTTAAATACTCTGTTCCTGCATTTCTACTTAGTATTTCCCCCAATTCCTCGTCTTGAATTTGCTCAGCATTTGTGGTCAGTTCCTCAATCATCTTCAACCCACCTTCATTCCCATTCGTTGCCATCAACCCTATTACTGAGATCCACACAGCTTCTTGTGTTTTCTTTTTTGGGGATGTTTAGTTATTGGCTAAATATAAAAAGGTTCATTGGACTAGACCCACACATGTCGACACGCATAATAAACAATGTGGCATCAATGAAATGATTAAAACATGAAAAGTTGAATTTAATGTAATTGAGTACCAATTTATGCCTCTTCCAATCTTCAAAAGCCAATGTACCTACTAATATATTAAATATTGAAATAATATTTTTTTAATATATATATATATTGACTAAGGTGCCCTTTGTGGACTTTTGATCAAAAACAATCAAACAATTCTTATTTAAATAATGATGGTGAAACATGCTTTATCAATATTAAAATAAATATAATTATATTTATAAGAAAATATTTGTATTTATTGGCCTATTCACAAAGACGGATGGGCAATGAGTGAGTAATTCGTTTACAACAGTAAACGATTTATTCTCAAGAGGCCAGAACCTTTATGAAATTATGTGGGTCATTTGATAACTACTCAAATAACAGAAAATAGAGAACTACTTTCTCAAATGATTTGCAATACTAACTCGAGTCCACAGCTAAAAGAGTATAATAAATTTAATTTTTAAAAAAAGGGGAATATTTTAAAACTAACTCAAAATACTTCCTTTTCTTTTTAATTATATTTAAAGTGACTGCCATTTTTAGAATTAAGTTTTAATAATAAATTATATTAATTAATAAATACAATCAAATAAATATTATTTTAATTTACATTTGTTTTTTAAACAAGTAAATATAATATATTTTTTTCTCATTTTAGTTTGAAATAAAATAAGGGATTAATTTTTGGTAAAAATATAATTTTTTGTACCTTTATTTCATTTTTAATAATTTACAATAATAAAATATATAATTTTATATTATTAATCCATATACTTAATTCATTCTCTAATTTATTAATTAAGATTTAAGTTACGTTTGTAAATTATGAATATAATTCAATAAAAAATAAAAAAAAAATTAATTTTTAGTAATCAGCATAATATAAAAATTTAGTATTCGCTTAACCGGAATGTAAAAGATTAAAAAAATAAATTTTTTTATTTTCTTAGATGGATTATAAGAGGAGGGTAAAATTTTAACGGTAACGCGACTTGAACTTAAATCAAACCTAGAGCGATGAACATTATTGTCATTATGCCAACACAGAGGATCAATTTTTTAATCACCCGTAGCATATATTTCAAATGTAAAAGGAAAAGAGAAGAAAATGAAAATAAAAAATTATCACCAAAATAACACCAACATTGCAAGAGGCAACCTAATGTTAGCTTACATACAATATTTTAATATACGTAAGTTTTGCTGGAAAACTTGCTTTGTATCTCCTTTACCAAATATATGAATATTTGACTGGTAAAATATTATATTATACAATCAAATTAGGGAATGTTTTTTGTTTTTCTGAAAGAATCGTGGCTAACCCTAAAAAATTGGGATTGTAGGTTTTTTTAGAATAGGATTTTTATTTATGCAAGATTTGGCTAACCCCTGAAAAGCGCCTCCAAATTGCCATCGAATCTCCATCCAAAAGCCTTGTTTATTGCCCCGTTGCTTTCCTCCAAAATAATGCTGGTCCATCGTCAAAATAGCCGCTGATCGCTCGCTATATTGGATATCGGTTAGCTAAGTTAATTTAGGTGTTTAATTTCTTGTGATATATTTGGTTTTTAATTTCAAAGTAGAGTTAGATTTATATATATATTTGGTAGTTTAAAATGTATTAGATTACTATTAAGTTGTAAATTACTTAGCGTTTAGATTTTTAATTTCATACATCAAATATAGATGATTCGTAAGTTTCAGATCAAGCAACATCACTAAAGAGTCCTCGCAATCCTTAGTTTGTGACGATGTTTTCACTTAGTCTAGCTTTGGCATGTACTTAGGTCCATCAAATTTGTGGTTTATTTTTATATTGGTTAAATATTTAGTTTAAGGAAAGCGATCTTTGTGTGTTTGAATTGAACGATTAATTTATTTGAACTTTTTAGTTTTAAATTTGATAATTAAATTTGTTAAAATGAATTAATTTGTTAATCGCATTAATTGAATGATTGACCGAGTCCGAATTTGACTGGACTCTCAAGTCAAGTTTGAGGTGTAACAATTAATCCTCAAAATTGATCGTATGTAAGAAGGCTTTAGCTTCCTTCACCTTCCCACTTTTACATAAACCTTTAAGGACCATGTTGTGCACGATAGTGTTACACTTCAAACCTTGCGTCTCTACATAATCCCAGAGATTGATCACCTCTTCTGTAAGAGCAGTTCTAGCTAAGCCCCTAACAAAGACACCGTAAGAAACAATATCAAAGGCTTGTGACTATTCTCCATTATCTCCTTGAACAAGTTCAATGCATCTTTAGCTATACCTTGAAGACAATATCCATTGATTAAAGTGGTGTAGTAAATAATATCAGGGGGAAATTACCCTTCATCTCACCAATCAATTCTACAACTTCTTCCACTTTACCTACCTTATAGATAGCATCAGCCACTACGTTAAGAAATATCCCAAATATGTTCTTCCATGCATATAAAGCCCTTTGATATAGGCATATCAACTTTCCCACAATGTATCAAACGATTCATAAGAAAATTACATGAGAATACATGTGTAAGTATAACAATTGCTTGCCTTTGAGTTCGAAACAAGATATTAATAACTTTACCAAACATTAATGTATGCCTACACAATAAAGTGAAAAGGATTATTCTCCTGAGCTTTTATTCATAGGAAGGATTAGGTAATCTTAAACAAGAACTGATGCAAACTAATTATAACGGTGGTTTGGGGCTGAAATACTTTCCTATCACTCTTGAATCTAATATCTTCAAGGCTTCCTCAGATTTAATGCAACTAGGTTTTTTGTATTGGCTCAATGAAGTTCCCTTGGACACATAGTAATCCATTAGTGCCTCAAAACATCCTTGCTTTACCACCCTAATCTCCAAAGCTGCAATTATGTTCCTTTTCCTATAGATTTTATATATATAATGCAATGACTCTTCCATTGATACGAGCCAAGGAGGTGACATTCAAGGGGTTGTTTTTTCTAGTGGTCCAATTACTCGAAGCAAGGCACGACAATTAAAATTAAAGATGAATGCTTTTGTCCAAGACTTTGTTGCTACAAATTTAATTCATCATGTTCGTGACATTGACAAATACGAGAATGCAATTCACTGGGCCAATCTTGGAATAGTGAAAGCCCATAAATTGGTGGATTAATCTTTTATGTATATTATTATTATTATTATTATTATTATTATTATTTACTTAATTCTCATTGGTTGGGACACATCATTTATGAGTTAAGTAATTTTATTGGTTAGGTTATTATTTATTTATTTTCTTAGATAATTTTAAAGAGTTTTATTAGGATTCAATTACTCTTTAAAGAGTTTTTATTATGATTCAATTACTCTTGTAATTTGCCTATAAATAGGCTTGTTCTCTACACATTGAAAGAAGAATAAAAAGAAGAGTATTTTTTTTCTTTCAAATTTGTGTGAGGCAAATTTTTTTAGAGTAGAGTGATTCTTCTCTTGCTATTTAGTTTGGAGTTTGTTACTTTCAAGGGTATTTCGGAGTTGCAAATATTCAAATTTCTTTCCCGTTCATCGGTGTTTCTAGAGGTTCTTCTTCTAGGGGTTTCGTAGGGAGCCGCTCAATCATTGGCGTTTTTGGTTACAAGTTAACCAAGGGTTCCATAGTGCAAATCTATCCTTTTTATTTATTTATTTATTTATTATTTAACTAATTTTATTCTCGTTTTATTTCTAATTTGTGTTTCTCTTGTGTCTAGATCCGGGATTCCGCATCAGTTGATATCAATTTCAGGCCATTCGGTGTTATTTTCGAAGCTAAAATCAAATCCGAAACGAGTCAAAATACCAAAAACACTTTTCATCGGTTTCGTCGATTTTTTTTAAAAAAATTTTGTGTTTATTCTCCTCTTATTCTTTAAATAAAAGCAAAAAAAACAGCAAAAACAGCAAAAAAAACAAAAAAAAAAGCAAAAAAGCGCAAAAAAGAGTAAAAAGCGCAAAAAAAATAAAAAAAAAGCAAAAAAAAAGCGCAAAAAAGAGAGAGTAAAAAGCGCAAAAAAAAAGCACAAAAAAAAAGTTGCCTACCTTTCATACGTAGGTTTCTTCTTTTCCTATTATTGTTATTATTTTTATTTTATTTTTTCCCAAAATTGAATTTTTTTCCCCTTCTTTCTTGACTCAAATATAATTAAAGCTTCAATTTTTGAAAATCTGAACACACCAAACGTTTCCGATTTTTTTGTTTTCCTTTAAATTGGGTAGAGTTTTCTTAAGTTTTCTTCTTATTAAAGGTTTTCTTTGACTCTAGAGTTAGGGATCGTTGCAGGTCTACGTTTTTTTGTTTCTCTTACGTTTTCTAACACTTTGTTTCTTCTTGTGTTAGCAGATATTAAAGGCACGCACAATTCCTTCATCCGTGTTGCCTCCATTACAAATTGCTTCGTCAAGTTTATTGGCCTCTTAAAGCAATTAGGATCTTCATTGTTTCTTTGAAGTTTGCACCTCCATTATTTGATCTTGATTAGTAACCCTCTCCAAACATATTTACAAGTTTTGAATCATTCAGAGAGTTATTCTTTTAAGAGCTAACGAGTGAGGTTATTATTATTATTTTCTTGTTCCTGTTTGTGTGATTTTTTCACAGATACCATGCCGATCACTAGATCCCAAACTAGTAAAAATGAAAAGGATGAGCAAAAAAGAGAGAACGATCCTTTGGTTGAGTTATTACAAAAAGAGATGAAAAAGTTGCAAACTCAACTCGAGCATCGCATGACCCAAATGTTACAAGAGCAAAGGGAGTATCTTGATATAAAACTTACAACTCAAAATGAGATGCCTCCTTTGGAAGATGCTGATGATGTGCATGATCATGATGAGTATGAAGAGTACATGAAGTATGGTGAGAAAGCACTTGTTGCTCGAAGGGCTTTAAATGTCCAGTTTAAAGACGAAGGGCGCGAACAAAGAGATAACATTTTCCACACGAGATGTTTGATTGGTGGACAACCTAGTTCATTGATCATCGATAGTGGAAGTTGCACCAATGTAGTGAGTTCTTCCCTTGTTGAGAAACTTGGCCTACCTTGTGTGAAGCATCCAATGCCATACTGCTTACAATGGCTGAATGATAGTGGGGAGGTAAAAGTATCTAAACAATGCTTAGTTTCATTTTCTATTGGTAGATACTCTGATAAAGTTTTGTGTGATGTTGTTCCAATGCAAGCTGGGCACATATTACTTGGACGGCCATGGCAGTTTGATCGACGAGTAAATCATGATGGTTTCCTTAACCAATATACTTTTGTGTTCCTTGGAAAGAAGTTTACTTTGGCTCCACTTCCTCCTCAAGAAGTCTACAATGATCAACTCAAACTTGCTAGTGAGATGGGTAAGGGAAGTGAGGTAAAATCATTGAAAAAGGCTGAGAGTAAAGAGGCTCTTAGTGTTAAAAGCCAACTTAAAGGCCCAACATTGGTGAGTGATTGCACACACAAGTCACGAGATGAGAAAGTGAGCTTATTCGCTAGGTTTCGAGATATCAAATTTGCTCTTTGTACAAAACAAACATTTGTAATTATTAGGTTTAGGGAAAACTTTATTTTGACTAACCCTAATACACATTTGCCTAGTTGTTTTGTTGATCTTTTGCAGGATTTTGAGGATGTATTTCCTTCTGAAATGCCTAAGGGATTACCTCATTTACGAGGGATTGAACATCAAATTGACTTTGTGCCTGGTTCGAGTATTCCGAATAGACCAGTCTATCGAAGCAATCCTGAAGAAACTAAGGAGTTGCAAAGGCAAGTTGAAGATCTCTTAGAGAAAGGGTTAATTCGTGAGAGTCTAAGCCCTTGTGCGGTCCCTGTACTTCTCGTCCCAAAAAAAGATGGTTCTTGAAGAATGTGTGTTGATTGTCGTGCTGTCAACAAGATTACGGTAAAGTATCGATATCCAATTCCTCGATTAGATGATATGTTGGATGAGCTTAATGGTGCATGCATTTTCTCTAAAATTGACTTAAAAAGTGGTTACCATCAAATAAGAATGAAACAATGTGATGAATGGAAAACTGCTTTTAAGACTAAGTATGGCCTATATGAGTGGTTAGTTATGCCATTTGGCTTAACTAATGCTCCTAGCACATTCATGAGATTAATGAACCACATACTTAGACCTTTTTTAGGAAAATTTGTCGTTGTGTATTTTGATGACATACTGATTTATAGCAAAACTTTGAATGATCATGTTGGGCATGTTAAATTAGTATTGGATGTGTTAAGGCATGAACGACTCTTTGCTAATCTTGAAAAATGCACCTTTTGTATGGATAAGCTTGTTTTTTGGGGTTTTGTGATAAGTTCTACAGGAATCCATGTGGATGAGGAGAAGGTAAAGGCAATTCAAGAATGGCCTATCCCTAAAACTGTTTCTGAGGTAAGGTCTTTCCTTGGGTTAGCCGGTTTCTACCGCAGGTTTGTTCGTAACTTTTCCACAATTGCTTCACCTTTGACTACACTTATTAAAAAGGATGTATCTTTTCATTGGACAGATAAGCAAGAATTAGCATTTAATGAACTTAAAGATAAATTGTGTAATGCTCATATTCTTGTTTTACCTAATTTTGAAAAGACCTTTGAGATTGAATGTGATGCTTCTGGTGTAGGTATAGGTGCCGTCCTCATGCAAGATAGTAAACCACTAGCCTACTTTAGTGAGAAACTTGGTGGAGCACATTTGAACTATTCGACCTATGATAAAGAGTTGTATGCCTTGGTAAGGGCATTAGAAGTTTGGCAACATTAACTTTTACCAAAGGAGTTTGTGATTCACACTGACCATGAATCACTTAAGCACTTAAAGGGACAAGGTAAGTTGAACAAGCGACATGAGAGGTGGGTTGAATTTATTGAATTTTTTCCTTATGTTATAAGGTATAAGAAAGGTAAAGATAATATTGTGGCTGATGCTCTATCAAGGAGGTACACTTTACTTAGTACTTTGCATACTAAGTTATTAGGTTTTGAGTATCTTAAAGATTTATATGCCACTGATTCTGATTTTGCAAGCATTTATGACGCATGTGAACATGGTGCATTTCATAAATTTTATAAGCATGATGGCCATCTTTTTCGAAATAATAGACTATGCTTACCAAAGTGTTCAATGCGAGAATTGTTGGTTCGAGAGGCTCATAGTGGTGGTCTTATGGGTCATTTTGGAGTCACTAAGACTCATGATGTTTTACATGAGCATTTTTATTGGCCTAACATGCGAAAACTTGTTGAGAAAATTTGCTCTACTTGCATTACTTGTAAACAAGCTAAATCCACTGTGATGCCTCATGGTCTATATATTCCTCTTCCTGTTCCTAGTTCACCTTGGACTGACATTTCAATGGATTTTATAATAGGTTTACCAAGGACAAAGCGTGGACGAGATAGCATCTTTGTGGTTGTGGATCGATTTTCTAAAATGGCTCATTTCATTCCATGCCATAAGACTGATGATGCAACCCATGTTGCCGATCTATTTTTCCGTGAAGTTGTGAGATTACATGGAATCCCAAGGACTATCGTTTCCGATAGAGATGCAAAATTTCTTAGTCACTTTTGGAAGGTGTTATGGGGTAAGTTAGGTACTAAATTACTTTACTCTACTACATGCCACCCTCAAACTGATGGTCAAACCGAGGTGGTAAATCGAGTTTTGGGATCTTTGCTTAGAGCCATAATAGGTAAGAATGTTAAATCTTGGGAAGAATGGATACCCTATGTTGAGTTTGCTTATAATCGTTCTGTTCATTCTTCCACAAGTTTTACTCCTTTTGAGATTGTATATGGCTTTAATCCACTTACTATTTTAGATTTGCTTCCTTTACCTTTGAATGAGATTGCTAATTTAGATGGTGAAAGGAAAGCTGATTTAGTGAAAGAGATCCATGAGAAGGCTCGTAAAGCCATTGAGAAAAAGAATGAGTCCAATGCACATCGAGTTAATAAAGGGCGAAAGCAAGTCTTGTTTGAACCTGGAGATTGGGTATGGGTGCATATGAGGAAGGAACGATTTCCTTCTAAGAGAAATAATAAACTTGAAGCACGAGGAGATGGACCATTCCAAGTACTCGAGAAAATAAATGACAATGCTTATCGCATTGATCTTCCTGGTGAGTATAGTGTTAGTGCTACTTTCAATGTTTCTGATCTTTCTCCTTTTGAATTTGATGTAGGTTCAGATTCGAGGACAAATCTTCTTGAAGAGGGGGAGAATGATACGAGCCAAGGAGGTGACACTCAAGGGGTTGTTTTTCCTAGTGGTCCAATTACTCGAAGCAAGGCACGACAATTAAAATTAAAGATGAATGCTTTTGTCCAAGACTTTGTTGCTACAAATTTAATTCATCATGTTCGTGACATTGACAAATACGAGAATGCAATTCACTGGACCAATCTTGGAATAGTGAAAGCCCATAAATTGGTGGATTGATCTTTTATGTATATTATTATTATTATTATTATTATTTACTTAATTCTCATTGGTTGGAACACATCATTTATGAGTTAAGTAATTTTATTGGTTAGGTTATTATTTATTTATTTTCTTAGATAATTTTAAAGAGTTTTATTAGAATTCAATTACTCTTTAAAGAGTTTTTATTAGGATTCAATTACTCTTGTAATTTGCCTATAAATAGGCTTGTTTTCTACACATTGAAAGAAGAATAAAAAGAAGAGTATTTGTTTTCTTTCAAATTTGTGTGAGGCAAATTTTTTTAGAGTAGAGTGATTCTTCTCTTGCTATTTAGTTTGGAGTTTGTTACTTTCGAGGGTATTTCGGAGTTGCAAATATTCAAATTTCTTTCCCGTTCATCGGTGTTTCTAGAGGTTCTTCTTCTAGGGGTTTCGTAGGGAGCCGCTCAATCATTGGCGTTTTTGGTTACAAGTTAACCAAGGGTTCCATAGGGCAAATCTATCCTTTTTATTTATTTATTTATTATTTAACTAATTTTATTCTCGTTTTATTTCTAATTTGTGTTTCTCTTGTGTCTAGATCCGGGATTCCGCATCATCCATTCTAGAGCAACACTCTACCATATCTTTGGGTCAAGTTCTTTGCAATGCTTGCCTTCTTTTCCCTTGATCTCCCAAAATAAGACATAGTGACCTGGTGCTGAAGAAGTATCAACGTAGCTAGTGTACTCTGTCAAGATGAATCCCAGTGGATCGAGAAGAGCCTTTGCTTCTGTCACAGCCTTGAAAAGGTCTGTTTCGCTTGTTTTTTCCTGATCAACACTTAGAATAACATTTTTCCTCTCCACAAATTGGAATTGAGGTGCATTATTGTAGAAACCACTCACCATAAGAACATCTCCAACTTTATATCGATATAATCCTGAAAGAAACAAAGAAAGGAATATCATCAAACTAGATTAGATCATTATCTAACAGGTTAATGTAGGAACTAGGAAGCATAATGCAGATTAGAACATGGCATTTGATTAATTGATTATATTCAAAACAGGAACTTTTACCTGCACAGGTTGTGACAACTAGTTCATAACACTGACCAGCCTTCACATTTACAAGATCAACAAGTTCAGTATCTTCATTGTTGCTCTTCATTTCAATAGATCCATCACCTTCATTCTTTACTGGAAGGAATTCGAAGTAAGCCATGTTAGGGAGAAATGTGTAGGAGACATCACAAGGTTTGCGTAGAGGTTCTAAGTTAATCCCACAAATAGCTTCCGAGCAAGCATATAAATCTGAAACTAAAGGGAGCCCTCTGGAATAGAACTCGAGTTCTGTAGTATACTGTCTCATAATGCCAGTACAAATACAACCAATATACCTTGCTTTAGGCCATAACTTTCTGATTATTCCTTCCCATGATTTACAATTACATATAGTTTCTATCAAGTCAGCCTGTTCTGGATTAGGCTTCATGACCAATGATGCTGCATTTCTGCATCCTGAGTCGGTGATCCAATCGCTTAATTGACCTGTTTTTATGTCATAGCATAGCTCTTGCCAGTGATTTTCTACAAACTTGATACCTCTTAACACTGTAGATGCAAAGACTGAACCAACCTTGACAACCTCGTCTCGTTGGATTAAACCAAAAAGTAATTGACAGTATAAGCCCTGGTTGGGGTCTGGGCAAAAGATGGTCTCAATGGGGCTTGTGTAAAGCTTAGACAAAATGGTTCTAAAATTACACTCGTTGTATATGCTCGTTGAAACAGATGCTGCCTTGAGGCCACTAGGAGTTTCAATCTCTGGTCTGCCAAACATAAGCTCCAGTCTTTTACCGGCTTGGTTGATGTCACCAAAGTGCCTTTAAAATTAGACGGATAAAGGCAAATAGTTAGTTTTAGGACTAAGTTGCCGTTGTAAATGCAAAAAGCAAGAAAAGCAACTATGTATATTATATCTATATATGTACAAGTAGTATTTACTAAATACGGGTGTTACAATCTGCATGGTATATTATACATATGTATTTGCTTAATATGGTAACTTATATACATGTATTCACAAGCAGCTGAAAGAAAAACTAGAAGAAAATAGGGATGGGTTCCTTACTTTATCGCAGGAGACTCGTACAAGCCACGAAATAATTCCCACTTATTAGCAACTTCAGCAGTGACAGGCATCAGCTTTGGCTGCCCGCCTGAAGTCCCAGAGCTGCATTTGATCAAACAGATGATAGAACTATTAGAAGGAATCAAACAGTACCCCAAAACACACAGAAGCAAAGCAACAAATTCATGCATGCCTTAGAAAGAACCCTGTAATGGGTTCAGCTAAAAGGATATCTGATGTCTCCCCATTAGCAATCCTATTTATGTAAGGCTTGAGATCTTCATAAGTAACTATGGGAACATTTTTCTTAAAGAGCTGCTTCTCGGTTTGACCATGGAGGTATCCCCTTAAATACTCTGTTCCTGCATTTCGACTTAGTATTTCCCCCAATACCTCGTCTTGAATTTGCTCAGCATTTGTGGTCAGTTCCTCAATCATCTTCAACCTACCTTCACACCCATTCGTTGCCATCAGCCCTATTACTGAGATCCAGACAGCTTTTTCTGTTTTCTTTTTTCTTTTTTGGGGATGTTCTAGCTATAGGCAATGGAAACTCTACCTACGCTAAATATAATAAGATTCATGGGACTTGACCCACACATGTCGGCACGCATTATAAACAATGTGGCATCAATGAAATGATTAAAACGTGAATTAGTAATATATTAGAACTAAGCATGGATATAAAATAATTATAAGAAAGTTGTATTTAATGGAGTTGAGTACCGATTTATGCCTCTTCCAATCTTCAAAAGCCAATGTAACAACTAATTTTACGCCGAAAGTGGTTTAGTTGATATGATTTATATAATTTTTTGTCATCTATTATATCTTACTTTGTTTAAGGCTTCGTTTGTTTACCTGTAAAATAAGTTAAGGAAAATATTTTCATCTTTTTTCACTGTTTGTTTGATAGAAAATGAATTCTCACCGTAAAACCTTCTCAAAAACATGAGAAAAGAAGGCTTTATTTTAGGAAAATATCTTTAACATTTTCCAAAGTTTTTTTCTGAAGCAGTAAACTAACCCAAAGCCTCTTTCCATTTCCCCCTTCCTTCCCACTCTGGTCTAGAGCTTGCAGTCAGCCAGCAACGGTTCCCAACACCAGTCGCCGGCATTCACCTTTGATTTTCCTTCTTTTCGCCTTTCGTTGTCGAAATTTGCACTGCACTAATCAACGATGGTGTTCATCTTCCTCTCTCGAAGGTAAGAATGAAAAAAAGGAAGAAATATGTGGTTGTTTTTTAGTAGCAACATGTTGTTTTGGCCCAATTTGATTGCTGGTTAATCCCTCTTTTTTATTTTTTTTTATGGTTTTTGTTATTTTTACGTTTCATCTTCCTTGAACGGTGCAAGCTGGATTCTTGTTGGTGGTAATGGAATAATTAAGATATGGTAATGATGGTGGTGGCTGAGGCACAACTAATGAGCAAAAACTCAAAGTCTTTAAGTTCACACATTATTTGTTCAAATGGGATTAGTGGGCATGATTTTGTTTTCTTCCCTTTCTTTTTTCTTCCAATAGAAATCAATTTTGTTTTCCCCTCTTTCTTGGGGTAAAAAAGAACCTTTTTTTCTTATATAAATAATTGATTAGCTCGAATTTTGACCCATTATGGTGCATCTTCTCTATTTTCCCTTCTCTAATAATTGATCTAATGAATCAATTGCATGTTTTTTCTTCTCTTTTTGTATTTCATTTCGTTGAATTATTGTTAAATACAAACAATTATAATGGAACAGAATGTTAAAAATGCTCTTTTTGAATGTTTATTTGGATGCTTTTAGTTTGCTTGTAAACTTTAAGGTAATTCAGATTCGTAATGCAACAAGATTTTGGTTAGTAATTTCCTGATAATCTGCTGCAGAAGTTATGGGTGTTATTGTTTTGGACATAATTTTGTTTTAAGTTAAAATGATCTGTGTTGACACCATTTTTTTGACAATACGGGATCGACTTGGATTTTGAAAATGAAAATGAAAATGAGAGTCGCCACCAATCCTTTTTGATGAGGTGTAATCGGAAGACCTCGAAAAGTGATTGTTTTTGATAAACGATTTGATTTTATTAAAACAATGATTTTGGTCTACGAAATTCAGAAAAATAGGTTTGGGAGTCGGTTACGTACGAAATTACTGTCTTAATGTCGAAGATTGAAAAATTTGAAAAGTTTTAAAAATACAATCCTTAAAAAAAACTCGAATAACATGGGTTAGAATTTAGGATTCTCTTATTTTGAAAGAATATCACATCCAGCACGTCAGGATACGATACTTTAAACCCTCGAAACCAAGATCACCTTATGGTTTCCAAAACCGATACTTTGAAATTTTAAGAGGATATTTGGCTATTTGGTCAAACGAGAAATCGAAACTCAACACGTTACAGCACGTTTTCTCAAATTTTCAAACGCAAAATATTACATTATTTAGAAAATTTTCCCTTTTTGAATTTGGATAAAAATTATGAAATATTTAAAAATAATATATATACAATTTGAATATATTATTTAAAAAATTTACTTGAAATGAAAAGGGGTCATACATAACTAATAGTAAATAACCATAACATGACATGCATAATAGAATAATTATATAGCCTTAATACTAACAAACCCTAATGCAAACATACATGAATAAAAGTAATGATACAAATGGCAACAGCAATAACAACGACAACCATAAAAATAACGAGCCCAAAGTTTGAAAGTATATAAAAAAATAGCAAATAAATAAATAAATAATGGAATAACATGGCACTAATGATGGTAAAAATAATATAAACAAGCCAATCAGATAATAATAATAATAAAATAAAAAACTAATATAAGTTAGATTAAAAGTTAAAGACAAGTAAATAAATAAATAAAATGTTAAATGGAATATTTAATAAAATCTTTTTTATTTAAAAATAATAAACAACAATTGAAATTAAATAGGTTAAGGATTAAACTGAAATCTGAATGAAATTTTGAAGGTTTAAATTGTAAACAAATGGAAAAAGGGGTCGTTTGGGACTGAAATGGGACACGCTCAAAGGATGAGGGACCAACTAGGCAATTTTCCAGCCTCGCAGTGCAGCGTTTCAACGCGGGCCAAAATGAAACAAATGTATAATTTATGTGGCCAAAATAAAAATAAACAATAGGGACCAGATTGCACCACGGCGAGAAAGCGGAGGAATCTATTGCGCAAATATCCCCCTAATTGAAAACAAGCGAATCCTCTCTGGTGGGTCGGGTTGTGCGTGGGTCAGAGACCAAAACGACATTGTTTTGGTCTCTGAACCCAAACTCCAAAACAGTGTCGTTTTCTAATGCTATAAAATCCAAAAAAAAATTAAATCCTTCATTTTTTCTTTTCTTCTAAAAAAAACAAAACTTTCTCTCAACTCAAACCCTCCCTCAAAATCCGGCCTAGGTTTCCTGCCGTGGCCGCTGCCGTAGCGCCACGTGGCTGGTGGCTGGTGTTGCACAAAAAAAATGTTTCAGCCTCGTTTCACAGTGCACTCCTAGGCCCGGCCCTTTTCAACCCGAGAGGCCAAAAGAAAAAAAACTATACCCCTTCTTTAAGCCCGATTCAGACAACGGCGCAAGGAGTTCTGTCAATGGAACCACTGGGCGATTTAGGTACGTTCCTATTTTCTTTTTATTTTTGTATAAAATATGTAATGGCCCAAATTCAAAATTATCAGAATAGTGGTTTCGTAACCACAAATCCGATTTAAAGAGAAATTTATTTTAATATTTTTGCATGAATATTGATATGATAGGAAAAATCGTATGAAAATATCGATAGAAAAATTTTACTGATTAAGTGGTTAGTTAGAAAAAGAAATTATTGAAGGAATTAGGTAAAAATAAGATATCGAGACTTCGATCTCATAAAACCGAGTCAAAAATATTTTTATAAATATTTATAAAGTGTTAGTAATATGGTATTAAAATTTCGTTAGAAAATATTAATGTTTGGGTAGTCAATTAAGTGAAAAGGACTAAATTGAAAAAAATGTAAAAGTTACTAGAGGGATTAAATAGCTCAATTGTGAAATGAGGAGGGACATAAATTGAAAATAACCCCAAAAGGAGATATTTTGGGCGGCATACGCTGAGAAAAATCAGGAGAATTGAAGAAATAAGGGTAAAATTGGAATATTACAAAATTTGTTTTAAAAGTTAGGACTAAAGTGGAATTATCTAGATTTCTCTTTAATTTTCTGCACTCTCATCAGCCAAAAACGTCCTAAGGGTTTCTTCAAGCTGGTTTTTCATAATTTTTGCACCAAGTGAGTTAATTCTTTCCTTTTTCTCGTAATTTTTGCGTTTCTAAGACTTTTACAACTAGGTCCTATTACTTAATTCATTAGTTTTTGATTTTATGAATGATATTGAAAGTTGATATGAATATGTGCTGGAATTTTATGAGGAAATAGGATGAAATTGATGCTTTAATTTGTTTATGAGATGATTTTATTAGGTAATTCCAATAGAAATTGATTTGTAGGACCTAATTGTGAAAAGGTTTGGAATTAAAGTTTAGTGCTGAAATTTTGATTTCCAAAGGTTATAAGGTAGTTTAAAGTGATATAATAAAGTGTTGATTGAGAAAAATCAGCTCAATTGAGAGGTTAATTGAGCAGGGATGAAATTATCATTGTTGAAAGTTTAGGGGAAAAATGGTAATTAACACCATGCACTAAAACAGTTTTGGACAGCAGCAGTATTCTAACTTTGAAAAATCACCAAAAATTGTAGAGATCGAATTAGAGGATGAATAAAATATGAAATTAAAGCTTATTTAGTCTAGTTTCTTATAAAAGAAACGTTGTAAGCAATGAAATTGTAAATCATGAGATATAATAGATTTTGTGAGACAAGGTCAGAATGAATTCGGGTTCCCCTATTCTGACTTTGGAAAATCATTAAAAATTGTACAAAAATGATTATGAGTTATAATTTATATGCTTAGAATCCTTAATGAGTCTATTTTCTGAGAAAATAAAGGGAAGCATCATCCTAATTCTGTACAGTGAGATAATTAATTTTTAGTGAAGAGGGGCAGAACTGTCATACAGTGAAACAGGGGAAAATTTAAATAATAAACTGTACTTATTGGCTAAACCAAAAATTATGAAATTTTTATGGTAAGAAGATATGTGAGTCTAGTTTCAGGGAAAATTAACGGATCTTAATTTGGAGTTCTGTAGCTCAAGATATAAATAATTTAGTGACTGTGACTCAGTGAGGCAGCTTTGAATGCACTATAAATAATAATGGAATTGTAGAGAAAGTTACATACGAACATGAAATGTATTAGATTAATGATTAAATTTATTTATTTAAATCCGGAAAATTCAAATACGAAGCAAGATCGAGGAAAAGAAAAAGTTCGGGATTAGTAGATTTTTGTTTACGAACAATTGTCGAGGTAAGTTCATGTAACTTGAATTATATTCATAAATGCTTGAAATGTTTGTTATTGATGTGAATATGATTTGGATGTTTAATGTATGATAATTGATGAAGTATTGATATTCTTGATGAAAAGAGGAAATAAATCTCGGTTGAATGAAAGGAAAAATTCGATGGATCTCTGAAAAAGGAATTGATGGTAAAAAGGATCTAGCCCGGACGGGTGATCCTATCCTGATATAGCCCTCCCGAAGAATATGTGGAAAATGGATTTAGCCCGGACGGGTAATCCGAATTAGGGTCTGAATTTAGCCTGGACTGGTAATTCAGATCCAAGCTCATTAGAGTAATTGTCGTTGCAGGGGATTTAGCCTGGACTGGTAATCCCGACAATACTCTATGAGTTTATATTACAGGGGATTTAGCCTGGACTGGTAATCCCGCTGTAATGATGAGGTTCGCGGGAGTGTGCTCTCTGAAATGGAAATGTGCGCACATGAATATGAATTGACGGACCCGGATTTGTACACTAAAGTGTACCTCTGAAAATCCATCGAAATTCCAAGTAATTCAACGGGATAAATATGGAAAAATAACAAGGAAATGGAAATCATGGAATTGATGAGCTCATCAATCATTTATCTTTGTAATGAATTTGCATGAGGTTGAGTTTGTATGTGATAGGTATATGTTTATGTGAATTGGATGTGTGCTTGTGTTATTAAATGATGGATGTATAAGTATGGTAAGTATAATTCCTGTTGCATGAACTTACTAAGCACAAAGTGCTTACCCTGTTTCTTTTTCCCCTGTTTGTAGAGTTAAGAGCTCGGAGGTCGGATTTGGTCGGAGACACATCACACTATCAATCTCGAGATCTCGGTACATAAAGGAACTTTATTTTAGAAATCAATGGCATGTATAAGCTAGTAAATTAGATGTTAATGTGAAATGAATTTATGGTTAGCCATTGGTATGGCTAACAAATTTTGGTTTTGGTATGTGATGAAATTATCTTATGAATATGATAAATCTATCTTGAAAAAAAAAATTCGGTAAAATCTGGTAATGCCTCATACTATATTTCGGCGACGAATACGGGTAGGGGGTATTACAAAATAAATATAAAAAAACAATATATCTGAAAAAAACCTTTCAAAAAGTTTTAACCTTTTCTCTTTTTTGTATTTCTTTTTAATGTCTTCGTACAAAAAGAAGCCCCCATTTTTCTTTTTACAACATTCGACTTTATAGCCGAAAGAAAATAAAAACTCAATTTTTGCTATTGTTTAGTCTTGTCTACTTCTGCTTCTCTTGTTGCGTGTTTGCAGGTGATCGTGCAGCAGTGGCAGGAGGCGTCAGACGCACATGGTAGTAAGTGGCGCGGCGCTGGAGGAAGGACTAGGGTTCTGAAACCCTAGTTCCTATTGGGTTTGGGCCATATTTTAATGTTCAGGCCCATTTTGTTTTTTTTGTTTTATTATTTGTTATCCTAGTGGGCCGGGCAAAAATGGGCCTGTATAATCTGGTTCAACTTTTTTGCTCTATTTTAGTATCAATATGAATTTATATTTTTGATTTTGCAAGTGAGTAATGTAATTTGAATCGAAAGGGTAGGTCAATTTACGCGGTGTAGCCGAGCTCAAACCATTCGAAACTCGATCTGAAATGCAAGGCTCCAAGCTCAACTTGAGTTTGATTGAATTTTGCTTTTATAGCTGAAGAGATTTGAGATAATAGTCGAATTGGATGAGCCTCAATTAAAGTGAAATATAAACTCAGTTTTTATACTCAAGTTTGGATTCAAATTGAAACAATAGTAATTAAAAAGAAAAAGCTCGATTCAGCTCTTAGACTACTTGACTCAAATACTCAAATTCAGCTCTTTCACAAGCTCGAGCTTGATTTGACGATGGTCAAGATGAATTCAAGTTTTTTCAAGCTGAAGACAAATAGCTTTTGTAATACAAGTGTTTCTTTTGCTCTCTTAGATCTACGAAGGTTGGAGGTTAGATTTTAGTGCTCTTAAAACCCGAAACTTAAGTGGTTTTGCTTGTTGTGTTTGTCACTTCCTGCTTCAATGTCTCTATCTATCTTTCTTTTCTTAATTTTGATGTTATAGGCGGTAACATTTTTTGTTTGCAATAGTTTGTCATAGGCTTACCAAGCATTTTTCTTCATTAACATTAACTTCCTTAGTTTTGGACTCTATATTCATTTTATTTTTAAGGTAATGTTATATTAAATGGTATTCCTTCATGTAATAACAGACAAATACCAAAACCATATCTGATATTGTAAATAGATTCATGATCACAACATGACAACTAATACCTTTGTATTTTCTAAAAGAGAACTTAATCGTTGATTTTAGTATAAGTTTACGTTTGTTGGTTGGTTTGTAGATGTATTTTTTATTCAATTGAATGATAGTGTTTAATTTTGTGTCCTAGGTAATCACTCCCGTTTTTCATATGTATTATACATCATTTGTTTGTTGGTCTGTACATGTATTTGTGTTGCTATTACGAGCATTTCTTGTTTATACATTTTGAATTGGCTCAAGTTTTCTTATACTTCTTGCTTGTACTTATTGATTTGTAATTTCAATGATTATTTTCTGACCTTGTTTGATTGATTCTTTTTTATGTCAGGCAGCTCGTTATTGCATCAGTTAGTGTTCCTTTGTTTGAGATATTCCTTACGAAGAAGTGACGTGGATGGAGTTAGAAGGATTTAATGACGACTTCTTTTGTAGTGTATTTGATTATCTTGTGGGTTATAAATCTAAGGCCAAAGCTTTTTTAGCTAAAAGTACGAAGCATAGAAAAATTTGACTTCAAAAATTTTCACAAGGTTTAAGATATTGATGCTTCAATATGGTGTAGTACTAATTATGTGGTGTAATACTAGTTATGGACTTGGAAAATATTGTATTTACCATGTGATATACTACTAATTATGCACTTGGATAATATTACTATTTTGTAGTATTAATTGTGGTTTAGAAGCTAATTTATTATTATTTAATCTTTGTTTTTTTTATAACGCAATTAGTAATCATCTATTCGCTTTGGTTGTTTTCAATTTTTTTTATTGTTAATATTCTAGCTTAATAATTCAGTACTATGATATATTTAATTTAATGTATTTATTTATAAATAAATCATTGCAGTATATATAAAAATAATGTAAATATAAAATAAACTCAATTAAACAATGAAATAATAATAAATTCTCAAATGTTTGTTTTATTTAAAATAGTTTTCCTAAAATATTTTCAGGAAATCTGCCAAACAACAGAAAATATTTTACACAGATCCATCCAAACACCAGAAAATATTAACTTTTCTAGAAAAGTAAGTCATTTTTCAGAAACCATTTTTAGTCAACCAAACAGACCCTAAGATTCAATCCTGATTACTTTTTAATATATATATTAACTGAGGTGCCCTTTGTTGACTTTTGACTACCCTTATTTAAATAATGAATTTGGAACATGCTTTATTAATATTTAAATAAATATAATTATATTTATAAGAGAATGTTTGTATTCATTCATATGTAAGGTGGCTTATTCACAAAGGTAGATAGACAATGCCTTTTTGAAGGGAGTGGGTAGTTCATTTACAATAATGAATGACTTATCCTCGAGAGGTCAAAACCCTTCCGAAAAGATTGGAGGGTTGAATGGGGCATGCCCTCCAAGATGTGGGTCGTTTGATTAGTACCTCGGTAGTGGAAAGCAAAGAACTACCTTCTCAAGTGATTTGCTATACTAACTCCTGTTCAAAGATAGAGGGATATAATAAACTTAATTTAAAAAAGAAAGTATTTTGAAAGTGAAAGAGCTAATCAAAAACTCAAAATACTTCCTTTTCTTTTAATTATATTTAAAATGACTCCCTTTTTAGAATTAAGTTTTAATAATAAATTATATTAATTAATAAATGCAATAAAATAAATATCATTTTAATTTACATTTGTTTTTTAAACAAGCAAATTTATTATTTCTTCTCATTTTAGTTAAGAATAAAATAAGGGATTAATTTTTGGTAAAAATATAATTTTTGTACCTTTATTTCATTTTTAATAATTATATTTCTACATTTACATTTGTTTTTTAAACAAGCTCGTTATGTCCTCGAATGATTCATAAGAAAATTACATGAGAATACGTTATAAAGAGCATATAAAGTGGTGTAGTGAATAATATCAGGGGGAAATTACCCTTCATCTCATCAACCAATTCTACAACTTCTTCCACTTAACCTACCTTATAGAGAGCATCAGCCACTACGTTAAGAAATATCCCAAATATGTTCTTCCATGCATATAAAGCCCTTTCATATAGCCATATCAACGTTCCCACAATGTATCAAACGATTCATAAGAAAATTTACATGAGAATACGCGTGTAACAATTGCTTGACTTTAAGTTCGAAACAAGATATTAATAACTTTACCAAACATTAATGTATGCCTACACAATAAAGTGAAGGATTATTCTCCTGAGTTTTTATACATAGGAAGGATTAGGTAATCTTAAACAAGAACTGATGCAAACTAATTATAACGGTGATTTGGGGCTGAAATACTTTCCTATCACTCTTGAATCTAATATCTTCATGGCTTCCTCAGATTTAATGCAACTAGGTTTTTTGTATTGGCTCAATGAAGTTCCTTTGGACACATAGTAATCCATTAGTGCCTCAAAACTTCCTTGCTTTACCACCCTAATCTCCAAAGCTGCAATTATGTTCCTTTTCCTATAGATTTTATATGTATAATGCAATGACTCTTCCATTCTAGAGCAACACTCTACCATTATCTTTGGGTCAAGTTCTTTGCAATGCGTGCCTTCTTTTCCCTTGATCTCCCAAAATAATACATAGTGACCTGGTGCAGAAGAAGTATCAACGTAGCTAGTGTACTCTGTCAAGATGAATCCGAGTGGATCGAGAAGAGCCTTTGCTTCTGTCACAGCCTTGAAAAGGTCTGTTTCGCTTGTTTTTTCCTGATCAACACTTAGGATAACATTTTTCCTCTCCACAAATTGGAATTGAGGTGCATTATTGTAGAAACCACTCACCATAAGAACATCTCCAACTTTATATCGATATAATCCTGAAAGGAATATCATCAAACTAGATTAGATCATTATCTAAGAGGTTAATGTAGGAACTAGGAAGCATAATGCAAACTAGAACATGGCATTTGATTAATTGATTATATTCAAAACAGGAACTTTTACCTGCACAAGTTGTGACAACTAGTTCATAACACTGACCAGCCTTCACATTTACAAGATCAACAAGTTCAGTATCTTCATTGTTGCTCTTCATTTCAATAGATCCATCACCTTCATTCTTTACTGGAAGGAATTCGAAGTAAGCCATGTTAGGGAGAAATGTGTAGGAGATATCACAAGGTTTGCATAGAGGTTCTAAGTTCATCCCACAAATAGCTTCCGAGCAAGCATATAAATCTGAAACTAAAGGGAGCCCTCTGCAATAGAACTCGAGTTCTGTAGTATACTGTCTCATAATGCCAGTACAAATGCAGCAAATATACCTTGCTTTAGGCCATAACTTTCTGATTATTCCTTCCCATGATTTACAATTACATATAGTTTCTATCAAGTCAGCCTGTTCTGGATTAGGCTTCATGACCAATGATGCTGCATTTCTGCATCCTGAGTCGGTGATCCAATCGCTTAATCGACCTGTTTTTATGTCATAGCATAGCTCTTGCCAGTGATTTTCTAGAAACTTGATACCTCTTAGCACCGTAGATGCAAAGACTGAACCAACCTTGACAACTTCGTCTCGTTGGATTAAACCAAAAAGTAATTGACAGTATAAGCCCTGGTTGGGGTCTGGGCAAAAGATGGTCTCAACGGGGCTTGTGTAAAGCTTAGGCAAATTGGCTCTAAAATTACACTCGTTGTATATGCTCGTTGAAACAGATGCTGCCTTGAGGCCACTAGGAGTTTCAATCTCTGGTCTGGCAAACATAAGCTCCAGTCTTTTACCGGCTTGGTTGATGTCACCAAAGTGCCTTTAAAATTAGACGGATAAAGGCAAATAGTTAGTTTTAGGACTAAGTTGCCGTTGTAAATGCAAAAAGCAAGAAAAGCAACTATGTATATTATAGCTATATATGTATAAGTAGTATTTACTAAATACGGGTGTTACTATCTGCGTGGTATATTATACATATATGCATATTATATGCATTTGCTTAATCTGGTAACTTTTATACATATATTCACAAGCAGCTGCAAGAAAAACTAGAAGAAAATAGGGATGGGTTCCTTACTTCATCGCAGGAGACTCGTACAAGCCACGAAATAATTCCCACTTATTAGCAACTTCAGCAGTGACAGGCATCAGCTTTGGCTGCCCGCCTGAAGTCCCAGAGCTGCATTTGATCAAACAGATGATAGAACTATCAGAAGGAACCAAACAGTACCCCGAAACACACAGAAACAAAGCAACAAATTCATGCATGCCTTAAAAAGAACCCTGTAATGGGTTCAGCTAAAAGGATATCTGATGTCTCCCCATTAGCAATCCTATCTATGTAAGGCTTGAGATCTTCATAAGTAACTATGGGAACATTTTTCTTAAAGAGCTGCTTCTCGGTTTGACCATGGAGGTATCCCCTTAAATACTCTGTTCCTGCATTTCGACTTAGTATTTCCCCCAATACCTCGTCTTGAATTTGCTCAGCATTTGTGGTCAGTTCCGCAATCATCTTCAACCTACCTTCACACCCATTCGTTGCCATCAGCCCTATTACTGAGATCCAGACAGCTTTTTCTGTTTTCTTTTTTCTTTTTTGGGGATGTTCTAGCTATTGGCAATGTAGTCTCTACGCTAAATAGAATAAGACTCATGGGACTTGACCCCACACATGTCGACACGCATAATACACAACGTGGCATCAACGAAATGGTTAAAACTAAGAAAGTTGAATTTAATGTAATTGCGTACCAATTTATGCCTCTTCCAATTTTCAAAAGCTAATTAGACATGTGTGTCTAATAAAATAAAAATATTTTATTTTATTTTTTTATGAACAATTTTCAATTAATTAAAAGAATGATAAAATAAAATACAATAAAAACGCAACAAAGGGAGGATAATTAGTAAATCATAAAAAATGTGTCTTTATCTACAATTTTTATTTGATAAAATATTTTGTGGCACATATTTGATTTTTGTAATAAATTACGTGAAACACTAACCCACCTTGAAATAAAAAAATTGGGACAAATCCGAATCTCCACAAACTTCTCGAATAAATAAAATAAAATTTTATATAGAGTAAATTATATCAATTGTCCCTACACTTTGTTTAAAATTATATTTCAGTCACTCAACTTTCAAAAGTTATATAATGGTCATTAACATTATCAAATTGTTACATTTTTTTATCACTCTTCCGTTAAAAAAGTAACGATGCACCTTAATGTAAAGGGTTAATAGCTAATTGGTCCATGAACTATTATTAAAAAATCATTTTGATATTTTTAAAATTTTCTTAATAATAATTATAAATAAATAATAATAAATAAATAAATTAAAACACTGTATAAAATATAAAATTTAGATATTACAATAATTCAGACAATCATTGTCGCTTTTTATTAAAAAGAATTAAATGATGTATGTGAAAAATACTTTATTAATATTTAAATAATATAATTATTTTTATAAGATAATGTTTGTAGTAGAAGTATTTTTTTAAAAGATTCATAAAAGCATGATATTAGAAATTAAAATGGAAATTAATGGTTCAAAAAATGAAAATTAAATAAGATAAATTCCTTTTCCTAAGCAACATAAAATTTATAGAGACTAAAATAGTTAATATTATTAACATATTTCTAAAATTATATAATGTTTTAAATGGTGGGACTAAATGAGAAAATTAAAAAGGCAAAAATCATTGATAGAATAAATTAAAAATATTAAGGAGTATATGTTGCAAATAACCCTTCACGTTTCCCGTATATAAAAGGCATTTATTTCCTCTCTTATTTTCATGTTTAATGGGATGTCATAGTGATTAAATGCTAAAGTTACATATTTTATGTAATTAAATTGGTTAATTTATGAGAATGCGTCACTAATTTTGCCATATTTATTGAATTTTGTGCAAGAATGCAATTTGGGGCTAAATAAAAGAAAAAGGAAACAATTGGGCTAGATTGAAGAAAGAAGCAAAGAAGGAGGGCCAAAGCAGAATTTTGCCAAGAATAATTAGCTGAAATTGTTGACTTAGTAGGAGATTATTTTAGGATATTTTTTATATCATGGAATATTTTTCCTTGATTTTCTATACTAGTTGGCTCTTAATTTAGTAAGGCCACTAGTATAAATAGAGGCTACATTATTCATTTTAATCACCAATCAATTCATGAATCAAGCTTTCAATTAAGTCTTTCATTAAGTGTTTTTCTTTCTTCAAGTATTTTTCATTTAGTTCTTTTATCAAGTTTTTAATTACCAAGTTTTGTAGCAAGTTCTTTTTAAGTTTTTCATCAAGTTTTTTAATAAAATTTTCCATCAAGTTTTTAATCATTTTGTTTTTAAATTAAGCTTTTATCTCTTGCAATTCAATCTTTTCTTTCTTTCTTTTTTTGTCAGCAATTAATTTCCAACCTTGCGTCACCTTCACCACTCACTTTCATTTTTTTCATTTATTCAATCTTATTTAATTATTCCAATACCAACATGCCCCAAACCTTAGCCAATTAAACCCTTTTTCAGCTTTAGGCCGAAATTAGCCTCGTTAAAACCCGTGAGTTACGAACCCGAGCCATTTAACTCCTAATATTCCAGTACTTATTACTTCTCCGGATTAAGAGTATGATTTTGTCAACTCACAAAGTCAGATCAACACTAAGTCAAAAAAGACGTCGTTTGATTTAGTGTGATTGGACGTACAGTTGGAATTCTGAAAGAAACGTTTCTAATCGGTTTTCTGTGAACACATTGGCGTGCCAAGTGGAGATTGCTGTTTGGTTCCGTCAAGGGAAGTAGTAACCGAATTTAAATGTCCCGCGCGGTTAAGGGCATTGGTTCGAGCTAGGCTCTTTTAGAACGCAAAGTTGCCGGAGTTCTAAATCACGAACGTTTCGTGGTTGTTCGATCGGTAAGGGTTAGTAATTGGACGTTCCATAACTAATTTACACAAGGAAGAGTTGGTGTTCGAGGCGTCCTTGGTAGCTATAACTAGCTTATTGGAAAAGAGGAGTTCATCTAATTTCGAGGATCGGTTCAAAGACGAGGAAAATTCGTGCCTAAAGCTGAGCTTATTCTAATTAATTTTTCTTAATATTTATTTCACTATTTTTATTATCATGTTTTCAACTTTTACTTTTTACGTTATTTTTCTGTTTATTTCAGGTCATCAAATTTTATCCCCCCGAATTTCTTGGGCATGACAGCTGCCCCGACATAAATCTGGTCAAGAGAGCAACAATTTACAGTAAACCAATCTCTGAGGGATCGACCCTACTCCCTATACTGCATAATTTGCAAATTAAGGCGTAGGTTTATATTGGTGGATTCGACACCCATCAGTTTTGGCGCTGTTGCCGGGGACTGACAACACTCACAATTGTTTAAATTATCTTCATGACCAGATCTTCATCCGGAGATCTCGAATACGACCCAGAGATCGAAAAATCAGTACGAGCACGACGAAAAGAGACAGAAGCTCTTAAACGTGCAAGTAAAGCAGAAGTTGAGCTAGGACAAGGGCTCTTAGAAACCGACATTGAAAAATTGAGATAAGCAATTCGTGCATAGGCAATTCGACGTGGGAAACAAGTCGAAGTGGTTGATCCTGAGACCGAACCACTTCCTGAAACAAAAGAAGTAGAAGACAACCTCGGCGAACCAGAAAGGATGGCGAACTGAACCATTCGTCAACTAGCCGCTGCTTCCAACGAGCAAACACCATTATGCATCAACTATCCAGTCGGAGAAACCCCATTCGAGTTAAAATCAGGCCTGATTCACCTTTTGCCCACTTTTCGAGGCTTGAAGAATGAGAATCCACATACCCACTTGAGAGAATTCCACATGGTCTGCTCAAGCATGAAACCACAGGGAGTAACCGAAGATGAAATTAAACTTCGGGCCTTTCCTTTTTCTTTAGTTGATACAGGAAAAGAATGGTTATTTTACTTACCTCCAGGTTCTATTACAACGTGGGATGACTTATCTCGTGTTTTTCTTGACAGATTTTTCCCAGCATCGCGAGCAGCTGAACTTAGGAGAGACATAGTGGGAATTCGCCAAATGGAAAGTGAATCGCTCTATGACTATTGGGAGCGGTACAAAAAACTGTGTGCAAGTTGTCCTCAACACGGTTTGACTGAGCAATCACTTTTTCAGTATTTCTACGAGGGTTTGCTCCCTATGGAAATGAAAATGATTGATGCTGCTAGTGGAGAGGTGCTTGTCAATATGACTCCTCAAAGGGCAAGAGAACTGATATCCACCATGGCGACAAATTCTCAACAGTATCGGCCAAATTCAGAACCCACAAGACAGGTTAATGGGGTAAACGTTTCATCCTTAGAAGATAAATTGGATAAGCTTACCAATATTGTTCAGTCTATGCTTACAGAAAAGAAGAATCAGACCCAACTGTGTGGAGTTTGTACTACATCTGAACATTCGACGGATTTGTACCAAATCCTTAACGAAAATTCAACAGCACATGTCGACGCTGTCGGAGGTTTTTCGGGACCTCCACAAAGACGCTATGATCCTTTCTCCAACACTTACAATCCCGGGTGGAAGGATATCCCAACTTGAATTATGGATCCAATCCTCGATATAACCCATCGTACCAACCAAGACCTCCGCAACCGCCACCCAAGCCGAGCACATCTCTAGAAGCTGTTATGGAAAGACTTGTAGTCGATGTTGCGAAGTACCAACAGAGGACAAACGCATCAATACAGGATTTAACTAATCAAGTTAGTAAACTCTCGATGGTGGTTAATCGTTTGGAATCTCAAGGTAAATTACCTTCCCAGACGGAGCCGAATCCTCGACAAAATGCAAGTGCAATAATTCTTCGTAGTGGAAAAATTTTGTAACCAGTTCCCGAAAAAAGTCATGGGTAAGACAAGGAACGGGAAAATCATATCTCTGATCCAAAAGCCAAACCAGAATTAGAAATTCAGAAACCAATTGTGATGCCACCTCCTTTTCCAGGGAGACTCGCAAAGGATAAGAAAGAGAATAAGGAAAAAAAAATCCTCGAAACGTTCAGGAAGGTGGAAGTAAATATCCCTTTGCTCGACGCTATCAAGCAAATCCCTCGTTATGCGAAATTTCTCAAGGAATTGTGCACTAGAAAAAGGAGGTTAATAGGTAACGAAAGAGTAAATGTAGGAGAAAATGTCTCCGCAGTACTGCAAAAGAAAGTTCCGCCTAAATACAAGGACCAAGGTATGTTTGCTATTTCCTGTGAGATAGGTAATGTAGGCATTAAGAAAGCCATGTGTGATTCAGGGGCTTCCATTAATGTTATGTCTTATCCTATTTATAAGTTAATTAACGCGGGTCCTTTGAAAAAGACAGGAGTAATAATCCAATTGGCAGACAGGTCAGTCATCTATCCCGAAGGGTTGCTTGAAGACGTCCTTGTTAAAGTTAACGAATTAGTTTTCCCTGCAGATTTCTACATTATTAATATGGAGGACGATAACTCCACTAATTCGTCTGAAATTTTGCTTGGAAGACCGTACCTAAGTACTGCAAGCGCAAAAATTGATATTCAGAGTGGAACATTGACAATGGAGTTTGATGGCGAAATCGTGAAATTCAATGTCTACGAAGCCATGAGTCATCCTAACTCATTATCAAATATTTCCAGTATCGATAGTATAGATTGTTTAACTCAAAATTATTCTGAATATCATGACTTTGATGAGTTGGAAACTATCCTTTACAGAAGCATTAACATAGATGTATTGAGTCGTCTCAAGGAGTTAGCAGTTATAGAAGATCCGTTGCGAGAAATTGTCAAACACTTGGAGACGCAACCATCGTCGACGAGTCGAGGTAACCAACTTGAACTATTACCTTCCCAAGTTAAAATGTTGCCTTCGATTTTGCAGCCACCAACTTGGAGCTTAAAGCGTTACCGGACCACCTCAAGTATGTCTTTTTGGGAGAGAAAAACACCTTACCGGTAATAGTGTCAAACAGACTAACCAAAGACGAGGAGGAAAGTCTAGTTCGAGTTCTGAAGGATTATAAGGAAGCTATTGGTTGGACAATAGCTGACATAAAAGGGCTAAGTCCATCCACTTGTATGCATAGAATTTCCATCGAAGATAACACGAAACCAAAGAGAGATGCTCAGAGGCGCCTTAATCCACCCATGACGGAGGTAGTAAAGAAAGAAATCCAGAAAATGTTGGATGCTGGAATGATATACCCGATCTCTGACAGTGACTGGGTTAGCCCGGTTCATGTCGTGCCCAAGAAAACTGGCGTGACAGTGGTGAAAAATTTGTCAGGAGAGCTAGTTCCTACCCAAGTCCAGAATGGATGGAGGGTTTGCATCGATTACAGGAAGTTGAATGCAGCGACCCTAAAAGACCATTTCCACTTCCTTTCATCGATCAAATGCTCGAGCGATTAGCTGGTAAGACTCATTATTGTTGTCTCGATGGATATTCAGGATTTTTCCAAATTCCGGTGGCGCCTGAGGATCAAGACAAAACAACTTTCACGTGCCCCTTTGGAACGTTTGCGTATAGACGAATGCCGTTTGGACTCTGTAATGCTCCGGCCACCTTCTAGAGATGCATGGTAAGCATATTCTCCGATTACGTCGAGAAAATCATTGAAGTCTTCATGGATGACTTCACAGTGTACGGTAAATCTTTTAATGAATGTCTCGATAATCTTGCTAAGATATTACAAAGATGCCTAGAATTTAATCTTGTTTTAAATTATGAAAAATGCCACTTTATGGTTGACAAAGGATTAATTTTAGGTCATATAGTTTCCTCAGAAGGTATTGAGGTCGATAAAGCAAAAACGGATATTATTAACTCATTACCTTATCCGACATCTGTGAGGGAAATTCGTTCGTTTCTTCGGCATGCAGGATTTTACAGACGATTCATAAAAGACTTCTCGAAGATCGCGCAACCGCTTTGCAGTCTGTTATAGAAGGATAAAGAATTTAAATTTGACTAGACTTATAAAGATGCATTTGACGTACTGAAGCAAAAATTGGTCTCCGCCCCTATAGTGCAACCACCAAATTGGAACTTCCCGTTCGAAATCATGTGTGATGCAAGTGATCGAAGTGTGGGAGCTGTTCTTGGCCAAAGAATAGGGAAAGAGCCTCATGTTATTTACTATGCTTCGAAAACCTTGGATGCTGCCCAAAGCAATTATACAACAACTGAGAAAGAATTATTAGCTGTTGTGTTTACTTTAGATAAATTTAGATCTTACCTATTGGGAACTAAAGTGATTATTTTTTCTGATCATGTAGCTTTGAAATATTTGATAGGGAAGAAGGAGGCAAAACCTCAACTGATTAGGTGGATTCTACTCCTGCAAGAATTTGATTTTGAAATTCGGGATAAGAAGGGATGTGAAAGCTTAGTAGCTGACCATCTTAGTCGATTACCGATTTCAGTAGATGACACACCATTGAAAGATAACTTCCCAGATGAAAACCTGTTTTCAGCAAATGCGGTTCATCCTTGGTACGCAGATATAGTAAACTATCTTGTCACAGGTACTATACCTTCAGAATTACCAAGGTCTAAAAAAGATAAGATTAAAAAGGACGCTCGATATTACATTTGGGACGATCCTTACCTATGGAAGCATTACTCTGATCAGGTAATCCAACGGTGTGTAGCAGAAACAGAGGTACAGTCTATCTTAAATTTTTGTCATCCTTATGCATGTGGAGGACACTTTGGACCCAAACGCACCGCACATAAAATTTTCAAGTGTGGACTATTTTGGCCAAACATATTTTGTGATGCCTTCTTATTCTGTAAAACCTGTGAAAGATGCCAAAAAGTCGGTAACCTTAGTCGACGAAATGAGATGCCCCTTACTTCTATCCATATTTATGAAATTTTCGATGTGTGGGGCATCGATTTTATGGGACCTTTTATTTCTTCTTTTGGTAATTTTTATATACTCTTAGCTATTGATTACGTTCCTAAGTGGATAGAAGCAAAGGCTACTCGCAATGATAATGCTAAGACTGTGGTTGACTTTCTTAAAAGTTCTATCTTTTCCAGGTATGGCACCCCACGAGCATTAATCAGCGACAGATGAACTCATTTCTGCAATAAACTCGTAAGTGCACTTATGGAAAAATATAGAGTGACTCAACGAATTGCCACTGCCTACCATCCATAAACAAACGGACAAGCTGAAGTGTCAAATCGAGAAATCAAGTCCATATTGGAGAAGACTGTTAAACCTAACAGAAAGGATTGGAGCTTGGGACTAAATGACGCACTTTGGGCTTATAGGACAGCTTACAAGGAACCAATAGGCATGTCACCTTATCGACTTGTTTTTGATAGACCGTGTCATCTCCCGGTCGAATTAGAGCATAAAACATTTTGGGCAGTTAAGCAGTGTAATATGGAGATGGAGACCGCAGGAAGAGCTCGAAAGTTGGACATTTAGCAACTCGAGGAAATTAGAAATGATGCATATAAAAATGCTCGAGTTTATAAAGAAAAGACGAAGGCGTTCCACGATAAGATGATCATTAGGAAGCAGTTTTCAATAGGACAAAAAGTTCTCCTATACGACTCCACCTTAAAAATTTTCGCTGGTAAGCTTCGATCCAAATGGATAGGTCCATTTACTATCACTAATTTATTCTCAAATGGTGCAGTGGAAATTCAAAGCGAAGAAACCCGGAAGTGCTGTAAGGTGAATGGTCAACGATTGAAACCCTTCTACGAGAATTTTCAAACGCACACGATTGAGGAGATTGTTCTCGAGGAGCCCGGAAATTGAATAACAGGTCGTCGAGCTAACGACGTTAAACATAGCGCTGTTGGGAGGCAACCCAAATTTTCTTTTCCTTTATGAAAATAAAATTTTTGGTAAAGTGGAAAATGAAAATGCATATCGAGGATTAGTTCTGTCTAAGGAAAGACTTGGTACTTAAGTATGTCCATTGTGACTCACCTCTCTTTACTGGGAACTTACTTGGTGCATTTATCACGACTATTTTACCAAATATCGTAATTTTAATTTCTTTCTTGAGTTTATAGCTTAGTTAATAAATTTGAAAAAAATTTCCTATTATTATTACTTATTATTACTGTTTTATTTCATTTTTATTTTTATTTTTGGAGGGAAACATTCCAAGACAAAGTTAAAATTCTACATGTCATCCCACAAAATTCTTTTTATTTTCAGCCAAGGCCCACTCAGCATATCCACTTTTTTTTAAAAAAAATTAATCCAAGCTAGCCCATTAACCCAAACCCAAACCCATCATACCTACCTAAAACCAAAAAGAAAAAAAAATCAAAATTTAAACCCAAAATTTCCCACCCCAATCGTCCAACCCTTTTCCAATATAAAGAAAACCCTTACACCCATCACATCCTAGCCTTTCACCCATCAAATCAAACTTTTCACCTAAAAAATAACCCCACTACCCCATATTGAACCCAAAATCTTTCTACCCCAACCGTCCACTCCTTTCAAATAAAAACAAAAACCCTTACACCCATCAAATCCTAACCTTTCACCTATCACATCCTAGTTTTCTTTTCACCCTAAAAAAACCACACAAACACATTACCCACTATTTGACCGGCTAAAGAAAGAAATTTTTTTTTCAAACTCTTCCTTTCTTTTATTTCCCTTCACCTTCAACACTGCTATTTCTTTTTCTTTCTTTTACCATCTTCAACACCACAACTCCAAACAGCCCTCCAAGAAAGCCATGGTACGTACTCGCGACCGCGCAGCGCAAGAACCACCTTCTGTGGTAAATCGACGTCAACACCGTTTTTTTCGCTCCAACCTTTGTCACCATCGACTCCGACGAGTCTCCTCCATCTTCACCGCCGCAACCACGCCACCCTAGAAGAAACCGTAGCCCAACTCAGATCGCCGTAATCTACTCGCCCCATGAGCCGCCCATTTCGACTGACCACCATTCCAACAGCCCAGTCGAACCACCTAACTCATCCGACATCCAAGATCGCCCCTCTCCCCAACCAAATGTTCATGCACGACAACCACCACAACCGAGACCTTCGAGAAGAACTCCGCGATCCCTAAACGATAGTGCTGAACCACATTCAATGTAAAGACAAACCCGAGGCCGCCAACAGCCACCTTTGGCCGGTTCATCAACTCCAACAGCGGGCGATGCAGAAAATTACGAAAATGAAACGAAAAATCAGGACACTGAGTATCATCCACGTGAGCGAGGTCAATTTCGACAAGGAAGAGTATTCATGCCCCCGGAGAACAGATTTCACGGGAATCTAACATTTACGAATCTGGCACATCAAGCGCAATTCGAACAAATTCAACATCACCCTCTTCCAGTATGTAAGCACGTAGACTCATTCTCATTATATTATTTAGTTATTGAAGAATCTGTTAATCAATATTTTGATGCTATTGGGTGGACTGATTTTGCTGCTATTGATGAACCTGCATATTATGAGTTGGTTTTTGAATTTTATTCTACATTTTATTTCAACCGTTCTGCCAACACCATAGATACGCCTCATGCTGTCAATTTTCGCTTGCTAGGTGTACATTATAATCTGTTTCTTTCTGAGTTTAATATTGCTTTGGGATTTGTTATTGAGGACTATTTAGCAACTAATGACTATTATGACTCTTTTCTCGACATACCACCTGACTTTAATGCTAATGAAGCTTTGGCATTGTTAACTGAAATGAGACAGATTTCGTATGATCCAAAACGTTACAAAGACATAGGAATTCATAGTCCTGCACTTCGATATATACACTGATTCCTTGCTTTCAATTTTTCGGGACGTAATGATGTGTCTGCTTCTTTAACTAGAACTGAATTATTTTTTCTATGGTGCATGCGTTCGGGAAAAAAGGTAAATTTAGGATATTGGTTTGCTATACAGTTTCAGCATGTTTTGCGATCGAATCGGCCACTTATTTTGGGTACTTACATCACACATTTAGCCTCTAATTTGAATCCATCAGCTGTCAATTTTAGTTCTTTGAATTTGGCATACAAAACGGACTCTTTAGATACATACTGTTTGGATTCCATGGTGTTACTTGCCGGTACCCCTTCTTCTTTTTATTTTTTTCCTCCAGGTACAAGAACAGATCGGTCGCATAGAGTATTCAGACGAAGACACCAGCACGGACCAGAGCCTCCAAATTTTGTCGAATCTCGATTAACCCGAATCGAAGAAGGACTCGACTCTTTATGTACCTTAGTGACAGACGTTCTCACACATCTACGAGACCATCCTCCACGACGTTGAAATACATGGGAAGTTTATTTTTCTTCTTTTGTCTACTTAATTTTACCTTATATCCTTTAATATTACATTGGGACAATGTAAAATAAGTAGGGGAAGGGAAACATAAATTGGTTCTAATTTGCTTATCTATCATCGCTATTTTTGCATGTTTTTGGTAAAAGGTAAATTTTTCTTTTAATTGGGATGATACACTTATGGTTTGACCGATTTAGCTATTTAATTCTTTACACATGAAACTTTTCAATAACCTAGACTTAGTGGGTAAGAAATTTTTGGGAATTATGAGTTTGCTTGATTGCCTACCTTTTATCATATGTTTTTATTATTTTGTCAAAAAAAAGAAAGAAAAGATTGAATTGCAAGAGATAAAAGCTTAATTTAAAAACGAAATGATTAAAAACTTGATGGAAAATTTTATTAAAAAACTTGATGAAAAACTTAAAAAGAACTTGCTACAAAACTTGATAGAAAACTTGGTAATTAAAAACTTGATAAAAGAACTAAATGAAAAATACTTGAAGAAAGAAAAACACTTAATGAAAGACTTAATTGAAAGCTTGATTCATGAATTGATTGGTGATTAAAATGAATAATGTAGCCTCTATTTATACTAGTGGCTTGCTAAATTAAGAGCCAACTAGTATAGAAAATCAAGGAAAAATATTCCATGATATAAAAAAATATCCCAAAATAATCTCCCACTAAGTCAACAATTTCAGCTAATTATTCTTGGCAAAATTCTGCTTTGGCCCTCCTTCTTTGATTCTTTCTTCAATCTAGCCCAATTGTTTCATTTTTCTTCTATTTAGCCCCAAATTACATTCATGCACAAAATTCAATAAATATGATAAAATTAGTGGTGCATTCTCATAAATTAACCAATTTAATTACATAAAATATGTAACTTTAGCATTTAATCACATAGGCCGTTGTATCAAAGCCCGTGATGAAATGCACGCAGGTTGTCCCATGAAGATCAATTAATTAAATGAAACTTATTTGACCCACTTGAATTAGCCAAATTCGTGGAACACATGAAGAAGTTCATATACTTAAAGTCTTGGTGGTCTAGTGAAACACTCTAGTAAAACTAGAGTTACAGGGGTAATTATTGTAAATCCTAAGGGATAAAGATGTATAGAGTTTAAATCTCTTAGGACTCTCATCTTGTAGATAAGCACTAATCTCAATCGTCGATGTAATTTAATCTGTATTGCTGGATCTGGGGAAGCTCAACTATAAATAGAGGTTTTTCCCCTCATTTGTAATCACTTCATCCCTTGTACAATATTCTTGAGCTAAAGAATATTTTTTAGAGCATTTACTCAAACGCTTGGTGTGCTATTATTTTCTCATTGCTTTTTTGTTCGACTCAAGTCCCTTCGCCTTTTCAAGTTGCTTTCGCTTTATTTCGGTGCCTTAGAGAATTTCTGGAAGAATTTTCACTTTTTCAAGAGTAAGGCTGACTTAGATAGATTTGAACAAAAAAATCGCCTAAGGCGATGTAGTTTGCCAAACTAAAGTTTTAGTCTCGTGACAAAATAAGGTAGTTGAAAAATAAAAAAGAAAACTTAAGTTTCCTTGTTTTTTTCCCTTGCTTCATTTTGTTGTCTTTTAGACAAGATTTTATCAAATGCTAGAAAATTCAAAATTTTCTAGTTTTCAATATAAAAAAAATATCATAGCTCCTTGGTAATTATGTACTTTCTAATAGAGGTTTATTCAAAATACACACACCAGGTATTTTGTCACGAACCATCTTGGCTAAAGCATTTGCAACCTTGTTTACTTCCCTAGGAATATGTTGAATGTGCCAATGATGCACTTGTATCAAGAGCTGTTGAATTCTCCTAATCAAAGTTTGCAACAAATCTTCAAACTCATGGCCACATAACTTACAGGAACTATCACTACCCATACCCCTTCTTACATTTTCCACATTCGTGAGTAATCGTTGCTTAAAAACCAACCAAATGAAGGTCTGAACTTGTTGTGGTCCTTGAAACTTCCAAAGGAGTTTCCAAACGGCCTCTTTCGAATTCCATGTATCCTCTCTTAGTTTGCCATATACGGTTTTCAAAGAGAAATAACCTGTTGCAAAACACCCCTAAGTGATTCTATCAGCTCCTGCAGTAAGGTGTGGTGGTGGTACTCTTACAATATTTTCAATAATGTCATCAAAAAAATAAACACAAAAGAATCCAAGGTTCCAATAACCATCATCTGCGACCATCCCGCTGAGGGGACAATTCATTTCCAAATTCGTAGCAAAAGTGATATATTTTTCCAAAGCCCAAATCTTTGAGATCCAAGGATCCTTCCAACAATTAATATCTTTCCATTCTCGATTGACCACAGCAAGTTTTCACATATTAAGGGCCATACCTTGTCAAGAGCACACCAAAGAAAAGAGACTTGCCCTCTCGAAAGGGACTCTAGCAAACTATCTTTCACATTATACTTCGATCTAAGAACATGAACCCATAGAGCATTAAAGTTTGTCACAATTTTATAACTAATCTTCATCATGAATGAAGTGTTGCGATCTCTCAAGAATCTCAACCCAAGTTCACCATGCACATTAGGTTGACAAATCGAATCCCAATTAACCAAAACTGATTTTTGAGTCTCGTTATAAGGCCCCATATGAATTTCCTGACAATCTGCTCAATTTTGTCACACAAGCCCTTGGGAATCATCATGGATTGTGTTAAGTATGACTCATATTTTCAGTCAAATTTGAAAAATAATCTTCTAGTTAAACTCTGTTTATTTGTTTCAATCAAACACTGATTAATTTAGATTATATTATTATTTGACATATGAATTTAGCCTATAAATAGGCTTTTTTACAACCTTAGAAATAACACACCATTTAGAGATTAGAACTCATAACACATTTAGAGAATTTTGTGTTTCCGTTTTGAGAGTTTTTTATTTTCGAGTTTGGGGTTTAATTTTATCTTCATCTTTTGTACTCTTCGTTCTTTTGCCATTATAGTAAAATTATTTTTGCCCGTGGTTTTTTATCTTCTTTGGAGGGATTTTTTTACGTTAAATTTGTGTGTTCAATTTCTCAATTTATTCCGCTATTTTTGTTACTTGTTGCTTAATCAGGTCGATCCCTAACAAGTGGTATCAGAGCTAGTTCAATTTTTATAGATCAGCCCATTCAGATATGACAGTAACAAGGTTTGAAATTGAGAAGTTCAACGGTGACACAAATTTCAATCTGGTTTAAAAAAGGTTGTTCCTAGGAAAAAGCCTGAGAATCTAAATAAAACAGAATGGGAAGAGCTTGAAGAAAAGACCTTGTCTGCAATCCAGTTGTGCCTCGTGAATATGATATTGCAGGAGGTATTGATGGAGAAGACCTCATCCGCCTTGTGAAAAAGGTTAGAAACTTTTTATGCGACTAAATCTCTGGCTAATCGTTTAGTGTTGAAATAACGTATATTTACGTTTCGCATGAACAGATGTGAGCTCCTTAGAGATTATATCAATCAATTTATTACTCTTTTAAATGATTTAAAGAACGTTGAGGTTCATATTGATGATGAAGATCAAGCTATGCTATTATTATGCTCTTTACCCCCTTCATACAAGTCTTTCAGGGAAGACTCTGATTTATGGCAGAGACAAACTTTCGTTCGAAGATGTGAAGGGTCATTTGTTGAGTAGAGACAAACTTGACAATGAGCTTCATTTGGATAGCAAGGCAGATAGGCAAGCTTCTGTTTTGATGGCATCAAAGAAACGAGACAAAGGGTGTCACTATTGTAAAAAGTTAGGTCACGTCAAAGCAGGTTGTTATAAACTGTAAAATAAAAGAGCTGCTGAGAGTAACGAGGAAGATGTAGCTGGTGCTAATTTGATCGATGAAAGCGGTGATGATTTCTTATTAGTGTCAATGAGCGATAACTCCAAGTTCATGCCCGAGTGGATCCTAGATTCGGGATGCTCTTTCCACATGTGTCTCAATAGAGAATGGTTCTCCACATATAGTTCAGTTGAAGGTGGAGTTGTGCGCATGGGAAACGATTCATCTAGTAATGTAATTGGTATTGGTACTGTTAAAATTAGGATACATGATGGGACGATTAGGACACTCTCAGATGTCAGGTATGTACCTGATTTACGAAAGAATCTCATCTCCTTGAGTATTTTAGACTTGAAAGGATGCAGAATCAACATCGAGTCAAGCGACATTAAAGTATCTCGTGGAGCTCTCGTTTGGTTAAAATGTAAAAGAACTGGCAGTCTTTATATTCTGGAAGGTTCTACAGTGACCAGTGAAATTGGACGTCCCTCGTCCATTATAGAGTCGAAGTCAACTCGTTTGGAGCGGAGGCAACTTGGTCATAGAAGGGAAAAATGTATGACCGTTTCGTTGAAGAGAGGTTCTCTTTTGGATGCAGGTTTTGAAAAGTTAGGGCACTGTGTTCGTGAAAATCAGACTCAGGTTAGTTTTGATTTGGCAGTGTACAAGTCAAAAGCTAGAAGTCTTCCAGTTTCTAAGCACAGATTCAACTCAGTTAATTCCCTGCATAGTTCAAGATAGGCTCGTGGAGGGCTTTGGCAAAGATAGCGTTGTAGAAATATGAGTCAAAGTGGAGATTTGTTAAGTATGACTTCTATTTTCAGTTAAATTTGAGAAATAATCTTCTAGTTAAACTCCATTTATTTGTTTGAATCAAACACTGATTAGTTTAGATTATTTTATTATTATTTGACATATGAATTTAGCCTATAAATAGGCTCTTTTACAACCTTAGAAATAACACCCCATTTAGAGATTAGAACTCATAACACATTTAGAGAATTTTGTGTTTACGTTTTGAGGGTTTTTTGTTTTTGGGTTTGGGGTTTAGTTTTATCTCCATCTTTTGTACTCTTTGTTCTTTTGCCATTATAGTAAAATTATCTTTGCTCGTGGTTTTTTATCCTCTTTGGAAGGATTTTTTCACGTTAAATTTGTGTCTTCAATTTCTCAATTTATTCCGCTATTTTTGTTACTTGTTGCTTAATCGGGTCGATCCCTAACAGATTGTATGAAATAACTTGGGATTGCTGGAAGCACCGACTAAGCTAAGGTAACTCTTCCAGATAGAGAAAGTTTTCGAGCATCCCAACTTGAAAGCTTATTACGCACCCTATCAACAATGAAACGAAGGGTAGTGTTGGTTACCTTGTCACAGAATAGGGGCACTCTTAGATAACATCCCAAATTTTGCACCTTAGATCATCATCCACACCTAGCGAGAAGAAAATATTAGTTTTTTGTAGATTAATTTTATGGCCTGAGAGGTTACAAAAGGTATCAAGGACTCCTTTGATGACCTTTGCCTGAGTCTTATCCGCTTGACCAAACAAAATCAAATCATCTACAAAAAAGAGATGTGACAAGGTCCATTACATTGTATCTAAGTTGTTTCTTTAGAATCAGAAATTTTGAGATAGTCAATCTTATTTAAGATTTCTATTGTAAGAATAATTATTGATAAGATTAAAATTTGTGAATCAAATTGGGTCCATTTGTGACTCCCCATACCTAAATTCGGAGATCAGGTCGGATGAGGGTGTTACAATATTAGTTTTAATTTTTTTAGTTTTATGAACATACGAATTTATATTTAATTTTTTAAATCATTTTAATGTAATATATCCAAACTAATGAATGAAACATTTATGTCATTAAATATTCTTAAAAATTTTTAATTGGAACACTTCAATTTAAAAAATATATATTTTCATATATTTTAATTAATACATTCGATCAGGTAAAATAGTTAGTATCAATACAAAAAAAAAAGCATATGTGGAAATATTAAATTTTAGGCTATTTCTTTGAGTTTCAAAATGCTTTCTTTTTTTAGTTATATTTAAAGTGAAACTTAACTTTAGAATGAGCTAGTTTTCTATCTCGTACGATGCACAGATTAGATTATATGTATCAAATTTAAAATTTTATATTAATTAGTTAAATAAATTATAACATTTCAGGAATGCTATGATTGAGAAAGTAAAATAAATAATATAAATGTTTAATTTTGGAATTAAGATAATATGTATCATGATAGATATAAATTAAGAACAAAATAAGTTGAATGTTTAAAATAAATTTAAATAATTTATTGATATTCATTAAAATGATCGAAAATTTAGCATTTTAAAAAATGAAATTATGATGTCAATATTTTATATAGTCAATATCTACTCTAAATAGTTGTTTGAAAATATTGTTATTAGTCTAATTTTAGAAAATAAATAATAATTAATTAACATATGCAATATCTTGAAAATGTGTGTTTACTTTAGTTAAAATAATATTGTATCATTTATTACAATACCAGCAAAACAATAATTGTATAATATCAAATCCAGATCATTCATGGGACAGTGAATACCTTGATCATTAAGTCAACACATGGGGTTATTAAGTAAATGTAGTATAATAATAAAATAGAATTTCAAAAAAGGGAGCGCCTCAACTGTACGTGGGACATATTCACCTCTTGATGGGTAGTCGTACGTCCTACGTACGGTTGAAGCACTTTCCTCCATGAACTGTACACCGCTCTCTGTAGAGAGGGACAAGACCTTCCCAAGAAGATTATACATTTTATTGAGGGATTGAATCGACATCTTTGAGAATGACACTACGAAAACTTCTCTCGAAAAAATAGATCTTTATATTTTTGAGAGAATGTTTGTATTCATTCATACGTAGGGTGGCCTATTTACAAAGACGGATAGACAAGGCCTTTTGAAGGGAGCGGGTAATTCGTTCACAACAGTGAACAACTTATTGGCTATAACCCTATGAAAAGATTGGAGGGTTGAATGAAGGCATGCCTTCTAAGATGTGGGTCATTCTCAAGTCATTCCCAAGTAATAGAAAATAGAGAACTGCCTTCTCAAGTGATTCGCTATGCTGACTCGTGTACAAAGCTAGAGAGGTATAATAAACTTAATTTAAAAAAACTATGATCCACTTTAAATATAATTAAAAAAGGAAGTATTCTATAATTGAAAGAATTGAGTTCAATTTTTAGAATTAAATTTTATTAATTAATAAATACAATAAAATAAATATTATTTTAACTTACATTTTTTAAAAGAAAGCGAATATATTATTTCCCCTCATTTTAGTTAAGAATAAAATAAGAGTGTAATCTTTAGTAAAAATAGAATTTTCTTGTACATTTATTTCATTTTTAATAATTTAAAATATTAAAATAGTAAAATATGTAAATTTATATTATTATAATTAACTTTAAATAAAAATATTTTAAAAATTATTTAAATGAAATTTAGTTCAGGCGAACAAAAAATTTAATTAATACATATTTAATATATTTTCACTTTTAATTTTTTTTATATTTACTTTAATTAAGTCAAGCAAATTTATTAATGAATGAAATGAATATAACATCACAATTGTTTATTTAAATTATAATTTCTTTATCTATTTCACGGTGCAATATTACTTTTGAATTTTTTTTCCACTTTTATGAACATATAATTCTATATTTAAATTTTAAGTAATTTCAATTAATATATCCAAATTAATGAATGAAAAATTTATGTTATTAAATATTTTTTATAAAATTTATGAAAAATGAGGTAAAAAAGCTAGTATCAATACGAAAAGAAAAAAAAGTGAAAGCATATATGGAAATATTAAGTTTTAGGTTAGTTGTTTGAGCTTCCAAATGCTTTCCTTTTTCGTTATATTTTAAGTGAGACTCGATTTTCGAATTAAACTAGTTTTTTATCCCATGCGATGCACGGATTAGATTGTATGTATCAAATTTGAAATTTAAAATTTATTAGTTAAAATTTTTATAATTTTTCAGTAATATTATGATTGCGAAAGTAAAATAAATAATATAAATGTTTAATTTTTAATTTTTAATATTAAGATGGTATATATTATAATAGATATAAATTAAGAAAAAATAAGTTGATTAAAATAAATTTAAATTAATTATTGATATTCATTAAAATATCGGAAATCTAGAATTCTAAAAAATGAACTTATGATGTCACTGCTTTATATATCCAATATCTCACTACAACATAACAACATTGATATAATACTTTTAAGCTGGCACTTTTTTAAATGTTGGGATAGACTTGTCGACATACGCTTTGGCTAACTCTTTGTATAAGGGTTAGGATATGCATGCCTAAGGCAACGTTTAAATAAAAGTCAACTTTACCCGACACAATACTGACTTTTGTTATACCTTTCCCAAATATATAAAAATGTCACCATATGAAAATCCTAAGACCACTCCTTTTGAAGTATGTCGACCTTTTTTGTGTTGGTTAAATTTATACCTTTAATAGGTGTTGGTTGTTCAAAGCATTAGGCCATATGAAAAGCCCTTAAATTTGTACCAACCTTATAGAGAGCATCAGCCACTACATTAAGAAATATCCCAAATATGTTCTTCCATGCATACATATCAACTTTCCCACAATGTATCAAACGATTCATAAGAAAATTACATGAGAATACGTGTGCAAGTGTAACAATTGCTTGCCTTTGAGTTCGAAACAAGATATTAATAACTTTACCAAACATTAATGTATGCCTACACAATAAAGTGAAAAGGATTATTCTCCGGAGTTTTTATACATAGGAAGGATTAGGTAATCTTAAACAAGAACTGATGCAAACTAATTATAACGGTGATTTGGGGCTGAAATACTTTCCTATCACTCTCGAATCTAATATCTTCAAGGCTTCCTCAGATTTAATGCAACTAGGTTTTTTGTATTGGCTCAATGAAGTTCCTTTGGACACATAGTAATCCATTAGTGCCTCAAAACTTCCTTGCTTTACCACCCTAATCTCCAAAGCTGCAATTATGTTCCTTTTCCTATAGATTTTATATGTATAATGCAATGACTCTTCCATTCTAGAGCAACACTCTACCATTATCTTTGGGTCGAGTTCTTTGCAATGCTTGCCTTCTTTTCCCTTGATCTCCCAAAATAAGACATAGTGACCTGGTGCTGAAGAAGTATCAACATAGCTAGTGTACTCTGTCAAGATGAATCCAAGTGGATCGAGAAGAGCCTTTGCTTCTGTCACAGCCTTGGAAAGGTCTGTTTCGCTTGTTTTTTCCTGATCAACACTTAGGATAACATTTTTCCTCTCCACAAATTGGAATTGAGGTGCATTATTGTAGAAACCACTCACCATAAGAACATCTCCAACTTTATATCGATATAGTCCTGAAAGAAACAAAGAAAGGAATATCATCAAACTAGATTAGATCATTATCTAACAGGTTAATGTAGGAACTAGGAAGTATAATGCAAATTAGAAATGGCATTTGATTAATTGATTATATTCAAAACAGGAACTTTTACCTGCACAAGTTGTGACAACTAGTTCATAACATTGGCCAGCCTTCACATTTACAAGATCAACAAGTTCAGTATCTTCATCGTTCTTCTTCATGTCAATAGAGTCATCATGATCATTTTCCACAGGAAGGAATTCAAAGTAAGCCATGCTAGGGAGAAATGTGTAGGAGACATCATAAGGTTTGCATAGAGGTTCTAAGTTAATCCCACAAATAGCTTCCGAGCAAGCATAAAAAGCTGAAACTAACGGGAGCCCTCTGCAATAGAACTCGAGTTCTGCAATATACTGTCTCATAACGCCAGTACAAATACAACCAATATACCTTGCTTTGGGCCATAGCTTTCTGATTATTCCTTCCCATGATTTACAATTACATATGCTCTCTATCAAGTCAGCCTGTTCTGGGTTAGGCTTCATGACCAATGATGCTGCATTTCTGCATCCTGAATCGGTGATCCAATCGCTTAATCGACCTGTTTTTATGTCATAGCATAGCTCTTGCCAGTGATTTTCTAGAAACTTGATACCTCTTAGCACCGTAGATGCAAAGAGTGAACCAATAGTGACAACCTCGTCTCGTTGGATTAAACCAAAAAGTAATTGACAGTGTAAGCCGTGGTTGGGATCTGGGCAAAAGATGGTCTCAATGGGGCTTGTGTAAAGCTTAGGCAAAATGGTTCTAAACTTACTCTCTTTGTATATGCTCGTTGAAACAGATGCTGCCTTGAGGCCACTAGGAGTTTCAATCTCTGGTCTGGCAAACATAAGCTCCATTCTTTTACCGGCTTGGTTGATGTCACCAAAGTGCCTTTAAAATTAGACGGATAAAGGCAAATAGTTAGTTTTAGGACTGGATTGCACAGAGTGATTTCACCAGCAGCTGAAAGAAAAACTAGAAGAAAATAGGGATGGGTTCCGTACTTTATAACAGGAGACTCGTAGAAGCCACGAAATAACTCACAGTTCTTAGTAACTTGAGCAGTGACAGGCGTCATCTTTGGCTGCCCGCCTGAAGTCCCAGAGCTGCATTTGATCAAACAGACGATAGAACTATTAGAAGGAATCAAAAAGTACCCCAAAACACACAGAAGCAAAGCAACAAATTCATGCATGCCTTAGAAAGAACCCTGTAATGGGTTCAGCTAAAAGGATATCTGATGTCTCCCCATTAGCAATCCTATCTATGTAAGGCTTGAGATGTTCATACGTAACAATGGGAACATTTTTCTTAAAGAGCTGCTTCTCGGTTTGACCATGGAGGAATCCCCTTAAATACTCTGTTCCTGCATTTCTACTTAGTATTTCCCTCAGTACCTCGTCTTGAATTTGCCCAGCATTTGTGGTCAGTTCCTCAATCATCTTCAACACACCTTCATACCCAATCGTTGCCATCAACTCTATTACTGATTCCAACACAGTTCCTCAATCTCCACGACTGCTAAATATATAATAAGTTCTTTGCATCTGATGAGAAAATAGTTTATATTTATTTAAGAAAATTTAAATTATATTTATAAATAGAATCCATAACTAATTGATAATAAGATAAATAAATAGCCATTAATAGATATAATAATTCAAATTATGTTAGAGTAAATACAAAATTTAATCCAACTAATATAATATATAAACAAATAAAGGATAAAAAATTCGATTAATTCAGTTAATTTTTCGGATAAATTCGAATTAACAAAAATATTTTAGTTCGACTAACTATTAAAAGATTAAAAAGTTCGATTAATTCAGTTAATACTTGTTCAATTTGATTAACCATTTAAACAATCCCACATCTATATATATTATCATAAAATTTGAAAAATTTTATACTATTTTAGCCTTTTTTTTTAATTTCTACACTATTATATAAAAGAAATCCCCTACTTAGGGTCTCAGTTGACACCTGTCCAAGTGTCTTATTCATAGCTTGTGTGCTTTTTAGAGTAAATTACACTAATGATCACTCTAAAATGACTTCCGAAAAATGATTTTTGGAAAATGATTTATTTTTTTTGAAAAATTAATATTTTCTGGTGTTCGGATAAATCTGTGTAAAATATTTTCTTTTGTTTCATAAAAGTCGTTTTCAATTAAACAAACATACATTTGAGATTTTTTTTTATTTTTTCATTGTTTAATTGAGTTTATCTTATATCTATAATTTTATATTTTACATTGTTTTTATATATATTAAAAATATTTTGTTAAATTTAGGTTCATTGCAACGATTATTTTTTAGTTACATGACTACCAACTGAGTATTTTTTTATTTAAAAATGTGACTTTAACAAAATTGACAAAAAAAAATCAACAATTTCAACAGTTAGACTTGATTTTCAAATCTGGAAAGTAGAGGGACTAAATTCTTGAAAGTAAAAGTATAGAAACTAAATTACAAATTTGTGAAGAGTATATAGACTTATGACATATTTTAACATTTATACTACAAAACATTTATTATTAATATATTTATAATTGTAATAAATATTTAGTATTAAAATATTAATATTGATATTTTCAATAATATATGAATAATATTATTTAAAATTATAGTTTTTAAAATTTACCATTAAAATAAAATTTAAATATTATATAATTTATTAAAATAATAAATTATATTAATTATATTAATAATTTATTATATGGCTAAAAATAAATAATTAAATATGTATTTTTAATAATATTAACAAATATAATATTTTAAATATTTTTAAAAATAAAATTTATTATCAATATAATAATATTAAACATAATTTAAATTAATTTTTATATAAAATTAAAATTATCTATTAAGGAGTTCTTCTTCAGAAAATGACTTACGCTTTACAAAAGAATAAGTTACTTTATAATAAAGAAAACATATTTTCGTTGACCTATAAATCATATTTTTCATAAAATAATTTACATGTAAACAAACTTATTTGTTCCTCCAAATCTTTTTTTGACTTTTATCTCTTAAATGTTAGTGGGCCATTATACAGCGATGATGTCTCCTTATCTCTTATTTTGCTATGAATAAATCATGGGTAAAATGTTATAAACCAAGATGGGTATTTTTAATAATTTTCGCCCAACACGTCCTCGATATTACCCCACTTTAAAGAATTATTATTTTCTTTGATAACTCGAGGACTCACATTCCTTCGAATAAATTTTAAAAGTATATGTTGGTATTATTTGTCACCGTGACGGCACTAAAAAAATTTTAAAACTAATTATGACTTAATGACAAGGGAAAAAGTGAGGTAATGCCGTCAGTGTGTCAAATAACACGGACGGAAAAACGGTTAAAAATACTCATTTTTGTATATATTTTTACCTACTCCATTTTGGAAATTATTTATTTTTTCCATTATTTTTGTAAAAGAAACCCCAATAATTATATCTGCAAAAATATTTTTTAAATAAAAATAAAAATCAAATTTATCCATAAAATTCGTAGAGCGTTTTTCTGCTAATTTAATAAGATTTATTTTATTTTAATTTTTATGAACAATTCTCTATTTATTAAAAGAATGATAATAAAATAAAATAAAAAACCCAAGAAATGGAATATTCTAGTAAATCATAAAAAACAAATTGTCTTTATCTACAATTAATTTGGTGTGACATATTTGCTTTTGAAATAAATTACGTAACTTACCAACCATCTTGACTTTGAGATAAATCTCGATTTTCCACAAACATCTAGAATAAATAAAATAAAATATTATGTAGGGTAAACTACATCAATTATCCCTAAACTTTATTTAAAGTTAAATTTTGGTCATCCAATTTTTAAAAGTTTCATAATAGTCACTAATATTGTTAAATTATTACATTTTTATCACTCAGTTGTTAACTTCTGTTAAAAAAGTAATGTTGCACCTTAATTCAAAGGGTTAATAGCTAATTGGTCCATGGGCTATAGTCAATTAAAATTTTCTTAACAATAATTGTAAACTTTTTTAAAAATTTCTTAAAAATAAATAAATAATCAATTGCATCGAGGAAAAACCAAGAATTTGGCACCTAATTTTTCCGCATCCGATCTTATAAAAAATCAGTTGAAATTTCACAAAAAAAAAAATTAATACCCATTCTCTTTGATCCTACACGTTTTTTCATCTGCTTTGTTGCGCTACGCTCTCTTCATTTAATCTTTCTTTGCCCTTTTTTTCATGTATATTTGTGTTGGCTTTATTTTTCTCAAATCATTAAAAATAAATTTATATTTATATTTTATTTATAATTGAAAGTAAAATCTTGACTTGAAATTTAAGAAAAAATGGAGGGTTTGGAGAAGAAAAAGAGTAATTTGTATTATAAATTTAAAATTTTTAAAATTGAGAGTTACTCAAAAACCCAATCAATTTAGTACGGGAAAGCAATGATGGGTTTTAAAAAGTAGGGTACTTTGTAATATAAATTAAAAGAAAAAATTTCAAATTTTAAAAAAAATTTGAAATTTATCAGAAGCACGGACAATATAATAGAACATTTTGCTCTTTTCTTTTGCCTTCTTCTTTCTTAATTTTTTCTCCTTTCTTTTTTTCTTCATAATTATCAGAAAAATCTTACAAATAGGTCGTTGATGATAGAACTTTTTACGATTCTTAATCACGAAAGCAATGTTGCAAACCTAGATTTTACATCTTAAAAACTCAAGAAGCAACAATCGGTCTAATAGTGAAATTTGAATCTTGCATTTATATGTATTTTGCTAGGGCCTTGAGAAATAAAATAAAATAAAATTTGCAAAGCAATTTCTGGGTATAACAACATGTTGTTGATGTGATTGAAGGTGTTCATCAATGGTGGAAAATTTTTAATTTTTTTATATAATAAAAATTTGCAAAAATAATGTTAGTTTAATTTTTTTGTTTTAATTATAAGAATTTTTTATATTTATACATTTTTATTTTTTTTATTTTTGAAAAATTTATGATTTTTAATTATTTTTATAGATTTTAAAATAATTTTTAGCCTAATATTTTAATTTTTTTTACAATTATTGTTAAGAAAATATTTAAAATATCAAAATGATTTTTTTAACTATACCCAAGGACTGAAATAACTATTAACCCATTAAATTGCAACGCTACTTTTTTAATGACCATCAACACCGAAATGTAATTTGAAAATTACATGCATCATGTCATGTCTAATTATATGTGATAAAGGAATCATTTCACATCTCACTTCTCGGCATCTTGGTGATAGAAGGATTCGTATGTGCCCACTCTTGCCATAATTCCATTTCTTCTTTACACATGCAACTACACAATCACAAACACTGCATAATCTGTATAGGCATATAAAGTTAAGTTTGTCGATGGTCGATTTATCCGAAAAAATTTGGGAGAGTTTGAGTAAAAATATTAAATTTGAAAAAAGAATTTAGACAAAAAAATTAAATTCGTTTAAAATATTAACCAGTCTCGACTTGAACATTTGTTTGTAATATTTTATATTATGTTATTTTTATATATTATTAATTTATAATGCATAAAAATTAAATCTACACTGATATATAATATTACTATACATAAATGAAAAAATATGGACGGACTTAAAAAGGATTTAGATTAACCATTTACAAATATAGGTAGATTTTGGAAAAAAAAATTAGACCCATATTTCAACTAAAAACTTGGGCCTAAGCTAAGTTTGTTGATAGTTAGATGAGTTTTCAAATATCTTATTTTTCTTAAGTTAGTATTTGGTACATTAACAATTTTTTTCTATTCCACAAGCAGTTTTAAAAAATTATCATGTCTTTTTTTTTAAATAATTAGTTTTTAATAATTTATTATATCTTAATAGAACACTTGCCAACTCCTTAATCCAGCTTGTAAAGTCTTGAAATTTCACTCACAATGAATCAAATATTATTCTATTTTTCTTTGTATAAACTGATACTTATTTTACAATTTAATTGCAAACTTACATTGAATCTTTCATTTATTTTTTGATACTGGCTTTCACACATTAGGGTTTGCTGAGGGGCAATTTGACTCTTTCGGGGACACTAGTCCCTCAACAATGGAAGATATTACCTCTTAAGGAAAATTATTTTGTCCCCTCTTGATATGTCGTAATTTAATACGTCAAATTAAGCTCTTTAGAATACTTAATGATTTCATTCTCAAGCAATTTACGAGTCTCTTTTTATACTTTTCGTTATTTTTTAGTTTCCAGTATTAATAATCATTTTTATTTGGTTTTATTCATTTTAAGAACCAAATTAAAAAAATGGTGTCATTGAGAATCTAATAATGTGCTTGAGTTGTGTAGGGAGATGACAATGGCCAAACCTACGTTTGACATGGGTGTCGCAACACTGAGCCTCCATTACGTCAAGGGTGAAAGACTTCAACAAGAAATCAACCTGGAGCAGACTGTTGAGAGTGTCGTGACACTAAGGGTGTTGTGTTGCGACATTGAGCCCAAAGTTGCTATACTAAGCCTCCTAGGTTGCGATATATATCACTAATGGTTGTTGAAGTGAAAAAGTCATGGTCATTGTCGAGAATGTCATGACATCGAAGACCCCTAAAGCCAAGAGTGTGCCACTATCGAGGGCATCGCAACACTAAAGTTTGGATGTCGTGACCCCGTTATCTAACAAGGTGAAAAATACTAAAGGAGTAATCTTTTTTCCAACAAAAACCCAATAATGTGCTTCAATGGCATTTTTGTCAATTTTAGGGTTGAAATTTTGTCTATATTAAAGATATTTTAGCTGTCAAACTTAAAGAGACACCTTTTTATCTTAGTAGTTATTTTCTCTACCATTTTTAGATTTTAGTTCTTTACTTTCCTGACCTTAGTAGTTATAGTTGTTCATTTTATCAATTTTTACTATAGCTTTTCTTTTCTTTGCACTTAGATACATAAACTCTACTTTGTATTTTGATTTTCATTGAAGTTCTTTAATGTATTTCAACCTAATTAACTCTCAAAGTGTAAAAATCTCTGCTTTATCTTTTCAAAAGAACCCATGAACAGCCTCTAAAATTTCTCTAACCTTGCTTTTATGTTTTCTTTAATGAATTATTTGAGCATGTACTTGGATGATGTTGTTGTGTTGGTGATGGATAGTAATTTAATTTTATGGTGGTTGGTTGATGGAAATGTTGCATTTTAGTTTTTGGGTAAGGACTAAAACGTAAAAACTGGACTAAATCGAATAAACTTCAAAACATACAATTGACACCTCTAGGTGAACAATTAGATAGGTGAGACCGAGAGGCGAACCTATTGGGAACCAATTCAATCGTTCTAATTTAGTTTAGTAAGGTCGAGAGATAATTGGACTAAATCATCTAATTAGGTAAAATAATGACCGAAAAGTAAAATTGAACCAATTACGAGTTTAAAGCCTTTAGATCCCTAATCCAAGAATTATTCCACTTTAGCTCTTTGAATTGATTTTTTGTGCACTTTTGATTGTTTTGCAATTTAATCCTTTTAAGTGTTAGTGCAATTAACCCTTGATAATGATTTGTCGTAACATAATACTTAGTGAGTAACTAGCTAAACTTCTTGTTTGCATGTATTTTCATTGTTGATCACCTTATCACCTGAACTCTCTTAAGTTTAGTCCTCGAAATATTTCATATTCTATTATAACACAAAATATTACAACTAACTTATCATACTTACAAATAACTGTTGCGTTTCTGAATGTATTTCTAGTGCTACTCTCGAGGATGCAACTTCTCAAAGTGTTCATAAAATTCATAAACTTTGAAATTGACTTTGTATTTGTATTCATGCTGCCTTTAGTTGAGTGTTACACGTTAAACTTGCATCCAATAGAGTTAAAAACTTTTTATGTTATGAAATGCTAGATTGATGATGCTTTGATGCAGGCACTAAATGTTTCAACGATATATAATAGATGCTTTTGCAAGTGTCATGAGATTAGAACTTTAACAAACCGCACAACATTAGACGATTCTTTTGCTTCAAATTTACCTAAGTCAGTTTATCTCTCAAAAATGAAAATTTTCAAGGAAAATTTTTGAAGACATCAAAAATAAAGTGAAAACAACTCAAAGACAAAAGAACTTGAACTGAACAGAACGGAAAAGCCACAAGAAAGAAATAGTACTCTCAAAAGTATTCTCTTACTTTGAATAGAATACAAGAAATGATTATAAACGAAAGGGAAAGTCTCTATTTATAGTTGAACTCCACCAGATCCAACCGTACAGATTGAATTACATCAATAGCTGAGATTAGTGCATATTTACAATATTAGAGTCCTAATGAATTTAAATTCTATACAATCTTATCACTTAGGATTTACAATTACCCTAGTAAATCTAGTTTTACTAGAGTATTTCACTGGATCACCAAAACTTCAAGTCAATAGGTTTTCTCCATGAGTTCCAAGAATTGAACCAATTCAGGTGAGTCAAATAAGCAGTGTTCACATGAATTCCAGGAGTTCCACGAATCCATTAACATGAATGACCATTTTGGTCGAAAAACAGAATAGTTTTTCCTTATTGCCTATTAACCTTAGAGCAGTGTTGACACCTTATCCTTCTAAAACGGAGGTATGACATTTCTTAGATACCTGATGGTTTTATTTTCAAATAGCTGTATGCCATTACGTGGAGAGAATTTTAAACAGAGCACAAACCTATTTTCCGATAGCTTTGCACTTCAACATCAATTGTGGAAGTATGTTTTGAAGGCATTGCATCTGCGGCAGCATGTTCTCTTGCACAACACTTAGATTCCAGTAATTCTCTTTCTTCTGGTGGCACTGATAAAGTGATTTCTTGCGTTTCCATCATCCTTGTTTTAGATAAGGAGTCTGCTAATTAGCTTTCACATCCTCTTCAGCTGATGGGATTTCCAATGGCAATATCCTCAAACCTTTCCGTGTTCTTCTCATTAGGGTCTGTAATAGTCTGCTTGGTAGTCTGTCAAACCAGAAATATCAACAGGGACTCTTAGTTTAGGCTGCAAGTAGTAAGCAAAGGGTAATTTATTGCTAGGAGAATAAATAGAAGCAAAAATCAGTCCTCCACTTATGGCCGTTATCAGGATGAAGTGATGAACTTACTCTTCTCAGTTGTTTAATATGTACATTGATCAAGTATAAATGTTGTTAGCATATAATATTTGGTGCACAGAAAATTTTCTGACTGAACTTCATAACAATAAAAAAGAAAGAATTTTGATGTTCTCACCTGATTTTTAGTTGCATTTTTGCAGTCCATGCAAGAAGTGTCATCGCAGACATTAGTTACATCTTTAAGCACTGCCCTTCTTTTAGGCTGAAGACAAACAGTAGCTCCAGATAATGCAAGTCGGGCAGATTTTGACATCCTCCGGCTACTCTACATAGTAAATCCAAGAGAATTCATCATATTGAATCATAAGTGCACATAAAGCTTCTACTCATAGAGAGAAAGCTTTCCTCAGCTGCTACACATTAGCAGGATACTTCAATGCATGATAAGATAAACCGTCTTGTGTGGAGTATGGCTACTCTGCAAGACAAAATGCAATGAAATGCATTTAGTGGCACTGTACAATTCAATGTACCTCCAAACAGTTCACTGCAACATGCTTTAGATAAATCACCACTTGAATCTCAAAAGTACTTCTCACAACTCTCTTACAATGGTCAACAGTTGAAATGGTACGCATATCTGGCTGTATGCCCCTCCTATACATTTCTTCAAAAAGATTTAAAGCCATTGTTAAATATCCTCCTTTACAATAGCCAGATATAAGAGTCATATATGTCACATTATCTGGTTCTAATCCTGTATCAATCATTTGATCGAATATCCTAATTGCATCCCAAAGATTGTTTGTCCTACAGTAGTGATCAATCAAAACCGTATAGCACACAACATCAGGTTCTATTCCCTTGCCCTTCATTTCCTTCCAAAAAGTTGAAGCATCCATTATCTTCTTGTCTTTGTTTTGTGGTGCATCAGGACTGGAAAGAGATTTCAAATTTAGTTTCAAATGGCTGTTAATCAAGACCGTATAAGTGATAACATCAGGTTTAATTCCTCTTTCATTCATATTATTGAAAAGAAGCAAGGCTTCCTGCAAAAGATTCATCTTGCAGTAACCACTTATCATTATTGTGTAGATAACTAGATCAGGTGTTTGCCGTCTCGAAAATATTTGATCGAACAACAATTGGGCCTTTCTCCAATTTCCTGCCTTAAAAAATGCACCGATGAGTTGACTGTACATTAATTTCGTAGGTTCAACATTCAAATCAGACATGACCTTCAGTAACGTACAAGCTTTTTCATTATCACCATCCTTGCAGAGACTACACAGCAGTTTCGAACAAGAAGCCTTCCTCACCAGAAATCCCTGATTAGCCAGCTTAAAAAACAAATTAAATGCTTTTTTGTGAGTCTTGATTCAATATAACCATCGACTAAGGCAGCATCATTTTGAAAACACTTGTCTGGCAAACTATCTAAGAAATCTTCAGCTTCCTTAACCTTACCACCTATGCATAAACCTTTGATGATCATGTTGCGCATGACAATCTCACACTTCAAACCTTGTTTCTTTACACGATTCAAAAGATCGATAGCCTTTCGTGCATGGCCATTTCGAGCTAAGCCCCCTACAAGGACATTCCAAGAAACAATATCAGGATTGTGACCATTCTCCGACATCTCCTCGAACAAGTTCACTGCATCTTCAACTTTACCTTGAAGACAATATCCATTGATTAAAGTGGTATAGTTAATAATATCAGGAGAAATCTGTTTACCCTTCATCTCATCAAGTAATTCTACAGCTGCTTCCACTTTACCTGCCTTGCAGAGAGCATCAGCCACTACATTATAACAAACCTCATCAAGAAATATCCCGAAGTTCCTAAACTTCTTAAATTGATTTACAGCTTCAAAATCCCGGCCCATTTGACACAGGCTTTGAAGAATGGAGGTCAAAATCACACAGTTCGTTTTGATACCGTTTGACATCATTTTATCATGAACCTCCAAAGCTCTGTCTATATTACCGCATTTGCAGTATCCTCTTATCAAAGCACCATAAGGAAACGTATCAAGAACAATACCATACAATTCAGCCTCAAATAAAACATCTGCCGCTTCTTCCAATTTCATCTCATCGCAGAAGCCCTTAATCACAACATAATAAGCAAAGGCATCATCAAGAGGAATCTTTGACTCCCTCGACTCTTTAAGAACTTCATAACCAACATCTGTTCTTCCATGCATACAAAGCCCTTCAATATAAGTTGTGTAAGCAACAGCATTCGGCCTAACTCTCACTTCATACATCTCGTCAAAAATGCCAACAGCTTTCTCGAAATTGCCCTTCCTGCAAAATGCCTTAATCATAATGCCATAAGTGTAATCATTTGCCTTCAACCCAAGTCTCTTCAACTGATGATAAACAGCTATAGCCATATCCACTTTCCCACAACAAATCAAACGATTCATAAGAAAATTACAAGAGAATATATGTGGAATAAATCCCCACCTTCGAGTTTGAAACAAGATATCAATAACTTCATCAAACATTTCAACACTAACATAAGCCTTCACCAATGCATTGGACAATCGAACCAAAAGGTTTGAATCTTCTCCCTCAAGCCCCTCTTCAAGAATTTCAAACAAATCCATGACTTTAAAACCTAAATGCTTCTCTCTCCAAATGATTTCCAACAATACCGAATCCAATTTCCTTTCCCAACAGCACTGACACAATATTCTTATAATAGATGCATATGTACAAACATCATGAGAAAACCCATCTTCTTTCAATCGATTAAAAAATGAAAAAGCCTTATCAGGTTGTTCTCTCAAAGTATTCAAAGTTTCAACAACTTCAACTCTATGTAATTCAAAGACCCGGTTAACGAAATGATTCATATTTGGGGTACCAATGATTTCTTCCTCATCTGATGAACTGGATGCTAATTGGTCAAGAGCATAGTGCATCTGCGGTGAAACAAAAATAATTACAACATTCTCAATTTCAATACATTACAAACTGGCATTTCTTACTTTTTGCTTCTCAATTTAAAAAAAGAAAAGAAAAGAAAAGAAATTGCAATTATATGCAATATATAAGAAATCAAATGAAAACTGTAAATCAACTTTTATAAAAAAAAAACGTAACCTTCTTATAGATAAAGTATATAATTCTACTTTTATTTATTAGAATTAAGTCATACTGTTTAGTTGATTACGATTTGTATTCAATTATGATTTGCTTTCACTGTTTAACTTTTAATTTGAGTCTAGCCAACAGCCATGGGAGAATCGTAGCAGGAAAAAGAAAGAATCCTAAGACAAGCCCAAATTTCTTTCAACGGTACTTAGCTCATAAACGTGAAGAAAATCACATTTTTAAACAAAAACAAAGGGAGAAATGAACAACTGAAATACCTCTTTTCTGGCAATAGGAGAGAACTTTGAAAAGCTCCAAAGTGCAGGTCGTGTCTTCCACAAGGATTGCCCCAACATCTAATCAATCAAAGAAGCAAAAAATCAAAATCAAAATCAAAACCCAACAATTAAAACGTTGAAATATTGCCCAAGAAGTAAAAGAAGTCAGTGTGTACCAGAAGCTGAAGAGCTCGGTTGCAAGGCTGATATTTTAAGTCAGAAACTTTGTTTCAAAGATAAAAACTTTGGGATGCTTTGAATGAAATAGTTGAGGAGATGAAGATATAAGGTGTGTTAAGGGAATGTGAGGTTCCCAGGGTTTTGTCAAGGTTTTGAAATGATATGAGCCGTCTGCAAACTATTTCCAAGGGGACTGTTATTTGTTAGCCGCACTAGCTAAAAAGGGCGACAAAACAATATGATTCAAATTGAACGCTCGTAAGTTTGGGCTTAATTTTAATCAATGTCTATCCAATATACTATTTAAACTTAGGGTTTAATATTTGGCCAAAAAAACTTAGGGTTTAACATGTTATATGATACTTGAGTATTGTTTCAATGTTTAATTTAGTCCCTGAGTTTTTTTCTCAATTTCAAACTTAAAGTTGGTTTCAATATTCATTTTGGTACTCAATATATGCTCTAGTACTTAATTACCTTATGTGTCAGTCTAATGGTTAGGGTGTTCACCACCACATGTGTGACCTAAGTTTGAGTCACGCTAGTTGTGTTGCTATTAGAGAACTTGTAATGCATGTAAATGTTAAAAAAAAGTTTCTTTTATCATTTTTTTAAAATTTTAATAAGGACTTGTAAAATTCTCAGCTTTAAATTGTCTGAACCAGTAACTTTTATAGCCTTTCACAAAGTGCTCACAGACATCGGCGGATTTGCCATTAAACCAATGATTTTCTTTTTATGTGCATATTAAAACTAATCCATGAAATTAAAAGAGAACCGAAATATTGTGATTATGAATTGAGGAGGGTGTTGCAAAATGATAATTTTAAATGCTTGATAGAGGTGTTAATGAGTCTAGTCGGGTCGGATTTAGGTCGGATTTAAGTATGATATTAATATATTTTATGTTTGTTCAAGTTCGGTCAAGCCCGAAATATGGATTTAAAATTTTACTCAAACCCACCCATATTTGCAAAAGATTAACTCAAACTCATTTTAAGCCCGTCCATATTATTTTTTTTAAAAATATTTATATTATAGTATTTTAATATTTAATAATTTTATACATTTTTTATTTATTGAATATTTTTATATAGTCATCTTAACATATTTTAATGTTTACATTATAGTAATATTATATATTTAGTATGGATTTATTTTTTAATGCGTCCTAAATTACATAATATATAAAAATAACGTAATATAAATTATTATAAACTTAAAAACCGAACCATATTTTAAACGGGCTTATTTTTTTTTGTCTAAGCCTATTTTTTGGGCCTAATATTTTTGCCCAAACCCTCCCAAATTTCGGACAAACCTTCGAGCCTGGACAAATAGCCTGACACTTGAATTGGTGTAGTGCTTAGTAAATGTCTAACAGTTTCTTAGTTCTCAACCCATTTTAATTTCCAGAAATTAATCACTTTCAACAATCTTTGATGTTTAGATGGGTGTCTGAACATGTTTTACTTCCAATCCCGACAAAGAAAAGGGATCATTCGTATTCAAAGTTTTCATGTTTACGCTTTTCATATACTGGCATTTTTTTTTGTCTAAGCCTATTTTTTGAGCCTAATATTTTTGCCCAAACCCTCCCAAATTTCGGACAAACCTTCGAGCCTGGACAAATAGCCTGACACTTGAATTGGTGTAGTGCTTAGTAAATGTCAACAGTTTCTTAGTTCTCTAACCCATTTTAATTTCCAGAAATTAATCACTTTCAACAATCTTTGATGTTTAGATAAGTGTCTGAACATGTTTTACTTCCAATCCCGACAAAGAAAAGGGATCATTCGTATTTAAAGTTTTCATGTTTACGCTTTTCATATACTGGCATTTCTGATAATTTCATGTGATGCCCATAGATAATCAAACCGAATAAGATCAACTATATTTACCGGCTGTTAATTACAAGTGAATCCAACGATAATGATGAGAGGAACAGTCCAAAATTCATACTAATGAGGTTACATTGCCTGGAACATTGGAGAAAAATTTCAAACTAAAGTTCACCATATGATCTAGGAAGACATTTACACCAGGTTTAGTTGGGTTAATGACTATTACGTGGGCACCACTTAATCTTGCATTTGGTTCGATGTATTACCCTAATACGGGCTATTACGTTACGGATGTAATCCCAAAAATCACCGATTTCTAATCCCTTCCTTTTTGTCAGTTTAGATCCTGCTTTACTGTTAACGATTTAGTTGCCCTGTTTTACCCTCCACCGCTCCTGTTTCACTTTCATTTGATTGTTTTGTCGACCAAAAACAGACTTGTGTTCATCAAGCTTCGTTCCATTCGTTCCATCGATTCTCCCACGTTTCCCTCCCAGAGGGAATTTCCCTTTCCCTTCCATCTATTTCTGCTTCTTTTTTTTATCTGCGATTCATTTATTCTCGTTCGTTTGTTAGAATCGATTTTTGTTCGCTTCTTCTTCTTCTCGTTCGTTTCCTTTTGCTGAAATATGCGATATTGATTCTTTTCTTATGATTTCCTTTGGGCTTTGATTTTACTGTTTGTATTGCATGTTTGATTTTCTTGTTTGATTTCCTTGTTAACCCCTTGGCTGATAAAAAAAATCAGATTTCTTTGTAAAATGGGCCATGCGTATCATTTCAATTCTCTTCATTTTCCAAGTACACTTCTACTACTGATGGCAGTCGTATTGGTTTATATGCAACCTAGGCTACAAGTTTTCACTTCTTTATGCAAAACTTCCTTGAAAGCCGTTGTTGGTTTTTGAAATGACCATGGGAGGTCTGCTATTAACTATGTTCTATACAGTAGGTTTTTGTTTAAATACCTGGAAATTGCTTTGACTCTTGTTTTTCTTGAAATATTCGTGTCTGACACATTCACATATGAGTATGAGGATACTGGTGGCTATTCTGAGGGAAGTCGAACTGTTAAACTTTTCTGGGAGGTATTAGCATAATGGAAGTTTAATTGATTTTTCTCATGTTTGACTTAGTTCCTCAAATGTTTTAATCATGTAAACTGCTGCATGAATACAGTTCTGTTTTAAATTTCATTTAATGATTTTGAGCCCAAATAACGTTGTATGCTGCTAAAATTTGTGACTAGCTGTTCGTGAGCTCCTTTACTGGGGTTCAAATACTTGCAGCCGACTTTCACAATTCATAAGGTACGCTGTTATATCTGTTAAAAGTTTTCCCAATTTCTACTTACAAAAAACAAAATGAAGAAAATTCCCAAGATTTAAAAGAAAAATCTATTGTAAAGGGCAGGGGTGAACGATAATTGCAAATGGAGAAAGGGTACACGACTATCCTAAAATCTCATCTACAACTGAAACTAAGTCAGGAATCTTCTTGACCTTGTATAGGTTGCAAGTGATGCTCCTCTTTGGGCAGCAATTGGAGGTTCAGATGTGGAGCGACTTCCATCAGCTTCTACATGCTATAACACTCTCAAGGTACAATAATGGGGGATGGATGCTCGCCAGTTTAATAATTACTATTTTTAAAGGCTCCATAACAACATCAAACTTCAACACAAGTGATTTTTTATTGTCTTGTATCTGTGTTTTCTTGCTTTATTGGATGGTTACAGCTTCCAACATACAAGCGGTCAAGTACTCTGAAAGCAAAGCTTCGTTATGCAATTAATTCTAATGCTGGATTTGAACTTTTTGAAGGACCTGAGATTTTTAACTGGCGCAGGTGAACTTCCTTATTATCTAAATTCATTTCTATCTACCATAAGATTTTAAGATATTAAAAATTTTATGTATGTCCGTGCTAAAGATCAAGTGTCTTTCAAGGTTTAATTGACATATAGTTTATTTATGGTTTACCATTATCTAGGCTTTGTAACCATGTCCAAGAGAGGATGGTATATGTCGAAGACCACAAGTTTAAGACCAGGCAATCTGTCCTGTAGGCTTAGTGACATGTTGTTCAGTTTATTGTTGAAGGCAATGGCATCTTGGTTTAATCTTGCAACACACTGATTACTTCGAGCACCAAAAAGGGTGATGGCTGCAGGTAAACAACCTGTTGGTGGTAAGGTTGTTACTCCAATCCTCCTTGCTCCCAGTCCATACAGGTTCTGTTTCAATCATAAAACAGTTGTGTGCTTTAAAAAAACCAGTATGTAAAATCATGTTAAAAGTTCTTCGTCTAACTTATTTACTTTGTATCATAATTGTTGTCAAACGCTGTAGTTCAAAATTCAGATCTAACTATATTTTGGTTCAAATGGAAAATTAAGATCCCCTTCTGTGTAATAAACCTTTTTGGAAAATATTTAAGCAGGGAAAAGGTTTAATATAGGTAAAGTCAAGATGGTTCAATCTTCAAATTATCTTTTGAACTTCTGGTTTAAACTAAGAGACTGATTTTGTAATCATAGACTGTAGTACACGGCCATGAATGTCATTGTAAGAATGGTTTCAAGCTGACTGTGAAATCCCCATATTGACATTGAGAACATAGTCTTTCTCAACTCTAAAGCTGTATGTTTAGGTTATGCTTTTCTAGTTCAAGCATGCAGAAGGTGATTCACACATATGATATTGGCAAACTAAGGTGCCTCACCACTTTGGTAGATGTTAAGTGACTATCAGTATTTGTATTGATGTTCTCTTGCACACATTTACAAAAAAACCTAGCAGCTGGTTACCTTGTTGAAGGTTGCTTAACTTGAAAGCGAGTCTTGACATATGGTTCAATATTTAAATCAAATTATCTTAGAGGATTTCACAGAAGTGTATGAATTGAGGTAGTAACGTTGCTTATTACCTATTTCATTCTTTACAGGTTTCAGTGTCGGCATGCAATAAAAGGCATAGCATTCAAGACACCAGAAGAAGAATGAGAGGTTCATTGACCCATGATGAAATGCTGTCTTCCTGTCTCATTAAGAGGCTTGTTATACTTTCTAGATGCATAGATGTAAGAGTTCGTACTAATTGATTGACAAAGCTGCAAGTTTGATGGCTGTGGTTGTAAATGGCCGATTACTGCACTCAACTTTAGCTTTATAACCTGCAATCTGAACTTCAACTTTGTTTGTTATACTGTCTTATTGACTCCTCCGTTTTGTAGCTCCCTAGAATCTGGAAAGTTAAGCATTACTTGAATATAATTATGCAAAGGCAATTTATTTGACGAATACATAACCAAAATATTTCTTTTGGTTATACAGGTTACAGCATAGAAAACCTAGATTTGAAACATTTTATAAATAAGGTTTATAAGATCACCATGTTTAACTCACTTTTTTGTGTTTTCAGATTGTTGAGCCTTTTATAGCTCATTATGTGTTTGCATTGGGTGTTGCAAGGTAACAATATTATCCCGTCTAAATAAAACAGTTACTTAAAGATTTGCATTTCAACTTGAGGTATTATTCAAGTAAGGTAAATGAAAAGGGCCATACTTTGTTAACATTTCGTTTTTGACTCATTACTCATATACCATGGTAGTCTCAAGTTCAACTCTGTTATAATTAATAATAACAAGAAGCATGTACAAATATGAATTCTCTCCTTTAAATGGATTCTGAATTCTTCAAACTCATGTACAAATATGAGTTCTCTCCTTTAAATGGATTCTAAATAACCACTCGATGAATTCTCTACACTGTTGATTTTGCAAATATGCATGTTATGATTTTCAGGGACAAAGTTCTTTGTAGTTTGTGAACCTGGGACACAGCACATGGAGGCTCTCTTGAAAGTTGTTTATGAGCTCTACACAGATTATGTTTTGAAGAACCCCTTCTATGAGATGGAGATGCCTCTTTGACATCAACCTGACACAGGCAGTACAGAAGGATCGTGTTGCGTTTTTGGGGCGATAAGCTATCCTGGAACCTTTATCTTAGCAAAATGTCACCATCTCTTATCTTTATCCGTACACTTTTGATGGAAGATTGCTATCAAGTTTGTATAAACCTGTGTATTGGGATATCATCAAGCTCCTTTGTCTAGCTCATAAGTGCTGAATTATTTATAACATATGATGATTTCTGGAGTTGCTTCTCCCAATTAACATTTATAAAATTAATGAAAAAATCCTTTGAATTATTTGTTTGCTATTGTTTTTCAATCTTTATCTAGGAAGAAGTTACAGTAGGGAAGATCTTATGAATGAAACATTCATAGTGAATCATTTGCATTCATTCCAAAATTAAATTATATATATTATGATTTTAGTATTATATATTATGATTTTAGTAAATTCATATAAGAATATTTAATATTAAGAATTTTATTAAATTATATATTTTTATTAAATTATATTTAATAATAATTATGTTAAAATATGATTAAATTATTTATTATTTATATTAATAATCTTATTAAAATTTAATAACAATAACAATAATATCTATTTAAAAAAAATTTTGCTAAGGATATTATAGTTATTTTATTTTTTTTCCTTATGCTATTACACCTCTATTCCATTTAATCAAATAGATGAATACTATTACAATTCTATTTCATTCCATTCAATCAAACAAAAGAATTATCTATTACGCTTCTATTCCATTATTCCATTACGCATCTATTCCATTCCACATCTATTCCATTACAGCGAACCAAACGTAAGTATAAAACATGATGAGAAACAGTTCCATCAACACTTCCATTCTCTTTTTTGAAATCCTCTTCAATCTTCACAAACACTACAAAAAGGTCTCCATTTTGATTCATAAAATCATTAACCCAAAGCCACTACAGCAGAGAACTAATATTAGTCGATAACAAAGATCCTGACATATATACTGTTCACTTGCATGTTACCTTTGTGAGAGTCTGAGATGTGCATGCGTCGGCAGTCGGGCGAAAGAGAGCTAAGCTTGAAGCCGAAGGTGCGTTGGTTTAGGGCGTGAAAGACGATAATAGTGAAGCTGTGGAGGACGAAGAGATTATTGATCTGATGAAGTACGATGGTGGCGGAGGAACGGTGGTGGATGTGTCGGGCTGTCGACAGTAGAAAGTTACCGGGTTTGGGAAATTACGGATTATATTTGGATGTTTTGTTTTTACATTTTAGGCCTTTTTATTAAATTATTTATGTAATATAAATTATTTTATAATTAAATTAATTGTTAATTTACTACATTTGAGTTGAGTTGAGTTTATATTTAAAATTTTGAGATTGAAAATTTAGATTGGGTTTATATTATGAATTGGAGTTCAATGTAAAATTATTTATTAATTTAAAAAATCCAAAAGCCAAATCAGATCAGTTTAATTGGTTAAAATAATTTTTTGCACACGAACTCAATCCTGACTCATCCACGATAAGTCTTTAATTTCCTAAAAATGGTAATCATTTGTTTCCCCATAACTACCTTCCAAGCTACGTCCATAAAACAAATAGCACCCATTTGTAGGTGCAATTTCACCTTCGGTCACCATCCAGGGACCAACAAGCATATCAGAGCTGAGCATTGTCATTTTGACACATTGATTAACAAGAACCCATAATTAATAAGAAATCTTCAGCATGAAAGATCATCCCACTGACACTAATTTAAAATTCCTTCATACAATAGCTATTGACAATAATGTTTTCGGTGGAGAAAAAAACCTTGAATGTGAAATTAAAGAAAATATAAGAAATAAGCATCACAATCACTCTCCGGCTACAAACATCCTATTAAACAACATAGTTGAACGATACATGGAAAGGAAGGAATAGAGCATCAATAGTCTGCCCACTACCACATCCAGAGGGCCATCATCTCAATGGTTGTGGAACAAATAAAAGCCATAATGGTACATCAAGATCAAAGTACATCCTCCGTCAGTGTTCCCACCTTCAACACTTTCCGCATATAAACCGGACCTTGATTTCAATTTTGACACAGGACACGAAAAAGCCAAGTAAATGCAAAATGTAACTCACCATCAAAGAACTTACAAAACTTAGAAGCACTTCCTGTGGACAATGGATGGACCGGACTCATCATACTCGCCCTTGGAAATCCACATCTGATGCATCAAGCAAAGCCATAATGTCAGTTTGGACAAACAGCTTACAAAAAGTGTAAAACATGGGCCAAATAAAAGCAAAAATATTTCACCTGCTGGATGGCGCTGAGTGATGCCAAGATAGATCCTCCAATCCAGACACTGTACTTTCTCTCTGGTGGTGCAACGACCTTAATCTTCATGCCGCTAGGAGCAAGGGCAGTGATCCCGTTGCTCATTCGGTCAGCAATACCAGGGAACATAGTTGAACCACCACTGAGCACAATGTTACCATAGAGATCCTTCCTGATATCAACATCACACTTCATGATAGAGTTGTATGTAGTTTCATGGATTCCAGCAGCTTCCATCCCAATAAGAGATGGCTGGAAGAGGACTTCTGGACAATGGAATCTCTCAGCTCCAATAGTAATGACTTGCCCATCAGGCAACTCATAGTTCTTCTCAACAGAAGAGCTGCTCTTGGCAGTCTCCAGTTCCTGCTCATAGTCCAAGGCAACGTAAGCAAGCTTCTCCTTCATGTCACGGACAATTTCCTGTTCAGCAGTGGTGGTGAACATGTAACCTCTCTCAGTAAGAATCTTCATCAAAGAATCAGTGAGATCACGACCAGCAAGGTCTAGACGGAGGATGGCATGTGGAAGGGCATACCCTTCATAGATTGGCACAGTGTGAGATACACCATCACCAGAATCCAGCACAATACCTGTCGATTTCAGAAAAACCAGTGTTTAGCTTGATTAGTTAAGAATGATCAATAAAATTGTGAAAAATTCAGAGATTTCCGTCTTAACAAACCTGTCGTCCAACCACTGGCATACAAAGAGAGAACAGCTTGGATGGCAACATACATAGCAGGTACATTGAAGGTCTCAAACATGATCCGAGTCATCTTTTCTCTGTTGGCCTTGGGGTTGAGAGGTGCCTCTGTGAGAAGCACTGGGTGCTCCTCAGGAGCAACACGGAGCTTATTGTAGAATGTATGATGCCAGATCTTTTCCATATCATCCCAGTTGCTGACAATACCGTGCTCAATGGGATATTTCAAAGTAAGGATACCTCTTTTAGATTGTGCCTCATCTCCTACATATGCATCCTTCTGACCCATCCCAACCATAACACCAGTGTGTCGGGGTCGGCCAACAATACTGGGAAAAACTGCCCTGGGAGCATCATCACCAGCAAAACCAGCCTGTACGATAAGGAAAAATCAGGTCAACAATGATAAAATAGTACATTTTTCATAAATAAATAAACAATAATGGAGGGAATATTAACTCAAGGTCTAGAAATCAACTAACCTTCACCATTCCAATTCCATTATCACAGACAAGGGGTTGAATCTCCTCAGTATCGGCCATCTTTTACAGTGTACTGTATTACAAACCTAAGAGATGCTTTTGCAAGTGTCATGAGATTAGAACTTTAACAAACCGCACAACCTTAGACGATTCTTTTGCTTCAAATCTACCTAAGTCAGTTTATCTCTCAAAAATGAAAATTTTTAAGGAAAATTCTTGAAGACATCAAAAATAAAGCAAAAGCAACTCAAAGACAAAAGAACTTGAACTGAACAGAACGGAAAAGCCACAAGAAAGAAATAGTACTCTCAAAAGTATTCTCTTACTCTGAATAGAATACAAGAAATGATTATAAACGAAAGGGAAAGTCTCTATTTATAATTGAACTCCACCAGATCCAACCGTACAGATTGAATTACATCAACAGCTGAGATTAGTGCATATTTACAATATTAGAGTCCCAATGAATTTAAACTCTATACAATCTTATCCCTTAGGATTTACAATTACCCTAGTAGATCTAGTTTTACTAGAGTATTTCACTGGATCACCAAAACTTCAAGTCAATAGGTTTTCTCCATGAGTTCCACGAATTGAACCAGTTCAAGTGAGTCAAATAAGCAGTGCTCACATGAATTCCACGAGTTCCACGAATCCATTAACATGAATGACCATTTTGGTCGAAAAACAGAATAGTTTTTCCTTATTGTCTATTAACCTTAGAGCAGTGTTGACACCTTATCCTTCTAAAACGGAGGTATGACATTTCTTAGATACCTGATGGTTTTATTTTCAAATAGCGGTATGCCATTACCTGGAGAGAATTTTAAACAGAGCACAAACCTATTTTCCGATAGCTTTGCACTACAACATCAATTGTGGAAGTATGTTTTGAAGGCATTGCATCTGTGGCAGCATGTTCTCTTGCACAACACTTAGATTCCAGTAATTCTCTTTCTTCTGGTAGCACTGATAAAGTGATTTCTTGCGTTTCCATCATCCTTATTTTAGATAAGGAGTCTGCTAATTTAGCTTTCACATCCTCTTCAGCTGATGGGATTTCCAATGGCAATATCCTCAAACCTTTCCGTGTTCTTCCCATTAGGGTCTGTAATAGTTTGCTTGGTAGTTTGTCAAACCTGAAATATCAACAGGGACTCTTAGTTTAGGCTGCAAGTAGTAAGCAAAGGGTAATTTATTCCTAGGAGAATAAATAGAAGCAAAAATCAGTCCTCCACTTATGGCCGTTATCAGGATGAAGTGATGAACTTAATCTTCTCAGTTGTTTAATATGTACATTGATCAAGTATAAATGTTGTTAGCATATATTATTTGGTGCACAGAAAATTTTCTGACTGAACTTCATAACAATAAAAAAGAAAGAATTTTGATGTTCTCACCTGATTTTTAGTTGCATTTTTGCAGTCCATGCATGAAGTGTCATCACAGACATTAGTTACATCTTTAAGCACTGCCCTTCTTTTAGGCTAAAGACAAACAGTAGCTCCAGATAATGCAAGTCGGGAAGATTTTGACATCCTCCGGCTACTCTACATAGTAAATGCAAGAGAATTCATCATATTGAATCATAAGTGCACATAAAGCTTCTACTATAGAGAGAAAGCTTTCCTCAGCTGCTACACATTAGCAGGATACTTCAATGCATGATAAGATAAACCGTCTTGTGTGGAGTATGGCTACTCTGCAAGACAAAATGCAATGAAATGCATTTAGTGGCACTGTACAATTCAATGTACCTCCAAACAGTTCACTGCAACATGCTTTAGATAAATCACCACTTGAATCTCAAAAGTACTTACTTCTCACAACTCTCTAGGCTTTCAAGATACAATGGTCAACAGTTGAAATGGTACGCATATCTGGCTGTATGCCCCTCCTATACATTTCTTCAAAAAGATTTAAAGCCCTTGCTAAATATCCTCTTTTACAATAGCCAGATATAAGAGTCGTATATGTCGCATTATCTGGTTCTAATCCTGTATCAATCATTTGATCGAATATCCTAATTGCATCCCAAAGATTGTTTGTCCTACAGTAGTGATCAATCAAAACCGTATAGCAAACAACATCAGGTTCTATTTCCTTGACCTTCATTTCCTTCCAAAAAGTTGAAGCATCCATTATCTTTTTGTCTTTGTTTTGTGGTGCATCAGGACTGGAAAGAGATTTCAAATTTAGTTTCAAATGGCTGTTAATCAAGACCGTATAAGTGATAACATCAGGTTTAATTCCTCTTTCATTCATATTATTGAAAAGAAGCAAGGCTTCCTGCAAAAGATTCATCTTGCAGTAACCACTTATCATTATTGTGTAGATAACTAGATCAGGTGTTTGCCGTCTCGCAAATATTTGATCGAACAACAATTGGGCCTTTCTCCAATTTCCTGCCTTAAAAAATGCACCGATGAGTTGACTGTACATTAATTTGGTAGGTTCAACATTCAAATCAGACATGACCTTCAGTAACATAAGAGCTTTGTAATTATCACCATCCTTGCAGAGACTACTCAGCAGTTTTGAGCAAGAAGCCTTCCTCACCAGAAATCCCTGATTAGCCAGCTTAAGAAACAAATTAAATGCTTTTTTTGTGAGTCTTGATTCAATATAACCATCGACTAAGGCAGCATCATTTTTGAAACACTTTTCTGGCAAACTATCTAAGAAATCTTCAGCTTCCTTAACCTTACCACCTATGCATAAACCTTTGATGATCATGCTGCGCATGACAATCTCACACTTCAAACCTTGTTTCTTTACACGATTAAAAAGATCAATAGCCTTTCGTGCATGGCCATTTCGAGCTAAGCCCCCTACCAGGACATTCCAAGAAACAATATCAGGCTTGTGACCATTCTCCGACATCTCCTCGAACAAGTTCACTGCGTCTTCAACTTTACCTTGAAGACAATATCCATTGATTAAAGTGGTATAGTTAATAATATCAGGAGAAATCTGTTTACCCTTCATCTCATCAAGTAATTCTACAGCTGCTTCCACTTTACCTGCCTTGCAGAGAGCATCAGCCACTACATTATAACAAACCTCATCAAGAAATATCCCGAAGTTCCTAAACTTCTTAAATTGATTTACAGCTTCAAAATCCCGGCCCATTTGACACAGGCTTTGAAGAATGGAGGTCAAAATCACACAGTTCGTTTTGATACCGTTTGACATCATTTCATCATGAACCTCCAAAGCTCTGTCTATATTACCGTATTTGCAGTATCCTCTTATCAAAGCACCGTAAGGAAACGTATCAAGAACAATACCATGCAATTCAGCCTCAAATAAAACATCTGCAGCTTCTTCCAATTTCATCTCATCGCAGAAGCCCTTAATCACAACATAATAAGCAAAGGCATCATCAAGAGGAATCTTTGACTCCCTCCACGCTTTAAGAACTTCATAACCAAGCTCTGTTCTTCCATGCATACAAAGCCCTTCAATATAAGTTGTGTAAGCAACAGCATTCGGCCTAACTCTCAATTCATCCATCTCGTGAAAAATGCCAACAGCTTTCTCGAAATTGCCCTTCCTGCAAAATGCCTTAATCATAATGCCATAAGTGTAATCATTTGCCTTCAATCCAAGTCTCTTCAACTGATGATAAACAGCTATAGCCATATCCACTTTCCCACAACAAATCAAACGATTCATAAGAAAATTACAAGAGAATATATGTGGAATAAATCCCCGCCTTCGAGTTTGAAACAAGATATCAATAACTTCATCAAACATTTCAACACTAACATATGCCTTCACCAATGCATTGGACAATCGAACCAAAAGGTTTGAATCTTCTCCCTCAAGCCCCTCTTCAATAATTTCAAACAAATCCATGACTCTAAAACCTAAATGCTTCTCTCTCCAAATGATTTCCAACAACACCGAATCCAATTTCCTTTCCCAACAGCACTGACACAATATTCTTATAATAGATGCATATGTACAAACATCATGAGAAAACCCATCTTCTTTCAATCGATTAAAAAATGAAAAAGCCTTATCAGGTTGTTCTCTCAAAGTATTCAAAGTTTCAACAACTTCAACTCTATGTAATTCAAAGACCCGGTTAACGAAATGATTCATATTTGGGGTACCAATGATTTCTTGCTCATCTGATGAACTGGATGCTAATTGGTCAAGAGCATAGTGCATCTGCGATGAAACAAAAATAATTACAACATTCTCAATTTCAATACATTACAAACTGGCATTTCTTACTTTTTGCTTCTCAATTTAAAAAAAGAAAAGAAAAGAAAAGAAATTGCAATTATATGCAATATATAAGAAATCAAATGAAAATTGTAAATCAACTTCTATAAAAAAAAAACGTAACCTTCTTATAGATAAAGTACATAATACTACTTTTAATTATTAGAATGAAGTCATACTGTTTAGTTGTTTATCCATTTGTATTCAATTATGATTTGGCTTTCACTGTTTAACTTTTAATTTGAGTCTAGCCAACAGCCATGGGAGAATCGTAGCAGGAAAAAGAAAGAATCCTAAGACAAGCCCAAATTTCTTTCGACGGTACTTAGCTCATAAACGTGGAGAAAATCACATTTTAAACAAAAACAAAGGGAGAAATGAACAACTGAAATACCTCTTTTTTGGCAATAGGAGAGAACTTTGAAAAGCTCCAAAGTGCAGGTCGTGTCTTCCACAAGGATTGCCCCAACATCTAATCAATCAAAGAAGCAAAAAATCAAAATCAAAATCAAAACCCAACAATTAAAACGTTGAAATATTGCCCAAGAAGTAAAAGAAGTCAGTGTGTACCAGAAGCTGAAGAGCTCGGTTGCAAGGCTGGTATTTTAAGTCAGAAACTTTGATTCAAAGATAAAAACTTTGGGATGCTTTGACTGAAATAGTTGAGGAGATGGAGATATAAGGTGTGTTAAGGGAATGTGAGGTTCCCAGGGTTTTGTCAAGGTTTTGAAATGATATGAGCCGTCTGCAAACTACTCCCAAGGGAACTGTTACTTGTTAGCCGCACTAGCTAAAAAGGGTGACAAAACAATATGATTCAAATTGAACCCTCATAAGTTTGGGCTTAATTTTAATCAATGTCTATCCAATATACTATTTAAACTTAGGGTTTAATATTTGGCCCAAAAAACTTAGGGTTTAACATGTTATATGATACTTGACTATTGTTTCAATGTTTAATTTAGTCCCTAGGTTTTTTCTCAATTTCAAACTTAAATTTGGTTTCAATATTCATTTTGGTACTCAATATGTGCTCTAGTACTTAATTAGAAAAGAAAGGGCTTGAACCTTATGTGTCAGTCTAATGGTTACGGTGTTCACCACCACATATGTTACCTAAATTTGAGTCAAGCTAGTTGTGTTGCTATTAGAGAACTTGTAATGCATGTAAATCTTAAAAAGAAAGTTTTTTTTTATCACTTTTTTTTATTTTTTAATAGGGACTCGTAAAATTCTCGACTTTAAATTGTTTAAACCAGTAACTTTTATAGTCTTTCACAAAGTGTTCACAGACATTAGCGGATTTGCCATTAAACTAATGACTTTTCTTTTATGTGCATATTAAAAATAATTCATGAAATTAAAAGAGAATTGAAATGTTGTGATTATGAACTGAGGGTGTTGCAAAATGATAATTTTAAACGCTTGATAGAGGTGTTAATGAGTTTAGTCGGGTTGGGTTTAGGTCGGGTTTAAGTATAATATTAATATATTTTATGTTTGTTCAAATTCGGTCAAGCTCGAAATATGAACTTAAAATTTTACTCAAATCCGCCCATATTTGCAAAAGATTAACTCAAGCCCATTTTAAGCCCGTCTATATTATTTAAAAAAAATATTTATGTTATAGTATTTTAATATTTAATAATTTTATATATTTTTTTATTTATTGAATATTTTTATATAGTCATCTTAACATATTTTAATGTTTACATTAGAGTAATATTATATATTTAGTATGGATTTATTTTTTAATGTGTCCTAAATTACATAATATATAAAAATAACGTAATATAAATTATTATAAACTTAAAAACCGACCCATATTTTAAACGGGCCTATTTTCTTTGTCCAAGCCTATTTTTCGGGCATAATATTTTTACTCAAACCTTTCCAAATTTCGGACAAATCTTCGAGCCTGGATAAATAGCCCTGCACTTGAACTGGTGTAATGCTTAGTAAATGTCAACAATTTTATAGTTCTCAACCCATTTTAATTTCCAGGAATTAATCACTTTCAACAATCTTTGATGTTTAGATGGGTGTCTGAACATGTTTGTACTTCCAATCCCGATAAAGAAAAGGGATCATTCGTATTCAAAGTTTTCATGTTTACTAGCATTTCTGATAATTTCAAGTGATGCCCATAGATAAGTACATTCGATTGATTCAATTTTCATTTGGTAATAGCTAAATAAATTGACTAATTTATACAAATTTAAATAACTGAAGTGATTCGAAGGTTGCAATCGAAATAATCGAACCAAATAAGATCAACTATATTTACCGGTTATTAATTACAAGTGAGTCCAACTATAATGATGAGAGGAACAGTCAAAAACTCATACTAATGAGGTTACATTGCCTGGAACATTGGTGAAAAAGTTCAAACTAAAATTCACCATATGATCTAGGAAGACATTTAATTTAACAATAAAACATGCTGAGAAACAGTTCCATCAAAGATTCTCTATTACTTCATCTATTTCTTATTCTTATCAACACTTCCATTCTCTTATTTGAAATCCTCTTCAATCTTCACAAACACTACAAAAAGGTCCCCATTTTGATTCATAAAACCATTAACCCAAAGCCACTACAGCAAAGAACTAATACTAGTCGATAACAAAGATCCTGACATATATACTGTTCACTTGCATGTTACCTTTGTGAGAATCTGAGATGTGCATGCGTCGACAGTCGGGCGAAAGAGAGCTAAAGCTTGAAGCCGAAGGTGCGTTGGTTTAGGGCGTGAAAGACGATAAGAGTGAAGCTGTGGAGGACGAAAAGATTATTGATCTGATGAAGTACGATGGTGGGTGTGCCGGGCTGTCGACAGTAGAAAGTTACGGGGTTTGGGAAATTACGGATTATATTGGGATGTTTTGTTTTTACTTTTTAGGCCTTTTTATTAAATTATATATGTAATATAAATTATTTTAAAATCAAATCAATTGTTAATTTACTATATTTGGGTTGAGACGTTGAGTTGAGTTTATATTTAAAATTTTGAGTTGAGTTCAATGTAAAATTATTTATTAATTTAAAAAATCCAAAAGCCGAATCAGATCAGTTTAATTGGTTAAAACAATTTTTTTTGCACACCCTATGCCGCGAACTCAATCCTGACTCATCCACGATAAGTCTTTAATTTCCTAAAAATGGTAATCATTTGTTTCCCCATAACTACCTTCCAAGCTACGTCCATAAAACAAATAGCACCCATTTGTAGGTGCAATTTCATCTTCGGTCACCATCCAGGGAACAACAAGCATATCAGAGCTGAGCATTTGTCATTTTGACACATTGATTAACAAGAACCCATAATTAATAAGAAATCTTCAACATGAAAGATCATCCCACTGACACTAATTTAAAATTCCTTCATACAATAGCTATTGACAATAATGTTTTCGGTGGAGAAAAAAACCTTGAATGTGAAATTAAAGAAAATATAAGAAATAAGCATCACAATCACTCTCCAGCTACAAACATCCTATTAAACAACATAGTTGAACGATACATGGAAAGGAAGGAATAGAGCATCAATAGTCTGCCCACTACCACATCCAGAGGGCCATCATCTCAATGGTTGTGGAAACAAATGAAAGCCATAATAGTACATCAAGATCAAAGTACATCCTCCTTCAGTGATCCCACCTTCAACACTTTCCCCATGTAAACCGGACCTTGATTTCAATTTTGACACAGGACACGAAAAAGCCAAGTAAATGCAAATGTAACTCACCATCAAAGAACTTATAAAACTTAGAAGCACTTCCTGTGGACAATGGATGGACCGGACTCATCATACTCGCCCTTGGAAATCCACATCTGATGCATCAAGCAAAGCCATAATGTCAGTTTGGACAAACAGCTTACAAAAAGTGTAAAACATGGGCCAAATAAAAGCAAAAATATTCCACCTGCTGGAAGGTGCTGAGTGATGCCAAGATAGATCCTCCAATCCAGACACTGTACTTTCTCTCTGGTGGTGCAACTACCTTAATCTTCATGCTGCTAGGAGCAAGGGCAGTGATCTCCTTGCTCATTCGGTCAGCAATACCAGGGAACATAGTTGAACCACCACTGAGCACAATGTTACCATAGAGATCCTTCCTGATATCAACATCACACTTCATGATAGAGTTGTATGTAGTTTCATGGATTCCAGCAGCTTCCATCCCAATAAGAGATGGCTGGAAGAGGACTTCTGGACAACGGAATCTCTCAGCTCCAATAGTAATGACTTGCCCATCAGGCAACTCATAGTTCTTCTCAACAGAAGAGCTGCTCTTGGCAGTCTCCAGCTCCTGCTCATAGTCCAAGGCAACATAAGCAAGCTTCTCCTTCATGTCACGGACAATTTCCCGTTCAGCAGTGGTGGTGAACATGTAACCTCTCTCAGTAAGAATCTTCATCAAAGAATCAGTGAGATCACGACCAGCAAGGTCTAGACGGAGGATGGCATGTGGAAGGGCATACCCTTCATAGATTGGCACAGTGTGAGATACACCATCACCAGAATCCAGCACAATACCTGTCTATTTCAGAAAAACCAGTGTTTAGCTTGATTAGTTAAGAATGATCTATAAAATTGTGAAAAATTCAGAGATTTCCGTCTTAACAAACCTGTCGTCCGACCACTGGCATACAAAGAGAGAACAGCTTGGATGGCAACATACATGGCAGGTACATTGAAGGTCTCAAACATGATCTGAGTCATCTTTTCTCTGTTGGCCTTGGGGTTGAGAGGTGCCTCTGTGAGAAGCACTGGGTGCTCCTCAGGAGCAACACGGAGCTCATTGTAGAATGTATGATGCCAGATCTTTTCCATATCATCCCAGTTGCTGACAATACCGTGCTCAATGGGATATTTCAAAGTAAGGATACCTCTTTTAGATTGTGCCTCATCTCCTACATATGCATCCTTCTGACCCATCCCAACCATAACACCAGTGTGTCGGGGTCGGCCAACAATACTGGGAAAAACTGCCCTGGGAGCATCATCACCAGCAAAACCAGCCTGTACGATAAGGAAAAATCAGATCAACAATGATAAAATAGTACATTTTTCATAAATAAATAAACAATAATGGAGGAAATATTAACTCAAGGTCTAGAAATCAACTAACCTTCACCATTCCAGTTCCATTATCACAGACAAGGGGTTGAATCTCCTCAGTATCGGCCATCTTTTACAGTGTACTGTATTACAAACAAGGACTGAGATCGTCGGTGAAGCAAAAAGTACTTGCAACCGGTAATGATAAATAAAGTCCTACACAAATCAAGTCATATTTTCTCTAAATTGAAAAAATTGAACATTTAAAGTCAACATTAGGGATAGCAAAACTTAATCCCTCTACAGAGTTAGCACCGATCTGTTCCATACAAATTCTTTTTTCTTTATTTTTAAGTGGATGCTGGCAATGGAGTGATGAGCTTTCGTAAATGCATGGTTCGCTCTATCCCACCTCATCTTTTAAAATTATTATTTTGCACTTAAAATTTTTCAATGTAATTTTCTTTAAAGCAATTATAGATATAACTTATATCAAAGTAGCAGTATGGACAGTTTTGACGAAAGTAGATATAACAATCCCAACTTCGCTCCATTGTCATTCCCGATCAAGTAGAGGCGCAACCAAATTCAGTCAGTTCAAAAGTTAGACAACATTCAGTCGACGGCATCTAAGTAAGCTACTGAATCAATTATCAAAGAAATAAAGATCAAATATTAGAACATAAGAAACCTCAAAAAAAGAATATTCGAAAATCAAGCATTGAACGGTAGAAGTTGGAAGCGCAACTAAGTTCAAAACTCATGAGATCTAAATATTGAAATAGGAAATGTAATGAAGCAGAACAACGAGCTAAGTGCAGATCCAGACAACAAAGAGAAGCAGATCAAGCTAAATCTAGCTCTAGAAAACCGGTTGAAACTTCTAGAAGCCTGGATCTCAGTTCTATCATCAACAAAACATCAAAATCCACAGATCGGTCGCTTTGAAGTCAAAATCAAAAGCCAAGTAAAAAGATTTACCTTAACAAGAAAAGAACCACGACGCTTTGGTTTTCTTTCTATCTCTCGTACAAGGTCGATGCTGGTGGTAGAGACGGAAATGGATATATATAGAGAGAGAAGAGTAAGGAAAAGGGGAATGTTATAAATTGGAAAATTATACTAAAAAAAAGAAAAAGAAAAAAAGGAGAGGTATGGAAATTTTTGAAATTTGAAATTAAATAGTAGGAGTAAGAATATAGAAATCTGAAAATGAAATCATTTCCCGCACCATGAGAAAAGATAGGGTGACCTGTCTGTCTGACAGTTTCATTTTTTTTCTCTCACTCCAGCCCCATGTTTCTCTCGATATTTTTTATTTTAAATATTCTGAAAGAAATTAAAATTTTGGTTAAACTACGTCTAAGGTCATTAACTATTTATAAGTTTATATTTTTGTTATTTAACTTTAAAAAATTATAAAATAGTCATTAAACTTTTTAAAAGTTGTCATTTAAGTCATTAAACTATTGAAATTTTTTTATTTAAGTCATTACGCTATTAAGTTTTTTTTAAGTTCAGTTAGTGAGCTGCAAGTGACGATTTGACGATCCGTATAGTGGATCAGTACCCATCAATGAGTAAAAGAAGATACATTAAATTCAAATTAATCTGACTGTCTGTGTCAAAGATAAAAGAAGAAAGGTGTTTGAATTTTGGTATACAAATTCAAGACATTCAAAGTTGTTTCATGAAAAAAAATTTAAACTATAAAACGGAATGGGAATAAGAGCTTTTGATTGGTGTATGTAATACAAAAAAAAATCGAACTCTAAAATGGAATGAGAATAATTGGGCAATTTGAGTAATTCAGATTAGTTTTTAATTCCGTGAGCATTTTTGGGTAATAATTGTTACCAAATTTTATTGTATCTCTTCATCTCCCTTAAAGTAGAAGTAAAATGCTAAATGCGTCATTAGTGGTTGAGCACTTGATTCATTCAACAAACTTCACACATCCTCAATGTCGATAAATTATTCAACAAGCTTGATCTACCCCTTTGCCTGCACGTTGATGCGGAAAATTAAAATCTCTGAATTTGGAACAAAATCGTATTCGGCAATCTCACTATCCAACGGAGACAACTGGAAACAAAACTACGTCTATTGCAAGACAACCCAGATTCTGAAAACAATAGGCAACAGGAAAAGCATCTTACAACGGAGCTACTGCAATTACAAGATCAGGAGCACATTCACTGGGCGTAGAAGGTACGTTCGACTTGGCTGATACACAGAGAGAGAAATATTAAATCTTTCCATGTAATAGCCAATCGACGACGAGCAAAAGATCGCATGGTGGGACTATATGACGAACAGGGCACTTGGATAACGAATCAATTCACCCTAAAAGATATGGCGGTCAGGAATTTCTCGCATACATATATGATAAACTTGTCTCAGTAACTCGCGACGGAATTCAAAATTTTCTAGGCACCATACCTCTTCCGGTTATCCTAAGCAATACTCTTCTTTAACTGAATTCTTCATTTAATGAGGCAGAGTGGCAGACGTCAAAGAAGTGGTATTCCAAATCCATTCGACCAAAGCACCTGGAATCGATGGGAAGGCAGGATTTTTCTATTAGAAGTATTGGGAGATTGTGGGTCCATCAATGATCCAAGCTTGCCTCAGTTTCCTAATTTGGGGCATATTCTAAAAGAATTCAATACAACACTCATTCCTCTCATTCCCAAGGGCCAACAAGAACATCGTTTCTCTAATTATTGACCAATAAGCCTGTGCAATGTAATATACAAGATTGGCTCAAAAGTGTTGGTTAACTGTCTCAACTGATCATGAATATACTCATCACCTAGAATCAAAATGCTTTCATTCAAGATCGTAGCATTATGGATAACATTATTCTCAGCAACAAATTGCTTCACACAATCCGAAATAAAAAAACAAGGTACAGGCATTTTGACAACACTGGAAGTAGATATGTGCAAAGCTTATGATCGGATTAATTAAGACTTCCTACTTTGCATAATGGAACAAATGGGTTTCAGTAATCACCGGAGACAACTCATCCTTCAATGCCTCAGCACAGCCTCATACCAAGTTCTCATTAATGTTCAAACCATAGTTGTATTCAAACCACATCGAGGACTCTGAAAAGGTGATCCACTATCTCTATACATATTCCTCCTATGCCAAAATGTGTTATCTTTAATGCTTCTCCAAGCAGAACAGTCAGCACAAATCCCGGGTTTTCAAATTAGCAAAAACAATCCCTCTATAAACTACTTACTATTCGCAAATGATTCTTATTTTTTCTTTTCTTTCAATACCCACATTGCCAAGGCACTCAAAACGATATTGAAGACATATTGCATTCTCGAGCTTATCAATCAATTACAACAAGTTTGATGTTTTCTTTAGGAAGTCCGGAAAGCCTAACTAGACGCAATGGATAACTGGTATTCTTAGAGTCACGTGCAAGTATATGTGGGATTTGTTACTCTGAGTGTAGTATATTTGTTTGTAAACTTGTAATATTTTCGAACAGATTGATTAATAAAACAAATTCATCATTACGTTAATACACTTTGTATGATTGTCCTTAAATGGTTTTTACACGCAAAGCAAAATGAAAACAAATGTCGCTCATTGGTTATCCAATATTTAAACTAATACTGAGCAGCATCACATGGTCGGACCGTGATATGGAAAAAAAAACTTGTATTGGTAGACAAACTTAAACATGTCGTTAGTTTAATTAGAAATGAGCAAATTGATTAAAAAAATTAATATGTTGTCTATCAAGTCTAATTGGGGAGATGTTTTATTTTAGGCATCAGAGTGAATAACTCCCAGAAGATAGAGACATAGATGTGGCTAACTGGATTGACAATATATCAGACTGAACTCAAGAAGAATAGATCTTGAATCCGTTTATAGATTTATTCACTTGTGACGGTCATTGTGTGGCATACCTAAATTCTGAGTGGATGACGAATTATAATGCGTGACTCATACACTTTTATGTAAGTAAAAGCCTAAGTTCAAATAGATAAGAAACTGAAAGTTGGTGCGTTGAATGTATGATTTTTGCAATATATAGTGTAATTGGCATTGCATGGTTGATGAAAAGTAAACGTGGTCACAGGTTGTTCATATTTGTGATGAATGACTTTATTACTATTTGATAGTAATTGACTTTTCATGAAGGAAGATGTAAATGTTACCATGAAACAAAATAGAATCATATTTGGAGAACGAATATTATCCTAAAGAGATTAATGATATCTTATAAGGGTAACACACTTATTACTAGGCCATTAATGAACGAGCACTAATTGAATTGCTTTCGTAATAACATGTCAATAGGGAGAGCTCAGTCACGATACTATAGTGAAATAATTTCATGACTAAATGAATTTATAATTAATAGGCGAAAAGCTAAAACTTAATTAAAAATCAAGTCCCTCCGCTGGCTCGTTGAAACCATAAATGAATTGAATGTTAAATCAAAATGAGCAGAAGGAATAGAAATGGAGAAATGGAAGCCGTTTAGAAATGGTTATGGTTTTCTTCAAAATGGAGAAAGGAAATCATTTGAAAATAAATGTGGTTTTCTGAAAATAGAAACAGAAATAAAAATGAAAATGAGAAATGATTCATTTGCAAATGAACATGAAATTCTAAAAAATTATAAGAAGAATGAGTTATCTTTTTGAGCTATTTTAAAGTTCGAAAATAAAAATAAAGCATTCGGTCATATTGAATAAATTGAACGGCTAAATATTAAATATATTTTCTCGAAATTTTATCGAGGTAAAATCGTCATAACTTTACCAGAGGTAAAATTGAGATGGGAAAATTATTTGATATATATTTTTGAAGTTTATTTTGAAAAATAGACAAATAAATATTAGGTTGAATCAAATTATAAAGTATTTAAGTTAAAAGTTTTGAAAAATAGAAAAATAAATATTAGGTTGAATCAAATTATAAAGCATTACAGTTAAAAGTTCGGGAAGTACTTATAATTGACTTGATATGAAAGAGGCCTAAAAGTCCCTTATGGTAATAGGGTGGACAACTAACCCTAGTTAATATTAATTAAGGTTGTCGCAACCTATACTCCTAATTATAAAAGAAATTTATTTTTTCTATTTGAAATAAACTTCTACAATTCAATAAGGGTTCTACCTTCTTTCTTATAAATAGATGACACCAGTAGAGTTACAAATACAAACTTTAAAATATTGTCACTCTGTCGAAAAATAGAGAGAATATATTATTAACTATTAAATATATTTTTTCAGAATAACAATTATGCCGGTTTCTATTTGAGAAGAGAATTTTTGTTTTCACAAAAAAAAAACTATTTCTAGTTTCTGTATTTGATTCGATTTGTTTGAACCCACACTTGAAGCAATTCGTGTAACGAGAATAATGAAAAAGATTGTTTGGTTGAAAGCCAAGAATGACAATAATCCATCTATCTGAACACATGTACAATTTTAATTTAAAGTTTATTGTTATAAATATTACAAATTGGATCGATTTTTAAAATTTTAATTTTTCACTGTATAAAAAATTTGTTTTCAAGCCGGATTTTTTCCAACAGATTCAACTTGGAAAATTCCTGGGATGCCAATTACGCTTCATCACAAACAGAAAAGAGTTATTCCATTCCTCAATCGACCAATACAAAATAAACTTACTGGATGGAAATAGTAAAATTATATTGTATATTGAAGTACAAATATTTTAATTTTGATTTAAATTTTTAAATATTATTAAAAATTTATTAATGACAAAATATCAATCTTTTAATATGTTATTTAAAAAAATATTTTTATTATATTTGAATAAAAAAATTTAATTATATTTAACAAATTGAATAATAAATTAATTACAATAATTAGAAATACATTGTTTAAAAACTAATTAAAAAATTAAATGCTTAAAAATCACATGGATAGCATGTAACATTAGAAACTAGTGTATTGTTTGAATTTTATTTAAGTTTTATTGTTAATTATGAGAAACTTTTATTTGATTATATATTTTTACAAAAGAATTTTTAGCTCGATTTTTTTTTTACAGATTTGGATATCCAACAAATAATGCAAGTACGAACTCAGACTTTTATTGTGGATTCAAATATTCGATAAATGGGAGAAAATTTTAATTTACATTTTTGCTGAGTCTGATATTTGACAAATTAACTCATATTTGAATTTGGATAATCATGATCAAATTATTTGTAGATAATAAATAGATTCAAAATTTTAAACATTTTTGCGAATTCAATTTGAATAATTCAAAAGACGTGGATATCCAACCCGCTATTATCTCTAGATATAAGATAAGATAACAAATCTTTCAAGGCTTTTTTTTTTTGTTTTGCTTAGGCATAATGTCAAATTTAGTCTTCAAAATTATCATTTGTCAATTTAGCCTTTATATTTTTAGCTAAATTTAATCCTCAACCTTTTAAAAAGAGTCAAATTTAGCTACCAACAAATTATTATTATTTAACAGAAATATGGACTAAAACGTTAAATTTTTAAACATTGCTAATTTTTTTATGAATTATATATATTCTTTTTAAATTTTTTTCATAATTGTTAAATTATTTGTTGATATGACATATAAGACATATAGTGTAATGTCAGTATGAAGTATACACAGATTGCCATCATCACAAAAATATCAATATTTTAATTAACATTTCTATTTAAATAAAATAATTTAATTCTTTTTTAAAAGCGAATAATCAAATTTAATTAAAAAAATTAAAAATTCACATTATTGTTATTATAAATATACAAAAGAACATATTATATATATAGAAAAAAGTATTTTTTATTGTGTTAAGTGCTTACAATCACTCTAGATTTGTATTATTTGAGTTGTGACAAAGTCAATTATCGTGTCAAAATGTTCTATTGATGCTGAGATTAAAGTTTTTACTGTGTTGATAGAGTTTATCCTTCTCCATCTATAACGAATATTTATTATTCTTTTTCCCTAAATTATATGGTTCTATTCATTAAATTAATTAATAAATTTTCCTTTAAAAAAATGCAAATGGTTTTGTTTTCCTTCTTTTATAATGTTCACTTAAGAATGTAATTTGGTGGTGGTCATAATTAACTTTGCCGGAAGTTGGATGTTGTTGTGGTTCCTTAAAGCTGACGAGTTTTGAATGACGGTTGGTTGTTTGGTCGGTGATTGTTGCCAGCTTGGACTATATATATACCTTTAGCTTTTTCTAGACATAATATAATAATATTATTATCCAAATATCGGTTAATTTTTGTTAAAAAAACACAAATGAAAATGACTAGGCACATAAACATGTCAATGTATTTAATTAATTATTTAGGTTATCTTCACTAATTAGGATCAAATCGATATAAGATATAAAATTGAGAATTAAATTTATTATTATATCGATTTTTCAACTACTACATCATTTCTTAGTGCAATTAATAGAAATAAACGGAAAAAATAATATCGATTAGTTAGACGACTAATTTAAAAAAAAATTATAGTTAAATTATCAAAAAATAAAATAACCCATAATTAGGTGACTTATGATGTAGTTTATCCAAAATTAAATTGGGTTAGAGATGACATTGGATGTAGAAGAATTTAGAATAATATGTTTATTTCTTTTAAGAATTGATTAAATTATATTAATTTATTGGTCCCTAAAAATATTAGTTTTTAAGATTTTTTATATAAATTATCCCCTATATTTTTAAATATTCTTTTATAATTATTAAAAACTAATTTTAATTTTGTAAAATAAATTTTTTTAAAAATCTAAGGCTCAATTTAATTTATTTTCTTAAATATTTTAAGAGGTCTTGATTTTTTAAATTATTTTACAAGAGTTTTTTCAGCATTTAAGCTTTATAATTAAAAAAACTAATTAACCTTCGGTTTGATTTTTTCATATTTAATTCGGTTTAGATTAAGATTTTAAAATAAATTAAATTACTATATTTTTTCACTAAAATTGATCTAAAATAAATAAATAATTACATTTAAATCCAATTATAAATTAAAATTTCAATCAACATGCACACAGACAAACACTATTGACTCTAATCCAATAGGTCAATCACTTTTAAATCTGGTTTGTCATTTATGGGCTGGAAAGACTCTTAGGGAATTAGAGGGGAAAAAGGCCCCAGCCCCCATGTATCTGCAAGAGAAAGCCGAAAAACCCTTCCAAAATCCCCCGTCGCTACTGCCTATATAAAAATATTAGAGACCCCTCCCTCGGTATCCTTAAGGGGGGGTGATAGGCGAGGGATTTGGCTTCGGTTGCGGCGGTGATGCGGAGAGTGAGAAAGACAAGTGAAGACAACACTGGAAGCGGCCAGAAACATGTAGATGAAACCAAAAAAATCTGAGGGGAGCGTGATGTTCTATTTTCCAATATAGTTTTCAATCTGAATTTCGATGGCTGCTCGTGTTTCTTCTTCTTCTCCCTCTTCGCTTTCCCTTAATCAACTTGGCCTTCCCTCAATGCCTCCTTCCTGGACCTTGTGATGTTTGGCTTTTCATAGCTCTGAAGGTTCAATTTTCTTCTTCTGTCATCCTTCCCTCCTTTTTCTGATTTTCTAATTCCAATTTGGTTTCCTTTTTTATTTCATTTTGTGGGTGTGTTAAAGCTTCTTTAGTCGCTAGCTATGTTTGCTTCATTTTTTTAGCTAATCGCAAAATCCAATAATCTTAGTTTAAATCAAGGTTTGAACTGTTTTAATATGGGCGGTGCCCTGCTCCATACATGCTCAAGGACTAAAGTGAATAGCTTTTAAGAGTGATTAGATCACCAGCGTTTATCAGTTTGACTTATTCATAAACATTTGGAAGCTTACTTCGGTAGTCTAGTGCTGCATTATAAATTTATTTATTGGTATAAAATGTGGAATTGCAGCCTGCCTTTTAGGGTTTTGGCCTTTTGTATTTATACCAAAACGGCTTAGATAAATCAGTGTAGTGAAGGGTAAATATTACATGTGAAACCAAACTATTATATATATTTAACTTTATGGTTGGATGTTTAAGTGTTATAGCATTACTTGTTTGAAGATTTTTCACAATTTATATAAGAATAAGATAGTACAAAGGGTGGGTAATGACATATTTGGTTTCTTTAGATAATGCACTTATCCATGGTTTTTGTCAATTTGTTATTATATGTTTGTATTTTGCTTTTATCCGTGTTTGTTTATACATCTTATGAAAATGATTAAGAATGTTTTTATGTACATAGTTTTAGTTGTCCCTGTGAAGCTCAATGCTTATATTTTTGTTATTTGGGGTTTTAAGTATGAGTGTTTGATGTTGATGTGTCTAACATGAGTATGATCATTTTTTTGTAAGTTTTTCTATGTCTTTGATGTGTCATATTTACTCACCATTTTTTTTATACCCGTTGGACATGGGTGCTTCAAGAAAAATGAAGTCTTGAAGCAATGCAAGGTTAGATCATGCTATCTATGATGGACTGCCATAGCAATGCAGGTCTAGAGCGTGTTTCCTATTATTGACTATAATTGCATTTGTGGGAGGGATTTGGCTCCCCTCTATTTCTTTTTTGTTCATTACTATCTGATACATGTTTAACCATCATTCACAAGATTTTTATATTTAATAAATGGATTCTACACATTTGAATGGTGATGATTAATGTATTGAATATTAATGGATGAAAAAGTAATGGATTGAATCTTAACCCAATTGACGGGAATTTGTTGTCAGACCTCTTGACACCCAAGATGGCAATGTCAGGCTTACATATTCTGTAATTTCAATTAAAATACCATTAAAACCATTCCATCTACTTGTTAAAACCCCACATTCAACTTAGTGTAGGGTTTTAACAGGTAGCTGGGAACAGTTTTAATTGTAGTTTTAATGTGAGGTTTTGATGGTTAAGATGGGAACGGTTTTAATTGGAATTATTGAATGTGTAAGCTTGACCTTGATGAAGGTCAGGCCTGACAAATTCATGACAAGTTCAATGTGATGTACATTCAATAATAAAAATTAAAAAAGAAACATATTTTGGGGATTTTCCCAAGATCAATATTTTGATAAATTAAAAAATAGCAATTTTGTAATAAAAAAAAATCGAGCGAGTGATTCTAGGAGTTATTTTTATCACAAATTTTTTTTTTATTGTCGAAAGTACTGACTTTTTAGCAAAAGATATTTAATTAAGGATCCTTTTATTGGTGCTTTTGCTTTTTCTAATAAAAAAGTGAAGCTAAATTTAATGGCAAAAGCACCAACCAGATGGAATCTAAGGATGGACACGTCTAAATGACAACCAAGCAGCCTTTAACAAACTCAGCTTCAGCACCTTTTATATGTAAAGCAATGTCAGCTTATATGACCCCAACATCTTTGACATACTGTGATGTTAGCTGATGTTTCAATCTTTATGAATTATGACCCCTAATTTTAATAGCACATGGCTACTAGCACTTTTGTGACAATGAAAGGTTATGCTGGGCCCTATGTCAGCTGCACAATCAAGCCTCCCAACTCATTGGATTGGGTGTCTGGATGATATCAATAGCAGTGGGCAAAATCATCCACAAGAGAACTGCTTTGGACAACAATTGCTTATCAGGCTTGAAGTCTCAGTAATCATTTTTCTGCTGTTAATTTTTTGATGTATTAAATCATAAGTCATAGGTGTTTTGTGCTCCAATGTTTAATATTAATGACTTTGCCTTTGTTTTACTGTTTGGTTCCATGCCTTTTTATTAGCCTTTTGATCACATGGGAAAGGACATCACCAGATATGCAAATTGTCAAGGAGCACATGTTCATATATACAATGATGTTGGTAGCCTTCAAACTTGCAAATTAAACTACCTACAGCCACCTATGAATCTCAACAATTGCATTCTTGTTTGTACAATCTAATTTTGGTTGCTACATTCCTTTCAGTATGGTGTGAGCTTGTGCTTCACCGCTTGAAGCTGTAGTGCTTTATGCATTTGGTCTTCATTCTGCGATGAAACTATTAGCATCTCATATGACTGTTTGAAAACTTGATGTTATACTTCCTATGACTCCATCAAAATTTACAACTAGAAATCTCTCTATTATAGTCACCAAAGAACCTTACCTTTCTTTCCTATTGCCGCAACCTCCCTATTGCTTTCATTCACTCCTATTGCTACTGTAGTTTGTAGTACTTTTTCATAATGAACCATATTGGTCTATTTCACCATTTTGAGTAACTTAGCCTCTAATGACAAACCTGACACCAAAATCTTGCCTTAGCCTCTACTCCTGTCTAAAGTGCTCCAAGTTCTTACTAGAAAACAGCATGATGACATCCATGGTAGGCCGAGGAAAGCTGCATGGATTGACAAAATTATTCAATCTGGGCTGGACTTTGTGTATCTGGATTGACAAAATTTCTATATGCTTAAATTCTAGTATTGAGTGTCTTATGGGACCCCTTCTCTAGCTTGAGCTTTTCAGTTTTTGTAAGGTTGCATGCAGCCCAATGTAGTTTAGGTTCTCTATTGGTTTTTTTATCCAGGGAAAAGGAATCAGAAATACATTATGAAGAGTGCAATTATGTTGATGTCAATTGTATGTTCTTTCTGACTATGGATTGTTTATATGCATTGCATCACGCCTAAGGTTCTTTTTGGATAATGTTAAATATGAAATACTTTATTCTTGTTCTCTTTTTACCTCATTGTTATAGCTATAAACTGGTGTTAGCTGCAAGCAATGGAGGCAATGTATAGGAAATAAAATTTTAACATGAAATTGCATTGTCATTGATATCCCTACCTCACTCTTTATGGACAACATTGGGTCTCTTTACAACTAGGTTCATTTTGGTATCTGTATATATATTTTTACATCTAACTTCATTATTGAAATTGACAACTAGGTCAATTTTGGTTTAACTTTGAATTTCGTTAAGATTAGATTTGAGATTGTACCACGTCATTAAATTTTTACAATTTTCAAATTCATGAAGCAAAATGATCTAGTTACTGAGTTCAAGTATTAAAATGAACAAAAACTAGATGTATCAAATAAACTTAGTTATTAAGTTAAATCGTAAAAAAATTACATTTTTTATTATTATATAAAAGAGTTTTAAAGGGTGTAATTTTTTATTTTGTGTTTTTAAAACTAATGGCATAATTCTATTTGAGCTTGTTTGGAAATGAGTTGATTTTAGGTTTCAGCATTCAAGGCTGTCTTGTTTTCTATTGGTAATATATACTTTTTTTTAAGGTAATATATAACATAAAATGTAACCATTTTAAAAATGCGACTATTTTTTAAATTTTAAAACTAATAAATATGAAATTAGACATTTAAAAAAAATTAAGAAAACAACAATACTATAATTTACATAAAAATAGTTTTTAAATTCTTTAAAAAAATAATTGGGCTTAAATTATACAAATTGAGATTTTTATTTTGGGTTGATTTGGATAAATATAAAATATGCTAATATTATAAATGGGTTTAACTCATAAACTTTTTATTTTTTAAAAAATAGATAATAAGTTTAAATATTGTATTTTTTAATGGTTGCAAAATTCAAATAGTTATATTTATGTAACTAAACTTAGACAAATCCAAATATTTAAAAAATTATAGATTTTTTGTTGATTATATTTTGGGTAAATTATACTAGTAGTCACTCAATTTTGATACAAGTGGTAAAACAATCACTTTGATTTCAATTTAATCACTTAATTTTTGAAAATAACAAATCAATCATTTTAACCATTTTCTGTTACAAATGTAACAAAAAGATGACTTGTCATCTCATTGTATAAACGACCCCAATTTATAACCCTAGTTGGGCTAGGCAGTAAAAGAAAAAGAAAAAAAGAAAAGGAGGAGAAGAAGAAGAGAAAAATTCTAGAGTGGTTCAACAACAGCATGAGGTTGTGGATTGCGGCGACGACGGTGGGGCAAGCTTCACAAAGAACCATTCTGGTGAGGGGAACAGTCGAGAGCTTTTCTTTGTCGTATTTGGCCAAATGCACCATCTTAGGTCATCTCATCTCAGGTCTTCTTCTTCTAGCCACATCGATAGCTTGGACCATAGAGTATTCGTACCAAATGCTTTGGACGTAGAATCTGCGATGGTTTAAGGATAAAATGATGCGGTTGTTGCTGTCACAGTTGAGTTTGAATCAATGATTGCCACATTTGGGAGGTTGGGTTGGTAATCGAAAATGGTAGCTCATTATGACATTTCATAAACAGTTGGGTTGCAATAGTTGTTTTTGGTTTTGGCGACATAAGATTGGAAACTGTGGTTTGGCAACACAACAATGGCAACCATGATGGCATAGATTGAAAGTTGTGGTTTGGATTTTGGAATGGCAGAATCTGGATGGGGAGAGATTGGAAGGTAGACAAAAAGACAAAAGAGATTGATGGTAGAGTGAAGCAAGTCATCATATTTGAAAACAGTGATTGTTGGGATGGAGAAGAAGTATAAACATATTGGGTCATTTACGTAAAAAGTAAAAATATTGGGCCATTTATTAAAAAATGAAAAAGAAAGGATGAAAAAAAACAGTCATTCAACTTTGCCTCATCCAATGTGGCAAGTTAACTGGCCACATCAACTGTCTTTGTCAAAAAATGTTAATAGGTGACTGATTTGTCACTTTTCGATAACGTTAGCGATTGATTTGTTATTTTTCAAAAGTTGAATGATTGAATTGAAATCAAAGCAACTGTTTTATCAGTTGCACTAAAATTGAGTAACTGTTGGTGTAATTTATCTTTATATTTTTAAAAATAAGTAAAATTTTATTCGGTTTTTTTATAAATCTCAATTCATTTTGCTAATCTAATATGGAAAATTTCTATAGTGGAGTTTTGGTTCAAATATGGAAAATTAAGCTACATAAGTGTCACCACTTTTTGATTGACAACTCAACAGTTTCTTGGTTGGTCCATCTAATTTGTAAAGCCATCAGAATTGTTCCTAAATTTTCTCATTTATACTTAATAATTCCATCATTTTTTTTACTAATTTATTATTAACGATGAAAATAATCTTTGAATTAGTTTACAAATTTTAAATAAAATTTGTTTTTATTAAAGAATATAAATGTCATAATAAAACCCTAAAAAAGGTCATATTAAATTTAAAAAAAGTGTAATTTTCAAAATAAGTAATAAGCCAGATTTAAGGATTATTTTCTAACCTATTCAATACAGTGTTAGTAATTTGGTACTCATTAGGAGAGTAGAATTAATTGTGAAATTTTTATCTAGTATTTATTGGGAGAGTCGAATTAAAAGTATTAAAGTCATTAGATTTCAAACTCCCAAAATAAGATTGACTTTGTCGGAATTATATGAATCTTGTGATGATGCAAAGTCAAAGAGTGAAGTTGAGAGTTTGGTCAATGCACTTGAGAGTTTTGAGTTTTTGCTTGGTATGATAATTTGGTATGAAACTTTATTTGCTATAAAATATGTTGAGTAAGAAATTGCAATCTAAGTCTATGTACATTGACACCACCATAAAGGAATTAGAAGGTGTATTGTCATATTTTGAAAAATATAGAGTTGAAGACTTTACTTCTAGTATGAATATTGCACTTGATATGAATGTAGAGCCTACCCTTCCAACAAAGCGTCATGTTATTAAAAAAATAATTTGGTGAGAATAATCAAGAGGACGAAGAAATTTAATCGACTGATGAATTATTTAGAGTTGATTATTTTTTAGTTATTGTAGACATGACAATTACTTCTTTGAAGAGCAGATTTGAGCAACTAAAAACATTTGAAAGTATTTTTGGGTTTTTGCTTGATTTAAACAATTTAAAGTCATTGGATGAAAAGAAATTGAGAGAATACTGTGCTACTTTTCACTCTACTTTTTCTCATGTGATTCATCAGATGCTGATTTAAATGATCTTTTCTTTGAATTGAAAGTGTTGCAATTTACTTTACCAAATGAATTCATGTTAACCATTGAAATTCTTGAGTTTGTCAAATCTGCAGATTGCTATCCGAATGTTTCAATTGCTAATAGAATTTTTTAACGGTCCTTTTGACTGTGACATCAACTAAAAGAAGTTTTTCAAAGTTAAAGTTAATCAAAACATACTTGAGGTCGTCAATGTCATAAGAACGGTTGAATGGTTTGGCAATTTTATCAATCGAGAAGGATTGTTTGGAAGATATTGATATTGATGTTATCATTAATGATTTTGCATATCAAAATGCTCGTAGAACCCATTTTTTAATGATTTTTTGTGTTTTTGTAGTTGATGACATAGGAGTAGATTGAATGAAAAATATATATTTTTTAAATTGTTAGAAAAATTATTTATTCGCTTAATCTCATAAAACATATTATTTTAATGAAATTACTAGTGTATGATTTTATTTTATTGTATTACATTTTATAATTTTTTTAGAAGGGTCCAATTTATTGTTTCGCCTAAGGCCCTAAAAATGTCAATAACGAACCTGCAATGAGTTGGGGTTGTATTACAACAAAAGGGGAGGCCAATAGCATTTTTTAGCAAAGGCTTGGGAGTTAGGCATCTAGCTCTGTCAATTTATGAAAAAGAGATGTTGGATATTTTACTAGCAGTGAAGAAATGACATTCATATTTGGTTGGGAGGTTCATTTTGATAAGAACAGACCATCAAAGCCTTAAACTCTTATCTAATAGGCTAGCCATCACACCATACCGACAGAAATAGGTGACAAAAATGTTGGGGTATGACTATTCCATTGCATATAGGAAGGGTTCCTTGAACACTGTGGCTGATGCTTTGTGTAGAAGATCACATGAATAGGAGGGCCAACTACTTCAATGTGTGGTTAGCACTATTTGGTCTGGAATGTGGGATAGAATTGTGAATTATGTGTCCATTGATACTAAGTTACAACACCTGATCCAAGAATTACAACAACAACTCCATGCTCACTCCAAATTTACTTGGGATAGCGCAATTTTGAGAAGAAAGGGTAAGGTTGTTGTTAGTAGCAATGCCGACCTTAGGAGGGACCTTTTTCAGTACTTCCATGTTGGAACAATAGGTGGCCACTCAGGAGTACATACCATAAGACACAGAATCTCAAAGACTTGTCTAGGGATGTAAAAAATTGGATGAGGAATGTCCAACATGCCAAAAATGCAAAGTAGATTTATCAGCTTCTCCTGACCTCCTTCAACCCTTTCCTATTCCTGATAGGGCTTGGGCTGTTATTAGTATGAATTTTATCGAATGATCAGGGGTGAAGCCAGAACAATTTTTTAGGGGGCCGGATGAAATTTTAATCTTTTATAATCTATACACTACACCAAAACAGGCTTTTAGCGGCGTTTTTAGCGGCATTTGGATAAAAAACGCAGCTAAAGATCGATCATTAGCGGCGCTTTACGGAAATCGCAACTGAAAAAACCTAAGCCTAACGACGCTGTTTTGTGAGCTTTTGTTGATTTAGCGGCGTTTTTAAGAAAGCGCCGCTAATGCTCAGGGCTTTAGCAGCGTTTTAGAGGAAGCGCCGCAAAAAAACCTAAGCCCAACGATGCCGTTTTGTGAACTTTCGGGGATTTAGCGGCGTTTTTAGGAAAGCGCCGCTAATGCTCAGGGCTTTAGCGGCGTTTTTGGGGAAGCGCCGCAAAAAAACCTAAGCCCAACGACGCTGTTTTCTGAGCTTTCGGGGATTTTGCGGCGTTTTTATGAAAGCGCAGCTAATGCTCAGGGCTTTAGCGGCGTTTTTGGGAAAGCGCCGCTAAATCACCTTAGTCAAACGACGCCATTTTCTGAGCTTTCGGGGATTTAGCGGCGTTTTTATGAAAGCGCCGCTAATGCGCGCTAAAAATATTTTATCTTAATTGGTTTATTCATAATAAATAAAATTCAATTTATTTCTAATTGAATATTTAAAATCTTCAGAAAAAAGTAATGACACGTAGAAATAATTTGAAATAAAACACACGGAAAAATTAAAATGCTATTATTTAAAATAATTGTAAGAGAGATAATAATAAATTTGTTTAGGGTTTTTGGTTTAGGGTATATAATTTATTTAAGATTTAAGGCCGGTTTAGGAGTTCATATTTTAAGGTTTAGGGAGTATGGGTTTAGGGATTATGGATTAGGTGTTAGGATTTAAGGTTTAGGGGTTAGAGGGTTAGGGGTTTAGGGATTAAAAGTTAGGGATTTAGGGGTCGAGTTAGGGTTTTGGGTTTAGATTAATTATTTTTTAATTTATATTTTAAATATGTTCTTATATAATTGTAAAAGAGATAATAATAATTTTGTTTAGGGTTTTTAGTTTAGGGTATATGATTAATTTAAGATTTAAAGCCGGTTTAGGAGTTCATATTTAAGGTTTAGGGAGTATGGATTTAGGGATTATGAATTAGGGATTATGGTTTAAGGGTTGGGATGTAAGGTTTTGGGGTTAGAGGTTTAGGGGTTAGATGTTAGGGTTAAGAGTTAGGGATTTAAGGTTTAGGGATTCAGGGGTCGAGTTAAGGTTTTGAGTTTAGATTAATTATTTTTTTAATTTATATTTTAAATATGTTCTTATATAATTGTAAAATAAATAATAATAAATCAAATATATTGAAATTATGAGTATTGTTTAAATTATTTAAGAGATATATAATAGATAGACTTTATATGTATTGAATGGTTAATTTAGAGGGTTTAAGGTTAAGGTTTACTTGAGATTTGTTAAATGATAAAATTTTATACAATTAATTAATGCTTTTATATTTAAAAAATTTGATATATTTAAATATTAGTTTAAATAGAATTAATAAATAAGTTAAAAAAAGTAATAGATTGATATGAATATTTATACATAATTATTTATTTTGGAGAAGACCAAATTATAAGAAAAAAATACAAAAATAAAAATGATATGGATATATAGGTAATTATTTAATTTAGATAATTCTAACTTAATAATTAATTACAACCATTTTATCATTTGTTTTCTTATTAAAATATAAAATATTTATTTTGAGAGTACTTGTTTTTTTTTATAAAAATTATTTTGTTCAAAATAAATCAATTAATAAAAACCAAAATAGCAAAACGGCGTCATTTTGTTCAAAATGAAAAACGCCGCAAAAAATAAATCAATATATAAAAAAAAAAATAAAAAATTTTAGCATAGCAAAACGGCGCCATTTTGTTCAAAATAAAATAGCGGCGTTTTTTATAAAAAGGCTGCAAAAAATAAACCAATATATAAAAAACAGATAAAAAAATTTTAGAATAGCAAAACGGCGTCATTTTGTTCAAAATGGAAAAAATTTTGCGGCTTTTTTCAAAAAAACGCCGCTAAAGGTAAGCAATAGCGGCGCTTTTATAAAAGCACCGCAAAAAATAAATCAATTTATAAAAAAATTAAAATAAAAAATTTTTAGCATAGCAAAACGGCGCCATTTTGTTCAAAATGAAATAGCGGCGTTTTTTTACAAAAACGCCGCAAAAATAAATCAATTTATAAAAAACAAAAAAAAATTTAGAATAGCAAAACGGCGTCATTTTGTTCCAAATGAAAAAATTTTTGCGGCGTTTTTCAAAAAAAACGCCGCTAAAGGAAGCAATAGCGGCACTTTTATAAAAGCGCCGCAAAAAATAAATCAATTTATAAAAAAATTAAAATAAAAAATTTTTAGCACAGCAAAACGGCGTCATTTTGTTCAAAATGAAATAGCCGCAAAAATAAATCAATTTATAAAAAATAAAATAAAAAAATTTTAGAATAGCAAAATGGCGTCATTTTGTTCCAAATGAAAAAATTTTTGCGGCATTTTTTTGAAAAAAGCCGCTAAAGGTGAGAAATAGAAAAACGCCGCAAAAAATAAATCAATTTATTAAAAAAATAAAATAAAAAATTTCATGCATAACAAAACGGCATCATTTTGTTCAAAGTGAAATGGCGGCGGTTTTATAAAAAACGCCGCAAAAAATAAATCAATTTATAAAAAAACAAAATAAAAAAAATTTTAGAATAGCAAAACGGCGTCATTTTGTTCAAAATGAAAAATTATTTGCGGCGTCATAAAAACGCTGCTAAAAGTAAGCAATAGCAGCGTTTTTATAAAAAACGCCACAAAAAACATTTCACTTTAAAAAATTTAGCGCCATTTTATAAAAATTCCCCCCTCCGAAATCCCCAACTTTCCACCCTAAAATCCCAACTTTCCCCCCTCCTAAACGTCTTTTTCTTGTTCCTTACTAATGCAACATATTCTGCTTTTTATATGATTAATTTTTTCGAAAACACTGTCATGACTATGCAAACCGGAGTAGGTTTGTCGAAGATCTTGATCTTAGCCGGCGCCAATACCGTTCCAACTGAATTTCTTACTTCAATTCTTCTTTTTTATTTTTCTTACTGTTTTAATTTTGACTTCAACTTGTTAATTTCGTTTCCAGGTTATACGGGTACTGTCCTCCTGAAAAACGGTAAATTATCGAACATATTAGGCGAATTGCAGGTTAGTTTTGATCGTTTTGTTTGTTTTGATTTGCTAGTTTCTCCTTGCCGTATGATTCAAATATTTTTCCTTTGGATTTTGTGTTGATTGACTAGGTTTCTACTTTTCATTCTTTTTCGTCTATTAATTTTAGCTTTTAACTCCTTTTTTCCTGATTTGGCAGTCACTAGTGAAGGGACTCGAAAAGTCGGGGGAGCAAGCTGATGATTCAGATGCACTTCTAGCTCAGGTATATGAGGAAATAGAGCTTAAAGTTTAAATCTTTTGGTTGTAATATTGATCTTTTTCTATCAATTTGTAGGTGTGTCGTTTGTCAACGGAGAGCAGGCAACTGGCATCAGCACGGCAGATAACTGTTCTGAATGGGGATTCTAGCGGTATTTTCTTAATTATATTTGCTTAAATAGTAGTTCTTTTAGGCACATATATGTGAAACTAGTTTATAATTGCATTAACGTGATTAGATGAACCATTTTCTAAGTGGATTTGCTTTGGTTGTATTAGTAATACAGAGACCTCGCAGGTAATTTAACCAAATAATTTCATAATTTCATAGTCTAGGGCCACCATCGGCGTAGCTCTTTAGATTTCATAGTTCATTTAGCTAAGCAAACCTTTCTATTATAAAAAGCAAATTGAAATTGTTGAAATCTAACTTTTCACTGGTGGTGACATACCCAATCACCCATAATGTAGCACTATGTGTAACACCCCTTACCCGTAGTCAACATCGAAATAGGGTACGAGGCATTACCAGAACCCATACGCTTGTAAACGTATTTAACCGAGTTATAAATTTCATCTAAATTAAAAATTTCAAAATTATTAACATGCTTTTTATAATTTTTCATAATATACCTTCAAAATATTATGATCATAATAATTAGGGCTTACGAAACCCGATACATACTCATGCAATTTAATGCTTCATTTCCATTTCATTATTTCGATATTTCATGTACCATCATTTTCATGAATTTTGTACATACCAGTAATAGTTCATTTCAAATTCATGTTATCTCACTTCAAAACTTTACCCGTTATATCATTTAAATATCAATGGTTACATTTATTTCAGATCAATACCAATAATAATTCAATTCCATATTTTCTAATACCCTTATTATTTTCCATATTTATCCCGTTGAATTTCTCAGAAATTCGATGGATTTTCAGAGGTACACTTTTAGTGTACAATTCCGGGTCCGTCAATTCATATTCATGTGCACACATTTCCATTTCAGAGAGCACACTCCCGCGAACCTCATCCTTACAGCGGGATTACCAGTCCAGGCTAAATCCCCTGCAAGATAGCACACTCCCGCGAACCTCATCCTTACAGCGGGACTACCAGTCCAGGCTAAATCCCCTGTAATATAAACTCATAGAGTATTGTCGGGATTACCAGTCCAGGCTAAATCCCCTGCAATGACAATTACTCTAATGAGCTTGGATCTGAATTACCAGTCCAGGCTAAATTCAGACCCTAATTCGGATTACCCGTCCGGGCTAAATCCATTTTCCACATATTCTTCGGGAGGGCTATATCAAGATCACCCGTCCGGGCTAGATCTTTTTCACACATATTCTTCGGGAGGGCTATATCAGGATAGGATCACCCGTCCGGGCTAGATCCTTTTTACCGTCAATTCCTTTTCAGAGATCCATCGAATTTTCCTTTCATTCAACCGGGATTTATTTTCTCTTTTCATCAAGAATATCAATACTTCATCAATTATCATACAATAAACATCCAACTCATTTTCACATCAATAACAAACATTTCAAGCATTTAAGAACATAACTCAAGTTACACGAACTTACCGGGCTAAATTGTAAAAATACTAAAATACAAGAGCATTTTGGTAATTTTCCATTTTCTCGATTTTCTACCCGATGTTGATCTAAATTAATTTTTCATTTTAATAAAACAACTCATTTCATGAAATTTGGTCATTTTTTACATTTTTCCAAAATTGCCCCTAAAGTTTTACTTTTATTCAATTTAGTCCTCGAACCCAAATCATGTAAATTAACCATTTGTAATGCAAATCCATAATATTCATACATTTATTTTCCTCCTCCTCCTCTCCATTCCACATCCTTAATTTATATAACATGCTTATAAGTAATATTGTCTATAATTTTCACTATTTTCTTGTAAATTTAATCAAAGCTATCCATTTGAGTCATAGTCACTAAACTATTTGTATCTTGAGCTAAAGAAATCAAAATTAAGATCCGTTAATTTTAAATGAAACTAGACTCACATATATTCTTGCCATAAAATTTTCAGAATTTTTGGTTCACCTAAATGGTAAATTTTATTCTTTAAAGTTTCCCCTATTTCACTGTCTGACAGTTCCGACCACTCTTCACTAAAAATGAATTATCTAATTGTAAAGAATTTGGATGATGTTTCCGTTTGTTTTATTTGAAAATAGACTCATAAAATATTCTAATAATATAAATTTTATCCCATAATTATTTTTTTAAATTTTTTAATGATTTTCCAAAGTCAGAACAGGGAACTCGAAATCATTCTGACCTTATCTCACATAACCTATTATATCTCATAATTTATAATTTCATTGCTTACAATGTTTCTTCTATGTGAAACTAGACTCAATAATATTTAATTTCATATTTTATTCATCCTATAATTCGATTTCCACAATTTATGGTGATTTTTCAAAGTTAACCTACTGCTGCTGTCCAAAACTGCTTTAGTGCAGAATATTGATTACTAAGTCTATAACACTCTTATTTTCTTTTTTTACACTATTTCTCAACACTTTCTCTTATTTTCTCTTCACTAACATATCAAGAACTTATAAATTTATATAATAAAACCCTACATTAACATCAATCTCACACTTTTTCAATAATATCAAACTCAAAAATATATTGAAATCATGATGTTCTTACCTTGCTCAATTGACTTCAATCTTTAACTTGATTTTCTCTCTCCTCCAGCCTCTATTTCTTGAATCTAACTTGATATTCTAGCTCCCCATAGTCTCTTTGTCAATTTTCTCTCTTGGTGGCAATGGAAATTTGTTTGATTTCTAAGTAAAAATGGTGGATTTTTGGTGAAAGGACCAAATTGTAAAGAAAGCAAAGCTTTCTTTCTTCCCCTCTTCTTCTCACGTTAATGCATGCAAAAATGGTGGGGATTGCTACTTTTCATCCTTCTTTCCACATATATATATACTAAATAAATTAATAATAAAATAATATCATTTTAAAAAAAATCAAATTAAAATATTAATAAAATAATATTTATTTATTTATTAATCTAAAATATCTCCAACATCATCATTATCTTCTAGATTTCTCTCTCTTCTAATTGACCATTTTGCCCTTCATGATCTTTTAAAATTCTATCCTTGAGTCATCACTTAATTTGGTAAAATTGTGATTTAGTCCCTCAAACTTCTTTACCTTTTTTAATTTGGTCCTAATCCATCCATTTTTCTTAGTTTCTAGATTATTCCACCCTTAAAATATTTACACCATTGGTCCTTTAACTTTTTCATATTTACACTTTAACCCCTCAACTTTTAAGTATTTACTCTTGGGTAACAAAACTTTTCTCAGTTTTGCGATTTAATCCTGTCTTGAATTAATATGTTATAATTTACTTCCCAATATTGCCATAACTCAAAATTACCCATTTTTAGCACTTTATTTCCTTATTTTACTATATCAGAGATATTATCTTACTTTCCTTATTGTAGAAATTTTCGGGGTATTACACTATGCACTTACATGTGTGTGAAGTGTGAACCACTTTTGACTTTGTGTCTAGTTTAATCAGGCTGGTAGAACAGATGAGCTTTGGTTAAAAAAGAAACCTAAATATTAGCTAAACTTTTATTCTGCCAACCTTCTTTATCCAACTTCATACTTACTGGTTTAATTCCCATTGTACTGAAGTAATTGTTAACAATTATTTCTGCAACTGCCTGCAACAAGACATCCATGCCAATGATTCAAGAAAAAGTAAAGATGTAAAGAAAAATAAAAGAACACTTCTGGAAATACTTATTTACATGCATGTGTTAATGAATAATTATAAGCTACTTCAAAGGAATAACATAGTTGCCTGTCGAGTCCTTTTGCTTTATTTTTTTATTCATTTCCATTCAAATTATGTCTATATCATCATGTGCATTTGGTTTATCACCATGGCAGTTAGAAGTTTTCCAGAATCAGGAGTGTAAGTTCTTTGAGTGTGTCTAGGTGTGACAGCTTGCTTAAACAACCTTGAGCGTTATCCTTAACCAGGGAAAAAAATTTCTCCATGCTTAGTGACCAAAATTGTTCGGCTGATAAGGTCTCTATTTCTAGTAACCAAATATCCTCTAAACCAAGCCTTCAAACAACTTTTATTGGCCATAAACCCAAGGTCCTAGTTTCAAGGTTTGATGTTATCTTGACATGTCTAATTCTGGAACTAAAACAAAGTATATGTGCTGTAAACGTTCATCCACCACGTCAAGGTTTTAGCAATAAATTTGGTCCCCTTAGTTCTGCTCTAAAAGGCTTAAGTTGATTTGTAGATCAATGTTTTTCATTAATCCAACATTATATAAAAAGAATACTGTCATAAATTTTTTTAGTTATTATATTATTACAAATAGGTTAATCCATTTTAATAACTAGGTATGTGTTTTCTTGGTTTTTTTTATATATATTCTTTTCTTTTGACAAAGAACTTGAGGTTTAATTAAATTTGACTAAGGACTTGAGTTGAACTAATTTGATTCTTATTTTTTATTTGATTTGATTTTATTTTATTGGCAAGAAAGATAAAATATTTTATTTATCAAATAATCTAAAAGATTTTGAATTCATGATTATTGGTTTTGTGAGCATATTAGACAAGACAAAATTTATGTTTAATGCATGATTATTGAACTTGTTTCATTTGTTATCCTTTTTGCAATAGGAGGAACTGAGGTATCAACTATTTGCAGTTGTGAAACATTCTGGATTTAGACCTACTTCTGGACACTATGTTTGCTACATTCGATCCTCTCTTAATGTGGCATAAGATGAATGATTCAAGGGTAAGCGTTGATAAATTTGTTCACATTTTAATGTGCATTTTGGTTTTTACTAAGGATAGTTACTAACATATCCAGTTTCTGAACTGGATACAATGTGTTTCTTGTTGAAAGTTTCTTGCTTATGAAGGATACCTTACAGAGGGTTCTGTTTCCCCACTGCTTTAAATATTTTGCTTGTTCTTCAAGCATTTGGATCTGATAATTTCACTGATATTGCAAATTTCCATCCTAAGTTTGAAATTTAAGTGTCAACTTGTAATATACTCGATAACATTTTGATGGTACTTAGAATAATAGTGCATAATGGTCATGTTCTGTCTTTTGTAGGTTACTTGTGCTGAATAAGAAGCTGTGCTGTCCCAGGAAGCCTACATTTTGCTCTATGCTAAATGGGGTATACCTTGGTTTTCAACTGCAATAGAAGTGCAAAAGCCTTGTGCAGACCCTGGAATTTTTGATTCTTCACCAAAGTCCTAGATGACATAGACTTTGCCTCCAATCTTGAGGTGGAAAAGAGTGCCAATTGCAGTGCCAATGAAACTAGATGTTGCTGATAGAGCTTCAACTCAATTCTCTTGCGATGTGTATAGTCATAGGCAGGTTCAACTAGTCGTTTCTCATATGTATTATTTATTTTAGTTTTGATTCTAAATTTTTATTTTTACTTTAATATTTACAACAACTTGAGTTCTAACTTTTGGATTTTAATTGTGTTATTAATTTATTATTTTAAATTCTAAAACTAAATTCATTAATTTTTATATTTAGTTTTAAAGTTAAAATTTTCATAGAAAATTTAATTTAAATAATTTTTTATTTATCCTTAAAATTATATTTAAAGTTCAAATTTTAAAAATAAAACATAATATAATATTTATTATAAAAATAAATATTATTTGATTAAAATAATTTTTTTAAAGGTTATGTTTTTAGCGGCGTTTTTGCGAGAAGCGCCGCTAAATATCATGGTCTTTAGCGGCATTTGTGATAAAAGCGCCGATAAAGGTCATGGTCTATAGCGGCGTTTGTGATAAAAGCGCCGCTAAAGGTCATGGTCTATAGCGGCGTTTGTGAAAAAAGCGCCGCTAAGGGTCATGGTTTATAGCGGCGTTTGTGGGAAAATCGCCGCTAAAGGTCATGGTCTATAGCGGCGCTTGTGGGAAAGCGCCGCTAAAGGTATTTGTTTCTAAAAACGCCGCAAAAGTTAACGACGCTGTCAATGGTGGCATTTTTTGTGGCGCTTGTCGAAGCGCCGCAAATACTTTTAGCGGCGCTTTTTTGCGCCGCTAAAGGCCTAAAAAAGCGCCGCTAAAAGCCTGTTTTGGTGTAGTGATATCTTTATAATTTTTAAAGGATTAATCAAATTTTTATAATTTTAGGGGGGCCAAAGTGTAACATCCCGTTTTTAGTGAAATTAGAACAGTGGTTTTGGGACCAGAAATCCAAAGTTGAAAATTTTATTTTATTATTATTTTATGTTCTATTGTATGATATAAATACTGTATAAAAATTTCATTAAGAAATTTTACCGCTTACATACTTAGGGTCTGTTTGATAATGGGAAATATTTTCCGGAATTGGTTTTCTACATTTTCCAGTGTTTGATTGGGGGAAAATGATTTCCTATTGTAAAATATTTTACAAAACACAGGAAAAGGAGTTCCTGTTTTAGGAAAATATCTTACCGTTTTGAATTCGGTAAGACATTTTCCGGAAAATGACCCATTCTTCTCCCCTTTCCCCTTCTCCTTCCCTTTCCCCTACCCCTTTCCCTTACCCTTTCCCTTTCCCGTTTCGAAGCCTACAATCGCCTCCAAGCCATGGCAGTAGCCTTTGGAGAGAAGTTGCCGATTTCTGAAAATTGTAGCCCTCGGCAGTCAATCTGATGGAAAAAGCTCTCTCCTTGAAGCTTTGCTTGGATTCCGTTTCAATGTGCGTAAAATTGAAATGGGTACTCGTCGACCTCTCATTTTGCAGATGGTTCATTACCGTTCTGCACTTGAGCCTCGTTGTCGTTTTCAGGTGGTTTTTGTTTTTAGAGTTGGGTGTTATTTATCCTTTTATTTTTTCTCAAATTAATTTATTTATGATGAAATTTTTAATTAAGTAATTTTTGTAAAAGTGCAAGTTTCTAGTGGTATATGGTTTTCAATTTGGCTGGTATTATTGACTTCCTCTTGCAACCCATTTTAAAAGCATAAGCTAATGAGGAAGTTAGAACTTGCTATTTCTGAAGATGTTTAAGTACCAAAGTCACTTCTTTGTTTGTACATTTGCATCCTTTCTCGGTTATACTGTTGTGTTGTTCTTTGTTAATAATGAAATTGCTGGATTTTATGGAAAGTAAAAATGTTTTGGTTAATTGTAGGACCTCCAATATATCACACTGACATTTTTCTTCTCATGCAGGTCTTGACAGAAACAGATCATTGCTATTGTGTTCTTGTTAATGCGCTTGATGGGGCAGCTTTTCCTAGTGAAAAGGATACAAATGATAGCAGTTCCAGTAACAAAGTACCATTGAGAGTAGATACTAATTCTATGAAGACGAAAAATAGTAAGGTTTGGGTCCTTTCTCAACTTTGTGATAATTTTTGTGTATTGATTCCATGATCAACCAGAGTTTTCACTTCTGAAGAAGGTACTTACAAACAACTGCTTGGTTTTTGATGTTAACATAAATGATGGAAGTGGTGTATAATTGTTTTTCCTGACATTTGTTACATTTTAATGATGCCAACATTGAATATTTTATCATTATGAACTAGTTTTGTATATGTAAGTTTTAAATAACATAATGTTAGCATCAAATGGGCTGATGCCATTGATTCTGTGAAAAGCTGCTTAGGAGTAGTATGCATGCAACCGTACTTTGAAGATCAGTTTGCTGATGACATGCTACTAATTGTTATTGCAGCTCACACTTTTTTCTGGATTTGTCAGCTATCAAATGGTCCGGGATGCATATGATGGTACACTACCTGGAATCAATCTTTCCAAGAATTGCCTTCTGTTTTTGTTCTTTCAAAATTTTGCAAAAACCTAGCTCATGATCTGATAAATATGTTCTGCTTGTGTTAATGTGAATGTGAGAAATTGATTGATATGTTAAACATATTCTGTTTTACTATAGTTTTACAATGGGTTGACACCCTTGTTGGTGCCTTTTAATCAACATATTTTTCATTTATCAAAAATAATCATGGTCTGTGGAAAAACATGCACATTTAGTCTTTAAACTTGCAGTTGATTTCATGTCGAGTAAGCCTGGTCTAGTTTAAAGGGAGCAATACATGTAGACTGCTTAACTTATGTTCTAAACAGCTTAGCTTTTAGTTTATTCTTAATGTCTTCTTCATGCTTATTTAGTTCTCATCTCATATCATTTCGTCTTTTTTTCTCAGTTGGGAGTTCTGGATTCGGAAGTCTTCTATCAATGGGTCATTCCTCTGGCAAAAAAGACAGACTTTACATGAAAGGTCCTGGAGGACGCGGGGAAGTTGAAGTAGCTGTTTCTGGTGTCGTAGGTCAATAATAAATTCATCTTAGAAATTATCCTCTAAAATTCAGTTCCTTTTTTGTTTCTTATTTCTCAATGCATATCATCACCATGGTGTTATCCCTTATCATAATTTGATGTAAAAACATGTGTTTTATCTGATTGCAGGCCTTGTCATTTCTCTCACTAGCCGCGGCTTGCTCAACTGCTAGTGTGACAAGTCTTTTGGTCAATGTCAGCTCTACATATTGCCCGTCAAAGATATGCAGTAGATATCAGTTGTCTGCAGCTATGGCTTTCATGTTGTGGTTTCTATCATTTGCTTTAACTCTCTTCAATCTTTGGCTCCTTCTGTCTTTGTAGCGACTTGCAACTTCCAAGTTCCAACCCTTTCTTCATACACAAAAAGTTCAACAGGCAGATTCTGACAGTTCCATAGATGTTCAAATTAAGAAGTGTACATTGACAGTATTATATACAAACATCAAAATCTTGAACGATAATTTTGAATTTCAATGTTTTTTGAATAAAGTTTGCTGCCAATTTACGAGTCATTGATTCATTTATCTAGTTCATACGGTTAATATTCTAGCTTAATAATTGAGTATTATTATATATTTAATTTGATTTATTTAATTATAAATAAATCATTGCAATATATGTAAAAATAATTTAAAATATAAAAATTTATTAATATATATTAATATATCTAAAAACAACATTTCCGGAAAATATTTTCAAGAAATCTACCAAACAGCAAAAAAATATTTTACACAGATTCAATCAAACACCAGAAAATATTTTCTAGTAAATCATTTTACAGAAAAGTAAAACATTTTCCAGAAATCATTTTACGGAAAACATTTTACTGGCAATCAAACAGACCCTTAATTTGAAAAAGGGACTAAATTGTGTAAAGTGCAAAAGTTGAGTTCTAATAGCTAAAGGTATTAAATAGCTATAGAATTTTAAATTGGAGGTCATTATATAGTAATTAGCCATTAAGGTTGGTAGTGGATAAGCATGAATAGTCATCATTGGAATTTGAATGAATTGTTAAGGTTAATTTTGAAAATTAGTGATTAAAGTTATAATTAATAAAATAAAATAAACTATTATAATTCATTATCATCATCTTCCATAAAAAAAAAAAGAAGAAAGAAAACCTAGCCATGGAAGTTTGAAATTTAGGCAAGCTTATTTTACTCAATTAGGTATGTATTTGCAAAACTATTAAAGTATTAAAGTTTTGCCATTGATGAACATACTTGAGTTTTGAAGTTGGATGATAGAAAATGAATGGTTATTGTTAGATAAACAACTTTTGTAAAGAGTTTTTTGATGAAATCATCAATTAGTGGCTAAATTAAAAAAGGTGATAAATTTATGGTAAAATTTGTGAAATTGTGAATTAAATGGGTTGCTATTAATATGTATAAAAACTGGTTAGGCTTGAATAAGGATTAAATTGCATGAAATTTATTTTTGAGCCTAGGGACCAAATTACAAAGAAATTAAAAGTATAGGGAAAAATGGTAATTTTTCCAAAATTTCCATGTTGAATTAGATTGAATGAGATTTATATTGAAATGAGTTAAATTCATTCGTATAGATCCTGTCAGACCTCACACAGAGTTGGATTGAGGTAAAGAGAAAATATCAGATTAGTTGCTTCCGTATCTACGTAAACTTATCAAGGTAAGTTCGTGTAATTAAATTGTATATTTATATGCTTTAAATTGAATTATATGTGTGTGATCTATATAATTGCCATGTATAAATACCGATCGCATATCTGACGATTATCAAGTCCCATTTGAACCTTAGAAACTTGTAGGATACAAATGACATGTCATTAAGGTTACCTATTTGGTTGGAATCCTGCATGTGTTGCGGACACACCACAGCTTTATGAGCTTCTCGATTTGCAGCTCGTGAGAGCTTACCGATTCTCAGCTTGTATGAGCTTACCGATTCACAGCTTGTGAGAGCATACCAATTCATAGCTCATATAAGCAAACATGTAAATGAATTGACGGATTACAGTTCAGTACATCTCGTGTGTACTACCCTTGTATCCAACGATATTTTAAATGGTTTAATGGGCAATGTTATGTAAGAGACAATATGAGTTCGATACGAACTATTACAGGTATATACATGAAATATATAAAAATGATATTACATGATATATTGAAACATGAAATGGATAATACATGTATATGAAACTTGCTTAATGATTATGTTCATCCATGTTTATTAGCTATTATATGTGTTTTATATGGCTAAAATGTTGAGGATATGTGTTTAGGCTTTTGGCCAAATTAGTTTGGATATGTTTTGTATGCTTACCTTAAATGTGATTAAATAGTAAGTTAATTTCTTTGTTATAGGAACTTACTAAGCTTAAATGCTTACTCTGTGTTATTTTCTGTGTCTTATAGTAATTCAAAAACTCGTTCTAGTTGGAAGCTTGTCGGAGCTATTTCACACTATCCATCGGCTCTTTTGGTACTTTTAGAAAATTTATTTCCGGTTATAATGGCATGTATAGGTTAATTTGGCCAATGTTGGCATATAAGTGTTTTGTTGAGATTAGCCACTTAAATAGCTTGTGTTTGGTATATTTTGATGTATATATATGTGTGGTCTTATCATATTGATGTTTGTTAGAATGGTATATTGGTACCATTTAGGATTATACATATATGTATTCGGTTATTTTGGTAAGTTTGGATACATGGTTGACATGTTTTTAAGTTGTCATTTGAAGTATCTAAAGGCATATTGGTTGTCTGTGGTGATAATACATGTTTAAGACTTGACTTTAGCTTGTTTTGAATGCCTTGTTATGGCTTGTTGATGTGCAAAAATGTTGAGTTAGGTTGGTGTCAGATTAGGTGAGAAATGTGGCTTGGAAAATGACCTATTTTCGTCCATACGGGCGTGTGTCTCAACCATGTATGATACATGGCCAGGTGCTACGGCCGTGTGTCCCCTGTATCTTCTTAAGGGTGCAAGTCAGTATGCTCACACGGCCTAGCACACAGGCGTGTGGCTTGGTCGTGTAACCTAAGTTAGGGAGTTACATGGGCAGGGACACGACCTTGTGTCTCTATTTCGAATGCCCACACGGCCGTGTGACCCATACAACATTGAAAAATTTTAATGTTTTCTGAAAAATTCTTTGAGTACATGATCTAGTCCCGATTTGTTTCTAACGCTTATTTTCGGCCCCAAGGGCTCGTGTATGTTTGATTTCGTTTGATTTCTGACATGAATGTTATATGATATGAAATGTCTGCTTATTTGTTCTGTAAACTTCGATAATGCTCTATAACCCTGTTCTGGCGATGGATACGGGTTAGTGGTGTTACACAAAATGTAATTTTTCCTTTACTAATTTAAAATTTTAAAAAAATTTAAGGGGTTAAATAGCAATTTTACATTTTAGGGGGGGCCAGGGCCCGTGCCAGCCCCCTAGATTCGCCTCTGAGAACGATTACCTATTTCCAAAGGAAGAAATACCATACTGGTGGTGGTTGATCGGTTAGCTAAGTATGAACACTTCTTAAGACTATCTCATCCTTTCATTGTAGTGATTGTTGCCCAATAGTTTTTGAGTCAAATTTACAAATTACATAGGGCTCCTAAATCTATTGTTTCTAACCGAGGCAAGATATTCATCAACACCTTTTGGTAGGAGCTGTTTAAACAAATGGTGACCAAATTATAGTTATCTATTGCATACCATCCTCAAACAGATGGTCAAACAGAGGTGCTAAACAGATGTTTGGAGGGTTATTTGAGGTGCATGATAGGAGAAAGACCAAGTGATTGAGTGAGCTGGTTACCCTTGGCTGAGTGGTGGTACAACACCACATACCACACTACAATACAACCTTCCCGTTATGAAACACTTTATGGTCAAGACCCTCCCTTACACCAACCATATTTAGCTGGTTCCTCTCAAGTTGCCACTGTGGATCGTAGCTTGCAAACAAGGGAAGCAGCTAGACAACTACTCAAATTCCATTTGAAGAGATCCCAAGAGAGGTTGAAATAGTTGGCTAACAAAAAAAGGTCTGAAAGGGAATTTCAAGTGGGGACTTCGTTTATTTGAGGTTACAACTTTATCGACAGCATTCTATTAGGAGGGTGGTAAGTAAAAAAACTATCACGAAAGTATTTTGGCCTCTATCCTGTCGAGGCTAAAGTTGGTCAAGTTGCTTATAGATTGACCTTACCTGCTGGATCACGAATTCATCCTACATTTCACGTGTCACAGTTGAAAAAGCACATTGGTCAATCCCCCCACTCTTCGCTGCTACCTTTGGTGGTAACAGATGGTGATCCTCTGAAAATACCAAGATTGTGGATAGACGTATGGTAAAAAGAGGAAACCAAGCAATAACCGAAGTTCTAGTGGAGTGGACGAATACCTTTCCTGAAGACTCTACATGGGAGAATTTCAATGAGCTTCACTAGAAATATCCAGAGTTTGATCCTTGAGGACAAGGATCAAGTTCGAAGAGGGAGTAACAAAATATATAAAAAAAAATACAACTCATTAACAAAAATAACAAAATTTTAAAAGATTGGACCCTTGCCATGTTGCAGCATTTTGTTCCATATCAGTGTTTATTTTTCATTTCAACGAAATCAAAATATTTCACATCCTTTAACTTCCTCTAATTTCATTGACATAAAAAAATTGTGTTTAAATTAATTTATTACTTTAACAAAAATTAATAATGAATTTATTTCCTGATGAACAGGTTAGGTTTTTTTAGGGTTTTTAAGTGAAAATCGTTTGAATTTTTCAAAAAATTAGAAGGAATTTTTTAAAATTAATATTTATGATTATAATAAATTATAGGTAAGTTTTTTTTTCTTTGTGCACAAAATATTCAATATAAATGCAATGAAACATATGAATAAGTTTAAAAAATCACTTTAAATTTTAGTTTCTATAAATTCTTATTAATAATAATATAATATATATAATTAGTAAGTAAATTAAAAATGTCAAAAAATATACTTTATTATATGAACTATTTTTATTTTAAATTAAATAAAGTTACAATAATTAATTGTATTGCACATGTTCATTTTACAGTTAATGTTCGAGATTTGTGAGATTCAAATCTAAATCCTCCTTTTGGGAGTACATCTTACTATTGTAACCAACCACTTGTTAGTTATTCAAATAACATCATTTTTTTAGCTCATCTAAATAACATTTTGTTCTTTATTTGTTATTCAAAATATGTTCTTATTTTCATTATTGAAAGAAATTTCATACAACTAAAGTATTATTAGTGGGTTTTTAGCTTTTACACTAAATCATGCAATAAAAGAATTGTTGAGTAATTTTTTTGGTATCTTATTAATGGGAACATTCGGGTATTTATAGGAGCGAAGTCAGAATAATTTTTTAGGGGGGTCAGATGAAATTTTAATTTTTTATAGTCTATATATTTATAATTTTTAAAAGATTAAATTGAATTTTTATAATTTTAGGGGACCAAAGTGCAATTTTACCTTTACTAATTAATTTTTTTTTAAAAATCTAAGGGCTTAAATAGCAATTTTATATTTTACGGGGGGCTGGGGCCCCTGCCAGCCCCCTTAGATTCGCCACTGGGTATTTATACATACTATTACTATTCATTATATGACCCTACTGTTCGTGACTAGACCCCACTTTTTCTAGGACTGACGTTTTAAGCGAAACTCAGGCATAATGGATACGTGTTTCACTCTGGATTGCCTGGAAAACCATGCGGTCTCGCTTCTGCAAGCTCCTTGAGTATATGCGAACTGAGACCGCAAGCTTCCCTTGGTTCGTGCGAGCTCTCCTTGCGAGCTAAGTCAGCGAGCTCCCCTTGCTTTCCTCTCAAAGTTTGCTTCACACTTAATCGTTTGGTGGGACCTATTCAGGTTGCGAGTAGACGACTCGAATCCTATTTAAGATTTGGCCTGGTGATCATTGATGTATAGGGATTTTTGTTAATATAATAAATACTCATCCAATTTTACATGATTTGAGCATATGCATTCTTTCTTAAGTCAATGTTTATGCATAAATAATAGATTCGTGGTTGGGTACTTATGTTTTATTATATAATATATTGCTTTATTCTAAAGTATACATTTTAATTTGCTACTTTGTCATTATTTCATATATTTCAACATTACTTAAAAGTTGATTATCAAATTTATGATATGAGTCCCTATATTATATTAACCAAACTTTAAAAAGGTTTTCACAAGTCCTATACATTTAATAATTTTAAAAAAATAAAAACACGAAATTGTTGAGTGTTTTTGTGTATATGTCACTTAAGGCTAATTTTTCTATTTATATAATACAGTTTCTGGATGTGATGTTCTAAATAAGTCGTCATGCATGCCAACACGTACTCTATTTTAAGATTAACATATATTCTCTAAATGTGGGTTTGTTTGCATGATGACGTGGATCTTGAAAATGTTGGTTTCATAGAAAGAGAGGTTAAAGTATCTTGACAACTTTCTTATTATATTATTACTGCGTATTTTTACCTTGGTCAATCAAGTATAGTGGTATTTTGTTTAAGTAATTTATTTATATGAACACTTGCAACTTGTCGTTGTAGTATAGTGGTGAGTATTCCCGCCTGTCACGCGGGTGACCCGGGTTCGATCCCCGGCAACGGCGTGATATTTTGTTTTTGTCATTTGTATCCCTTTTTGACTTTTGTACGTAGGCCTAGGCAAATCGAAAGCTTTCTACCCCTAGCAGAAGAATGTTCCATGCAGAATGGAAGCTTGAAGTGTCAACAATGGAATGAAGATAGGTTTGAAATGGGGACAATGCTTAGAGTTCCAAGTGAAAGAAAGAGCTGGAAAATGGCTTTGGGATAGGCGTTTCTTTTGTCATTGAATATCCTTGATGCAAGTGAATCTACTGGATTGGCTGATGACGGGTGTTGTTGTCATGCCATTTGGTGTTGGACACCATACAGGGGGATCTGCTTCTGCTCTATACCCAGAGGTATTTTAAATGTCTTCCTAATTACAGTAGCATATAGGAGTGATGGAGCTTTTCTACATTTTGGTTGGACCCAATGCTCAGCTTACACACTCTTGTTGTTCAAGTAAGTTTCTATTTCAATACTGATGAACCCTCCATCCAAGTACAACATTTGCAGAAAGCGATTAATTATTCATAGGTGCTGCTCAAATCATATTTAATCTGCTTGATTCTACGGACTAACAATTGTGGCATTATTAACCATATGAATATGTTGTCATGAGATGTACCATGTATTGCATCTCTAATTTTGCTGTAATTTTGTTTCATTCTTCACTTTATTCACTCTTTTTTTCCCCATAATTCGATCAATAATTCGACATCTTTTTGGTGGTACGAGAAGAAAATATGTATTTCATTCCTGTATTCTAATCAGTGATTTCAAATTATACTAAGTTGAGATGATAATGGTTGACAACTAGGATATATACTACTATGATACAATAATATGTATATAATAACTTGTTGTGGCTTAAGGGTAAAAAATGTTCCTAGTAAAAAATGAAAAAAAAATTAATTGAACCCTTAAAAAAAAACACCTTATTGAGTTTTTAATGATAAAAAATAAAAATCAATTGATTGTTTAATAGTTAAAAGTGCTAATGTGACCGACGACAACCACCAGGAGATGTCACGTGACATGCCACATCAGGAAAAAAATTTCAATTTTTTTAAATTATAAAGAAATTTAAAAAATAATTAATAAAAATTACATTTGAAATGAACCTAGACAAATGATTGTTCTAGTTCATTTGATCAGGATAACTATATGTCTAGATTCTTTCTAAATGGATTTGATTATTAGATTCAGGGACTAAAAGTTATATTAACCCATTTCTTTTTCGGGATAAAAAGAAATTCTTCGTCTTATTGGAGCCCAAAGAGAAGCGAAGAGGAAATCAGCCCACAACCCACAATAGATTTAGAAATAGGGTTCGATTATAAAATCTCTTTAACTTCACTAAATTCCTCTTCATCCCTCCGCCACCCAGCTAAAGAACAACACCTCTCACCGCTCTTCATTCTTCTTCTCTCTAAGGTCACCGTCTTCTCTCAACTCTTAATCATATTTGTTATGGTGTTTGTCATTATCAACCCGTTACCGGTTATTCGATTGAAACCGACCCGATCCTCTTTACTCCGATGATGATAGCCTACATAGTTTACTTACATGAGTTCACACGTGGAGGGTTTACATATTTGTATGGACTCCCATATGGTGGGTTTGTATCATCATGCAAGCTAACCCACACCTAAAGAATACTTGTTAATTTAAGAATAGAGTACGTGTTGGCATGCATGAAGTCCTACCTAGGACGTCACATCTAAGCCTATTATATAAATAGGAAATTAGTCTCTTCGAGAGACATAACACAAAAACACTCAATAAAAATATTAATAATATTATAAATTAGATATTATTATTAGAAAAATAAAAAAAATTTGTATAAAAATGAATAAATATTATATTCTCTTCATCCCATTTAAAAATGGTATAAAAATGTTTATTTGTTAAAAAATATAAAATTTAAATTACATTATGAACCCATTCACACACTTTTTACAAAACATTTTGATATATTTTGTTTTTTTTAGGTCATTATTATTTAATTTTATTTTTACGCTCATTTTTAATAATTTTTTTGTACTTCTATTTTAAAATATTTATTTATATTGTAACTCCCTATTTAATTAAATTTCACATATTTTTCATTTCTTTCAACTTAGTCACTAATTTAAAGTCTTATTTTTATTTAAAATTTAAGGGTTTTCTTAAATGTTACAAAATTCTAAATAAATAAATAAATAAATAAATTTAATAAATTAATAAAAAAACTCATGCATCGTATGAAAATATAATTTAATATTATTTTTATTTGAATAAATAGTAAGAAATCTCATCACAAATAATGTGAAGAAAATAAATAACAAATTCAGGAGCATTAATTTCTTGTGAATATAGTTGAGACAGCATTCGCAGGCTAATATTTAATACTGCCCACACTACATAAATGGTCTTTAGTTGCTTATCTATCATCTTCATGTAATATAATAATACATTAAGCATCAATGCATTTTGTCAAATATTTTTTATATAATATATTTAATATTTAATTTTTTACACACATGTGAACATCCATCATCATTGTTCATGTGAAGTTGAGGTTATTTTAATGAAGATGTACAAAAAAAATCTATTAAAAATAATATTATGTTCACATGTGAACAAAATATCTGTGTTTTATTTTCTTATTTAAAATTCGAAAAAGTGTTATGAATAGTTTTAGATATTGTATCAAAAAAATATTAATATCTTATTGATACAAAGTAAATAAGGGTGGAAGACAAGGTGGAATAAAGAGATCATCACTTGTAGAGCTAGAGCGAAAAGATAAATGCTTAAAGTAACTCTATGGTATAGTTTTCCAGCGTATTTATAGGAAAAAGTCCTATTGGCTAGATAAGCGTTTGATCCCATTAAATGCGTAATGGATAATTATTGACACGTATTATGGAGTTCTATCAGTATGAGGTAATTAAGCCTTAATAGACTCTTCATTGCTTTGGAAATGTGTTCACATTAGGATAACGTTCTCCTATAAATATGGGTAGTAAATTCTGTTTAAATCTAATTAGATGGTTGTGCTCAAAAGGTCAATGCAGAGTCAATTATGCCTTTTCTAATTGATCGGGAGGCTATAAGGTGATATTTCGTGAGATATGCTCTGAGAGTCCCTTAAAACTTATCTAGCCATCGAACAATTGTGATAAATATGGGAGTATTGGTCATGATGATAAGCATCCGGCATTATTTAGGTGGCCAATTGTTATTGGTCATGGCCTCAAGTCTCAAAAATGATGCGGTTATGATGGATAACTGAGAAATCAATAAATTACTCCACTGCTGTGTCTTAGTCTATTTTTGTCATTTCCAAAAAAAAAATTTGAACAGTAAACAGGCTCTCTTTTTATCAATAAAAAAAAATTTAAGATGCAGTAGAGTTCATTGCTTATATAAAAATGTAATTTACATAATATATATTATGAACAGAAGTAGGGTAGAAAAAAATAGCTTGCAATCGCGTTACTAATGAGGAGCCTAGCTAGTTCATATCATGTTAAAATGAACGGACAATTACTAAGAAATTTAAGCTGATAGCAAGGGTTCAACTAGTATGTGTAAGCTTGAACACATATGATACAATTAAACTAACAACAGAAAAAGGGCTAATCTAAGCTAAGCTAATTGACCTATTGCTATGTATGAAAGATTCAGGAGCTATGGGTCGTATGGTCAGAATGGTTTGTTGCAGTGAAGAAGGTGGTTCTGGCGAGCTTGCCTCTCTACACCCCACAATCTTTTGGCATGTCTCGATGAGGCAGTGTCGACATATAGGGCATGATGAATGGGAGCTTAGCCACTTATCTATGCAACGGACGTGGAACCCATGGTTGCACTTGGGTAGAAGCCGCACCCGGTCACCCGGTGCGAAATCCGAGAGACATATCACACACTCAGAGTCCAACCCTGACAGTTTCAACTCATCGGAGTAGTTTACTGTTGGAAAGGTATTCAATGCTTTTGGCTTGACCCCTGTGTTAGCTAAGGCAGTGGTGCTGCTGCCTCCGGATTCTGAGGTCAATAAACACAAGCACCTAGATGTACACTTAATGATGGACTTCACTCCAAGTGAGCAAATTAAGGCACACAAGAGGAACCACAGAACCATAACAACAAGGTTTCCATCGAAGGTGATGTTAGCAGTAGTGTAAGGATGTGAAGAATTGTGCTGGTTTTCGGGGTTTGGCAGCAGCAACCTTCTAGAGTGGAGTTCTCCTACAAAATCTTGGATAAATTGAGTGGTAAAGGCAATGGACATAGTTTGGCAGAGTGAGTTTTTAGGTTCAGCTTAGATGGTTAGTTTCGTATTCAAAAGCTGTATCTGCACAAGGGAATTATATAGTGAAAGGGTGAATCAGGGTTTGTAGATGTTTGTCCACTGAGTTGATGAAGTTCATCACACTGGGCTTTCTCATCGAACTGGATCCATCCAACCTATGTGTTGGACCCATTTTCAGCATTTCTGCTAGAACCAGGAAGGAGGCTTACTAGTCTTGAGAGATAATACGAATACATATATTATTTTTAATTCATCATCAAGTGGCCATTAATTTTAACCTTAAAATCCTTTTTAAATAGAATTTTGTTGTAATTTACTTAAAAGCGATATAAATGCCAAAATCGTTTTGAGTCAGACTCAACTCAAATCCTTGTATGAATTCTATTTAGCTGTTTACTAGTCATTTGTCATAAAGGGAAAAGAATCAAGCGCTTAAAATGTAGTTTTTGACTGGGTGTTTTGCATTTGAGATCAACCAAGGGCGTGTTTCAACTTTACTGTATCGCTTCTATTAGACTTTGATTACAATAATATTTTCAAACCTATAAATAGACATAATCGTCTCTCCTCTTGTATCATTTGAATTCAACAGTTAGTGAATTTTTCTTCTTCTCTGCCTGTAGTTTTTCCTGAAAGGGTTTTCATGTAAAATCCGTGTATTCTATTTTTCTCTCTTTCTTTGCTTTTCATTGTCATTATCGATGTTCAATTTTTACAAACTCAAATTTTTTTAAATTAAAAATATTTAATTATTTAATGAAATTGATGAGTTCTATTTTTTGGGTTGGGATGGAGGAGATGAAAAGATAAAAGATTAAAAGGATGAATCTTGATTTTTGATTTTTTTGGTTAAAAATATTTAATTATGTTTTTATTTTTTTGTATTTTAAATATTTTTACATATATTTATTTTATTTTTATAACTTTTTTAAAGTTAATATATTTTTTTATAAAAGAAAGAGAAGCGGTACAATTTGATTGGTTATCAATTTTTGTTAACATCAGTCAGAAAAATAGACTAAAAACTCTTACAAAATGATACTTTAGGTACTAAATTGAGACAAAAAAAAAGTTAAACACTAAAGTAAAAAAAAAACGGGTATACTTTAAGAATTAAATCGTGAATTAAACTTAAAAAAAATTATATATATATATTTCATCTCTTAAAAAAATAGTTTCTATTCCTATTCTTTTTTCGATAAATAAAAATTGAGTAATTCAAGTAGAGGTGTAATGAGACATTAGTATCCGTAAATTATTCGAATTCAACTTAAAAATTCGAATTTAATTCAGTAATTATCAAATTGATCTTAAGCTTAAACTATTAATTTAACTGACATAATATTTAAGAATATACAAATTGGGATAACAAATTAAGTAGAATCTATGAGAATTAATCAACATTGATAGTAACTTTTTTTGGTGAGCATTAACATTTATTAATGTTGTTCATTTATGGACTATAAATGTAATATCTCTAAAAAGAGAATTGAGACGCCTGTGTACGTTAGTATTATCGATCCCTTTAATCTTTTAGATTTTGATATGTGTGAACTGTATTAAGGGAAAACAAACAAATATCAAGAGATTTGATGTCAACAAAAAACTCGATGCCTTAGAATTAATACACACAAATGTTTGTCTTTGACTTTTTGGAATGATAAACAATTTTTCATAACATTCATAAACGATGTTTCGTGGTGTGGCTACCTTATCAGAAATTGCAATAACTTAGTCTATTAAAAGATTATACTATTGAAGTTAAAAACCAACTCGTTAGAAGAATTAGATGCATTAGATATGACATGATGATAAGTGTTGACACCATTTTTTTGAAAACGGGGTCGACTTGGATTTTGAAAATGAAAACGAAAACGGGAGTCGCCACCAATCCTTTTTAATGAGGTGTGATTGGATCACCTCGAAAAGTGGTTGTTTTTTTTAATAAACGATTTAATTTTATTAAAACAACGATTTTGGTCCACGAAATTCAGAAAAACAGGTTCGGGAGTCGGTTACGCACGAGGAAGGATTAGCACACTCGATACGCCCAAAATTGGTACCTAGTTGATTACTTAATGTCTTAGTGTCGAAAATTGAGAACTTGATCTATTATTTTTTTACATTGGTTGTTATGGCTTTATAGCCATGTTTACAATATTTTGATCTATTATTTTTTTTACTTGTCATTTCTTTCTCTGATTTTGCAGGCAAGTGGGTGGGCGGTGGAGCAGAGAGTAGGTGAACGGCGATGGGACAGTGGAGGCGGCGCCGAAGTCAGAAGACAGAGAGCCCTAGGTGCGGCACTAGGGAGTGGCAGAGACTAGGGTTCTGAAACCCTAGTTTCCATTGAGTTTGGGTCGTGTTATGTGGGTTATTGGGCCGGTTGTAATTGGGTAGAGGGTTTGGGTTAAGTTTGTTTTAATTTTGGGTCTGCTGTTTTGTTTTGTTGGCATAGGCCGGGCGAAATTGGGCTTGTACAATAAGTTCTGCGACAAATATAATGGCTCGGTTTAGGTGAACAATGTCTTGGACTATTTGTCAAATTCCTGGAGGAAAGTGGTATTGTTCTATAGTACATTGTGTTGGGTTTACTCACTATGAATGTTGCTGCTGAAAGACAAAACAGAACACTTGAGGACATGGTAAGTTATACGATTAGTCATTCTACCTTGCCTAAATCACTTTAAGGAGAAGCATTAAAGATCAAACATATATACTGAAAAAACCTCTTATGAGTTTTGGATGAGTAAAAAGCCTAGCTTAAAGCATTTGCACATTTGATGATATCTATTTGAAGGTAGGATTTTTATGGTGTAACAATCCGTTTTTCAGTGGTGTCAGAAACAGTAGTTTCGAGATCACAAATCCTACGAGTGAGTTCATAAATATTATTAATTAATATTTATGAGTCAAAATAATATTATTGAAATTTTGATTTAATAAATTTTGTTAATTGCAAGAATAATTAGGTTCAAGTGGTACGTCCCAAAAGTCAAGTGGTTTTAGAAAGTGAGGTATCGGGACCTCGTTTATATAAATTGAGTCGTAAATATTTTATTAAATATTTACGGAGCGTTATTAGGATCATATTAAAATTTGGTTAAGAAATTTTAAGGTTTAAATAGTTAATTTAGCAAAAAGAACTAAATCGTAAAAGTTACAAAAGTTAGTTTTAATCGTTAAAAGGAGTTAAATGGCTAATGAATCAAGCTACAAGGGCTTAAGTAGCAATTCTTCCATATTTAAAAGGCATACACGGCTAGTGACTATTTTTTTAGTTAATTCTATGTTATAAATTAATAATATAATTAAAAGAAAAGCAAGTTAAAAGAAAAGAAACAAACATATCACCTTTATTTCTTTTATGTTGATCCTTTTCAAACCGATAAAACACCATTGGAGAAGCCAAGGAGTTTCGGCAAACTTTCTTCATGATTGTTTTTTTAGCTTAGTTTTTAGTTATTTTTATGTTTTTTAGATCGATTTAGTTTAATCTAGCTAGCTTGGGGTCAATTTGTAAAATTGTTAAAAGTTTAGGGACTTTTCATGAATGAATTGGAAGTGTTTGGGAATTTAGTTGATAGATTGTTAAGGTTAGTAGTTAAATATAAATATTTTGTTAAGTGATTTTTGATGATTTTAATTAGTGGACTATTTAAGAAAATAGAAAAAAAAATTCAATGAAAATAGGGTGAATTGATGAAAGATATGGGTTGTATTGAACACCTAGGAAAATCGGCTAGTAGGGTTTCTCTTTAAAAATGGTTAAATTACGCATTTCGCGTTCAATGACTAAATTGCATAAAAAATAAAATATCGAGGTAATTTTGTAAAATGATAATGGAAGGACTTAATTGTATTAAACAACTTATTTAAGTGTTAGAATTGTTTTAATTGAATGACATATTATTATCTAGATCAAGAAACGCAATAGTTAGAATTAAATCAAGGAAAAACTAATGTATCAGATTATTCATCGACTTTGTTTTTGCAACCGTTTTAGTCGAGTTAAGTTCGTATTTCAATTAAAGTAGTTCATTTGAATTATAGAAGTGAATTAATATCTAAATGTACATATTTATGAATTAGTGATTGGATTACTTTATTTGAAAAAGGAAAAGATTATGATTAAAAGATATCATGACAATAAGTTCAAAAAGGAAAGACCATGGTTGAAATATACTATGGCATCATTTCGGGATTATGTAAGACCTTGGTTGAAAGTATAACAACCTATTTTCAGTAAAATCGAAATATTAGTTTCGGGACCACAAATTTGAAGTCAGAAAATTTATTTTATCATTATTTTATTGCCTACAGCATGATAGAAGTACCGTATAAAAAATTTGTTAAGAAATTTTACCGTTTACGTGCTTAATTTGATAAAAAAGACAAAATTGCGTAAAGTGAAAAAATTGAGTTTTAATATCTAAATGTATTAAATAGTTATAGAACTTTACTATATTATAATTTTACCCATACGCTTGAAGACACCACCAATTCAATTCTATATATTTTTGGTGTGCTATTTTACTATAAACAATAACATATGTTTATAAGGGGTCAAATATATTTAGAAATTTTTCGAAATAATTTTTTAGAGAATTTTTTTTACAACTTTTCTTTAATGACCTAGGCTCTCTTTAAAATTTATCATATTAATAAAATCATATTTAGATAAATATTAAATTAAATTAAATATCTTATATTAATATTAAATTAATAAAATACTATCTGGATAAATATTAAATTCATTAAAACAATATGATATTTGGAATACCCACTAGGAGCCTAGTCTTTTCACTGCTCTACTGTCGAAGAACCACTGCTGCTAGCCATCCGCCGATAGTCGGATCGCCTCTATCGCAACCACCATGCCCGGTGGTGCTGTTGTCGATGCTACTTCCCTTGACACCTCGAACCGTTGTTGTTTTGCATAAACGGGTTTGGGCGGTTCGACTACTACTGGTTTGGTCTTGGCCAGTGATGGCCTGACTAGTCCGGTTCAACTACTGGTTGGACTGTTGACCCAGTTTCATACATAGGGCCCAGTTCAACCAGTTTTGGGTTCAGTCTCGGGTTTTGGATTTCGAGTTCAATTTTTGATATCAGGTCTAATTTTTTTTAAAATTTTTTCAAATCGAATCGAGTTTTGTTTACTCTTAGCCTAGCTGGTGGCATTATTCTCTTTGGTTTTGTTAGTTTTCCTTTATTGTTTTTTATGTTTGTGTTTGTTTATGCGTTCCAGTTGGTTTCCATTGTAAATGATTTGAGGATTTATTTAACGAAGACGTTGTTTTATAAAAAAATAAATTATTTATTGATGGAGCATATAAGATAAATAATATCTCATTAGTGAAATTAACATGTAAATCATCACGGAGATAAAAATAAATGTGTAAACATACGTTAACGTATAAAGGCGAAAATTAGTGTTCAAAATGCTTAATCGATGCAATTTTCAAGTTTGAGATTTCAATTAAATAATATTTTCACAGAGAGTTTAAACATTATGAATGAATTATATAATTCTATAATTTAGACACAATTGCCTTGAAAGTTTGAGTTCTAAATTTTGCAAATTCTCTCATTCCCAAACTACAATTTTTTTTAACAAGGAAAAGGAAAAAAGTAATAGTTCTTTCCATATCCATAATTAGCAAAAGTTGGAGACATCACTTATACAAGGAAAAGAGGTTTCTTAACTGATTCATACATACTCTGAATCGAATAAACATGAATCACAACATATTAGGAATTGTTCCCAAATTTCCCTGTCGTTTTTTTCCTTCTTTTGTCGATAAGCTGAAAGTGAAAGGCAACCAGGAAAAGCGATATTACTAAACTCATAAAGGGTAGTGTGTCCCCATAAAAAATGCCAAAAAAGAGGCAATGAGATTAAGGTTTGGAGGGCAACTGGCCCCTTCCATTATTGTCTCCGCACTAATTAAGTAGAAAAATAGTTGCCTCATTGCTTTCTTTTAAGATCCTTACTTGGCATTTATTTTATATAAAAAAAAACTTTTTAATTTTTAAATTAGAAGATATATACATGCACAAATTTAATTTCTTTTAATTGTTACAATAACAACTATACTCAACTATAAATTCTAACCAGAGCTAACATTAATTATTTAGCTTTAGTTGCTTTTGCTAGATACTGTTTCTTAACAGTATAAAGTGCTTCTAGACTACTGCTTTTTCCCTTTTTTTTATTTAATTCCTCTTTGCCACTGCCACATTGGATTTCCCTTGTGCAAGAGACAAAAATCATCATACTACCTGTTGAACTTGAATATTTATTTTGATCCAATCACTGGATTTTACTCGATTAACTTTTTAATCAAAAATTGCAGTGCTTGTTTGACTTCACCCTTCGACAAGCTGCACGCCTGCAGTACATGAATCTTGAAGAAATTAGTTGACAGTTTAAGTGGTAAACTGATAAGTGATAACTACTCATGCTTTTCAACCTCTTAAGATGGTATTATTAATAACCACTTCACCAAAATGTTCAATTTCTAGTTCACTTCTATGTTCATGGTTTCCTGCATCGGCACAGGCACTTCCTGGCTACAATTATTGGCCTTTTGGTCCGTTTCAACCAGGGAGTGCCGGCATGTAGGGCATGAAGAATGTGAACTAAGCCATGTATCTATACATAGAATATGAAATCCATGATTGCACTTTGGCAAGATCCGCAGAATCTCTCCAGCAGCAAACTCGGACAAGCATATAGCACAAGTGGTGTCTAGGCTCGGCAGTTTCAACTCGGTTGCATATTTTACTATAGGGAAGGCATTTAAGGCTTTCCGCTTAACTCCTACATTGGCTGACTTGGTTGAACTGTTCTCACCAGATTCGGCAGCAACAGAACTTGAGCCTCTAAATGAACACTTGGCCATACAAAGCAACCCAAAAGAGGAAACGATGGCGCAACTGAGGACTAAGAGAACAGTGGCTGCATTTGCATGGAAGTAGTTAATGATGAAAAAATTGTGTTCTTGAGCTGGGTGGTAAAGAAGTTTTCTTGGATGGAAGCTATCAAGCAACTCTAGGGGGAAATGGGTGGATGTTGTTGAACTTGTCATATTTAATTTGCTAGTGTTTTTAGTTGAGATGGTTGAAGGAGTAGGTTCAATTGAAGGATTATATATATACACGAAAAGAAGTTAATTAAAAAATGGGTTAGAGCCATTATATTTTAGGATTAAGGGGAACCAAGTCTATCTTACAATATTTCTTGTGGATAATTAGTTCGTTCACTCAGTTAGGACTTTCAACCCCCACTATGTCTTCTGTGGTTTAATAGATAAGTCCATTTTAATATTGCTCAAAGGTCAATTCAACTTTCCAGCAGCCCAAAAAGGTAGCACGTGGTAGTTTCCACCTCTCCATGGAACATCTAGTCACTAGCCGGTATGAGCCATGAAAAATATCTTGTGGGATCAAGGAGATAGACTCACAGCCATGTAAAATATCTTGTGCACCCAGTGCAGTTTTCAAACTAATAGAAAGGAGACTTGTCAGCTGCGAACGGCATTTTCAAGTCTAAAGGAATACTGAAGGCATTTGTCTCAAATGTTTGCCAAAGAGTACTCGTAATCTGCTGGATATGACTTCTAGGACACCCTTTAGTCCTATCGTGAAGGCTAATACAGTAAGAATCATATTTATTCTTGTTGTCATACAACATTGAGAGGTACAACAGGGTGGACGTCAAAATATCTTCACACATTTATATACAATTTTGCAAACTACAAAAAGCTTCGTATGGGCTCAAACAAGCGCCTCATACTAGGTTTGAGAAGCTAAGAGTACTGTTTTTAGAACCCGATTAGATTAGTTGATTAGACTAGTAATTAATTAGAATATCAATCGAAATAAGGGGTTGGATTGATTAATCAGTACATTGGTACAAACCAGTTGAATCAATTTTTTTCTATTTTATAATAATTTATTCAATTAAACCAGACAAATTAATTAGATTAATCGAATCAGGAGTTGATGCTCTGATCAGTTCAACTAGACAAATAATGGCTCATGTTTGTTCTTTGCTATGCATATGGTTTAGGGGAATGTTCAATTTTCTCTTTTAAGGCTACTTTTTGATATTAGAGATGACTCGCAAGTATCTATTGGATGCTTAAAATAGGATTGCTAGATGAAAATCCTGTACTTCTTACACCAACGGCTAGCTTTCTACCATTGCCGTCATTGTTAGGTGTTCCCATTGAGGATGCTATAGGCATTAGGAGCATAGCTGGAGCCTTACGGTACATGTGCCCAACTAGACTTGATATTGCCTCTAGTGTGAACAAAGCAAGTCAATTCATGTTACAACCTCTTGACAGTCGTTGGTGCGCCGGTAAGAGAATCCTTAGTGATGGATGCTCATCATGACGATATTTGAACGGCCGATCAGCATCAGTGAGGAACGTTTTGAGGCAAATTTCGCTTGCAATGTCACAACATTGCTGTTTGGATGGGATTGGCCAATGCAATGAGGTTCTTCAAATCTCAGTGAAGGATCGTTGGGTTAACTGGAGCCTAAACCTTCAGTCAAGCACAGTGAGGCTGAATTTTTTTTTATTTGACGAAAATACTCATACTTTATGTTACTATATTTTCCTGTATGAAAATAATATTTCGCATTGTTATAAAAATTGAATTAATTATAAATAAATAAATTTAAAATATTTATCATTTAATATAATAAATAATTTAAAATGATTATATAATTAATTAAAATATTTATAAAAATGTCATAATGCATATTCATATTTTATGAAATAAAATTACAAATTCCCATATTTTTAGTAATTTCATAAAAATAAAATAATCTAAAAGAATTCTATTATATATCATTTTTAATATAATGTAAGGTCTTTAATAGTCATCTTTTACAACTGTATTTTAATCTAAACACACATCCCATGGTTCTTTTTAATCTCCTAAAATATTTAATCTCATTGCCACAATTGCTTTTAACCTCACCAAAATTAAATATATTAGGCATCCAAAGGAAGCCTTAATTTATTTCTTTTAAGTGTTTTTATACGTTTTAGTTTCATTTTAGTTGAACTTATATATTTTATATTTGCATTTTGCATTTTTTTATTTTTAGTGTTTTTTACATGTTTATTTTCAATAAGATGATTCGGGTGTTATTTGTAGATTAAATAAATTTGACAATGAAGATTTGAATGTGTGAATTTATGAAATTTGTTGATGGGAGGCCGATTTCTTTAGGAGAAAATTTGAAAGTATTATCCACTTGAAATTAACGGATCTCTCAACAAGTTAATGTTCTCCCCAGGTCGAATCAAAATTGTGTTGCTTAATTCCTTCTAGAACCCAACTCTAAGATAGAGTTCATAAAAGGAGAACATCTCATCAAATTTAGCTGTACGTCTCGTGCTTGGTAGGGTTAAGAAAATATGGTACCGCTTATCTATATGGAAGATTCAGCATATTAGAGGTTGTTGGATAACATGAAAGTGAGAGGCAACAGACAAAAGGTCAGAAAAAAGAGACGAAAAAACTGTTAAGGGAAGAGTAAAAAGGCGAAAAAAGAGGCAATGAGAATAACGTTGTGAGGGCGACCAACCCTTCCATTCTTTTCTCTGCAATAATTAAAATCACGTGGAAAGCAAAAAGCACCACCAAATAGTTAAAAGATAAGACTCAATGTATGCCACAAGTGAAGAGTTTGGACATCTAATGGCCTGCACTTTACTCTTTGCAAGAATGATTCTATTTAATTTAATTCTTTATTCAACAGAATTTGCTAGACTTTCGCGAATGGAAGCTAGAGTATATTTCGCGAGATTTCAACGTGAAAGTAATAAGGCTTTTCAAAGGAACGATAAGATATCTTCGATTAAATGAAGACCCTCGTTCCTTATGTGTTTCTACGACTTTATGAAGACTCTGAAATTTTGATAAATTTTTTTTTTCTTAAGAACACATATAAGATTTGTCACTACAAACAGGATAATGGTAATCCCACGATTAATTACTTATTTATGAATTTCATAGTAATAGAAATACATGTCTTACCGGAACAGAATTTATAACTTGCTATTCTCTTACCTTGCGGGCAAGGATTTACCTCGTGGAAAAGATATTCCTCTATATTGGATTAAAAGCATGTAATATTCTTGTTTGTTTTATCTCACACACACACAAAAAAAAAACCCGAAGTTTTTCCACTCAAAAAATTGTCAACAAATCAAAATGTAACTAACATAGTTTAAACTCAGACTATACTTGAGGCAGTGAACATCCTGAACCATCGAGCCATCACATGGGGTTTAAAGTGTAACTAACAGTAATACCCTATTATATAAATTATTAATATAGAAAATATATAATAAATTAAACATGATTATAAAAAACCAATAATGCAGGGATTATAAAATATTTTTGGTTGTCGCAAATTTTAACCACAGATAACATTATTAATTAATTCCTCCATTAATTACTTTTCTGCGTTTGCTGGATATTGTTTCTTAACAGTGTAAAGTGTGCTTCTAAACTACTCATTTTCAGCGATGGGTAAGGCTTCATTGCTTTTCATATTTAATCAATTTTAAAAAAAATAAAGTTTCGCTTTGCCACGGCCACATTGCATTTCCCTTGTGCAAGAGTGACCATACGCTCTGTTGAATATTTTGATCCAATCACTGGACTTTATTCGTTTAATCAGCACTTTGTTGCTTGCAATTTCGGTAATCGAAAATTGCAGTGCATGTTTTAGTTCATTGTTCCTCTAGCTGCAATACATGCATCTTGATGAAATTAGTTGAGAGTTTGAATTGTAAATTGATAATTGGTCATGATTTTCAACCTCTAGGTGGTTGTTATTATTATTAATCACTGCACCAAAATACACGATTTCTAGTTCACTTGTATGTTGATGGTTTCCTGCAGCGGCGGGGACTCTGCCTGGCTGCAATTATTGGTCTTTTGGTCCGTTTCAGCCAGGCAGTGCCGGCATGAAGAATGTGAAATAAGCCAAGTATCTATACATGGAGTATGAAATCCATGGTTGCACTTTGGCAAAATCCGAAGATGCTCCCCAGCAGTGATAATAGACGGTGTTAATAATAAAAAGTGATTTATGTACTAATTGGAACCTCTTTTTCAAATATGGTGTATCAATCACCAATGTCTCAAGATTTAAATTTAGCATTACAAACCAGTTATGCTGAAATTAGCAAAGGGTCGGAAAATTTGTTGAAAAAACAACAATTATATTTCTAAAACCCAACAAAAGGGATTGCAGCAACAAACTCCAAAAAATGATTTGTACCTGCACAAATTCCATTTTATCCTAATCAGGGATATTATATATAAGCCATATCCAATGGTAAACCAACCGGTTGTAACAAATATTTTAAATTATCCAATGGTAAACCAACCAATTGGAACCTCTTTTTCAAACATGGTGTATCAATCACCAATGTCTCAAGATTTAAATTTAGCATCACAAACCAATTATGCTAAAATTAGCAAAGGGTCGGAAATCTGAGGCAAATCTATACATAAATGGAAACTGAAGGACCAAATTGAACGCGCATATTACATGGAGGGACCGGAAGGGAAATTTCCCTTATTTCCCTAAACGGCGTCGTCCAATCAGGATCGAATTGAAATCGAAAATAAATAAAGGGGTAAATTTAAAAATAAAAAAAACTTAATTACAAAAACATTAAAAGGCGAAGGGGCTAAATAAAATAAATAAATAAAATTTGCCGTGGTATCACCTTCTCCCTTTTTTAAAATCGTAAATAAGTAAAAAATAATCGAAAGAAAAAAATAGTAAGTCACATTTAAAAAACTGCCAATCGCTCTCTTTTTTTATTCCTCCTTTTTTCTTTTACAATGAAGGGAGAGGCCTCTATTTATAGTTGAGCCTTCCCAAATCCAACAGTACAGATCAATTACATCAACGGTTGAGATTAAATGGTATCTACAAATTAAATCTCTAAGATTACAAAATCATATCTTCTAAGATTGCATATCATATCTAAGATTATATATCATATCTAAGATTGCATATCATATCTAAGATTATATATTATTTCTAAGATTGCATATCATATCTAAGATTGCATATCCCTGAAGATTATGTTTCCATAAGCTTGTAGATGGACCTTCAACCTTTTCAAGTAATGGGAAATTCCGATCGGGCCAAATGATATTACTTTGGGTTTTTTTTGTGAGCCCGGGCTAAAATTAGGTATTACAACATTATTTTCTATAGTTTTGTTAGTTTTCCTTTATTGTTTTTTATGTTTGTGTTTGCTTATGCGTGCCAGTTGGTTTCCATAGTAAATGATTTGAGGATTTATTTAATGAAGACATTGTTTTATAAAAAAAATTATTTATTGATGGGGCATATAAGGTAAGTAGTATATCGTTAGTGAAATTAACATGTAAATCATCACGGAGATAAAAATAAATGTGTAAACTGTTAGAGTATGCCCAAAGATCAATCATTAGATGATTGTAATAACATACTTGATTTATCATGTTTATTAATATAAGACGTTACCATTATTATTTCAGTTTCTTTTCTGTGTGTATAAATAAACTGTTTTATAATAATCTTCTGAGAATAATATGATTATTCTTAAAAAGTCCTTAGTCAAGTATTATTATTGGATAGGACAACAATAATGCATTAAGACTAACATGTAGTTGATTGATGATAAAGAGTTGTCATTGATATGGAATGTCAAAATCGATGCATGAATATGTGTGTTAGAGAACAACATATTGGACTGACCTGTTATGAGTATGTTTCTTGGATTGTTATGTAATTGTCACAACATTACTCATAGTGATTAATATGTATATGATCTTCAGACTTGAGATCATCATAATCCCAACATCGTGAGTTGTATATTTTGATACAGTCAAACATACACCATAACTGGTTGTTCTATAAAGGCTAATGTTGGATATACCACGATCTATGTAGAGGGATATGGTTGATCGATATAGGATAAGTCCCTCCTACATAATGGGAGTAATATCTTAGGCCATTTGATTGAGTGAGACTAGAAATTCATGGCCATGCTCAAATAAGCTGATATTAGATGTCATACTTATTTGTATATCATAATCTACTTAAGATATCAATGAACATGGAATAGATTTTGCAAGTGTGACTATTCCATTACTTGAGTCCAATCCAGAGATAAAGGATTTAAGGATTATTGCATGAAAGGTTAATCATAAAAATGTTATGTCGAATCATGTTTTCTTGTGACTTAGGTAGCAATGATGCATTGCTAGGTGTCACTCATTGTTTGTAACATTGGAATCGTTCTAGTATTACTGCTAACGTTACAAGAACCTCGAGGGTCACACCCTATAGTTGAAATGAACGGAATAAAACATAGTTGGTATTGTGTTTGGTTGTAGCTTGAATTAAATTAATTATAGAATTAATTTAATTGGGTAATCAAATATCGAACACATTATGTACAAGGTTGTTGTACGCATAATGGGAACATGAATTTGGTTAGTATATAAATTCAAATAAATATATAGTTTACCAAAATCATTATTATAATTAATGTAATTATAATTTTCGGTTTAAAACATTGTTATATTTATTTAATTTCTAGAAACCCTAAAAATAGATATAAAAATCCCGTTTTTTCTTTGCTTGGGGTCTAGCAGCCGTCAAAGCAAAGTCTTTTCCAAAAACAGTTTTGGGATTTCTTCCGTTCATTGTCAATTGGGTGGATTACGTAAAGGCCGGAGTCACGATAGATTGTGGCTTGGTTCGATAGTAGATCGATTACTCGTTGCTGAGGCGTTGCTGTCTACTCAGAAAAGATTCGGTAATTTCGAAACCTTTATTTCACCCCGTTTCGTTCCTCACACGTGGATCCATGGTTAGGATCGCCGAATGTTTTTTTTTCCATTGCGCCGTAGGAGTGCCGGCGTTCATAATTAACATGTAAATCGTCACGGAGATAAAAATAAATATGTGAAAACATCAGTTAACGTATAAAGGTGAAAATTAGTGTTCAAAATGTTTAATCGATGCAATTTTCAAGTTTGAGAGTTAAATTAAGTATAATTTTCCCAAAGGGTTTAAACATTATCAATGAATTATATAATTCTATAATTTAGACACAAGTGCCTAAATATATGCTTGAAAGTTTGAATTCTAAATTTTGCAAATTCTCTCATTCCCAAACTACAATTTTTTTTAACAAGGAAAAGGAAAAAAGTAATAGTTCTTTCCATATCCATAATTAGCAAAAGTTGGAGACATCACTTATACAAGGAAAAGAGGTTTCTTAACTGATTCATACATACTCTGAATCGAATAAACATGAATCACAACATATTAGGAATTGTTCCCAAATTTCCCTGTCGTTTTTTTCCTTCTTTTGTCGATAAGCTGAAAGTGAAAGGCAACCAGGAAAAGCGATATTACTAAACTCATAAAGGGTAGTGTGTCCCCATAAAAAATGCCAAAAAAGAGGCAATGAGATTAAGGTTTGGAGGGCAACTGGCCCCTTCCATTATTGTCTCCGCACTAATTAAGTAGAAAAATAGTTGCCTCATTGCTTTCTTTTAAGATCCTTACTTGGCATTTATTTTATATAAAAAAAAACTTTTTAATTTTTAAATTAGAAGATATATACATGCACAAATTTAATTTCTTTTAATTGTTACAATAACAACTATACTCAACTATAAATTCTAACCAGAGCTAACATTAATTATTTAGCTTTAGTTGCTTTTGCTAGATACTGTTTCTTAACAGTATAAAGTGCTTCTAGACTACTGCTTTTTCCCTTTTTTTTTATTTAATTCCTCTTTGCCACTGCCACATTGGATTTCCCTTGTGCAAGAGACAAAAATCATCATACTACCTGTTGAACTTGAATATTTATTTTGATCCAATCACTGGATTTTACTCGATTAACTTTTTAATCAAAAATTGCAGTGCTTGTTTGACTTCACCCTTCGACAAGCTGCACGCCTGCAGTACATGAATCTTGAAGAAATTAGTTGACAGTTTAAGTGGTAAACTGATAAGTGATAACTACTCATGCTTTTCAACCTCTTAAGATGGTATTATTAATAACCACTTCACCAAAATGTTCAATTTCTAGTTCACTTCTATGTTCATGGTTTCCTGCATCGGCACAGGCACTTCCTGGCTACAATTATTGGCCTTTTGGTCCGTTTCAACCAGGGAGTGCCGGCATGTAGGGCATGAAGAATGTGAACTAAGCCATGTATCTATACATAGAATATGAAATCCATGATTGCACTTTGGCAAGATCCGCAGAATCTCTCCAGCAGCAAACTCGGACAAGCATATAGCACAAGTGGTGTCTAGGCTCGGCAGTTTCAACTCGGTTGCATATTTTACTATAGGGAAGGCATTTAAGGCTTTCCGCTTAACTCCTACATTGGCTGACTTGGTTGAACTGTTCTCACCAGATTCGGCAGCAACAGAACTTGAGCCTCTAAATGAATCAGATTCGGCAGCAACAGAACCTGAGCCTCTAAATGAACACTTGGCCATACAAAGCAACCCAAAAGAGGAAACGATGGCGCAACTGAGGACTAAGAGAACAGTGGCTGCATTTGCATGGAAGTAGTTAATGATGAAAAAATTGTGTTCTTGAGCTGGGTGGTAAAGAAGTTTTCTTGGATGGAAGCTATCAAGCAACTCTAGGGGGAAATGGGTGGATGTTGTTGAACTTGTCATATTTAATTTGCTAGTGTTTTTAGTTGAGATGGTTGAAGGAGTAGGTTCAATTGAAGGATTATATATATACACGAAAAGAAGTTAATTAAAAAATGGGTTAGAGCCATTATATTTTAGGATTAAGGGGAACCAAGTCTATCTTACAATATTTCTTGTGGATAATTAGTTCGTTCACTCAGTTAGGACTTTCAACCCCCACTATGTCTTCTGTGGTTTAATAGATAAGTCCATTTTAATATTGCTCAAAGGTCAATTCAACTTTCCAGCAGCCCAAAAAGGTAGCACGTGGTAGTTTCCACCTCTCCATGGAACATCTAGTCACTAGCCGGTATGAGCCATGAAAAATATCTTGTGGGATCAAGGAGATAGACTCACAGCCATGTAAAATATCTTGTGCACCCAGTGCAGTTTTCAAACTAATAGAAAGGAGACTTGTCAGCTGCGAACGGCATTTTCAAGTCTAAAGGAATACTGAAGGCATTTGTCTCAAATGTTTGCCAAAGAGTACTCGTAATCTGCTGGATATGACTTCTAGGACACCCTTTAGTCCTATCGTGAAGGCTAATACAGTAAGAATCATATTTATTCTTGTTGTCATACAACATTGAGAGGTACAACAGGGTGGACGTCAAAATATCTTCACACATTTATATACAATTTTGCAAACTACAAAAAGCTTCGTATGGGCTCAAACAAGCGCCTCATACTAGGTTTGAGAAGCTAAGAGTACTGTTTTTAGAACCCGATTAGATTAGTTGATTAGACTAGTAATTAATTAGAATATCAATCGAAATAAGGGGTTGGATTGATTAATCAGTACATTGGTACAAACCAGTTGAATCAATTTTTTTCTATTTTATAATAATTTATTCAATTAAACCAGACAAATTAATTAGATTAATCGAATCAGGAGTTGATGCTCTGATCAGTTCAACCAGACAAATAATGGCTCATGTTTGTTCTTTGCTATGCATATGGTTTAGGGGAATGTTCAATTTTCTCTTTTAAGGCTACTTTTTGATATTAGAGATGACTCGCAAGTATCTATTGGATGCTTAAAATAGGATTGCTAGATGAAAATCCTGTACTTCTTACACCAACGGCTAGCTTTCTACCATTACCGTCATTGTTAGGTGTTCCCATTGAGGATGCTATAGGCATTAGGAGCATAGCTGGAGCCTTACGGTACATGTGCCCAACTAGACTTGATATTGCCTCTAGTGTGAACAAAGCAAGTCAATTCATGCTACAACCTCTTGACAGTCGGTGTGCCGGTAAGAGAATCCTTAGTGATGAATGCTCATCATGACGATATTTGAACGGCCGATCAGCATCAGTGAGGAACGTTTTGAGGCAAATTTCACTTTCAATGTCACTACATTGCTGTTTGGATGGGATTGGCCAATGCAATGAGGTTCTTCAAATCACAGTGAAGGATCGTTGGGTTAACTGGAGCCTAAACCTTCAGTCTAGCACAGTGAGGCTGAAATTTTTTTTATTTGACGAAAATACCCATACTTTTATGTCTTATGTTACTAAGGGCTAGTTTGGATGGGCGGTGTATTTACCTCCGATGAGGTTAAAAATAGCGGTGGAGGTGAGAATAGTTACTGTAGCGGTGAGATTGGATACTGTAGCGGTGAGATTAAAAACAATGGTGGAGTGTGTGTTTAGATTCAAACGCAGCTGTAGCGGTGAGGTGAGAATAAAAAATGACTATTAAGTGCATCAGATTAGAATTGATATATAATATAAGTTTTTTAAATTATTTTACTTTTTTAAAATTATTAAAATTTGTGAATTTATAAATTCATTTAATAAAATATTAAAATGTATCTTCCAATATTTTAATGAATTATATAATTAATTTAAATTATTTATTGGATAAAATGATAATTATTTTAATTTTTTACAGTTAAATATTTTTTTATGACAATGATAAATATTATTTTCACAAATAGTAACATTATACTTAGATAAAATTTTGAAGTATCTAAACGGATGATTTTTAATAAAAAAATAATAACATAAGACATAACAAGTTTCATTAGTACTAGAAATTAGGTTATGATACAAAATGTTTTTACAAATATGGATTCATTAAATTAGTTGCAATTGTTTCCCTTAACATCGTGATTTCAAGGTTACTTTCTCTGTTAGAAGAACTCGATTCACATCTGTCAAACTGACTTGAAAAGACTGGCATGTCGGGTATATTCTCAAATTCTCGAAAATCCTCATCATTTGACCAAGCATGTCTTTGAATGTAATTATGCAAAACCATTGTTGCAATAACTATTAAAACTTGCTTGTTGAATGAATAACTTGGAATATCTCTTAATATTGGCCATTTTTTTCCACACTCCAAATGTTCGTTCAATCATAGAGCGTAACGAAGAATGGGCATGATTAAAGATTTCTTTTTTTCCAGATACTTGATGATTACCTTGACAAAAATCAGGTAATGATATCGTTCCCCCATATATGGACCTAGAAAACCTGCCATTTGTGGATATCCTGAATCCACAAGATAATATTTTCCTACAAAAAAGTAAAACATAATATCAAGTTTAAAAATAATTTAAAGATTTTAATATTTTTATGTAAAAAGTAATTAAAAAATTAAAGTTCAACCTGGTGGAGGGTGTGAAAACTTCAACTCTTGTTTTCTAAGTGCTTGCAAAAAATTCTACTATCATGTACTGTTCCTTCCCAACCAGGAAATGCAAAAATAAAGCACATGTTGAAGTCACAAACTGCCATAATATTTTGAGTTGGTTCACCTTTCCGTCCGATATAAGGTATTTGACAAGAAGGCGAAATGCATGCTTTTATGTGTGTTCCATCTATGACCCCGATACAATCCTTTAAAATAAATACAAGTAATAAGATAAAAGTTAGAAATAATTTATATTTTAAAAATATAAAGATTGTGTAAATATTACCTTAAAGTGAGGCCAATATCTTGTATCATGTCGAATATGGTTCGGTACTTCCTCGAATTGACCTTCAGTGGGTTTAATCGTGTCTATTCCCATTCGAGCAAATATATGCAACATATCAGTAAAAATTCGACTAACAGTTTCCCCAGATCGTTGAAATCGCTCTGTTGCATTTGAATTTGATTCTCTATTTCCAAGAATGTACAATGATAATGCTAACTTCTCCATCGCTGATACTTTCCCATTCTTTAAGCCATAATTTGTTTCCAAATCATGCAACAAGCTATGAAATTTATCTTTGGCATCCTAAAACTATATATTCATGCAACGATCATCGTGCCCATTTAATACTTCGTCCACCCACATTTGACCTGTATAATTTGAATCCATACGCGGTTACAGAGTGAAATAAGTTTCATGGTGCACCAATACACTGCTTAACACATATTCTTCCTCTTCATGATAATTGTTGTTCTCAACTTGGGTAACAATTGTGGCTATTCTTTGTTGAGCTTCTTCACTTAATTCAGGGGTATCATAATTCATATCAAAACTATTATACATATTGTTAAATTCATCCATAACCTGAAAAAGTAATCAAATGAAAATAAATCCTTTAAAATCTCGTGACATTCTATACAACACAAAAACTTGATTAAAAGTATAGCATAAAAATACCAAACATAAAAAGTATCATACATTAGTTTTACATATAAAAAAATAGTATAGTTATATTACAATAATAATTCTAAGGAGCTTATGGTGGAGGTGGTTGATGGTATGGTTGGAAGGGAAATGAGGATGTTGCTACCAAGGATGAAAATGATGCAATTGGATTTTGTTCAGCATACTCATGTCGAAGCCACCAAACCCTATCATCTGGATCTAAGTTCAAAAACACTTCTCGTTTCACCGATATTTGGAACATTTTGGTGGCAAAATAGTACAGTTCATCTTTTTTTGGAATTTCATCTCCCAAAGCACGCAAAGCATCCATTGCATTTGAAATAGTATATTGAGAGTGAGGAAAAATAATTTCATTCACTGACTTCCTTGGACTAGCCATACTCTCACACAATTTCTCAATCTGAGTAGTTAAAGTATTTCTTGATGATTTTCTACTTGAACTTGATTTTTTTCCTTTACCGTGTACGACCCCAAGTGTTTGCTTTCTTCGATTAGGAATTTCATGAGAAGGGTTTGACGGTACCTCATCAGGAGGAATACATTCATTCTCGTTACTATGTTCATCTAAGTCACCAAATCCCTCATTAGGTGCATCATCTCCCATAGGAACCCCACTTGGAAGAACACCAGATGAAGGTGCCCATGCGTTCTCTCCAGTGGCTACAATGCCACCAAAGATTTGCCACATTAACTCATTCAATCGTGGTTCAATTCCTTTCTTCTTAAATCCTTTAAAATCAGAATTTTCCTACATAACATGTTAAATCTTAAATGTCATACTAAGATTTTTATAATTGTAAATTATACTAACCTGTATTTTTGCAGCCCACCATTCTTCGGTAGCATCGACCGTCTTTTTAGATGGACACCATCCAATACCTGTAGATTCCTTAAGCAACTCCCTCCATAACCTCCATTCCTTTTTTAATGTATCCCACTTATTTTTCAATTGAGGTTTTCCATAATTTTTTTGTGTTTTTGCTTGAAAAAGAGTAATGACATTTTCCCACCCTTTTGAGTTTAGATGAGTTGTCGGTCTATTACTAGCATTGACTTCATTCACGCAAAGTTCACAAAATATCAACGTCAGCTCATCATCCCAAACAGCTTTTGTTGCTAAGCTACTATCTCCCTCCACAAAATTTCTTGTCTTTACCATCTATTATCATTGATATAATTCAGTCAATATGCTAGCATTCACCAAGAAGCATAGAGCAAATATATAGTCTATAATTTATATTAGACGTCTCCCAATGCTAATCTTTATCTAGCCATACCCAAAAAAAACTGGCACCTTAATTGAAGCTTCAACTTAATGGAAAAAGGGGAAATGATTGCAACAAAAATATAATATTCAAGTATCATATTTACTCCATTTTTGATTCTCTTGGACACAAGACATATTTATATGGATATCAGACTTAAGTCTCTGGGGCAAACTGATAAAATTAAAGAAAAAATCTGCAAGAAGCATTGGTTCGTTTATTGCTTAAAAATCTATCTACAATACAATTTCTTCATGTTTCTGTCAAATAAATACAGGGCCTTTGGGCCTTTGGCTAGAAGCACTAATATGTTTATTTAATATGAGTTGTCAATGTTACTTTCACTATATTTTAGAAATCCCAGAACAATCTTTTCAAAACCACCAAATCTAAGTTCAGAGAAAAGAAGAGGAAAAAATCATTCCTTTTTGTTTTTGTTTACATACTTCAATTTTCTATCTGTCCAAACAGAATTTAAAACAAAAGAAAAAAAATGTTTCTTGTAGATTGGTTTTATGGGATTTTAGCGTCTCTTGGTTTGTATCAAAAGGAAGCAAAGATCTTGTTCTTGGGACTTGATAATGCCGGTAAAACAACTCTGCTTCATATGCTCAAAGATGAGGTATTTTTTTTTAAATTTGTTTTTCAATTAATTTTTAAAGTAATAATCTGATACGAATACCATTTTTTAGCTTTAAGCTATTACTTGAGCAGAGTTTCTTATTATATGTGAAATCTCAAGGCTTCTTCTGAGTCTGCTTGGTTGCTGAGAAACTAAATGAAAATATCAAAGTAAAAGTATTGAGGAGTATTGGAATTTGAAAATTGCAGAGACTAGTTCAGCATCAGCCAACACAGTACCCAACATCAGAAGATCTAAGCATAAAAATGATCAAATTCAAGGCCTTTGATTTGGGTGGTCATTAGATTGTTCGTAGGGTCTGGAAGGACTATTACGCCAAGGTATTTGCATTTATGTATGTGTGTATATATATTTTTTCAATAAGAAACCAACTAAAAAATTCAAGTATTAATCAATTGTTATCACTAGTTTAATAAGAAACATGTTAATTGATGGTTGGATAGTGAAAAGACTCAAAAGACAGCAAAATTTTGCCCATATACATATTTGCTTGGTTGTATGCCCATATTTTTGCTGTAATTTTGTGATGAGAGAATTTTGTTATCTTTTACAGAGCATAGGTCATCTTTTAACAGGTATGGATGAATTTGGTAACCTACCTATGTGATTCAAATCGTTTTGGGATAGTTTTAGCATTTTTTTATATTTTGATATATTTTAGAAATTATTAATAATCATTAATAATTTTATTTTTAATAACTTTTATAGCTTTTTTTGATTAAATTTTATTTTTTTAATGATAATATTCAAAAATGAATTTGTACATATAATTGTTTAGTCATTTGTTCAAGTTAATTATGAATGTGCAAAATTTATTTTTTAATGATATATTTTCTTGCACCTACTAGGTTGGATTGATGCTAAGAGGAATGGGATTCAGTAACAATACATATATCTTTTTGGCATCCGGGAAAATATACAATGCTGAGAAAACAATGGCTCCATTAGTGGCTACATTTCGTTCAAATCGAAGCATAGAGCAAATATTACCCTTTGCATGTGTCCAATGCATGTGAGAGGCAGGACATGTTGTAACCTGTACTGCCACATTGCCCTACGTGTCTACCTCACAACTCAAATAGAATAAAATTCAGCCTATACAACTGCATGGGAGCACTTATGACTAAAAAGAAATGCATGACTCGGCCTATAGCTTGACTTTAGGCTAAGCCTTTCTCTAGAATCCTGGGAACCTTAGAACCTTGGGAGAGATTCCCTACTGCCTTAGGAAATCAAACAGCTATCCCTGCTTGAGAAACATAATGAGGTAAGGAAATCAAACCTTTTATTAGGTGATGCAGGCTATGACTGCTTGATTTCTTTCTTCCCCAAAGTACCAAAAATTCCCTTGGATAAAAGAAGGAATTATAAGATCATATATGCTTGTGATATATGGTATATGGTATATGGTACTAACCCCCTCACGATGAACTCGTGTTAGGCATGAAGTCATATAGCAAACCTGCCTAAACTTGTTCATATTACTACAAGCTTTTGTTGTTTCGTTTGTTTAGTTGTGCTTTGTTTTGTTTTTGATAGTTTTAGTTTTTGAGGGTTTGAGACATGAATACAACATTGCCGGAGATGTTACAATGTTCGGACTTGACGGTGCTCGAGAGGCAAAGGGCTCGCTTGAAATGGCAAGAGGAACAGTTTCAGCAACAACAACAGCAGCAAAGCTATTTCAGTGAGTTAAGTTGTGGGGTGTTTTCGAGCCAACCAACCATGTACAAGGCTTTCAGGGTGGTTTCATGGGCCGTGCCAGTGGTGACTCGGTGTTACCAGACATGGTTATGGCTCGGCAAGTGAAGCCTGACCCTGGTTTAGAGAGTCCCTGGCCTGAGTTGGGGAAGGTTGACATGGCTGCCATGGGGTTTGGCCCATGTGGATACGGTAATGGCCCTAGTTTTGACATGAACCATGCCATTTCTAGGACTTCTAGCTATCCGCCAGCTGTGGTGGCGACCAAAGCGGTGGAGGTCAAGGGTAACTATGAGAAGATGGCTTCAGCTGTTGGTAAAGAAAGCTTCAACAAAAGGAAAGCTGAAAAGTTGCAAAACTCAAATGTATGTGTGTTGCCTATTGCTTCATTTATTATATTATCATTATTGCCATCAATACACCATGCCAAGGTATATAGACTTATGGGTATTTCACCTTTTCTTTCACTTTTTGATTATATATACAGGTTGTTGCAGAAGAGTCCAAGAGGATCAAAGCCTGTGAAGATGAAGGAGAAGAGTCGAAAATTACAGGGCCAAACACCAACAAAAGCAGTAACAACAAGAAGGAAGCTTCTGGTGATGCTTCTAAGGAGAATTCAAAGGTTTTTGAGGTTCAAAAGCCTGATTTTATCCACGTCTGGGCACGTCGTGGTCAAGCCACTGATAGCCACAGTTTAGCTGAGAGAGTGAGTATTATTACCGATTTGTTTTCTTATTTTATCAAGTCTCTTTCATTAGATAATAATGTTTTAATTATGTTGATTTATATAGGTTAGAAGGGAGAAAATCGGTGAAAGAATAAAGTATCTGCAAGATTTAGTACCAGGATGTAACAAAATCACAGGCAAAGCTGGTATGCTTGATGAAATCATCAATTATGTTCAATCTCTTCAACGGCAAGTAGAGGTAAAAAAATAATGGAGAAAGAACATATGGATTTGTGTATGAACACAAAAATTCTTTTTCATTTCTACTAATTACTTAACTACTTTGATACAATTCAAACACATATATAGAGTATAAAAAGAAGGGTTTTGACTTACCAGATCAAAGTTGAGAACAAGATTGATAGGATGAGTCGAAAAATAGAGCTTCTTTGAGTCTGCTGTGCTGTTGGTGGGGTTTTGTAGGAGTGTCAATTGAAGAGCAGGAGTTGAAGAGCAGGGTTTTCTGCAGATTGGGAAAGAAATTAATTTAATTTTCAAGTATAAAATGGTAAAATAATAAATAAAAGTAAGGTTAATTTTGTCTGCTACAGTGCCAACAGCTCAGTTTAGCCCTCCACTGCTGCTGATTTTGAAAAAGAAACCTCACTGCACTGACAGTCTAAACGAAACAACACAGCAGTGAGTTTGGCACCATATTTTCCATGTAAACCCACCTCACTGCCTGTAAACCTCAATCCAAAGGAAGCCTAAATTTTCCTGTATGAAAATAATTTTTTGCATTGTTATAAAAATTGAAATAATTATAAATAAATAAATTTAAAATATTTATCATTTAATATAATAAATAATTTAAAACGATTTTATAATTAATTAAAATATTTATAAAAATATCATAATACATATTCATATTTTATGAAATAAAATTACAAATTCCCATATTTTTAATAATTTCATAAAAATAAAATAATTTAAAAGAATTCTATTATATATCATTTTTACTATAATGTAAGATCTTTAATAGCATTTTTTATAACTGTATTATTTTAATCTAAAAACACACCCATGGTTCTTTTTAATCTCACCATTAAAGTATCCATTCTCATTACCACAATTGTTTTTAACCTTACCAAAATCAAACATGCATCCAAAGGAAGCCTTAATTTATTTCTTTTAAGTGTTTTTATACATTTTAGTTTCATTTTAGTTGAACTTATATATTTTATTTTTGCATTTTTTTCATTTTTAGTGTTTTTTTACATGTTTATTTTCAATAAGATGATTCGGGTGTTATTTGTAGATTAAGTAAATTTGGCAATGAAGATTTGAATGTGAATTTATGAAATTTGTTAATGGGAGGCCTATTTCTTTAGGAGAAGTTTTGGAAGTATCATCCACCTAAAATTAATGGGGCTCTCGACAAGTTAATGTTCTCCCCAGGTCGAATCAAAATTTTGTTGCTTAATTCCTTCGAGAACCCAACCTTAAGAAAGAATTCATAAAATGAGAGCATCTCATCAAATTGAGATGTATCTCGTGCTTGATAGGGCTAAGAAAATATGGTACCGCTTATCTATATGGAACATTCAGTATATTAGAGGTTGTTGGATAACCTGAAAGTGAGAGGCAACAGATAAAAGGTCAGAAAAAAGAGACTAAAAAAATGTCAAGGGAAGAGTAAAAAGGCGAAAAAAGAGGCAATGAGAATAACGTTGTGAGGGCGACCAACCCTTCCATTCTTTTCTCTGCAATAATTAAAACCATGTGGAAAGCAAAAAGCACCACCAAATAGTTAAAAGAAAAACAAGACTCAATGTATGCCATAAGTTTTGATTAAAAATTGAAATTAAAGAAGAGGAGGAGAAGAGTTTGGACATCTAATGGCATGCACTTTACTCTTTTCAACAATGATTCTATTTAATTTAATTCTTTATTCAACAGAATTTGCTAGACTTTCGCCAATGGAAGCTAGAGTATATTTCGCGAGATTTGAATGTGGAAGTCGATTTTATTACTAATATAGCTTTTCAAGGGAATGCGGGTCTTCATTTAATCGAAGATATCTTATATGTTTTCATGACCTTTAAGATCTCGAAATTTTGAAAAATTTCTTTTCTTTTCTTAAGAACACATACAAGATTTGTCACTACAAACACAGAAACCCCACGATTAATTACTTCATTTATAAATTTCGTAGTAATAGAAATATATGTCTTACCGAAACAGAATTTGTAACTTGCTATCCTCTTCCCTAGAGGGCAAGGATTTACCTTCGTGGAAAAGATGGTTCCTCTAGATTGGATTAAAAGTATGTAACCTTCTTGTTTGTTTTATCAAAAAAAAGAAAAAAAAGAAAAACCCAAAGTTTTTCCACTCAAAAAATTGTCAATAAATCAAAATATAACTAATATAGTTCAAACCCAGACCATACCTGAGGCGGTGAACGCCCTGAATCATTAGTCCATCACACCTGAACGCCCTCGATCATTATATAGAAAATATGTAATAAATTAAACATGATTATAAAAAAACTATAATGCACGGATTATAAAACATTTTTGGTTCTCGCAAATTTTAACCACAGTTAACATTATTAATTAATTCCTCCATTAATTATTTTTCTGCGTTTGCTAGATATTGTTTCTTAACAGTGTAAAGTGATTCTAAACCACTCATTTTCAACGATGGGTAAGGCTTCATTGCTTTTCATAGTTAATCAGTTTTTAAAAAAATAAAGTTTCGCTTTGCCACGGCCACATTGCATTTCCCTTGTGCAAGAGTGACCATACGATCTGTTGAATATTTTGATCCAATCACTGGACTTTATTCGTTTAATCAACACTTTGTTGCTTGCAATTTTGGTAATCGAAAATTGCAGTGCATGTTTTAGTTCATTGTTCCACTAGCTGCAATACATGCATCTTGATGAAATTAGTTGAGAGTTTCAATTGTAAATTGATAATTGGTCATGATTTTCAACCTCTAGGTTTGTTGTTATTGTTATTAATCACTGCACCAAAATACACGATTTCTAGTTCACTTGTATGTTGATGGTTTCCTGCAGCGTGTTGGAACTTTAGCAGCAAGCAAAGGCAAAAAATAGCAAAACAAAAACAAAAGAATCGAAGCAAAACAGAATGAAACACTTGCAAGAATGATAACTGAAAATTCACACTGATTTTCATTTAAAATTTGAAATATATGAGAGTTACAGTTACCTAATGACTTAACTGCTCCCACTAATACATGACTAATGCTAACTTAAATTACACACAAAAGAAGCTGACATATCAGCTATTACATCAATTCAAATCAAGAACACATCTTACTAACTTTGTGAACAAATTACAAATCAACTAGCCAAAGTTACATAGGAACAAAATGATCAAAACCGATTGCTGCATTTGGTTCAGCTTCAATGCTGCACTTCAAGCAGTGTTGCTGCTGGTGTTGTGCTGAACTGCTGCTGGTCTCCTGTTGCATTGCAGGCCAAAGCTTAACACAGCGGGAGGGACTCTGCCTGGCTGCAATTATTGGTCTTTTGGTCCGTTTCAGCCAGGCAGTTCCGGCATGAAGAATGTGAAATAAGCCAAGTATCTATACATGGAGTATGAAATCCATGGTTGCACTTCGGCAAAATCCGAAGATGCTCCCCAGCAGTGAACTTGGACAAGCATATAGCACAAGCGGTGTCAAGGCTCGGCAGTTTCAACTCGCTTGCGTATTTTACAATAGGGAAGGCATTTAAGGTATTTTCCTCGACTCCTGACTTGGCCGAATGGATCACACCAGAATCAGCAGCAACAGAACTTGAGCCTCTGATTCCACACTTGGAAACACAAAACAACCCAAGACAGGAAACGATGGTGCAAGTAGTTGATGATGGAAAAACTGTCTTTGTCGTTTCTTGTGTCCTAATAAAAAGTGAGTACACTAAAAAAATTCTTCCAAACTTTTATTGACAGATGTCTCTTTGTTTGTTGATAACTTGAAAGTGAGACACAACAAGGAAAAGGTGAGAAAAGAAAAAGCGAAGTTAATAAAATGTTAAAGGTAGAGTGTCCAAAGAAAAAGAGGCAAATGAGATGAAGGTTTTGAGGGCGACCAAACCCTTCCATTCTTTTCTCTGCAATTATCTGGAAAGCATAAAGCACCTTTCAATAGGTGAGGAAAATAGACTAAATGTTTACCACATATTTTGAGTAAAAACCGAAACTATGAAGAAACTCAAAATTTTAAACTCTCACAAATCTGTTTAATTTAATCCCATAATTATATATATGAACCACGCATGGTACGTTATTTTGATTGAAACAAAGAAAGCTTTTAATTGGTTTGGAAGAAAAAAAATATATTTCACTTGAAGTTGACTAATTTGAGTAGGATAATGGCATGACATTTGTTGAGTGAAATATATGACATCACATGTCACCTTTCACTAAACTCGTGCAGTAAAAGGGTATTCCACAAGTTAAATACAAGTTTCGTTTTGACATGAATAATTGGGTAAAATTTTATATATACCAGTTTCGTTTTTATATTCATAAATTTTTGGCTAATTGATTTGGATAGCTCGGGTTCAAACCTCTTCTTAAGCATGTTGAATTTTAAGTTGTGGCTTATTGGTCGGATGTTCATCTATTCCGAGAATAGTTTAGGTTTGAATTATCATTGTATAAAAAAACATTTATTATTTAAAAATTGTTATCTATTGTTTGAACGGGTTAATTTTGTAAACAGGGGCGAAGCCAGAAAGGTTTTTTAGGAGGGGTCGAAATTAAATTGTAATTTTATAATAGTAAAAATGCAATTTTACCATCTGAATAGCCTATATTTTTATAATTTTTAAAGGATTAAATTAAATTTTTATCATTTTTAAGGAGGACAAAGTGTAATTTTACGTTTACTAATTTAAAATTTTAAAAATTTTAAAGAGCTAAAATAAAAAATTTTCCATTTTAGGGGGATTGGGATCATGCCAGCCCCCTAGATACACCAATGTTTGTAAAGATTTTAAGGTTTTGCAAATGAAAATTTTTTTAAAGTTAAATTTTAAATGCAAAAAATAATAATTTCCGTTTATCTGGTGAGTTACTCCTTGTCTTATAATGCCACGTGGTGGGCCATATTGGTAGGTCAAAGGTTAGGGATCAAGGGTCACTAGCCAAATGAGTACCATTGGTGTGGGTATTTTGGCATTCTAGTACGTCTTGTGTGATCTTGCCTGTATTCTAGGTCATCTTTGTTTTGACATCATAATCACATAACTAATGAGTGGGCTTGCTTATTGTATGGACCATTAGTCGAGGAATTTTCATGAGTGGTTGTCATGGAAAGTTTCTAGAAGTCCACAAAAAACAGTCCTATTAGATGTAACAGACACTAGGATGCAAATTCTAACCAGAGTTAACACTAATTCCTAAGTTTCTAGAAGGGGAGATAGTGGCCATAGCCTCCTTAGCTAAGAGGTATAATATTCCTTTAGTAATTTTTTGAACAAAATTTTTAACTTTGGCCAGCTAAACTTCTAAAATTTTATTTTGACCCCCAACGGCTGCATCATTTCTCATCGCTTTTCATATTTAATCACATCTCTTTGCCATTCCCACATTGCATTTCCCTTGTGCAAGAATGATCATACGATCTGTTGAATATTTTGATCCAATCACAGGATTTTTGTTCCATTAACTTTTAAGAAATTTCAGTTCAACTAACACTTTGTTGCTTGCAATTTCGTTAATAGAAAATTGTGTTGCATAATTAGTTCTATGTTCCACTAGTTGCAAGCTTTGCATAGCAGCCACATATGATATGAAATTAGTCATGATTTTCAACTTCTAATTAAGACGGCATTTCTATTAATCATTACACCAAAACCGGCTTAGTTTCCACCCTGTATTTATGTACAATTTCAGTTCTCTTCTACGTTAACGTTGATGATGCTTTCTTGCACCGGCAGAGGCTGTTCCAAGGAACCTATCGGGCTGCAGTTATCGGTCTTTTGATCTGTTTCTATCAGGCAGTGCCTGCATGTAGGGCATGAAGAATGTGAACTAAGCCAATTGTCGATACATTGAGTATGAAATCCATGGTTGCACTTTGGCAAAATCCGCAGACGCTCCTCAGCAGCAAACTCCGACAAGCATATGGCACAAGCGGTGTCTAGGCTGGTTAGTTTCAACTCGGTCGCGTATTTTATGGTAGGGAAGGAATTTAAGGCTTTCCTCTCAACTCCTTTATTAGCTAACTTGGCTAAAGGGTTTACACCAGATTCAGAAGCAACAGAACTTGAGCCTCTAATTGCACACTTGACCATACAAAACAACCCCAAAAAGGAAATGATGGTGCAAATGAGGACTAAGAGAATAATGGTTGCATTTGAATGGAAGTTGTCATTGATGGGGGAATTGTTTTGTTGAGCTGGGGAAATTGCAGGGGATTCTATAGGGTGAAGAGAGGAATGTAGGAGAAATTTTCTTGGATACAAGTCTTGGGAGAAAAGGGTTGATGTTATTGAAGTTGTCATATTTAATTTGCTGCTAGTTTTTTTAGTTCAGAGGGCTGTAAGGAGTTGGTTCCATTGAAGGATTATATATACATGGTAAATAATTAATTAGAAGGTGGCTCAGAGACTTATATTTTAAGATTATTAATATTTTTTCCGCCCACCCTTCGCGTCGGGTTTAGTGTTTGTTTGCTAAAAATTTGAAAGTTAAAATATGCTTTTCATTCCTGTATATTTCATATATTTGGAATTTAGTCTTTCTATTTCTATCAATTCCTTTAAATCTAGTTGTTACGGAAGTTAAAATTTTTCTATTAAATTTACTAGTGTGATATTTTAAAATTAAATAAAAATCACTTGGTAGTCATGTGAAATAAAAATATTAATTATTTAGATTAATCAATGACATTATAAAAATTAAGGGATCAAATTATTTCAAAAATTAAAATATATAGATTAAATATCAAATTTTAACATATTATAGGGGTTAAACTCAAATTTTACCATTCGAATAACCCGAATAATTTGAATAACAGATTGATGTAAATACCCTCTTGGTTTCTGTCAAATTTGAAAAATGATCAAATTGGTCTCTCTCAACAAACAATATAAAAAATTCAGAATAATTTTTTAAATCCAAAATATTTATAAAAGTTTCAAAAACAAATCTAAAAAAATATATAAAAAAGTTTTAAAATTAAAATTTTTCTAGAATAATAATTTTAGGGACTTAAATAAGTAAATAATGATTCAAGTTTATCATATTAAAGTATTTTTTTTATTTTTCTTTCAAAAAAAACTTCAAATATATATGGTTTCAAATTTATGTGCTCTAACATTAAATTAGTTATACTGTAACAAGATTTTAATTTGACATGTTTAATTTTTTAATTTCACTCGATTCAGTTCGACTCGACTCGAATCGAAAAATTCTCAACTCGAGTTAGAATGATAAAATATGACTCATCAACTCGATTACCTCAAAATTTTTTTACTGGATTCGATCAAACGGTCACGCGGCAGATAAAAGAATGTAAATTATAAAGGGATATAGATAGATATAGATATTAAAGGAATAAAGTGTATCTCAAATATTTCTTTAGGGTAATTTACTCCAAGATTTTATTTAGGACTTTCAACAAGTTGGATACCCACTAGGTCTTTTGTAGTTCAATAGATAATTCCTTTTTTTAATATTGCTGAAAGGCCAATTCAACTTTCCAGCAGCCAAAAAAGGTACCACATGCTAGTTTCCAACCACTGCTTCTCTCCATGGAACATCTAGTCACTAGCCGGTAGCTTTTTTACCCGGATTTGCCAAGTATTACAGGCACAACCGCTGAGGAATTCTGAAATCTAATGAAGAAGGGATGTTCAAAAACTTGATGAAATCAAAGCACCAAGCACTGCCCTTATAAAACTATATGTTTTGAGCCTTAAAGGATAATATGATAGGGACAGTACTAGTGGAGTTGGTTTCGAAGCAGCAAATTTGCTGCATAAACAAAGTACAATTTGCAGTCCTTTTTTCTTTTCGGCTAAGGCCAAACTTTATATATATATATATATAAACTGGGTTACTTTGCTGCTATTACATAGTTATTGGATCAGCTTCTTGCATGCTGTTATGCAGGCCAGGTTTACAACAATAAATTAACATTACTTTTACATTCGACGATTAATTCATCTTAGCTGTCAAACTAGTACAAGAGTTACTTGCACTTAAATAAGATGTCAGTTTCCAAAACTCCAAGTTGTTTAATTTGTTTATTTTGGTATCAGATCAGATCAAATCAGATCAGATGAGATGAGATCAGATCAGATCATTATCTTTCAGCCATATAAGTAGTATGATAATCTGATTAACAAGTCAGGTTTTACTAGGGGCTAAGATTAGAGCTGGATGATATATGAGATCTTTGGAAAATACTCATGCTATTTTTAATTCTCAAATTGGTATTATGAAAAGCAATATAAGGGTTAAAAAAAAGGTTGATCTAATCTAATCTATCAAGGGTTGTTACTATATAACATGTAAAGTACTTTTGGCACAAGAAAAAAAATATTATAGATTTTGGACCAAAGTCGTGAAAAGAATAGTGGGTCCTCTTTTTTCACTTTTTTATCATGTTTGAATTTTCATATACAGGTGATAGATCAAGGATAGGCTAATTTCAAAGTTAGGCACTTGTTTTTGTTTCATACCAGATACACCACTAAATGAATCCATATCCTCTGACGCACGAAAGTTGGGGAAGGAATTACTGGAAATGTGTGTGTAATACTGGCATTGGCTACACATTTATAAGTGACTTGGAACTGCTACTTGAAAATTGAAGTGATGCTATTTCTAGCCAAATTTGCTGTAGAATTTCCAACACTAATGGTCTTGTACTATGATTGTTAGCTTTTTGTTGTGTTTGAACTGCAATTTTTTCAGAGGAGGATACAAGGATACAACACCCAAATACACAACAACCAATATAAAATCATCATGTTAGCATACACACTTCCAAAGCCTCACGTCATACATGCCTAACTCTTGTAGCTGAGTGTAGTTTATGCACACTGTTTAGGTTTTTCACCAAAACAAGTTGACTTTTCAAGACGAAATTTCCAACTTAGTATAGAAGTTAGGTTTTTTGCCGTCAATTAGGTTACCTATTATACAAATATTTTTAGGGGTCTTTTAAGTTTACATGATCTATTTAAAAATTTATAATTCAATTTCAACTTTCTTACATGTAAAATCATTATCTTTAGCCTTCAAAATTTATAATTTTATTTTGAATTTAATCTAAAATTGATGTAAATCAACGAATAAATTAACTTAGAAACTAGTAAGCTAGTTTTTGAAGTTATATGATATCACATAAATAAACAATAATTTATCATAAGGCACATTAATTCCAACAATCGAGCATGAGGGTGTGGAAGATGGCACCTTGAAACACTTTCCAATACTTCAAGGAAAATGGAGGAAACTTAAAAGAGAATGAAGCAAAATAGTGGTTAGGTGGAGAAGGTAATGGGAATAGAGAAAATACCAAAGATTATACTTGACTTTTGTGGGGCTGACCTGGAACTTGGGGCCCAAGGAAGCATGGGATTGGGTTTTTCCTCGTCTTTTAGATGACAACTTAGGCAGAATAATGTCCACTCTTGGCAGCATGGTGCCATTGTTGCAGGTTAAAAGCTATAACTCGTGGCTTGATTTACTGCCAGGCCAACTATAAATTGTCAATGTATTGTGCCCTTTGATCGATATAGTTCTTAGTTTTTAAATTATTATTATTATGAACTCGTATTACAGTTTTAAAAAAAAATTAATTAGTCCATCAGGGCAAGTTATTGTTCACCGTACATACTCCAGTAATAACATTGGACTTGATTCAAAGAAATCTTCTTGACAAAAACAGTCTAATGAAAAATAATTTCCCCTTCCTATATGCTAAATAATTCTTGACAAAAGCGTTGTCAAATTAATCTGATGGATCCAGGCATGCAGCTTATCTTCATATGAATTCATATTTACATTTTGGGATAACTTTATTATATACAGCTAATGTTTTTAGCATCTTATCTCTGTCTGGGTGCCTTGGTTTTATTGTTGGAATTAGCATTTTGGTGAAGTACAAGTGGGGTCTCCATGATACGGTTAAAGTTTTCTCTTTTTGCTTGGCAATTGGTGCCATTCTTATCAGGCATTTCTAACAACACTTTTGCAGTGATAATTACTTTACATATTCAATAATTTTACTTGAATTTTATAATTTTCAAGAATATTCGAATACAAGTTGACAGTATGGTTTTCCACTTCCAAAATGAGCTTCGCTCATGGAATATAACACCTTCAGAATCATATCAGCTAACACCCCTATAATCACGTGCCATACCTTCAGGTTCCAGAGGTTGAATATTCATAATGCTGTCCTGAGCTGGAACACATGATTCCAATGATCTACTACTTTGATTACATCCCATGATCTTTTGGCATGTTTCAAGCAAACAATGCCTGCATTTGGGGCATGATGTGTGTGATTTAAGCCACTTATCAATACAACGAACATGAAATCCATGGTTGCATTTCGGTAGAAACCGCAGGCCCTCGCCAGGTGTAAACTCCGACAGGCATATCACGCATTCCCCGTCCAGCCCTTGCAGATTCATCTCCGCTGAGTAATTCACCACAGGGAAAGTCTTGAGTGCCTCTGGCTCGATTCCTTTATTAAGTATTGCAGCTGAAGGGTAGTTGATGGAGTCGGAAGCCGACCCGTTTGAGCACCTTAGCACACATTTGATTATTAAGTTTAGCCCCAATGAGAAAATTATGCCACAAAAGATGACTGAAAGTACCATGCAAACATTTTGGTCTAAACTGGTATTCTGAGGGTAAGGAGGAGGAGCTGATGGTTGGTTCGATTGTTTGTAATAAAGCAGTAATTTTCTGGAATGGAAGTTTCCAAGAAAATTCTGCAATAGTTGGGATGAAGTAGAAGAAGTTGAAATTGAATACATGGTTTCCAGTAGGTTTGCTGAGTTTGGATGAAATTTGTTTGGAAGAGCAGTCAAATGGTGGAGATTATATATAGCGAAAGTTGGAAGGCTTAAAAGTAGTGATCAATAGGTCATTGTTTTTCTTTTTTTTTACTCTTTTGGTGGCTAGATATGAGCATGAGAATATAATGATCCTCTCTGCCTGTTTCCAATTTCAATTCACGACCCACTAACTAAAGAAAAAGACAATCCAAAATATTCCACTGGATTTCATGTTCAATCTTTTTGTTAGTACTGTCACCAACCTTAGGACAAATAGCCTAGGTGGAGGTACAAGCATAGCACAGTGTGAGTAGGTGTTATTCCTTACCCTGGACAAAGGGACAAAAATCCTAACGATCTAACTGGCAATCAGCAGCAGCCAACACAAACCGGCCAAAACTCCAATTTCTCCTCCGTGTTACTTGTATAAAACATATCCTCCATAGTTTTCTTTAATGAAATGTCAAGACAAAAATATATAAAGTTTTCACCATATGTTAAGGTTAATTAGCCCAATTATGTTAAAATTTTAAAAATTTAGAGATAACGTAAAAATCTATAATCTTAGAGTTACCCATGATGAAAATTCGATTCAAAATTTAGTATAACATCAAATCTCAAGTTTAATGAGATAAAATATATCACCAATATATGACTGCTAGTACTATAAAATAATATATAATATATCAACATAAGTTAAAAGTGTTAAGTATCGATAATGGTAGGGAAGAATGGTATCTACCTATGTAAGTACGAAGTTTGATAGCTTTTAAGAGCTTAAGGGGTTTTTTGGATCACCAGTGGGATCGACTTTGATGGGTTAAAAACAATGGTAATTATGAAATTAATTATAATAGCGGTGAGATTAAAATTAGTAGTGAGATATATGTTTAAATACAATTGCAGCGATGGCGGTGAAATGAATTATAATGAAATGATGAAATTACCATTAAAGACATTTGATTAAAACTTGTATATAATAAAAATTTCAATTATTTAACATTTAAAAATTAATAATAAATAAGTAAAAAAATAATTAAAACTCGACAAAAAAATAAAAAAATATTATTTTTATATTATATTATTTAATATTTCAAAATTAACCATATATCAAATATAATTATTCACTTTATTATTACTTTATTTATATAAATATATATTATCTATTTGTAGTTAGGTACTTTAATATTATATAGGATTAGACCTATTCATGAGTCGGGCCACTCGTCTAGGGTCAAAGGCTCACTCAAAAAATGGGAGGTTTTGGACAAAATACGAGGCCTAAAAAATGGGTTTGGATAAAGTTTTATACTCGTTTTCTGTATAGGTCGGGCCTTGTGCAAGATTTTTTTGCCCGAGCCCGGCCTGAATATTATCTTATAAAAAATATTATATTAATTATATATTTATATTTATATTAAATCACTTGCCCAATAACAACTAAACCCATTACCCAAAACCTAAAAAAAAAAGACCCAACTAAATAACCTAACTCAAAATATAAAATTTTTAATATTCTATTTAATACAATAACATATTTTTATATTTATTTTTGTTTTTTAATACAATAAAACATCTATTATATGTATGGTAGTGTTTTTAATATAAATAATCTTTAATGTGTAAAAAACTTTTATTTTAACCTTCTTTTATTGCATTATATTTTTTTTAAAAATATTTTTAAATAAAAATCAATCTTAAAAAATTAAATATAGGCGGGCTGGGTCAGACCTGGGTTTACCTTTCTTAAATTGGGTTAGACTTGGGCAAAAAAGAAACCCATTTTTTGGATTGAGCCAAATCCAAACTTAAAATATTTATTTAGATACCTTACATAGATTTGACCCAAACACAACCTAACACGACCATGAGCACCTCTATAGGATTTCTTCCTTCTAGCCATCAACGGGTTTTTGTATTAATTCTTTAAATGAAAAAGGACAAAAATGGTATGTGAGCTGCAAGCAGCTTTCAATTTTCAACATAGTTTTTCATCCAAATGGAGTTTGTGCTGCGATTGCATTGATGATAAACAGGTATCTAAAGAAGCTGATGGTCACTAAATTAACTATAACTACGACAAAGGTAAGCGCACCTATCGAACAATAGTATAGCTATGGTGAGTAGGGAATATTGTATCCACGAAGACTAAAAGTATTAGTAATTACCGTTTTTCCATTATTTAACTGATAAATTGGAGTGATTGTTTTTAATCTAAATTTACTGATCTAATTTAACTACGAACGCAACAGAAAATAAAATAGGAAAATAATCGAAGATACTCAATGAGATAGTCAATACCCAAGAAAGAATCCATCTAGACTTCACCTATTATTATGAATCTGAATTAAACGATTTATTCACTTGTGCCTTGATCTGTAGAAATCCCCAAATTATGTTAATATCTCTTTCGAGAGTAAGAATAACTGACTCTAGGTTGATTAATTGAAATCTATTTCTAATTAAAACCCCTATTGTCACATTAACTCGATCTATGAATTCCTCTATTAGATTTGACTCTAATCCGGTTGATTTATGTAGTCTTATTTCTAGGATTGAATGCAACTCCACTCAATTATGCTAGATCTACTCTTAAATAGGGACTTTTGCTCCACTGAAATAAGCACATTGAACATGAATTAATATCCTGAAAATATTAAAACACGAAATAAGCATACATAATTGAGAACAAGAATCAAGTATTTATCATGTAAATCAGAAATCAAATAATAAGATTCATCATAGGTTTTATCTTCCCTAGGTATCTAGGGAATTTAGTTCATAATATGGAATGAAAACATCTCAAAATTAGGATAACAACAAGACATAAAACATCAAGACATAAAGAAACTTAATAAAACTTTGAAGGAAATTAAATGGAGATCTTCAATCTTGAAGGAGATCCGCTTCCGAGTTGAATTTGATGGCGTTCTTTGAGTCTTTTCTTCAATCTTCTCTGAGTGCCCCTTTAGGTCTTCTTCTAATTGGTATTTATAGACTTTAGAATGCTTAGAAAGCCTAAAAATTGAGTTTTTCCATGTATTTAGGAAGCAGGGTGCGATATCGACATGGGCTAGCACATGGGCGTGTGGCCAGCCCATGTGGCTCACACAGGTTTGTGGCCTACCCGTGTGGATATTGGAAACAGCTCTATTTGTCTGATATTAGCTCGTTTTTCGCTCCTTTTGCTCTCAAATGCTCTCTTAAGTATAAAGACATGAATTTAAAGGATTCATAGCATCAAATTCACTAATTTACATAATTAATCATCCAAAAACGCATCAAGAATGAGATTTAAAAATATGTTACTTTTATGGCTTATCAAAAGCCCTAACGACTTATTCTAATATAACTATGAAAAGAGGTCATAAACACAAGATTATGATATTATCATGGAATATTTTGTGTTGATTGATATGAAAATTATTGTATAAGATATGTTTGATTAATCAAATAGAATTGCCAATTCAAATCATAGTTTACCATGCACATGCACTAAATGAAAATTCAATCATGTAAAACACCATTTATGCAATTGATTTTCAAAATTATCAAATTCTATTTTTCTTTTTGAAAAGGATGAGATTATTGAAAGAACGATGGGTTATATCTCTTATTTACTAAAAGTCACGAAGCTTCCTATAAAGAATTATTGTAAAAATTGTTTATAGAAATCAATATTTTTGTTATACATTCCTTAATGCTAAATGAACTGAATTCATCATTACTGGACTTTGACAATCATTGAATTTTATTATATCTTGTCAACATATATATATATATATATATATAATTATGATGAGAGGAATAAAACTGCCTTGAAACCTTCGGTAAAATATACCATGATGTCCTTTGACTCATAGCTATCAAGGACATGAACTGTATGTACCGTACCATGTTGTCTGTTTTTCATGTATCTGGAACTATGAATCTCCACTTCTGTAACAAGTAACTATTGGCACAGCCGCACTGGAATCCTGGAATACTCTATATTGGAAGAAGATATGTTTAAAAACTTGATAAAACTAAAGCACCAAGCACATTAATGTTAAAAAACTCTAGTTTTTGAGCCTCACAGGAGCATGATAGGGACAGTAGTGGAATAGGTTTCTAACTAGCAAATGGAGAAAGTACAATTATCAACTGTGTATTACATAGTTATTCGACCAGCTCTTGCATGCTATTGTGCAGGCCAGGTTTACAACAATAATTGATGACTAATTCATCTTAGTTGTCAAACTAGTATAAGTTACTTGCAATTTTTTTATATACATACGGTGGGTTGTTATCAGAAATATTATACAGCCTGCAACTCATTGCTATCAGATCATATCAAATCTTTCACCTATGCAAGTAGTCTAATAATCTGAGTTCTTTTAATAGAACTAAAATAAACCAGCTTTTACTAGTGGCTGCGATTAGAGCTGGATTATCTACAAGATCTTTTGAAAATACTCATGCTTTTTTCTTTTTTCTTTTAAATTGCCAAATTGGTACTTCATGAAAAGCAATAAAAGGTTAAAAAAGGTTGATTTGAATCTGTCATGGTACTAAGTTATTACTTCAGAACCATCTATATAACCTGTAAAGTACTTTAACACCCTATAAAAATATTATAGATTTTGGACCAAAGTTGTCAAAAGAACTGTGGGGACACTTCCTTTTTCCTTCTGTTACGTTTATTTTCATATACAACTGACAGATCAAGGATAGGCTAATTTTAAAGGTAGCACTTGTTTTTGTCTCATATTGTTGTAACATCTTAAAAATATTGATATTAAGTTGGTTTTGGATGGGTGGTGAAATTAGTTATTGTAATAGTGTGATTAAAATCAATGAACGTAACGATGGCAATGAAAATGACTATTAAAGATATTAAATTGAAATGTATAATAAATTATTAAAATTATATTTAAGTTAAATTATAATTAAAAATATTTTTATATTAAAATTTTATTATTAAAAAAATTATATCATATTAAATAACAATAAAAATCGTTATTATATTAAAATTATAATAAAATTAATTTTTAAAAAAAAATTAAAACCCTAAATTCTAAAATTAAATACTAAATTTTAATCAACTTAAACCTTAACATCACCCCTAAATCTTATTCCATTTTCCCCTAAAATCATAAGTATTAAACTCTAGATTCTAAATCATAAACCTATTTTAACAAAAAGAACACCATCAACCTGCGTTATTTTTATTTAATTAATTAATGCGATAGAGTTAAAATATTGTTAAAGAGAGTTGATTTAGTGTTAGAAAATACATAATATTAATTAAAAATTCTTTTAAAAATATGATGTGACATATTTTTATTGAAATATGATGTGACATATTTTTATTGAATACATAAAAAATATTTTTTTGAAATCATCAATAATAAGGATACTCTATGTTACCGTGTTCTATGTTCTAAGTACTTTTCGGATTGGGATGTGCTCCACCCTAATGTAGTTGATAAGCCCTCCTTCTCTTGGACGAGTATCCTGCACGCGGTTAAAGCACTTGAGACTGGGTTTGGATGGCAAATAGGGATGGCATGACTCCTAGGTTCGGGTTCGACAGATGGGGCTTTGAGGATCTTGATGGCAATTCGTTGAGGGCTTCTTTCAATGGCATTTGGGATGGTTTGGATGGCTTATTGAGTTGAAGAGGTCTAACTTGTGTGTGTGGGACAAAGATCAGGTGGAGGAGCTTTATGGCAGTAGGTTGTGTGATCATATTTGTGCCTTGCCGACTATTCAACATGGTCCACTAGATCGGATTGTTTGGTTTCACAAGTCCGAGTGCTATTAATCAAAATTTGGCTACTCTTGGCTTATTCTTAAGAAGATGGGTTATGGGCCGCATCGCTTATTCTAGAGGACTATCTGGAAACTCCATGTGCTTCCCAAAATCCGTATCTTTGCCGAAGGGTTGGTCACAACTTACTCCCAACTAATGTTAAAATGGCCACGATTTTCCATGACTTCGATCGCACTTGCCACCGATGCGAAATTGGAAATGAAACTATTATACATGCTCTTAGAGACTGTCCTAAGGCTCGTGTGGTTCTTTCTTTTGGTGGGCTTGACGGACGCTTACTTGATTCTCCCTTTGAGAGTGGTATTGATTGACTTGAGGATGCCACCCGCTTATTGGATCTTAAGGCGTTTGAGAATCTCATCATAGTTTTATGGAATAGTTGGAATGGTCGTAATAATGCTCTGTTTCGGGGCAAGGAGGATGATGCTTAGGGGGTTTGGAAGCGAGCGAGGACTTTGGGGGATGATTTTAGGATCCATAATCTATCGCATGCCCAATGAACCCCAGTCCCCCTAGGTCCCATAGGTAGATCAAGCCCGCGAATGATGCCAGTAAGATTAATGTTGATGTGGAGATTTTTGACTCGGTAGTGGGCATCGGGATTATTGCGAGGGACCATGATGGTTTTGTGTTAGGGAGTCATGCAGTCTTTTTTGGACCATAAAATGGATATTGAATGGGCTGAGGTGGAAGCCTTAAGGGAAAGGATTATGTGGGCTCGTAACAACGTCAAGGGCTTTGTTTGAGATTGATTGTGCGAGTTAAGTTAATCGGTTTAAGTCTCGTCGGGAGGACATTTCGATCTTTGGTTTTCGATTGAAAGAAATCTTTGGGTTATTGGAGTCTTTCATCGATTTTAAGATTGAGTGGGTTGCTTGTTTGAGCAATAAAGTGGTTGATAGCCTTTGTAAACTTGCTATTAACAAACGTTGTACCTTTCCTTTTAACATGGAGTATCCGAGCGATATTCATGGACTTGTATTTGCTAATGCTTGTTAATTCGAGATAACGGCCTTTGGACCCATTTTTGATTAAAAAAAAGACTTTTATTAATTAAAAGTGGTGACTATTCAAATACAACCATTTGAATAGTTTTTTATTGTTAAGAGAGCAATTATTCAAAACATTTAGTCGGATAGTTCTGTCTGTATTAGCACATGAGATTTCTTCTAAGAGTTGGATTTCATTTGAAACAAATTTTCCTTATATTCTCCGTCCATTTTCTAATATTCATAAATTATTCGATAAAGGATCACTTTAGAAATTTTGAGAATTTGGATATTAAAACTTGAGTAGTAAAATAGTTGGAAATGTAACATTTATGATAATTTCTCAAATCTATATATTTGTTAGTAATAAATTTGAAATTCTTAAAATATTGTTAGTTCTGACAAAACCAAGATTTTATACTTTTTCAAATATATATCATATCAAATTTCAAATATATATCATATCAAATCTCAACTAGTTTATTCATAATGTATGTATTTCATTCTTACTATTTGCCTAATAAGTGATATCAGGGGCGAAACCAGGGGGGCTGGTAGGGGCCCTGGCCCCCTTAAAATAGAAAATTTTTCATTTAAGCCCTTTGAAATTTTTTAAATTTTAGATTAATAAAAGTAAAATTACACTTTGCCCCCTTAAAAATGATAAAATTTTTTATTTAATCCTTTTAAAATTATAAAGATAGAGTCTATTAAAATAGTGAAATTATATTTTTACTATCATAAAAATTACAATTTAATTTCGGCCCCCTTAAAAAATTTTCTAGCTTCGCCCCTGAGTGAAATCTAAATCTAAAATTTCAAATCTTTGTTCCTATATTGAGCATTATAAAAATTGATATCTTGTAATACTTGAATTGTTTTTGTCTGTCCGAAACACAAATAGTCATTGAGTTTTATTACATCATTGAGACTCATTTGCTTATATCTCTTTTGCACACAAAAATAAACTATGAAGATTGTCGAAACCATTTTTTATTTTTGGAAAAAAAACAAAAATTAGTTGTCAACTTAAAAAAAAACAAAAATTGGGAGTCGCCACCAATCTTTTATTAAGGTGTGATTGGATCACCTAAAAAATAGCTTTGGTCTACGAGTTTCAGAAAAATGGATTCGGGAGTCAATTACGTACGAGGAATGATTAGCACCCTCGTAACGCCCAAAAATTGGTACCAAATTGATTAATTAATGTCTTAAAGCCGAGAATTTTTAAAAAAATACTATCCTTAGTTAAATGAAATTATTTATTAAGACTTTCTCTTTTTGAAAAGAAAAATATCACACCCAATGCGTTAGAGCACAACATTTTATTCTCTTCAAGATGAGTTGGTCCAAAAAACTTGAATAATAAAATTTAACAAAATATTTAATTGTTTAAAATTTATGAAGAAATCGCAGCCCAATACGTTAGGGCACGATTTCTTAAAATCTCAAACATTCAATATTTCCTTTATATTTAAAAAAAAATCTTTATCTCGAGAAATCAACGTGTCATATCCAATACGCTAGGACACAACACATTGAATTCCCGATGACAAGTTTTATTTTGTTTGATTAAAGAACAATCCTCGATTGTTAGATTTTACGAAGAAAATCGGAACCCAATACGTTAGGGCTCAATTTTCTTGAAAATCTGAAATACGAGTATTATCTTTATTTTGAAAATTTTCCATTTTTAAATTCGAGTAAAAGATAATGTAATGTTATAATGTATGTATAAATATCGTGATAACAAATACAATAGTAATAAATACAACAATGGCATAGAAATAATTATATAAACAAATAAATAAATAAAAATAAATCAATAACATGCAAAGCATCAAATAAATGAGCGAAATAAAAAAGCATGCTTTTAAAATATAAATGAAAACATAAATTGATAAACAAAAGAAGGAAATAAACAAAAAAAATATAAAGAGAAAAAAGGTTATAAAATATATACATGTACATATATAAAAAAATTATATACATATATATAGATTATAAAAAAGATAATTACATATATATATAAACAAATAATAATAATTACATATATTAAAATTAATTAATTTAGAAATATATATATATAATTTATGAAGAATAATATAAGAAAACATACGTATATACATATTTATCAAAGTAAAAAATATATAAAAGCTTATATATATGCATATAAAAGTTAGGAAATAAAAAATGTATATGTATATAAAATGTAAATGTATATATATGTATATAAAAGTTATGCAAATAGAATAATAATAAAATATATATATATAATATGTGCATGTGTTTATAAAATTTTTTAAACAAATGTATGTATATATATTATTGTAAAAAATATGCGTATGTGTATATATAGTTATAATAATAATAATAATAATAATAACTTAATAACAAGAAAATCAAATTTAATAAAAATAAATAATAAATAATAAATAAAAAAAGACTAAATCGAGCTTTGACATAAATTCTGGGCCTAAATCCGCAAATAAATGAAGTTGAAAGGACCCTATTGAACACGCCAAAGAAAATAAAAATGCAAGAGAAAGAGAAATTTGAGGGAATACTCTTAAGAATTATTATTACTCCCAACTTCCCCTCCTTTACAATGAAGGGAGAGGCCTCTATCTATAGTTGAGCCTCCCCAAATCCAACGGTACAGATCAATTACATCAACGGCTAAGATTAAAGGGTATCTGCAAATTAAATCTCTAAGATTACAAAATTATATCTTTCTAAGATTGCATATATCATATCTAAGATCATATCTAAGATTACATATCCTTGAAGATTATGTTTCCATAAGCTTGTAGATGGACCTTCAACCTTTTCAAGTAATGGGCCATTTCGACTGGGCCAAATGATATAATTTTGTACTGGACTTAGACTTTGTTTTATTATTTTGGGTTTATTATTTTTTGTGAGCCCGGGCTAAAATTGGGTATTACAGCTGCCCCTCTTTGCTCGTTGTCGTGTAACAGGAACGGAGCAAAGACTTTAGAAATGACCAACTTTTTCCCGGTCGTGCTGGACCTTGGTACTCTTCTTCTTCAAGTAGCCTTATTCCTTCCTACTGCATCTTCAGAGGTATAGGAACTAGTGCTTCAATCTACTCCATTGCAACTTCAGGGAGATAAGACTTATAACTTCAACTTGATCTGCTGTCACTTAAAGATGAATTTGACGCGATCTACTCTTTTGTAATTTCAGAGAGATAAAATCTATCACTTTAATCCGCTCCATTGCAACTTTATGGAGATAGGATTTGCCATCTTTAATCTACCCCGTGCAACTTCAGGGGGATAAGATTTGCTTTCTCAGTCTGCTCCTCTGCAACTTCAGGGAGATAAGACTAGAGTCTGCTCCACTGCAACTTCAGGAAAATAAGACTATATACGATCTGTTTTCTGCAACTTCAGAGAGATAAAATTTGTGATTTTAATCCACTCCACTGCAACTTCAGGGAGATAAGATATAGGCTTTAATCTGCTCTACTACAACTTCAGGGAGATAAGATTTGCCATCTACAATGTCGGGGAAACAAGATTCGCCATCGTGGCTTCAATCTGCTCCGCTACAACGCCAGGGAAGTAAGATTTGCCGTTGCGGCTTCAATTTGCTCCACTGTAAAGCCAAAGAGATAGAATTCGCTACCCACAGCTTCAATCCGCTCCACTTCAGCTAATCCAAGCCTTAACGCCAAGGAGATAAGATTCACCGTCGTGGTTTCAATCTACTCCGCTATAACGCCAGGGAAATAAGATTCGCCATTGTGGCTTCGACCTTTTCCATTGCTACGTCAAGGCGATAAGACCGATGTCTTCGATCTGCTTCATTGCTAGTACAGGAAGGCAAGATCTGCTATTTTCAACCTACTCCACTATTGCTCAGGGAGATAGGATTCAACCTATTCCACTGCTGACCAGGGAGATAGGACCTACAATCTTCAATCTATTCCACTGCTGCCCAGGGAGATAGAATTCTCAATTTTCAACCTATTCCACTGTTGACCAGGGAGATAGGATTCACCATCTTTAACCTATTCCACTGCTGACCAGGGGGATAGGGTTGGGGTCATCGATCTGCTTCGCTGTCGGTACAGGAAGGCAAGATCTGCTATTTTTAACCTGCTCCGCTACAACCCAGGGAGGCAAGGCTGGTGTCTTCGATCTGCTTCGCTGTCGGTGTAGGAAGGCAATATCTGCTATTTTTAACCTACTCCGCTGCAACCCAGGGAGGCAAGGCTGGTGTCTTCGATCTGCTTCGCTGTCGGTGCAGGAAGGAAAGATCTGCTATTTTTAACCTGCTTCGCTGCAACCCAGGGAGGTAAGGCTGGTGTCTTCGATCTGCTTCGCTATCAGTGCAGGAAGGCAAGATCTGCTATTTTTAGCCTGCTCCGCTACAACCCAGGGAGGCAAGGCTGGTGTCTTCGATCTGCTTCGCTGTCGGTGTAGGAAGGCAAGATCTACAATTTTTAACCTGCTCCGCTGCAACCCAGGGAGGCAAGGCTGGTGTCTTCAATCTGTTTCGCTGTCGGTGCAGAAAAGCAAGATCTGCTTTTTTTAACCTGCTCCACTGCAACCTAGGGAGGCAAGGCTAGTGTCTTCGATCTGCTTCGCTGTCGATGCAGGAAGGCAAGATCTGCTATTTTTAACCTACTCCGCTACAACCCAGAGAAGCAAGGTTGGTGTCTTCGATCTGCTTCGCTGTCGGTGCAGGAAGGCAAGATCTGTTATCTTCACTGATCAGCTCTCTGGGGAACATGACCTGTATAATGAACCTGATTATGCCTAATGATTAGGATGGCATAAAATGAATCAAATGCTCCTAACTAGACATGTGTGAATGGTGTTTGCATGATTGCATAATTTTTTAATAATTTTTTTCCAAGAATGATATCACTTAGGTTGTCATTACTTGAAGTTTATTAAGGCTTTAACACTGATGTGCTACAACGCCTTCTTGCTTGGCTAGCTTTTCTGAAGAAACATTTAGTCAGGTTGCCCCCCGTTGTAAACCTCAAAGTTTAATCCATTGGGGCGCAAAATTTGTACCATCATTCTCCCATTGCAACCCAAAAGTAGGAATATATGGCTTTTTCTCGATCCTCTCATATCATAATTCAAGGATACCCTTACACCATTCCCAGGGTATCGTACCAAAGGCTCATGCATAAATGAAAGCTTTCTTCTCCGAGGAAACCTCTTTTTACTGTCTGGTGATCATTGTTTATTTGTTTATTTAAGCTTTGTCATTTTGCTCAATCAATGTTTTTAACAACAAAATCCAAAGAGAAAGTCCTAATTTAGACTCTTCATTTTCAGATTTCCAACCTTTAAACATGGTGCGTTCTAAACAATAGTCCTATTTCAGGTTCCTGTATTATTTTAGAAACTTTTAGAGTAATATGCCAAACTTCCCTTGTGAAAGTTTTATTAGTCCGTTAATCATTATTCCAATGCAACATGCTTGCAAAAAGGGTATAACAATGGATGAGAATACAATTGGTTCTGAGCATAGCTCGAAAGGAATAGATTATAAAAAAATAGTAAATAAAGATAACAAAGAAATTGATTGGGAATGTGTATCTTGGAAAAGAATGAAGTATTCCAAGAATAGAAAATTTAATATAAAAAGTGGATGCCCCAGATATCGTAGCTTGAACTTATCTATACAAAATTTCTGAGTTTGACATGTGTTTAGGAGATCTACAATACTCTGTCAATGTCCCAAGATGTTGTCTACCCTTTCCTGTTGATTCAAGATCATTATATGCCCCAATCTGATCAAAATTTGAACTGTTCTGATCACCTTATGCCCCATTCTGATCAATATTTAAGCCGTCTTTTTAGGGTTTTCAACTCAAACCCCCTTTGGTCTCAAGGCGTCCTTTGCGGGTTTTCACCTTGGCCTCTCATTTTTCTTTTCTTTTTTTGCCTTTTTTGAAATATTTTTTGATTGAATCTGAACTCATAGGATTAGGCATGTCTTTTTTATCCCTTCTAATCAAAATCGACGCTTTTCCAAATAAGGCCTTCTACATAAGGTCCTTCCCAGCTTGGGAGAAAGTTCTTTTTGTATGGGAAGGATCTTCTTCAATACCAGGTCCCTCTTAAGGAATTCTTTAGGGCGGACCTTTTATGTGAACTCGCATCATTTGCTTTTGGTGCATTTGACCATGATGGATAACTTTGAACATTCCTCTTCAATCGGAATTGGATCCAAAAACTCAGAGAGAAAGAATCTTGTCTTCAATAGGCAAAACCGCGATGGGCCCCAGAGAAAGGCATTGCCCCGGCAGAATTTTTTTGGGCAATATGGCATTAATCGTGAACAGACTACAAACTTTTGATATTGTGCTGTTGTTCAAATTTAGTACATTGTCAGATATGATCCTTTTGGCGTTCCATACTAATATATGATTCTTTACAAATTTCCTAACTATCGACTTTGTGACATTGGCATATGAAGCAGCTTCCATTCATTTAGTAAAGTAATTCACGATCACAAAGGTGAATCGATGACTGTCAGAATCTTTTGGCTGGATCGACCAAATGACCTTTATGCCCCACATAAGGAGAAGTCATGTATCCCAATGATTTTTTTGTAAGGTAAAATCCGTTTCTCGACTTGTTCTACCATCCTTAACAAGCTCAGAAATAGGCTACAATATATGTCATCTTCAAAGTCATGAAATCCCTCTAAACACATGCCTTGCTCAAAAGGAAATTCTGAGCCTGTAGCAATGTCACTCATGTTATTGATATCTAGGGACCCATAATAAATATAAAAGAATATACAAAAGAATGTATTTATGAATAACTATTTGTACAATATAATTATGAATGAAAGAATGATGTGGAAGAAAATCCAAAAGAATGAAAGAATAATTATTTCAAAAAGAATGAAAAAATATTGGCTCAAAATTGAATGTAAAGATGTATTTTATTAGAATAATGACATTCAGACATGAGCCTATTTCACAAAGGAATTTCTATCATTTTTAGGCTAAAAACAACAAAAATGTTCTGAACATTACTCTAAATAAGCTCTAAAAACTACAGGGATTTCTTCCGCAGTTCAATTACTTAGAACACTCCTAGATTTATAAGGGCGGATATCTAACAAGGTCCCCCTTTCATTTGTGTCTTCCTATATGTCATTGATGTGAACACTTCCCAACATCTCTTCATATATTGCTTTCACCCCATTGTCAATCATTCCCGTTGATGAATTTTTCGACTAGCTTTTTGAAAGTAATGTAATTCTCTATTGAGTGTCCCGTCATTCCCGCATGATAATCGCATTGTGCACTTACGTCGTACCATTTAGGATACGGAGGCTATGAAGGCTTCACATGTAAAGGAGAAACAACATGCGCATCGAATAAGCTTTGATACAGCTCCTTGTACGACATTGGAATTGGCGTGAACTGGAGTTTTTCAATAACTTGCTTCATATATGATTCTTGTCTTGATGAACCCTGCTGATTAGCAATCGATTTGCTGTACGTATTCACGTTGTTCACCTCATTTTCTTTTTCTTTTGAGGCTTGTCTTCTGTTATTTCCTCCAGCATCAATTTTTCTGCTCTTTATGGCGCTTTCAATCATTTCACCATTCATGATTATGTCAGAAAAGCTTTTTGTGGCACTCCCTAACATATGTGTGATGAACGAAGCTTTCAATGTATTTATGAATAGCATTGACATTTCCCTTTCCAGGAGCGGTGGCTGAACTTGGACGGCGACCTCCCTCCACCTCTGTGCGTATTGCCTAAAACTTTCACCGGACTTCTTTTTCATGTTTTGTAGAGTGATTTTATCAGGTACCATGTCGGTCACATGACTATACTGCTTTATAAATGCTTGTGCTAAATTTCTCCATAAATTAATCTTGGTATGGCTCAATTGATTGTACCACCTAGATGCCGCCCCTGTGAGGCTATCCTAGAAACAATGTATCAGCAGTTGGTCGTTATTAACATACCCAGTCATCTGCCTACAAAACATAGTAATATGAGCTTCGGGGCCACTAGTTCCATTGTACTTCTCAAACTCTAGCATTTTGAACTTGTAAGGGAGAACTAAATCTGGAACCAAGCTCAATTCTTTAGCATCAATCCCATAGTAACTCTCAGCACTTTCCATCGCTCTAAATTTTTCTTCAAGCCATTTATACTTTTTTTCTAGTTGTTTTGGCAGTTCATCATTCATTTTCTCCTTTTCAGCTGTTTCGTCGAAGTCAGGTATAGCAAGATTAGCAAGATTGTCTCCAGGGTTAGAGCCTGATCCAACTTAAAAATTCATTGGCATTGAAGCACTGGCCTGAAACTGCTGAGGCCTAATGGTGACAGAGGATTTGCGCGGACATTCCTCAACTTGCTGAGGGTTAAAGCCTAGAGGATAGACAGGTCCCTCACTGTCTCCTTCTTCAACATTAAGCACAGAGTTTTTTCCTTTATCAATTCCTCCAGTCAGCAACTGAGTCAACTTATCCATCATATTCCCCTAAGATTCCATCATTTTGTCCATCAAATTCTGCTAAATCTTCTCAAGCTACTCCTTTATTTGCTGCTGAAGCTGATCCTGCATTTCTTTTTGGAATTGTTCGAGCTTTTCTAATCTTTGGTCCATACTTTTTGATTTCGCCCGAGTACCGTAAAGGTGTTTAGTTGATTGGTTGGTTTCCAGGTTAACTGATGAATGATTTTAATCGATTAGGCTCTTTTAGTGGATTTTAATGCCTATAATGTCATGTAATGCGAATGCATACAATGAATGCATAAAGAGACATTGATTCTGATTCAATTACATTTAGAAAACTTTTCTAGAAAACAAATCTCTTTACATAAAATGGATATTTATACGGCTTTGCCCTCATAGGCGAAGACATTCGGTCCTCTTCTTCATTCGAGCGTTAAGATAAATCTCACGAACTTTTCAAAAGGGATGTCTCTTCCATCTCCTCTTTGCTTGATCCGGGCTGCAACTCATTACTCACTCATCCTCGTGATGCTCGTTGGCTTCTCTTTAAGAAAGTTCAGCGGCTCTCGAATAATCTTTGTTATCTTGAATCCTTGGGCAACGGAGCCATAGTCGTGTAATCCTCCATTAAACTATCATCCTTCTCTTACCATATTTTCTTGGACCATATTCGGACAACCATATTGTCTTCCATTTTATCAAGAAACTCATTTTCTTATGACAAGCTCTCTATTTCGCAACTGAATGTGAACCAACACCTCTTTTTATGATGAAAATGTAATGCGATCATAACAAAAAAAGAAACATGTTAGTACAAAGCAAAAACAAGCAAGAATAAATAGAAAACCTATTCGGGTGACCACTAGGGGTTTGACATAGCTCTACCTAGGGCAAGTTCCTAAGGTTCACTATATGTGGTTTGGTTTCTAAAGTAAGGGTACCTGAACCAGCAGATTCCTCGATCCTCACCCATTATAGGCTCATACAGACTGAGTTCAGTTCAGGGGGATACATTTCTCTATGGCTTCACGGAGATGAAAATCTCACGAAGACATAGGTACGAATGTATCCTGAAAGCGATCCACTATCCTGCACGGAGGTGAAAACCTCACGAAGGACTAGTTTCTCACTCCCACTTAGAGGGGTAAAATCATTCAACTCATGCAATGTATAATGCAAAAATAACTAAAATACTTAGATTGATTAAGCAATAAAATGATGAATGCAAAAGGATCTTATGAATTTTTTTAAAAATTTATTTTTCGACCATAAGAAAGAAATTAATCAACTTTGTGGCTCGACTCTCTTATTTTAGTCCCCAGTGGAGTCGCCAAGCTGTTGAAACCATTTTTTATTTTTGGAAAAAAACAAAAATTAGTTGTCGACTTTAAAAAAAACAAAAATTGGGAGTCGCCACCAATCTTTTATTAAGGTGTGATTAGATCACCTAAAAAATAGCTTTGGTCTGCGAGTTTCAGAAAAAAGGATTCGGGAGTCAGTTACGTACGATGAAGGATTAGCACCCTCGTAACGCCAAAAAATTGGTACCAAATTGATTAATTAATGTCTTAAAGTCGAGAATTTAAAAAAAATACTATCCTTAGTTAAATGAAATTATTTATTAAGACTTTCTCTTTTTGAAAAGAAAAATATCACACCCAATGCGTTAGGGCACAACATTTTATTCTCTTCAAGATGAGTTGGTCCAAAAAACTCGAATAATAAAATTTAAGAAAATATTTAATTGTTTAAAATTTATGAAGAAATCGCTGCCCAATACGTTAGGGCACGATTTCTTAAAATCCCAAACATTCAATATTTCCGTTATATATATTTTTAAAAAAATCTTTATCTCGAGAAATCAACGTGTCACATCCAATTCGTTAGGACACAACACATTGAATTCCCGATGACAAATTTTATTTTGTTTGATTAAAGAACAATCCTCGATTGTTAGATTTTACGAAGAAAATCGGAACCCAATACGTTAGGGCTCAATTTTTTTGAAAATCCTAAATACGAGTATTATCTTTATTTTGAAAATTTTCCATTTTTAAATTTGAGTAAAAGATAATGTAATGTTATAATGTATGTATAAATATCGTGATAACAAATACAATAGTAATAAATACAACAATGGCATAGAAATAATATAAACAAATAAATAAATAAAAATAAATCAATAACATGCAAAGTATCAAATAAATGAGCGAAATAAAAAAAACATGCTTTTAAAATATACATGAAAACATAAATTGATAAACAAAAGAAGGAAATAAACAAAAAAAATATAAAGAGAAAAAAAGGGTACAACATATATACATGTACATATATAAAAAATATATATATACATATATATAGAATATAAAAAAGATAATTACATATATATATATAAACAAATAATAATTACATATATTAAAATTAATTAATTTAGAAAATATATATAAAAAAATTTGTGAAGAATAATATAAGAAAACATACGTATATACATATTTATCAAAGTAAAAAATATATAAAAGCATATATATATGCATATAAAAGTTAGGAAATAAAATATGTATATGTATATGTATATAAAATGTAAATGTATATATATGTATAAAAAAGTTATGCAAATAGAATAATATATATATATAATATGTGCATGTGTTTATAAAAGTTTTTTAAACAAATGTATGTATATATATTATTGTAAAAAATATCGTATGTGTATATATAGTAATAATAATAATAATGATAATAATAACAATAATAATAATAACTTAATAACAAGAAAATCAAATTTAATAAAAATAAATAATAAATAGTAAATAAAAAAAAGACTAAATCGAGCTTTGACATAAATTCTGGGCTTAAATCCACAAATAAATGAAGTCGAAAGGACCCTATTGAACATGCCAAAGAAAATAAAAATGCAAGAGGAAGAGAAATTTGAGGGAATACTCTTAAGAATTATTATTACTCCCAAGTTCCCCTCCTTTACAATGAAGGGAGAGACCTCTATTTATAGTTGAGCCTCCCCAAATCCAACGGTACAGGTCAATTACATCAACGGCTAAAATTAAAGGGTATCTACAAATTAAATCTCTAAGATTACAAAATCATATATTCTAAGATTGCATACATCATATCTAAGATTATATATCCTTGAAGATTATGTTTCCATAAGCTTGTAGATGGACCTTCAACCTTTTCAAGTAATGGGTCATTTCGATCGGCCAAATGATATAATTTTGTACTGGACTTAGACTTTATTTTATTATTTTGGGTTTATTATTTTTTTGTGAGCCCGGGGTAAAATTGGATATTACAAAGATAGAATAGAACTTTTAACTATATCGACTTGATACATACTTATATTGGTCAATTATTCAACACTATTCCATTGTGTGTTCAAAAATTGAAAAAGTTTGAAGCCGACACAAACATGAGTTATCACTAAATGAATCCACATCCTTTCATGTGCAAAGGGTGAGAGGGAAGGCAAAACTCAATTATTGGAAACTAATAAAAATATTTCTAGGTTAGATGTCCAAATTAATGGTTTTGTCTTGTTTATGGAAAAACACTGTTAACTTTTGGTTGGATTTTGATCTACAATCAATCCAAATATTTGATGTGCTAAAGTGTAATATATATTTTGTTAGGTTTTTCACTTTACAAGCTATCTTTTAAGATTGAGTTTGAATTTCTTTAACCTAGTATCAGAGTTAAATTCTATTTTGAGTCATTTTAAAAATTTGTAATTCAATTTAATCCTTCTTAATATATTCTATTCAATTTAATCCAATTAACAATCTAGTAATGAAGGCAAGTTACTGTTTCTCTAGTTTAGTGAAAATCATTTCCCCTTCCTATATGCTAATTGTAAACAATTCTGGATAATGTAGTGATTCTCATGGAGGATATGTTTACTTGATCAATGTGTTCTAGAAGGCATCACATTGGTTTTATTCTTTTTATTTAAGAGCCAAGTTTCAAGGCATTAATAGAAAAGGGTCCCTTTTGAAAGATGAAACATGGAACCAATTGAAAAGATAAAGCATGCTCTTTTTTATTACTTAAAACAATGAGTGGGGTAATATATTCTGAGAAGATAATAGAAGCCAAAAGTTGCTTTAGCCAACAGCTTTGTCAATTATTTTCATGCATCTACAATCTATGAATTAATTTTCAGATCCTTTTGTTTTTTTTTTTCTAAATAAAAAACCTGCTGGATGTCAAGTTGCTCAATACGATGGGTTCAGACAGTTTATGTTCATGTGAATTCATTCTTGGGAAATCAATGTTTAGATAAGTTTATTAAATATAGCCACTGTTTTCAGCATCTTTGCCTTGGTTTTGTTGTTGGAATTTGGATTTTTGGTAAAATACAAATGGGGTCTCCATGATACGGTTAATGTTTTGAGTGCTCCTAGTTTTGTCTTTGTATTCCCTTTTTGCTTGGCTCTTGGTGCCTTTCTTATCAGGGATTTTTAACAACTCTTGCGCACTAACAATTATTTGAGTAAATTACACCAAAGTCACTGAACTATTAATAAGTTCAGTTTATAGTCATTCAACTTCAAAAAGTTACATAATGATCATTAAACTATTTGAAAGTTTTTATTTGAATCACTCGACCTCTGTTCACACTGCCTGCACCAATTGAAAGTTTTAATATTTCTCCTTCTCTTCTACAGTTTAGTTTCTTTTAATGAAACAATCTTTATCGAATTGAAGGGGAAATGAAGCAAATTCTTTAATTACATTTAAAAATTGAATAAATCTTTATCGAATTAGTTTAATTCAACTCATAATTTATATAAATATCTTCCAACAAAGAATTCGAGTTTGAACACATTAATGTTATCTTGGTTTGCTTGATAAATGGAACTAGCGAACAACATTAATGTTGTAAATTGGGTGCCTTTCAAACTCCAAAAAAGAGCTTCGCTCATGGAATATAACGCCGTCAGATGGAGTGGCAAAGGGATTTCCAGTTTCGGCCAAAAGAAAAAGAATTATATCAGCTAACCCCCCTAATATCACGCACCACACCTTCAGGTTCCAATGGTTGAATATGCACAATGATGTCCTGAGCTGGAACACATGATTCCGGTGAGCTACTTCGATCACACCCCATGATCTTTTGGCATGTTTCAAGCAAACAATGCCTGCATTTGGGGCATGATGTGTGCGATTTAAGCCACTTATCAATACAACGAACATGAAATCCATGGTTACATTTGGGTAGAAACCGCAGGTGCTCGCCGGGCGTAAACTCCGACAGACATATCGCACATTCCGAGTCCACCCCTGGGAGATTCATCTCTGCCGAGTAATTCACCACAGGGAAAGTCTTGAGTGCCTTTGGCTCGATTCCGCTATTAACTGTTGCGGCTGAAGGGTTGTTGGTGGAGTCGGAAGCCGACCTGTTTGAGCACCTTAGTACACATCTGATTATTAAGTTTAGCCCCAATGAACAAACTATGCCACAAATGAGTACTGAAAGCACCATGAAAACATTTTGGTCTAAACTAGTAGTCTGAGGGTAAGTAGGAGTAGCTGATGGTTGGTTCGATTGTTTGTAATAAAGCAGTAATTTTCTGGAATGAAAGTTTCCAAGAAAATCTTGCGAGAGTTGAGATGAGGTTGACATGGTTTTTTGAGAGTTTGCAGAGTTGGGAAAAAATTTGCTTGGAAGACCACTCAAATGGGGGAGATTATATATAGAGAAAGTTGATATGAGCATGAGACTGAGAATCCAATAGTATTCTGCCTGTTTCCAATCTCATTTCTGGACCCACTAACTAATAAAATAACAAAATATGCCCTGGATTTCAGGTTAAATCATTTTTGTTTGAAATAGATCATTGCCCCAAATAATGTGATATACTTTTTTTTTTAAAAATTTATTAAATATTATACTTTGGATTCCTAAATTATGAGGACTTAAATATAGTAGTTGGATTTTCTTTTCTATAGGCTTAAGTCTTTCTGATTTAATATAATTTTAGAAGGGAAAGCTATAAAAACAGTCACTTTTATTTGCCTTAGATTACATTTTAGTCACTTATGTTTGAAATGTTACGTTTTAGTCACTTACGTTATCGTTTTGTTACGAAGTGGTCACTCTACTGTTAAGCTCCGTTACCTCCCTAACGGCAGTCCTATGTGGCAGTCCAAATGGGTTTAAAATGCCAATTTAGATGTCTAGTTGTTGGGATGAAAATAGGTTTTTAATTAAATAAATTTAATTTGGATTGCTATGTAAGGCATCTAAGTTGGCATTTAAAACTCATTTGGACTACCACATAGGATCATCGTTAGGAAGGTAACGGAGTTTAACGGCAGAGTGATCACTTCATAACAAAACGATAACGTAAGTGACTAAAATGTAACATTTCAAACATAATTGACTAAAATGTAATCCGAGACAACCAAAAGTGACTAATTTTATAGTTTACCCATTTTAGAATTCTCTAAATTCAAATTTTAATTACTTTTTCCTTTTCTTTCTTTTAGTTCGTTCAATATCTTATTATTCATTGATCATTGCTATTTTAGTCTTTTCTTTTAACTTTCATAGTTGCTTTTAGTTTGGGTCCATAATTCTTATACAAGTATCGTTGGCATTGTTGGTTCTTATCCGATCACATTTAGATTAGATGCCATGATCTCCCACATCAACTGTGTGACTCTTTAGAAGTATGGTTTGTTGAAAGTGGGTATTATTTTTTTTTATAAATTTTATAGAGAATTTGAGTGCTTGAAGAAGTCAACAGTTCGACAAGTTGAGTTTATCTTGTTAGAGTTTGAAAATACATGTATGGCACACAATTACATATTAAGAAAATCTCTATAAAACACTTGTAATGGAATGAAAGTCTAATTACTACAAAGAACTATAATTCTCTGGAAGTGTTTAGCTGATAAAGTGTAATTACAATGTAATTCTCTATGTCAAGTTTCGTATTATAAATTATAATAACATTTGTTGGGTTATTCCCCCTCTTAATATTTAACACAAGCTCCTTTTCATCATATATTGGTCATTGACTGAGTTCATCATTGTCTGAATCTGAATCTATATTATTAAGATTATCAAGATCTCTTTATTTCATTTACTCTTCCAAGTATGGAATATCCTAAATCCACCTACGAATAAAGTTATGAAATATGCAACATGTTAGTACAATCCAACCATTTTTTTATGCTATACTAAGGTGATTTAATAATATATTTTATTTACAATTTATAATATAATAAATTTTTTGCTAAGAGTATATTCTTTTACAATTTTATAATATATATTTTACAATTGGATGTAATTACTCCAATTCTCATCCTTCTCCTAAGAATTAAAACCTGTAATTGAGCGCTCCAATTACATCTAATTCAGTGGGATCCATCAATTACAATGGTTACCCAAATATGCCACCCTGTTTAATAACATGCAATTATACTCAAATCTAATTATTAGGTGGCTTTTCAAATACTACCTTATATATGGGTAAAAACACTATCCATAGAGCTATAGGACAGGAGTCCTATATGTTATAGGACACATATTCAAAGCTCACCGAGCATAAATGTTCACATTTCTTTGGTAGGTGGTTGTACACCCATGCACGATTGCCTCTGCGCACCCATTTTGTTGAACTCATCGCCTCTTCAGGCACTCAAATTCTCTTGAAGTAGGGAGACAAATCTTCCACGAAGACAATATTACTAACTCGTTGAGGGTTTTGTCGACTCCCGTTAAACGACATTTCAAACTAAAAATGAACAGGGCATTCAATAAACCGTTTATGAATTATTTATTTTTTATTCGTTTATTAAGCTAAATAAATGAATATGAACAAAAATTTAAAGCTTGTTGATTAAATGAACCAAACAAGAACAAAACTTGTTCACTTCATTTATATTTATGGAGAAGCTTGCTCATATGCATTTAAAGCTAGTTTATTATTTTATTATATGCTAATAGAATTAACCTTTCTTGCTTATTTTATTTCTTTCTAATATAATTATTAATAATTATAGTTTATTATTTTATATTTTTTTAAAAGATGTGTTTATTTATTTATTTTTGTTTATTATTCATAAGTATTTTTCGTGAACATATTTAATTATGTATTCATGAAAAATTCACCAACACATTAGTTTAATATTCATAAGTATATTTCATTTAATTATACATAATTTTAAATAAATAAACATAAATACAAATTTAAAATTCTTAAGAACATAAAAAAAATTTAAAAATAAATACACAAACATAAAAAAATATACTGATTCAAACTTGATTTATTTACAATCCAAAACAAACTGCGCTATTATATTTTTTTTCATGTATGAATTTCCAGTCTGAAACTATGAATCTCCACTGCTGTAACAAGTAAATATAGGCACAGCCGCACTGGAATTCTGGAATCAATGGAAGAAAAGATGTTTAAAAACTTGATGAAACCATATCACCAAGCACATTATTAATATAATATAATATAATATGATAGAGACAGTAGTGGATGGTGATAGGGACAGTAGTGGAGTTTGGTTTCTAACCAGCAAATTAGCTGCTTGGAGAAGCAACAATTTGCAGCTATGTATTACATAGTCATTTGACCAGCTCCTGTATGCTGTTATGCAGGCCAGGTTTACAACCTTAAATTTACAAATATTTTACAGTGAAAGCTATGGAATCCTGCCACATGTTGCAACTCATTGGCATTAGATAAGGTATCGTTTCCAAAATTTCCATCTTCTTTAATTTGCTACCAAATCAGATCGTTATCTTTAAGCCATGCAAGTAGTCTAATAATCTGATTTCTTTTAAAAGTACCAAACTAAAGCAGCTTTTACTAGTGGGATTATCTATGAGATCTTCAGAAAATACTGATGCTATTTTTAATTGCCAAACTGGTACTTCGTGAAAAGCAATAGAGGGTTAAAAATGGTTTATCTGAATCTGTCATGCTTACTTGAGGGCCATCTATATAACATGTAAAGTATTTTATATAAGAAAAATATTATAGATTTTGGACAAAAGCTGTCAAAAGAACAGTGGGGACTTCTTTTTTACTTTATGTTATGTTTATATTTTCATATACAATTGATTCAACACGGATAGTGGATACAATTGATTCGAGTAAAAATATAGGCACGAAATATGGGCTTGGGTAAAAAATAAGGCCCGTTTAAAAAGTGGGCCGGGCCTCGGGCATCACTTTTTTAGCCCGGGCCCGGCCCAAATATAATAAATATATATTTTTTATTTTTAATTTTAATTTTAATTTTTAATTTTAAAATACTTTTAAAATAAATTTTTCTATTTTTTATTTTTAAAATATTTTTTTAATGTTTATTTTAAAAATGGGCTGGGATGGGCTGGGCCGGGCCAGGCTCGAGCTTATGATATTTTTCCCGGGCCGGGCCTGGGCAAAATTTTAGGCCCATATTTCGGGCCGGTCCCGGGCCTAAGAGGCGGGCCAAAAAATTTTTCGGGCCCAGCCCGACCCGGCCCATGGACAGGTCTAGGATACACTAATTTTATATTAGTCGCTTTTTTTTTTCTTAAACACTTTTTTAATATTTGTAATATTTCAATAGTTATTAACGAAAGATTATAAGTAACTCAAAAGTTATATTTGGTATATTGACGGTTGCAACTTATTCTGTAACGGCATGTAATATTGTAACTTGTTTATTTTGTACTCGTATGTTTTTATTCGATTTTTTGAGTTTATAATTGATTTGATCAAATTAGAATATTTTAAAGGAGTAGTGGTATGATCTACTTACATTAGTTAAAAGATACTGCAATTGACATCTTTCTTGAGTAGAGTGGACTCATATTCTCAATATCTTGTGTCAAGTAGGGGTGAGCATTCGATCGAATCGAATCAAAAATTTTCGAGTTAATCGAGTTTTCGAATCTCATTTTATCATCCTAACTTTATTTGAAGTTTTCTCGAATCTAGTCGAGTGAGATGGAATTCGAATTGAATCGAATCGAATATATTTGTTCGAGTTAAATTTTAAAAAATAATTTTGAGTCCTTGTTACCACTGTCACCCATCGTAATAAAATTTGTCCACCTTAATCAAAATTTTTATTAACTTTCGTCACCTAATAATTTATTTATTAATTTTTTATATATTAGTTAGCTTCTTTGCTTGCTTAGTTGTTTCAATTATCTTCAGATTCTTGTCACTATGTATTTTGGAATTAAAAAATATATTAAATGTAAAAATATGATTTTTTTAATAAAAGTTATTTTAAAAATAAAATGTGAAATTGATACCAATATAAAATTTTAACACGAATATTTTATGGCATAATTAATAATTCAATTTTAATATAAATATTCAATATGACTGAACAATTCAATAATATAAATAATATAAATAATATAAAATGTGAAATTTAATTTAATAATATAAATAGTAGATATAAATAAAATTATTACTATTTATGTTTAGTGAATTTTTTTTGGATAATTTTGATTTTTTATTTGAGGGTAAAGGGTGAGAAGTAAAAGTTTAGATGGAAAATAAAAAGTTTTGAAGAATAAAAGTTTGAGGGAAAGTAAATAGGGGGAGTAAAATTTTGGAGGGAAAATATTTAAAAAAAAATTGGAGGGGGGAGGGTTTGGGGTAGATGGGAGGTGGGATGGAAAGGGAATAAAATTTTTAGGGGAAAAGTGGGAGGAAGTAAAAATTTTGGGAGAAAATAAAAGGTTTTGGGGTTTTTGAGAGTAAAATTTTGAGAAAAAATAAATGGGAGAGTAAAATTTTGGTGGGAAATGAATTTTGGGTAGATTGGGGGGTTGGGAGGGGAGGGGAGTAAAAGTTTTGGGGGGAAAGTGGGAAGGAGTAAAAGTTTTGAGGGAAAAGTAAAAAGGTTTGGGAGTTTGGGGTAAAAATGTAAAATATTATAGTTTGTTATTCGAATTATTCGAATTATTCGAGTTATTCGAATTTGAAAACTCAACTCGATTCGAACTCGAAATTCGAAAAAAAAAATCAAGTTGATTCGAATAACTCGATTAACTCGATTCGAATCGAGTTTTGCTCACCCCTAGTGTCAAGAACCCAGTGCTTGAATTTTATGCAAATTGCTAAACTGAGTATCACTAACAAGAATGATGGGCATTATATGCAGGCTTATGTGTGTGGGAAATTTTCACTTTTAGCCCTAGAACTATCAATAGTTTCCTACATCATCATAGAGAAGATTATTACGAAGTGGCCATGTATGCATGGGCGAACCTAGATCACACAACTATGAGATCACCAAATGTGCGAGCTCTATAAAACTGCAAGCTTATCAAAGCTGCGAAGTCTCCAAAAGTGCTAGCTATGTTAGGTGAGCTTATATATGCGAACCTTTACTCTGTAAGTTGTCTACTTGCTAACTTGCCCTGAAACATTGATAATTTTTTATAATATGTTTTGGTTGCTAATTAGACTGAAACCAACCAATGAAGAAGCAAGTTGAATTAATCAAGTTCCAAGAATAGTCAAGTTGTAATTATTTTATTATTATTCTCAGCTTATTTAAGCATAATTATTCATGTAAACTTTGTATCAGTTTTTTAAGCAATGAAACAGTTGATTACAAGTTGATTTCTCCATTTTTGATCTTTTTTGCTTCTATTTCAATTCTTTCTTCATCAAATATCCAACAATTGGTATCTAGAACCACTTATCTTTGATTATCTATTTCCATAAAAATGTCTTCAACAAGCTTTTCATCACCTCCACCCCTTGTTTTCACAAGGTAGTAAAAATGAAAACTTATCTTCAAACCTTTTATCTTTGGGAGGTCGTAAATGCTAAAATAGAACCACCAGTTTTGAGACCAAATCCTACACTTGCTCAAATGAGACAATAGGGTGAGGAATGTGCAAAAAAGCACAAGGCAATATCTTGCCTACAAAATGGTGTTTCAGATGCAATCTTCACAAGAATTATGGCTTGTGAAACTCCTAAACAAGCTTGGGATATGCTCAAGGAAGAATTCCAAGGTTTGCAGAAGATAAGGCAGTAGCAGTTGATAAATCCTAGAAGAGATTTTGAAAACCTCAAGATGAAGGAAGCCAGGACTGTAAAGCAAATTTCAGATTGAATCATGGTAGTGGTGAACCAGATAAGACTGCTAAGGGACCAGTTCGCTGACAGTCGAATAGTTGAGAAGGTGATTACTGATCTGCCACAAATGACGTGGCAAATTAGGGTTTTTCGACACACTTAAATAGCTTTTTCTCGAGCAAAATAGAGTTTTTAGCGTAGTTTTCCGTTATTTTAATATTTTCAGGTAATAAGTGAAAACATCTCCTTTTTGCCTCATTTTGACCCAAATTGGCCGATAGCGCCATTAGGAGGCCTAACGTGTGTTTAAGTGCTGTAGGGACGTGTTGGAGGTAAAAAAAAACGAGCGAGAATGGCATCTAGGGCAAGGGTATTACGATATCCAACCCCTGGAATCGCGATACCTCTGACAATATAAAAAACCAAAGAGACCCTTCAGCGGTATCATGATATCCTCTTTGGGTATCGCGATATCCACCTTTCAAGGAAGACCCCAAGTTCAACACTGCCCGAGATATCGCGATATCCTCCTATGGGTATCGCGATATTGCCTTCGTTAAGTGGGCAAACTTGGACAAAAAGGACAACATTTGTCTACTCAATTAACCAATCACACAAGGCCCGTGTAGGGGCATTTTTGACATCAAAAAGTCATCAGAACACCCTTCAAAACAACCAAAAAGTGCTGAGGAGGAGAGAGACACATTCTAGCTTAGCTTTAGGTTTAGTTTTCTCTAGGTTTTCTTTAGTTTTTTCTACACTTTTCTAGGGTTTTTAGTTTTTCTCTTCTTCTACCTTAGATTAGACTTTATTTTCTACATTTACTTCTTCTTGTTGTTGTTCTTGATGTTAGTTAAGTTAGTTGATGTCCACAAAACCAACTAAAAATTCGATTAAGGCAAGTGCACCTATCAATTAATAGTATAGCAACAGTGAGCAAAGATATCATTCCCATGAAGATTAAAAGTACTAGTAATTACTGTCTTTCTATTATTTAACCGACAAATTGGAGAGTTTGATTAAAACTAAAATTAACTAAATTAATTAACTAAAGAACACGACAAAGAACGAATCAAGAAAACAAATGATTAACAACCAAGAAGCGAAATAATACTAAGGAAAGAATCCACCTAGATTTCATCTATCATTATCAATCTGAATTAAACAATTTGTTCACTTAACACCTTCATCCGTAAAAATCCCTAAATTATGCTAATATCTCTTTCGAGAGTAAGAGTAACTGACTATTATTGCATTAAAATTTCTTTCTAATTAAAACCCCTATTATTGCATTAACTTGATCTATGGATCCCCTATTAGATTTGACTCTAATTCGATAGATTTAGGTCGTCCTATTTCTTAGATTGCATGCAACTGCACTCAAATACGCTAGATCTACTCTTAAATAGGGTCTATTCCTCTTCTGATTTAAGCACACCAAACATGGATTAATAATCTAGAAATATTAAACCAAGAATTAAGCGCACATAATTGAGAACAAGATTAAAGTATTTATTACGTAAAATAGAAATCAAAAGACAGGATTCATCATAGGGTTCATCTCCTCTAGATATTTAGAAAATTAGTTCATAATCACAAATAAAAACATCCAAGAGACAGTATAACCACAAGAAAAAAAGAAACTCGTAATAAAGTTTAAAAAAATCAAAAGGAGATATTCAATCTTGATGGAAATCTGCTTCAGAGTCAGCTTCAATGGTGTGTTTCGAGTTGTTTTCTTGAGTATTCTATAACGGCTCATTCATCTTTTCTTATCTTTGTAACATATAGGTCTTAGAATGCCCAAAAAACCTAAAAATTGCATTTTTAGAGTGCAGTTCGTGATTTTCACATGGTCTGGCACACGCCCGAGTGGCCCATGTACCTTGCTCTAATTTTATAATTTTTGCTCGATTTTTGCTCCTTTTACTCACAAATGCTCTCTTAAGTATAGAAACATGAATTTAAAGGATTAGGAGCATAAAATTCACCATTTTACATCGAATAATCATCTAGAAATGCATTAAGAACGGGATTAAAACATGTTACTTTTGGCATTTGTCATTAGTTAACATTGTAGCTAAGGTTTATTTCCATTTTAGCCTTTGTACTTTGCTTTTAAGACTCTTTAAGCTTTAATTTAATATATTTTCGTTTATTTTACTTTAAATCTGTTAAAGCTTGTTCATTTTATATTTGTTGCTTTAGATTTTCTTGTTAAATGTTTTTGGTTTCATGCTTTTTAATTTTCATTGCATAAAAATCTCAAATTTCATATTTTTCTTAGACTTTACTTTCATGGTTACGTTGTTTTCCATTGTTATGTTTATTTTCTTCACTTTGAGCCTGAGTAACTAAACCTTAAAGGAGGTTGGTTGATGGAGATGTGGATAAACTAAAATCTTTGGACAAGGGACTAATTCGTAACAAATTGGACTAATTTGAATAGAACTAAGAACTTAGGTAGTGATGCCCTTAAGGGAATATCAAGATAAAGTGAGACGTGAGGTAATCTTGTCGCGCAACTATTCGTTAGTCCCGAATTAACCGGTAAGATATAGAGATAAATTAGACCTAATTCATTAAATTGAGAGATAAAATGAAACCAATTAGTAATTTAAGCGATTTATGTCCCTAGCCCGAAATTTAGTGAACCACATCAAAGTCAACCAACCCCCATTAGTGATTTGCTGGATAATCCTAGTAGTTTACTTTTCTTGTAATTTAGTCCTTAGAGTGGAATATTTAATTTAGTCATTGGAATACTTCGGTGTTTCATTGTAACACTATAAATATTACATCTAACACTATACGCTTGCAATAAAATTGGACCTTAGAAATATTTTCATAAATTCATTGTTTTAATGCGCACGAGCACAGTCGGTCAATTACCACACTTCCTTAGAGATATGAATCAAAGATATCCTTATTGGAGGATTCAGGAGACCTATCAACCATCTCACTCTTTAAACTAATCAATGTTCTGTATGCTCAAGAACAAAGAAAGGCGAGAAGAGAATAAGGGAACTTTGGGGGGAGCTTTTCAAGCCAAGAACAAAGAAGTTGGGAGCTCCTTAAATCAGAAAGGAAAAAAGAGCTGGTCAGATAAGAATGAGAGGTAAAAGAAAGACGATGGATAGAAAAAAATCCATTGTGCTTGTACTACAAGAAATTGGGTCATTCTACAATAAAATAGAGTAAGTGAAAGAAAAAATAGAATAGTGATGAATATGGCTCGTTGCATGCTGTTTGAAAGTGAACTACCAAATAACTTTTGGGTAGAAGTAGTAAACACTGCTATTTACTTGCTAAATAGATTGCCAACCAAAGTTGTTGAAAGGAAAACACCATTCGAGGCCTGGTATGGTTTTAAACCCTCTGTCTCACACTTAAGAGTGTTTGGTTACACTTGTTTTGTTCATGTTATAGGGGAGAAAAGAAACAAACTGGACAGAAGATCACAGCTAGGAATTTTTGTTGGATATTCCAGTTTTAAGAAAGGTTATAGAATTTATAACCTTTTCTCCAAGAAGGTGATTATAAACAAAGATGTGAAATTTGATGAAAGGAAAAACTAAAAGTAGAATGCAACAGAAGAGGAGATGTGGGAATAGGGGGACTGGAAAAAATCAACAACCCACTGGAGATCAAACTGAAATTGATGTAATTGATGAACATCCAATACGAGGGACTAGGTTGATCATCGATGTTTATCAAATGTGTAATTTGGTGAAGCTGGAACTAGTTATGTAACGACCCAAAATCCGTGGGCACCGGAAAAGTGTGTGTTATCGGGCCTCCGTCTTAGTAAATTGAGTTCGAAAATAATTATTAGAAATATTTACGAGACTAGTTGTGTGTTTAATTAGGTTTTAGATAGGTGAATTTAGCTTAATTACGAGTAATTAGTAAAAAGGATTAAATTGCAATAGAAGTGAAAGTTTAATTATAGATTAAAAGAAAATAATAGGGACTAAAATGACAATTAATCCATTTAGCATAGTTGAGGCGGCACAAGGAATAGAATTTAAGATTTTATTTGTTTAATAATATATAATTAATGATATTTAAATATAATTTATATTATATGAATTTATGATAATTAAATTATAATGATATTATATTATTAAATGAATTAAAATATGCCAATTGTATGGATATGATAAAATACATGTGTAATATGTGAATATATATATATTTGTATTAAAATTATTTATTTGCTTCAAAATTTAAGTAAAAAGATATTTATAATATTAATTAATATTATTATCATGATATTGTATTTGTACCAAATGTATGATGATTAAATAATACATGTGTAAAATACATAAAAAATACACTTGTAATATATTTGTATATTTTCTTAAATAATAAGCAAAAGATATTATTTAGTTATTAAAATATTATAAAATAAATATTTTCTTAAATAATAAGCAAAAGGTTTTATTTGTTTAATAATTAATGATATTTAAATATAATTTATATTATATGAATTTATGATAATTAAATTATAATGATATTATATTATTAAATGAATTAAAATATGCCAATTGTATGGATATGATAAAATACATGTGTAATATGTGAATATATATATATATATATATTTGTATTAAAATCATTTATTTGCTTAAAATTTAAGTAAAAAGATATTTATAATATTAATTAATATTATTATCATGATATTGTATTTGTGTCAAATATATGATGATTAAATAATACATGTGTAAAAGATAAATTTATACAATTGTAATATTTTAAATTGTATATTAAATAGATATTTATTATTTTAAAGATATTTATTAGATAAATAATTAAATAATTACTATTTTTATTATTTTTATATTGTGAGATGTTAAAATAAGACAAGTGTATGGTGATGATTTAATGTAAGTGTATTAATAAAATACATACACTTGTAATACTTATAATAAATTAATTAAACATAAAGTAAAAATAAAAGAAACAAAAGAAGAATAGAAAAAGAAACAGAATAGAAAGGGACGAAACAGAGAAGAAACAGGGGAGAAAGAAAGAAAGAAAAAGAAAAAGAGAAAGAAAGGAAAAATTAGGGTTTAAGGTTTTAAAGCTTTAAAGGTAAGTCAATTAAGTCCTTTTATTTTAATTTTAATGTTTTAGAAGTTTTAAAACAAAGTTTTGTTGAAAATAAGTTTAGGTTTTGGAAGTTTATAGATTTTTAAGCATGGTTCATGTTGAATAAATTGTTAAATTAGGGATGTATTTGATAGAAATTTTGATTGGAATTGAATAAAGGATTGAATTGTAAACTAAACTATAAGTTTTAAATTTTAGGGGTTAAATTGAAATAAATTCGAAATTATGAAAATATGATAAAAATTAGATAGTTAAATGTGAGTTTGGCAAGAAATTGAGTAGCAAGAAGGTATGAATTGAGAAAGAAAAATATATAGGTTTAGTTAGGATTAAATTGGAATTAAAGTAAAAGTTAGATAAAAAATTTAGCAATTAAATTGTGTTGTGCTAATGATTATGAAAATTTATCTTAATTTTTTTCGTAGCTAATATAGCACCCGAGGCATCCACGAGGAAAGGAAAAGAAAAAGTGGACGAGGAATAGACAAGAGAATCACGGTTTGTATACTATAATTCGAACTTTATTATTATTAAATGTTTAATTTGCTAATTATGTGTGGTAAGTATTTTAAGGTAAGTGTTTAATAAATGATAAATTTAAATGTAGTATTGAAATTGAAACTGATACTGAACTGAATTATAGAATACTGGATATTGTTTTGAGTACTGAGTGAATTGTGAAAATACTAAATATAGTTATGTGTAATGCATTGAATTGTGAAATTACTGAAGTAATAAATTACTATAATATTATGGAACTGATTGAAAGAAGGAATTTATAATTGATACTGAACTAAGATGGAAAGTTTTACTGAAAAGTGAATTAAATACCCTATTAACTAGTCGGGCTAGTCGGATATAGTTGGCATGCCATAGGATATGGAAGAGTACGGGGTATTTGCCGGCTTACTGATAAGGTACTTATGTGCCGACTACTGTTACTGTTACCGATTCGGCACTTTGTGTGTCGAATACTGTTACCGTTACTGTTACAGATTCAACACTTTGTGTGTTGAATACTGTCACTGCTACTGTTATTGCTACCGTTACTGATTACTGTTTACTGGTGTGATTGGTTGGAATCCGTGTATCCGCCTAGTCTGAGTCAAGTTAATAGGGATAAATGAAATAAATTTATTGATAAAACTAATCTCGAATAATATAGTATATGTGAAAAGTGAAATTTGAAATAAAGAAATAAAGAAATAAGAATGATATTTATATATATATAATTAATTGATAATATTAAAAGATTGAATTGTTTATTAGTAGTGATAATTGTAATGAAAAGTATGTGTGTGATTTAATGTATTTAATTATAAATCGAATTTTAGTGATACCACTGAGTATATGCATACTCAGCGTACGGTTGTTTCCGTGCGTAGGTTGTAAAAGTCAAGTACTGAACTAGCATCCAAAGCCAGACCCGACTTCAGCATAACTCTGGTGATGTATATTTTATTTTGGTAATGTGGCATGTACATAGGATGTGTATAAAGGTTACTATATTTTGATTATAAATAGTTAAAATGTTAATATTATAAGTCTAGGAACTATAATGAATGAAGTTTATCTATTTCAATTTAATTAATATGTTGATAAATTTAAATTGTTACTATGTTGTATTGATTGAGTTTCATTAGAAGGTATTTAGAATAGAAAATGAGAATGTGAAATGAATTGGCTGAATTGGTTGTATTTGGAAATGATATGGTTTAATTGCAGGGGGTTTTATATAAAAATAAGTAGAAATGCTGCCGAAATTAAAAAAAAAATTTGGAGTACTTAAACGAGTTTCATTTCACTTTTAATTCATGTTTTAAACTTCGAAAGTTTGTTACAGAGACTTAGTTATACAATTATATTACGATTGTTATTTTATTATGAATTATCCGTAAATTGCTTGATATGTCTGGTAATGCCTCGTAACCCTGTTCCGGCGACGGTTTTAGGTTAGGGGGTGTTACAAGTTAGCTTCAAAGAAGCTACCTAAGAAGCTGAATGGCAAAGTTCCATGAAAGATGAAATCACTATGATCAACAAAAATGAAACATGGGAGCTAGTAGATAGACAAACTCGCAAGAAAGTGATTGGAATTAAATGGGTGTTCAAAACGAAGATAAACCCTGATGGATCGGTTAACATATATAAAGCTAGATTGGTTGAAAAGGGGCTTAGCTAGCAATATGGAGTGGATTTCACTAAAACCTTTTCCTATGTTGCAAGGTTAGGCATTATAAGGTTGTTACTGACTCTTGCATATCAAAAGGGTTGGAGGATATATCAAATGGATGTAAAGTCAACCTTTCTAAATGATTTTTTGAAGGAAAAAAATTATGTCAAGCAACCTCAAGGGTTTGCAATACTTGGGTGCGAAGCCAAGGTGTGTAAACTGAAGAAAGTATTGTATGGCTTAAAGAAAACACTATGGGTGTGGTATGAAAGAATTGACAATCATCTAACATAGGTGGGTTTTGAAGGAAGCATCAACGAACCCACATTTTATGTGAAGAAAACTGGTAATGAAATACTTCTCATTAATTCATTATATGTTATTAATTTACTTGTGATTGACAACAATAATGAATTGGTGATTGAATTCAAGGAACAAATGCAAGTAAAGTTTGAAATGTCAAATATAGGTGAAATGACATACTTTCTAAGTCTAGAGGGGAATCAAGATCGCGATACAATTTTCATAAACCAAAAGGGGTTCAAAATGAAAATTCTGCTAAGATACAACATGGAGAATTGTAAATTGGCGAGCACCCCTATCATACAAGGTGAGAAGCTCACCAACAATGAAGATGTTGAAAGGGTTGATGAAACAAACTATAGAAGCTTGGTTGGATGCCTGCTTTATTTGACTGCATCTAGACTTCACATAGTGTTCACTGTAAATCTATTGTCAAGGTACATGCATTGCTACAATGCGTACCACTACAGAGCAACAAAAAGGGTTTTGCGATAGATACAAGGAACTCTAAGCCATGGAGTGAAGTTTGTGAAGACTAAAAATGTCAAACTACTTGGGTATTCAGATAATGATTGGGCTGGATCTACTAAAGATATGAAGAGTACCTAAGGTTATTTATTCACTCTAGGATCGAGTGTGTTTTGTTAGAGCTCAAAGAAGTAAGAAATAGTGCCACAATCAACTGTTGAAGCTGAGCATGTTGCAGCCGTAGGTGCTGTAAATCAAGCTATCTAGTTAAGAAAGCTGCTGAATGATTTGAATTTAAAACAAGAAGAAGCAACAGAGATTAAGTGTGATAATCAATCTGCTACTGTAATTACAAAAAATCCAGTGTTCCATGAAAGACCAAAACACTTCAAAATCAAGTATCATTTTGTGAGAGAAGTGAAACAAGCCAAGCAAGTAACTTTGGTTCATTGCAATTCACAAGATTAGTTAGCTGACATTCTAACAAAGCCTCTTGGGAAAATGAAGTTTGAAATGCTGTGTTATGATATTAGGATTCACAACATGGAGGCCAAGGAGTGTTGCGAAGTGGCCATCCATGCATTGGTGAACCTAGATCGTACAACTGCGAGCTCACCAAATGTGCGAGCTATGTTAGGCAAGATTATACATGCGAGCCTTTACTGTACAAGTTGCCAACTTTCCCTGAAATAGTGATAACTTTTTATAAGATGTTATGATTGTTGATTAGACTGAAATCAACCAACGAAGAAACAAGTTGAATTAATCAAGTTCCAAGAATAGTCAAGTTGTAATTATTTTTTTGTTATTATTAGCTAAGCATAATTGTTCATATAAACTTTGTATCAATTTTTTTAAACAATGAAACAATTGATTACAAGCCGATTTCTCCATATTTTATTTTTATTTTTTTTGCTTTTGTTTCAATTCTTTCTTCATCAAATATCCTTCATCAAATATCCAACAAAGATAACGATAAGTTTGTGTGTGACTATGATCACCTTGCTTCCTAACTCACCAACAAGCTAAAATCCACCTAGCTAGCTTAAAAGACAAGACTTCAGAACCTTAGAGCTTGATCCCACCTATGTAGCACTACAAGGAATTGGCCTCCATCCAAATAGTGCGTGGTTGTCAACAAAAGGATGGTTGCTCTTCTGTATAAGGTAGTTTCATTTATTCCAGTAGATCTTGGTAAACTAATCTTTGATGAGGTTATCAAACGCATAGACTAAGAACACCAGACAAATGTTACCTTTTTCCTCACTTATCTAGTAGATCTTGCTACAATAGAAGAAAGACATTGTGTAGGAAAATGAAGTTCCTGATGCTCCATAAGCTGAACTGAAAAATTCTACAAGTGGAATAGAAGGAAACATGCAGCTGTTGACTCTCATATTGAGGCTGTAGAATCTGACCATGAAGATAACCTAGTGCAAGATGCTGCACTAGTTGCAACTAAATCTACATCTGCCCGGACCTCAATGTTGATAAGGCCAGGGTGATAAAACATTTAGATGAAGAGGTTACTTGCATTCACAAGTAGCTTCAATATTTGGCGAGTCAAATCAAGCTCCTTAACAGGCAAAAAAAATCTCGAGCTTTACGCTACAAAATTGATTTTTTTTCTTGTGACACCTAGCCAGACTTTTGGATTTTTGAACAAGAAAAAAAGGGAGAAAAGAGTAAGAGTTGTGTGTGGGTTGATTTTTGCTTGCTCATGATACTTTATTATGGCTTTTGTTTTTTTTTTTTTTATTATCAATGAACGTTTATTTCGTGCATGTACTTAAGCAGGAATGATTGCTATTGCTTGCCATGTTACCATGCTTTTATGCAAAAATTCCTTATTACATTCATGGTTGATGATTAGATTAAATGGAAGTACCTGGAGATTATTGTTGTGTTTTTGGTTTAAAACGTTAAATGGGAAATGTTGGCGTGGGCTGCACGTTTCAGATGAAACATCAGTTGCAACTCATTTTGTAAACTTATCTGTATTTGTTGATATTAGTTTAGCCGATAAATTTTAAATTAATTCTTACAACACTTGAAAGATTTTAAACAACAAGTTGATAGTTTGGATCATATCGAAAATCTTGCCAGATTTGGTAGGAAGAGCAATTTAATTAGTGTTCAATAGATCATTGATTTTATCTTTACTTTTTGTAGATATGAGCATGAGAATCTAAAGACCATCCAAAATATGCCTGGATTTCATGTTAAATCCTTCAGCTAGTATCCATTAATTTAAAATTTGATCCTTGCTCCCAGAAAATGTGAAACTTTTCGATCTCCCTTTTTAAAGGTGTAGAATCTTATGCTTTGGATTTCTAATTAATTACAAGTTAAATAGGTTTGGAACTTAATTGTAATGATTCTCTTTCCTTTGATCATTATTTACTCTACTCACATTCATAATTGGGTACTCAATGATGATATTAATTTGCTCAATTAGTTGTGTACGACCTAAATCCCTGTTAAAAATAAAATATAAATGATAAGATAGGAGATCTACGATAAGCATTTCGTTTGATGTTGTATGAAATTTTGGATGAAATGCTTATTATGAGCTTTTTAGGTATCTGCTAATAACTTAAGTATTCATATAATATTTGATCCGTATATAAGTTTACTCCCTCTATTTGATGTTGATTAGAATAAGGTGCTTGAACCTTACTGCATTACTTCTATTTGACTTTGATTAGAATATGGCTTTACAAACCTATAAATAGACGTAGTCTATACTCTTCTTGTATCATTCAAATTTGACATAGTGAATTTTCTTCTTCTCTATCTGTAATTCTTTTCCCAAAAAAAATTTCACGTAAAATTGTATTCTTTATTTTCTTTCTTTTTCTTTGCGATATATCGCTCGATTATTTCATAATTATTATTTATATACATGTATAATTGGAGTTGTGAACCCTAAACCTAAACCTCTTATCCCGTCATAATTAAGAAAGATACCATGATGTCCCCCTCACTCGTACATTTCTAAATCTCCATTAAAAAAAATCTAATTGCATTTGTTATCTTCTAGCTTGCAAGTAGTCTGATAGCATCTATTGAATCCCACTTAAACTGTAATGTGCGGCTCTAATTTAAAGGTAAATGATGTAGGAGATCTTGCAAAAATCTGAGGTACAATGATTAAGAGAGCAATAACTTAGTTTTAACATTATAAAACCTTATCCTTTTGTCTTTCTTCTCAACTTTACTTAAAACCCCTACTAAAAATTATCCTTTAAAAAGTTTAGGGTTTAGTATAGATTGGTGGTGTTATCACTATTTTACTAATTATATATTTTTCTTTTAAATTATGGGTAGTATTTTCTTTTTTGGCAAGGTTTTTTTACTAAATATGATTGAACTATAGCACACAGAATTTTTATAAAATTATTAAAAATAAAAAAATTACTATATTTTTAACTGAATAGATACTTAATTAACTTACGGCACTAAGTCAATTCAAAATTATTAAAAATATTATCACATGAGTATGCATCTAGAAACCACAAATATAAAATATAAATATGTATTTAAAAATAACATACGATGAATAATAAGTGTATGGCTTGAAACTAATTAATAATAGATACACATGAAATATGTACAATATTAAAATTTAAAATATATATATATTTAATTATTTCGAGTTAACTTGTAACACCAACTCAATCAAACGCATTATTAAAATATATACAATTGATAGAAATAATAAAGTATGCGTAATTAAAAATGTATAAATATAGTAAAATAAAGTTTTACTAATGCAATTGGTTGAAGTTCAAATCTCACCATATGCATATTTTTATTGATTTTTTAATGAAAAAGATTAAAGTACCCTCAAATAATTTAATTTAATTTAATTAAGGAAGAGCATTTTCTTAATTTAACAACTGAGTTGGTGACTCGATTATGAGTGACATTTGCTTTTTTAATTAAAAAGACTAAAATACCTTTGAATAATAATATAACTTAGTTTAATTATAGAATGACGCCTTCTTAATTTAACAACTGAGTTGATGACCCAATTGAAAATGTCACCAATTCAATAAAACACGGAAATAATAATACAAATATAATATTAATAAGAGAGAAAGGTCCGAGAAGCTTCTTATATAAATTTGATTGTAACTTTTTGTAATATTCTAACAACAATATCCACAATAATAGTATTAGGTGTGTTTTATGTAGATGTGCCCATTTTAGTTTCTTTTTTATAATATAGTTAAGGATGTAGAGAGAAGAGATCACAAAGACATATGGGTTCGAGTATACTGAAACGCAGTATTCTTATATTGAAAGATTGGAGAGGGGCTTTGGGTAATTCTAGGTATTATATTAAAAAGAGTAGATATGATAAGAAGACAATACGCTTTAAGCGCACTTAAACTCATATATTCCTGTATTGACAATAATGCATATGCCAATTAAGTTAAGACTCAATCAACAATTTTGCAATATTTAAATCTATATTTAATATTTAAATTCAATAAATAATTTTTTTAGAAAGTAAAGAAATAATTATTTCAAATATATAAATTAATATCTTTAATAGTATAACAAATTTGAATAGTAAATATTTGATATTCACACATTCACCTTAGATCTTTTAACTTTATAGAAAGAAATAAAACACATGAATTGTGGGGACAAGTACTCTAAAAAATTTATTATTTTGTTTCTTAAACTTTGAGGGTTATAACATGTATATCTATTCAATGAGATATCTTTTTAAGAATGCAATATTAATGTTGATTTATCGAAATTTTGCCATTGATATGTTTAAGGGTAAGAGTGAGAGAATGATATTATCTGAATTCAAGATTGATGTCAACTGAAAACTTGAACACAAATCTTTTGTCACTCCACATATTTAAGAGTAATGTCATCATTCAGCTTGTTCAGCTGAAGGGAAAATGAGGCAAATTCAACTAATAATTGCAAAGAAAGACTTGATTCCAATGTTGTGAATTGGGTGCCTTTCAAACTCCAAAATTAGCTTCGCTCATGGAATATAACGCCTTCAAATGGAGTGGCAGAGGGATTTCCAGTTTCCACCAAATGGCCAAAATAAAAGAATCATATCACCTAACCCCCCTAATACCACACACCACACCTTCAGGTTCCAATGGTTGAATATTCACAATGATGTCCTGAGCTGGAACGCATAATTCCGTTGAGCTACTTTGATCACACCCCATGATCTTTTGGCATGTTTCAAGCAAACAATGCCTGCATTTGGGGCATGATGTGTGCGATTTAAGCCACTTATCAACACAACGAACATGAAATCCATGGTTGCATTTCGGTAGAAACCGCAGGCGCTCGCCAGCCGTAAACTCCGACAGGCATATCAGACATTCGGAGTCCTGCCCTGGCAGATTCATCTGCGCCGAGTAATTCACCACAGGGAAAGTCTTGATTGCCTTTGTCTCGATTCCGCTGTTGACTATTGCAGCAGAAGGGTTTCGAATAGAGTCGGAATCCACCCCGTTTGAGCCCCTTAGCACACATCTGATCATTATTAAGTTTATCCCCAATGAAAAAATTAACCCAAAAAGGATGATCGAAAGAACCATCAAAACATTGTGATCAAAACTGGAATTTTGAGGGTAAGGAGGAGGAGCTGATGATTGGTTTGATTGTGTGTAATGTAACAGTAATTTTCTGGAATGGAAGTTTGGAAGAAAATCTTGCAAGAGTTGAGATGTAGAAGAAGAAGTTGAAACTGAATACATGGTTTTGGAGAGTTTGGATGAAATTTTGTTGGAAGGGCAGTCAAATGGTGGAGATGATATATAGTGAAAGCTGAGAGGCTTAAGTGGTGTCCAATACATCATTGATTTTTATCTCTTACTTTTTCTAGATATGATCCTCTGCCTGTTTCCATTTTTAATTCAGGACCCAAGGAACTAAATAGAAAGAGCCTGTATTTCATGTTAAACCATTTTGTTCCATCAAAATAATAATATTGATTAATTTCCCAAAAAGTGTGGTAAACTTTTTAATTTTTCTTTTAAAATTTCTTAAATTATTACAAGAAGTTAAAGTTAATTCTTACAACACTTTAAGGATTTTAAATGGCAATATATTGTATCATCCAGAAAATCTTTCAAGAGTTGAGATGGTGTTGGAGAAGTTGAATGGAGTGTGTTGAGTCCCACTTAATTTAAAAAAACAGAAACTCAACTCCATTTGTTATCTTCTAGCTTGCAAGTAGTCTGATAGCATCTATTGAGTTCCACTTAAACTGTAATGTGTGGCTCTAATTTAAAGGTAAATGATGTATGAGATCTTGCAAAAATATGGGGTACAATGATTAAGAAAGCAATAACTTACTTTTAACAGTATAAAACCAAACATTAAACCTTATCCTTTTGTCTTTCTTCTCAACTTTACTTAAAACCCCTACTAAAAATTATCTTTTAAGAAATATATTGGAAGCACACTATATGTTCAAATTATATAGCTAAAAGAATAACAAAAAAAATATATATCCTACTGATATCTAGCCACTTAACTTACTCTTAAAATCATGCCACAAAATTAAAAATTCCTAAAGACTTGGTCTATAGACCTATTATTCGGCAAGTCTTAAGGCACATTCACAACACTCCTCCTTGCCTTAGTAATTGTAAAAGCCTAATTTATTTCTTAAAACTTTAAATCTAACTTTTGGAAGAGCCTAATTTGATCTTCAATCTTGCAAAAAACGACTTGATTTCACCAATCTTCTGTTCTTCTTTCAAATGATATTCATCAATCCTGTTGTACCATGCCCTAGCAGCCTGTTTAAGACTATATAAGGTCTTGTTTAACATGTAGACTTTCTCCTCCTTTCTCTTGACTTGGAATCCCTCGAACTGCTCTTCTCTCATTGCTTCAATCCATTTGTCATCCTTCTCAGCCTCTTTAAACTCAGCATACTCAAATAAAACAACAATACACCTTTCATAAATTTCAGATAAAGATCTCTGTCACAAACTGAAACATCATCTATGTTGTCATCAAAGTACTGATGAGTCTCTAGCAATTGCTTCGTTGTTGGTTTCTCTTCCATTAGATTTAGAGAAAAGCATTTTTCTTTCATTTTTACTTTGAATACATCTCTGCCTTTTGAGTCTTTGATCAAGCACCCTTTGTCTTCAAATATGACCTTGAAACCTTTTTCAATCAACTGTCCAACACTAAGAAGATTTTGGCCAATGGTAGACACATATAGAACATTAGTTATATGTTTCAAACCTATTAAACTTTCAATAGCCATTGTTCATTTTCCCTTAATGGAATAAACTCACCATTTCGAACTTTTATTTTGGAAATGATAATTTTATCAAGTTCTTTGAGAAGTGTTGGGTCATTGGTTATGTGATTTGTGCAGTTGCTATCGATCAACTAGGAATCACTGGAGAAACATGTCGTCACAAAAAGGAACTCATCTTCTTGTTGCTCAATAGATGCTTTTGTCTCTTCATGTTGTTGAGACTTATAGACCCGCTTTATGTGCCCAATACTACCACATTTTCTGCATTTGATATCAAGCCTCCAGCAACACTTCTTTGGCAAGTGGTTTGTCTTCTTACAGTGTGGACATGGTGGATATGTCTCATTGTTGTTATTATTGTTGGTCTTATCTTTAATTTTCTTGTTTTTGCCTTGCGATTTTTTAAACTTTGCCCGAAAAGCACCCTCTACTAATGCTTCTTTTCTCATCTTTCTCCTTTGTTTTGGAGCCTACAATGCATTCACTAATTCTGCCTAGGATATACTTGACAAATCTTTAAATTCTTCTAATGAAGAAATTTTAGACTCATATTTTTTAAACAAAGTGACAAGAATTTTTTGCACTATTTGATCATCAGAAAAATCCTTACCCAACAATCTTACCTTGTTTACTATGCCCTCCAACTTGGCAGAATAGTCTTTAATGGTTTCCGTCTCCTTCATTTTCAACATTTCAAACTCTCTGATCAAATTGAGCACCTGCATATTTTTTGTTCTTTCATTGCCTTGGTATTCCTTCTTAAGTTAATCCCAAATTTCTTCTGCTGACCCCAAATTCATGATTCTTGTAAATATTTTACTTGAAACAGCAGAGAAAAGGCATGCTTTAGCTTTGGACTTCCTTGTCTTCTTCTCTTTGTGAGTCATTAACTTATGTGTTTCTCTCAACTCACAGGTCCCTTAGGATAAGAGCTCAATACCAATTGTTAGTATTTTAGAAAAAAATATATGAAACACAAAAAATGTGAAAGAAAAAAAAAATGGAAGCACACTATAATCTATTATATTGGTCAAGTTATATAACTAAAAGAATAACAGAATATATATATTGCTGATATCCAATCACTTAACTTACTCCTAACTCCTAAAATCATGCCACAAAATTAAAAATTCCTAAAGATTTGATCTACACACCTATTATTGATCAGTAAGCCGAAGACACATTCTCAATAATTTCAATAGCCTTTTTATTAGTGACAATTTATAAATCAATGCTTTCCAACTTATGATAGCATCTATGCCTTCCACCAGTTATGAATGAACTAATTGACAGAACAACAAACCATGTTAAGGATAAAATTTACATTCTCCACTTTGCTTATATATACTTACAATAATACTCAAAGTACTTTAAACCTAAATCTTAAAAGGAACATATGAATCATGTCCATAAATCTTTTAAAAATATATATTATACTGTTTCTTAAATTTAGAGAGTTACAACATGTAGACGATATCATTATTAACGTTAATACTTGACTAATGTTAACTTTAGACTTAAATTAATGTACAAATTCTTTTTCACTCCACATATATTTCTATTGATTGAGTTCTCAGGCTTAGTCAAACAATGGTTGATATGATAAGCAACAAAATATGTTAAAGAGTAACATGATCATTAAACTTGTTCAGCTGAAGGGAAAATGAGGTAAATCCTTTCATTGCATTTAAAAATTGAATAAACCCACATTGAATTGGCTCGATTGAACTAATAATTGCAAAGTAAGACTTGATTCCAATGTTGAGCTTCGCTCATGGAATATAACGCCTTCAGATGGAGTGGCAGAGGGATTTCCAGTTTCCAGCTAATGGGCAAAAGACAAAGAATCATATCAGCTAACCCCCCCTAATATCACGCACCACACCTTCAGGTTCTAGTGGTTGAATATTCACAACGCAGTCCTGTGCAGGAACGCATGATTCTAATGAGCTACTCTGATTACACCCCATGATTTTTTGGCATGTTTCAAGCAAACAATGCCTGCATTTGGGGCATGATGTGTGTGATTTAAGCCATTTATCAATACAACGAACATGAAATCCATGGTTGCATTTCGGTAGAAACCGCAGGCGCTCGCCAGCCGTATACTCCGACAGGCATATCAGACATTCGGAGTCCAGCCCTGGCAGATTCATCTCCGCCGAGTAATTCACCACAGGGAAAGTCTTGAGTGCCTTTGTCTCGATTCCGATATTGACTATTGCAGTAGAAGAGTTGTCAATGGACTCCGAATCCGCCCCGTTTGAGCACCTTAGCACACATCTGATTATTAAGTTTAGCCCCAATGAAAAAATGAACCCAAGAAGGATGACTGAAAGTACCATCAAAACATTTTGATCAAAACTGGAATTTTGAGTGTAAGGAGGAGGAGCTGATGATTGGTTTGATTGTGTGTAATTTAACAGTAATTTTCTGGAATGAAAGTTTCCAAGAAAACCTTGCAAGGGTTGAGATGAAGTAGAAGAAGTTGAAATTGAATGCATTGTTTTGGAGAGTTTGGAATAAAATATGGTTGGAAGAGCAGTCAAATGGTGGAGGTTATATACATAGTGAAAGTTGAGAAGCTTAAGTAGTGCTCAATTCATCATTGATTTTATCTCTTACTTTTGGAGATACAAGCATGAAAATCCAACCCCCACTAACTCAATAGAAAGGTATTTCATGTTAAACCATGTTGTTCCATCAAAATTAAAAAAAAAAAGTTAGATTGATTAATTTAAAATTAGATCCTTGTCCCCAAAAAAGTGTGATAAACTTTTCAAATTTTTATTTAAAAATTTCATAAATATTACTAATATCTAATCGAACCTTATTTCTGTTCTTTAAAAATGATATCCAAGTAGATAATTTAAAAATAATAATACTTGGAATTGTTATAAATAAATGAATTAATTATAAAAATATTTATCATTCAATATAAAAAATAATTTAAAATGGTTATAAAAATCTAATTAAAATATTAGGATAGAGATTATTATTTTATTAAATAAAATTACAATTCCACATATTTCCCATAATTTCACAAAAATAAAATAATTTAAAACTTCTATTATATATCATTTTAAATCTAATATACTTAATAGTTATTTTCTATTCTACTTCACTACTACAATTGCATTTGAATCCAAGTATACAGCTCACCGTTGATTTTAATATCATTACTACAGTACTCAATTTCATCATTATAGTCATCACCGCTTTTTTAAATTTACCGGAGGCAAACATACACTCATTCAAAAGAAGCCTAAATTAAATAAATTACAAGTGGAGTGGCCAAAAACTTATTACCAAATCTTGGATTGATTCAATCCTTAAAAGTTGTCCACTTCTGTTTTTTTTTTTTTCATTCATACAATCTCTTATTATTCATGGAACATAGCTATTTTAGGCTTTATTTAATTTCTTTCATAGCTGTTGGAGTTGTTGGTACTTATCGGATCACATTTAGAAAAGATACCATGATGTCCCCCCGACTTACACAAGCAAAAATAATAATGATATTGCATGAGCCATGAAATCAAGTTCCTTTGCGAGTAGTCTATTGAGTTCCACTTGAAAATTAAAAAAAGAACAAAACCTTGTTATGTGGCTCTAATTTAAAGCTACATTATCTATGAGATCTTGCACAAATCTTGGGTGCAATATTTAAGAAACCAATAACTTTGTTTATGATTATAAAACTAAAGATTTGTTCATTATCCTTTGTCTTTCTTCACAACTCATACTTTAAAAAGTCACTACTAAAAAAAATAGTTTAATTTTATAATTTTGGAAAATTTTGATTTTTAATTTGGAACCTTTGAGACATATTCTCGATTAATAAAGGTGGAGAGTTGAATCATAAAATTATAGTTTTATATTCTACCTCATGAGATTTTTTACAACGGTATATCATATGTTCAAAATAGTTGAGTGATAAATCAAAAATTCATGCTCAAAGTAAATCACTTATGAATTATGTTGAGGAAAATAAAAAACTTAATCCCACATTAGATAGATATCAAATATGGAATATATTTATATATATGAACCATAATTATTAAATGATTAAACTAATACTCTCTCTTAAATGTAAGTGGTGCAAATTATCCATCTATCATCTTTCTCTCTCCTACATTCCACTACCATCTTTACTCTATTCTTAGTATTTTCTCTTTTTTTTTTTGGCTTTCTTGTTTGGGTTTTTATTATTCATTAATAAATTTTCAATTTTTTGAGTTAATTTCTTTCATGCAATATTATTTTCTATTCATTTTTAGAAACGATCTTTCTTATTAATTTTCTTCAAGGAGTCTTGGGGATCCATTCTTCATTCAAATCAATTTATCAAAAATTATTTTTTGGAGGGTTGATTAGAGTCATTAATTGAATTTGTTGATATCTATATCTCAAATGGTTCAGTTAGACAACTATCTTATATCTATATCCATTAGTTTATTCAACTCGTCTTCCACCTTTTGATTTATTTTCTCTTTCTTTATTTTTTTTCTTTTAGTTGTTTTCTTTTCTACTATATTTTCTAAATTTGTTTAATTTCTTCTTTTCAAGTCAAATTCAAATTTTATTTTAATACGAACAACTTGAACACGATCTTATAATTTATAGAGTATAGATTAATTTTATGGAAATCTTGAATGCAAAGAATTTTATGTTTCAAGGTGTTTGATAACTCATACTAATAGTACTTGAAAAGAATAATTTTCAAAACAAAGAAGTATTTAAGGTGATCAATAAATCAAGAGATACAAACTCATAATTTATAGAGCATAGAATTTGTTCAATTAATTTTATTTTTAAATACTTATATTTCCTGTCGAAAATAATACTTGTTTTGCCAACAAAGAAATTTTAAAATTAATTTTAAAGTACGAAACTCCTTGAAACTCCTTTCAGAGTCCAAGGCAATAGCATCCTGTATAATCGGACGTATCCTCCACCTTCTATCATTAGGATGCTTCCGCCATTCATCAAAAACAATTTTAAATTTTGTTTCCAAAATTACCTATACAAGTCCCTTTCTGGATTGGACTTTAAACCCTCCTTTCCTTGAGTGCAAGAGCCTCAGTTTCGACCATTAGGATTGGTTTCTATAAGTTTTGCAAGAGCTTATAATCCTGGATGCCCATTACAAACATAATTGTTAAAGATTGTGTGATCCGAATCTCGTCATTTATTAAATAAATATATATGGTGATAAAATAAGGGGATTTGTGGGGGCGAGAGGTTGAGGACCGTAGAACTATAGCTGCAAAACGGATCATATTGCACTAGTTGAGTCCGTATAGAATTATCTTCTACTATTTGACTTTAATTAGAACAGGATTTTTTAACTCTTAAATAGATGTGGGCGAAACTACTCTTGTATCATTCGTTTTTCAACATTAGTAAAATTTTCTCTTCTGCCTTTAATTTTTTTTCCGAAAGTATTTTCACGTAAAATTTATGTTTTTTTTATTGTTTTGCAATCGTTATACGGTCATTATTGACTTTAATTATAACAGTAATTATATGACAACTTGTGAGCTGAGGACCCACTTATAATTTGATTCCAAACTAGCTTCCTTTTACTTAAATCTAGATCACCATCACTACACCAAAACAGGCTTTTAGCGGCACTTTTTTAGGCCTTTAGCGGCGCTTTTTAGAGCCACAGAAACTTTTAGCGGCGCTTTAATAAGCGCCGCAACAGAAGCCGCTAAAGATTGCGCTGCTAAAGACCCTAGTCTATAGCGGCGCTTATATCACAAACGCCGCTGAAGAGTAAGAGCTTTACCGGCGCTTTAGTAGAAGCGCCGCTGAAGAGTAATACCTTTAGCGGCGTTTTTGGTATAAGCGCCGCTATAGAATAGGGTCTTTAGCGGCGTTTTTGGTAAAAGCGCCGCTATAGATCAAGGTCTTTAGTGGCGTTTGTGACCGAAACGCCGCTATAGATCAGGGTCTTTAGCGGCACTTTTCCCACAAATGCCGCAATAGACCCTGATCTATAGCGGCGCTTCGGTCACAAACGCCACTAAAGACCCTGATCTATAGCGGCGCTTTTACCAAAAACATCGCTAAAGACCCTATTCTATAGCGGCGCTTATATCAAAAAACGCCGCTAAAGACTAACACCTTTAGTGGCGTTTTAAAAAAAACGCCACTAAATTTGGCAGATTTGTAAAATAAATTTTTATATATTTTCAGCCCTCCTGTAAAAATACAAATCAGAAGAAATCATATCTAAACCAGCCAAAAGTAATAAATCTATATATTAAACAAATAATATAATAAATATCAATAAATATTATAAAATTCGTATTATTCGTACAAAAATGTTAAAAGTTAAAATGATAATTCAAAGTAAAAATTGAAGTATATTTACACGATAGTCTAAGACGGCGGCGGTTGCGACTGCTGAAACATCTTCATCATACTCTGGAGCTGCTGCTGGAGTTCATCGAACTTTTGACGCTGCTCTGCTTCCCTCGCTGCAGCCTCTACTTCCCTCGCTTTAGCCTCTACTTCCCTCTTAGCAGCCTGTACTTCTCTCGCTGCCGCCTCTGCTTCTCTTGTTGCCGCATCTGCTCTAAGCTGCTGCTGGAGTTCTTCATACTTTCGTTGAACCTCAGTTTCTCTCGCTACTGCATCTGCTTTAAGTTGTAGCTGGAGTTCTTCATATCTTCTTTGAACATCAGCTTCTCTCGATGTTGCCTCCGCTTTAAGTTGTGTAATTTGCTCAGCTGTTGTCGCTTGTATCTGAGCCATCTGGTCTCTTAACCTCTGAACTTCAACTTCAGCTCGACTCCCCGAAGGCATATATTGTTGCGAGCTAGATCCAAAATATTGGGATGGGTTAACAAAAGATCCTTGAAATCGAACCCGACCATACCTTTCAGGACCCAAAACTTCATTGATAATCCGGTTATCAATGTCGTCAATATGAACAGAACTATCACTGGAAGCAATCGCTTCGTACTCTGCCTTTTTATCCTTCAATTTTTCCTAAAAAATAAATCACATAGTTAGGAACGCAATATATATTAAAAAACTGAATGCAACATAACTTAACAATATTTGCATTACAATAAATGAAATAAATAATTATAAAGTAAACACTATAAATAATTAAAATAAGTGAAATTGTATTAAGCAAACGTACCATAATTTCTGCAGCTTCAGGAGTCATAGGGTTACCATCTTTCTTGCTATGTGTAATGTCAAAAAGTTGAAGTCGTCCAACTTTTTGACTGGACGACAGTTCCTACAATACAATAGTAAAAATATTAATTGATAGAAAGTATTAAATATCTGTCAATATTAAAAAATTCAAAATACCTCTGCATGAGCTACACACGCAAAACTTTTCGACCCAGCTGTGTGAGTGAATTTTTGTTGCTGCCTACTTTGTTTTCCAACTTTTTCACGATCCTACATTATGAAATTATTAGTACGTTAATTAGGAAATACTATACACCAAAATAATTACAAAATTTTATAAGTTACACATACCTCTCCTTTCTTCGAAGTCCAAAATCTAACGACCTCTTCCCACTGGTACCTCAGCATTCCTGGCGGGACATTTTGTAATCTCTCGTCGAGTGTTGTTTTTGTCTTAAAATATTCTTTCTTTAAAGTGCTCTTATGGTCTCTCCATCTTTTTCCCAATGCCTTCTTTACATAAGCATCGGAGACCTCTAGAGCAAATCTCGCCTACAAAAAACACAATTTAAGAAAGTAAATGTAAATGAAACTTAAACCCAAGTATTATAAATGACATACACGTTTTGTTACCTTAATGTTATCGAGAGCTTGGTTCTTGTTACTCTCGGGCACTTTATGCCATGACTCGAAGTTAATTGGCAACATATTTGCATTTCGTGCTAGAATGCTCATGTATCCTGCTAAAAGGCGGGCTTCTGATCCAACAGGCTAACCAAAGCTATTACTGGATACTTGGACACGCTCGACTGGATCTAGGTCGTATAAATCGCTCAGTACTGTACGTCCGCGAACTCTCCGAGTCCCACCAGTTTCATCTGAAAAATAAAAGTATTGTAATATACGAAATTTAAAAAAAACAAAGAAGAAGTCAACACACATGTAAATTAAATGTTAAATTACTTTGATCTTCTATAGGTTCCTCAGGTGTAACCGGAACATTCGAAGATCCAATAGCAGTCTGTTGTTCAGTGCTGTTTGTTTTCGCCGAGTTTGGAGTACCTTGAACAATGCGGTGCGATCGCACTTTTCTTCTAGGCATTTTATCTGCAATACAAATAAATTAGTTGAAAACATAGTATACAATTACAACAATAATATCACATATAAAATAGTTGAAATATCATCATTCGTAAATATATACATACATAATCGTAAAAGCTTACTACATTATAATTCGTAAATATCTTCATCCGTATCCTGGCGGACCCATCCAAATTGTGTACTAGTACTAGGGATGTTTTCGTTTAAGTTCTGTTCTGGAAATGGTAAAGTTTGTGTTCTGTCGTCAATGTCATCTCTACTTCCACTGCCCATGTCAAACAAGTCTCTAGGGATGTTATGGAGTACAACGTACCAACCCTCATCAGTTGGATCTTTTGAGTAAAAAACTTGTTTGACTTGAGAATGAAATACATACGGCTCATCAATCAATTGTTGTCCTGTGTGAATCAATCGAGCGAAGTTTACCATTGTGAAACCAAACTGATCTTGCTTGATTCCACGTGCAGTATTAACATCTGCCCAATCACCTCAAAATAAGACAACTTTCCATTTGCCGTAGTAATCCAACTCAATTATGTCAGTAAGAAGTCCAAAATATTCCACATTTCCCTCCACAGGATTATTGTCCCTAGCACTAGCATAACTTGTAATTGAGGAATTAACAACTATTCCACAATTTTGCGTTCTCCTCAATCTCTCGCGATATTTTGTATGAAATTTGAATCCATTTATGAGGAACGCACTATATCTTTTAACCACCCGATTTGGACCTTGGGAAAGCCATTTAACTTCGTCGGTGACGTTCTTCCCACTCCAAACCTATTGAATGGAAAGTAAACTGAGTAATTAAAAATGTTTTGAACAAATATTATTATTTGTCGGTGAAAGCTCCAATTACATACCATTTGGCTTAACCATTCATGAAAAGATTCTGTAAACAACTTATTGATATCTCGATGTTGTGTTCTTCGGGAGTGCGAACGAGATCTCAATATTTGTTTGTACTCACTATGTTAAAAAAATGTTCAGTTTGTTAGACTATAAACAATTTTTAAATGATGAATATTTATCAAATTTCTAGAACTTACTTGCGTAAAGGTTCCATTGATTCGTGGTGAAACAGAACATATCGATGTGCTTGTACCCACGATAAATCATCTAATTCTACAATTTCAACTTTACCGATTGGTTCTCCAAAACTTTGGAACAAATAATTGTCGGCAAAGTTATGATCCGTGAGTCCAGCATTTCTATTAGGTCTGTTCAATCGTGTTCCAACATCTTCCAAATATCTTGAACAGAAGGTCATACATTCCTCTGCCAAGTAGCATTCAGCAATCGATCCTTCTGGATAACGCTTGTTGCGGCAATAAGACTTTAATTTGGACAGGAACCTAAACACGATATACAACATTATCAAAAGTTGTAACTAAAGTCATAGGTGAACAAAGGAAAAATTTAAAAATTGTAATTAACACCTTTCTATGGGATACATCCATCGATAGAAAACGGGTCCGCCAAGAATTTCTTCACGCGGGAGATGGATTATCAAGTGAACCATAATAGTGAAGAAGGAAGGTGGGAAGATTTTCTCCATGTTGCATAAAGTTAAAGCGGCTCGATCCTGTACCTTCTGAAGTTCTTGAACATCCAAAACTTTGCCAAAACTTATTCTTCTATCATATTAAATATTCATGACAACTTCAAACAAACAAAAAAGAGGTCTCCTCAAGATTCTTTTGCCTATTACATTGATATGGCCATCAATCCCTGTAGTTTAACAATATTCAAGATTTAGTCCCTACATTTAAATTTAAATAAAGGCTTCTAGCAAAAGTGGAATTACATTGCTTAATGAAATCACAATGTTTGACCATTCCAATTACATTGCTTAATGAAATCACAATATTTTATCTTCTTGTAATTTAATTCTAGAATAATATTTTTTATTATAATGTAAGCGTTAGAAAATATGTTAATTTATCTATGTTTAAAACTTTAATGAAATAAAAATATAAACAATTATTAAATATCAAACTAAAAATACCATAAAATATTTTTAAAATATGGATAAATCTAAAACGAGCTTAAATTAACCATTTACAGATATAAGTATACTTAAACAAACATCAAAATTATTAAACCATACAGTAGCTTATTCTACCTTTTAAAGCATGACAAGTATTTTATGGTTTTCTAGCTTATTGTACCTTAAAGCTTGGAGTTTGCCTTCTTACTGCTCAACGCAACTGCTGTCTTCGAACTATTGTTTTCGTTTTATTTTGATTACTAAATTTTCTTCTCTTCTTTCTTTTAAATTTATTCATTAATCTCTTCAAAATTAAATATTTCGATCATTCTCTCATTAGTTGCAGTTAGATAAGTGACAATAAGTTAATGTCAACTTTTTTATTAGTCTAATAATAAATTTAAACCTCAAATATTTATACATTCTATCAATTTAATCCTAAATAGAAAATATTTAACAAATTCAATTATTACTATTTACAAAATTTTGATGAAAGTTCAAACCGTATTACTTTTTCACTATGAAAAGAATGGTGATATTTCCATAAATAAAGTAGTAAAGACATGAGGCGACATCTATTGAACAAAAAAATTCCCAGCCCAGGTGATAACATGAGAAGTGCTACAATTTTGTTTCTATTTATTTTGTTTCTATAATTAGTCTTAACGCAAAAATTATGTTGATATTTAGAGTTTATTTCATTTTATAAGAGGCTGAATGAGGAACTCAATAATAGGATAATTCGAATGGAGAAAGAATTAGATGGAAAACGGGCATTAGAAATGGAACTTCAGCAACTAAGAAAGAGATTGACAGTTTTGAAGCAGGTTGAGGCAAGTATTAAGAAGTTGAGAGAAATGGATATTAAACTTGCATTTTCATCAGCTTTTACTCCAAACCAATGAAAGCATTCCCAGTATAAAAGAAGTGAAAGCTATAGTGTACCTTCGCAACGATGAAGAAAAATGAAACAATTGAAAACCCTATACACAGAGAAGACGATTTCAAGACATTTCAGGGTCATCAACAAATAACAAACAAAAAAATTAAGCTAGACAAGAAAACCCAATGTTTAAATGCGCAGAACCGGGAAATCTTACCTTAATTAATACTGTTTCCCCCGACGACAGAATCCGAATGTCTGCCCACCTTCTCCGTCTTCTTTGACTGGGTTATGTGAGTTAGCAAGAATCCGAAACAATGAAGGTAAATAATCCTTATAAATTTGCAAGAAACCGAACAACGGAACACCGAAGCTTTTCAATTGAAGAATCGCATGTAAGAAATCGCAGATAGAAAAAAGGATTAGGGATTTCGACAGATTGGGGATTTGGTGCTGGGGGCGGGGATTTAGTTGAAAACTGAAATATGTTTAAAACGACACCGTTGTCGATTCCAACTTTTACGGCGCTTACAATCAAACGCCACTAATTTTACAACATTTACGGCGTTTTGAGAATAAACGCCACTAATATTTAATTCGTCAATGAAACGGCGCTGTTTCGTTCAATTTATATTAAAGATACTGCAGCGTTTATTCGCAAAACGACACTAATATTTAGATTGTGTGGCGTTTTTCAGCAAAACGCCACTAATTATTCACTTTTAAAAAATATATTAATAAGTTTATAAGTTTTCAAATTATTTTTTAGCAGGTACATTGTTTTGACTTTGTTAATATTATTTCAATAACATTATATAAAAATATGTTACATATTTAATACATTAATTTTAAATGTTAAAATTTAATAAAGTTTATAAATCATACAAATTTCATTTCATGAAACGGCTCCGTTTTATTCAATTTGCGGATATTATTCACATTTGCGGCGTTTTAGTAGAAAACGCCACTAAAATTTCATGTACAGAATCAGACGGTGCCGTTTTATTAAAACATAAGTAAACTTTCTGGCGTTTTCATAAAAAAACACCACAAATGATTAACTGAAGTTTAAAGATAATTTACGGCGTTTTTCGAAAAACGCCACAAATAAAAATGCAATAAATATTTGCTAAAATTTGAATAAATTTTATTATTTATTTATTTATCTCTTGTATATTTAATTTAAATTTTACATAAATAATTGTTAAAGTTTTAAGTAATATTTAAAAGTATTTAATATAAAAATTAATAACCCCTAATTCCTAAATTCCTAACCCATAACCCCTAAATCCCCTAAACCCTTAAAGCATAAACCATAAACCCCTAAATCTCTCTAACCCCTAAAGCATAACCCCTAAACCATTCCAATTATATAATTTTACTATTTAAATTTTACGTGAATAAATATTAAAAATTTATCAACATTCGAATTTATAAATTATTGATATTATTCAAATAATGTATTACAATTTAAAATTTATGCTCTATTTTTAAGTTAAATTGGGTTGATGGAGATATGCCAGTATTCATTTCATGAAGCGGCGCTTAAAGAAAACGCCACAAATCTTACAAATTTTGAGGGTCAACTGAACTTGTCAATGAAACGGCTTCGTTTTGTTCAAATTTTCAAATATTATTTGCGACGTTTTTCACAAAAACGCCACTAAATTATTTATATTTATTTATAAGTATTTGCGGATATTTTTCATATTTGCGGCGTTTTAGTAGAAAACGCGACTAAAATTTCATGTACAGAATCAGACGGTGCCGTTTTATTAAAACATAAGTAAACTTTCTGGCGTTTTCATAAAAAACGCCACAAATGATTAACTGAAACAACGCCGTTTTGAGTTTAAAGATAATTTACGGCGTTTTTCTAAAAACGCCACAAATAAAAATGCAATCGAGATATATTTGCTAAAATTTGAATAAATTTTGTTATTTATTTATTTATCTCTTGTACATTTAATTTAAATTTTACATAAATACTTGTTAAAATTTTAAGTAATATTTAAAAGTATTTAATATAAAAATTAATTAATAACCCCTAATTCCCAAATTCCTAACCCATATATAACCCATAAATCCCCTTTAACACTTAAAGCATAAACCCTAAACTCCTCTAACCCCTAAACCATAACCCCTAAAAAATTTTATTATATAATTTTACTATTTAAATTTTACGTAAATAAATATTATTTAAAAATATTAAGTAATATTTAAAAGTATTTGATACATGTATCAATATCTACATGCATAAAGTGATCGATCATCTATCTATTATATATCTCTTAAATAATATAAACTATATACTCATAATTTAAATTCATCCAAATTTCTTATTAACTTAAATAACATATTTGATATAAAAATTAATAAAAAACTATTTAATCTAAACTTAAACTCTAACCTTACCGTTCAAACCCTAAACCAGAAATCCATAAACCCTAAACCCTAAACCCATAAACCCTAAACCCTAAACCTTAACTCTTAACTCCCCCTAACACCAAAAGCATAACACCTAATACCTAAACCCTAAATCCATACCCTGACCTACTCCTTAAACTCTAAACCATATACTATATATAATGATAATTAATTCAATATTTTAAATTTAATACTACCTCTTTTACGATTATATAAGAAATTATTTAATATATAAACTAAAAAAATCAGTAATGTATCCAAAAAACTTTAAAAATATTTTAAATAATAGTTTTTTAATTTTTCAATTTTTAAGAAATACTTTAAATTCTTTTAAATCCCTGATCATTAGCGGCGCTTTTATAAAAACGCCGCTAAATCCCTCAAAAGCACAGAAAACGACGACGTTGCGCTTAGTTTTTTTGCGGCGCTTTCCAAAAAACGCCGCTAAAGACTGAACATTAGCGGCGCTTTAACAAAAACGCCGCTAAAATCCCCGAAAGCCAGAAAACGGCGTCGTTGGGCTTAGGTTTTTTTGCGGCGCTTTAACAAAAACGCCGCTAAAGACTTCAGCATTAGCGGCGCTTTCTGTAAAAGCGCCGCTAAATCCCTGAAAGCTCAAGAGACGACGTTCGTTGCGCTAGTTTTAAGTAGCGGCGCTTTATAGAAAGCGCCGCTAAATCCCTGAAATCTCGGGAAACAACATCGTTGGGCTTAGTTATTTTTGCAGTGCTTTCCTAGAAACGCCGCTAAAGCCTTGAGCATTAACGGCGCTTACTGAAAAACGCCGCTAAATCACCGAATGCTGGGGAAACGGCGTCGTTGCGCTAGGTTTTTTGCGGCGCTTTCTCAAAAACGCCGGGAATGATTATTTTCAGCGGCGTTTTTTATAATGCGCCGCTAATGATTGATCTTTAGCAGCGTTTGTTATCCAAACGCCGCGAAAAACGACGCTAAAAGCCTGTTTTGGTGTAGTGATAGCAACAGGTTAAATAAAATAAATTAATTCATTATAACCTAAAAGATGAAATTTTAATCTTTATTCATGGAAAGAGTTAAAACAGAAATCTTAGTAGTCCCAGTTTACAAAAGTTTACCCAGCACTTCCCTTTCGAGGATAACCCCTACTAAATGAACAATATACATCTTATAACTCCATACATCAACAGATTTCTTAGTCTCCATAAAAAAAAACGTAAGTTGGGGGAATATTTTTGGATCAGTTGTCGGATGGAATGAACAACTAGGTATCCCATTCTTTATTAGGATAATTGTAGGCTATTTTAGTGGAAGTTTGATTGTACTTCTTGTAATTTCGGATACGGGACACTGACACGAACACTTGGGCACTTTCCAAAAGTTGGACACGGATCTATTGGATATAGCCAATTTTGAAGTAATGACTAAACCCGCATACACAGCCATTGTCCAACATGCTAAAGGCGGGAAGCCAGCTATATATTGTGTTTGTTCCTACGAGGAAGCATGTTAGACTCACATCTGTGGACCTAATGAGTTACTCCAAAGTGGACAATGAAGATGAGCCGGCTTTTCGTTTGCGATCTGCTGAAGAACTTTAGCCTTTTGTTGACAAAATTAGCGAAGAAACGTTGAAAACGACTCTAGAGCATGGAGTTGGCTACTTGGATGAAGGTTTAAGCAGTTTGGATCATGTTTCACAACTGTTTGAAGCCGGATGGATTCAAGTTTGTTTATGAGCAGTGCATTTTGTTGGGGAGTTCCGTTATCAGCACAACTGGTGGTTGTAATGGGTACTCAATATTATGATAGGAGAGGAAATGCTCACACGGATTACCATGTTACAGATTTGTTGCAGATGACAGGCGATGCAAGTCGTCCTCTTCCTTGATAATTCTAGAAAATGTGTCATCCTCTGTCACGCCCCTCGTAAAGAGTATTACAAGTTCTTGTATGAAGCATTCCCGTTGAAAGCCATTTGCACCATTTTCTACATGATAACTTGAATGCTGAAGTTGTTGCTAAAGTTATTGAGAACAAGCAAGATGCTGTGGATTTTCTGACTTGGACCTTCATGTATAGGAGGCTCACTCGAAATCCAAATTACTACAACTCAGAGGCATCTCTCTGATCACCTTTCGGAGCTCGTTGAGAACACATTAAATGACCTGGAAGTAAGTAAATGTATCACTATAGAGGATGACATGGATCTTTCTCCTTCGCTTGGCAAGATAGCCTCTCATATTTACATCAGTTACACTACCATTGAGCATTTCAGTTCTTCCTTGACTTCCAAAACGAAGATGAAGGTTCTTCTGGAGATTCTGGCCTCAGCTTCTGAGTATGCTAATCTTCTCATACGAAATGGGGAAGAAGAGGTTCTTCGAAAATTAATTAATCACCAGAGGTTTTCCTTTGAAAATCCGAGGTGCACAGACCCACATGTCAAAGCAATCGCACTGCTTCAAGCCCACTTCTCTCGGCAGCATGTGGTTGGCAACAGGGGAGAAACTAGGGGTTGGCAGATGTCACTCGTAATGGAAAATTTTTCATTTAGGTTCTTTAAAATTTTAAATTAATAAAGTTAAATTTGCTTTTTGACTCCCTAAAAATATAAAAATTTGATTTAATTTTTTAAAATTATAAATATATAGATGATGAAATTATATTTTTATTATTGTAAAATTTACAATTTAATTTCGACACTTAAAAACATTTTTTGGTTTCGCCCTGGGTGGCAAACTATCTATAGACCAGAGAGAGGTGCTCTTGTATGTTGCTGTGGAAGTTTATAGTGAAATGATTTTTCCTTACTTGAAAATCATTTACAACAGAATATATATACAAATTTATGAAGTCTCTAGATGAATATAAGATCCTAAAAAATAGCAAATGGCAGTCTGTACAAGTAACTATTTTAACTAACAATATTAACAATGAGCTAGCTACTGATTATGGTAATTTAGCTAATAGCCCCCCTCAAGCTGGTGGATGTATGTTAAGCATTCCTAGCTTGGAAATAATATTAACAATATTAACAATTCCTTGTTGCAATTTCTCACGTACAATGTGGCAGTCGATTTCGATGTGCTTGGTACGTTCATGGAATGTAGGATTGGACGCAATTTGAATTGTTGATTTGTTATCACAGAATAGTGGAGTAGCAATAGAAATAGGGACATGAAGATCGCAAAGAAGATAGTGTAACCATTGAACTTCCCAAACTGTTGATGCAAGAGCCCTATATTCAACCTCACTAGAGGAACGTGAAACAGTTGGTTGTTTCTTGGCACGCCAGCAAATTAAGGAATCACCAAGGAAGATGCAGTAGCCTGTGATCGATCAACGAGTTTCTGGGCAACCTGCCCAATCAGAGTCACTGAATGCTCGGAGATCGAAGGAAGAGGAGGCAGGATAAAAAATTCCAGTGCTAGGGCAGCTTTTTAAGTAACGAAGTACACGGTGAGCTGCTTGAAGATGGAGTGTAGTTGGCTTGTCCATGAATTGACTGAGTTGTTGGACTGCAAAGGTGAGATCGGGACGTGTAGAAGTGAGATAAATAAGTTTACCAACAAGTTGTCGATAAGCAGTGATGTCTGGAAGCAAATCTCCATCTGGTGATGTAAGTTCAAAAGTTGATTTTGCTACTATTGGAGTCTTGGCAGGTTTGCAATCAAGAAATCCAGATTCCTTTAATATCTCAAGAGCATATTTCCTTTGAGAAATATGTATTCCTCAACTTGTACGAGCAACTTCAAGACCAAAAAAATACTTGAGATCACCAAGATCCTTGATTCAAAATGTGATATCAAGGAACTGCTTTACTTTGGTAATTTCACTTAATGATGTACCTGTTAATATGATATCGTCCACGTAGACAAGTAACACAGTGAACTCATCAGAAATTTCTTTGACAAACATGAAATGATCAGCTGAGGATTGAGTGTAGCCAAGAGAGAGTAAGGCAGTGGTGAGTTTTGAGAACCATTGTCTACTAGCTTGTTTGAGTCCATAAATGAACTTTTGAAGCTTGCATACCTTTGTAGAATCCGTATGAGTAAATCCAGGAAGAGGTAACATGTATACTTCTTCATTAAGATCTCCATGAAGAAACGCGTTATTGACATCAAGTTGTTGGAGATGCCATTGTCTCGAAGCAGCTAAAGCAAGAAGAAGTCGAACTGTGGTGATCTTTGCAACAGGAGAAAAGGTGTCAAAATAATCAACTCCTTCAGCCTGCGTGTAGCTTTTAGCTACTAAACGGGCCTTGTAGCGTTCTATTGAACCATCTGCTCGGTGTTTGATGTGAAAGACCCATTTACACCCAATAGGTGTTTTACCAAGTGGTAAAGTAGTTATAGTCCAAGTGTTATTTTGCTCAAGTGCATTAATCTCAGCTAGCATTGCCTCATTCCAGTGGGGAAATTTACTTGCTTGTTTGAAGGTTTTGGGTTCTATGGATGCTGAAATGGTAAGTGTATAGTGCAAATGTTGTGGTGAAAGGTTGTGATATGAAATACAATTAGAAATGGAGTGAGAAGTACCTGGATGATTGGTGGCAGCTGGCACTTGATAGTGTTGATAATCCTGTAGATATGGAGGTGGACGATGGGTTCTTTGAGGACGAGAAGAGGGAGGTGGGGTTGGTTGGCATGGTTGTTGAGGATGAATTGGTTGGGAAGGTAGGGAAGGTGTGTCATAGGTTGTGTCAGATTGAAGTAATCTAACTGGAGAAGTGTGATCATAGGTGTGTTGATGAAGGAAAGGAAAAATAGTTTCATGAAATGTTGTATTGCGAGATACAAAGATTGCTCGAGATTCGGTATCAAGAAGAATATAACCTTTAACATGGGGCTTATAACCAAGAAAGACACATTGTCTTGCACGAGAATTAAATTTTTTGCGATGGGCAGATAGAGTTGATGCAAAACTCAAGCATCCAAATACTCTAAGCATGGAATAATCGGGTTTAGAACCATGTAATTTTTCAAAAGGGGTGAGGTTGGAAAGAAGTGGAGTAGGGGTTCTATTGATGAGGAAAACGGAATGTAAAACAGCATACCCCAAAAAGAGTTGTGGTAAATGAGAATGAAATAGTAATGCTCAAGCAACATTGAGAATATGTTGATGCTTACGCTCAACAAGGCCATTTTGTTGAGGTGTTTCAGTGCATGAGGTTTGATGAATTGTGCCTTGAGAGTCATAAAAAGAAGGCATATCAAATTCTTTGCCATTATCAGATCGAATAATTTTAATGGTTTTGGAATGTTGCGTTTTTGTCAAGGCAAAAAAATTTTGAATATAATTTTGAACTTCAGATTTGGTTTTAAGCAAAATGATCCATGTATATCTTGTAAAATCATCCACAATTGTGAGAAAATATCTATGGCCATGAAGTGAAACAACTGAATTAGGGCCCCAAATGTCAACATGAATAAGATCAAAAATATTATTGGATCGAGTTTGGCTTACATGAAAAGAAAGCTTTTGTGTTTTGCAAAATGACAAGTCTTACAAGCTGAATTGTCAGAAAAAGAAAGGGAAGGGATAAAACCAGTAAGCAATTTGATGCGAGAATCAGAAATGTGGCCCAAATGATGATGCCAAAGGTCTGGTGAAGTAGTGGAGATGGCTGAAACAGGATGTTGAGGAAAGGCAAAATGCTGGACAGGATTATCCATGGTGTAAAGTCCATGTTGTGCCTTAGCTGTACCAATCATCCTCCAGGATGGTAAACCCTGTATAGTACAATGAGAAGCATGAAAAGTGAAGCAACATGGCAGGTTAGAGGTGAGTTTTGTAACAGATAAGAGATTGAATGAAAATTGAGGAATATAAAGAACATCAGTTAAGCATAAATGGTCATTGAATATGACAGTGCCAGAAAAATATGCAGGAACCTTTGATCCATTTGGTAATGTAACAAAAATAGGTTTAATGCGTTTATAAAAGGTAAAAGAAGATAAAAAGTGCATAATATGATCTGTAGCACCAGTATCAACTATCCAAAAGGAAAATTTAACAGAAGAAGAAGGGGTGAAAATATTACCATCGGAAGTAGCAAGAGAAAAGGATGATGTAGGATCAATCATGATATGGTTTGTAACATGAGATGAAGAAGATGTGGTGGGCTTAGTGGCTAGGGAAGAGGTCTGAAGTAAGGCAAGCAGCTGATCATACTGTTCTTGAGTGAAATTAACACTAGAACCAGAACTATGAGAAGAATCACCAGCAGGAAAAGCAGCAACAGATTTAGAATCCTCCAATGAATCATCAATATCATCAGAAACAACATTGTGTGCTCGAGAAATGGGAGCACGAGGCTTAGCACCAGAGGGATATCCATTCTTTTTGTAACATGTGTCAATGGTATGCCGAGGCCGTTGACAAAAGGTACACCAACGTTTGTCAACATATGTAGAAGATGAAGTACTAGACTGTGATTTCCTGGATGAATCATTAGCAGATCTGACAGTATTGCTAACAAATGATTTAGAGGAGGTAATATTGAATTGTCGTTCCTGTTGAATTACTTTAGAAAATGCCTTGTTAATAGAAGGCAGAGGATCCATTAGAAGTATTTGAGATTGCACAGCGGAAAAAGAGTCATTCAAACCCTTCAAAAAACGAATCACATAGTCCTGTTCATGATAGGTACGGGCAGTAGTAACATTGCCACATGAGCAAGTTGTAATACACGAGCAAGAAGGCAGCGATCGAAATTGCAATAATTCATCCCAAAGTATTTTCAGCTCAGTAAAGTAATCAGTGACAGATTTGTCATCTTGTTTGAAAGCATAAATCTCCTCTTGTAGATCAGAGATTCTACAAAGATCACTTTGCGAAAAACGTTCGCGAAGATTGATCCATATATCTGAGGCTTTATCAATCCATAAAAACACTATTGAAAATAGAAGGAGTGATGGAATGATTAAGCCAAGAAATTACCATATTGTTGCATCTCTCCCAAGCAGAAAACAGAGGATCGATACGAGAAGGAGCAGGAATAGATCCATCAACAAATTGGAGTTTGTTTTTGGATAATAGTGCCATAAGCATAGCACGGGACCAGTGATGATAGTTCGAGCTAGAAAGAGGAGGTGTTACAAGAACCAGTGAAGGATTTTCATTGGGATGAAGATAATAAGAACTGGAAGCCTGAGTAGGATCAAGATTGATAGCCATGAAAATGGCAAAAAAGAAGGAAAAAAAAATAAAGAATATGATCGAGAAAGAAAACGTCTGATACCATGTGGAAGTTTATAGTGAACTGATTTTTCCTTACTTGAAAATCATTTACAACAGAATATATATACAAATTTATGAAGTCTCTAGAATGAATATGAGATCCTAAAAAATAGCAAATGACAGTCTGTACAAGTAACTATTTTAACTAACAATATTAACAATGAGCTAGCTACTGATTATGGTAATTTAGCTAATAGTTGCTAGGCTACTTCGAGCAATGGAGGTGAGCCAAATGGTGACACTAGGAATGTGGGAGCAAGATTCAATGCTTTTACAGCTCCCACAGAAGGGATTGGCCAAGAGATGTCAAGAGAACCCTGGAAAGAACATAGAGACTATTTTTGATCTGGTAGAGATGAGAGACGACGAGAGGCACGCTGTTAGAAATGTCTGATTTGCAGCTGCTGGACATTGCAAAGTTCTGCAATCGTTTCCCCAACATTGATTTATCATATGAGGTGATAGGTAGTGACAATGTGAGGACCGGGGAAAATGTCACCTTGCTGATTACCCTAGACAGGAAGACACAGGTTGAGCCAGTTGATGCTCCCAGGTACCCAAAAGCAAAAGATGAAGGGTGGTGGCTGGTTATCGGTGAAACCATTAGTAACCAACTGGTTGCTATCAAAAGGGTGTCTATTCAAAGGAAAGCAAAGGTGAAGCTTGAATTTGCTGCACCTACTAAAGCTGCAGAGAAGACATACACTTTGTATTTCATGTGTGATTCTTACCTAGGTTGCGACCTGGAGTATTGCTTCACGGTCGATGTCAAGGAAGCCACCGGCCTTGGTGAAGACAGCGGCTCAGAGTAGGCTTATGTTATGCATTTTTTTTATAATTCCTGAACCACTGTTATACTGGTTAGAACTTGGATTTATCATTTTGCATTAATTCTAATCTCTTATGTATGCTTAAGTGTTTGAGCTTAATTGTAGTACTCACTATGCTAAATGGAGCTTTTTCTATGAGATGATCATGCTGAAGGAGCATATATTTTAGCATATATCTCAAACTCCAAAATGAATAAAACTGATTCACTATTATTTTATTTTAAATTAAAATTTTAATTATTTACTAAACTAATTTAATTAATATATTTAAAATTTTTTATTTTTGTCGCATTTGCACTTTGAACAATTACAAAGTCAGTTTTACTCAATCACACGCACCATAATCGTTTCCTTCAACCTTGCACTTTAAAGGTATAATGCCCTTACTACTATGATCACCCCAATCACAAGTAAGACCAGAACAATATATTTCACTGCAAAAATGATAGTCTTACAACAGTATTCTCTCAAGAAAAAATTAAATGCCTAATTTTTCTGAATTTGAAATTGATTTTTGAAACTCAAATCATATTATTTAAAAATCCGTATCAGATCGATAGAATTATCAATCAAATTTTTTATTTTTGATATATTTTAATAAATTATTCAATTAAACCAAATAAACTCATCACGTACGAGGGATTGATTTATCCAACACAGAGAGTCAAAAATTAAAAGAAAAGAAAATTCTGAGGAAGGAGTCCATTGATGACGTGGGAAAGTGAAGGTGGGGCTGAGAGCTCGCTTGGGCTTGGGACCCATCCTCTCCCTTTGGTCTTTGCTGCTAACTTCACGGAGAAGTTCTCTTTCGGCCTTTTCTTCTCTGTGTTTTCCTTTCCCCTGAAAGAACGATAACCAAAATCTTAAATCCTCGTCCTCACTCCAACTTCAGTATTTTTCACAACACACCAGGTGATACTGATAACCCCATTTTAAAGGAAAAACAAAATGATCCAATCTTCTCTTTACTAGCAAATCGGTGAATTGCTTCCCTCTCAGCTTCCCTCTCTCTTTTTAATTGTTTTAAAGATATATATATTTATTTATTTTTCTTTTCCGGCTCTGCAATTTTGAGCTTTGCTTTGAAAGTTATTCGATTTTTGCATGGGAAAAAGTAAGATGATGAAGAGAAGAAAAACCCAAAAGGCAAAAATAAGAAAAAGAAATGAAAAAGACCTATGCGTATGCGCCCAAACGTGTTTCTTACACAACCGGGCCTAGGTAGTTATGGAGAAGCAAGAGTCTGAACTGTTTTATTTAATGGGTTTCCTCTGTAATTTAGATAGTTTATATTTAATATAATATTTGTATAGTTGCTTCTTTTAGATACTGTTTTTCGCTACTTGAATTGCTAGTTTCGTTGGTTAATTTAGTTCTTTTTGAGTTGTTTCTTACTGGGTTTTTTCTTCCCTTTATGGATGAGCTTCTGATCGTTACTTATGGCTTTTCTACTTGCAGTGAAACTATCTGCACAGGTGTTTCAAGTTCGAATTTTCGGTTTCCCTTAAAAGGGTTTGATTGTTCCACTTTTAGCTTCTTCTTTTTTCTTTTTTTTATAATATGGCATCATCTCATAGCAATACTCACACTGAAGCCGCAAAATTGGAACAAATCATCACTGAATTCTTCTATAAGAGTCTTCTAATTATACTTGAATCGAGGTCTCCTTATGTGTCATCACGAAATTATAGTGGTGAACAAATTATGTCATCTCCATCTTCGTCCTCATCATCTTCCTCAGGTGTGAGACCAAGAGATAAATGGTTCAATTTAGCTCTTAGGGAGTGCCCTTCAGCACTAGAAAATTTTGATCTTTGTCGCCAGAGTAATTTTGAGCCGGTAGTGATTGATGTTATCTTGGAGCAGAAGCAACTTGATTGGGATCCTGTAACCTTTTCCCCCAAAAGTGATCTTGTTAAGCATTCTTCATCAAAAGATAAGAACTCATTTTTCTGGAATTCTGATCAAGAAGAATCAGGCTGTGAGGCAAAAGGTGAGAAGGTTATAGAAAGGTGGTTCGTGCAGCATGAAAGTAGAAAGGGTAGGGATTGCAGTTCAGGGAGTAGAAGGTCAAGTAGTAATAATTTGAGTGCATTATATAAGAAATTGATATTGCTGTTGAGGTCCTTATATGTGACTGTTAGGCTTTTACCTGCGTACAAGATTTTTCGTGATCTCAATTCATCTGGTCAAATCCGTGCTTTTAAGCTTGTTCCTAGGGTATCCTCTTCTGTTGAATCTTTCACTCAGAAAGAAGAGGCCGAAATGCAGCGATTTTGGTTCACCCCTGTGGATACTTCTTGTGGAAGGCTTTGCCTTTCAGTTTTGTACCGTTCATCAATCTCAGATATAAGCTCCGAGTCATCAACCCCTATGTCCCCTCAATTTATACCAGATTATGTTGGAAGCCCATTGACAGACCCACTGAGAAGATTTCCTTCTCTTCCTGTGTCACAGGGCTCTCCATCATCTTTGCCATTCTCAAGAAGACATAGTTGGAGTTTGATCGTTACAAGGCTTCACCGCCTTCAGTTTCTTTCTCACCATCCCCAACACATTCGGAATCACATGCTTTGGTTTCTAACCCAAGCTCTCGCCGTGCGCCACCTATGAGCTTACCTCCTCATCCTCCTGGGGCATCTCTACCTCATAAGAAGAATACAAACTTTGATGAGTATTGGCCTTCCCCTAATTTTTCTGCTTCCCCTTCGCCATCCCCATCCCCTTCCCCCTCACCATCACCTCCCATCCGCATTCCTGGGGGTCATCTGTCAAAAGCTCTTTTACGTTCTGAAAGTGCTCCTGTTAACATACCTGTCCGTAAGCTTGCTGGTTCCCCTGCATTGTCCTGCAAGCAAAATCTGCCACCATCTCCTCCCCTTAAAATTTCAAGAGCTGATATTTCTTGGACTGATAATAATATGGGTCCCATGAAATCTGGCGCAACTATCGAGAAGGTATTTCATATATGCCTCATTGGTATGATTTGTGATTCCAACCCTATCTTGTTTTTCTCCTTGGAATTTACTTTCTTTTTGTATCTTATAGCTGTTCTCTTTCGGGAAAGGAGACGGTCAGAAATATTCTGGAGTGAACTCACCCAGAACTTCATTTTTCAGAAGCTCCAGTAGGTCTATACAAGATGATTTTGATGACTCTGAGGTTCCTTGTCCATTTGATGTGGAGTATGATGATATGGACCCTGGTAGCAGGTAATGCACGGGACTCCTCATATAAATTGTATTTTTTAGATTAACCCTTTTTGCATCACTGTCAATAGCTCATACAATTAATTTACATATTTTTCTTTTTAACTTCGAAGTTATTTTTATCCAGATTTCTTGAGGATTTGACACTTAATTAATTGTTCTTGTGTATTTTAAAACGTGGCATCATTTTTTTTTTTTTTTTGTATTAACATAATTGGCTCAGGACTTGATTTGGTTGCTTTAACTTACCCTAGAGTAATTTGGTAAAGGTCATTTAAGCAAGCCATCATGTGTATGCTAAGACTAATAATTGCCTTTTCTGTTTGAATTTTGTCTTGAACTAGTTCTGATCTCATAAGACTGGATGTTAGCAATTGATGAACTTACTAGGAAACTGAATAATTGTTTTTAAGCAAAGAGATTGTGCATTAGAAACTTCAATACCTTGCTGCTAGGAGTCTAAGTAGTGGCATTTCTGGTTCAAGAATCGGGATATATCAGTTATGAAGAGTTTCCAAATAAAGTTTGTTTTCTATTTTTGAGCAAGCCACCCTGGCTGGCATTAAACATTTTCAATATCTAGTCCAGGTAGTACCTGTAGTGAAATATCTGTTTCAGGGATTGGGATAAGTAGTGGTCTATCAATCTATGGAGAGTTGCCAATTAAACTTTGCTTTCCAGTTTTGTGAAAGAAAGTAAGAAACTTCACAGTATTATAAATTTAGATATATCAGGTAGTCTGCAAAATTTGTTTTCTAGTTTTCAGAAAGACAGCCTGGCTGGTTAACTTTAAAATGTTTAATAGATATGAAGTTGGATTGTATAACCATTCTGAAGTTTCTTGTGCCAGTTGAATTTATTAGCAAGCGGTGGTAACTGCTAATCATACTTCAGTTGTTTCTTGTAATGCGCAACCAGTATCAGTGAATGAATCATATTTGTTTTGGTATCTTCAATTTTAACGTAGTTAGATTAACAATGTAGAACTGCAGGAACATGTCTTTAGGTCACATGGTAGGATTGGGGCCGATTTCTGTGCATGACTTGGCCCTTATGTTTGAGGCAGCTGAAACAACAGCTGTCTCACTTTTTATCTTTTGATTGGTGAGTAAATTAAATTAATATAAAGATGGGTGATTAAGAGGAGGCCAAAAAAAAAGATGGTTGATTAAGAATGATTTGTTAATGACTAAAGGATATGGTGGTTGCGGCAACGTTCTATGCATCCTTCTTGCTTGTCAGTAATTTGATTTGTTCAGTTTCTTGAGTTAACTCTAAAATTGCAACTAAATGTAGTCGAATGGCTTGTGTCAGTTGCATTTGCAGTAACTCTGATAATCCTTTATTAAAACATGGAACTTTATCAGTCTGTATTGCTTTCCTGTAATACCAGACACAACAAACTGCTTGAAGGATCAAACATCATTTTGTGACTTTGATTTATTTTATGGCATACTCAGATGTATACATGAACAAAGTATTCGTATAATAATTTCTACTAGTTAGCTTCGTATTTATAATTATTATATAGGGTTATGTTTGGTATTCTTATGATATTTAGATTTAGGGAATAACTTGAATATTTATTTTAGTTTCTAGGAGTTTTTGAAATTGAGATGTTGGGATTATAGATAATGGAGATTTTCATATGTGGGCTATCAGAGTTGGATTTTTTCTTCTTTATTTCTCCCTAAGTTCATCTATTTCCCTCCTTCTGTTTTTATTTGATTCTCCAGTTTCTCTCTTTCCTCTCCTGTTCTTTATTAGCCTACTTCACGTTTTTGAGGTTCCATGAAATTACCATGGGTGAAGAAATCCAAATGTTCTAAAGGTAATTTGAACATTTGACATTCTCTTTTCTGCAATTGTTAGCTCAAAATGTTCCCTCAAGAAAATCCTTTAATCATTAACTTAAGCAGGATTGTTAATCGAAAATGAGTCATGGAATTCATATCCAAAGCCACAATGAGTCATTTTAAGATTTTCTGATATCGGAGCACCTTATACCCTTTGTCACGGTCATTATCTTAATTGTCAGGAAAGAAATTGCTGTTTTTCTTTCCCTGAATTATTTGGGTAAACTGAATTGGCCTGCTTTGCATACTATGTAGGCCCGAGTCCTATGATAGAAGAGGAAATCCATCTGATCCAAATGAGGCAGGGTTGTTTATGAATAGAAAATCCCAAGATGCTGCGGTTGGTGCTCTTGTACAGATGCTGAAGAAAGCCCCTCCACTTCGCCAAGACATCCCAAGTTCGATAAATTTTTCAGAAGCCTCGAGGCCAGAAATGTGGAATAACAACATCCAAGAGCAAAACCAGAACACAGAGGCTGTGACCGTTGAACATGATGCTTCTTCAATTATTACATCTTCTAGGCTTGTCGCATCAATGACAACGGCAGATGCATTAGAGGAACTTCGGAGTTACAAAGAGATGAAAAACTTGTTGCTTAGTGAAGGTGGTAAGTCTTGCATATCTGCCAATTTAACCTCTGGGGCTAAACATTCTGGCGAAGGTACATGAGAATGATCAACTTATGTGATATTGGTATAGTTGCAGATATGTAGAGCGCTATGGTTTGAAAGACTACTACTACATGCTATACAGCTGAAGCCATTTTCCTCTTTTTGTGATCATAGGAGTATATATATACAATATATGTGTTTTTGGTTAAGATTTATGTTAACAACAGAAGGGTTATCTGTTGGCCCCGAAAACTTTGTAAAAAGCACTTTTGTCTCTGATCCTAAGTAACATAATTGCACATAATTTTAGATGTTGGGTAAGGGTTGCGCATGCTTTGATATACAGGCTTGCTGATGCTGTCATTTCTGTTATTTTGCTTTTCTCCTTTGTTTCCCCTCCCGCATATAGATTTTCAGTAGAATGCAGCTTGAGTTTCTAATACAAATGGGTTTAATACGGATATATTTACCTGTTTTAGAAGGGTTTTTCTGTAAAAGTTATATTTGAAGTATGATAACCAGATATATTTGGAAGATTATAATTCTATAGGCATAGTAATTTATTTAACCCTCCAATAACATTTTAGCTTTCAATTCGACTTTTTATCTTTTTCAACTTTTGAAATTAAGTTTTTTATCAAATCATTTTAAAAATTAATGTTTTTTAACTTTATTGATGTAATATACATGGTTTGCCACATAGATGACAAGTTATCATTTAATTATTTTTTTAAAAATTCATAAAAATTATAAATTATTTTAAAAATTTTAAAAACTTAACTAAATGTTGACATCATGGGCGAATTCAGGGGAGTTGGCAGGGACTCGGTCCCCCCTAAAATGGAAATTTGTTCATGTAAGTCTTTTAAAATTTTAAATTAGTAAATGTAAAATTGTACTTTGGCCCTCCTTAAAAATGATAATTTTTTTATTTAATTATTTAAAAATTATAAAAATATAAGTTATTCAAATGGTGAAATTGTACTTTTATATTGTAAAAATTATAATTTAATTTCGACTCTCTAAACAAATTTCCTGGCTTCGCCTTTGATGACATGTCATCCATGTAACAATTCAACTATATGTCATATTAGTAAAGTTAATAAACATTAATTTTACATCCATTTTGAGATAATTCGATAAAAAAAATGAAAAATTAAATAAAAATTAAAATAATATTTTTTTTTATAAATTTTTAGAGCTAAAAGATTCATTATACATGAAATGAAGCCCCTTGTCTGAATGAATGTTGCATTTATCCCATTCCTTTTGTCAATTAATTTGCCATTCCCAAATCTCTTGATATCCTCTATAAATGTCATATATATTTTTTGTACCGTCCAATATCTGAGCCAAAATATTCACTTTATCTTTGAAAATTCCCACCGTAAGGTTTGTCCTTTTTGCATGAGATAATGCCTACCACAAATAATGTCCCTTGTTGCATGTCTTCGAACCCCACTGTTTTACCTCCATCAACGCGTGCTATTCTTGCTGTAATGATCACATATTTCTTGTTGTCTTATTTCATGGAAATTACCAACGTCGCCATAGAAAAGTGTGTAGGTGGACTTGACCAAGACTTTTCTTCGCAAGTGGAGTGCAAGGCTAAAAGTGTTAGGTTTCTTTCTATTTCATCGGAATGCAAGCTTCTCACTCTTCTTTGGTAAATTAACATTTGGGTCAACTAATTTTTAAAAGGTAAATAATGTAATAATGTTAATGGATTGTCGTATTTTGATTTCTCGTTAATTAATTTTCATTAACCCCTCGATAAAATGATGTCGTGATACGTTAACCCTCAACAATAATTTTATAAATAATACAAAAAAATATCAATTTTATTTTATAAATCTTGAACATCATAATTTATTTTTTAAAATTATAAAAACTATTTTTTTTGAAATTATAAATATACGATTTTTTTTAAATCATAATTTTTTTAAGAGAAGAACTGATGGTATTGTACTATACGAGCAAACCTATGTTTTCTCTCAATGATCATCGTCAAGGACAACACAGTTGTCATCCATTTATCTATTATCTAACGTAAAGTTATCATACTTTTAAAGTGAGTTTAGATGGGCTGTGCGTTTACCTGCGGTTAGTATAAAAACAGCAGTGGCGGTGGGATTAGATACTGTAGCGATACTGTAGCGTGAGACAAAAAGTAAACTAAACGCACTGCACCCAATCGCCCATCCAAACCCACCCTTAATGGTTAAAGGATGAAATTTTAAAAGTTCTAAAAGTATTTGAAAGTTTTTTTAAAAATAAAAAATTATTAAAAAATGTAAATCTAAAATAAACTTAGACAACAAGATATTTAGATTCATTTGAATTTATACATATGTTTATCCTGTGAAATAAAAAAATATAATTTTTTATATGATTAGCATTTTAAAATTATAAAAAAAATAAAATTATTAAAATACACATTTTGAGTGAATGGAGATAAATGGTCGTCCCAATTCATTTATATCTAGACATTTATTTGTGATCTAGATTCATTACTCAAGTGAAAGAAAAAAAATCATTTTTTTGTATTATTATTTTTGAAATTTTAAAAATTATATTACATTTTTTTTAATTTTTGAAGACACATGTCACTATTCTATTGATTGTCAATACAAAAATTAATTGTGTTTAACAAGCGAGCAACATTAATGACTCAATATAAACTAGCCAAACTAATAGGAACATGACAGATGTCGTGATTTGGTATTATTTGGAGTAAGCTAGGATAAAATGATAGTCTAAACACTAAAATGGACTAAAATATAAATTGAAAATAGTTGAGAGGCTAAATTATAAATAAAGCCATATCATAATTATATTTTCCTAGAAAATGAATAGACAGCAATAAATAATTTATTTATCATATAAATACTATTTTGTAATATTACTCAGATGTTGATAAACTACAATAAATGATGAATAAGCGTTAGGTGAAACGATAAAACACATTACACTTTTCAGAAGAGATGCAAATTTAAATTTGAAAGGCAACAATGTTAAAAGGAATAATCACGAATCTCAAATATAAACTGTAAAACGAAAATTTATTTGGTTACGAAATTGTACTAATTTATGTATTTAATTTTTAATTATAATTTGAAATACTTAAGTATTCATAATAAAGAATTTTTGAGTCTTAGATCTATCAATACAAAAATAAATAATTATTTGATGCATTGATAATAAATAAATAAACAATCAACTTTCATAAGTTTCCATTTTAGGGTATAAAAAATAAAAATATTCATTTTAAGCATTGTTATTAAAAATTATTTTTAATTTACTACTGTTAAAAATCGTTTTCATTTTAATCACCCGTATTAATTTAATGTTATTATATACTCGTTTTAATCACTCAACTTTAATAAATTTTTATTTTTGATCACTTATTTTATTTTTTTAATTTTAATTTTTTCAATAAAAGAAAAAAACGCAGGTTTATAGGGAACAACTTAGGTTTTTTTACAAGGAAAACTAATTTATCTTTTTAATGTCATCTATTTATTTTATTTTTTTAGAATTAATTTTAGTTTTTCCTATAAAATAAAAAACTTGAGATTTCACAAGAAATTATTCGGGTTTTTAAAGGAAAAGTTTGGGCTTTAGAAGGAAAAAATCATTTTTATCTTTTCAATTTTCTCTATTTTTTTCTAGAATTAATATTAATTTTGTTTCTTGGTAAAAGGGAAAAAATTGAAGTTTATAGAGATTACATGGGTTTTTATAGCGAAAACTATTGAGTATGCCTCATATTTTAGTTAAATTTGAGATATAATCTTCCAATTAAATTTTGTTTATTTGTTTCAGTCGAACTTTGATTAGTCTAAATTATTTTATTATTATTTGACCTACAAATTAAGCCTATAAAAAGGTTCTATTACAACATTAGAAAATACACCCATTAAAATATTAGAACTTATAACATTTTTGGAGAATTTTGTATTTACATTTTAAGGGTTCTTTGTTTTCAGGTTTAGTTTTTATTTCAATCTTTTGTATTCTTCATTATTTTGCCATTATAGTAAAATTATATTTGCCCATGGTTTTTTATCCTCTTTAGAGGGATTTTTTCACGTTAAATTTGTGTGTCTAATTTCTCAATTTCTTCCGCTATCTTTACTTCTTCGTTGCTTAATCAGGTAAATCCCCAACAAAAACTTATAGGGAAATTTATTTTATATTTTTAATTTCCTTTTTTCTCTTTTAAAAAAATTAATTTTAGTTTTTTTTCCAAATAACAAGAAAAAATAGGGATTTTTCTAGTGAATTACTTGGGTTTTTACAAGGGAAAATAAGAGTTTGTACAATGAATTGAGTTATATTGAAAAACTTGGGCTTATCTCGCAAATGAATAACTCAATCCCTTGTGAAAACTTAAGTTTTTTTCTTTTTATGAAAAATAAAATTATTTTTAAAAAAATTAGTGAGCAAAATGAAAACTTATTAAAGTTGGGCGAGTAAAAGTAGTGTACAATAACATTGAATTAATTGTGGGTGACCAAAATGAAAATGATTTTTAATGGCAATGCCTAAAATAAAAGTGGGCTTTAATGGCAATACCTAAAATGATTTTTTCTTTTTAATTTTTTGATGGCCAAAATGAAAATTTATGAAAGCTTAATGACCAATTGTGTAATTACCCAAAAAAATTTATAAAAAAAAAACATAACGTGTTTCTATAAGAAAGTTGTCTACATTTAATTAATACATGGGTAAACTAGCATTCTTATTGAGACTCGAACTCATAGGGAAGAAAATACAGTTATGGATGGAATCAAATATGTAGTAGTTACAGACAAAAGTATTCAGTTATTGGTGAAAAATCAATATACTTCTAATGTCAAATCAGAATCAACAAGGACAGAAATAAAGCATTGGGTTGAACTCTTCTTTGGTGTCAAGGTAATAGCTATGAATAGTCATCAACTCCTCAGAAAGGGTAGAAAATGGGACCTATTACGAGACATACAATGCATTACAGGCGTATGATCATTACGCTTCAACCGAGTTATTCTATTCCACCTCTTAGAACAAAAAGAACTTAAATCAAAATACCTAATAGTGTGGCGATACATTTATACAAAACTTCTACCTCGGGCACACGCAATGGAGCCGTAGACAGTCAAGTGAAATCCAATCTACGAAATAATTTGATCTATGGATAGCATCGTTGTAGTAAAGGTCGTAATGCCAGAGGAATCATTACCGCAAGGCATAGAGGGGGAGTTCAAAAGCGTCTATACAGTAAAATTGATTTTCAACGAAATGAAAAAGACATATATGGTAGAATCGTAACCATAGATACGACCCTAATCAAAATGCATACATTTGTCTCATACACTATAGGGATGGTGAGAAGAGATATATTTTACATCCCAGAGGGGCTATAATTGGAGATACCATTGTTTTTGGTACAGAAGTTCCTATAAAAATGGGAAATGCCCTACCTTGAGTGCGGTTTGAACTATTGATTTACGTAATTGGAAGGAACCAATTAGGTTTACGATGAAACCTAAAAATTGATCACTGATCCAATTTGAGTACCTCTACAGGATAGACCTCAACAGAAAACTGAAGAGTAACAGCAGTAAGTGATTGAGTTCAGTAGTTCTTCATATAAATTTATTGACTCTAGAGATATAGTAATATGGAGAAGAAAAAATTATTTCAAGCACCGGCAGAACCAGAAGCGCCCCTTGTTTCACATTTCATTTGATGGTCAGAGGCGAATTGAAAGCTAAGCAGTGGTAATTCGAAAGGTTTCCCGGGGGGAATAAAGATGTCTCCTACGTTACTCATAATATGTGGAAGTATCGACGTAATTTCATAGAGTCATTCGGTCTGAATGCTACATGAAAAACATAAGCCAGATGACGAACCGAAAAGACCTAGGATGTAGAAGATCATAACATGAGTGGTTCGACAGATTTGGATTCCTATATATCCACTCATGTGGTACTTCATTATACAATAGATATCATCATCTACATACAGAAAGTCGTATGCTTTGGAAGAAGCTTGTACAATTTGGGAAGGGGTTTTGATTGATCGATCAAAAAGAAGAATCTACTTCAATCGATATGCCCTTAGGCACGGCCATTCATAACATAGAAATCACACTTGGAAGGGGTGGACAATTAGCTAGAGCAGCGGCTGCTGTTGCGAAACTGATTGCAAAAGAGGGGAAATCGGCCACATTAAAATTACCTTCTGGGGAGGTCCGTTTGATATCCAAAAACTGCTCAACAACAGTCGAACAGGTGGGGAATGTTGGGGTGAACCAGAAAATTTTGGGTAGAGCCGGATCTAAATGTTGGCTAGGTAAGTGTCCTGTAGTAAGAGGAGTAGTTATGAACCCTGTAGACCATCCCCATGGGGGTGGTGAAGGGAGGGCTCCAACTGGTAAAAAAAACCTGCAACCCCTTAGGGTTATCTTGCACTTGGAAGAAAAGTAGAAAAAGGAATAAATATAGTGATAATTTGATTCTTTGTCGACAGAGTAAATAGGAGAGATTATTTCTTTCTTCGTCTTTACAAAAACAAAAATATATATTTTTAAAGTAAAAAAAATGGCGCGTTCACTAAAAAAAATCCTTTTGTAGCAAATCATTCATTAAAAAAAAATCGAAAGGCTTAATACAAAAGCGGAAAAAGAAATAATAATAATAACTTGGTTCAGAGCATCTACCATTATACCCACAATGATCGGCCATACTATCGCTATCCATAATGGAAAAGAACATTTGCACATTTATATAACGGGTCGTATGGTAGGACATAAATTGGGAGAATTCGCTCCTGTCGAAACCACTTTGAAAAATCAAAATTTTTGTTATCGACTTTTTTAAAATGAAAATTTGGGAGTCGCCACCGATCTTTTATTGAGGTGTGATCGGATCACCTTGAAAATAATTTTAGGTCTGCGAATTTTGAGAAAACAAGTTCGGGAGTCGGTTACGCACGAGGAAGGGTTAGGACCCTCGTGACGCCCAAAATGGGTATCGAATTGATTGTTTAATGTCTTAATGTTGAAACTTTGAAAAGCTTTTAAAATACGATCCTTCCCCTCTCTTATTAGTGCTAATTTTATAAAAGATGCATGGATAAATCGATGCGGATACCAAAGACCTTCTTGTCTCAGAGTAATAAAATGACACACCCAATACATTAGGGCACGACATTTTTAGTCCTCGAGAATAAGTTGTCTTTTGATTTCAAAACTTGTGGTGAAATTTAAAAAGGGTATTCAATTGCTTTAAGTCAGATGAAGAATCGAAACCCAATACATTAGGGCACAATTCCTCAAAATTTCAAGCGTTGAATGTTGCCCTTATTATTTTTTTAAAAATCTTCATTTTTGAGAAAATGACATGTCACATCCAATGCATTAGGACACGACGTATCAAATTCCCGAGAATGAGTTTTTTTTTGGTTTATGTGTTTTAATTGAAGAAAATTTTTGATTATTTAAATTCTACGATGAAAATTGGAACCCAATACATTAGGGCTCAATTCTCTTGAGGACTCCAAATTTCAAGTATTGCGTTATTTTGGAAAGCTTCTTGGATAAAAATGCTTTTGACGTTTGAATGTTATGAAATGTAATCTTTTGAATAAATCAAACAATGGAAGAATAACATACAACACTAAATAGTAATTCATAAATTGAAATGCACACCGATGAACAATAAGTAATTAATGAACCAATAATATCGTACTTATAAGGACAATAGTTACATGCAAATACTACATTTAAAAGCTAATGAATTAAAATCAATAATATACACACATATATTACATATATGAAAGTATACATACAAAAAAATGTATACATATACATGTATGAAAATTTGAAACAAATCAAAAATAGTGTTTAAATAAATACCACATAAATTAATAGTATCTAAATAAATCTTAAAGAAAACCAAAATACATAAAACAATATATGTATTAATTTGAACAAATCATATGTAAAATGATAACCTTAGTATAAATTATAATATATATATATCCATATATACGAGGGGTTGAAATAAACAAAATATATAATAAAACGTGGTTTAAAAATCAATAATAAAATAATTTTAAATAAGTAAAAAGAATATGACTATGAGTTTTAAATGGCAAATGTAGGTTGATTTGGAGCCATTAGTATAGGATAAAAAATTTTAATAATTTAATATATAAAATAATACACGAAACGACCTAACTCAATAATTTTTAAAGAAAATCGAAACAACATGTAAAAGTTTAAAATGATATATAAGGGAAATAAAAAAACATTAAAGATAAACAGAGAAGAAGGAAACAAATTAAACTAACTCACATGCATATGCTAAATAAGAAAAATATGAAAAATAGTACTTAATTTAAAACATTGGACAATAAGCAGTCAGATAAATTAATAAATAAAGTTTAAAAGAAGAATAAAACAAAAATATTAAACAGATTAATAAATCATAAACGAATTAAAACAAAATGGAGAGCCTGAGTGTGATGCACGAATGACATGGGGGCCAAGTGGGAAATATTCCCTATTCCCAAAACGCAGCACCTTTACCATGGACCAGAGCAACATCGAGTCAAACATATGGGACCAATTAGAAAATAAAGAAGGATCGGATTGAAACCACGAAACAAAACAGAGGGACCAGTGGCGCAAATAGGCCATTGAAGTGAAACGCGCGGATCCTTCCTTAGGGTCGGGTCACCGCGCGGGTCACAGGCCTTTAAACGGCTCCGTTTTAAATCCGGTGGTCAAAACTAAAACAAAAACTAAAAAAAAAACTTAACCTAACATTTTACCTCTTTTTAAAAAAACTAAAAGCTCTCTCTCCCTCTCGGCGCCGCTCTACAGTTCATCGCCTCATTCAAAGGCTCTCCGAACCACGCCCCAGACTCCGATGACAACGGAGAAGGAGCAACAGGTCCAATCGAGAGGTAAGCCTTCCTTCTTACTGCTTTTATTTTCTATAGTAAACACACAAAAGAAAAAAAGAAAAGAAAAAAAACTGCGTAGAAGAACAAAAAGGAGAGGGTGAACCCAGAAATCACATTTTTTTTTGGTGTTTTTGTATTCTGATTGCAAAAAAATAAAAATAAAGTTACAACCTATTCCTGTCTTTTATAGTCTCTATTTACAAGATATAATGACAAAAAAAAGATATCACCCCGTTCTGTCCCTTTTCATTTTCTCTCTCTGCTCCTTTTTGTATGCTGTTGGAGTCTGTTGCATTGCTGGTTTGTGCGTCTTTTGCAGGTACGGAGTGCAGGGTCTGCGGCGTGGCATGTACGGATGGGCGCGGCCACGTGCGTAGAGAGTGGCTCGGGGAAGGCGGCGGCTGAAGACCCCAGAAACCCTAGGGTTTCTGCTTGTTTCAATTCTGGGCTAGGGGTATCGGGCCACTGTAATTGGGCCTCTTGGGTTTAGGCCAGTTGGGCTATCAGGTATTTAGACTAGGATTTGGGCTTGTACTGGGCCACTTATTTTTTGGTAAACTGATTTGGGCCAATTGTAAATGGACTGTTTTTTGGACTGAATTTATTTATTATTTTCTTTGTTTTTGATTTGATTTCTTTTTTCTTTTTTTTTATTCAGAATAGGCCCCGAGCAAATTGGGCCTATTACAGCACCTACTATAAATTTTCACGGACAAGCAAAAAATGATAAGAAATCTCGTCGTTAATATTATTATAATTTATTATAATAAAAAATAGAGATTAATTAACGAATTCATTATCGAGAGGTAAACTTTATGATAAAGATAAAGAAACACAAGAGGAACCCATATACAACTTCAGATGAAGTATACGCTTTAGGTAAACATATATGTATGTTTGCTCACAAAGCACAAAGAATAATTGATTAGATTCGTGGACGTTCCTACAAAGAAACACTTATGATACTAGAACTCATGCTTTATCGAGCATGTTATCCCATTTTAAAATTGGTTTATTTTGCAATAGCAAATGCTCGTCACAATAGGGGTTTCAATGAAGCGAGTTTAATCATTAGTAAAGTCGCAGTAAATGAGGGAACTACTCTGAAAAGATTAAAACCTCGAGCTCGAGGACGAAGTTATCTGATAAAAGACCCTCTTGTCATATAACTATTGCATTGAAAGATCTTGAATTTGAACCATTTGACAGATATATGCTGCGCCCAAAACCAAAAAACATCGGATGGCTAGGATGGCTAAAAAAGGGATAAATAAGAACACAAATATGACATATCCTAATATATAGTAGTGGAGGATTATGAGACAAAAAATAAATCCACTTGGTTTCAGACTTGGTACAACCCAAAGTCATCATTCTCTTTGGTTTGCACAACCGAAAAAGTATTCTGAGGGTCTACAAGAAGATAAAAAAAAAAGAGACTGTATCAAGAATTATGTACAAAAAAATATGAGACTATCTTCTGGTGTCGAGGGAATTGCATGTATAGAGATTAAAAAAAGACTGGATCTAATTTAGGTGATAATCTATATGAGATTTCCTAAATTATTAATTGAAGATACACGAAAACTCGAAGAACTACATATGAATGTGCAAAAATAACTTAATTGTATGAACAGAAAACTCAACATTACAATTACAAGGATTGGAAATCCTTATGGGCACCCTAATATTCTTGCTGAATTTATAGCCGGACAATTAAAGAATCGAGTTTCATTTCGAAAGGAAATGGAAAAGGCTATTGAATTAACTGAGCAAGCGGATACAAAAGGAATTCAAATACAAATTGCAAGGCGTATCGACGGAAAAGAAATCGCAAGTGTCGAATGGATCTGAGAAGGGAGGGTTCCTCTACAAACCATTGGAGCGAAAGTTGAGTATTGCTCTTATAGAATTCGAATTATCTATGGGGTATTAGGAATCAAAATTTGGATATTTATAGAAGAAGAATAGAAAATCCCAAGATGCTGCCGTTGGTGCTCTTGTACGGATGCTGAAGAAAGCCCCTCCACTTCGCCAAGACATCCCGAGTTCGATAAATTTTTCAGAAGCCTCGAGGCCAGAAATGTGGAATAACAACATCCAAGAGCAAAACCAGAACACACAGGCTGTGACCGTTGAACATGATACTTCTTCAATTATTACATCTTCTAGGCTTGTCGCATCAATGACAACGGCGGATGCATTAGAGGAACTTCGGAGTTACAAAGAGATGAAAAACTTGTTGCTTAGTGACGATGGTAAGTCTTGAACCTCTGCGGCTAAACATTCTGGCAAAGGTACATGAGAATGATCAACTTATATGATATTGGTATAGTTGCACATATGTAGAGCGCTATGGTTTGAAAGACTACTACTACATGCTATACAGCTGAAGCCATTTTCCTCTTTTTGTGATCATAGGAGTATATATATACAATATATGTGTTTTTGGTTAAGATTTATGTTAACAACAGAAGGGTTATCTGTTGGCCCCGAAAACTTTGTAAAAAGCACTTTTGTCTCTGATCCTACATAACATAATTGCACATAATTTTAGATGTTGTGTAAGGATGGCGCATGCTTTGATATACAGGCTGTCATTTCTATTATTTTGCTTCTCCTTTGTTTCCCCTCCTGCATATAGAGTTTCAGTAGAATGAAGCGTAAGAGTTTCTAATACAAATGTTTAATACGGATATATTTACCTGTTTTAGAAGGGGGTTTTTTTTTTAAAGTTATTTTAGATATATATGAAGTATCATATCCTGATATATTTGGAAGATTATAATTCTATAGTCACTTCTTTGACTCTCCAACATTATAAGAAAAAACATTACAAAAAAACATTGTAGCACAAAAAAAATTAAGATAAATTAGTAAAAATTAGAATTCTAGTCAACTGGTAGAATATCCATTCAACTGATGCTTCTTTTTTCTGTCAAATTAGAAAAATGAAATTAAAAGACATTATCAAAGAAAACACCAAGCTTGCTTGCTTTTTTTTTTTCTGAAATAATGATTAATTTCAAAGTTGATTAAAAATAATTATTATAATTTTGTTTTGTTTTGTCTACCGCATCAAGCTGGCATTAAGAAGGAAATATAAATATATACTTGATGCCCATCTCTGACACTTATTTGAAAGGTTAAGATTCACTCGTTACTTTTTCATCTACTAATATCTAATACAATGATGATTATTATTTAAATGTGTAGAATTTATCTATTAAATGTAAAAATTAAATTTATAAATAATGATTAAACATGCATTGAATAGTAATAGAATAAAATCAAGCCCTTTTTAAATGCATGTTGCATTGATCCCATTCCTTTGTCCATTAATTTGCCATTCCCAAATCTCTTGATATCCTCAATAAATGTCATTAAGTTCCAAATGAAAATAATTTTTTTTCTTTACAAAAATATTAACATCATCTTTGAACATTCCCAGCGTAAGGACTAAAGCCTCTCCTTTTTGCATGAAATAATGGCTTACAGACCACAAATAATGTCTCTTGTTGCATGTCTTCGAACTCCACTGTCTTACCAAATGAGAACAGTCGCTCTTGGTTGTGATCCATTAACGCGCATGCTATTCCTGTTCCAGCTCGGCCTCGCTTCCTTGTAAATGGGTAACAACACTACTCTCACGGTCCGTAAGTCCCCAGGGAAATAATGATCACATATTTCTTTTTATCCTATTTCATGGAAATTACCAACGTCATTATTGAAAAGTGTGTAAGTGGAATTGACCAAGGTAAAAGAAAATGAGAATAAGAGCGAGAGTTTTCGATTAGTTTAATGATGCGAATAGAGATAATTATAAAACAACAATTTTAACAATTTAATGATTTAAATGAAAACTTTTGAATAGGTCAGTAATTATTTTGTAATTTTTTAAAGTTGAGTGATCAAAATATAAATAAATAAAACACGTCACAAATTCCTGATCCAATTTGTAAAAGTAAAAAATCTACAGTTAATTTAGTAGATAATAATTCACAATACTTAGAACTATTCATAGCCCATCCCAACCCATAAATAAGAGGATAATAAGTTTCAGTGTACTTGAACTCACCGTCCTCCTGCATTGACAACAATGTCCAGGTCAATCGAGCTAAAACTCAATCGGCTATGGGAAAAAATACATTACTTGATATATATATTGTTTGATATCATCTATACTATATATAAAATGGTCAACTAAGTTAATAACATGAATCAATTCGACACCAACTCAATTATGAAATTATTAAAATATCATTACTTTAAAATGTAATTAATATTATTATAATAGTTCTTTTTCATACTTTTATATAATATTTAAAATAAAATAACCGAAAAACATTATTTAAGAATCAAATAGAAGACCAATAAATTTAAATAAAAATCTCTTATCACTCCACCCATAATCATTTTGTTGAAATAATTATATATATATATATTTAAGGGAAAATATTTGGTACACAGTTAGTAAAGTTTTTATACTCTACAAGTAGGATTAGGGATTTGACAAATATTTTATAAGAGTATAGTAAAATATTAAAAAATAGAAATTAAAAAAATGTATATCAAAATTTTAAAATTACTTATAAAATAAAAAATTTATATTGTTAATGTACCAAATATTTAGCTTATTTTTAATATAAAATATTTGCTTTAAATTATAGGTGTAAAATTAAACATGATAATAAAACCAAAAACTATTGCTTTCAAATTGAAGAAAATAAATGACTATGTGGCCACAACTAGACCTGTCCATGGTCCAGGCCGGGCCGGGTTCGGGCCAGGCCCAGAAAAAATTTTCGGCTCGCCTCCTAGCCCGGGCCCGACCCGGCCCGAAACATGGGCCTGAAATTTTGCCCAGGCCCGGCCCGGGAAAAATATCATGAGCCCGGCTCGGCCCGGCCCATTTTTTAATAAACATTAAAAAATTATTTTAAAAATAAAAAAAATATTTTAAAAGTATTTTAAAATTAAAAAATAAAAATAAAAAATATATATTTATTATATTCGGGTCATGGACAGGTCTAGCCACAACCATCATAGACTCTAAGGCATTAAAGGTAATGAACATGGTAGCATGCATGGTAGAAGATGAGGAATGCCCAACTTCCTTTTTGTTTACAAGTGCTTTTTCTTATTTTTTATATTTAAATAATAATAATAATTAAATCTTAGTTTTATTCTCTCTAACATGTCTAAATTTAAATCTTAATTTTTATCTTTAAATTTTTAACATAATTAGTCTTTATATTTTTATAATGTTACTAATTAGTTGAAATAGTTAATATCGTTAACTTTTTTATTAAAACATTATGTGGTTACATATAACTCAGTCTTTGCAGAATGTCAACTAAGCCCAAAACATTCTCAAACATGGAAACTGAAATACTCTAAATATTCAATTCAAGGTTGTATAATGCAACCAGGGCTAGTGATACACGAGCGGATGTGTGTTTTACATCAAGAAAGAAAACATCGAGCAAATCAACTCCCTCCACTTGATTGTCACCCTTTGCGAACAACCTTGCTTTAAACACTCTATTTTATCTAAAACTTCTACAATCTGAAATCTGTGATTCCACCGAACTTCTCGATATCGAATTTCGTTGTCCCCATTTCTGAACAGGTTGATTGCAAAATTTGAACCGAACTCTAATACCAGTTTGTTGGGGATTGACCCATGTAAATAATGGGATAGTAAAAGTGGAGAAGAATAAACACAAATATTTTACTTGAAAAACTGTCAAAGAGGAAAAAACCACGAGCAAAGGAGGTATCAACTTTTTACTAAACAAGTAAACAAACGAGAGTACGATATGGGGAAAAGAAATCTAATTGTACTAAATGTACAAGTCCAAACCCCAAAAGCAAATCCCTAACTCTCATAAAGAAAACTTGAAAATAAAACTCTAACTCTTACAGAGTTTTCTGAAAAAGAGGTATAGAATTCTTTCCATAGTTACCACGAAAACTCTCACCAAAACTCATCTACGACTACTATATCTTGTCACCCCTCAAAAGAAAAGTATTGTAGTACTACATCTTTAGTTTTCTTTTTAATTGGTCTCCCAAAACAGGGATATAAGACCCCTTCAAATAGGCAAAGATTAGAGATCTAATCATACTAAAATATCCATGGAGTAATCAGAGTTTACTGGAAAAAGATAGTAGAGTTCAATTGGGATAAGAAACCCGATATATATGGGGAACACGTTGCAACGTTCTCATTCGCGTCGTCCGTCATCCCAATGTTGGGAAGTTTCTTGTTGTAATGTCGTCGTCTGTTTGGCCGAAAATACGATGCAAACCCAAAAAATCTCTACCTTGACTCGTATTTACCATCCCTTCTTCTCCATGCCCCGTCACGGGCCAAACTTGATCTTTGTTGAATGTTAACCAAGCCCAAACCATTCTCAAACTTGGAAACCGAAAGACTCCTAGTCTTCAAATCAAGGTTGTATAATGCAACTAGGGCTAGTTATACACGGACGGACGTGTGCTTCACAATAAGAAAGAAAACATCGAGGAAATAAACTCCCTCCACTTGATTGTCACCCTTTGCAACCAACCTTGCTTTAAACACCCTACTTTATATAAAATTGCTACAATCTAAAATCTATGATTCCATCAAACTTCTCAATATTGAAATTCGTTGTTGCCATCCTTGAATGAGTTGATTGCGAAATCCGAACCAAGCTCTCATACTAGTTTGTTAGGGATTGACTCGTGTCAACAACGAAAGAGTAAAAGCAGAGAAGAACAAACACAAATACTTTAAGTGAAAAACAGTCAAAGAAGAAAAAACCACGAAAAAAATAAGTATCGACTTTTCACTAAATGAGTAAACAAATGAGAGTACAATATGGAGAAAATAAATCTAATATTACTAAATCTACAAACCCAAACCCCGAAAACAAAGCTCTAACTCTGATAGAGCAAATTCAAAAAAAAAACCTAAATCTCATATAGTTTTCTCAAAAAGGGTTAGAAAATTCTCTCCATATTTACCACAAAAACTGTCACCAAAACTCATTTGCGACTACATATTGACGTCCCCAAAAGAAAAGCCTTTAATCGCCTTTTTAATTGGTTTTCAAAAATATGGATGCAAGTCCCATTAAAATAGGCTAAGATTAGAGGTCTAATCATACTAAAATATCCCTAGATTAATCAGATTTTAATTGGGAAAATATAGCAAAATTTAACTGTGAGAAGAAACCTGATTTATGTGGGGAAAACATCGTCACGTCGCAACGTACCCATTTGCATTGACACTATGTTGTCCATTGTCGTAACGTCGAGAAAGCTTCTCATCGTGCTGTTTGTTTGGCCGAAAATATGAGGCACACCCCACAAATCTCCACCTTGACTTGTATTTACCATACATTCTTCTCTAGACCCTGTCACGAGCCGAACTCAATCTTTGCAGAATGTCAACAAAGCTTAAACCGTTCTCGAACTTGGAAATCGAAAGACTCTTAATCTTCAAATCATGGTTGTATAATGCAACCAAAACTAGTGATATACAAACAAATGTGTGCTTCAGAACAGGAAAGAAAACATCGAGCAAATTAACTCATTCCACTTGGTTGTCACCCTTTGAGACATACCTTGCTTTAAACACTCTACTTTATCTGAAATTGCTACAATCTGAAATTTTTGATTCCATCAAACTTCTCAATATCTAAATTCGTTGTCGTTATTCCTGAACAAGTTGGTTGCAAAATCTAAATCAAGCTTTGATGCCAGTTTGTTGGGGATCGACCCGTGTAAACAACGAGATAGTAAAAGTGGTGAAGAACGAATACAAAAATTTTACGTGAAAACTGTCAAAGAGGGAAAAACCATGGGCAAAAGAGGTATCAACTTTTCACTAAATGACTAAACAAGCGAGAGTATAATATGGAAAAAAAACCTAAATGTACTAAACGTGCAAACCCAAATCCTGAAAACAAAACCCTAACTCACATAGAGCAAACTCGAAAATAAACCCCCAACTCTCACAGAGTTTTCTTAAAAAGGGGTACAAAATTCTCTCCATAGTTACCACGAAAACTATTACCAATACTCATCTGCGACTACATCTAGTCGCCCCTAAAAGAAAAGTCATGTAGTACTATATATTTAATTGTCTTTTTAATTAGTCTCTCAAAACAGGGATACAAGACCCCTTTAAATAGGCTAAGATTAGAGGTCTAATCATACTAAAATATCCCTAAAGTAATCAGAGTTTAACTAAGAAAAGATAGCAGAGTTTAACTGGGAAAAGAAATCTGATTTATGTGGGGAACACGTTGCCACATCGCAACGTCCCCATTCATGTCGTCACGACGTCGTAACCTTGGGAAGCTTCTTGGCGTGACATCATCGTCTATTCAGCCGAAAGTATGAGGCATACCCCACACTTTGTAAATTTGAAATTTAGTTCATGTATTGCTATTTTTAGGAATTTCGTGTATCTACATTCTAGATTTCAAACCAGGTCCAATTATTAACATTGTTAAAGGTTTTTTGTTAAATTTTTTGGTGTGACATTTTGAAATAAAAAAAAAATTACTCACTTGATAGCCATGTAACTAAAACAATGATGTTATGATAAACCTAAATTTAATAAAAGAAATTAGCAATGTTAACAATTAGACTTGTATTTTTAAATTAGAAAATAAAAGACTAAATTCCTTAAAATAAAAAGTAAAAGGATTCAATTCAAAAGATACTAAGAGTATAAAATGTTATATCACATTTTAACTTATATAAATTTATTAAAATCCCCATATCATTATAATAAATTATGAAAAATATATTATAAAGCTGGACATAAACACAAAATAGATAACAATTATTTTGTAAATTGAATTTTAATAAGAAACAATGCAAAAATGTTAAAAAGTAATAGAATGAAATCAAACCCCTTATCTGAATATATGTTGCATTGATCTCATTTCTTTGTCAATTAATTTGACATTCCCAAGTCTCTTGATATCCTCTATAAAGGTCATTAAGCTCCAAATGAAAATGTTTTTTTTTCTTTACCGTCTCCTGTTTCAGCCAAAATATTAACATTTTCCCACCGTGAGGGCTCTTGGTTGTGATCCATCGACGCGCATGCTATTCCTGTTCTAGCTGGGTCTCCCTTGCTTGCAAATGGATAACACTACTCGCCCAGGGAAATAAGGATCACATATTCCTTTTTTTCTTCTTTCATGGAAAATACCGACATCACTATTGAAAAGTGTGTAGGTGGACTTAACCAACACTTTTCTTGGCAAGTGAAGTGAATGGCCAAATGTCTCACACGTTTCTTTCTATTTCATCGGAATGGAAGCTTCCTCAAAAAAAAAAAAGACAAATGTTTTTTTTAATTACATTGGGTTAACTAAATTTAAAAAAAATCATTACGTGTTTTCGAAAATTCTCTAAATTATTAGTAAATTTACATTTTAATCACTCAACTTCAAAAAGTTAAAATACTGGTCATTGAACTATTCGAAATCTTTTATTTAAGTCACTGAGTTGTTAGGTTTTTTTTTTTAAGTTTAACTAGCGAGTTACAAGTGACGATTTAACGATCGGTACGATGGATCAGTATCTATCACTAAGTAGAAGAACATAATACTTTAGATCCAAATCAATTTGATTGTCAATATCAAATGTAAAGGCCCAATTTTGCCCGGACCCAGATTACAAACAATAAAACAAAAAAATAAATAGAACCAAAAATAAATAATAAAAAAGTCCAATCCGTTTACACAAAAAATAGGCCCAAATAGCCCAAATCAGTAACCTAATGGCCCAACGGCCCAAAAACTTAAATTTTTTTCAGATTGGTTTCTAGCGCCACACCCCCTGCCTTGGCACGCACGCTGCCCGAGTGCCTCGTCTCGAGGCCTGATGCACCCCTGCCTCCATTTGCACCAAAATAGCAAGGGTCTCCCCCTCCATTGACTCCGCCACCTGCAAGAAAAGAGCAAAAAAGGACAGAGACAACAGACGCAAAACAGTAGTGAAACAGAAATAAACAGTGTAATATTGGCTATAAAGGCCATGAAAATATATTGTAATTTTTACCAGGAAGCAATCAAAACAAAATAGAAAGAAAAATTCTAAAAGGTGGTCCTTTTATTTTTTTACTCTATTTTTATTTTATTTTTAAATAAATATAAAATAAAAAGGGAGGTCGAAAACCTACCTGGCCCTTCATGTTCTGCCGCCATGAGTGGCCGAGGATCGTCATCTCCGATGAAAGATGACATCTTTCGGGTAAAAGGGTCTTCAAAACCCAGAAACCAAAAGCTTTTTTAGGGATTTCTACTATTTTGATGAGTTTTTTTTTAAAAAAAAACCCAAATTGGGTTCGGGGAACCAAAAGGCCAAAGAACAGCCATTTTTGCGTTTTCTGGCTTCAAAACGAGATATAAGTAACGATCAATTGGTGTTTATTCTCGTTTTTAAGGATTTAAGGCATTGTGTCCTAACTTACGGGACGTGATCCTTTTTCTCGATTAACTTGAAATAAGCTATTTTCGCAAAAATTGCTTTAGTTAGATAGTGCCTTAATACAAAAAGGATTGTGTTTTAAACTCTTTTCAAAGTTTCAATTAACGATACTAAGACATTAATTAATCAACTAGGTACCAATTTTGGACATTACGAGGGTGATATTCCTTCCTCATGTGTAACCGACTCTCGAACCAATTTCCTGAATTTTGTAGACCAAAAATCGTTGTTTTAGTAAATCAAACCGTTTATTAAAACGACCAAATTACGAGGTGATCCGATCACACCTCATAAAAAGGATTGGTGGCGACTCCCATTTTCGTTTTTTAAAAATAAAAAGTCGATTTAAAAAAAAGGGGTTTCAATATCAAAGATCAGATAATTGCATTGTTTGGATTTTGATTTGCAGATTCGTGACATTTAAAGTTGTTTAATGAAAAGAAATTAAATTGTAAGAGAGAAGAGGAGTGGGAGCTTTCGATTGAAAAACATACAACAACGATTTAATAACCCAATGACTTAAATGAAAATTTTCAAATTATTTAGTGATCATTTTGTAGCTTTTTAAAGTTAAGTGACCAAAATATAAATTTACTAATAATATAATGACTTTAAATAAAATTTACCCTTAATAAATAAATAAATCACCGAAGGAATTCCTGATCTTATTTGTGAAAGTAAAAGACCTACAATTAATTTAGCAGATAATAATTCACACAAGAAATGGTTTTAAATTCCTGAAAAGAAAATTGAGCGCCAGAATTAATTAATCGAAGACTTCTGTTCCAATTGGGCGGCGACTTGACCAGAACTTTATTTGCCGGGTATTCCCACAGGGAAGTCTTGCTCTGGCTTGCTGCCCAAAGTGTTGAACATATAGAATTAAGGTTGTCTTGCATACACACTGGTGGAATTGAATTTGATTCCGCGAATTGAGTAAAATATCCCTGTCCGTAGTTCCAGCGGATTGTCTTTTGTCTTGCAAACCCCTTATCCTGTACTCCCCTATTCTTGAAAAGACCACTATGCACCTTGACTTCTGGCTTTTCGTTCTTCCTGCTGCAGCTGTTTAGCTATATGCGTCTCCTTTTTGAAGGATTAATTAGATGTCTCTTCTTTTTTCAAGCAAAAGCAAAAAGCATCAACTTCCTAACGAAATGTCGTTGGTCATGAAATAGTATCTGCTTTATATTCATACCGATGTAGCTGTTAATTTGAGTACAGGCAATATTTTTATAAGGGGAGTGATTCAAAACCATTAAGGGAATTGGATTTTGGGCTTCAATCATTTTTTGGGGATGTGTTCAGTCTTTGAAGTTGAATTATGGGACATTTTTTACGGGTTGAGTCTTTTACAAGATTAAGGCTTAAGCAAATTATCGATTCATGAGAATAGCCTTGAGGTAGTTCTTGCTTTGCAAATGAGTTTTATAACTAGTTCGAGATTAGCATTAGTTAGGCGGATCCAACAAAAGCTACAAAATTTCGAGCATTGAGAGATCAAACATGTTCCGAGAGAAGTTAACTTAGTCGCAAATCGAATTGTCAAGATGGTGTCTGTGGAGATAGAGGGAGTTAATGTTTTGACATTTACTCTTATACGAATCTTTTAAAATTCCTAGAAAGTGATAAAATTAAGAGTAAACTATTAAAATAGTCACTTTTGTTTGCCTCAGGTTACATTTTAGCCGCTTATGTTTGAAATGTTACGTTTTAGTCACTTACATTATCATGTTGTAACATTTTAGTCACTAAGCTATTAATTTCCATTAACAGTGTAACAGTAAGCTGATGTGGCACATTAAATCATCATTTCAAACAAAAATTTTAGGTTAAATTATAAAATTGGTCCCTATATTTTTTCATTTTAAGCAATTTAGTTCTTTTCTTTTATGTTCTTTTAATTTTTTTTCTTTTATTTTCCATTCTTTTCTACTTCTCTCTCTGTTTTCCTCCCTTCTCCATTTCTTTTAATATAGTTTTTTTTATATTTTTCATTTGTTAAAAATTAGTTCCTATACTTTTTTTTCTTGAACAATTTAATTTTTTATTTTTATTTCTTTATTTGTTAAAGCAAATTATCTTTGATTACATACTCTGTGTGTAAACCCAAAGATTGTTTTTGATCATTGCAAGATGAATAAAATCGATCTTATTGCATTAATCAATACCAATTCTTCTTCAATATATAATAGAACACCAAGCTAAATTCTACCAAAGACATTAATTTGTTTACCAAATTGGTGCCAAAAACTAGAAATCAAGTTAACTCTAATGGGATAAGAAGGGTTAACCAATATTATGAAAATCTTGATTGAAATATCTGGTCCAAGCAATTCTATAAAATCACCATAATAATCCATTTTTGGATCCTTTGTATAGCATCAACAATAAGTGTAAAATATCAAAAACCCCAATTCACAAATGTTTACAATAAGCAAAAAATAAAAAAAAATCTTTATTCTGGATTTTCATTGAAGAGTAATACAAAATTGTTACCCTAAGTTGAAAATATATTAAAAAACTAATCAAAAGGAAGATTAAACAGAACGTACAAGAAACACCCAAGATCAAAATAAAAGTATAGAGACTAGTTTTAACAAATGGAAAATATAGAAAAACTATGTTAAAAGAAACAGAGAAGGGAGTAAAACAAAGGGAGAAACTGAAGAGAATGGAAAATAAAGAAAAAAAAGGAAAGTTAAAAAATTTTGTATTGATCTTCAACGAAAACCCAAAATTGTGAAAAAAATAAATTGTTCAAAAAAATAAAAGTACAGGGACTAATTTTAATAAATGGAAAACATAAAAAAACTATGTTAAAAAAATAGAAAAGGGAGAAAATATAAGGAGAAACAAAAGAGAATGGAAAATAAGGAAAAAAATGTTAAAAAAATTAAATTGCTCAAAACGAAAAAGTATATGAATCAATTGTATAATTTAACCTAAAATTTTTATAAATTTTTATTTAAAATGATGATTTAATATGCTACATCAGCTTACTGTTATATTGTTAACGACAATTAACGGCTCAGTAACTAAAATGTTACAATACGATAACGTAAGTGACTAAAATGTAACATTTCAAACATAAGTAACTAAAATGTAACCTGAGGTAAACAAAAGTGACTATTTTAATAGTTTATCCTAAAATTAATGGTGGTTTCGATTGTATTAATGTAACAAAATCTATTAAGCTTTGTTTATTTCCCCCCAAAAAATATTAAACTTTTAATTATAGGATAGGTAATTTTTGAATGTTTCTTTTGCTTTTTTATCTTCAATAACTCATAAAATTATGGGAAAGATTACATGATATATATACACACAAAATATATTATAAATTTATTAAAATCTCCGTATCATTATAATAAATTATGAAAAGCTTGACATAAACACAAAATAGATAACAATTATTTTGTAAATTGAATTTTAATAATAAACAATGCAAAAATTTTAAAAAGTAAAAATAAATATTATAAATATAATACTAATTTACAACATAAATATTTTTTTTCAAAATCAATATTTACTCGAATAATATAATTAAATTCAATACATATATATTACTAATTTACAAAAAAAATCTAATATAAATTTAACCCTTAAAAGTTAATAATTTTAATTTATTAAACAACACTTTAATAAAATCCCCAACTTTAATCAAAATGAAAGAAAAAAAATTAGTATTTTCTTTTCCTTTTTTTTTTTTAAAAAAAGGAGGTATTATTAGTATTTACATTCATAATCATCTAAAGTATGTTTTCGACAGAGTCAATGAAAGTAAATAAACATATAAAACACAACACCTTCAATACACCGACTCTTATCCAATATGATGAGCATTTCTTTTATTCGTTCTTGCAATGTTAGGAACAACGACCAACATAATATCGTCAATGCTTAAGAGTGTATGAGATATGGCCGGAAGTCTGCAGAAGGGAAAATGATGTTAGAAAACGAAAAACTTTCTCATCCGGACATGAACTATTTTTAGTTTACCCTTAGGCTTAACTAAGCAAATTCAGAGGAGGGCTTCTTCTCCCTTATCTCCTTGCTTACACCCCAACCTTAGTTATGGCACATGTACCGTCAAATATTATTCTCTTGCTGTTCCTTCTGGTTTCTTTCCATGTTAATGTCATAGCTGAAGAAGACGAGGCAAACATTATCAAACCCGGTTCTTCACTTTATACCGGAAAACAGCCTAGTTCGTGGGCCTCACCTTCGGGGAATTTTGAATTTGGTTTCTACCGGCAAGGAGAAGGATATGCGGCCGGAATATGGCTTGTTGGTCGACCAGAAAACACCATTGTCTGGACTGCAAAACGAGATGACCCGCCTGTCTCCTCAAATGCTACTTTGGAATTCACTACACAAGGCGTATTGCTTCTTCGGACTGAGGACGGGGTGGGAAATGTCATTGCGAATCTGTCCGGCGTGCAACTTGTTGATTCTGCTTCGTTGCTGGACACCGGGAATCTAGTGCTCTATGAGAACAGGTCTGTTGTTTGGGAGAGCTTTGATATCCCGACCGACACAATCTTAGGAGGCCAGAATTTAAGCCTTTACAGTGAGTTGATTTCCAGTGTGTCAAGTTCAAACCACTCAACTGGCCATTATCATTTGCTCTTGAAGTCTGGTGGGCTTGTAGCCAATTTAAATATTTCTTCTGGAGCTGCCTATGAGTACTGGGTCTTCCCTAATGGCTTTTCTTCCCCCGTGTTGAATCTCAATGAAAGTGGCGTTCTAGCACTGTATTCATCACAAAATTTCGACCAAGAAAATGTTTTGGCAAGCGGCTCGACAACTGGGAACGGAACAATGATTATCTATAGAGCAACCCTTGATCATGACGGTGTTTTCAGATTGTACTCGCATCAACTTGAAAGCAATACTATGTCAAACAAGTGGCAGAATTTGGATGATGAATGTGAGGTTCCAGGTCGGTGTGGGTTGAACAGCTACTGCTCCACCAGCAGGGGTAACGATACTGAGTGCTATTGCTATCCTGGTTTCATATTTATCGACGAGAATGCCAAATTCCTGGGCTGCTCTCAGAATTTCACTGTAGATGGGTGCGAGACTAAGAGAGATGTAGTGATACACCACAATAGCACTACCTTAGACAATGTGTCTTGGGCTGGTAATCTTTATTCTGTGAAGCGTAATCTGGAGAAGGAAGACTGTAAGAAAGCTTGCGAGGATGATTGCTCCTGTGGTGGAGCTCTCTATAGCCCAAATCACTGTAGCATGTATTCATTACCGCTTAAATATGGTAGAAAACATGTAAATATAACAACCACAGCCTTCATCAAGTTGATTCCGGGTAGCACCATTAGCCCCCCACCTGAAAAAAGTCAAATATTGATAAGCGAAGGAAACCAAAGCCTCATTTTAACTATGGGATTAAGTTTGGGTTCCGTTGCAAGTTTGTGTTTTGTGATTGCAATATGTAGCTTCTTGTTATACAGGCATCGAGTCCAAAGTTATGAGAAGCTTTTAGACAGTAAAAGTTCAGGATTTGCCGAGCAATTTACACTACGATCATTCACTTTCAATGAGCTAGATGAAGCAACACAAGGTTTCCAAGATGAGTTGGGTAGAGGCTCATTTGGAGCGGTTTATAAAGGAACTTTGCCAGGGGATGGTAAAAGTATTGCTGTTAAGAGATTAGGAATGGTTAAGGAAGGAGAAAGGGATCAGTTTCGAACTGAGATGACAGCCATTGGAAGAAATAACCACAGGAACTTGGTCCGATTGCTTGGATTTTGTGTGGAAGGTTCAAGGAAGTTCCTTGTTTATGAGTACATGAGCAATGGCTCACTAGCGGATTTTCTATTCAACAGGAATGAACGCCCGGTTTGGAAACAGAGAGCCAGAATAGCGTTGGACGTGGCTAAAGGTATCCTTTATTTACATGAAGAGTGTGAGGTGAGTATCATCCATTGCAACATCAAGCCCTGCAACATACTCTTGGATGATTCATTGACTGCAAAGATTTCGGATTTCGGATTGGCAAAGCTATTGAGGCCTAATCAAAGAAGCAGTACAAGTGGAGCAGCATGGTACTCGGCACCTGAATGGCAAAACAGTGCAGTGTTATCGGTAAAAGTTGATGTATACAGTTTCGGAGTGATACTGTTGGAGATGATATGTTGCAGAAGCAACATAGAAGTAGAAGGTCGCAGTGCAGATGAGATACTGCTTTCAACATTTGTATACAATTGCTTTGTTGGGGGAGAGTTGAATAAGCTCGTGGAAGGTGAAGAAGAAGTGGACATGAAAATGGTGGAAAGGTTTGTGAAGGTGGGGCTTTGGTGCATTCAAGATGATCCAAATTTGCGTCCACTCGTGAAGAATGTGATCTTGATGCTAGAAGGAACAATGAATGTACCGATCCCTCCATCTCCATCACTTCCCCATGTTACTAATTAATATTTTTAACTTTGAAGTTGGGTTTATTTTAATTATGTTTTTCATGTAATTAATAATAATTAGAGGAGTAATTTTTAAAATAAAATTTTGGAAACTATCTGGTTGTTACAAAGAAGGACATTTTATGTTCTATGCATCAATTATCATGTGATAAGTGAAAGGTCTCTAATCTATACATCATTTATAATATTAAAAGTATACATGGTTTTTTCCATTGTTTTCACTTATGTGTTGTGTTGAAAAATTAAATGTTAACATCTTAAATACTTACAAAATCAATGTGGTATGTTTGTTAAATTTAAGTATATGATTAAATTGTTTGATAAAGGATAGCTTTAGGTGTGTTTCTAATAACTTTAGAGCTCTAAACAAAATCTTTAAAAAAATTATCTTTCGGTCTCACTTGCCTAGATATTCCTTTAGGGGCATTACTTCCTAACTTTTTAGGCCTACTCAATTTAGTTCAATTTAGTTCAATTTATTATAATTTAGTCCTTTTTTTCCAAAAATTAGCTTACCTACATTTCCATCAACCAAATCCTTTTTTAGGTTTAGCTATTTATGCTGCAAATAAAGAGAATGAACATGGAAATGAAAAGCAAACAAAACATTGAAGTTAAGAAAAAAAATGAAAGTTTGGATTTTTTTTTATGCAAGAAAACTTAAAGAACATAAAACTAAAGGCATTCAACAAGGAAATCTAAAGCAATAAATAGAAAAGGAATAAACTTTAACAAATTTAAAGTAAAAGAAACTGAAATGCATTAAACTAAAGTTAGAAATGTCTTACAGCTAAGGTATAGGGATTGGAAGTGCAAATAAACTTAAGCTATAGTAATAACTAACTTAACTACCACTAAGAACAACTAAGAACAGCTAAAATAAGAAAGAAAATTGTTGGGAAATGTAAAATCTACCGCTAAAGAAATGAAAATAAAAAAAAAAACCCTAGAGAAAGAAGAATAAAAGCTAAGAGAAAACCTAGAGAAAACTAAGGCTAAAACTAAACTAATGTGTGTCTCCTCTCCTCAGCCAAAATTGGTTATTTTAGGCTGAATGCTAATGGTACTTCGTTGCCAAAATTGCCCTTACATGGGCCTTGGGTGATTGGTGGATCAGGTAGAAAAAGACTACTCTTTTTATCCAATTTTGTCCCCCTCACAATGTTGGTGTCACGATACCTAGAAGAGGATATCTTGACTCCTCAAGTAGTTTCGAACCTTAGGGTCTTCTTTGAGGGTGGATATCGTGATACCACTAAAAGGTGGTCTCCCATCTTTCCATACTGTTGGAGGCATTGCGATTTCAAGGTATGGGAATAGAGATACATTTTCCTTTGGTGTTGTTTTCGCTCGTTTTCAACCTCAGCACGTTCTTACACCACTCAACCAAATGTTAGGCCCCCCAATAGTACTATTGGCCAAATCTGATCATAAAATGAGTAAAAATAAGACATTTACACTTATTAACTTAAAATGTAAAAAGTACGAAAAAGTATGAAAAACGCTATTTTGCTCGAGAATAAGGTCCTTAAGTATATCGGCAAAGTCTAATTTTCCATATAAAATTATGGTAGATCAAACTCCCCCACATTTAACTCTTTGCTTGTACTCAAGCAAACCAAACATGCAAAAGAAAAGACGACTCTTGGACTAAATCAGACAATTAAGTCATATATCTGTAAAACATCAAACTCGTACGGGAACTGCCTCACATGCAACTTAAGAGTGATATCTAGATAACTTGTTTATTCTTAATACAAACATAATTAGTTCACTAAGTTATAATGTTAATAGATGTAGAGGCAATGAAAATTAACATATGTACAAATGTTATCCATCAAAATAAATTATGCTAATTGCTCATAGTTACTTAAAAAACAAATTGGTCATATTCGTTCAAACAAATGTAGACTATTTACAAATTATTATATTGGTGACATAGATTGTGTTTAGTAATGCCTTTTAGAAGTACTTTTGATATGAAAAACACTTTTGAAACAAAAAGAATGCTAAACAAGATATTTTTTGCTGAAATTTTTTGCTTTCAAGAGTACTTTTGAAAAAAAAAGAAACTAAAATTTTTAATTTTTCTTCTCCCAAAAACACGTTCAGTGCATAATTACTTTTTTCACCTCTCTAATAATATAGTACTTTCTCTTCTTTTTTTTTCTCTGGTGCTTAATTACAAATATATTAAAATTATTAATTAAAAATAAAAAAATATTTTTAAAATAATACAAATGTGTTAATATCTAATTACAAATATTTAATGGTTATTTGAGTATGGCCGGTAATTTCTTTGCAGCAGATACGGGTGCCAAACAGTCGAGGATTCGGCATGAGCTTCACTTGTTGAAGAAAGGTAATCTTTCTATTAAGGCGTATGTTGCTCCGATTAAAGATTTGTGTGCTATGTTAGATGCTTCTGGATCTCGTATCTCTGATGAAGAGAAGGTCGAAGTGGTGCTGGCGGGGTTGCCGTCGAAATTTGAGGCGGTTATCTCCTCTGCTCGATTGTCGTCTACAGTTTTGCCGTTACAACGCTTGGTGGATGCGTTGGTTGATTGTGAGAGTCGTCACGAACAAGTGTTCCAGGAAGTCAGTTTGAACGCGAACCTTGTTGAGGATGCACCGTCGGTTGAAGGAGTCAGTCGTGGAGGCCGTGCGTCTGTTCGTGGACGTGGTAGAACGTTCCGATCTCGCATACAATGCCAGATCTGTAGTCGATTTGGTCATGTGGCTCAGAAGTGTTACTATCGTTACCATAGAGACTCGAGTGACTCATCCGTGGTGCCGTCGGTCTCTCATCAAAAGACTCAGTCGGGTGTTGAGAGAGCTAATTTTGGACTGGGTGTGCAAGAAGAAGACGAACAGTGTGTGGCCCCTTATCACAAAAGTCAAAGAACAATTTATGGTCAAAATAGAAATGGTGGTCAAAATTGGAGTAATGGCCAAAGTCAAAATAGAAATGGTGGTCAAAATTGGGGTGCTGGCATGCAAAGTGAAAAAGTGGCACGTGGGCCCCAGGTGTCTTTTGCAAATGAATATGGCAGGCCATTTGGAAACAATTTTCAATCAAATTTGCGTCAGTATGGTAATGATGATGGGCCTATTTTTAATCAAAATGGGTTTACTAGTAATGCGCCACTGGACCTTGATAATGGGAATGGCAGACGTGTGTTGCAAGGGCCGAATTTGATAAGTTCTTCACATGGGCCGACTGTTGGCCCAAATGCAAATGGGTTCCGTCTTCTAATTTTGTTCAAGTTGATCAGAGTGATCCTAGTTCGCCTGAACCGATTGGAGTCGATCGGGTTATGCGAGTTACCAAACCGCGTGCTCGGGTTTATACTGGGTTCGAACCCTGTATTGGACTTCCCCGGCTAGGGGACTTACATGCATCTAATTATTCTGATTCTTCGGTGTCCGGCTCTCATGTCAACAATGCTCAACTTGGGTTCGGTACTGGTCATGATGATCCGTATGTTCCAATGTATGGTGGCACCACATCTTGGTATCCTGACTCGGGGGCAAGTCATCATGTCTGTCGCGATGTGTTTGCTTTACGTGATGTCTCGTCATATTCAGGTACGTCATCTCTTTTAATGGGCGATGGTACTCCTGCGATAATTTCATCAATTGGTACTGCTATTTTTTCTACCCAGTATAAATTGTTACGACTATCAAATGTTTTATGTGTGCCGAGTATACGAAAAAATCTCTTGTCTGTCTCACAGTTTTCTCGTGATAATGGTGTGTTTTTTGAGTTTCACCCTACCTACTGCGTTATTAAGGATATGGTGACACGGGAGATATTGCTGACGGGCCGCATTCGTGATGGTTTATATCAGTTTTCTATACCAGTGGTTTCTACTTCACCTCCGACTGCTCCATTTGTTGCTCATTCGCAAGTTCCGCATAATGTTTCGACTACTTCTGTGTTTGCTTTATGGCATAATCGTTTAGGCCACCCGTCAACTTCTGTGGTAAAAAATATTCTAAATAAATGTAATGTTGTTTCAAATAAAACTAGTCTGGATGGTATATGTACTGCATGTCAAAAAGGCAGGTCACATAAGTTGCCTTTCTCCCCTTCGACTACTAGCTATCATCCTTTTGAGTTGGTCGTGTCTGATCTTTGGGGTCCTGCACCCGTTGCATGTGGTGATAAGAGATATTATGTTTCGTTTATTGATATGTGTACCAGATTTACTTGGGTTTATCTTTTACGTCAAAAAGCTCAAGCATTAGAATGTTTTACTAATTTTCAACAGTTGATTAAGACACAGTTTGGCAAGTCTATTAAGCAGTTTCAGAGCGATTGGGGAGGTGAATACCGTGGGTTTACATCTGTCTTAGAATCTCAGGGGATCATACATCGACTGACCTGTCCGTATACTTCCGAACAAAATGGAGTAGCTGAGCGAAAACATCGTCACATTGTTGAAATGGGGATTACGTTGTTGGCTCATGCAAATTTGCCTATGGAATACTGGGGGTATGCGTTTTGTTGTGCGGTTCATCTTATAAATCGACTTCCCACAGTTGTACTTCAGGATAGTTCTCCGTTTAAGGAACTGTATGGAAGCGATCCGACCTATGATCATCTTCGAGTGTTTGGTTGCTGTTGTTATCCTTACTTACGTCCGTTTGTGGGTCGTAAGTTGGAATTTCGGTCTCAGCCGTCTATTTTTTTGGGCTACAGTCCTCGTCATAAGGGGTATCAATGTCTTTTACCAGATGGTAAGGTTATAATTTCAAGGCATGTGGTCTTTGATGAGCAGAGGTTTTTGTTTGCTGAAACTAGTTCAGACAATTTTGTCTCAACGACCAGTTAGACTAGTTCGACAGTTGTTCCTCTCGTGTGGCCATCTTTCTCCTCAACTCTTGAGCCATGTATGATGGCACCGTCTGTACAAGGGGTGCTGTCTCAGTCTACTGATCCTGTATTAGATGTTAGTGTGGAGCAGCCCCAGTCTCATGATCCTTCAGCTGATGTTAGGACTGGGTCAGGTAGTTTTCCAGCTCATGATTATTCAGCTAATGATGGAACTGAGTTGAGTGATCTTCCAGCAGAGCGTGGCTCGGGATCCTCAGGTGATACCAATGCTCCCTCTTCGTCTAATATGGGACTGTCTGCAGGTGTTTCGTCGGTATCTGATAGTCCGATTAATAGGACACCTGTGGGCAATATTCACCCAATGGTCACTCGCGCTAAAGCAGGGGTTTACAAGCCTAAGGTTTTAAGTGTTGAAGTTGTTGAACCAACTACAATTGAAGAAGCTCTGGCTACTGTTGAGTGGCGCACTGCTGCGCAAGATGAGTATGATGCTCTTATGCGTAATTCCATATGGGAGCTTGTTCCTGCTCCATATAATCGTAAGGTCATTGGGTGCAAATGGTTGTTCCGAGTCAAGAAGAATTCTGATGGTACTACTGCTCGATATAAGGCTCGCTTAGTTGTAAAAGGTTGCTCTCAAGTTTCGGGTTGTGATTTTAAGGAAACGTTTAGTCCAGTGGTTAAACCGGCTACTATCAGGGTTATTTTGTCTATTGCTGTGTCTAGGGGGTGGTCGCTTCGGCAAGTGGATGTGAATAATGCGTTTCTAAATGGTGACCTTGACACTAAAGTTTTTATGCATCAACCTCCCGGTTATGTTCAATATGGCTCAGATGGCAGACCTTTGGTATGTCGTCTGAAGAAAGCGTTGTATGGTCTTCGTCAGGCTCCTCGTGCCTGGTTTGAATGGCTAAAAGGATTTCTAGTCTCTGTGGGGTTTGTGGTTTCAAAGTCTGATGCTTCTTTATTTGTTCGAGTTGTACCAGCTTCAACGTTGTATGTGCTTGTGTACGTTGATGATATTATTATTACTGGTGATGTGCCTTCTGTTATAGAGTGGTTTGTTAAATTGCTGAATAGTGAGTTCTCGCTTAAGGACATGGGTGATCTTCATTATTTTCTTGGGATAGAGGTTAATCGTTCTTCGTCAGGTTGTCTTCATCTTTGTCAGAAGAAGTATATACGTGATATTCTTATATGTTGTTCGATGGAGAATGCAAAGAGTGTTCATACACCGATGGTTAGTTCCTCTGTTATGACTCGTGATGGTGGTGAGCGGTTACAGGATCCGACTGAATACAGGAGTCTTGCAGGAGCATTACAGTATGTCACTCTTACGCGGCCTGATGTTGCCTATGCTGTTAATCGAATATGTCAATTTATGCATTGTCCTACTTCCATTCATATGACCGCTCTGAAGCGCATTTTGAGGTATTTAGGTGGTACGATTGATTTTGGAATTGTGTTTCGTTCGTCCACCAATTTGTCCTTAGTTGGATATGCTGATGCAAACTGGGGATTAGATTTTGATGACCGGAGGTCCACTACTGGATACTGTGTTTATTTCGGACATACACCTGTGTCATGGTGTACGAAGAAACAACAGGTTGTTGCTCGGTCTACTGCTGAGGCAGAATACTGAAGTCTTGCCGCAGTTACTTGTGAGGTTACGTGGCTTTTGTCGCTACTTCAAGAATTACATGTTCAGTTTAATAGTGTTCCCCATATTTGGTGTGACAGTTCTGGGGCGGTTGCAGTTGCTGCGAATCCTGTTCTTCATTCAAAGTTTAAGCATGTTGAGTTAGATTTATTTTTTGTTCGTGAAAAGGTTGCCGATGGCACTGTTGCCGTTGGAGAAGTTCCAGCGTGTGATCAGGTCGCTGATGTTCTTACTAAGCCACTTTTGTTGTCGAATTTTACTCGTTTTCGGAGTTTTCTACGGGTCTTGCCTGTGGGGAAGATGGATGAATATTAGAGAATAGAAGTAGTTAGTCAGTTAGTGAGGTTGTTACTCAATTTAGAACGTCTATAAATACTGTACATTAAGAATTAAGAAGTAAGAAATTTGAATAAACAAACAAGAAGTTTATTCTATTATTCTCTACATTTCACTCTCTGTTTGGATAGATATTTTTATTTTTTAGCTAGTTCTTTCATTTGCTAACAAAAATTATTAGTGGTAGAAGAAGTGGCAAGATCAGTTTCAACTACTTCACGCATGAAAATAAAACCTCAGAAAAAGCTTGAGAAACCTACATTAAATTTATCACCATTTTTCCTCATAAAGTTGTCTATATATATCAAAATATAAAAGGATATGTTATTAGAAATGGTGGTATTTGATTATACATTTTAGTATAGGATTTAGGAATGAGATTTTGGTATATAAAAAAACCTAATGATTTTCCATGAAAATATTGATATTCCCTTAGAAATTTTGGTATATAATAAGATATTTAAAGATGTGCTTTTAGAAATTTTAATATTTCGGCCGATTGAGTCATAATTCGATTGACATACACAATGTTATTAATATATATAAGAGGACGTGGGTTCGAGTGTATCCTCCTATTTATGGTTAGAGAGAGGCTATGGATAGTTCAAGCTCAACCTATTAAGAATATTAATAAGAAATAAATATTATTAAATTATTTTTATTTATTTTAATATTATTATAAATTTAATATATTTTATTTAAATATAATTAAAAAACGAATTTATGAAAAAATGATTAAAATTTTCAAAAAAAGATGATTGTTTATAATTAAAAAACTAATTACGTAATATTATTTTATTAATATTTTAAAATTATACTTTTTAGTATTATCTAAAAGAAAAAGAGAGAAGTAAACTAAAAAAGGAAATGCCGTGTTCGCAACTACATCCTCCCTCCCATTGAAAAGGAAAAATTATTAGATTGAGCCTTGGAGTTCTCACCGCCTAAATTATAAGTCTAATCAATTGAAGTAACACACATCATGTATTTTGTTTTATAAAAGAAATTGTATGATACTATAGTTTTACGTTATTTTATTTTGTTAATAAGTGAATGATAAATCATATGTTTCTCTTAATTTTTAAATTTTAAAAAAAATTAAATTTAATTAAAAATACTAAAAAGTTAAAGAAAAAAATCTAATTTTTTATTTTTTTATTAAAAAGAGATAAAAATAAGGTGTAATTATGGAATTGGAAATTTTGATTTATGTCTACGATGATATATATTAATTTAATTGATTAGACGTATAGTTTAAGTGGACAGAAGGATTTATGTAATAATTTCTAGGGTTTTTTACTAAACTAGGCTAAAAAAATTTTTTGTACTGAAATAGGGTGTCAGAAAAATTATTTACGAAAATGGGTTATTTTTTGCATTGGTACCCATCTCAGAGGCGCCAATCAATAAAAAATTATTAAAATTTTTTTAATGGCGCCTATTAGATAGGCGTCAATGAATATTTTATATTAAATTTTTTTATAAAATATAATTAAATTTTTTCTCGGGTCAATATATGACTCGTATAATACATAGTAGTGGCACCTATCTCAAAGGCGCTAATGGTGATGCCTATCTGAGATGCGCCATTAGTAGTGCCATGTTGAGAGGCGCTAATGGTCTTATTTTATATAAAATTTTATTTCAAAAAATCAATAAAATTACATTATATAAAAGTTACATTATATAAAAATTAAATGAGTTAACAACAACTATATGATTAAAAAAGTCAGTTATAATTAGACTTTTAATAAAATGATTTTTAATTTTTTTTTATAAACTTATATGTTAAACTCACCAAATACTAAACTAAATACAACAATTTATAACTTAATCCTAAATTGCTAATAAATTAAATTTTAAATAATTACAAACACAAAAATTTATAACATAATCCTAAATTACTAACAAATTAATTATAAAATAATTACAATATTCTTACAAAATTACAATATTCATACAAAATACTAATCAAAAACTATAAATACAAAATTAATTATAAAATAATTAAAATATTCATACAAAATTACAATATTCATACAAAAAATTACAATATTTATACAAAATTACCCATTGGCGCCTCCCTATGAGGCACTTTTAATGGCGCCTTCTTATGAGGCACAACTAGTGGCGCCTACCTGATAGGCGCCACCCGACCTATTTTCCCCTTTGACCCGTTGACTATATTTTCATCTATATTTTTATTTAAATTTTTTTAAAAAAATAAAAAAATAATATTTTATTAAAAATAAAAAAAATTAATAATTTTTTATTCATTAGCGTCTCTGAAATAGGCACCAATGAAACAAGTAATTCATTTTCGTAAATAATTTTTCTGAAATCCTATTTCAGTACAAAAAAAATTACCCTATTTTAGTAAAAAAACCCTAATTTCTGCATTCAAGACGTACGTTTACTCTTTCGATAAAGGTAAGTCAGGTTACCTGTCTTTTTCCGCGCAAACCCTGATTCCAGACCTCGGCCATTTTTAATTTGGGTACTTGTAAAATAATTTCTACATCAGTTCCAAAAATAGAAGACAGAAATACAATAATTCCTATGGCAGCCGTGTGGTCTCTTCTCATGCTCCTTTCTTCGTTCTTTGCGGCTAGAGGAGTTGACGACAAGCATTCAAACGGCACCATTGGGCTGGGATATTCGCTTTCTCCCTTAACTCCACCCACCTCATTGGCTTCGCCTTCTGATCGTTTCGCATTTGGTTTTTAAAGTGAAGGCAATGGCTTTTCAATTGGAGTTTGGCTGGAGGGCAATAGAAAGACAGATAACAAAGTTGTATGGACAGCTAATCTGAAATATTATTAGAGCTATTAAATCAAATTATCAATTTCTAATAATATAAATATAAATATAATTAATAAATAGTGAAATTGGTCATCCAAGGCTCATTAGCATGGTGTATTTTTCTTGTTTAAACCGGGGTTTGAAACCAAACTTTTCCTCATAGGATAGATGGGGCGATTCAAGTGAGATTCAATGTAAATTTAACTTTCTATTCACTCGTTGAATTTGGGCAATTCAGAGGATCACCACAACTCATCTCTTCTCGATAATCCATACATTCCTTATTAATGTATGGTATAATTGTGTATGGTAAAACTTAAACATAAATACTTAAAAGAATTTAAACTTATGTCTTAACGAACAAACCAAAAACAAGAAATCATGGTATTAAGTCTTCTTAAAATGATTGATTTAGTCTATCTTGATTTCAATTTCTTCATTTGCATTTACTTTTTGTTATTTTCTAAAAATTCACTTTCAAATACCAATTAAATAATTTATTGATATATTTTTTAAATTTTATAATCTTTTAGACTTCAGCCATTTATTATTTCGTCACACTTAAAAAATAGAAGAGAGAAACGCCATATTTCCCATGGCTTGGGTGTGGGCTCTTCTCTTGCTCCTTTCTTCTCTCTGCGTGAAGCAGTCAAGCAGCATCATTTCGCTGGGATCTTCGCTTTCCTCGGCCACTCAATCCATCCCATGGCGTTCCCCTTCTGGTCGCTTTGCATTTGGCTTTTACAGTCAAGGCGGTGGCCTTTCTGTTGGAGTTTGGTTAGACGGCGGAGGAAAGAACGATAACAAAGTTATATGGACAGCTAACCGTGATGACCCGCCGCTCCATGCAACTGCTACTCTGACACTAAACGAGAAAGGTTTGCTTCTTTCGAGCGGTGTGAGCGGAGAAAATAAAGTTATTGCTTCTCCAAATGACTCGGCTGTCAGTGTCTTCTCTGCCTCCATGCTAGATTCAGGCAATTTTGTGCTCTACAACAAAGTCAATCATACCATTTGGGAGAGTTTCGAGCATCCTACAGATACCCTTTTAGGTGGTCAGGCTCTATTAACTAATCACGAGTTGATCTCCAGTTCTTCAGAAAATGATCACTCGTCCGGAAGGTTTCATCTACGTATGCAACTAGATGGGAATCTCGTTCTATACCCTCTAAACGTCGATGATGCTGCTACAACTGCCTATTGGGCCACAGGTACTAATGGTGTGAATCTTTCACTCCGATTATTTCTTAACTCGACAGGCTTCCTACAACTTATCAACAACACTGATTCCTCCATCTACCTAGAAATTAATTATAGATTTTATCAAGAGGTGAGCTACAATGATCACAACGAGAACACCACCACCACCAGCAACGACGGTATCGTTCACAGTGCAACCCTTGATGTTGATGGAAATTTCCAGTTATATACTCATCAATTTGAGCCAAGTGGTGGGTTTCGAACTTCCCGAGTGTCGCGCGCGTTGAAGGATTACTGTAAAGTTGTAGGCTTTTGTGGTATCAATAGCTATTGCACGTTTAATGATGACAGAGCTTACTGTGCATGCCTTCCCGGCACTGATTTTATCGATCCTCAACGCGATACCCTCGGCTGCAAGAGAAATTATAGTGAAGCACATTGTAAAGGAGGGAAGGACAATATACCCCTCTATAACATCACTCCATTGCAAAATATAGTCTGGACTACAGGTATATTTTACAGTGAAGAGCTAATGTCCATGAGTGCCTGCAGCCAAACATGCTTGGAAGACTGTAATTGTGAGGCAGCACAGTTTAGCGGTGGAGTTTGCAGGAAACAAAAGCTTCCACTATGGTATTTGCTACGACAAGAAGGTGATAATGACGTGAGTTCCACAGTTTTCTTGAAGATGGGAATCAGAAGCCTAGAAGCAGATGACGGTACTGTTCCCCATGAATTAAAGCCCCAAATCAAACGGAAAGATCCGACGCTGAAAATTCTTCTTTTAACTTTCAGTCTTGTCGCATGTTCATGTGCTTTGCTTGCAATCTCTGGTGTATTCATTTTTAAATTTCGAGTTCTAAGATACAAAAGGCTGTTGGAAATTGGAAATTTGGGCCTAACAGGAGAGCTTACGTTGACGTCGTTTTCATACAATGAACTCAAGAGAGCAACGAATGGGTTTAAAGAAGAGTTGGGTAAGGGATCCTTTGGAGCAGTCTACAAAGGGTCCTTAAACAGAGGAAGAAATTTGATTGCTGTAAAGCGATTGGAGAAGTTAGTGGAAGAAGGAGAAAGAGAGTTCCAAGCAGAAATGCGAGCAATTGGCCGAGCTCACCACAAGAATTTAGTTCGACTGTTGGGATACTGTGCTGAGGACTCCAAGAGGGTGTTGGTGTACGAGTACATGGGCAATGGCTCCCTTGCTGATCTACTGTTCAAGTCAAGACAGCGCCCTGATTGGGATGAAAGAACAAGAATAGCCCTGGATGTAGCTAGAGGAATCCTCTACTTACATGAGGAATGTGAGACCCCAATCATTCACTGTGACATAAAGCCGCAAAACATATTGATGGATGATTATTGGAGAGCTAAAATTTCGGACTTCGGGCTGGCAAAACTGTTGATGGGGGATCATACAAGGACCTTCACAGTAGTGAGGGGAACTAGAGGATACATGGCCCCAGAATGGCATAAGAACATTCCAATATCAGCGAAGGCTGACGTTTACAGTTACGGAATTGTGCTATTGGAAACTGTGTTTTGCAGACGAAACTTGGACACCACTGTATCAAACCCAGAGGAGATCATTCTGTCGATTTTGGTGTATAAATGTCTGGTTGAAAAAAAGTTGGATAAGCTTGTGCTTGGTGAAGAAGTAGATAAGAAAAGCTTGGAAAGAATGGTGATGGTGGCACTTTGGTGTATCCAAGATGAACCAGCACTTCGTCCTTCCATCAAGACTGTAGTGATGATGCTGGAAGGCATTACTGATATATGCATTCCCCCATGTCCAACTGCTTCCTCCATATAATTCAAGTCACGACCTAACAATCAATCATCTCACTCGGAGTGTTCGTGTAGTTTATGTTACGTAAGGACTGCGTCATGTTTGTATTTCCTCTGGCTTGTAATAAATTTGTAAAATGCTTCCTGCAGCAGTGTTCTCCCTTCATTTGTAGGTTTAAAAATTGTGTTCGAGTTATCTAATCATATAGTAGTTGTATGTAATAACTGAGTTTTACTGTAATTTCTAATTAATAATCTCCTATTGCTCAAAATGGTAAAAAACTTGCAAAAGGGTCATGTAAGCAAAGCCATCATGTGTATGCTAAGACTAATAAGTCCTTTTGTCTTGGACTTGTTATGATCTCATTAGACAGGATGTTAGGAAACTGAATAATCATTTTTAAGCAGAGAGATTGCATTAGAATAACAGCGTCCAAGAGCAAAACCAGAACTCAGAGGCTGTGACTGTAGAACATGTTCCGGTAAAGGTACATGAGAATTATCAAATTAGGTGATATTGGTATATTTGCACAAATGTGCAGTGCCTATGGTTTGAAAGACGACGACGACGACTACTACTACATGCCATACAGCTGAAGCCATCTTCCTCTTTTTGTGATCATATGAGTAAATACACAATACAAAGTTTTGGGTTAAGGCCCAGAAACAATACCAACAATGCCCATTCATGGCAGCCCATCTATACAACTAGGAAGGAACTAATGACCTAGAAAAATGGTTAAATTTCAATTTAATCCCTCTACTATGCTTAAATTTGACATTGAATCTCCATGCTTTGGCCCTTTTATTTTTGTAATGTTATTAATAAGTCCAAATAACTAATATAATTAACTTTTCAATTAAAATGTTATGTGTTTATATATAATTTAAATGTCCTAAGGGTCTCAAAGACGAACACGTCTTTTCATTTTTTTTGGATTTGTCTTCTTTCCTTTTTTGACATAATAAGGCAATGATCAGACTTCAATTTTAGCTCCTATAGTATGTTGAAACTTGATATTTGATTTACACACTTTAATTTTTTGACATAATTTGGTACTTCTATTTTTATAATGTCATTAGTTAATCTAAATACTTAATATTGTTAACTTAACGATATTAAGTATTTTAATCAGAATGCTTACATCAAATTTTCTTAAGAACACCATGCCAACAAAAAATGTATTATTTTATAATGATGAGTTCAAATAGGTGATTTTAAGAAAAAAATTTCACATAAACATTTTCAATGTTAATTTTTATTGTTATACGACTACCAAGTGATTTTTTTTTTAAATTTCAAAATGTCAAGCCAATGAATTTAATATAAAAATTTTAATTGTGGTACAACTTGACCTAAAAGCTTAAACCCGAAAAGTATAGGGACAAAATTTTTAAAAATAAAAGTAGAGGGATTAAATTCCAAATGTATGAAGTGTATAAGAACTAGTATATTCTAACTTTCAAGGTTTTACACCATTTCTTTTGGTCGAAACCAAAATATTTACCATTAGTAGCCGTAACTAATCTCTTTCACCGCAAGTGCTCTCTAAAAAAATAAACAGTTGGTGATGAAATGTGATTCATTCACATTAATTATGCATTTTTTTTACTCCATTCGAGTATAAAATTAAAAGGTAAACTACACAAACGATCAATCAACTATAAAAAAATTTTATTTTAGACACAAAAAATAAAAAGTACGTAATTTAGTCACTCGTATTTTAATCACTCCCATTAAAATGGAAGATGGACGTCCACGTGGAATTTTTTAAAAATTATATTAATATTTAATAATTTCCGACTAATAAATTTTTTCCACGTCTGAAATTCTTTTAGCCTAAACCTAAGCTAATAGTGAAACCAAGGAAAGATTTTCTTCATTCTAGTGCTAGAAAAAGAATTGCAGTCACCCTTTCCCTTTCTCGTCCAATCTCAGCCTCAACCACCTCCCTCTCTAGTTTCTCATGCACTGCTTTGGCTTCCTTGATGTGCCTCATCCCGGCTTGCCACCCCAAGCTTTTTATAGTGGAGGTCAGTTTGGGGGTGGCTCTTTACCTCCGGGGGCTCGGTTTTAAAATTTTTAAAATAGTAAAGGTAAAATTGTAATTTAGTCTTTCTAAAAATGATAAAATTTTGATTTAATCTTTTAAAAATTATAAAAATATAAACTAATTAATGTTGAAATTATTTTTTTACTATATAAAAATTACAATTTAATTTTAACCCCTTAATTTTTTTTTTCTAAATTTGACACTGTTATATAGATTACCTAAAACCTAAATTAAATGATAGGTTAATTTTAAAATATTGTTTATTGTTAATACAAAAGGGTTGGGAGGAAAGATAACATAAATCATACTCCACCTTTGCACTATATATTATACATGCTTTCTTTATCATCATAATTTGACAGATATAATACAAAGCAAGTCAAGTCAAGTCTTGTGAAATATTGATAGAATAAAGCAGGCTTTGTGGGAGACTTATTTGGTTATGGTTTAACTTAACATATGCTTTTGGCTTGGAGTGAAATAACATAAGATTTGATATTTTATAGCTTCTTGTGGATGATATTATTAACCATATGGCGTGGACGGTAGGCTAGGGAATTTTTTACTCTTTATGTCATCTATATTTACCATTGATAACCACAATAATTTATTTTTTAATAAAAACATGACTTATAAAATTTCAACCACTTCACATTAAAATAAATCTGTGGTAATTTAAAGATTAAAAGATGTTATATATTCAAATAAGAATTAAAAGATAGTGTTGGTTTGAATAGGTTACAAGACATAAGCAAAGTGTTAGGAAGAAGTGACTAAATAAGTGGATATTTTTTCAAGCTCTATGGTAACAGAAATATAATAGGAGATAACAAAAAGTTTACTTACACAGCTCGCGGAGCCTAGCTCAGTGAGAAGTATCCACTATCTCCAAACACTTACAGCAAATGACTCTAAATTTATCACACCCAAGTGACAATTTCCTCACTTTTGTACCTTTGAATACTAAAACCCTCGCCACTAAATTCACCCCTGTGAACTAAGCATGTAAAACCACAACCCAAAGGTTTTACAATCAAATGCACTCTTAGAAATAATGCTCCTCACTTGAACAGATTAAGTGCTCTCGATTCTCGACCATAATCCTACACAAGTCTCTCAATTATATAGAGTTGTTCGAGACTTGCTAACATAAAAAAGATCTATAACAATCTCTATAAAACAATCACTATATAAGTTGAATAAAATATAATAATAGCAAACAAGGTAAACTAGAACGGTTGGTAAACAAGGACTGTTGGTAGATAAGTTGAATAAAATATAATAATAAAATATAAGTCTTTAAGGGATTAGATAAGTATGATTCGATTCGATTCGATCCAACCCTCTTTATACATTTCCTCAAATGATATAAGCTTCATTGGTGGGCTAGATACGATCCACAATCTCAAAATAACCAAAATATCTAGCTCAGTAAATTGCCAACAACTCAAATATGGAAATAGCCTAATCTGTTGTAGTTGGCCAGGGAGTGGGTACTCTCTTAGACACTTCTTCAGTTTTTCTGTATTTTCAACAATCTCCTCATTTGGAAATTTTTTGAACAAAGCACAAACAAAGTAGAAAGCTTAAACATAAACTAACAACCCGCTCCCTCTTATTATATTTCATTTTAATCCAACAATAGTGAATCATGAAAAATATATGCAACCAAAGTAATCATCATTTATTCACCAAATGAAATCCAACCATTAGAAGTAGAAAAATCAAGAATCAAACCTCCAAAACCATAAGTTCCAAAAAACAACAGTAACATCAATGAATTTGATGCAAAATATGAATCTCCCTTATCACCAGTAGCTTCCCCTTACTCTCTTTCTCCCTCTTTTTGATCAACAAGATTGCCAACTTATTCTTCGTTAGGAAGGTATATTAGATTATCACAAAAAGCCTTTTGCCTATTTATGATCTTCTTCATAGTCTTAGCTTAAATAAGGAGTCTGGTAATGTGCCTATCATTGGCTTCAATAAAGGATGTGAAATCCTCAATCATGATTTTATGAATATCATAGGGAATAACCTTGGGGCCTGGAGAAGTTGGCACTTCTTCTTGCTCAACATCATCATATCAAAATTACTTTCCCTTAACAGCAACATCTCATCTCCCCCTCAGTAGACCCTATTATATTTAGACAATAACAATTTAGGGCCTTCCTCATCATTGTAGGGCTAACTTCATACCATTCTCCATATATAAATACCTTTTAATGTAACTTACTATTTTTGTTACTTAATACTTTACAACAAATTAACATAAAACTTCATAACAACATTGCAAACACATGACTTGACATAACTTATTGATCTTAACAAACCACTTTTTCCAATAAGTACATCTATGCCATGACCAACAAACCCTTCAAAAATATGATAATAGGTTGGATGAAATGATTTGGTATCAAAGTATAATTGGTAAATTGTGTAATGTATATGTTTACGTAATACTAAAGCCTAGAAATGAGTATTTGTGTAACTCTTAACTTTGCTAAAATGACATAATTGAGATATTGGTTTGGTTGTTTAGGTGTAGCAAAATGGTACCTTTTAGATCTTTTGGAAATAGAAAATTACGTCGTGACGAGGAATTAACAATAAGTTGCATCATGACTTGGAAACCCCAATCGTGACGTCAACTCGATAGTTTGCAAACTTTATATTTTGGTCCTAATTCGACCTCAAGTTAGAATATATATGAGCTTTCGTAAGCTCGTATAAGACTTGAATATTATTGAAAAACATATTGTGAAAGCGTAATGTAGTCAGTAGCATGTGAAAAAGGTTAAATTGGATCGGTGTTGCTTTGACAACAAAAGTGGCATATAGAGGGGTGCTCCTAGAGGTTGTGCATTGGAGTTTTAGCCAAACCACAAATTATTTGAGATTTATAGTCAAAATTATAAATGAGATTGTTAAGTAGAAATTTTAAATGATGTATGTATTAGTATCAATTGATGTGTTTAGTTAATCTGCTGGAAAGTGAATTTTAAATAATGTTAGTCAGTTATCCAGAATTTGTATCATCCGGAACCTGGATTCGGTGAGCGGGTCAGGAATTGAATGTTACATAAAGTCCGTGACGAATGCACAAATAACATCCCATGGAGGTCAATTGATGAAATTGGGCTCATTCGACCCATTTGAACTGACCCAATTAGTAGAAACGTGGAAAAGCCCATATACTTGAAGCCTTGGTTGCCTAGTGAAACACTTAATGAAAATTAGGGTTACCTTGGTAAATATGACAAGTAATCTTATAAGATATATAATCCGATAAGACTTGATTATGTAATATTAAGGGATTGTGTAAAACCTTTAAGGATCTCAATTGTAGGTAGGTTGGAATCTTGATCGTCGATGTAATTTAATCTGTACCATAGGATTTGGGGGAGTTTAAATATAAATAGAGGCCTTCCCCCCTCATTTGTAATCATTCAGCTGTAATCTTTCATAGTATTTGAATACTGTTGAGAGCATTTACTAAAACACTTGACGTGTTTTTTTCTTTCTTGTGACTTTTCTATTCTTTTGTTGCTTTTTCGTTTTAAGTTGCTTCCACTTTATTTTCGAAGCGTTGGAGCATTTTATCGAGAATTCTTACTTTATGAGAGTTTGGCTGATAAAGTTCTAGCCCCGTGACAAAGACAGCTACCCCAAACATCCTTCCAAAAGTTAGTGCTACACCCATTGGCAATTGATGAATGAATGTTGCACATAATATCATCTCAAACTCTTGCAATGGACCACCAGACATGAGAAGTAGCTAGCCGATTAGTATTGGCTGGACATGTTTCCACCATGTTATATTTAGAGTGCAAAATTTGAACCCACAAAGCTTATTTGTTGGTCAAAATTGTGAAGCCCAATTTTATTAGGAACAAAATGTTATTTACATTCAATTTTCAAATACCTAAACCTCGTGCTCATACGATTGGCAACATGGGTTCCAAGATACAAGAGTTGGCTTCTTCAATCAATACCCTCTTAAATAAAGCTTCTAACAATGTTCTCAATTTCCATACAAATACCTATAGGGATCTTAGTAATTCGCATGTAATAAGAAGAGATTGAGAATAACACTGGCTTAGCAAGTGTAACACAAGCCGCTAACGAAAGAAATCTAGCATCCCATCCATTAACCGCTCACAAACTTTCTCAACAATAAAACGAAACGTATCTTTGGTAACCCTTTTATGAAAAAGTGGAATACCCAAGTACTTTCTCAAATTTGAAACTTGTTAGAAGCACTGGGTACTTCACCATGTTTTAGTATATGAGTTAGCAATAGACTAATTTCAATTGGTAATTTTTAGCCACTCACATGGCTTGTTTCAAGAAAAAAGGAAAATTTTCTGTTTATTTTGAAGATGTCTTTTTTTTACTAGAGTTTTTACTCATCTTTCTAATTTCAAGTGTAAATTTGCACTAGCTATTCTTTATTTTAGTCTAACTATTTAATACATATGGAATAAATGAGCCTTTTCCTTATGTTCTTACATGAGAAACCAAAAAAGTCATAAATGATTAATATACTATTTGATACTTTATTTTGGCTTCAATGTTCAATTTCTACCTCAAAATTTTTTTTTGTCTCAATTTGGTATCTGAGTTTGGATTTGATGTTCACTTTATTACGTAATTTTTTTCAATTTCATACTTGAGTTTTTTTGTCACACACCAAAATTGGCCTAGAAATTTTGAGGATTGATTAAATGCTGAAGTTACCTATTTTATGTAATTAAATTGGTCAATTTATGAGAATGCACAACTGATTTTTCCATGTTTATATTGAATTTTATACAGGGGTGCAATTTGGGCTAAATAGAAGAAAAAAAAAGGGGAAACAATTGGATTAGATTGAAGGAAGGAGCAAAAGAAGGCGGGCCGAAATGGAATTTTGAAAAGTTGTAATTAGTTGAAATTTTCTGATCGACTTAGTAAGAGAATATGTAGGGATTTATTTTGATATTTAGGATCATGGGAATATTTTTTCCTTGATTTCATGCATTTTCTATGGATAGCTTTTAATCAGGAATATTTGCACAAGCCACAAGTATAAATAGGTGGTATTATGTTCAATTCATCATCAAGCTTTCATCTTTTGAATATGCTCTTTCATTCCTTCTCACAAATTTATTTGTTGTCATTGGTTCCTTATACTTTCATTAATTTCCAGCTTTGGAAATATTGCACTGGATGCCAAACCCTGCGTCACCAACCTACACCCCTCCACTTACATTTTCTTTTTCAACCCTTTTTCATTCCCAGTAGGCTAAAACCATTCCATACCCAATTAAAAATTTCAGCTACACACTTAAACCACGCCACCCACTTTTTACCCATTTCAACCTTATTTCATTCATCCAACCCTCTCCAGATATGCCCAACTCCAACATGCCCCAAACATTAGTCAATTAAACCCCTTTCAGCCTTAGGTCGGTGTTAACCCCGTCAAAGACCCCTGAGTTACGAACCCAAGCAACTTAACTTCTAATTTTCAGTATTTACTATTCTTTCGGATTAAGAGTATGACTTCATCAACTCACAAGTCAAATCAACACGAAGCCAAAAAAGACGTCGTTTGAGTTAGTGTGGTTAGACGTACAGTTGGAATTTCGAAAGGATCGATTGTCTAATTTGTTTTCTGTGAACACATTGACGTGCCAAGTGGGGATTGCCCTTTAGTTCCGTCAAGGGAAGTAGTAACCAAATTTAAATGTCCCACGCAGTTGAGGGTATTGGTTCGATCTAGGCTCTTCTAGAACGCAAAGCTGTCGGAGTTCTAAATCACGAACATTTCGTGGGTTGTTCGATCAGCAAGGGTTAGTTATAGGACGTTCCATAACTAATTTATATAAGGAAGAGTTGGTGTCTGAGGCGTCCTTGGTAACTTTAACTAGCTTATTGGAAAAGATGAGTTCATCTAATTTCGAGGATCGGTTCAAAGACCAAAAAAACCCGTGCCTGAAGCTGAGCTAAATTTAATTGATTTTTCTTCAAATTTACTTAACTATTTTTTTATTTAATTGTCTTCAGCTTTTACTTTTTACTCTGTTATTTCAGGTTTCATATTTTATCCCCCCGAACTTCTTGGGCAAAAGACCTGCCCAGACATAAATCTGGTCGAGAGAGAAACAATTTTCAGTAAACTCAGTCTCTGAGGGATCAACCGTACTCCCTATACTGCTTAAATTTGCAAATTAGACGTGGGATTATATTGGTGGAATCGACAACCATCAAGGGTAAATTGGGAATTTTGGCTCAGAATAGGTTCAGAGATTTTGAATTGTGGTAACCTGAAATTATTTTTTACTGTATTTTTTTTAAATCAAGTCAATTTTTTAAAATAGAAAGAAAAATTCTAAAAGGTGATCCTTTTAAATTTTTACTATTTTTATTTTATTTTTTAAATAAATATAAAATAAAAAAAGGGGGTCAAAAACCTACTTGGCCCTTCATGTTCTGCCACCGTGAGTAGCCGAGAACCATCATCTCCAATGAAAGATGACATCTTTCGGGTAAAAGGGTCTTTGAAACCCAGAAAACGAAAGGTTTTTTAGGGATTTCTGTTATTTTGATGAGTTTTTTTTTTTAGAAAATAACCCCAGATTTGGGTTTGGGGAACAAAAAGGCCAAAGAGCGGCCATTTTTGCATTTTTCGGCTTCAAAACAAGATATAAGTAACGATCAATTGGTGTTTATTTTCGTTTTCGAGGATTTAAGGAATTGTGTCCTAACTTATGAGACGTGATCCTTTTTCTCGATTAACTTGAAATAAGCCATTTTCGGAAAAATTACTTTAGTTAGATATTGCCTTAATACAAAAAAGATCGTGTTTTAAACTCTTTTCAAAGTTTCAATTTACGACACTAAGACATTAATTAATCAACTAGGTACCAATTTTGCGTGTTACGAGGGTGCTATTCCTTTCTCGTGCGTAACTGACTCCCAAACCGATTTCCTGAATTTTGTAGACCAAAAATCGTTGTTTTAGTAAATCAAACTATTTATTAAAACGATCAAATTACGAGGTGATCTGATCACACCTCATAAAAAGGATTGGTAACGACTCCCATTTTCGTTATTTTAAATAAAAAGTTAATTTAAAAAAAAGGGGGTTTCAACATCAGAGATTAGATAATTACGTTGTTTGGATTTTAGTTCGCAGATTCGTAATATTTAAAGTTATTTAATGAAAATAAATTAAACTGTAAAAGAGAAGAAGAGTGAGAGCTTTCGATTGAAAAACATACAACAACAATTTTAATAACCCAATGACTTAAATGAAAATTTTCAAATTATTTAGCGATCATTTTATAACTTTTTGAAGTTAAGTGACCAAAAATATAAGCTTATTAATAATTTAAAAACTTTAAATAAAATTTACCCTTAATAAATAAATAAAACACCCAAGGAATTCCTGATCTTATTTGTGAAAGTAAAAGATCTACCATTAATTTAGTGAAGACGTAGTATAATTGAAGTCTTCTGCTTCAATTGGGCGACGACTTGACCAAAACTTTATTTGAAGTATTAATTATGAAGTACTTGACCAAAACTTGACCAAAACTCTTACGAATCTTTTAATATTCCTTGAAAGTGACAAAATTAATGGTGCTTTCGATTTTATTAATGTAACAAAATCTATCACCCAAGAAAATATTAAACTTTTAATTATAGGATAGGTAATTTTTGAATGTTTCTTTTGCTTTTTTTATCTTCAATAACTCATAAAATTATGGGAAAGATTACATTACTTGATATATATACACACAAATATATTATAAATTTATTAAAATCTTCATATCATTTTAATAAATTATGAAAAAATATTATAAAGCTTGACGTAAACACAAAATAGATAACAATTATTTTGTAAATTGAATTTTAATAATAAACAATGCAAAATTTTTATAAAGTAAAAATAAATATTATAAATAGAATACTAATTTACAACATAAATATTTTTTTTCAAAATCAATATTCACTCGAATAATATAATTAAATTCAATACATATATATTGCTAATTCACAAAAAAAAAATCTAATATAAATTTAACCCTTAAAAGTTAATAATTTTAATTTATTAAACAACACTTTAATAAAATCCCCCAACTTTAATCAAAATGAAAGAAAAAAAATTAGTATTTTCTTCTTCTTTTTTTTTTAAAAAAAGGAGGTATTATTAGTATTTACTTTCATAATCATCTAAATTATGTTTTCGACACATTCAATGAAACAATTACACCAAGTAAATGAACATATAAAACACAACACCTTCAATACACCGACTCTTATCCAATATGATGAGCATTTCTTTTATTCGTTCTTGCAATGTTAGGAACAACGACCAAAATAATATCGTACCAATGGTTAAGAGTGTATGAGATATGGCCGGAAGTCTGCAGAAGGGAAAATGATGTTAGAAAACGAAAAACTTTCTCATCCGGACATGTACTATTTTTAGTTTACCCTTAGGCTTAGCTAAGCAAATTCAGAGGAGGGCTTCTTCTCCCTTATCTCCTTGCTTACACCCCAACCTTAGTTATGGCACATGTACCGTCAAATATTATTCTCTTGCTGTTCCTTCTGGTTTCTTTCCATGTTAATGTCATAGCTGAAGAAGACGAGGCAAACATTATCAAACCCGGTTCTTCACTTTATGCCGGAAAACAGCCTAGTTCGTGGGCCTCACCTTCGGGGAATTTTGAATTTGGTTTCTACCGGCAAGGAGAAGGATATGCGGCCGGAATATGGCTTGTTGGTCGACCAGAAAACACCATTGTCTGGACTGCAAAACGAGATGATCCGCCTGTCTCCTCAAATGCTACTTTGGAATTCACTAGACAAGGCGTATTGCTTCTTCGGACTGAGGACGGGGTGGGAAATGTCATTGCGAATCTGTCCGGCGTGCAATTTGTTGATTCAGCTTCGTTGCTGGACACCGGGAATCTAGTTCTCTATGAGAACAGGTCTGTTGTTTGGGAGAGCTTTGATATCCCGACCGACACAATCTTAGGATGCCAGAATTTAAGCCTTGACAGTGAGTTGATTTCCAGTGTGTCAAGTTCAAACCACTCAACTGGCCATTATCATTTGCTCTTGAAGTCTGATGGGCTTGTAGCCAATTTAAATATTTCTTCTGCAGCTGCCTATGAGTACTGGGTCTCCCCTAATGGCTTTTCTTCCCCCGTGTTGAATCTCAATGAAAGTGGCGTTCTAGCACTGTCTTCATCACAAAATTTCGACCAAGAAAATGTTTTGGCAAACGGCTCGACAACTGGGAACGAAACAATGATTATCTATAGAGCAACCCTTGATCATGACGGTGTTTTCAGATTGTACTCGCATCAACTTGAAAGCAATACTATGTCAAACAAGTGGCAGAATTTGGATGATGAATGTGAGGTTCCAGGTCGGTGTGGGTTGAACAGCTACTGCTCCACCAGCAGGGGTAACGATACTGAGTGCTATTGCTATCCTGGTTTCATATTTATCGACGAGAATGCCAAATTCCTGGGTTGCTCTCAGAATTTCACTGTAGATGGGTGCGAGACTAAGAGAGATGTAGTGATACACCACAACAGCACTACCTTAGACAATATGTCTTGGGCTGGTAATCTTTATTCTGTGAAGCGTAATCTGGAGAGGGAAGACTGTAAGAAAGCTTGCGAGGATGATTGCTCCTGTGGTGGAGCTCTCTATACCCCAAATCACTGTAGCATGTATTCATTACCGCTTAAATATGGTAGAAAACATGTAAGTATAACAACCACAGCCTTCATCAAGTTGATTCCGGGTCGTAGCACCATTAGCCCCCCACCTGAAACAAGTCCAAACCAAAGCCTTATTCTAACTATGGGCTTAAGTTTGGGTTCCGTTGCAAGCTTGTGTTTTGTGATTGCAATATGTAGCTTCTTGTTATACAGGCATCGAGTCCAAAGTTATGAGAAGCTTTTAGACAGTAAAAGTTCAGGATTTGCCGAGCAATTTACACTACGATCATTCACTTTAAATGAGCTAGATGAAGCAACACAAGGTTTCCAAGATGAGTTGGGTAAAGGCTCATTTGGAGCGGTTTATAAAGGAACTTTGCCAGGGGATGGTAAAAGTATTGCTGTTAAGAGATTAGGAATGGTTAAGGAAGGAGAAAGGGATCAGTTTCGAACTGAGATGACAGCCATTGGAAGAAATAACCACAGGAACTTGGTCCGATTGCTTGGATTTTGTGTGGAAGGTTCAAGGAAGTTCCTTGTTTATGAATACATGAGCAATGGCTCACTAGCGGATTTTCTATTCAACAGGAATGAACGCCCGGTTTGGAAACAGAGAGCCAGAATAGCGTTGGACGTGGCTAAAGGTATCCTTTATTTACATGAAGAGTGTGAGGTGAGTATCATCCATTGCAACATCAAGCCCTGCAACATACTCTTGGATGATTCATTGACTGCAAAGATTTCGGATTTCGGATTGGCAAAGCTATTGAGGCCTAATCAAAGAAGCAGTACAAGTGGAACAGCATGGTACCCGGCACCTGAATGGCAAAACAGTGCATTGTTATCGGTAAAAGTTGATGTATACAGTTTCGGAGTGATACTGTTGGAGATCATATGTTGCAGAAGAAACATAGAAGTAGAAGGTCGCAGTGCAGATGAGATACTGCTTTCAACATTTGTATACAATTGCTTTGTTGGGGGAGAGTTGAACAAGCTCGTGGAAGGTGAAGAAGAAGTGGATATGAAAATGGTGGAAAGGTTTGTGAAGGTGGGGCTTTGGTGCATTCAAGATGATCCAAATTTGCGTCCACTCGTGAAGAATGTGATCTTGATGCTAGAAGGAACAATGAATGTACCGATCCCTCCATCTCCATCACTTCCCCATGTTACTAATTAGTGTTTTTAACTTTGAAGTTGGGTTTATTTTAATTATGTTTTTCATGTAATTAATAATAATTAGAGGAGTAATTTTTAAAATAAAATTTCAATGTTTATCATTTTGGAAACTATCTGTTGTTAAAAAGAAAAACATTTTATGTTCTTTACATCAATTATAATAATGTGATAAGTGAAAGGTCTCTAATCTATACATCAATTATAATATTAAAAGTATACATGGTTTTTTCCTTTGTTTTCACTTATGTGTTGTGTTGAAAAATTAAATGTTAACATCTTAAATACTTACAAAATCAATGTGGTATGTTTGTTTAATTTAAGAGATATTGCAATTTAGTCTAATTTATTACAATTTAGTCCTTTAGGGACATTACTTCTTAACTTTTTAGGTCTACTTAATTTAGTCTAATTTATTACAATTTAGTCCTTTTTCCAAAAATCAGCTTACCTACATTTCCATCAACCAAATCCTTTTTTAGGCTTAGCTATTTATGCTGCAAATGAAGAGAATGGACATGGAAATGAAAAGCAAACAAAACATTGAAGTTTAAGAAAAAGTATGAAAGTTTAGATTTTTATGCAAGAAAACTTAAAGAACATAAAACTAAAGGCATTCAACAAGGAAATCTAAAGCAATAAACAGAAAAGGAATAAACTTTAACAAATTTAAAGTAAAAGAAACTGAAATGCATTAAACTAAAGTTAGAAATGTCTTACAACCAAGGTATAGGGATTGGAAGTGCAAATAAACTTAAGCTATAGTAATAACTAACTTAACTACCACTAAGAACAACTAAGAACAACTAAAATAAGAAAGAAAATTGTTGGGAAATGTAAAATCTACCGCTAAAGAAATGAAAATGAAAACCCTAGAAAAAGAAGAAGAAAAACTAAGAGAAAACCTTGAGAAAACTAAGGCTAAAACTAAACTAATGTGTGTCTCCTCTCCTCAGCCAAAATTGATCATTTTAGGTTGAATGCTGATAGTATTTTGTTGCCAAAATTGCCCTTACATGGGCCTTGGGTGATTGGTGGATCGAGTAGAAAAAGACTACTCTTTTTATCCAATTTTGTCACCCTCACAATATTGGTGTCACGATACCTAGAAGAGGATATCTCGATTCCTCAAGTAGTTTCGAACCTTGGGGTCTTATTTAAGGGTGGATATCATTATACCACTGAAAGATGGTCTCCTATCTTTCAATACTGTTGGAGGTATCACGATTTCAAGGTATAAAAATCGCGAAACATTTTCCTTTGGTGTCGTTTTCGCTCGTTTTCAACCTCAGCACGTTCTTACATCACTCAACCAAATGTTAGGCCCCCCAATTGTACTATTGGCCAAATTTGATCATAAAATGAGTAAAAACAAGACATTTACACTTATTAACTTAAAATGTAAAAAGTACGAAAAACTATGAAAAAACACTATTTTGCTCGAGAATAAGGTCCTTAAGTACATCGGCAAAGTCTAATTTTCCATATCAAATTATAGTAGATTAAACTTCCCCACATTTAACTCTTTACTTGTACTCAAGCAAAACAAACATGCAAAAGAAAAGACGACTCTTGGACTAAATCAGACAATTAAGTCATATATCTGTAAAACATCAAACTCGTACGGGAACTGCCTCACATGCAACTTAAGAGTGATATCTAGATAACTTGTTAATTCTTAATACAAACATAATTAGTTCACTAAGTTATAATGTTAATAGATGTAGAGGTAATGGAAATTAATATATGTGTAACACCCCGAACCCGAGTCCGTCACTAGATTAGGGTTACAAGGCATTACCAAACAAGTCATAGCTCAAAATAGACATTTATTTCAACTTATGTTCGTAAATTAACCCAATCAATACATTTAGCCCGTTCAAATTTCATATCTCAAATCACCCATACTCATCTCATTTGTGTTTTTTTCAAAAAAATTATTATCTAAGCTTAAACTATTATATAACGTATATCATGTATATTATAATTACTGTGCAGTATCACCTAGCATATAAACTCCAACATATTCGGCCTAAATAATCTCAACAAATGGTCATGTATGAAATTTTTAAACTTCATAATCATGCACTCAAATTACAAATTTCATAATCAAGCCAAACCACATTTATTTATTTATTCACCTCATGAATTATTCAAATAGCATACTAATCAAAATTTAACCATTCACACGACCTAGTAACGTATATTTTTACACAAAACCATATTTATAAAAAAAAAAGAGAGACCAAATACACCACTTCATTCATCATGCGATTATGCGCTTATGATCACTTTATTTGTAACAGCCCAATTTTGACCTTAATCGGAATAGTGGTTTCGGGACCACAAATCCGAGTCTATAAAAAATACAAAATAAAAAAATATTTTAATATTATTTTGTGTGTTTATGATGTGTGAATTTACATGTGTGAAAGTTTCATGAAATAATTTTATTGTTTGGGTGCTTAATTTGAGAAAATGGCATAATCGCGTAAAATAAAAAATTTGATGGTTAAATATGAAAGTGCCTAATTTTTGTCATGTTTATAATTTGGAGGTTTTATGTTGTAATTTAGCCAATATTTTGAGGTTTTATGTTGTAATTTAGCCAATAGTAAATGTAGTGGACGGCATGATCACTACACCAAAGCAGGCTTTTAGTGGCACCTTTAGTGGCGTTTTAACAAAAAACGCCAGAAAAAATCGAGCATTAGCGGCGTTTTTAAGAAAACACCGCTAAAATAGGAGCATTAGCGGCATTTTAAATAACACGCCGCTAAAAAGAGCCATTAGCGGCGGTTTTAATAAAAACGCCGCAAAAAAGCCAAAGCAAAACGACGGCGTTTTCCTACTTTCGGGTCTTTAGCGGCGTTTTTTAATAAGTGCCGCTAATTCTATGGGCTTTTAGCGGCGTTTTTGTAAAAGCACCGCTAATGCTTTGGCCTTTAGCGGCGTTTTGTGAAAAAACGCCGCTAATGATGGGTCTTTAGCGGCGTTTTCTGGAAAAGCGCCGCTAAGGACATTTTATCTTAACTAGTTTATTTATATTAATTAAATAAAATTCAATTTATTTGTAATTGAATATTTAAAATCTTCAAAAAAAATAATAACATGTGGAAATAATTTGAAATAAAATAAATGAAAAATTAAAATACTATTATTTAAAATAATTTAAAGTTTTTTGGGTACATGATTATTGATTGTTTTTTAATTTATATATTAAATAATTTCTTATATAATCGTAAAAGAGATAGTATTAATATTAAAATATTGAATTAATTATCACTGTAGTTTAGGGTTTTTGGTTTAATTTAGGGTATATATATGATTATTAATTTAAGATTTAAGGCCGGTTTAGGAGTTATTATTTTAAGGTTAATGTTTAGGGGTTAGGAGTTAGACGTTAAGCGTTAATAGTTAAGGATTTAGGGTTTAGGGATTCAGGGGTCAAGTTAGAGTTTTGGGTTTAGATTAATTAGTTTTTTAATTTATATTTTAAATATGTTTTTATATAATTGTAAAAGGGATAATAATAAATTTGTTTAAGGTTTTTGGTTTAGGGTATATGATTAATTTAAGATTTAAGACCGGGTTATGAGTTATTATTTTAAGGTTTAGGGGGTATGGATTTAGGGATTATGGTTTAAGGGTTGGGGTTTAAAGGTTTGGGGTTTAGGGATAGACGTCAGGGGTTAAGAATATGATTTAGGTTTTAGGCCGAATTCAGGGGTTGGGTTAGGGTTTTAGGTTTAGATTAATTAGTTTTTGAATTTATATTTTAAATATTTTCTTATATAATTATAAAATAGATATTTATGACTTTGTTTAGGGTTTAGGGTTTAGGGTATTAATTTAATATTTAAGGCCAGATTAGGAGTTAATATTTTAAGGTTTATGGAGTATAGATTTAGGGATTAAGGACTAGGGATTATGGTTTAAGGGTTGATATTTAAGGTTTAGGAGTTAGGGGTTAGGGGTTAGACTTTAGGGGTTAAGAATTATATGATTTAGGGTTTAGAGATTCAGGGTCAATTTAGGGTTTTAGGTTTAGATTAATTAGTTTTTGTAATTTAATTACATGTATTGAATGGTTAAATTAGGATTTAAGGTTAATTATTGATTGGGGACTTAAGATTTATTAAATGATAAAATTTTATACAATTAATTAATGCTTTTATATTTAAAAATTTTAATCTAAACAATTTGATATATTTAAATATTAGTTTAAATAGAATTAATAAATAAGTTATAAAAGTAATAGATTGATATATATACGAATATTTAGGTATAATTATTTATTTTGGATATATAGGACCACATTATAAGAAATAAAAAACATTAGCAGCGTTTGGGTAGAAACGCCGCAACTATGTACCCATTTTTTTCAAAACGGCGTCGTATCCATTTAGAAATTTAATTTAATTTGTGGCATTTTATGGGAAAATGCCATAAATATGTATTTTAATTTATCAAAACGGCGTCGTTTCAGAAGAGTACTGTAATCTATCAGTGGTGTTTATGCTAGAAACGCTGCAATGATATTTCAAAATGTCACCGTTTCACTTCAGGACTTGACATTTTAGTGGCGTTTTTCCGGAAAACGCTGGAAATATGAATTAAAGTTTCTTAAAACGGCACTGTTTCTTTTCAGTAAGTTAATTTTTAGTGGCGTTTTTGATAAAAACGCCGAAACTATACATTGAAGGTTCTTAAAACAGTGCTATTTCAGAATTTAATTTTGGCAATTACGCAGGACGACATTATAAGGAAAAAAAACATTAGTGGCGTTTGCATAGAAACGCCGCAACTATGTACCCATTTTTTTCAAAACGACGTCGTTCCCATTTAGAAATTTAATTTAATTTGTGGCGTTTTTTGGGAAAACGCCGTAAATATGTGTTATAGTTTCTCAGAACGGCACCGTTTCAGAAGAGGAGTGTAATCTATTAGTGGCGTTTATGCTAAAAACGCCGCAATTATGTATTAATGTTTTTCAAAACGTCACCGTTTCTCTTCAGGACTTGAAATTTTAGTGCGTTTTTTCGGAAAACGCCGGAAATATGAATTAAAGTTTCTTAAAACGGCACTGTTTCTTTCAGTAAGTTAATTTTTAGTGGCGTTTTTGATAAAAACGCCGCAACTATACATTGAAGGTTCTTAAAACGGTGCTGTTTCAGAATTTAATTTTGGCAATTACGCAGGACCACATTATAAGGGAAAAAAACATTAGTGGCGTTTGCATAGAAACGCCGCAACTATGTACCCATTTTTTTCAAAACGACGTCGTTCCCATTTAGAAATTTAATTTAATTTGTGGCGTTTTTTGGGAAAACGTCGTAAATATGTGTTATAGTTTCTCAGAACGGCACCGTTTCAGAAGAGGAGTGTAATCTATTAGTGGCGTTTATGCTAAAAACGCCACAATTATGTATTAATGTTTTTCAAAACGTCACCGTTTCTCTTCAGGACTTGAAATTTTAGTGGCGTTTTTTGGGAAACGCCAGAACTATGGATTAAAGTTTCTTAAAACGGCACCGTTTCTATTCAGTAAGGTAATTTTTAGTGGCGTTTTTGCTAAAAACGCCGCAAATATATATTTAAGGTTCTTAAAACGGTGCTGTTTCGGAATTTAATTTTGGAAATTATGGAAGCAATAGCGGCGTTGTTTCCTTAAAACGCCGCAAATCTGTATACTTTGTCTAAACGGCGCCGTTTCTTTACACGTTGTTAAACATCAGTTTCAGTCTATCGATTTAGTATCTGAGAAAGAAGGAAAAGAAAAAAACACAGAGTAAGGCAGAGTAGAGAATCGAAAGGAAAAGAAAAAAATAGAAAGACCAAAATACAAAGAAAAAAAATCAGAGGAGAACTCAGAAATCAAAAGAAACAAAGCAATAGTTGAATCGATCTACACTCTGTTATCAAAGCTGCGGAATTTTTGTTTTAAAGGTAACCCTTTTTCCCTCAATAATCGATCTACATTTAGGGTTTTCTTTCAGTCAATTTGGGGATTTTTTTAATCTATAGTTAATCTTCTTTTTTTTCTTTTTGCATGTTAGGGTCGATAATTTTGTAGAAAAAGTTATGCATGTTAGGGTTTGTACTCCATTTGTGGGGATTCTATTTCACTGTTTATTAGTTTAATTCAGGGTTTAACTTCTAAAGTATACCTGTTTTCTTATTTTGGTATCTAATTATTTTGGTATAATTCTTATTTTGGTATCTAATTATTTTGGTATACTCAAATTTCCAATTTGGTTTCCATTATTTTTATTCGTTTGAATGTCTTTGACCATTCCTCTAGCTAATCTGCAGCAGAAAATATCATCATTTCATGTTTATTGAGAACTGTTTCTTAGCATATGTTGCAAAATGATGGGTTTGTTAGTGGCTTTTTTAAGTGCAGGACACAAAAGGGAAAATCTAGCTAAATTGAATCTCAAAATTAACCATTCCTCTAGCTAATCTGCAGCAGAAAATATCATCATTTCATGTTTATTGAAAACTGTTTCTTAGCATATGTTGCAAAATGATGGGTTTGTTAGTGGCTTTTTTAAGTGCAGGACACAAAAGGGAAAATCTAGCTAAATTGAATCTCAAAATAATAATGAAGTTATTATTATGTTTATTGAAACCCAAATTTCTATGTATTCAACTCAACAAGTGTTAGGATGCTGCTGCAGATTAAATTTCTATGTTTATTTTACTTGGATTTTGAGTGATCCACGATTGTGGAGATAATGGAATGTGTATGCCTTTTTTAAAAAAATAATATATTTGAAGAATAATATCTTGTATTAATTCTTGGGTTTTGTTTTCTAGTTTGTTTTCTAGTCTGTTTAGCGATATTTTCTGTTTTCTGTTTTGCAAATACCTGTTCTGTTTATTTGTCTAGTTTTGCGATAGCAAAATATATTATTTAATAATAGATCTTGTTTATATTTAGTTAAATGTAACAAATTTTATCTTGTGGGTTATGAGACTCAATGCTGCTTTGCCGAAATTGTGACTGTAGACAGGCTGTAGACAGCATCTTAGCTACTGTCAACTGTTCATAATTTGTAAAAGAATGGTTGGTTAGATCCTAAATTTAGGCTACGGTCAAATGTTCTTTGATGTGAATTTGATTTTAGATATTTCATCTGAATCAAAGTTGTTAAATATTTGATATTAATATTTGGTATGAATAATGAAGTGAATTTGATATGGAAATATTTCATACGGTAATTCTGAATAAATATAGAGTCATGTTCTGCCAAAGTCTTTATGTATTGTTCTGATTGTTGTGATAATTAAAATTCAAATTTAGATTTGAATCTTAATTTAGTTAAATATTCTTTTGTTTCCTTCTGTTTTGTTGGTACTAATTTACTTGTGTGTGTGTTTTTTGTTTTTTTGCAGAAGTTTGCTTCGAAGTTGAGGAAATTTGAGGTATTTATTTCTATGTTTCCCTAGATAGTTTTCTTAAAAAAAACACCTCCAAATGTTTAAATTTTGGATTTGGTTATATTTTAGCTTTATCATTTAGTTATTTTTTTTAGTTTTAAAACGGAGTTTTAATTAAGATTTTTGGTTTTAAAGCTGTGGGTATCGGTTTTAATGATCATCTTTGCTTTATATGTTGCTAGCTCAATTTGCGTGTAACTTTACAGCTTATTACAAGTTATGCTAGTTTTAAATTATGCTTGTTATTTTTGTACGTATCATTTACCCAAGAACTATATGAGGCAAATTATTAAAATTCAGATTATGATTCTTCAATCACTTTTTATATTTGAGTAATTGAATAAATTATGGCCGATTAGTTTATTCGGTTTAATGTGAATAAATTATCGATTTTCGATTTTATGTCAATGAATAAATTATCGACGTTAGATGTGATTAATTGATTGACTGTCAGTGAATTGTCAATGAATGTCAATGAATTATTAATATATATATTTTTAAAATTTATAACTTACATTACGTAAATATATTAATTACTAAAATTTACTTAAATATATTACTTAAATACATTACTTACTAAAGTTAAAGTATATATTACATTACTTACATTACTTACTAAAATATATTACTTAAATATATTACATTACTTAAAATTATTACATTACTTACAAAAATTTTTAACTTACATTACTTAAATATATTACATTACTTAAAATTTATATATATATTTAAAATTTATATATATGGTATGGATATATAACCTATATTACAATTTTATTGTCAATAAATTTTATAATTTTAAAAATAGTTGTAAATGTTATTTTTAAATATTAAAACCTATATTTTTAATATATCACCCCATATATGGTATGGATATATAACCTATATGTCAATTTTATTGTCAATATATTTTATAATTTTAAAATAATTATAAATAAGATACATAAAAGTGTAATACTTACATAATATAAACTTATATATAAACTTGCATAACTTACATAATAACATAATAACTTACATTATACATAACCTACATAACTTACATAATACACAACTTACATAACTTAAATAACTTACATACTGTAACTTTGATAACTAACATTATACACAACTTACATAATACATTACTTACATAACTTACATAATAATAACTTACATAATACACAACTTACATAACTTAAATAACTTACATAACTTACCCGTGCAATTTATTGTCAACGTCAGACTTCAAGGATTAAGATATGGACCGATCTTGGATGAATTTGTCAAGGGTAAGCAACGGTTATCGAAACGGAGTTTGAGACTTTTCTCAATTTTGCATTTCAATATGCAAGCCAAGAGAACATGATTCTTTGCCCGTGTAAGAAGTGTGTCAACATAAACGGCATTATCGCGAAGTTGTATACGAGCATCTAATTGTTGATGGATTTGTTCGGGGTTATAAAAAATGGCATTTTCATGGAGAATGCCCGCCTAGTACCTCCTCTTCAACGATGGATGTATCTTATCCTGGTACTGCTTACCATCAGTCTGTTGGAGGGGATGATATGGAAGGTATGTTGCGAGATGCATTTAATATGCACAATCATGGTTTTCAGCCGTCATTCCCAGCTGACTTTATGGCATCTGATGATTGCAATGTTGGTGCAAATGCTTTTACCGAACCGGGAACAAGTGTACCTCATGAAGAGCCGAATGCAGAAGCGGTGAAGTTCTACGCGCTACTTAATGAGATGAACGAAGAACTATATGAGGGATCGAAATTTTCAAAAATGTCTTTCTGCATTCGTCTTTTCCAGTTAAAATGTTTGGGAGGGTGGACCGGGAACTCATTGACAATGCTGTTAGAGTTTTTGAGAGAAATGTTTCCGTTTGCAAAAATCCCTCAGTCATGCAAAGATATGAAGAAAATAATAAAAGACTTAGGTCTTGGGTACAACAAAATCCATAGTTGCCCGAATGATTGCATGTTGTATTGGGGCGATCGGAGAAACTAACAGTGCTGTCATGTATGCGGTGAATCCCGTTGGATAAATAGAAACACAGAAGATGGGAACGACGATGAAAATGATGCACAGCCAAGAAAGAAGTCGGTCAAGATTTTGCGGTATTTCCCGCTGATACCAAGGCTTCAAAGGCTTTTCATGTCGTCGAAGACAGCGAAGTCAATGACATGGCACCATGAAGGAAGAACCGATGATGGATTTTTAAGGCATCCGGCAGATTCTTTTGCTTGGAAATCATTTGACAATAAATTTCCAAGCTTTGCAAGCGATCCCAGGAGTGTGAGGCTTGGCCTAGCATCTGATGGATTTAATCCTTACAAGATCATGAGTACAGCATACAGTACTTGGCCAGCAGTGCTTGTTCCTTACAATCTGCCTCCGTGGATTTGTATGAAGCAATCTTCCCTTATCTTATCTATGATTATCCCTGGAGAGAAAGGGCCCGGGAATGATATCGACATTTATTTACAGCCACTTATTGAAGAGTTAAAACAATTATGGGCTGGTGTCGAGACATACGATGTGCTGAGGAAGGAGAACTTTAATTTACGTGCAGCTTTGATGTGGACCATTACTGACTTCCCCGCTTATGCCAATTTATCCGGTTAGAGTACCAAGGGTCGCTATGCGTGCCCTTGTTGTGCTGCACAAACATGTTCGCAATGGTTATACAATGGGAAGAAGTTCTCTTACATGGGGCATCGTCGGTGGTTACCGAAAAATCATAGATTTAGATTTCAAAGTTCGGCATTTGACGGTACTGAAGAGTTCAGATAAGCTCCTTCGCAGACAAGTGGATCTGAAATCTTGTTAATGTTGGAAGATATGAATTTCAGTTATGGGAAGATTCATCAACCGGCAAACACGCAAAGAAATAGAATATCAAATGATGAAGCTGATGATAACTCCGATGAAGAGGATGATCCTAAAGAGGCGGACTTGTGGAAAAAAAAGAAGTATTTTTTTTGAGTTGCCTTATTGGGAGCACCACCTTTTACGACACAATTTTGATGTTATGCATATTGAGAAAAATGTCTGCGAGAACATTGTCTGTACAATTTTGAATGTAGACAGAAAATCAAAAGACAATCTTCAGAGTCGACTTGATTTAGTTCAGATGGGAATTCGACCTGATCTTCATCCGAATCCACTTTCGAATGGTAAATATCGGTTGCCGCCTTCTATTTTCTCAATGTCGAAGACAGAGAAAGAAGTGTTCTGCATGGTGTTGAAGGATATAAAGGTTCCAGATGCGTATGCATCAAATATATCTCGATGTGTTAGTGTTAAAGATCGAAGACTATATTCGCTAAAATCACATGACTATCACATCTTGATGCAAGATTTACTGCCAGTTGCTCTACGATGTTGTATTTCGAAGAAGGTAACGTCTTGTATAATTGAACTATCCAATATAATGAAAGCCATTTGTGGCAAAGTTTTGGATGTTCAAGAACTTCAGAAGGTACAGGACCGAGCCGCTTTAACTTTATGCAACATGGAGAAAATCTTCCCACCTTCCTTCTTCACTATTATGGTTCACTTGATAATCCATCTCCCGCATGAAGCAATTCTTGGCGGACCCGTTTTCTATCGATGGATGTATCCCATAGAAAGGTGTTAATTACAATTTTTAAAATTTTCCTTCATTCACCTATATGCCTTTAGTTATAACTTTTGATAATGTTGTATATCGTGTTTAGGTTCCTATCCAAATTAAAGTCTTATTGCCGCAACAAGCGTTATCCAGAAGGATCGATTGCTGAAGGCTACTTGGCAGAGGAATGTATGACCTTCTGTTCAAGATATTTGGAAGATATTGAAATAAGGTTGAACAGACCAAATAGAAATGCTGGACTCACGGATCATAACTTGGCCGATAATTATTTGTTCCAAAGTTTTGGAGAACCAATCGGTAAAGTTGAAATTACAGAATTAGATGATTTATAGTGGGTACAAGCACATCGATATGTTCTATTTCACCACGAATCAATGGAACCTTTACGCAAGTAAGTTCTAGAAATTTGACCCATTTTCTATCAACTTAAAATTGTGCGTGAGTCTAACAAACTGAACATATTTTACACATAGTGAGTACAAACAAATATTGAGATCTCGTTCGCGCTCCCGAAGAACACAACATCGAGATATCAATAAGTTGTTTACAGAATCTTTTCATGAATGGTTAAGCCAAACGGTATGTAATTGGAGCTTTCACTGACAAATAATAATATTTACTCAAAACATTTTTAATTACTCAGTTTACTTTCCATTCAATAGGTTTGGAGTGGGAAGAACGTCACCGATGAAGTTAAATGGCTTTCCCAAGGTCCAAATCGGGTGGTTAAAAGATATAGTGCGTTCCTCATCAACGGATTCAGATTTCATACAAAATATCGTGAGAGATTGAGGAGAACGCAAAATTGTGGAATAGTTGTTAATTCCTCAATTACAAGTTATGCTAGTGCTAGGGACAATAATCCTGTGGAGGGAAATGTGGAATATTTTGGACTTCTTGCCGACATAATTGAGTTGGATTACTACGGCAAATGGAAAGTTGTCTTATTTCGAGGTGATTGGGCCGATGTTAATACTGCACGTGGAATTAAGCAAGATCAATTTGGTTTCCTAATGGTAAACTTTGCTCGATTGATTCACACAAGACAACAATTGATTGATGAGCCGTATGTATTTTCTTCTCAAGTCAAACAAGTTTTTTACTCAAAAGATCCAACTGATGAGGGTTGGTATGTTGTACTCCGTAACATCCCTAGAGACTTGTTTGACATGGGCAGTGGAAGTAGAGATGGCATTGACGACAGAACACAAACTTTGCCATTTCCAGAACAGAACTTAAACGAAAACATCCCTAGTACTAGTACACAATTTCAATGGGTCCGCCAGGATACGGATGAAGTTATTTACGAATTATAAAATGTAGTAAGCTTTTACGATTATCTAATTATATTTACGGATGAATATATTTCAACTATTTTATATGTGACCCAATTGTTGTAATTGTATACTAAGTTTTCAACTAATTTATTTGTATTGCAGAGAAAATGCCTAGAAGAAAAGTACGAGAGCACCGCATTGTTCAAGGTACTCCAAACTCCGAGGAAACAAACAGCACTGAACAACAGACTGCTATTGGATCTTCGAATGTTCCGGTTACACCTGAGGAACCTATAGAAGTTCAAAGTAATTTAACATTTAATTTACATGTGTGTTTACTTCTTGTTTGTTTTTTTTTAATTTCGTATATTACAATACTTTTATTTTTCAGATGAAACTGGTGGGACGCGGAAAGGTCGCGGACGTACGGTACTGAGCGATTTATACGAGCTAGATCCAGTCGAGTGTGTCCAAGTATCCAGTAATAGCTTTGGTCAGCCTGTTGGATCAGAAGCTCGCCTTTTAGTAGGATACATGGGCATTCTAGCACGAAATGCAAATATGTTGCCAATTAACTTTGAGTCATGGCATAAAGTGCCCGAGAGTAACAAGAACCAAGCTCTCGATAACATTAAGGTAACAAAACGTGTATGTCATTTATAATACTTGGGTTTAAGTTTCGTTTACATTTACTTTCTTAAGTTGTGTTTTTTGTAGACGAGATTTGCTCTAGAGGTCTTTGATGCTTATGTAAAGAAGGCATTGGGAAAAAGATGGAGAGACCATAAGAGCACTTTAAAGAAAGACTATTTTAAGACAAAAACAACACTCGGTGAGAGATTACAAAATGTCCCGCCGGGAATGCTGAGGTACCAGTGGGAAGAGGTCGTTAGATTTTGGACTTCGAAGAAAGGAGAGGTATGTGTAACTTATAAAATTTTGTAATTATTTTAGTGTATAGTATTTACTAATTAACATACTAATAATTTCATAATGTAGGATCATGGACGAGTTGGAAGAAATAGTAGGCAGAAACAAAAATTCACTCACACAACTGGGTCGAAAAGTTTTGCGTGTGTAGCTCATGCAGAGGTATTTTGAATTTTTTAATATTGGCAGATATTTATTACTTTCTATCAATTAATATTTTTACTATTGTATTGTAGGAACTGTCGTCCGGTCAAAAAGTTGGACGCCTTCAACTTTTTGACATTACACATAGGAAGAAAGATGGAAACCCTATGACTCCTGAAGCTACAGAAATTATGGTACGTTTGCTTAATACAATTTCACTTGTTTTAATTATTTATAGTGTTTATTTTCTAATGGTTTATTTCATTTATTGTAATGCAAATATTGTTAAGTTATGTTGCATTGGGTTTTTTTAATATATATTGCCCTAACTATGTGATTTATTTTTTAGGAAAAATTGGAGGATAAAAAGGCGGAGTACGAAGCGATTGCTTCCAGTGATAGCTCTGTCCATATTGACGATATTGATAACCGGATTATCACTGAAGTTTTGGGTCCTGAAAGGTATGGTCGGGTTCGATTTCAAGGATCTTTTGTTAACCCATCCCAATATTTTGGATCTAGCTCGCAACAATATATGCCTTTGGGGAGTCGAGCTGAAGCTGAAGTTCAGAGGTTAAGAGACCAGATGACTCAAATGCAAGCGACAACAACTGAGCAAATTACACAACTTAAAGCGGAGGCAACATCGAGAGAAGCTGAGGTTCAAAAAAGATATGAAGAACTCCAGCTACAACTTAAAGCGGATGCAGCAGCGAGAGAAGCCGAGGTTCAAAAAAAGTATGAAGAACTCCAGCAACAGCTTAAAGCAGATGCGGCAGCGAGAGAAGCAGAGGCTGCAACGAGGGAAGCAGAGGCTAAAGCGAGGGAAGTAGAAGCTGCAACGAGGGAAGCAGAGCAGCGTAAAAAGTTCGATGAACTCCAGCAGCAGCTTCAGAGTATGATGAAGATGTTTCAGCAGTCGCAACAGCCGCCGTCTTAGACTATCGTGTAAATATATTTACATTTTGACATTTAATTATCATTTTAACTTTTAACATTTTTGTAAGAATAATGCGAATTATTCTTTATTTAATGTTATTTATTATATTATTTGTTTAATATATAGATTTATTACTTTTGGCTGGTTTAGATATGATTTCTTCTAATTTGTTTTTACAGGAGGGCTGAAAATATAAAAAAAATTATTTTACAAATCTGCCAAAATTAGTGGCGTTTTTTAAAAAAATGCCACTAAAGAGAAGGGTCTTTAGCGGCGTTTGTGTAGAAAGCGCCGCTAAAGATAAAGGTCATTTACGGCGTTTTTGGAGAAAGCGCCGCTAAAGAAAGGGGTCTTTTTGCGGCGTTTCTGGAGAAAGCGCCGCTAAAGACTAGGTTCTTTAGCGGCGTTTGTGAAAAAAGCGCCGCTAAAGATCAGGTTCTTTATCGGCGTTTGTGAAAAAAGCGCCGCTAAAGGTCCTCGTCTTTAGCGGCATTTTTAGTAAAAAACGCCGCTAAAGTTAGCGACGCCTTCTTTAGCGGCGTTTTTCCTGGCGCTTCTAAAAGCGCCGCTAAAAGTATTTGCGGCGCTAAAAAGCGTCGCTAAAGGCTTAAAAAAGCACCGCTAAAAGCCTGTTTTGGTGTAGTGGATGGTTTATATATATATAGTTTTTATATATATTAAATGTAAAGTAAAATAATAATATTATAATATAATGCTAATAAAATAAAACATAAAATAAATGAATCATGCATTATTTTCATCCATAGCCGAAACATCAAAAGAAAAAGTAAGAAAAGAAGAAAGCTAGGTTCGGCCATTTTGTCCTTTGATTTAGGTATGTGTTTTGTTCGGTTTTTGATCATTTTTATGTTTTTGAGATCGTTGCTTTGAATACTTCAAAACCCATGTCTTAATTTTGTGAATTGTTGATGATTTTGAAATGTGCCATTGATGAATGTTTGAGTTTCATGATGTTAGTTGATGAAATATGAAATATAAGTGTTAGATTAACATGTTTTGTCTTTGAATTTTTGGTGAATTTCAGTAATTAGGGCTAAATGGAGAAAATAAATTTTTCAATGACTATAATGTGAAATAAATAAAATGCATGAGCTTGTATAGACACTAGGAATATTCGGCCCTTAAGGAGTGTAGTCAAAATTTGTGTATTTTGTGTTTTGAGCAAAAAGGATTAAATTGTAAAAAGTGTGAAATGTTAGGGGCAAAATTGTAATTTTCCCATTTATATGTTCTTAGACTAAATTGAATGAAAATATGTTTAAATGAGATTTATTTGAATATGTTTAGATCAAGAAACCAAGAAATCGGATTTAAATCGGGGGAAATCGAAAGTAGTTGAGTAGCCGATCTATTAGTCGATGGCATCCGAGGTAAGTTATTAAGCATATATATAATTGTATCGTTTTAAAATCAGCTTAGTATCTAAGTAAATATGCTGAATTGAATAGTATATATATATGTAGTGATAAAATTATTGAAATAAGATGTATTGAGTTGTTGACTTCCGACACTAAGTGTGCGAATTTAATTGTAAAGCACTAAGTGTGCGAGTTTAATTGTAAAGCACTAAGTGTACGAGTTTAATGGCAAAGCACTAAGTGTGCGAGTTTGATTATTGAGCACTAAGTGTGCGAACTTATTAAATATTTTCGAATAACTATTAGTATTGAGTATTTGTCTTATTGAGAAATCATGATTATTAAAATGAGTAAATACTTGGAATTCTTGAGTAATAACCATTATGGTTGTATTTACGGTTAAGCTTTGTAGATATTAAACCTATGTGGTGATTATATTTGGAATCATATATATATAATATGATTCTTTATATTACATGATGAGGAAATGCATAATGTATATGGTCTTGTGTTTAAATTTGAAGAAATGTTTATGGTTGTGTAATTATATTGATTTTAGTTAAATCATAGTAATAAGTGAATAATTATCTTATGATAGGGTAAGCTAAAGGTAAGATGATTTAGTAGTATGAATTGGTTGAATATTATTTGAGATATCGGTTTAAATAGTAGAGTTTATTTGATTATAACTTACTAAGCTAAATTAGCTTACAATGTGTTGGATAATTGTTTTGATGTATAGATTTTGGTGATCGCTACGTGTTAGGGGATCATCAGCTAAGTTCGTCACACTATCGATAATTTCTTTTGGTATTTTGCTAAATCGTTCTCAAATATATGGCATGTATAGCATAGTTAAAATATTGATTTTGGAACCAATGTGTATATGAATTTAAAAGCCATGCGAAAATGGCTTATCTCTTTTGGTTTGAATTCGGTATTAATGCATGTGCTTTAATGGTCCAAAATGTGGTATATGTTCATGTAATTTTTATGCTTAAATGCTATCCAATTTGTTGTATTTATGCTGCCCAAATTGTTGTATATATGCTGTCCAATCTTGATGTAAAAATGCTGCTCAATTTGGTATATATATGCTGCCCAAATTGTTGCACATATGCTGTCAAATTTTTATGCTAAAATGCTGTCCAATTTGTTGTATTTATGCTGCCCAAATTGGTGCATATTTGCTCTCAAATTTTTATGCTAAAATGATGTCCAATTTGTTGTATTTATGCTGCCCAAATTGTTGCATATATGCTGTCCAATTTTTATGCTTAAATGCTGCCCAATTTGTTGTATTTATGCTACCCAAATTGTTGTATATATGCTGTCCAATTTTGATGTAAAAATGCTGTTAAATTTGGTATATATATAGGCTGCCCAAATTGTTGTATATATGCTGTCCAATTTTTATGCTAAAATGCTGCTCAATTTGATTGATATATGTTGCCCAAATTGTTGTATATATGCTGTCCAATTTTTGGTGTGAAAATGCTATCTAGTTTGGTATATGAATGCTGCCCAAATTGATGTAAAAAGGCTGTCCAAACAGGGTAGACTACCTATGTTGTAATATATAGTATAGTTAGTAAATTGAAATGAAATATGTGTTCAAATAAATGTTTGGTTATATGTTTGATTTATGATATATAATCATATATGTTTGGAAATGTTTTAAGAATTGGAATGATATTAAAATTTGATTATGTAAATGATAATGATATGGTTGAATTTTTGAAACATGGTTAGTATATGAAATTTGATTAATGATGCATGTTGATTTTAATTGGTTATGTGATTATATATATATGGAATTAAATTTTGTGGCTGAGTTGGTATAATTTATGAAAAAAAAAATTTGAGTTGGGTTTTTGACCGGTAATGCCTCGTAACTCAAATCCGGCGACGGACATGGGTCGGGGTGTTACATTTGATTGGTATCAGAGCTACGGTTTAGTCGATTCTAGGACTGACGTAGTGCGTATGAGTCTAGCTATACATGCCATATTTTATATTGAGATAGTGTGATGACTTCTGACATCTACAAATGTGTTTTCGTATAGTAATGGATCCCGATCGAACTGTAGCGGATGATGTCGAGAGTGTAGCACCTACTCCCATGCCAGAGACGGAGTCGGTTGATTCTCGACCGAATACGAGCAACCATGGTGATGAGACTAAAGAAGCCTTCTATACTATGATGAATGAATGGTTTACACAATATATCCGGACAAATCCGGCTGTTCAACAACCTCTGACCCCGATTAACCCACTTCCGATGCCTGTGGTACCTCCGACTATCGATCCTATGAGATTGAATAAACCTCCTGTTGATAAGATAAGAAAATATGGAGCTGAAGAATTTAGGGCCACAGTTAGTGATGATGCGGAACGGGCTAAATTTTGGCTCGATAATACCATTCGTGTCTTCGATGAATTATCCTGTACACCTGATGAGTGCCTGAAATATGCGATATCTTTGTTACGAGATTCAGCTTACTATTGGTGGAACACTCTAGTTTCGATTGTTCCGAAAGAGTGTGTCACTTGGGATTTCTTTCAGACAGAATTTTGCAAAAAGTATATCATTCAACGATTCATTGATCAGAAACGCAAAGAATTTCTCGAGCTAAAGTAGGGTCGTATGACTGTATCTGATTATGAGCGCGAGTTTGTGAGACTCAGTCGATATGCCCGAGGAATGTGTTGCGACTGAGACTACTATGTGTAAAAGATTCGAGGCAGGGCTGAATGAAGACATAAAATTGCTTGTCGACATACTCGAAATAAAAGAGTTCGTAGTACTCGTCGATCGAGCTTGCAAGGCTGAAGAACTCGGCAAAGAGAAAAGAAAAGCTGAGTTTGAAGTTAGTGATTTTCGCAAGAGATCAGTGAGTAGAACTTTTCAGACGGCAACAAAGAAGTTCAGAGATGTTAGTAGCTGATCTAAGGCTACTGCCGAGCTTTCTATACAAGAACGACCACCAATGAGTTCAAGAGGCACCTTAGTTGCTAGTGTTGGTAATACCTGACTAAATAAACCTGAGTGTCAGCAGTGGGGTAAGAGACATGTTGGTGAGTGTTGGGGCAAGTACAACAATCGAGTTTGCTATAAATGTGGGTCGAAAGATCATTTTATTCGGGAGTGCCCAGAGTTTACGGATCGAAATTTGACTCAGAATACGAGATCGGGCAACACAGCAGCTCGGGGTAGACCACCTAGGAACACGGGTAATGTGAGTGCCAGTCAGAGAGGTACTAAAGATACGGCCGTTAGATTTGAGGCTTGCGCACCTGCCAGAACCTATGCCATTCACGCACGTGAGGAGGCTTCATCCCCAGACGTTATTAATGGTACTTTCACTCTCTATGATACTAATGTTATTGCACTGATTGATCCTGGTTCGACTCATTCATATGTGTGTGAAACTTTAGCATTCAGTAAGACTTTGCCTGTTGAGTCTACTGAATTTGTGATTAGAGTATCAAACCCCTTGGGTCGGTGTATGTTGGTTGACAAAGTGTGTAAGAATTGTCCATTGATGATTCGATATTTATGTTTTACGGCTGATTTGATGTTGTTGCCATTTGACAAGTTCGATATAATTTTGGGTATGGACTGGTTGACTTTACACGATGCTATGGTTAATTGCAAAAGGAAGACTATTAATTTAATATGCCTAAATGACGAGATTATTCGGATTGAATCTAATGATCTGAATGGTTTATCGGCAGTGATATCCTCTATGTTGGCTCAGAAGTATGTGAGAAAAGGTTGTGAAGCTTATCTTGCATATGTTCTTGATAGTAAAGTGATAGAAAAGAAGATTGAATCAGTACCTATTGTATGTGAGTATCCAGATGTGTTCCCTAAAGAATTACCGGGTTTGCCACCTATTCGAGAAGTTGAGTTTGGGGTTGAATTAGTATCAGGGACAACTCCGATTTTGATAGCTCCATACAGGATGGCACCTACAGAATTAAAAGAGTTGAAAGCGCAGTTACAAGAGCTGACAGATAGAGGTTTTGTACGACCGAGTTTTTCTCCTTGGGGGCACCAGTTCTATTTGTGAGAAAGAAAGACGGAACGATGAGAATGTGCATTGATTATCGGCAACTCAATAAGGTGACTATAAAGAATAAGTATCAGTTACCACGAATTGATGATTTGTTTGATCAGTTGAAAGAGGCTACTGTGTTCTCGAAGATAGATTTGAGATCAGGCTACTATCAGTTGCGAGTTAAAGACTCTGATGTGCCAAAGACTGCCTTCCGAATGAGGTACGGACATTATGAGTTTCTTGTTATGCCTTTTGGACTTACTAATGCACCTGCTGTTTTCATGGATTTGATGAATCGGATCTTTAGACAGTATCTAGATCAGTTTGTAGTAGTATTCATAGATGATATTCTAATCTACTCCCGTGATGAGGTAGAGCATGTCGAACATTTGAGACTTGTGTTACAGACTTTACGAGATAAACAGTTGTATGTAAAATTTAGTAAATGTGAGTTTTGGTTGCGTGAAGTCAGTTTCTTGGGCCATGTTATATCGGCATCAGGTATTCAGGTTGATTCAAGCAAGATTTCGGCTATACTTGATTGGAAACCTCCGAGAAATGTTTCAGAAGTTTGAAGTTTTCTGGGACTTGCCGATTATTATAGACGGTTCGTAAAAGGATTCTCTATGATTGTGACCCCGATGACAAAGCTACTACAGAAAGACGTTAAGTTTGAGTGGTCAGAAAAGTGCCAGAAAAGTTTCGATCAGTTGAAAGCTCTTTTGACCGAAGCTCCAGTATTAGTTCAGCCAGAATCGGGTAAAGAGTTTGTTATCTATAGTGATGCATCTTTAAATGGTTTGGGCTGTGTTTTGATGCAGGAAGGCAAAGTTGTAGCCTATGCCTCGAGACAGTTAAATCCGCATGAAAAGAACTATCCGACGCACCATTTGGAATTGGCCGCTATTGTATTTGCATTGAAAATATGGCGCCACTATCTGTTTGGCAAAAAATGTCATGTTTATTCCGATCACAAAAGCCTGAAGTACTTGATGACTCAGAAAGATCTGAATTTGAGACAGCGCCAATGGTTAGAATTGCTAAAAGATTACGAGCTTGTGATTGACTATCATCCGGGAAAGGCTAATGTTGTTGCTGATGCCCTAAGTCGAAAATTACTATTTGCTTTGCTTGCAATGAACACACATATGATTATATTTGATGATGGTGCGATAGTAGCTGAATTGAAAGCAAAATCGTTACTTGTTCAACAGATTTGTGAAGCTCAGAAAGCTGATGATGATTTAATTGCAAAACGAGCTCAGTGTGACTTAAATGTTGATTCAGAGTTTCTAGTTGATGCTGAGGATTGTTTGAGATTCAGAAACCGATTATGTGTTCCAAGAAATTCAAAGTTAATTCAGGTGATTTTGAATGAAGCTCATAATAGTCGATTTTCTGTTCATCCGTGTAGTACGAAAATGTATAACGATCTGAAACAGCACTATTGGTGGCATGGTATGAAACGAGACATTTCTGACTTTGTTTCGAAATGTTTAATTTATCAGCAAGTTAAAGCCGAGCATCAGGTACCATCTGGGTTGCTTCAGCCGATCATGATACCTGAATGGAAATGGGATCGAGTCACGATGGATTTTGTATCCGGTTTACCGTTGACACCGAGCAAGAAAGATGCAATCTGGGTTATTGTTGATAGGTTGACAAATTTGACACACTTTATTCCGATTCGCATAGATTTTTCGCTCGATAAACTTGCGAAATTGTATGTTTCACAAATTGTGAGGTTGCATGGTGTACCTATTTCTATTGTTCCGGACAGAGACCCGAGATTCACATCGCGGTTTTGGAAGAAATTACAAGATGCTTTAGGTACGAAACTACATTTTAGCACAGCTTTCCATCCGCAAACAGATGGTCAATCCGAGCGAATCATTCAGATACTTGAGGATATGTTGAGATGTTGTATTCTTGAGTTTGAAGGTACGTGGAAACGATACTTACCTTTGATTGAATTTGCTTATAATAATAGCTTTCAATCTAGTATCAAACTGGCACCTTACGAGGCTTTGTACGGTCGTAAATGTCGTACTCCATTGTATTGGACTGAGCTCAGTGAAAATAAGATACACGGGGTTGATTTGATTAAAGAGACTGAACAGAAAGTGAAAGTGATTCGGGACAGTCTGAAATCAGCATCGGATCGTCAGAAATCCTATGCGAATTTGAAAAGAAAGGATATAGAATTTTAGATCGGGGACAAAGTGTTTTTGAAAGTCTCGCCATGGAAGAAAATACTCAGATTTGGTCGCAAAGGTAAATTAAGTCCGAGATTCATTGGACCGTATGAGATTATAGAGCGTATCAGGCCAGTTGCTTATAAATTGTTGTTGCTATCTGAGCTAGAAAAGATTCACAATGTATTCCATGTTTCGATGCTTCGTAGATACAGATCCGATCCTTCGCATGTGATTAGTCCGACCGAGATTGAAATTAACTCTGATATGTCATATGAAGAATAACCGATTAGCATTCTGGCTCGTGAGGTTAAAGAATTAAGAAATAAAAAAATTTCGTTAGTCAAAGTACTTTGGCATAAACATGGACTTGAAGAAGCAACTTGGGAGTTAGAAGATATAATGAAAGAACGTTATCCAAACCTATTCACCGGTAAGATTTTCGGGAACAAAAATCCTTAAGGGGGGAGAGTTATAACAGCCCAATTTTGACCCTAATCGGAATAGTGGTTTCGGGACTACAAATCCAAGTCTATAAAAAATATAAAATAAAAAAATATTTTAATATTATTTTGTGTGTTTATGATGTGTGAATTTACATGTGTGAAAGTTTCATGAAATAATTTTATTGTTTGTGTGCTTAATTTGAGAAAATGCTTAATAGCGTAAAATAAAAAAATTTGATGGTTAAATATGAAAGTGCCTAATTTTTGTCATCTTTATAATTTGGAGGTTTTATGTTGTAATTTAGCCAATAGTAAATGTAGTGGACGGCATGATGGTTTATATATATATAGTTTTTATATATATTAGATGTAAAAGTAAAATAATATTATTATAATATAATGCTAATAAAATATAACATAAAATAAATGAATCATGTATTATTTTCATCCATAGCCGAAACATCAAAAGAAAAAGTAAGAAAAGAAGAAAGCTAGGTTCGGCCATTTTGTCCTTTGATTTAGGTATGTGTTTTGTTCGGTTTTTGATCATTTTTATGTTTTTGAGATCGTTGCTTTGAATACTTCAAAACCCATGTCTTAATTTTGTGAATTGTTGATGATTTTGAAATGTGCCATTGATGAATGTTTGAGTTTCATGATGTTAGTTGACGAAATATGAAATATAAGTGTTAGATTAACATGTTTTGTCTTTGAATTTTTGGTGAATTTGAGTAATTAGGGCTAAATGGAGAAAATAAATTTTTCAAGGACTATAATGTGAAATAAATAAAATATATGAGCTTGTATAGACACTAGGAATATTCGGCCCTTAAGGAGTGTAGTCAAAATTTGTGTATTTTGTGTTTTGAGCAAAAATGATTAAATTGTAAAAAGTGTGAAATGTTAGGGGCAAACTTGTAATTCTCCCATTTATATGTTCTTAGACTAAATTGAATGAAAATATGTTTAAATGAGATTTATTTGAATATGTTTAGATCAAGAAACCAAGAAATCAAATTTAGATCGGGGGAAATCGAAAGTAGTTGAGTAGCCGATCTATTAGTCGACGACATCCGAGGTAAGTTATTAAGCAGATATATAATTGTATCGTTTTAAAATCAGCTTAGTATCTAAGTAAATATGCTGAATTGAATGGTATGTATATATATACATGTAGTGATAAAATTATTGAAATAAGATGTATTGAGTTGTTGACTTTCGACACTAAGTGTGCGTATTTAATTGTAAAGCACTAAGTGTGCTAGTTTAATTGTAAAGCACTAAGTGTACGAGTTTAATGGCAAAGCACTAAGTGTGCGAGTTTGATTATTGAGCACTAAGTGTGCGAACTTATTAAATATTTTCGAATAACTATTAGTATTGAGTATTTGTCTTATTGAGAAATCATGATTATTAAAATGAGTAAATACTTGGAATCCTTGAGTAATAACCATTATGGTTGTATTTACGGTTAAGCTTTGTAGATATTAAACCTATGTGGTGATTATATTTGGAATCATATATATATAATATGATTCTTTATATTACAAGATGAGGAAATGCATAATGTATATGGTCTTGTTTTTAAATTTGAAGAAATGTTTATGGTTGTGTAATTATATTGATTTTAGTTAAATCATAGTAATAAGTGAATAATTATCTTATGATAGGGTAAGCTAAAGGTAAGATGATTTAGTAATATGAATTGGTTGAATATTATTTGAGATATCGGTTTAAATAGTAGAGTTTATTTGCTTATAATTAGCTTACAATGTGTTGGATAATTGTTTTGATGTATAGATTTTGGTGATCGCTACGTGTTCGGGGATCGTCAGCTAAGTTCGTCACACTATCGATAATTTCTTTTGGTATTTTGCTAAATCGTTCTCAAATATATGGCATGTATAGCATGGTTAAAATATTGATTTTGGAACCAATGTGTATATGAATTTAAAAGCCACGCGAAAATGGCTTATCTCTTTTGGTTTGAATTCGGTATTAATGCATGTGCTTTAATGGTCCAAAATGTGGTATATGTTCATGTAATTTTTATGCTTAAATGCTGTCCAATTTGTTGTATTTATGCTGCCCAAATTGTTGCATATATGCTGTCCAATTTTGATGTAAAAATGCTGCTCAATTTGGTATATATATGCTGCCCAAATTGTTGCACATATGCTGTCAAATTTTTATGCTAAAATGCTGTCCAATTTGTTGTATTTATGCTGCCCAAATTGGTGCATATATGCTGTCAAATTTTTATGCTAAAATGCTGTCCAATTTGTTATATTTATGCTGCCCAAATTGTTGCATATATGCTGTCCAATTTTTATGCTTAAATGCTGCCCAATTTGTTGTATTTATGCTACCCAAACTGTTGTATATATGCTGTCCAATTTTGATGTAAAAATGCTGCTCAATTTGGTATATATATAGGCTGCCCAAATTGTTGTATATATGCTGTCCAATTTTTATGCTAAAATGCTGTTCAATTTGATTGATATATGCTGCCCAAATTGTTGTATATATGCTGTCCAATTTTTGGTGTGAAAATGCTGTCTAGTTTGGTATATGAATGCTATCCAAATTGATGTAAAAAGGCTGTCCAAACAGGGTAGACTACCTATGTTGTAATATGTAGTATAGTTAGTAAATTGAAATGAAATATGTGTTCAAATAAATGTTTGGTTATATGTTTGATTTATGATATATAATCATATATGTTTGGAAATGTTTTAAGAATTGGAATGATATTAAATTTTCATTAGGTAAATGATAATGATATGGTTGAATTTTTGAAACATGGTTAGTATATGAAATTTGATTAATGATGCATGTTGATTTTAATTGGTTATGTGATTATATATATATGGAATGAAATTTTGTGGTTGAGTTGGTATAATTTATGAAAAAAAAAATTCTGAGTTGGGTTTTTGACCGGTAATGCCTCGTAACTCAAATCCGACGACGGACACGGGTCGGGGTGTTACATTATTTGAGCAAATTTCTTTCACCTATATTGAAACATATCATACCATCACGAACCTATTCACAGTAATTCAACCTTAAGTGATTACAATACTAACATATACATTTACCTTCACTAATGAATATCCAAATTCACGTACACATCAAATACTAACTTTCAAATTATTTCTAATATAAAATTTCCTCAAATTATAACACCAAAACAAAACCATCAATCAAACAAACATAAAAAATGCCTATTCTTGCATTGGACAACCGAACTTATATAATCAAAATTCCAACAAATATATATATATCATTTTTACATTACTAAACTAAATTATACAAATATCCACCATTCAATATTTGTTCCACAACTCATATTTCCAAAATTAGCTAACTATCAAACCAACTTTTTAATCTACCTATCAACTCTCCATTCCGATTTATAATCAACATCTCAATCATATATATATAAATAAATAGCCTACTTTCATAATAGTATCAAGTTCTAGCCATATATGCACAAACTTTAACATTATTACCAAACTATATAACCAAACACCATATATATATATATACCATGAAATCTACATCTATAATAAACTATTGCCATGACTGGATATGCATAACATTAATATCAAAATTAAGCCATTTTTCGCATGACTAAATATCTACAATTCAAAACCAAGCTGTTAAGTATGACTCCTATTTTCAGTCAAATTTGAGAAATAATCTTCTAGTTAAACTCTGTTTATTTGTTTCAATCAAACACTGATTAGTTTAGATTATTTTATTATTACTAGATATATGAATTTAACCTATAAATAGGCTCTTTTACAACCTTAGAAAAAACCCCATTTAGAGATTAGAACTCATAACACATTGAGAGAATTTTGTGTTTACGTTTTGAAGGTTCTTTGTTTTTTCGAGGTTTGGGGTTTAGTTTTATCTTCATCTTTTGTACTCTTCGTTCTTTTACCATTATAGTAAATTTAACTTTGCCCGTGATTTTTTATCCTCTTTGGAAGGGTTTTTCCACATTAAATTTGTGTGTTCAATTTCTCAATTTATTCTGCTATTTTTGTTACTTGTTGCTTAATCGGGTCAATCCCTAACAAGTGGTATCAGAGCTAGTTCAATTTTCATAGATTAGCCCATTCAGATATGGCAACAACAATGTTTGAAATTGAAAAGTTCAATGGTGAGACAAATTTTAATCTGTAGCAAGTTCGGGTGATGGCAATTCTAGTTCAATCTGGTTTGAAAAAGGTTATTATCGGGAAAAAGCCTGAGAATCTAAATAAAACAGAATGGGAAGAGCTTGATGAAAATGCCTTGTCTGCAATCCAGTTGTGCCTCGCGAATATGGTATTGCAGGAGGTATTGATGGAGAAGACCTCATCTACCTTGTGGAAAAGGTTATAAACTCTTTATGTGACTAAGTCTCTAGCTAATCGTTTAGTGTTGAAATAACGTCTATTTACGTTTCGCGTGAACGAAGGTGAGCTTCTTAGAGATCACATCAGTTAATTCATTACTCTTTTAAATGATTTAAAGAACGTTGAGGTTCATATTGATGATGAAGATCAAGCTATGCTATTATTGTGCTCTTTACCCCCTTCATACAAGTCTTTCAGGGAGACCCTGATTTATGGTAGAGATAAAATCTTGTTTGAAGATGTGAAGAGTCATTTGTTGAGTAGAGACAAACTCGACAATGAGCTTCATTTGGATAGCAAGGAAGATAGGCAAGCTTTCGTTTTAATAGCATCAAAGAAACGAGACAAAAGGTGTCGCTATTGTAAAAAGTTAGGTCACGTCAAAGCAGATTGTTATAAACTGCGAAATAAAAGAGCTGTTGAGAGTAACGAGGAAGATGTAGCTGGTGCTAATTTGGCCGATGAAAGCGGTGATGATTTCTTATTAGTGTCAACGAGCGATAACTCCAAGCTCAAGTCCAAGTGGATTCTAGATTCGGGATGGTCTTTCCACATGTGTCCCAATAGAGAATGGTTCTCCACATACAGTTCAGTTGAAAGTGGAGTTGTGCGCATGGGAAACGATTCATATAGTAAGGTAATTGGTATTGGTACTGTTAAAATTAGGATACATGATGGGACGATTAGGACACTTTCATATGTCAGGTATGTACCTGATTTATGAAAGAATCTCATCTCCTTGAGTATTTTAGACTTGAAAAGATGCAGAATCAACATCGAGTCAAGCGACATTAAAGTATCTCATGGAGCTCTCATTTTGTTAAAAGGTAAAAGAACTGGCAGTCTTTATATTCTGGAAAGTTCTACAGTGATCGGTAAAATTGGACATCCCTCGTCCGTTACAGAGTCGAAGTTAACTCGTTTGGAGCGGAGGAAACTTGGTCATAGGATGGAAAAATGTATGATCGTTTCGTTGAAGAGAGGTTCTCTTTTGGATGCAGGTTTTGAAAAGTTAGGGTACTGTGTTCGTGAAAATCAGACCCGGGTTAGTTTTGATTTGGTAGTGTACAAGTTGAAGGCTAGAAATCTTCCAGTTTCTAAGCACAGATTCGACACAGTTAATTCCCTGTATAGTTCAAGATAGCCTCGTGGCGGGCTTTGTCAAAGATGGCATTGAAGAAATATGAGTCAAGGTGGAGATTTGTTAAGTATGACTCCTATTTTCAGTCAAATTTGAGAAATAATCTTCTAGTTAAACTCTGTTTATTTGTTTCAATCAAACACTGATTAGTTTAGATTATTTTATTATTATTTGACATATAAATTTAACCTATAAATAGGCTCTTTTACGACCTTAGAAAAAAACCCCATTTAGAGATTAGAACTCATAACACATTTAGAGAATTTTGTGTTTACGTTTTGAGGGTTCTTTGTTTTTTCGGGGTTTGGGGTTTAGTTTTATCTCCATCTTTTGTACTCTTCGTTCTTTTTCCATTATAGTAAAATTAACTTTGCCCGTGGTTTTTTATCCTCTTTGGAAGGGTTTTTCCACGTTAAATGTGTGTTCAATTTCCCAATTTATTCCGCTATTTTTGTTACTTGTTGCTTAATCGGGTCGATCCCTAACACAAGCCTATCAAGTAAGACTATTCATGCCATATGACATATATACAAGTTTTCTTTCAAGGTACCAAAATAGATAGTGATGGTGTGATGATGTTCCTCAACGATCCTGAGCTCGAGCTAGCTTTCAAACATCTATAAAATAACAAATACACATACAAAGTAAGCTTGGAAAGCTTAGTAAGTCATAAGTAATTAAATTAACAAACGAACATTAATATGATTATTTCAAGTAAGCCGAATACTCCCAATCTCAAACACATGTATTATAATCACATTTAAACAATTAGTTCACAATATCATATTATACAACAACACCTACCTTTATTATCAAACATTATATAAACTTAAACATACCTGAATCATTTAATTCGAACTCACATTCGGTTTTACCGTACCATTGCCCGTTGAACTGTTCGAAATCAAATAGGATACTTAGATAACTTGGAAAGCTCGTACAATGCCAACGTCCCAGACGTGGACTTACATGTAATCAAATATCGATGCCACTGTCCCAGACAGGGTCTTACGCGAAATCATATACGATGCCAATGTCTCAGACATGGTCTTACACGTAAATCTCAAATCGAACCAATGTCCTAGACGTGGTCTTACACGAGATCACATCAAATTCGGGGACGTTCGTACGGGGCTTTCAAACGTCGTAATTCGATCAAATCGAGCTCGTAATTAATTCTCCCATACTTATATCAAATTCAGCATTTACCCAAATATATTTAATAAATCAATTCAGCACTTATAATTTATATATATTCAAAATTAACAGTATTTATTTACTTATGAACTTACCTCGGACGAAGACGAACTGACCGGAACGACTATTCGACAACTTTTGATTTTCTTAGATCCAACTCCGATTTCTTCTTTTCTTGATCTAATAAATTTAAATTTGGCTATTTAATAACACATTTCATTCAAATTTATTCCAAAAACACATAAATGGACAATTTACATTTTAGCCCCTAACATTTTACATTTTTTTACAATTTAGTCCCTATTTCACAAAACACAAAATACACATACTTTAAAAATATCCTAGCTTGGCCGAATATCCCTATAGCTCATATAAGCCCACATATTTCATTTATTTCACATTTTAGCCCCTCAATTTTTCATTTTCACAAATAAATTCCTAATTTGGATTTTTATAAAAAATTACTTAATAAAATTTAATAATCTATCAACAAATATTTATTTTTCATCATCAAACAACAAAAACAACAATTTCTCATCAATGGCAATTCACAAAATACACAACCAATTCAAAAATTAGGACACGGGCTAATTAGAATACGAAGCAACAATCTCAAAAACATGAAAATTATAATAATAAAAAAACCAAGCAAAATACATACCAAATTTTAGCTTCCAAAGTGCCGAATGCTTAAAACACAAAATGTGTTCTTTGTTCTTCAACTTTCGGCAAAAACAAAGCCAAACGCATGGCATTTTGTGTTTTGTTTTATTTAATATTATGTTATTTTCTAATTACTATTTTAACCTTAACTAATTCATTTAAAAATCCACTATCATATGTCCATCAAAGTGCACTCATACTTTCATTGGTATAATATCAACATAAGGACCCCACATTAGAAAAGCCATAACAATAAAGCACTTTAACAAATAGCTAGCCACTTTTGCATTTTACGCGATTAAGTCTTTTTCCACAATTCGGCACAAAAACGATAGAATTAATTCACGAAAATTTCACACATGTCAATTTACATACTATAAGCACAGAAAATAATATTAAAATATTTTTCTGACTCGGATTTGTGAACCCGAAACCACTGCTGACTAGGGTCATAACCGGGCTGTTACAATATGTACAAGTGTTATTCATCAAAATAAATTATGCGAATTGCTCATAGATATTTAAAGAAAAAAGTGGTCATATTTGTTCAAACAAATGAAGACTATTTATGAATTATTGTATTGGTGACATAGATTGTGTTTAGTAATGCTTTTTAAAAGTACTTTTGATATGAAAAACACTTTTGAAGCAAAAAGAATGCTAAACAAAAAAAAAATTTTTGCTGAAATTTTTGGCTTTTCAAAATTCAAAAGTACTTTTGAAAAAAAAGAGGAGAAACTAAAATTTTTAGTTTTTCTTCTCTCAAAAAAAAAAGGAGAAACTAAAATTTTTAGTTTTTCTTCTCTCAAAAATACTTTTAGTGCTTAATTACTTTTTCACATCTCCAATAATATGATACTTTCTCTTCTTCTTTTTTTCTCTAATGCTTAATTACAAATATGTTAAAATTATTAATTAAAAATAAAAAATTATTTTTAAAATAATACAAATGTGTTAATATCTAATTATAAATATTTAATGGATATATTTAAATATTTAAAATATTTAAAATTTATATTTCATATAATAAAATATTAATAATAAGTTATACTAATTTTTTATTCTTACTAAAATATAATAATATTAACTAATTTAAACATTACTTAATACATATTAATTGGCAATTTATTAACTACTTCACGCATGAAAATAAAACATCGGAAAAAGCTTGAGAAACCTACATTAAATTTATCGCCATTTATCCTTAGAAATGTTGACAGTCCATAAAGTAGTCTGTATATATCAAAATATAAAAGGATATGTTATTAGATATGGTGGTATTTGATTATACATTTTAGTAGAGGATTTAGGAATAATATTTTGGTATATAAAAATTCCTAATGATTTTTCATAAAAATATTGATATTCCTTTAGAATTTTTGGTATATAACAAAATATCTAAAGACGTGCTTTTAGAAATTTTAATATTTCAGCCGATTGAATCATAGTTCGATTGGCATACGCAATGTTATTAATATAGAAGGATGTGAGTTCGAGTGTATTTAAACGCATTATCCTCCTATTTATGGTTAGAGAGAGGCTATGGATAGTTCAAGCTCACCCTAAGAAATAAATATTATTAAATGATCTCTATTTATTTTAATAGTATTATAAATTTAATATATTTTATTTAAATATTTCAATTAATTAACTAACTTAATTTTGTTATTATATTAAACAAATAACTTAAAATAAAATTTAAATGTAAAAACTAAAAAATTAATCATTATTAATTTAAATGATTTCAATATAATATATAAATAAAATTAAAATAATTAAAATCTAACAATTAAAAGAAAGGAAATAACTTACATTAGGATGATCCTAAAAGCACGTCTGGTTCGCTGTAATGGAATAGAGCTTTAATTGAATAGAGCTGTAATGAAATAGAAATGTAATAGTAATTCAATTGTTTGGTTGAATGGAATGGAATAGAACTGTAATAATATTCTTGTGTTTGGTTGAATGGAATGATATTGTAATAGCATAAGGAAAAAAACTAAAATGACTAGAATACCCTTAGCAGAATTTTTTTTAGATGGATGATTATTGTTATTGTTATTGTTATTAAATTTTAATAAGATTATTAATATAAATAATAAATAATTTAATCATATTTTAACATAATTATTATTAAATATAATTTAATAAAAAATCATAATATATAATACTATAAAAATAATAATATATAACCTACTTTATTATTTTTAAACTGCAATACATATTTAACGTGCTAAAATATCATTAGTGAAACAAATAATTTAATTATTTTACAATAAAAAATAAAATATTAGAAGTAATAAATAACTTGAGAATTATATTTCACATTCAAACATAATATTCATATATTAACAAAAAGTTACATGATTTCATTAGTTTATATGTCATAATCCATATGTTATAAAATTTTACAACACTAGATTACCTTCATGTCAAAGCATTTTAACTTTGAGATCCAACACTACCATACATTCATGGTTTTCTTCATTACAAAAGTCAATTAAGTTCACATACAACAGCATTGACTGGATGAGGTTTCAACTACCCACTATGCATATATGGTTCTTTTCATACATCTAGCTCATCTTTACAAAAACTGTACAAAGATAGGATACCTAAAGTTAATTAGAAAATGGTGTCATCACCACCACTGCCATCAAGAGTAGTTAGATTACAAATACAAGGTTTGCTGGAAGCTGATTTGGCTGCTCATTTCCTTTATCTAGGAAAGTAATCTTTGTTCCTTTCTTCCACCCTGGCTTCACATCAATGGTTAATATTTTTGATTCCTGTGCTTGCTGCCTGTAAAGATCCAAAGTATTGTCCGATCAGCAAGATCAAAAATATAAAGCTACCAATAATAATGCTATCATCACAACAGTGTAATTAAGGTGAGAATATCTCAGTTGAGTTCATAGTTTCAGCATGAAAACAATATGCAAGCATCGAAAACACAATATCAAAGAAGATGAAAGAAATAAAGTCGTCAGCCACCATTTGATCAAAAATATAATTTATTGTCTTTATTTTCCTCTCTTGAGTTCATAAAAAAATGCATGCTGTGATAGTCAACTTGCAGAAACTAAAAAGTTTATCAAAATGAAACTTCAGTCAAGCAAATGCAATAGAGGATCATGTATGAGATGAAGATTCATAACCTAATGCATTAACTATAGTTCTTGAGACCTTCATCTTCCTTGTTGAACCAGTATATAGCTCTTCAAGGGTGCAAGGCAATTTGCTCTCAACTAGGGGCGGTTTCCGAGGTGCAGTTGTCTCGTTGTAACTTCAAAAATTATTGTCAGTGCAACCGAATCCTCTTCTGAACTTCCCTCCTTCAGGTTGGAATCTTGAATACCAACATGGTCCTGTTGGCCCACCAGTGCCATTTCCATAGGATGGTCCACTGCTGCTTGGTGGAGGCATGCCTTTCAACCCTTCTTCACCATGCTGATTGTAAATTGCTTCTTTGAGGGTCACTCAGGACCTGAATCACAAAATTAACTTAATTCCCCATAAGATATCTATGAAGATGACAGATACTGGCACTTGCATCTCTCCATGCTTATCTATACTATAGTGATCCAGGACAAGTTTGACTCTATTGTATTTTTGTATCATTAAGCACATGTTAAGATCAGATAAGTCGTCAAAATAAACAGGAAAACCATATTGCAGCAAGCACAACCTGTTCTAGGGCAGTGACTACATTTTGTTTCGACAGTTACCGGCTCCTCTATGATGTACCAAGTCCTGGTTTGGAGCCAGACACCATAATCTGCTCTCTAGTAATTTCTCAAGGTTAAAATAAACCATATTTTGGGACCTCTAACGTGACTACTGTACAAGCCCATTTGCCCGGGCCCAATTACAAAAACAAAAAAATAACTAAACCAATTAAAGTAACCCACCAGCCCAACTAACCCAATACCCTTCAGCCCAAACCAAGACCCAAGCCCTAATACTAAGGGTCAAACTAGGGTTTCAGCTTTTCTGAAACTCTAGTGCTGCCGCACCTCACTTGCCCTGCCACTGCCGTTCTGCTGGCCGCCGCGCACGTCCCATCACCGCTCACCTGCTCCCAACTGCTCACCTGCAACACGCAACATTAAGAAGCAAAAATAGAGTAAAAAGAAAAAGAAAAAGCTTGTAAAAGGCTATATATAAAAGCCATTAAAAAATCGAAATGGGGGGCTTCATCACTGAATCGGGGGGCTTTTTCTTTTCTTTTGTAAAATTTTCATATAAATAAAACAATCAAAAAAATAGATTCAAGGCTTTGATATCAGATTCGCATTTCTTTTTATTTCTTTTATTTTCTTTATTTCGTACATTAAATAGAAAATAAAAAGGGAAAGAGGACTCACAGGGAACCACCGTGGTTGCGCCGTCGAAGGGCTTCTCCTCCGTCGCCGATTCGGGTCCGAGAGGGGTTGTGGGTTTCCCTCTTTCCCGCGGGTTGAGAGATCTGAGATCTCAAGGATGCCACACGATGAGGGTTAAAAACCCCTTTTTCTCGCATGACTCCGGCCACCGTCCTTGGTGGCGCTGCGATGGAGATGCGACAGACGGCGGCGGGGTTCTAAGTTTGGAACCCTAGCAGAGAAAGGGGAAGACCCTTTTGTTTTTTCTTATGTTTTTTTAAGAAATGAAATAGCAGAAAAAAATTAGCTTTTATAGGAATTTCAAAACGGCGCCGTTTTGAGGCCCTCTTGACCCGCGCGGTGACCCGACCCATGGGGAGGATCCGCGTGTTTTCGCCAAATGGGTTATTTATGCGCGCAGTCCCTCCTATTTCACAGCGCATTACAATCTGGTCCTATTTCGTTGTTTTCACTTTTTTGATTTAGCCCTAAAATTTTATTTTTGATTCAATTTTAGTCCCATTAAAGTGCAGCGTTTTGGGACTTTAGGGTATTTACCATTTTGGTCCTCCCTTCTTCGGCGCGCGTCCCAATTTAATCCTTTTAGTGTTTATTTATTTCGAAATCGCCCAGTATTTATGTTTTTATTTCGATTTAATCCCTTTTTAGCAATTTTATTGTTTAATTAATTATTATTATTATTATTATTATTATTATTATTATTATTATCATTACTATTATAATTATTACTACTATTATTAATTATTATTAGCTTTATTTTCTGTTTATTTAATTTGTTACTATTATATTAATATATTAAGTAGTTTTATATTATTTTCAACTTCATTTTTATTTATATATATATATATATATTTATGTATTATGCTTGCTCATATTTTATAATAGCTTACTTTTATATATGCATAAACGTATATATGTAAATATTTTTATATATATTCTATAATTATATATCCATATGTATTTTTATATATTTAATGATTATTATATATGTATATATGTATGTACACACATTTACATGATTTTTAAATGTATAATAATTCCAAAACCATGTCCACTCACACATTTTTTTTCATATTCTCATTATTTTATTTATATATGTGTTTATATATCTTTCATATTTGCATCATGTTGTTAATTTTGTTCATTTATTTGCATGTTTATTATTGTTTGTTCTCTTTCTTTAGTTCTTAATTATTTGTTACCTTGCCCGTAAGATTATTTTTATTATTTATTGTTTTGCTTGTATCATTTTATTCCATTACACCCATTTTTATTTAGATTTCGAAAAAGAAACTTTAGAAATAAGTAATATTTGGTATTTTGGATCTTCGAGAGAATCGAGTCCTGACGTATTGGGTTTCGACTTTCTTCGTTGAACTTAAATAACCGAGATTACTCTTTTAAAAATGATAAAAGTTCGTTATCGAGAATTCAATATATTGTGTCCTAACGCATTGGATGTGACATGTTTTCTCGAAACGAGGATTTTTCGAAATAAATGTAATATTCAATGTTTAATATTTTGATAAATTGTGCCCTAACGTATTGGGTTGCGATTTCTTCATTTGATTTAAACAATTGAATATTCTTTTAAACTTTATTACACGAATCTTTTCAAACTCAAGTTTTAAACGATATCGGGAATTAAAAAAGGATCGTGTCCTAACTTACTGGTCGTGATCCCTTTTTTATCCAAGATAGTTAAATGTCTTTTGAACAAGCATTTTCATTCGCGTATCGGGAATTCGAGACATTGTGTCCTAACTTACTGGATATGATTCTCTTTCTCGAATAACGTGAAATATGCCCTTTTCCTGAAAATTTTCAACTTTTTAATACAAGGATCGTATTTTTAAATTCTTCAAAGTTTTCACTCTTCGACACTAAGACATTAAGTAATCAACTAGGTACCAATTTTGGGCGTATCGAGGGTGCTAATCCTTCCTCGTGCGTAATCGACTCCCGAACTCGTTTTTTTGAATTTCATGGACCAAATTTGTTGTTTTAATAAAATCAAACTGTTTATTAAAAACAACCACTTTTCGAGGTGATCCAATCACACCTCATAAAAAAGGATTGGTGGCGACTCCCGTTTTATTTTTTAAAACCCAAGTCGACCCCGTTTTCAATCCAAAAAATGGTGTCAACAACTACCATAACTAATCAGACTAACAAGATAACATGGAAAAATAAAAAATAGTTTAGAATCTAATACAATATTGGAAAGAAAAATCAGACACGTCACTAGGAGTAGTCAGGTCCTATGTTACACGGATTTGGGTGAGTATCGCATGTGGGTAAACTAATAAACTGGACTCTGCAAATGCTATGCATTTAGTATGTTACACGGACTCCCTATTTTTCTTGAAGTACTTGTGTCTAGCACTCATGTTTGAAAAATAGAGAGAAGATACGACCTTTAAGGATCCTCCAAATACATGAAAAAACTTTAAAAAATCCATACATACTCGTAACCAACACTCATATCTGAGTACACGTAACATAGATGCATTTGTATTTTATCCCTCTTCTTATTACCATTCATCAATTTCTTACTCCAATCTCTAATTCACTTTCAGGAAAGGCAAGAACAATAAAGATTACATCTCTAACACCAATAAATAGCTATGCTATTGGAAAATTAAAAGGCAAAGCAACATGGCCTGAGCATAATCACTCCCAGACTACTATAGCAACTGAAAAAATCAGAGCAGAGCTAATGTGCTAAAAACGAGTTGCAAGTTCTCCATGAATAACATTTAATTACACGAATGACAGAGAAGTCTACAAGAGAAGAAGAAAACGTAAGAAAATTCCAGCACACAGTATATCACGAAAGGAAGTGGTTGTTCAAAATAGCAAGTTCGGTCAATTAAGCTTAATTCCAAAACACAAATGGCCAAATTCCTTACACTCTTTTTTTTTTCTAAATCAATTGTCTCAGCAAAGATCACATGCAAGAAAGGGGTTAAAATAAGAAGTAGAAGTAAATGGGTACAAAGCATATTATGATTCCACATAAAACTTCAGCTCCGACGGAAGAATGAACAAACTTCAATCCAGAATCTAAGAATTCAACTTTCAGGTAAGCATTTTTCCTTACATTTCGAGAATCATAATCACTCATTCAAATCAAATATGTTTTAGAACACAGATGTCAGATTCGTATAATTTAGGAGAAATGAAAAAGTTCCAGCAACAAAGATTTTATGTGAAGTATGTCGGAACCATCTTTTTGTAAAACAAAAATTCAGTTGTCAACCTTAAAAATAAAACTGGAGTCGCCACCGATCCTTTATTAAGGTGTGATCGGCTCACCTAAAACCAATTTTGGTCTACGAAATTTGAGAAAATAGGTTCGGGGGTCAGTTACGCACGAGGAAGGGTTAGCACCCTCGTAACGCCCAAAAATCGGTACCGAATTGATTATTTAATGTCTTGGTGTTGAAAATTTGAAAAGATTTTAAAAGAAAACTTTTTATCTCATGAATGCATCAAAATAATAAAACATTCTTATTTCAAAGAAATAAAACACCACACCCACTGAGTTAGGGCACAATATTTTTAAATCTTCAAAATACCGAATATTGCCTTTTGCTTTAGAAATTCTTATTTCGAGTTAATAAAATGTCATGACCAGTAAGCTAGGACCCGACATTTTTGAATTCCCGAAAATAAGCTTTTACTTGAAATTTGTGAATTTATTGTAAAATGAATACTTGGCTTTCTAAATTCATCGAAAAATAATCGCAATCCAGTAAGTTAAGACACGATCTTTCTCGAGAATCATGAATGCCAAATATTTTGAAAATTTATAAAATATGATGATTTTAATGCTTTGACAAAACCAAAATATATTTCCCGAAAGGTATGTTAAAAGTTAATGTATAATATGAAACAAGATTTTAATTTAAGACCAATATGAAGAAATATTCACAAATATATATATAAGTACAATATACAAGTAAATTTACAAATATGTGCATGCATACATTTGACACACCTATACAAAAATACAAAAAGATGGGATGGAATATATATATCAATCAGAAAAAAAATGCATGTATGTATTTGAAAATCGTGAAAAATAAAAAAAATAAAAAATGTATATGTGTATATATTTACAAAATAAAATGTATAAGTATATATATAATATAAAGTATATAAAATAAGAAAATAAAATAAGGATATAAGGAAAAATGTATGTATAAATATATGCATGTATATATTATATAAAACAAATGCGTATGTGTATGTATTTTACGAAAAACATTTTTGAAAATGAAATTCACAAAATATATATGTTTGTAAAAAATATGAAAGAAAAAAATAATAGAATATTATATATATATATAATGCGCATGTAAAAAAACCAATATATGTATAGATATATATATTATATAAAAAACGTGTGTAAATGTATAAGAATAATAGAAAAACTAAAAAATTAAAATAACTAATGAAGGATTAAATCAAAAATAAAAGAATTTTAAGGGCCGAATTTAGAATTAGAAAACACGCGTATGGACCTAATCAAAGAGCGCGCAACAAATGAAGGACCCAAATAGAAATTAATCCATTCTCTCAAAACGTTGCGCAGCATTACGGGCCAATTTGAAACAGAAGTAAATTATGCAGCAAAATTTAAAAATAATAAAGAAATTAATTTAAAAAACATTATAAAATAGGAGGACCCATTGCGCAAATGACCCAATTTAAAGAAAATGCGCGGATCCTGAGAAACAGGTCGAGTCGTCGGGTTTTGGCCTATACGATGTCGTTTTGAGGCCATTGAAGCAGACCCTAAACGACGACGTTTCATAGCCCTTATAAAAGCCAAATTTCCCTTAAAAAATTTCATTTTCCTCTTTGATTCAGAAAAATAGCAGAGAAGCACTGCTAGGGTTCCTCTTTTATGCCGCCGCCACCAATCGAGGCATACCACAGCCTCCGTCGATGCCCCGGTCTCCGATAGCGACGGAGAGGGGCGCTAACTCAGCGGTTCCGGCGAAAAAGGTATGTTCGTCCCTTTTCTTTATATTTTAAACAAAAATAAATAAAAAGAAAAGGAAACTATATAGAAAAAAATATGTATATATGAAAAAAAAATAAAAGAATGTTAATCCCCAACAAGGTAAAACAGAGGGAAAAAAACACCTTCCTATTTCAAAAGAAAATTTGTATTTCTTTTGGTTTTTTCCTCGGTCTACTCTTTCCCCGTATTTTAGTATCTCTTCCCCTCCAAAAAAAATCCCCCCTTTTACAGATTTTCCACGGCTTTAAATAGCCGAAATGGAAAAAAAAATAAAGAAAATAAAAAAGAGATATATTCTATTTTTTGTTGGCGTAATTTTTGCTATTCTGTTTGTGTTTGTTGCTGCAGGTTCTGCTGGAGGAGAACGTGCGCGGAGCGGCAGGCACGACGTGCGGGAGCGGTTGCACGATGTACGGCGCTTGCAGAGGGGTGGTGCGTAGGGTGATGCGGCGCTGGGGCCAAAGCTGCTAGCTGCTGAAGGTTCTAGGGTTTAGTTTTGGGCTGGATCGGTTATTGTTTGGGTAATTGGGCTCAGGTGGGTATTAGGCCTGTAACATGAGACTGCTTATTTTTTGTTTTGTAAGGGCCCGGGTAAATTGGGCTTATTACTGTTGCCCCTCTTTGCTTGTTGTCGTGTAACGAGAACAGAGCAAAGACTGAAGTGCCCAGTTGTGCCCAGTCTTACTAAGCTTCGATTTCTTTAGTGCTTTTATTCTTCAGGTAGCCTTATTCCTTCCTACTACTTCTTCAGAGGTATAGGAACTGGTGCTCCAATCTACTCCACTGAAATGTCGGAGAGATAGAATTCATACGTTGTAGCTTCTCAAAAAAAACAAAATTTGCTATCTTTAATCTGCTCCACTGCAACCTCAGGGAGATAAGACTTATAGTTTCAACTTGTTCTGCTACAACTTAAAAAATAAATCTTAACGTGATCTGCTCTACTGCAACTTCAGAGAGATGAGATCTGCGGTTTTAATCTACCCCATTGCAACTTCAAGAAGATAGGGTTGCTTCTATTTGCTCCACTGCTACTTCAGGAAGATAAGACTTGTATCTTCGATCTACTTCACTGCTGATACAGGAAGACAATATCTGCTTTCTTCGATCTACTTTGCCACCAGTATGGGAAGATAAGATCTGCTATTTTTTATCTACTTCACGCCAATACATGAATATAAGATCTACTTTCTTCGATCTACTTCGCCACTAGTATGGGAAAACAAGATCTGCTATCTTCGATCTACCTCACGCCAATACATGAAGACAAGATCTGCTTTCTTCGATCTACTTCACGCCAATACATAAAGACAAGATCTGCTTTCTTCGATCTACTTCACGCCAATACATGAAGATAAGATCCGCTTTCTTCGATCTACTTCATGCCAGTACATGAAGACAAGATTCGCTTTCTTCGATCTACTTCATGCCAATACATGAAGACAATATTTGTTTTCTTTGATCTACTTCGCCACCAGTATGGGAAGACAAGATCTGCTATATTTGATCTACTTCACGCCAATACATGAAGATAAGATCTACTCTCTTTGATCTACTTCACGCCAATACATGAAGACAAGATCAGCTTTCTTCGATCTACTTCACGCCAATCCATGAAGACAAGATCTATTTTCTTCAATCTACTTCACCACCAGTATGGGAAGACAAGATCTGCTGTATTTGATCTACTTCACGCCAATACATGAAGATAAGATCTACTTTCTTTGATCCACTTCACGCCAATACATGAAGACAAGATCCGTTTTCTTCGATCTACTTCACCACTAGTATGGGAAGACAAGATCTGCTATCTTTGATCTACTTCACGCCAATACATGAAGATAAGATCTGTTTTCTTCGATCTACTTTGCCACCAGTATAGGAAGACAAAATTTGCTATCTTTGATCTACTTCACGCCAATACATGAAGACAAGATCTGTTTTCTTCGATCTACTTCGCCACCAGTATAGGAAGACAAGATCTGCTATCTTTGATCTATTTCACGCCAATACATGAAGACAAGATCTGTTTTCTTGGACCTACTTCACGCCAATACATGAAGACAAGATCTGCTATCCTTTCTACCTGCTCCACTGCAACTCAGGGAGATAAGGCTTTATGATTTCACCAATCTATTCTCTGCGGAACATGACCAGTATGATTTATTTTATGAACCTAATTATGCCTAGTGAATAGGATGTCATGATCAAATGATAACTAGATGTGTATGAATGACATTTGAATGAATGTAGAATGTCATAAAAATGATATTTTAACGCTTGAGTTATCATTACTCCAAGTTTATTAAGGTCTTATCGCTTAATGTACTATAGCGCCTTTATGCTCCACTGGCGAACCCAATAAGCACTTGACCAGATTGCCCCCCACTGTAAACCTCCAAGTTTGATCCACTGGGATGCAAAATTTGTACCATCTTTCTCCCGTTGTAACCCAAGAGTAAAAAGATTCAGCCTTTTCTCAATCCTCTGCTATCACAATTCAAGGATACAGGATGTGAAACTCTTTGGTCTCTTACACCATTCCCAGGGTGTCATGCTAAATGCTCATGCACAAATGAAGAATTTTCTTCTCCAAGAACAACTTCTTATTATTATTCGGTGATCCTTGCTTGCTTGCTCATTGAAGCTTTGTCACCAACACGACATCTCATCCTTTTGTTCAGTCAATTTTTTTGACAACAAAATATGAATGGATAGTCTTAATTCGGACTCTTCTTTATCAGATTTCCAACCTGGTGCGTTCTAAATAATAGTCCTGTTTGAGGTTCCTATATTATTCAGAAACTTCTAGAGTAATATGCAAAACTTCCTTTGTGAAAGTTTTATTAGTCCATTAATCATTATTCTAATGCAACTTGCTTGCAAAAAAGATCATAGATAAGAATAGAGTTGGTTCTGAGCATAGCTCGAAATGAATAAGTTGTCTAAGATAATAAAGATGGATAATAAAGAAATTGATTTAGGAATGCATATATTGGAAATGAATGAAGTGTTCCAAGAATAACAAAAAAATAGTATAAGGATTAGGTGCCCCAGTTATCGCAGCTTGAACTTCTCTGTACAGACTTTCTGAAGACCATTCTAAGTTTAACATGTGTTTAGGAGATCTATAGTACTTCGTCGATACCCCAAGATGTCGCCTACCCTTTTTTGTTGATTCAGGTATAGCAAGACCACTGCATGCCCTACTTTGATCAGTATTTGAGCTGCTCTGATTGCCTCATGCCCCATTTTGATCAATATTTGAACCGTCCCACTCGGGTTTTCAACTCAAATCCCCTTTGGCCTCAAGGTACCCTTTGCGGGTTTTCACCTTGGCCTCTCCATTTTTTCTCTTTTTTTGATTTTGATTTTTATTTTTTTGGACTCAAAGCACCCTTTGTGAGTTTTCACCTTGGCCCCTTTTTTTTTTTAGAAATCAAAGCGCCATTTGCGGGCTTTCACCTTGGTTCCTTCTTCTTCTTAAGCAAAGTATTTATTGACTGAATCTGAGTTTATAGGACAAGGCAGGTTTTTTACCATCCATCTCACTCAAGATTAATGCTCCTCCAAAAAAAACCCTTTTTACAATGTAAAGTCCTTCCAAATTTGGCATCTATTTTCCTCTGAAATCCTTCTGAAGAGGAAGAATATTTTCAACACTAGGTCCCCCTCGTGAAACTCTCTAGGCCGAACCTTTTTGTTGTATGCTTGCGTCATTTGTTTCTAGTATATCTGACCGTGATATCGAGATTGGGTCTATTCTGCTTCATCTAACTTCAGCTCAGCCAATACCTAGAGATAAAGAATTTTGACTTCAAATGGATAAAACTGTGGTAAACTAAAGAGAAAGGCGTTGCCTCGGTAAAGAATTTTCACTGCATCGTTTATAATGTTGATCTTGGATATACTGTAGATTTTTGATGTCGTACTGCTGTTCAGATTACAATCACAATGCTTAACCCGGACATATCCTGGTATGACTATGTGAAGATATCTTTGAACTCTTGAGGTAACTCAACAAGGTCTTGTTTTGTTTCTCCGATTATGCACATTCCCTTAAGGTCACAATCTCCACTGTCTCCTCAGGAGGTAAAATTTCCTTTCTGCTCTACCATCCTCAACAAGTCCGGAGATAAGCTACTATCTATGGCATCTTCAAAGTCATGAGATCCCTCTCAACATATGTCTCACTCAAAAGGAGATTCTAAGTCTGTAGCAGCGACACTCAAGTCATTGATATCTGGGGACCCATAGTAGGTACCAAAGAATATACACAAGAATGTATGAATAATATGAATGAATGAATGGTTTGGTAGGGAAAAAATCCAAAAGAATGAAAGAATCGTAAAGAATAAAAGAACATTTACTCAAAGATGATTTCAATAATGTATTTCATTAAAAATAATAATGCTCAGACACGAGCCTATTTCACAAAGAAGTTCTTATTGCTTCTAGGCTAAAAGTAACAAGTGTGTTCTGAACATTACTCTACCAGACTCTAAATAATATAGGGGTTTCCTTTGCAGTCTCATTGCTTATAACACCTCCCAGGCGAATATCTAACAAGGACATTTTTATTTGTGTCTGCATATATGGCATCGATATGAAAACCTCACACTTCTTCATACATTGCATTCCCTCCATCATCCATCATGATTGGGTAGCGGATTTCCTGCACTAGATGGGTCACCAAACTTGACAACACCCATGTCGATGAGTCTTTCAACTTGCTTCTTGAAGGTAGTGCAATTCTCAATTGAGTGTCCTATAATTCCTGCATGGTATTCACATTGTGCGTTCACATCATACCATTTGGGATACGGAGGTTGTAGAGGCTTCACATGAAAAGGGGAAACAACACGTGCATCAAATAAATTTTAATACAGTTCCCTATACGACACCGAAATTGGCATGAATTGGAGCCTCTCAGTGTTTTGTCTTGTACCAGCTTCCTGTCTCGATGAACTTTGTTGATTAGTGGCCACCTTTCTTGACTGACTTACAGTAACTGATTTAGAGTAACCCGTGTTGTTCACCTCATCCTCTCTTCTCCTTGAGACTGACCTCTTGTTACTCTCTCCAGCCTCGATCTTCCCATTTCTTATGGCATTTTCGATCATCTCTCCATTCATAACTATATCAGGAAAGCTTTTTGTAGCACTTCCTAACATATGCGTAATGAACGGTGCCTTCAGTGTGTTAATAAACAGCATGGTCATTTCTTTCTCCAAGAGCGGTGGCTGAACTTGGACCGCGACTTCCCTCCATCTTTGTGCATATTGCCTAAAGCTTTCGCTCAGCTTCTTCTCCATATTTTGAAGGGTGATTCTATCAGGAGCCATGTCTGCTACATAACTATACTGTTTCATGAACGCTTGGGCCAAATCCCTCCATAAACCAATCGTGGTACGACTCAGTTGATTGTACCACTTAGATGCTGCCCTGCAAGGCTATCCTGGAAACAATGTATCAAGAGCTGGTCATTGTTAACATATCCCGCCATTCACCTGCAGAGCATGGTGATATGAGCTTCTGGGCAGCTTGTCCCATTGTACTTTTCAAACTCAGGCATCTTAAACTTATGAGGGAGTACTAAATCTGGGACTAAAATCAGCTCTTTAGTGTCAATACCTCGATAACTTTCAGTGACCTCCATTGTCTTGAGCTTTTCCTCGAGCCACTTGCACATTTCCTCTAACTGTTTCGGTAACTCCTCCTTCATTCTTTCCTTCTCAGCCACTTCATCAAAGTCAGGAATGGTAGAGTTAACAAGGTTATTTTCAGGATTAGAGCCCGATCTAGCTTGGAAGTTTGAAACACCAGCTTGAAACTGCTGAGGCATGATGGTGACAGTAGATCTATGCGGGTCTTCAGCTTGAGTTCGCACATGTGGAGGAGTAAATCCTGGAGGATAGAGTGGTTTATCCTCATTACCCTCTTCAACATCAGCCATAAGACCCTTTCCTTTATCACCTCCTCCAGTCAACAGTTTGATTAGCTTTGCCATCATAGTATTTTGGGATTCCTGCATCTTCTCCGACATATCCTGTTGCATCTTGTCCAACCATTCCTGCACTTGTAGCTGAAGTCGGTCTTGCATTTCTTTCTGGTACTGCTGCTCGAGCTTTTCCAATCTCTGATCCATGTCTTTAATCTTTGCTCGAGTGCCGTATCGGTGTTTGGTTGGTTGGTTGGTTTCCAGGTTAACTGAGCAATGATTTAGTTAATTAGGATCATTTAGCGATGTTTAATGCATATGATGTAATGTAATGCAAATGCATAAAATGAATGCAAAAAGAGACGTTGATTCACGTTCAATTCTTTACTAGAAAACTTCACTAGAAAATAAATCTCTTTACATAAAGCGGATATATATATACGGCTTCACCCTTGTACTCCAAGCGAAGACATCGACCATTCGGATATTAAGATGCATCTCGCGAATTTGATCTCCTTTTTGTTTGATTTAGGTCGTAAATCCTTGCTCATTCACGTTCATTAGCTTCTTTATGAGATTGGGACCTTTGCTGACTTTTGAATAAACTTTGACAATTTGGATCCTCAGGTCATGCAGGAAAGTCGTATACTCCTCTTGTTAGGCTTTTCGTGCCATGTTTTCTTCAGACCACCGTATTATCTTCCACCTTATAGAGAAACCCATATTCCATAACAAGCTTTCTAATTTAGTAATCGAACTCAAATCAACACCGCTTTTCTAAGATGCAAATGTAATGCAATCATGATGTCATGCAATCAAAACAAAATAAACCCAAGTCAGTATCACACCAAAAAGATATAATCCAATACAAACATAAAATAGCAAGAACATTTATTCAGGAATCCACTAGGGTTTGGTATAGCTCTACCTAGAGCAAGTTCCTAAAGCTCACTATATGAGGCTTAGTTTCTAAAGTAAGGGTACCCGAACAAGCAGATTCCTCGATCCTCACCCATTATACGCTCATGTGGATCGAGTTCAATTCAGGGGGATACATTTCCCTATGGCTGCACGGAGATGAAAATCTCACGAAGACATAGGTACGGATGTATCCCAAAAGCGGTCCCCTACCCTGCACGGAGATGAAAACCTCATGAAGGACTAGTTTCTCGCTCCCACTTAAAGGGTAAAACTAACCATGTAATGCAAAATGTAAATGCAAATACAAAGTTGCTAACACCATGATGGAAAAAAAAATCAATGAGTATGAAGGGAACTCATGAATTTTTTTTAAAAACTTTTGATTTCCGACACAAAGACAAACATAATCAGTTTATGGCTCGACTCTCTAAAGTCCCCAATGGAGTCGCCAAGCTGTCGGAACCATCTTTTTGTAAAACAAAAATTCAGTTGTCGACCTTAAAAATAAAACTGGAGTCATCACCGATCCTTTATTAAGGTGTGATCGGCTCACCTAAAAACAATTTTGGTCTACGAAATTTGAGAAAATAGGTTCGGGAGTCAGTTACGCACGAGGAAGGGTTAGCATCCTCGTAACGCCCAAAAATCGGTACCGAATTGATTATTTAATGTCTTGGTGTTGAAAATTTGAAAAGATTTTAAAAGAAAACTTTTTATTTCATGAACGCATCAAAATAATAAAATATTCTTATTTCAAAGAAATAAAACACCGCACCCAGTGAGTTAGAGCACAATATTTTTAAATCTTCAAAATACCGAATATTGCCTTTTGCTTTAGAAATTCTTATTTCGAGTTAATAAAATGTCATGACCAGTAAGCTAGGACCCGACATTTTTGAATTCCCGAAAATAAGCTTTTACTTGAAATTTGTGAATTTATTGCAAAATGAATACTTGGCTTTCTAAATTTATCGAAAAATAATCGCAATCCAGTAAGTTAGGACATGATCTTTCTCGAGAATCATGAATGCCAAATATTTTGAAAATTTATAAAATATGATGATTTTAATGCTTTAACAAAACCAAAATATATTTCCCGAAAGGTATGTTAAAAGTTAATGTATAATATGAAACAAGACTTTAATTTAAGACCAATATGAAGAAATATTCACAAATATATATATAAGTACAATATACAAGTAAATTTACAAATATGTGCATGCATACATTTGACACACCTATACAAAAATACAAAAAGATGGGATGGAATACATATATCAATCAGAAAAAAAAATGCATGTATGTATTTGAAAATCGTGAAAAATAAAAAAAATAAAAAATGTATATGTGTATATATTTACAAAATAAAATGTATAAGTATATATATAATATAAAGTATATAAAAATAAGAAAACAAAATAAGGATATAAGGAAAAATGTATGTATAAATATATGCATGTATATATTATATAAAACAAATGCGTATGTGTATGTATTTTACGAAAAACATTTCTTGAAAATGAAATTCACAAAATATATATGTTTTGTAAAAAATATGAAAGAAAAAAATAATAGAATATTATATATATATAATGCGCATGTAAAAAAAACCAATATATGTATAGATATATATTATATAAAAAACGTGTGTAAATGTATAAGAATAATAGAAAAACTAAAAAAATTAAAATGACTAATGAAGGATTAAATCAAAAATAAAATAATTTTAAGGGCCGAATTTAGAATTAGAAAACACGCGTATGGACCTAATCAAAGAGCGCGCAACAAATGAAGGACCCAAATAGAAATTAATCCATTCTCTCAAAACGTTGCGCAGCATTACGGGCCAATTTGAAATAGAAGTAAATTATGCAGCAAAATTTAAAAACAATAAAGAAATTAATTTAAAAAACATCATAAAACAGGAGGACCCATTGCGCAAATGTCCCAATTTAAAGAAAATGCGCGGATCCTGAGAAAACGGGTCGAGTCGTCGGGTTTCGGCCTATACGACGTCGTTTTGAGGCCATTGAAGTAGACCCTAAACGACGACGTTTCATAGCCCTTATAAAAGCCAAATTTCCCTTTAAAAAATTCATTTTCCTCTTTGATTCAGAAAAATAGCAGAGAAGCACTGGTAGGGTTCCTCTTTTATGCCGCCGCCACCAATCGAGGCATGCCACAGCCTCCGTCGACGCCCCGGTCTCCGATAGCGACGGAGAGGGGCGCTAACTCAGCGGTTTCGGCGAAAAAGGTATGTTCGTCCCTTTTCTTTATATTTTAAACAAAAATAAATAAAAATAAAAAGAAACTATATAGAAAATATATATATATATATGTATATATGAAAAAAAATAAAAGAATGATAATCCCCAACAAGGTAAAACAGAGGGAAAAAAACACCTTCCTATTTCAAAATAAAATTTGTATTTCTTCTGGTTTTTTCCTCGGTCTACTCTTTCCCCGTATTTTAGTATCTCTTCCCCTCCAAAAAAAATCCCCCCCTTTTACAGATTTTCCACGGCTTTAAATAGCCGAAATGGAAAAGAAAAGTAAACAAAATCAAAAAGAGATATATTTTGTTTTTTGTTGGCGTGATTTTTGCTATCTTGTTTGTGTTTGTTCCTACAGGTACTGCTAGAGGAGAACGCGCGCGGAGCGGCGGGCACGACATGCGGGAGTGGTTGCGCGATGTGCGGCGCTTGCAGTGGGGTGGTGCGTAGGGAGATGCGGCGCTGGGGCCAAAGCTTCTAACTGCTGAAGGTTCTAGGGTTTAGTTTTGGGCTGGATCAATTATTGTTTGGGTAATTGGGCTCAGGTGGGTATTAGGCCTGTAACATGGGACTGCTTATTTTTTTGTTTTGTAAGGGCCCGGGTAAATTGGGCTTATTACAAAGTAGATATAGAAATTTTTTTAAAAAAAACACATACTTGTGTTGCAACCGCCATTTCTCACTTGCTCGTCTGCAAAGCATCTGGAATTACAAAAAAAATAATAATAATGAAAATTTTAAAAATAATGAAAAAAAAACACAGTGAAACAGAATTAACAAAGGAAGTGAGCAATTAGAGAATGATCGCAAAATGCAGGAAAAAGAAAAAAGATAGCAAGAAAACAACGATGGAATCAAATCTAAAATACCTTTGGGAGATGTTTTCTTCTTGAAGATCTTCAACATGAGATTAACTTCACTGATTTATCCTTCAAAAACAAACAAAAACCCTAGGAAACCAATAGCAATGTGAGAGCAATAGCACTTCTAGTGAGGGAGAGACATGGGCATCCATAACCCTGCAACCCAGAAATAACCAAACATCTTGCTTGGTTTCCACTTCAAGGAACAAATAAGCTAAAAACCAAAACCTGCATAGGAATAAACTTGATAGTACCACCAGAAATACGAAGAGCACCAAGTTTGGGAACAATTTGGAATGGAAACTTTTAACATGTTTCATCTTCTTAAAGAGGGTCAAACAATAATATAAAAGGAAATCAAAATGGGAGTAGAGTTACTTGAGGGACGACTGCTCACATCGAACCAATCCGATTGTTTCTTTTCTCAAGTTTCCACCTCATACGATTCGTAACTGAAGGCCTTGTTGAGGGTTGTTAGGGTTTGTCAAAGGGTTGGTCAGGATAGAAGCATGAAAAAGAGAGAGAAGGTTGGAAGGAAATGGGAAGAAGAATGAAAAAAAGAGGCCACCGAATTGGGGGAATGTATTTTTATTCCCCCAACCAAACATGCTGTAAGAGTTTTAGGCACCAATTAAATTTTAGCATATCATCACAATGTAAAGAAACTAAATTATTATTATACTCTCATCTATAGAGAAATTATCTTATTATCCTTTCCACCACACTATTCATGGTCCCTTTCAACAAATTTTTTCACGTTAATAACACATAATTTTGATAATTTTCTTACTTTGAACCTTGACTTTAGAATCTTGAACCCCAAACTTGAACTTAACACCCCAAATTCTTAAACCTTAAACACAAACCCAAATCATTGAACCTTAAACTCATACCATAAACCTCGAATCTTTAAACCATCAACCTAAACTTTGAACCCTAAATCCAAAACCGAACCTCGAACCTTAAATTTTAAACCCAAATCCTGAATCTCAGGGTTCGAGATTTAAGATTCAAGGTAAAATAATTATCAAAATTATGTGCCAATGACATGAGAAAATTACACAAAAATTACAATTTTTTTAAAATTTGGTTGCATAAAAAAACGAACTTATGAAAATAAAACAAAATGATTAAAATTTTCAAAAAAATGATTGTTTATAATTAAAAAATTTATTACTTTAAATAATTTAATTTAATTTAATTTAATTTAATTTGAAGAAGATATTAAATAAACATAAATATATAATAATACTTTATTATCTTTAAAATTTAATGTCGTAATATTATTTTATTAATATTTAAAAATTATACTTTTTAGTATCATCTAAAAGAAAAAGAGAGAAGTAAACTAAAAAAGGAAAAATCAATTGAAGTAATACACATCATGTATTTTTTTTATAAAAGGGAGCGTATAAAATTATGATTTCATATTATTTTATCTCTTTTTAATAAGAAAATAATAATTTATATTTTTTCTCCTATTTTTATATATTTTTCTCTTAAAAAATTTAATTTAATTAAAAAAATTAAAAATTAACGAGAAAAATCTAATTTAAGAATAAAAATGACTTGTAATTACAATTTCGTACCGATCCTTATGCGTATGGAATTGGAAATCTTGATTTATGTCTACGATGATATATATTAATAATTTCTGCATTCAAGACGGGCGTTTACTCTTTCAATAATTTCAACAATTTAAAGTAAGAGAGTCAGGTTACCTGTCTTTTTCCGCGCAAACCCTGATTCCAGACCTTGGCCATTTTTAATTTGGGTACAGGGTACTTGTAAAATAATTTCTTCATCAGTTCCAAAAATAGAAGACGGAAATACAATAATTCCTATGGCAGCCGTGTGGTCTCTTCTCATGCTCCTTTCTTCATTCTTTGTGGCTAGAGGAGTTGAAGACGAGCATTCAAACGGCACCATTGGGCTGGGATATTCGCTTTCCCCCTTAACTCCACCCACCTCATTGGCTTCGCCTTCTGGTCGTTTCGCATTTGGTTTTTACAGTCAAGGCAATGGCTTTTCAATTGGAGTTGGCTGGAGGGAAATAGAAAGACAGATAACAAAGTTGTATGGACAGCAAACCGTGATGACCCGCCGCTCCATGCAACTGCTACTCTGACACTAAACGAGAAAGGTTTGCTTCTTTCGAGCGGTGTGAGCGGAGAAAATAAAGTTATTGCTTATCCAAATGACTCGGCTGTCAGCGTCTTCTCTGCCTCCATGCTAGATTCAGGCAATTTTGTGCTCTACAACAATGTCAATCATACCATTTGGGAGAGTTTCGAGCATCCTACAGATACCCTTTTAGGTGGTCAGGCTCTATTAACTAATCACGAGTTGATCTCCAGTTCTTCAGAAAATGATCACTCGTCCGGAAGGTTTCATCTATATATGCAACTAGATGGGAATCTTGTTCTATACCCTCTACAAGTCGATGATGCTGTTATAACTGCCTATTGGGCCACAGCTACTAGTGGTGTGAATCGTTCACTCCGATTATTTCTTAACTCGACAGGCTTCCTACAACTTATCAACAACACTGATTCCTCCATCTACCTAGAAATTAATTCTGGATTTTATCCAGAGGTGAGCTACAATGACCACAACGAGAACACCAGCAGCAGCAGCAACGACAGTATCGTTCACAGTGCAAGCCTTGATGTTGATGGAAATTTCCAGTTATATACTCATCAATTTGAGCCAAGTGGTGGATTTCGAACTTCCCTAGTGTCGCGTGCGTTGAAGGATTACTGTAAAGTTGTAGGCTTTTGTGGTATCAATAGCTATTGCACGTTTAATGATGACAGAGCTTACTGTGCATGCCTTCCCGGCACTGATTTTATCGATCCTCAACGCAATACCCTCGGCTGCAAGAGAAATTATAGTGAAGGACATTGTAAAGGAGGGAAGGACAATATACCCCTTTATAACATCACTCCATTGCAAAATATAGTATGGACTAAAGGTATATTTTACAGTGAAGAGCTAATGTCCATGAGTGCCTGCAGCCAAACATGCTTGGAAGACTGTAATTGTGAGGCATCACAGTTTAGCGATGGAGTTTGCAGGAAACAAAAGCTTCCACTATGGCATTTGCTACGACAACAAGGTGATAATGACGTGAGTTCCACAGTTTTCTTGAAGATGGGAATCAGAAGCCTAGAAGCAGATGACGGTACTGTTCCCCATGAATTAAAGCCCCAAATCAAAGGGAAAGATCTGACGCTGAAAATTCTTCTTTTAACTTTCAGTCTTGTCGCATGTTCATGTGCTTTGCTTGCAATCTCTGGTGTATTCATTTTTAAATTTCGAGTTCTAAGATACAAAAGGCTGTTGGAAATTGGAAATTTGGGCCTAACCGGAGAGCTTACGTTGACGTCGTTTTCATACAATGAACTCAAGAGAGCAACGAATGGGTTTAAAGAAGAGTTGGGTAAGGGATCCTTTGGAGCAGTCTACAAAGGGTCCTTAAACAGAGGAAGAAATTTGATTGCAGTAAAGCGATTGGAGAAGTTAGTGGAAGAAGGAGAAAGAGAGTTCCAAGCAGAAATGCGAGCAATTGGCAGAGCTCACCACAAGAATTTAGTTCGACTTTTGGGATACTGTGCTGAGGACTCCAAGAGGGTGTTGGTGTACGAGTACATGGGCAATGGCTCTCTTGCTGATCTACTGTTCAAGTCAAGACAGCGCCCTGATTGGGATGAAAGAACAAGAATAGCCCTGGATGTAGCTAGAGGAATCCTCTATTTACATGAGGAGTGTGAGACCCCAATCATTCACTGTGACATAAAGCCGCAAAACATATTGATGGATGATTATTGGAGAGCTAAAATTTCAGACTTCGGGCTGGCAAAACTGTTGATGGGGGATCATACAAGGACCTTCACAGTAGTGAGGGGAACTAGAGGATACATGGCCCCAGAATGGCATAAGAATGTTCCAATCTCAGCGAAGGCTGACGTTTACAGTTACGGAATTGTGCTATTGGAAACTGTGTTTTGCAGACGAAACTTGGACATCACTGTATCAAACCCAGAGGAGATCATTCTGTCGATTTTGGTGTATAAATGTCTGGTTGAAAAAAAGTTGGATAAGCTTGTGCTTGGTGAAGAAGTAGATAAGAAAAGCTTGGAAAGAATGGTGATGGTGGCACTTTGGTGTATCCAAGATGAACCTGCACTTCGTCCTTCCATCAAGACTGCAGTGATGATGCTGGAAGGCATTACTGATATATGCATTCCCCCATGTCCAACTGCTTCCTCCATATAATTCAAGTCACGTCCTAACAATCAATCATCTCACTCAGAGTGTTCGTGTAGTTCATGTTACGTAAGGACTGCGCCATGTTTGTATTTCCTCTGGCTTGTAATAAATTTGTAAAATGCTTCCTGCAGCAGTGTTCTCCCATCATTTGTAGGTTTAAAAATTGTGTTCGAGTTATCTAATCATATAGTAGTTGTATGTAATAACTGAGTTTTACTGTAATTTCTAATTAATAATCTCCTATTGCTCAAAATGGTAAAAAACTTGCAAAAGGGTCATGTAAGCAAAGCCATTATGTGTATGCTAGGACTAATAAGTCCTTTTGTCTTGGACTTGTTATGATCTCATTAGACAGGATGTTAGGAAACTGAATAATCATTTTTAAGCAGAGAGATTGTGCATTAGAATAACAGCATCCAAGAGCAAAACCAGAACTCAGAGGCTGTGACTGTAGAACATGTTCCGGCAAAGGTACATGAGAATTATCAACTTAGGTGATATTGGTATATTTGCACATATGTGCAGCGCTATGGTTTGAAAGACGACGACGACGACTACTACTACATGCCATACAGCTGAAGCCATCTTCCTCTTTTTGTGATCATATGAGTATATGTACAATACAAGTTTTCGGTTAAGGCCCAGAAACAATACCAACAATGTCCATCCATGGCAGCCCATCTATATAACCAGGAAGGAACTAATGTCCTAGAAAAACGGTTAAATTTTAATTTAATCCCTCTATTATGCTTAAATTTGAGATTGAATCTCCATACTTTGGTCCTTTTATTTTTGTAATGTTATTAATAAGGTCCAAATAACTAATATAATTAACTTTTAATTTAAGATGATATGTGTTTATATATAATTTAAATGTCCTAAGGGTATCAAAGACGAACACATGTCTTTCCATTTCTTTTGGATTTGTCTTCTTTCCTTTTTTGACATTATAAGACAATGATCAAACTTCAATTTTAGCTCCTATAGTATGTTGAAACTTGATATTTGATTTACACACTTTAATTTTTTATATAATTTGGTACTTCTATTTTTATAATGTCATTAGTTAGTTTAAATACTTAATATTGTTAACTTAACGATATTAAGTATTTTAATCAGAATGCTTAAATCAATTTTTCTTAAGAACAGCATGCCAACAAAAAAAGTATTATTTTATAATGATGAGTTCAAATAGGTGTTTTTAAGAAAAAAAAATTCACATAAACATTTTCAATGTTAATTTTTATTGTTATACAACTACCAAGTGATTTTTTTAAAAAATTTCAAAATGTCAAGCCAATGAATTTAATATAAGAATTTTAATTGTGGTACAACTTGACTTAAAAGCTTAAACCCGAAAGGTATGGGGACACAATTTTTGAAAATAAAAGTAGAGGGACTAAATTCCAAATGTATGAAGTGTATAAAAACTTAGAGTATATTTTAACTTTCAAGGTTTTACTCCATTTTTCTGGTCGAAACCATAATATTTACCATTGGTAAGCGTAACTAAACTTCCTCACCACAAGTGCTCTCTAAAAAAATAAACCGTTGGTGATGAAATGTGATTCATTCACTTTAAATGCATATTTTTTTTACTCCATTCGAGTATGAAATTAAAAGGTAAACTACACAAACTATAATAAACTATAAAAAAATCATTTTAGACACAAAAAATAAAATATATGTAATTTAGTCACTCGTATTTTAATCACTCCCATTAAAATGGAAGATGGACGTCCACGTGGAACTTTTTTAAAAATTTTATTAATATTTAATAATTTCCGACTAATAAATTTTTTCCACGTCTGAAATTCTTTTAGCCTAAACCTAAGCTAATAGTGAAACTAAGGAAAAATTTTCTTCATTCTAGTGCTAGAAAAAAAATTGCAGTCACCCTTTCCCTTTCTCGCCCAATCTCAGCCTCAACCACCTCCCTCTCTAGTTTCTCATGCTCTGCTTTGGCTTCCTTGATGTGCCTCATCCCGGCTTGCCACCCCAAGCTTTTTATAGTGGAGGTCAGTTTGGGGTAGCTCTTTAGCTCCGAGGCTCGGTTTTAAAAATTTTAAAATAGTAAAGGTAAAATTATATTTTAGTCTTTTTAAAAATGAAAATTTTTGATTTAATCTTTTAAAAATTATAAAAATATAAACTAATTAATGGTGAAAAAAAAATTTTGCTATCATAAAAATTACAATTTAATTTTAACCCCTTAATTTTTTTTCTAAATTTGACCCTGTTATATAAATTACCTAAAACCTAAATTAAATGATAGGTTAATTTTAAAATATTGTTTATTGTTAATACAAAAGGGTTGGGAGGAAAGATAACATAAATCATACTCCACCTTTGCACTATATATTATACATGCTTTCTTTATCATCATAATTTGACAGATATAATACAAAGCAAGTCAAGTCAAGTCTTGTGAAATATTGATAGAATAAAGCAGGCTTTGTGGGAGACTTATTTGGTTATGGTTTAACTTAACATATGCTTTTGGCTTGGAGTGAAATAACATAAGATTGAATACTGATATTTTATCTTCTTGTGGATGATATTATTAACCATATGGCGTGGACGGTAGGCTAGGGAATTTTTTACTCTTTATGTCATCCATATTTACCATTGATAACCACAATAATTTATTTTTTAATATAAACATGACTTATAAAATTTCAACCACTTCACATTAAAATAAATCTGTGGTAATTTAAAGATTAAAAGATGTTATATATTCAAATAAGAATTAAAAGATAGTGTTGGTTTGAATAGGTTATGAGACATAAGTAATGTTTGGAAGAAGTGACTAATTAAGTGGATATTTTTTCAAGCTCTGCGTTAACAGGAATATAATAGGAGATAACAAAAAGTTTGCTTACACAGCTCGCGGAGCCTAGCTCTGTGAGAAGTATCCGCTATCTCCAAACAATTTCAGCTAATTACCCTAAATTTATCACACCCAAGTGACAATTTCCTCACTTTTGTACTTTTGAATATTAGAACCCTCGCCACTAAATTCACCCCTGTGAACTAAGCATGTAAAACCACAACCCAAAGGATTTACAATCAAATGCACTCTTACAAATAATGCTCTTCACTTGAACAGATTAAGTGCTCTCGATTCTCAAACATAATCCTATACAAGTCTCTCAATTATATAGAGTTGTTCGAGACTTGCTAACATAGAGAAGATCTATAACAATCTCTATAAAACAATCACTATTTAAGTTGAATAAAATATAATAATAGCAAACAAGGTAAACAAGAACTGTTGGTAAACAAGAACTGTTGGTAGATAAGTTGAATAAAATATAATAATAAAATATAAGTCTTTAAGGGATTAGATAAGTATGATTCGATTCGATTCGATCCAACCCTCTTTATACATTTCCTCAAGTGATATAATCTTCATTGGTGGGCTAGATACGATCCACAATCTCAATATAACCAAAATATCCAGCTCAGTAAATTGCCAACAACTCAAATATGGAAATAGCCTAATCTGTTGTAGTTGGCCAAGGAGTGGGCACTCTCTCAGACACTTCTTCAGTTTTTCTATATTTTCAGCAATCTCCTCATTTGGAAATTTTTTGAACAAAGCACAAACAAAGTAGGAAGCTTAAACATAAATTAACAACTCGCTCCCTCTTATTATATTTCCTTTTAATCCAACAATAATGAATCATGAAAAATATATGCAACTAAAGTAATCATCATTTATTCACCAAATGAAATCCAACCATTAGAAGTTGCAAAATCAAGAAACAAACCTCCAAAAACCATAAGTTCCAAAAAACAACAGTAGCATCAATGAATTTGATGCAAAATATGAATCTCCCCTATCATCAGTAGCTTCCCCTTACTCTCTTTCTCTCTCTTTTTGATCAACAAGATTGCCAACTTATTCTTTGTTAGGAAGGGATATTAGATTAGCACAAAGAGCCTTTTGCCTATATATGATCTTCTTCATAGTCTTGGCTTCAATAAGGAGTCTGGTAATGTGCCTATCATTAGCTTCAATAAAAGATGTGAGATCTTCAATCATCACTTTATGAATATCATAAGGAATAACCGTGGGGCTTGGAAAAGTTGGCACTTCTTCTTGCTCAACATCATCATATCAAAATTACTTCCCCTCAACAGCAACATCACATCTCCCCCTCAGTAGAACCCATCATATTTAGACAATAACAATTTAGGGCCTTTCTTATCATTGTAGGGCTAACTTCATACCATTCTCCATATATAAATGCCTTTTAATACAACTTACTATTTTTGTTACTTAATACTTTGTAGCAAACTAACATAAAACTTCATAACAACATTACAAACACACGACTTGACATAACTCATTGACCTTAACAAACCACTTTTTTCCAATAAGTACATCTATGCCATGACCAACAAACCCTTCAAAAATATGATAATAGGTTGGATGAAATAATTTGGTATCAAAGTATAATTGGTAAATTGTGTAATGTATATGTTTACGTAATACTAAAGGCTAGAAATGAGTATATGTAACTCGTAACTTTGCTAAAATGACATAATTGAGATATTGGCTTGGTTGTTTAGGTGTTGCAAAATGGTACCATTTGGATCTTTTGGAAACAGAAAATTATGTCACGATGAGGAATCAACAATAAGTTGCATCATGACATGGAAACCCCAATCGTGACGTCAACTGATAGTTTGCAAATGTTATATTTTGGTCCTAATTAGACTTCAAGTTAGCATATGAGCTTTCGTAAACTCGTATTAGACTCGAATATTATTGAAAAATATATTGTGAAAGCATAATGTAGTTAGTAGCATGTGAAAAAGGTTAAATTGGATCGGTGTTGCTCTGACAACAAAAGTGGCATATAGAGGGGTGCTCCTAGAGGTTGTACCTTGGAGTTTTAGCCAAACCACAAAAGTAGAAATTTTAAATTATGTATGTATTAGTATCAATTGTTGTGTTTAGTTAATTTTCTAGAAAGTGAATTTTAAATAATGTTAACCGGTTATCCAGAATTTGTATCATTCGGAACCTGGACTCGGTGAACGGGTCAGGAATTGGGTGTTACACAAAGTCCGTGATGAATGCACAAATAGCATCCCATAGAGGTTAATTGATGAAATTGGGCTCATTCGACCCATTTGAACTGGCCCAATTCGTAGAACACATGGAGAAACCCATATACTTAAAGCCTTGGTTGCCTAATGAAACACTTAATGAAAATTAGGGTTACCTTGGTAAATATGACAAGTAATCTTATAAGATATATAATCTGATAAGACTTGATTATGTAATATTAAAGGATTGTGTAAAACCTTTAAGAATCTCAATTGTAGGTAGGCTGTAATATTGATCGTCGATGTAATTTAATTTGTACCATAGGATTTGAGGGAGTTTAAATATAAATAGAGGACTCCCCCTCATTTGTAATCACTCAATTGTAATCCATCATAGTAATTGACTACTATTGAGAGCATTTACTCAAACACTTGACGTTTTTTCTTTCTTGTGACTTTTCTATTCTTTTGTTGTTTTTTCGTTTTGAGTTGTTTCTACTTTAATTTCTGTGCGTTGGAGAATTTTATCGAGAATTCTCACTTTGTGAAAGTTTGGCTGACTTAAGCAGATTTGAAGCAAAGAAATCTCCTAAGGTTGCATGGATTGCCAAACTAAAGTTCTAGCCCCGTGACAAAGACAGATACCCCAAACATCCTTCTAAAAGTTAGTGTTACGCCCATTACCAATTGATGAATGAATGTTGTACATAATATCATCTCAAACCCTTGCAATGGACCGCCAGACATGAGAAGCAGCTGGTTGATTAATGCTAGCTGGACATGTTTCCACCATGTTATATTTAGAGTGTAAAATTTGAACCCACAAAGCTTCTTTATTGGTCAAAATTGTGAAGCCTAATTTCATTAAGAAGGAATGGTTATTCAAATTCAATTTTCAAATACCTAAACCCCATGCTCATAGGGTTGGCAACATGGGTTCCAAGACACAAGAGTTGGCTTCTTCGAATCAATACCCCCTTAAATAAAGCTTCTAACAATGTTATCAATTTCCATACAAATGCCTATAGGGATCTTAGTAATTCGCATGTAATAAGAAGAGATTAAGAATAACACTAACTTAGCAAGTGTAACACAAGCCGCTAATGAAAGAAATCTAACATCCCATCCATTAACCGCTGATGAAGTTTCTCAATAATAAAGCGAAACGTATCTTTGGTGACCCTTTTATGAAAAAGTGAATACCCAAGTACTTTCTCAAATGAAACTTGTTGGAAGCCTGGGTACTTCACCATGTTTTAGTAAATGAGTTAGCAATAGACTAATTTCAATTGGTAATTTTTAGCCACTCACATGGCTTGTTTCGAGAAAAAAGGAAAAAATTCTGCTTATTTTGAATGTCTTTTTTTTACTAGAGTTTTTACTCATCTTTCTAACTTCAAATGTAAATTTGCACTAGCTATTCTTTATTTTATGTCTAACTATTGTAATACATATGGAATCAATGAGCCTTTTCCTCATGTTCTTACATGAGAAACCGAACAAGTCATAAATGATTAATATACTATTTGATACTTTATTTTGGCTTCAATGTTCAATTTGGTACCTCAAATTTTTTTTATCTCAATTTGGTAGCTGAGTTTGGATTTGATGTTCACTTTAGTACGTAAATTTTTCCAATTTCATACTTGAGTGTTTTTGTCACACACCTAAATTGAGCCTAAAAATTTTGAGGGTAAATTAGGAATTTTGGCTCAAAATAGGTTCAGAGATTTTGAATTGTGGTAACCTAAAATTATTTTTTACTATAGTTTCCTTTTAAATCAAGTCAATTTTTTAAAATAAGGTTGAAAAGATCTTTAATTTTAACATAAGGATTATTTTGTAAAATGGTTTGAATTAGGAGTACCATTAAGGTAAATATCCTAAAGTTTTAAAAATACCCTATTTTCCCCATTCATATATATATTAGTCATGATACTTCTTCTCCATCTATTTGTTGTTGTCACCCATTATTTTCCCAAACCCTATTCCTTCAATTTTGATTCCCAAACTTCATTCCTTTGATTTCTATCATCACCCAAGCCATAAATTTCAATAGAATTTTAAGAAAAACACCAAAAACACCATTGAATTTGGCATCTTTCAAGTTTGTGGGTTTTCTAAAATTTTGACTAAGCATCTATTTTTTCTTCCATCGAAGGTAACAAATCATTTTCTTATTAGTTTTTAATGTTGTCAAGCTTTTGAAACTGAGTTTTTATACATTAAATCGTATGTTTTGAATAAAAGCTGAAAATTGGGTCGTTAATGTTGGATTTTGAGATTTTGAGTAAACACGTGGTTTCAAAATGTTTTTCAATTAATTTTTGCATGATTAGAAAGTTTCTAAACATTATTTAAAGTTTTGTTAAAGAATTCTAATGTTTTATGGAGTGTTTGTGAAAATTCCATTATATGTCGAAATTTTGGATCTATGAATCTGCATAGTTTTGAGAAGTTTGAAGGTTGAGAATTATTCTTAAATATATAATTAGACTATTGGATCAATTATAAGTAATGGGAATGAGTAAATATTAAGATATTTTAATTTCAAGTTTGTTATATCGAAAGTTTCGATTTCAAGAGAATTTAGCTTAGGCCTATGTTTTTAGATTATTTTGGTGAGTCCTTGGCTGAACGTTGATTGTGTTGTTGTGTGAATTATTTGGTTGAAACTTCGAAATTGTTAGGACCTTCTACAAGTAAAGAGAAAGGCAAGGATGTAACACCCCTAACCCTTACCCGTCGCCAGAATAGGATTACGGAGTATTACCAAAATTTACAGATCAAATGACAGATATTTCATATCATCTAGCATCCATATTAGAAACTAATAGGAGCCATTGAGGCTCAAAATACACATTAGTAACAAGTCGGGACTTAATCGGGTACTCAGATAATTTTTCAGAAAAAATCAAAAGTTTTCAAATGAGCAGGGGACACACGCCCGTCTGGCCAGGCCGTATGGCTCACACGATCAAGAGACACGCTCGTGTCCCAAACCGTGTGGGCATTCAAAATTGGGGCACACTTCCGTGTCCCGGCCTATGTCAAAATTAGGGTGCTTACTGACTTGGGTCACACAGCCAAGCCACACGCCCATGTGCTTGGCCGTGTGAGCATACTGACTTATAAAATTAAAGTGCAGGGGTCACACGGCCAAGCCACACGCCCGTGTGCTAGGCCATGTGAATATTTTGAGCATTCTATTTCTCAATTTTTAAGATGTAGGGGACACACAGCTAAACCACACATCCATGTGCTAGGCCATGTGTCACATACGGCTGGGACACAAGCCTGTGTCTCTACCCATGTGGATGAAAATAGGCCATTTTAAGGCCACATTTCTCACTCATTTTGATTTCAACCTAAACACAACATTTTAACACATCAATAAATCTCAAACCAACAATCAAAACAAGCTAAAATCATGTCTTAAACATAACATAACATCATATATATACCCAAATAGCTAAACTTACCTATTTAATCCATCTAACTAGTCTACTAAAGTTAACCACAAATTGAATACAATAAACCTATATCATTCACATCAACATCACCAATATGTCTCATTTCCAACCCAACATATATATATAAGCAAAATTATAATTATTAACATTTATACAAGACTAACTTTGATTAAATCCACACAAACTCTATACATGCGATATAAACCATATTGAACGTACAAAAACTACTAAAATAGACTGAATAGTGTGACTTGATGTGTTGATCCGATCTTCCGACCTCATAAAAATTTACAAAGACATTAAACCACATAAGTAAGCTTAATGAAGCTTAGTAAGTTCGATGGGTTAAACATAAATCTTATCGAACCTACTATAACACATCAATTAAATAAATTCATTCAATGTAAACTCCCTGCCAATCACAACTTCAATCGATGAATACACTTATTTTAAGTCAATACCAATAACAAAACAATATGTCTTTTAATTTCAATTACATAGTCACTTACTAAATATTCCCAAATCAGAGAACAACTTACGGATAAGAGTACATCATTTTCAGAAGCCCAAAGGCTGAACAGAAGATCATGAGAGCTAAACAGAAACCCATAAGGGCTGAATGGAAGCTCATAAGAGCTGAACGGAAACCCATAAGGGTTAAATGGAAGCTCAAAAGAGCTAAATGGAAACTCATATAAGTTAAACAGAAGTTCGTAAGAGCTAAACAGAAAGTAAAACATGAGAGTTCGCAAAAAATGTTGAACCTCAGTTTACTTGGGTAATTTTTTGTCATTTTTCTCCAATGTCGTCATGCGCCACAGAACGAATATACTCAAATCCCGCGTTTTAATCTAAATATCCAATTCAAATTTATAACTTTAACAATATTTCATTTTCAACAATAGAATAAATACATAATACCATTCATCAATTCAATATAAATATTAGAGTTTAACCGTACGAACTTACTTGGGTTAAATTATAATATTTGCAGGAGTTTAGGGACTATTCCGCTATTTTTCCATTTTCACGAGTATCTACGGGATCTTGATCTAAAATATAAAATTATTCATTCATTAACATATATTTCAGTTTTAATTCATTTCACAATTAATACCCTTCAATTTTTCAAATTTACACAATTACCCTAAACTTTCACAACTTTTACAATTTAGTCCTTAACTAATTAATCTTATCAAATTAACTATTTCTTCTCAATTAATAATTTATCTAAATTTTATAGGCTATCATATAGCCCTTGATAAAATAAAAATTTAATACCAAACCCTAATTCTTTAATTATTCACAATTTGATCCTAAAATCAATATTTAACAAAATCACTTTATAAAATCATTATAAAAAAAATTAAAGCTCTAAATCCATGTTATTCATCTAAAACATCTAATACTCATCAATTTCAACTTTCAGAATTTTCAATAAAATCAAAAACTAATGTAATATTAAGTTGGACTTAATTGTAAAAGTATCAAAAACATAAAAAATTATAAGAAAAAGGCAAGAATTGAACTCACTTGAAGCAAAAATATGAAAATCGGCTTAAGGGAACTCTCCTATGGCATTTTGGACAGACAATTGATGAAGAAATTGTCTAGAAACTTTTAGATTTTCAATTTGATATTTTAATTTCACTTTATTTACAAATTTACCATTAAATGGCTTATTTTATTATTTTTTTTCTTACTTATGCCGCCTCATCTATCCCACTTAGGCATATTTACTCCTTAAGTCCTCTTTTTTTAATAATTAAGCCATTAATCGCTATTTCTTATAATTAACAAGTTTTGCATATTTTTCAATTTAGTCTTTTTTAATTAATTAACTATCGAAGCGTTAAAATTTTCTAACGAAACTTTAATACTACCTTAAGGACACTCCATAAATATTTAAAAAAATATTTACAGCTCAGTTTATAGAAATAAGGTCTCGATACATTATTTTCTAAAATCACTTGACCTAAGATTTTATCACTCGAACCTAATAATTCATTATAAAACTTAAATTGCCAATTCAAAATTTTTCTAAAACCACATTGACTCATAAATACTAAATAATAAAATTCACGAGCTTACTTGTCAGATTTGGTATCCTCGAACCATTGTTTTCGACACCACTAAAAATCAGGCTGTTACAAAGGAAAAACTAGTTTGAGCTTTCGGTGTATAGGTGAAAGGGTGAACGGTGAGTGTTTGGAATCACTGCTTGTAGACACGATTAATAGCGTTAATTGAGAATTTAGAAGTAGCCTAAACCCCTACTCTAAATTCCGAGTGTAAGCTTTATCATACTATTGATTTAATATGTGATTATGTGTTGTGAATTTGTGGATTAAGTTATGATATTGTGACATGTGAAATAAGCTTATGATGGCTATTATGAAAGAGTTGATTGTGGGCATGTTATACATGCCAAATGACAATGATTATGTTGTGCTTATAATGCGATTATGTAGTGAAAAAGTGCAAAAATGGTAAGTAATATGTGTGTTTAATAATGAATATTTTGGCCTTGTGATCTTTGAAACCGCTAGATATAGTTGGCATGTCATAAGATTGTGAGTACTCACCTATATGTGTTGTGTTTTAAGGGTGCTAAGGCCCAGGACAGTTTTGGAGAGATAAGGAAATGTGAGCTAAGCTCTATTCATCGGGATATATTGGTGTGTTGGAGAGTATTAGCTATATGCTTCACTTTTGGGATATGTTCGACTCTACGAGTCATTTGGTATATTGGAGATCTATGTATCTGATGTATGGTGATAGAGCCCACTTTTATGTTCCATAGCTTAAGTGCCAAATTATCATTAAATGTGATTATGTGTGATGTGATATAAGCTTAAATGAGTATGTGACTTCTATGTAAATGAACATTTGAATAATGCATGATTAAGTAATATGATGCTAAAGTTGGAAATGTTGTAATTAGACTATATGAATGCTTCGTTAATGCATGATGACATGTTTGCGTAATAGTTATTCTAATCATTCACTGAGCTTGTTTAAGCTCACCTACTCATTTTTAAACCTCTGCAGACTGTTAAGCATTGCGGTGTGAGCGGTGTGAAATATTTTCCAAGGGACTGATCCAAGTAGTTTAGCATTTGAGTAGGTGAATTATAGTATTATTTTGAACTGTGGGAATAAGGCATTGTAGTAGACTTGTTGCTTGAATGTTGCCATGATGTTTTGGGATGATTACTTGGACTTGTTACTCACAAAATTTATAGACGTTTGAAATTGGTTTATTGGTATTGCTTAGCTTAAACTATCATTGATGCTTTGAGCTGTATTTTCGGATCATTTTGAAGCTAAACTTTGAGCTTATAAATGCATGATTAGTTGGTATATGTATGGTTGTGTTAAATGTTCTATTTTGATGTTATTTTTGTTGAATTATGCAGAGGTATCAATAACCGGGACATATGTATTGATACTTGCGTGATTTAATCAGTGTAGCAACACCTAGTGCTTATGTCGCGATATCGAAAGCAATATGCTCGATTCCTGGTTCAGCTCCAAGCGTGTGTCACGACATCTAATGTCTGTGTCGCGACATCAAAGACAATCTTGGTATATGTGTGAAGCTTTGATGTTTGATGAAGCGTTCTGTTACTCAGGTCCGACGGCTGGGCCGGGTACGAGATGTTACATTTTTTTGTCCTGGTTAAGTACCTTAATTTGGCTTCGATGTTCAATATAGTATTTGAGCTTTTTATATCCCAATTAAGTACCTATTTTTTTTTACTAAAGCACACATGTCAAATATTTGTTGGGCCACATGATATTTGGCTTAGGTACCTAATTGGACATTGAAGCCAAATAAGAAAACTCAGGCATCAAATTAAATATTAAAGTCAAACTTAGGTACCAAATTGAAAAAAAAACTCAAGTATCAAATTAAATATTAAAGTCAAACTTAGGTACCGAATGATATTTTAAAGCAATATTAAATCCACGAACTTAAAGTATTTATTAACCCAATTACCCAAACTTCATTGGTATTGAATTTAAAAAAAACTTAGCCCTTAACATATATATTTTATATTTCTTTTTGTCAATTTGACCTTTATTTTTGAACTAAATTTGACCTTCAACCTTTTAAAAAGATTAGAATTTGACCATCAATATTTCAAAAAGAGTTGAATTGTTTTTTAATGGAAAAATTGACTAAAACATTAATTTTTTAAACATTGCAGATTGTATGGCAATTCTCGTGTACATCATACTATTTTTTAAAAATTCATGAACTTTTTATATTCTTTAATTTTAATTTGTTTAATATTTTATAATATTTAATTTATTTGTTGATGTAACATATAAGATAAATATTGTTATATTAACATGTAGTACACATGGATTGTCATGTAGGTTGCCATACCAATATTGTTACAAAAAGTTAATATTTTAGTCAATATTTACATTAAAAAAAGTGAGTTAACTCTTTTTGAAATATTAATGACCAAATTTAGCTAAAAAATAAGAGTCAAATTGATAAAATATATAAACATTGAGAATTAAATTTAGGCATAATAATTTTTTTGGCCTTCCAACTTTACAAAAAAAGTCATTTTAGCCCTTTATTTATTTTTTCGTCTTTTTTAACACTTGAACTTACGGTTTTTTGTGTGTTAAATCACCTAAAAATGAATGGAAATGTTAACATTTATTTAACATTGTTGACATTGCATATATGTAGATTATCACACATTAACATTTTATTATTTTTAAAAATTTTAAAAAATATTTTTAAAAAATTTTAATTTTTTTAAAATTTTAATTTATGAAGTGGTATAGAAAGAAACCTATCTCATTTGGACTTTAACTTTGCATGCAAAATCTTGGTCAAGTCGCCGTACATAATTTATGAAGTGATTCTTGCTTTTCTTGTTATTCCATTTATTTAGGTTTATTTTGGACCTGGTTTTTTAAATCATAAAAAAAAATTAAAATTTTAAAAAATATATCAAAAAGGTATTAAAATTATATATATATATATGTTGACACCATTTTTTTGTTAAAACGGGGTCGACTTTGGTTTTAAAAATAAAAACGAAAATGGGAGTCGCCACCAATCTTTTTTGATGAGGTGTGATCGGGTCACCTTGAAAAATGGTTGTTTTTAATAAACGATTTAATTTTTATTAAAACAACGATTGTGGTCTACGAAATTCAGAAAACGGGTTCGGGAGTCGGTTACGTACGAGGAAGGATTAGCACCCTCGTAACGCCCAAAATTGGTACCTAGTTGATTATTTAATGTATTGATGTCGAAAATTAAAAAAACTTGAAAAGAATTTAAAAATACGATCCCTCTTTCTATTGTGTTATTTTAAAAATACCCGAACAAATCAAAATGAAAAATGCCTCCTTATCTCGAAGTAACAAGATGTCACATCTAGTGAGTTAGGACACGACACCTCGTATTTTGAGAGTAAGCTTGCCTTTATTTTTTATTTAAACCTTACTTATTTTAGTTTTTAAAGGATATTCGGTTATTTAGGATCAACGCGAGAAAAATCGAAGCTCAGTAAGTTAGGGCACGATCTCTCGAATTTTCTAAATACGGAATATTACCTTTATTTTCGAAAAATCCTCGTATCGAGAAAACTACGTGTCATATCCAATGCGTTAGGACACAACATATTGAAATCCGATAATGAGTTTTTATTTATGCTTTTTATTAAAGAGCATTCTCGATTATTTAGATTCAACAAAAAAATTTGAACCCAGCACGTTAGGGCCCAATTCTCTCGAAGATCCCAAGTATCGAGTATTGCCTTTATTTCCAAAATTTTCCTTTTTTACGAATTCGGGTAAAAATTGATGTGACGGAATAACAATTACGATAATGCTTGTAAAAATAATACGAGCAAAAATAACAAAAAAAATCAATTATACACAATAACAAGTAAATAAACAACATAAAAAAAACTAAAACATTTTTTAAAATAATAATGGACACATAAATAAATAAATAAACATAAAGTAAAACAATAATGATAATAAAGAAATGAATAAAATTTTAAAAATTTTAAAAATGTATGTATGAATTTAAAAAATTTAAAATACAAAAAAAACTATGTAAGTATATATATATAATGAAAATATGTATGTCTATACGTATATATATGTGTATGTATAAGAATTATAAAAAAAATAAAAACATAATTACATATATATAAATAACATGCGCATGTGTGTATATATATATATTATATAAAGACAAAAAAAGATATAAATATGTATATTATAAAAATAAAATAACGTAAGTATGTACATACATTTATAAGTATATGAATTAAAATATGTAAATATATAAGTATATATATATGCATGTAGGGAATATGAAATATAAAAAAATATATATTTAAAATAAATAAATAATATGTACATGTATATAAATTATAAAAAGAGTATGTATGAGCATATATAACGACTTAAATCAAATAATACAAATAATAAGAAAGATATTAGGTAAATAATATATATATAACTTAAAATAAATAATAGAGGAACTCCCCTTTTCTTTTTTCAAAAAAATAAATTAATTAAATGAACTAAAGGATGAAATTAAAATCAAATCAAAATTCAGGGGTCCAAACTGTAAATAAATAAAAAAGGGATCGCCGATGACTGAAATGAAACGTGCTCAAAATCAAGGGACCGATTGTGAAAATTCCCCTTCCCTTATGCGTATCGTTTTGCGCAGGACTAGGTTGGAATAGACGCTAAATTATATGGCCAAAATCGAAAATAACAAAAAGGTCAGATTGCACCTCAGCTCCAGATGAAGGGACCGAATGCGCAAATTACCCATTAGGGCAAAGAGGCCCAGGTCACCCCCTCAAACGGCGCCGTTTTAGCTTCTATAAATAGCACAAAAAAAACAAAAAAAACAAAAGAAGTCCCTTCCTTTACTTTTAGAAAGAAAAAACAGAGAGCCAAGGGTCTCTCCCTCTCAGCCTTTCCAGATCCGGCCAACCAGGCCATTGCCATGCACCGCCGCGACCGCCTTGGACGGTGGCCGTCGTTGCGCATAGGGGCTACTTTAAACCCCGTTTCAGATCCTGTTCAGAGGCCGAGCTTGCTTGGCCTGAATACTGAGAGAAAGAACCTTTTGGCCCCGCCTTTAGAGCCGATTTTGGCGACGGAGAGGGCTCCGACGACGCGGCCAAGGGCGCCCCAGGTATTTCTTTCCTCCTTTTATTTTCGTTTATCAAAAATAAAAAAAAACAATAATAAAAAAATAAAGGTAAAAGAATATAGAAAGATTGAAAATAAAGAGAATCCTTAAAACTTTGTTTCTTTCTTTTTATTTCTCCAGATTCGTCCAAGAGAAGAAGAAGATTACAAGTTTTTCATTTTTGGCTTTATAGCCAATCCAAACAACTCTTTGATGTCTACTTTTTGTTGTTTTGCGATTTGGATTTTCTCTGTTGTTTTCTTCTTTTGTGTGTTGTAGGTGGTGTCAGACGCGCATAGAAGGCTGGCGATTGGCGATGGTGGCGGTAGCATGCGTGAGGGAGCTTTGGCAGAGGCATGCGGCGCTAGGGTGACGTCCTAGGGGTGACAGATGATAGACCTAGGTGCGGCGCACCTAGGTTTTTTTTGCTGAAAACTTGTTAAGGTTTATGGGCTTGTTGGGCTAGGGTTTTTGATTTTTTGGCCTGCTAAGTGTGCTTTGGGCTGTTTGGGTTTGTTTCTGTTTGCCTGGGCCTGGACGAAAATCGGGTCTCACAATATATATATATATATATATATATATAAGAAATGGCGATTTTTGCTTTCTTAGAACATGTAAATCCTTTTATAATAAAATTTTAAAATTATAATATTCATTAATACTGAAAATTGTATGCCTTACCATTGCAATAAATAAATTTATTATTGTACGTTTCACTTTTTTATTTTATGGACATATTTAATTGTAATTAATAAGTGTATTTTTCAACATTGTATTTTTGTTTTGGTGAATTACATGAGGAGAGCAAAGTCCTAATAGCAACGCCAGTAACACGACTTAAACTCAGTCTATACATTAGGCAATAAACACTCTAACCATCAAGCCAATACATGAGGTTCTCAACATTACATCTTTACATCTTGTATTGGAGTTAACAACTGGTTGAAAAAATGTCCCTAAAAATATATCAAATACCAATACTATAATTAGCAAATTAGATAAAAAAGATTCTATAGCAAGAACTATAAAAATTTATATTTATCTATTGTGAGATAGAAAAAAGAAAGAAGCAAGAATCACCATTTCCATTTTTTAAAATAATTTTTACCATGTTCTAATAATTTCTTTTATTTTTTTTTATTTTAAAAGAATTATGCCTTTAAATAATAATCAACATGGATAAATAAATGTCCAGATTTAAATAAATTTAGATGTCTATTTGTCTATATTTATTTTCAATTTGAATTTTTTAATAATTTTTTATTTTTTATTAAATTAAACTACTATGTCAATATCGTGCTGGTTGATTCGGTGGATATTAATGACCATGTTAATACGGTAATAATCAACTGTGAGATTAATTAAAAAACAACAACATGAAGATATTTGATTTTTTTTTTTAGAAAATTTCAACTTCTTTGACCATTTATTTCTTTTTTTTTTCTTGGCGTGGTTGATTATCTTTTCTTCTTTTGTTGCTTTAGAGTTGTCTAAATTTTCATTTGTTATCATAAAATAGTGTTATAATTATATTATCACCGTCAAACATAGAATGACGGTCTCTTTTGTCTCTTTTACTATGTGCAATTGTCACCCAAAAATATAATATTTTCAACAAAACTAAAGTCTTTATTTAAGAAATACATTCTCTAGGAAAGGGTTTAATTTCTTTTTGGAGGGGAGGATTTCTTTCTAAGAAAGGGTCGTTTTCTTTTATTAAAAATTCACCCATTCCCAAAGACTATTTCTAGCATAAAAAATAAAATGTCAATTTAGCCAAGTCATGTCAAAGTTTTAGAGTGGATTTAGATAGATGATGTATTTATTTATATTTAGTGTAAAAATAATAATAACAATAAAATAAAATTAGATACAATAATATAAAATAAAAAATAAATTAAACACATCGCATCGCATTATCCACCCATCTAAACCTATACTATATTATTATCATAGTGAAATGGGTGAAATCTGTGTCAAGTTAACAGCCGCAATACAACCATAGTTTGGTTTGGTGATGCAAAGAAGGGAGAATGAATAGAAAGAGAATATCTGACTGTAGTAAACGAGTCATAGTTAGGTTTGGTGATGTAAGGAGACGAGTAAATGAGTTAAAGAGCAAATTGGAACACTGTTGCTGGACGAATCCAAATGTTCTCTGACTATTAGAGCTTAGCTTTCCAATTTTCTCTTTAACTCGTTTATTCATCTCCTTACATCACCAAACCTAACTATGGCTCATTTACTACAGTCAGATATTCTCCTTCTATTCCTTCTCCTTTCTTTACATGTTATTATTATAGCTCAAGAAAACGAGTCGAACATCATCCGACCACCTTCTTCACTTTATGCCGGAAAACACCCTAGTTCATGGCCCTCATCTTCAGGGTATTTCCGATTCGGTTTCTATCCGCAAGGCAATGAATATGCGGTTGGAATCTGGCTTGTTGGCCGGTCAGAAAACACCACTGTCTGGACTGCAAATCGAGATGACCCGCCTGTCTCCTCAAATGCTACTTTGGAATTCACAACACAAGGCATTTTGCATCTTCGGACTGAGGACGGAATGGAAAAAATCATTGCGAATCTGGCCAGGTCGGTATCTGTTGATTCAGCTTCTATGTTGGACACCGGGAATTTCGTGCTCTACCAGAACAGGACTGTTGTTTGGGAGAGCTTTAATTTTCCAACGGACACAATATTAGGAGGCCAGAATTTAAGCGGTTCTCATAACCAGTTGATCTCCAGTGTGTCAAGGTCAAACCATTCATCTGGGTCATATTTGTTGAGAATGCAGGATGATGGTAACCTTGTAGCCTATGCAAATAATCCTGCTGAAGTTGATCCTAGTGATGCATACTGGGACACTGGGACTGATGGTTGGTATTTTTCTGTGTTGAATCTCAATGAGAGAGGCGTTCTAGCAATGTATTCATCACCAAAATTCCACCAAGAAAACGTTTTGGCAAACCTCTCCGCAACTGGGAACGAAACAATGATTATCTACAGAGCAACCCTTGATCCTGACGGAAATTTCAGATTGTACTCGCATCAACTCGAAAGCAATACTAACTCACACAAGTGGCAGATTCTGAATGATGTATGTGATGCTAAAGGTCAATGTGGGCTGAACAGCTACTGCTCCAGCAGGGGTAAGGATGCTGAGTGCTATTGCTATCCTGGTTTCACATTTATCGACGAGAATAGCAAATCCCTGGGCTGCTCTCAGAATTTCACTATAGATGGGTGCGTGGCAAGGAAAGATCTAGTGATACACTACAACATCACTACCTTAGACAATATGTATTGGGCTGGTGATCCTTATTCTGCGAAGCCTAACTTGGAGAAGGAAGACTGTATGAAAGCTTGCCAGGAGGATTGCTCCTGTGGCGGAGTTCTCTATTCTGACCGAAAAAGCTGCAGGATGTATAGGCTACCGCTCAAATATGGTAAAAGACATGGAAATATAACAACCACAGCCTTCATCAAGTGTATCCTGGGTAGCACCATTAGCCCCCCACCTGAAACAAGTCAAATATTGATAAGCGAAGGAAACCAAAGCCTCATTTTAACTATGGGCCTAGGTTTGGGTTCCGTTACAAGCTTGTGTTTTGTGATTGCTATATGTAGCTTCTTATTATACAGGCACCGACTCCAAAATTATAAGAAGCTTTTAGAAAATAAAAGTTCAGTATTAACCGAGCAGTTTACGCTACGATCATTCACTTTCGATGAGCTAGATGAAGCAACACATGGTTTTCAAGATGAGTTAGGTAAAGGTTCATTTGGGACAGTTTATAAAGGAATTTTGCCAGGGGATGGTAAAAGTAAAACTATTGCCGTTAAAAGACTGGAGAAAGTTAACGAAGGAGAAACAGATCAGATTCGAACCGAGATGACAGTCATTGGAAGAACTAATCACAGGAACTTGGTCCGATTGCTTGGTTTTTGTGTGGAAGGTTCAAGGAAGCTCCTCGTTTATGAATACTTGGGCAATGGCTCACTGGCAAACTTTCTGTTCAACATGAATAAACGCTCAGTGTGGAAAGAGAGAGCCCGAATTGCATTGGACGTAGCTAAAGGTATCCTTTATTTACATGAAGAATGTGAGGGGTGTATCATCCATTGCAACCTCAAGCCCCATAACATACTCTTGGATGATTCATTGACTGCAAAGATTTCAGATTTTGGATTGGCAAAGCTATTGAGGCCTAATCAAACATGCAGTACCCCTAGGACCAAAGGAACAGCATGGTACTCGGCACCTGAATGGCAAAGCAGTGGATTGGTGTCGGTAAAAGTCGATGTATACAGTTTCGGAGTGATACTATTGGAGATCATATGTTGCAGAAGCAACATAGAAGTACAAGTTTCTAGTGCAGATGAGATACTACTTTCTACATGGGTATACAGTTGCTTTATTGGGGGAGAATTGAATAAGCTTGTGGTGGGTGAAGAAGAAGTGGACATGAAAATGGTGGAAAGATTTGTGAAGGTGGGGCTTTGGTGCATTCAAGATGATCCCAATTTGCGTCCACCGATGAAAAATGTGATCTTGATGTTGGAAGGGACAATGACTATACCAGTGCCTCCATCTCCATCACTTCTGTTATAACTTTGATTTAGTATTTACTTCAGTGATGCTTTTCATGTAATGCATGATGATGTGCTTATTTTTCTTTTCTTTAATGTAATGTAATTATGTAAGATAAAAGAGTTTAATTCTAAAAAAATAAAATTTCAGTGGTTAAAAAAAATAGTGTTAATTAGGGCAGTAATTCACCAAAAAGTAAAAAAAAAAAAAAAAACTTTTGTTGATTTAGTATTTATTTAAGTGTATTGGTATCTAATAAACTTTTAATAAATAATTAAAATATTATTTTTATTAAAAAATCTGATAAATATTATTAGCAAGCGATTGAATCAAATTATCAATTTCTAATAATATAAATGCAAATATAATTAATAAATAGTGAACTTGGTGATCATCCAAGGCACATTAGCATGCTCTTGTTCGAACCGGGGTTTGAAGCCAAATATTTCCTCAGTAGGATAGATGGGGCGATTCAGATGAAATCTAATATAGATTCAACTTTCTATTCACTCGTGAGATCTAGGCGATCTAGGGAATCACCACAGCTCATCTCTTCTCGATAATTTATACATCTCTTATTACTATATGGTATAATTGTGTATGGTAAAACTTAAACATAAATACTTAAAAGAATTTAAGCCTTTGCCTTAACCAACAAACCAAAATCGGTTTCCACCAAAAGTCATGGTATTCTTTTAAGAGTGAGTTTGGATGAGCGGTGCGTTTATCTACGGTTAGTGTAAAAACAGCAGTGACGATGAGATTAGATACTGTAGTGATACTGTAGCGTGAGACAAAAAATAAGCTAAACGCACCGCACCGCACTCAATCGTCCATCCAAACCCACCCAAGTCTTTTTAAAATTATTGATTTAGCCTGTCTGGTTTCAATTTTTCATTTGCATTTACTTTTTGTTATTTTCTAATAATTCACTTTCAAATACCAATTAAATAATTTATTGATATTTTTTTAACTTTTATTATCTTTTAGACTTCAGCTATTTATTATTTCATCGTCACTTAAAAAATAGAAGAGAGAAACACCATATTTCCCATGGCTTGGGTGTGGGCTCTTCTCTTGCTCCTTTCTTCTCTCTGCGTGAAGCAGTCAAGCAGCATCATTTCGCTGGGATCTTCGCTTTCCTCGGCCACTCAATCCATCCCATGGCGTTCCCCTTCTGGTCGCTTTGCATTTGGCTTTTACAGTCAAGGCGGTGGCCTTTCTGTTGGAGTTTGGTTAGACGGCAGAGGAAAGAACGATAACAAAGTTGTCTGGACAGCGAATCGTGATGATCCGCCGCTCACTTCGAATGTTACTCTGATATTAAATGACAAAGGTGTGCTTCTTTCGATCGCTGTGAGCGGAGAAAATAAATTTATTGCTAATCCAAACAATTCGGCTGTCAGCGTCTTCTCTGCCTCCATGCTAGATTCAGGCAATTTTGTGCTCTACAACAAAGACAATCATACCATTTGGGAGAGTTTCGAGCATCCTACAGATACCCTTTTAGGTGGTCAGACTCTATTAACTAATCACGAGTTGATCTCCAGTTCATCAGAGAATGATCACTCAGGTGGAAGGTTTCATCTAAGTATGCAAGGAGATGGGAATCTCGTTCTATACCCTCGACAGTCCGAAGATTCTGCTATAAATGCCTATTGGAGCACAAATACTTTTTGGATGGGCTTGTCGCTCCGCCTTTTTCTTAACGCTACCGGCCTCCTCCAACTCATCAACAACGATGATTCGTCCATCTACGAGACAATTAATCTTTCCTTTTTTCCAGAGCCGACCTACAATGACTACAACGAAAGCAGCAGCAACAACAACAACAGTACTGTTTTCAGTGCAAGCCTTGATGTTGATGGGAATTTCCGGTTATATGCTCATCTGTTTGAGCGAAATGGTGGGTTTCAGACTTATCCACTGTTGAGGGCGTTGTTAAATTCCTGTAAAGTTAGAGGCTTTTGTGGTCTCAACAGCTATTGCACATTTAATGATAACCGACCTTACTGTGCATGCCTTCCCGGGACTGATTTTATTGATCCTCTTCAGAACAACCTCGGCTGCAAGAGAAATTATTCTGAAGCACACTGTAAAGGAGGGAAGGCCAATATACCCTTTTATAAAATGACTTCAATGCCAGGTATTGAATGGACTACGGGCAGTTTTTACGGTAAAGAGCGATTGTCCAAGGATGCGTGCAGCCGAACATGTTTGGAAGACTGCAATTGTGAGGCAGCACAGTTCGACAATGGGATTTGCAGGAAACAAAAGCTTCCACTCAGGTATTTGCTACGAGATCCTGATGCCCAAGTGAATTCTACAGTTTTATTGAAGGTGGGAATCATAAGCCTTGAAGCAGACAACGACACTGTTCCCTCTGAATTAAAGTCACCGAAAGTCCTAATCAAACGGAAAAATACGACGGTGCTAATTCTTCTAACTTTCAGTTTTGTTGCATGTTCATGTGCTTTGCTTACCATCTCTGGTGTATACATTTATAAATTTCGAGTTCTAAGATACAAAAGGGTGTTGGAACTTGGAAATTTGGGCCTAACGGAAGAGCTTACGTTGACATTGTTTTCATACAAAGAACTAAAGAGAGCAACAAATGGGTTTAAAGAAGAGTTGGGTAAAGGATCCTTTGGAGCAGTCTACAAAGGGTCTTTAAACAGAGGAAGACAGTTGATTGCAGTGAAGCGACTGGAGAAGTTAGTGGAAGAAGGTGAAAAGGAGTTCCAAGCAGAAATGCGTGCAATTGGTAGAGCTCACCACAAGAATTTAGTTCGACTTTTGGGATACTGTGTTGAGGATTCCAAGAGACTATTGGTGTATGAGTACATGGGCAATGGCTCCCTTGCAGATCTACTTTTCAAGTCAACAAAGCCCCTAGATTGGGATGAAAGAACAAGAATAGCCCTGGATGTTGCTAGAGGAATCCTCTATTTGCATGATGAGTGTGAGACTCCAATCATTCACTGTGATATAAAGCCGCAGAACATATTGATGGATGATTTATGGAGAGCTAAAATTTCAGACTTTGGGCTGGCAAAATTGTTGATGGGAGATCAAACAAGGACCTTCACAGTCGTAAGGGGAACTAGAGGATACATGGCACCAGAGTGGCAGAAAAATACTCCAATATCAGTGAAGGCTGACATTTACAGTTACGGAATTGTGCTGTTGGAGACTGTGTTTTGCCGACGGAACTTGGACACCAATGTATCAAAACCAGAGGAGGTCATTCTATCAAGTATGGTGTATAGATGTTTGGTTGAAAAGGAGTTGGATAAGCTAATGGTTGGTGAAGAAGTGGATAAAAGAAGCTTGGAAAGAATGGTGATGGTGGCACTTTGGTGTATTCAAGATGAACCAGCTCTTCGTCCTTCCATCAAGACTGTAGTGATGATGCTGGAAGGGATCACTGATATATGTATTCCTCCATGTCCAACTGCTTCCTTCATCTAGTTCAAGTGATGATCCAACAATCAATCATTTCACTCAAAAGTATATGTGTATATTGTCAATAAATATGTAAAATGCTTCCTGTAGTGTCCTCTTATGATAGGCTTAGTATGAATATTCAGTTGCATTATTATTACTCAATCATATGTTAATGAAATGGTTAATTTTGAATGTAATTTAAGTATATCATTAAACACAAAGTATGAAGAATTTACTTACAGGAACTGATTATCCAATCGTAAGAAGCAGTATTGCAGTAGCCAGTTGATGAGTTTATGTAATATGTGTAAAACTATTACTTATATAATGGCCACATATAAGGGCAGGTTTACGACCCTAACCCGGCCTAATGGACTACCATAAGATAATTGGATAGAGACCTATTGGACTAATGGGTCATTTTGTCACATAAAAAACTTTTGAGTTGGTAGTCTCTAGTCTGGGCCTTTATACATAAAACAACAATTTTCAGGCCTAATTGAGTTTCATTTAGGCTAGAAAATAATTTTACTCAAAGCTTGGCCTTATAAAATGGAATAAATTATAAATACAATATATTAATACTCAATAGAAAATTTTAAATTATTATATACTTTTATATTTAATTAAATATATGTTAATTGTTAATTGTTAAATTTTAAAATTTATTTTTTACTATTTTAAAATAGAATTAATTGTTATAATTAAAATAAAATAAAAAGGAATAAATTAGTAATATAATAAGCTAATACTCAATAGAAACATTAAACTATTATACCCTTTTGGGTATGGAGTGAATTCAAAACTCATGACCAACATTTATCTTCTTAATGAGCCTATAAAATACGACAAATTAATTACTAAACTCGATCTGATAGGTATATTGAGAAATTAAAAAAATAATTATTACAAAATTTCAAAATTATTTAACTATTTGACCCAAATCAATTAATATCCAAAATAATTCATACAAAAAAACTCAGCCCATCAACAGGTGTGCTCCCAACCCAGAACAATATAAATCCAAAGATAATTCGATCCGAATCCGCCAAACCCACCCGTTTGGTTGAAGGAGACCCATTCTTCTGCATTGCTTGCTTTGGTGCTTCTGATCTATGGCTTTATTCTCGAGTTGAAGGAAAAGTTAAATGGCTCCAGCAAAGAAGGGAAAAGTCAAAACCCAGAAAGCTGAATCATCGTAGCCCTCTGAAAATGACTTCAAGTTCCCATCTTCAATCCGCTCGGTTCCTCCTTCGTCTGTTGCCTCCTTCGTCTGTTATTCAATTTTTGCATGGGAAAAAGTAAGATAGATGAAGAGAAGAAAAACCCAAAAGGAAAAAATAAGAAAAAGAAATGAAAAAGACCTATGCGTATGCGCCCAAACGTGTTTCTTACACAACCGGGCCTAGGTAGTTACGAAGAAGCAAGAGTCTGAACTGTTCTATTTAATGGGTTTCCCCTGTAATTTATATAGTTTATATTTAATATAATATTTGTATAGTTGCTTCTTTTAGATACTGTTTTTCGCTACTTGAATTGCTATTCGTTGGTTAATTTAGTTCTTACTGGGTTTTTTCTTCCCCTTATGAATGAGCTTCTGATTGTTGTTTATGGCTTTTCTACTTGCAGTGAAACTATCTGCACAGGTGTTTCAAGTTCGAATTTTCAGTTTCCCTTAAAAGGGTTTGATTGTTTCACTTTTAGCTTCTTCTTTTTTTCTTTTTTTTTTTAATTTTATAATATGGCATCATCTCATAGCAATACTCACATTGAAGCCGCAAAATTGGAACAAATCATCACTGAATTCTTCTATAAGAGTCTTCTAATTATACTTGAATCGAGGTCTCCTTATGTGTCATCGCGAAATTATAGTGGTGAACAAATTATGTCATCTCCATCTTCGTCCTCATCATCTTCCTCGGGTGTGAGACCAAGAGATAAATGGTTCAATTTAGCTCTTAGGGAGTGCCCTTCAGAACTAGAAAATTTTGATCTTTGTCGCCAGAGTAATTTTGAGCCGGTAGTGAGTGATGTTATCTTGGAGCAGAAGCCACTTGATTGGGATCCTGTGACCTTTTCCCCCAAACGTGATCTTGTTAAGCATTCTTCATCAAAAGATAAGAATTCATTTTTCTGGAATTCTGATCAAGAAGAATCAGGCTGTGAGGCAAAAGGTGAGAAGGTTATAGAAAGGTGGTTTGTGCAGCATGAAAGTAGAAAGGGTAGTGATTGCAGTTCAGGGAGTAGAAGGTCAAGTAGTAATAATTTGAGTGCATTATATATGAAATTGATATTGCTGTTGAGGTCCTTATATGTGACCTTTAGGCTTTTACCTGCGTACAAGATTTTTCGTGATCTCAATTCATCTGGTCAAATCCGTGCTTTTAAGCTTGTTCCTAGGGTATCCTCTTCTGATGAATATTTCACTCAGAAAGACGAGGCTGAAATGCAGCGAATTTGGATCACCCCTGTGGATACTTCTTGTGGAAGGCTTTGCCTTTCAGTTTTGTACCGTTCATCAATCTCAGATAAAAGCTCCATGTCATCAACCCCTATGTCCCCTCAATTTATACCAGATTATGTTGGAAGCCCATTGACAGACCCACTGAGAAGATTTCCTTCTCTTCCTGTGTCACAGGGCTCTCCATCATCTTTGCCATTCTCAAGAAGACATAGTTGGAGTTTTGATCTTTACAAGGCTTCACCGCCTTCAGTTTCTCTCTCACCATCCCCAACACATTCAGAATCACATGCTTTGGTTTCTAACCCAAGCTCTCGCCGTGCGTGCCGCCACCTATGAGCTTACCTCCTCATCCTCCTGGGGCATCTCTACCTCATAAGAAGAATACAAACTTTGATGAGTATTGGCCTTCGCCAAATTTTTCTGCTTCCCCTTCCCCATCCCCGCCCATCCGCGTTCCTGGGGGTCATCTGTCAAAAGCTCTTTTACGTTCTGAAAGTGCTCCTGTTAACATATCTGTCCGTAAGCTTGCTGGTACCCCTGCATTGTCCTGCAAGCAAAATTTGCCATCTCCTCCCCTTAAAATTTCAAGAGCTGATATTTCTTGGACTGATAATAATATGGGTCCCATGAAATCTGGCGCAACTATCGAGAAGGTATTTCATATATGCCTCATTGGTATGATTTGTGATTCCAACCCTATCTTGTTTTTCTCCTTGGAATTTACTTTCGTTTTGTATCTTATAGCTGTTCTCTTTCGGGAAAGGAGACGGTCAGAAATATTCTGGAGTGAACTCACCCAGAATTTCATTTTTCAGAAGCTCCTATACAAGATGATTTTGATGACTCTGAGTTTCCTTGTCCATTTGATGTGGAGTATGATGATATGGACCCTGGTAGCAGGTAATGCACGGAACTCCTCATATAAATTGTATTTTTTAGATTAACCCTTTTTGCATCACTTGTCAATAGCTCATACAATTAATTTACATATTTTGCTTTTTAACTTTGAAGTTATTTTTATCCAGATTTTTTGAGGATTTGACACTTAATTAATTGTTCTTGTGTATTTGAAAATGTGGCATCATTTTTCTTTTTTTTTTGTATTAACATAATTGGATCAGGACTTGATTTGGTTGCTTTAACTTACCCTGGAGTAATTTGCTAAAGGTTATGTAAGCAAGCCATCATGTGTATGCGAAGACTAATAATTGCCTTTTCTGTTTGAATTTTGTCTTTGAACTAGTTCTGATCTCATAAGACTGGATGTTAGCAATTGATGAACTTTCTAGGAAACTGGTGTTTTTAAGCAAAGAGATTGTGCATTAGAAACTACAATATCTTGCCGCTAGGAGTCTAAGTAGTGGCATTTCTGGTTCAAGAATCGGGATATATCAGTTATGAAGAGTTTCCAAATAAAGTTTGTTTTCTATTTTTGAGCAAGCCACCCTGGCTGGCATTAAACATTTTCAATATCTAGTCCAGGTAGTACCTGTAGTGAAATGTCTGTTTCAGGGATTGGGATAAGTAGTGGTCTATCAATCCATGGAGAGTTGCCAATTAATCTTTGGTTTCCAGTTTTGTGAAAGAAAGTAAGAAACTTCACGGTATTATAAATTTAGATACATCAGGTAGTCTGCAAAGTTTGTTTTCTAGTTTTCAGAAAGACAGCCTGGCTGGTTAACTTTAAAATGTTTAATAGATATGAAGTTGGATTGCATAACCATGCTGAAGTTTCTTGTGCCAGTTGAATTTAGCAGCAAGCGGTGCTAACTGCTAATCATACTTCAGTTGTTTCTTGTAAGGCGCAACCAGTATCAGTGAATGAATCATATTTGTTTTGGTCTCTTGTAACTGCTAACTGCAGGAACATGTCTTTAGGTCACATGGTAGGATTGGGGCCGATTTCTGTGTATGACTTGGCCCTTATGTTTGAGGCAGCTGCAACAACAGCTGTCTTACTTTTTATCTTTTGATTGGTGAGTAAATTAAATTAATGTAAAGATGGGTGATAAAGAGGAGGCTAAAAAACAAAGATGGTTGATTAAGAATGATTTGTTAATGACTAAAGGATATGGTGGTTGCAGCAACGTTCTATGCGTCGTTCTTGCTTGTCAGTAATTTGATTTGTTCAGTTTCTTGAGTTACCTCTAAAATTGCAACAAAATGTAGTCGAATAGCTTGTCAGTTGCATTTGCAGTAACTCTGATAATCCTTTATTAAAACATGGAACTTTTTCAGTCTGTGTTGCTTTCCTGTAATACCAGACACAACAAACTGCTTGAAGAATCAAACATCATTTTGTCACTTCGATTTATTTTATGGCATACTCAGATGTATACATGAACAAAGTATTCATATACTAATTTCTACTAGTTAGCTTCGTATTTATAATTATTATATAGGGTTATATTTGGTATTCTTATGATATTGAGATTTAGGGAATAACTTGAATATTTATTTTAGTTTCTAGGAGTTTTTGAAATTGAGATGTTGGGATTATAGATAATGGAGATTTTCATATGTGGGCTATCAGAGTTGGATTTTTTCTTCTTTATTTCTCCCTAAGTTCATCTATTTCCCCCCTTCTGTTTTTATTTGATTCTCCAGTTTCTCTCTTTCCTCTCCTTCACGTTTTTGAGGTTCCATGAAATTACCATGGGTGAAGAAATCCAAAAGTTCTAAAGGTAATTTGAACATTTGACATTCTCTTTTCTGCAATAGTTAGCTCAAAATGTTCCCTCAAGAAAATCCTTTAACCATTGACTTAAGCAGGATCGTTAAACGAAAATGAGTCATGGAATTCATATCCAAAGCCACAATGAGTCATTTTAAGATTTTCTGATATTCGAGAGAACACCTTATACCCTTTGTCACAGTCATTATCTTAATTGTCACGAAATGAAATTACTGTTTTTCTTTCCCTGAATTATTTGGGTAAACTGAATTGGCCCGCTTTGCATACTATGTAGACCCGATTCCTATGATAGAAGAGGAAATCCATCTGATCCAAACGAGGCAGGGTTGTTTATGAATAGAAAATCCCAAGATGCTGCGGTTGGTGCTCTTGTACGGATGCTGAAGAAAGCCCCTCCACTTCGCCAAGACATCCCGAGTTCGATAAATTTTTCGGAAGCCTCGAGGCCAGAAATGTGGAATAACAACATCCAAGAGAAAAACCAGAACACAGAGGCTGTGACCGTTGAACATGATGTTTCTTCAATTATTACATCTTCTAGGCTTGTCGCATCAATGACAACAGCGGATGCATTAGAGGAACTTCGGAGTTACAAAGAGATGAAAAACTTGTTGCTTAGTGAAGGTGGTAAGTCTTGCATATCTGCCAATTTGACCTCTGGGGCTAAACATTCTGGCAAAGGTACATGAGAATGATCAACTTATGTGATATTGGTATAGTTGCACATATGTACAGCGCTATGGTTTGAAAGACTACTACTACATGCTATACAGCTGAAGCCATTTTCCTCTTTTTGTGATCATAGGAGTATATATATACAATATATGTGTTTTTGGTTAAGATTTATGTTAACAACAGAAAGGTTATCTGTTGGCCCCGAAAACTTTGTAAAAAGCACTTTTGTCTCTGATCCTACATAACATAATTGCACATAATTTTAGATGTTGGGTAAGGGTTGCGCATGCTTTGATATACAGGCTTGCTGATGCCGTCATTTCTATTATTTTGCTTTTCTCCTTTGTTTCCCCTCCCGCATATAGATTTTCAGTAGAATGAAGCTTGAGTTTCTAATACAAATGGGTTTAATACGGATATATCTACCTGTTTTAGAAGGGTTTATTTTAGAAGTTATATTTGAAGTATGATAACCTGATATATTTGGAAGATTATAATTCTATAGACATAGTAATTTATTTGACCCTTCAACATTATAAAAGAAAAAGGGAATGACATTTTAGCCTTCCATTTAACTTTTTATCTTTTTCAACTTTTTAAGTTTTTTATCAAATCATTTTAAAGTGGATCAAAACTAGAAAAGCTAATGTTTGTTAATTTTATTGATGTAATATACACATGGTTTGCCACATGGATGACAAGTTATCATTGAATCAATTTTTTAAAAATTCATAAAAATTATAAATTATTTTAAAAATTTTAAAAACTTAACTAAATGTTGACATTAAGGGCGAATCCAGGGGAGTTAGTAGGGACTCGGTCCCCCTAAAATCCCCAAAACAGAAATTTGTTCATTTAGGTCTTTTAAAATTTTAAATTAGTAAAGGTAAAAGTGAACTTTGGCCCTCCTTAAAAATGATAATTTTTTTATTTAATTATTTAAAAATTATAAAAATATAAGTTATTCAAATAGTGAAATTGTATTTTTATTATTGTAAAAATTATAATTTAATTTCGACTCTCTAAATAAATTTTTTGGCTTCGCCTTTGGTTGACATGTCATCCATGTAACAATTCATGTATATGTCATATTAGTAAAGTTAATAAACATTAATTTTACATCCATTTTGAGATAATTCGATCAAAAAACAAATTTAGAAATTAAAAGAGATGAAAAATTAAATAAAAATTAAAATAATATTTTTATAAATTTGAAGGGCTAAAAAAATCATTATACATGAAATGAAGCCCTTGTCTGAATGTATGTTTCATTGATCCCATTCCTTTGTCAATTAATCTGCCATTCCCAAATCTCCTGATATCCCCTATAAATGTCTTTTTTTTTTTTCTTTTGTACCGTCTAATATCTGGGCCAAAATATTCACATTGTCTTTGAAAATTCCCACCGTAAGGTTTCTCCTTTTTGCATGAGATAATGCCTCGTGGACCACGAATAATGTCCCTTGTTCTTGGAACTCCACTGTTGTACCTCCATCAACGCGTACTATTCTTGCTCCAGCTCGGCCTCACTTCTTTCCAAATGGGTAACACTAGTCTCACAATCCGTAAGTCCCCAAGGAAATAATGATCAAATATTTCTTGTTGTCTTATTTCATGGAAATTACCAACGTCGCCATAGAAAAGTGTGTAGGTGGACTTGACCAAGACTTTTCTTCGCAAGTGGAGTGCAAGGCTAAAAGTGTTAGGTTTCTTTCTATTTCATCGGAATGAAAGCTTCTCACTCTTCTTTGGTAAATTAACATTTGGGTCAACTAATTTTTAAAAGGTAAATAATGTAATAATGTTAATGGATTGTCGTATTTGATTACTCGTTAATTAATTTTCATTAACCCCTTGTTAATGTAATAATGTTAACAACTTTAAAAAATATATCCAATAAAATATTAGAACTTATAATAATTTTAGAGAATTTTATGTTTAGGTTTAGTTTTTATTCTTATCTTTTGTTTTCTTCTTTTTTTTGTTATTATAGTAAAATTATATTTGCCCATTTTTTTTATCCTCTTTGTAGGTATTTTTTCACGTTAAATTTATGTGTCTAATTTTTTAATTTCTTCCGCTATTTTTACTTGTTTGTTGATTAATCAGGTAGATCCCCAACAAAACCTTATAGGGAAAATTATTTTATTTTTTAATTTCCTTTTCTCTATTTTTAAAAAAATTAATTTTAGTTTTTTTTTTCCAATAACAAGAAGAAATAGGGATTTTTCTAGTGAATTGCTTGGGTTTTTACAAGGGAAAATAAGAGTTTATATAATGAATTGAGTTATATTGAAAAACTTGAGCTTATCTCGCAAATGAATAACTTAATTCCTTGTGAAAACTCAAGCTTTTTCGTTGTTATGAAAAATAAATTATTTTAAAAAAATTAGTGTTCAAAATGAAAACTTATTAAAGTTGGGTGAGTAAAAGTAGTGTATAATAACATTGAATTAATTGTGGGTGACCAAAATGAAATAGTTTTTAATGACAATGCCTAAAATGAAAATGGTTTTAATGGCAATACCTAAAATCAATTTTTTTTTATTTTTTGATGGCCAAAATGAAAATTTATGAAAGCTTAATGACCAATTGTGAAATTACCCAAAAAAAATTTCATAAAAAATAAAAGAAAACCATAAGTAGTTTCCATAAGAAAGTTGTCTATCTTCAATTAATACATGGGTAAACTAAGCTGATTAAATTATTAATAAATTTATATATAAGTCACTCAATTTTAAAGAGTTAAAAATAATAATCATTAAATTATTTGAAAATTTTTATTTAAGTCATTGAATTGTTAACTTTTTCTTTAAATATCCGACTAGCAAGTTTTCAAGTGACAATTTGATGATCAGTCAATACTCATCACTAAGTAGAAGAACATATCTTAAATTCAAGTTGATTTGATGGTCAGCATCAAATATAAAAGAATCAAACTGTTTAGATTTTAGTTCGTAGATTTGTGATATTTAAAGTTATTTCATGAAAAGAAATTAAATTATAAAAGAGAAGAAGAGTGAAATGTTTCAATTGGTGTAGACGATGTAAAGAAAAGATCATACAATAATGCAATGACTTAAATAAAAATTTTCAAATAATTCAATAATTTTTTTATAATTCTTTTTCAAAATTTAGTTATCAAAACGGAAATAAATAAATAAAAGACCTGAGGAATTCCTGATCCAATTTGAAAAACTAAAATATCTATCGTTAATATACCAGAATCCCAGATAATAATTCACACAAGAAAACGCGGTTCTAAGTGAACCACGGATTTAGCCTTGCATAGGTGCGACGACTTGACCAAGACACTAATGAAATTATTAATTTTAAGGTCTCTGTATTTGACCTTCTTTTTTCAAACAAAAGCATCAGCTTTTCTTAACTTACTAGAAATGCCGCTGGTTGTGAAATAATAAATTTTAAAAACATTAAATTATTAGGTAGGTACATTTTGAATGTTTCTTTTGCATTTTTATCTTCAAAGCTCATAAAAATATGGGAAAAATCCAACTAATTTAATTATGAAATTAAGAAAATAATTTTACGGGTAATTAATATTATTATAATTAAGAATAAATTATCGATACTATTATTTTACAGAAAAAAAAAGAACATAATTGAATTTTAGTATCGATTTTCAAAAAGGTATTGATTTAGTATTAATATCTACTATGGATTTGCATTATTGATTTTGAAACTTAATCCTATTATATGATTGGAGTTCACAACTAGATCCTCTTTGAGTCCAAAATTAAATTATATATATTGGTTTATATGTGATTTATGTTTAAAATTTAAGAGTTTTGTGTATAATAAAGAAATTATCAATTGTTGAGCTTTGTCGTAACATTGTTTACTCGGGTTTGACAACTGGGTAAGTAAGGGGTGTTACATTACTCCTATGTTATCAACTACAAAAACAAAATAATAATAATAATAATAATAATAATAATGGATTCTACAAGCATTCTAAGATGCAAAATCATTAATGATAACATCAACATTAGTGTTTTTCAAAAAATCTTTCTCGCTTGATAAAATTGTCAGACCATTCAACCGTTCTTGTGACATTGACAACTTCAAGTAGGTTTTGATTAACTTTAGCTTTGAAAAACTTTTTTCAAATGATGCCACAATCACAAGGACCGTTAAGAAAATTCTATAAGCGATTAAAAGATTCGGATAGCAATCTGTAGATTTAACAAACTTAAGAATTTTAGTAGCTGACATTAATTCATTCAATAAGGTAAATTGCAACACTTTCAATCAGGTAACCTACGAATTTAGCCTATAAATAGGCTCTATTACAACCTTAAAAAATATACCCATTAAAATATTAGAACTTATAACATTTTTGGAGAATTTTATGTTTACATTTTGAGAGTTCTTTGTTTTCAGGTTTAGTTTTTATTTCAATCTTTTGAATTCTTCATTCTTTTGCCATTATAGTAAAATTATATTTACCTATGGTTTTTTTTATCCTCTTTAGAGGGGTTTTTTCACGTTAAATTTATGTGTCTAATTTCTCAATTTCTTCCGCTATTTTTACTTGTTCGTTGCTTAATCAGGTCAATCCCCAACAAAAACTTATAGGGAAATTTATTTTATTTTTTAATTTCCTTTTTTCTCTTTTTAAAAAAATAATTTTAGTTTTTTTTCCAATAACAAGAAAAAATAGGGATATTTCTAGTGAATTACTAGGGTTTTTACAAGGGAAAATAAGAGTTTGTACAATGAATTGAGTTATATTAAGAAACTTGGGCTTATCTCGCAAATGAATAACTCAATTCCCAGTGAAAACTCAAGTTTTTTTCTTTTTATGAAAAATAAAATTATTTTAAAAAAATTAGTGACCAAAATGAAAACTTATTAAAGTTGGGTGAGTAAAAGTAGTGTACAATAACATTGAATTAATTGCGAGTGACCAAAATGAAAATGATTTTTAACGGCAATGCCTAAAATAAAAATGGGTTTCAATGGCAATACCCAAAATGAATTTTTTTTATGGCGAAAATGAAAATTTATGAAAGCTTAATGACCAATTGTGTAATTACCCAAAAAAATTTCAAAAAAAAAAAACCATATCGTGTTTCCATAAGAAAGTTGTCTACCTTTAATTAATACATGGGTAAACTAGCATTCTTATTGAGACTCGAACTCATATGGAAGAAAATAGATTTATGGATAGAATCAAATAAGTAGTGGTTACAGACAAAAGTATTCGGTTATTGGTGAAAAATTAATATACTTCTAATGTCAAATCAGGATCAACAAGGACAGAAATAAAGCATTGAGTTGAACTCTTCTTTGGTGTCAAGATAACAGCTATGGATAGTCATCAACTCCCCAGAAAGGGTAGAAAAGTGGGACCTATTATGGGACATACAATGCATTACAGGCTTATGATCATTACGCTTCAACCGGGTTATTCTATTCCACCTCTTAGAACAAAAAGAACTTAAATCAAAATACTTAATAGCATGGCGATACATTTATACAAAACTTCTACCCCGGGCTCACGCAATGGAGCCGTAGACAATCAAGTGAAATCTAATCTACGAAATAATTTGATCTATGGACAGCATCGTTGTGGTAAAGGTCGTAATGCCAGAGGAATCATTACCGCAAGGCATAGAGGGGGAGGTCATAAGCGTCTATACCGTAAAATTGATTTTCGACGAAATGAAAAAGACATAGATGGTAGAATCGTAACCATAGAATATGACCCTAATCGAAATGCATACATTTGTCTCATACACTATAGGGATGGTGAGAAGAGATATATTTGTCTCATATATTGAACTATTGATTTACGTAATTGGAAGGAACCAATTAGGTTTACGATGAAACCTAAAAATTGATCACTGATCCAATTTGAGTACCTCTATAGGATAGACCTCAACAGAAAACTGAAGAGTAACGGCAGCAAGTGATTGAGTTCAGTAGTTCCTCATATAAAATTATTGACTCTAGAGATATAGTAATATGGAGAAGAAAAAATTGTTTCATGCACCGACAGAACCAGAAGCGCCCCTTGTTTCAAAGAGAAGAGGACGGGTTATTGACATTTCATTTGATGGTAAAAGGTGAATTGAAAGCTAAACTGTGGTAATTTGAAAGATTCCCCGGGGGGAAAATAGAGATGTCTCCTATGTTACCCATAATATGTGGAAATATCGACGTAATTTCATAGAGTCATTCGGTCTGAATACTACATGAAGAACATAAGCCAGATAACGGAACGTGAAGACCTAAGATGTAGAAGATCATAACATGAGTGGTTCGACAGATTTGATTTCCTATATATCCACTCGTGGTACTTCATTGTACAATACATATAAGAATTATATGATAAGAATTATGCGAATCCATTTGTATAGATATCATCATCTACATCCAGAAAGTCATATGCTTTGGAAGAAGATTGTACAATTTGGGAAGGGGTTTTGATTGATCGATCAAAAAGAAGAATATACTTCAATCGGTATGCCCTTAGGCACGGCCATACATAACATAGAAATCACACTTGGAAGGGGTGGACAATTAGCTAGAGCAGCGCGTGCAGTTCAAAACTGATTGCAGAGGAGGGGAAATCGGCCACATTAAAATTACGTTCTAGGGAGGTCCGTTTGATATCCAAAAACTGCTCAGCAACAGTCAGACAGGTGGGGAATGTTGGGGTGAACCAGAAAAGTTTGGGTAGAGCCGGATCTAAATGTTGGAACCCGAGCCCGGCCCGTTTTTTAATTAAAATTAAAATTATATTTTTATTAAAATTAAAACTAATTGTTATTAAAATTAATTGTTATCAAAATTAATTATTATTAAAATTGTATCAAATTATATATTTTTTGTACCAATCAACATTTTGTAAAATCTATCATTTTGTTAGTAAAATTATTAATTGTATTAATTGTTACTAAAATTATCAAATTATTAATTATTAATTGTTACTAACATTTTGTTAGTAAAATTATTAATTGTTAATTGTATTAATTGTTAGTAAAATTATCAAATTATATCAAATTATTAATTGTTAATTGTATTAATTATTGTAACAAAATCTAACATTTTGTAACTTAAAATAAAACTAAAACTAGTATATTTTAAAAATAAAAATATATATATTTAATATATTTTCGGGCCGGGCCTGGGCCAAAAAAATCTTGCCCGAGGCCCGGCCCATTTTTTAAACGGGCCTCATTTTCTGTCGAAGCCCGTATTTCGGGCCTATATTTTTACCCAAACCCTCCCATATTTTGGGCGGGCCGTCGGGCCGGGCTGGGCCACCCGGCCCATGGACAAGTCTACTCCATACTACCTAAAACCCATGCAACCTTCATACCCTAAGTGGTACGATGCGAACGCCCAATGCGAGTATCACGCGGGGACTACAGGGCACTCGATTGAAAACTACACTGCATTCAAGAAGTTAGTTGAAAATTTTATCAATATGGGGATTGTAAAATTTGGTGACCCATCAGGACCAAATGTGGCAGGGAATCCGTTACCCAATCATGTTGATAAAGGGGTGAACGCGATAATTGAGAATGGAGGAAAGAGAGTCAAAGCTAACGTAGCAGAGATAAAGACTCCCCTTGAATGGGTTTGGAAATAAATGATAGAAGGAGGCCTCATCAAGCAAGATTTAACGGAAAGGCCTGAAGGAACAAGGAAGTTTTGTGAGTTCTATGCGAAAGAAGGCCATGACATCCAAAAATGCACCTAGTTCAAAACCATGGTGCAAAACTTAATGGATAACAAAGAGTTGGAGTTTTATGAAGAGATTACGGGACTAGAAGAGGGAGAAGTTTATGCCTCAGAGGAAGGATCTGCAGGGAAAGCCCAAAGGGTTAATCACCCAGTGGTGATTATTTCAAAGCCGAGGAGCACATAATCTGGAATGCAAATAGCACCTAAGGTCATAATCCAAAAACCTGCACCCTTTCCCTACAAGGATAGCAAAAAGGTTCCTTGGAATTACGACTGCAACGTGACAATCCGAGGAGAAGAGAGCTTGGTAAATGCTTCAAAAGAGGATGTAGAATTCTATACGCGAAGTGAAAAACGTTATGATCCTGCAAATGCAGGAGTGGAATCTGAAAAAGGAAAAGCATTAGCAGTTGAGCAAGGGAAAGCAAAAACGGACAGGATTGAATCGCATGTTAATCAGCCCATAACTGAAAATAAGGGTAGAGAATTTCTAAAATTCTTAAAGTATAGCGAGTACAGTGTGGTGGAGCAACTTCATAAGCAACCAGCTCGTATCTCGGTGCTTGAGTTGCTTCTAAGTTTAGAGATACATTGTAATGCATTGATAAAGGTACTAAATGAAACATATGTCGCTAACGATATCTCGGTGAACAAGTTGGACCGTTTGGTTAACAATATAAGTGCCGACAATTTCATTTTCTTTAATGATGATAAAATACCACCGAGTGGAAGAGTAGCCACCAAAGCCCTACATATCACCATTCGCTGCAGAGAATATACGTTGCCAGTGGTGCTAATCGATAATGGATCGGCCTTGAATGTCTTACCCTTATCCACCTTAAACAGGTTACCGGTGGATAGCTCTCACATGAAATCATGCCAGAATATAGTGAGAGCATTCAATGGTACCGAAAGGAGGGTGATGGGAAGAATAGAAGTACCCCTCTTGATTGGCTCGAATACATACGAGGTGGATTTCTTAGTGATGGATATCAAGCCCTCGTATAATTACTTGTTGGGAAGAACTTGGATTCATTCAGCAGGAGCGGTGCCTTCATCATTGCACCAGAAGTTGAAATTGGTAACTGAAGGCCGATTAATTACGATAAGTACTGAAGAAGACATCATTGCATTAGTGACCAATGACGCACCATATTTGGGAATGGATGATGAGGCGATTGAATGTTCCTTTCGATCATTAGAATTTGTAAATGTGACATTTGTTGTCGAGGGAAAGAAGATCCCGATGCCTAGCATATCTAGAGCCACAAGGATGGGACTACAAATGACAGTTAGGAAAGGAGCTGTGCCTGGGAGAGGACTTGGAATATGCCTTCAAGGAAGGATAGAGACACCAATGGTGAAAGATAAACAATACTACTTTGGTTTAGGATTTAAGCCAAATGCTAGGTAAAGAAGGAAAGAGTTAGAAAAAAGACAGGAGAGGAGAAAGGCGCGTTTGAGTGGAGAAGAAGTTGATTAGGAACCTATGACTTTCCCCCACATATCTAGGACCTTCGTACCAAGGGGAACCATGTATTTTGGACTGATGACACCAAGAAAGGAGACCACGAAGGAAATGTTAGGAAACCTGAACATCAATGCCATATTTAAAGAAGACTCCGAAGAAGAAAGTATATCAGGCATCCGTCCCTATGAACCTGGGAGTGTTCTAAGTAACTGGACTGCAGAAGAAATACCTGAAGTTTTTAGAGCTTCTCCAGAGTAATATTCAAAACATACTAATTGTTTTAAGCCTAGAGACAATGAAAACTTTTTGTAAAATGGGCATATGTTTGAACATTGTGACTTCAATGAAATATATCTTCGCCATTTCTTTTTGAGCATATATTCTTTCATTCTTTCGTATGAATAGTCATTTTGGATCCTTTTATTCCAAATCATTCTTTCATTAATTCATGACCATACTATAAATAAGTATTCTTAAATTCATACATTCCTTGTATATTCTTTGGTACCTATAACAGGTCCCAAGATATCAATGACATGAGTGACTCTACTATGGACTCAGAAAATCCTTTTGAACGGGATATGTGTTTAGAGAAATCTCATGATTTTGAAGATAACATAGATTGCAACCTATCTCCAGACTTGTTGAGGATGGTAGAACAGGAGAAGAAACAAATCCTACCTCATAAGGAGACGGTGGAGACTGTGATCCTGGAAGAGGGAAATGTGGTGAAGATTGGAACATGCATAGCTGAAGAAACAAAACAAGACTTTATTGATTTACTTCGAGAGTTTAAAGACGTCTTCGCATGGTCGTACCAGGATATGCCTAGCTTAAATACTGATATTGTAGTTCACCATCTTCCTATAAAGGAAGATTGCAAGCCAGTTCAGCAAAAACTCCGAAGAATGAGGCCTGATGTTGTACTAAAAATAAAAGAGAATGTTCAAAAGCAATTCGATGCTGGATTCTTACAAGTGGTCAAATATTCCGAATGGGTAGCCAACATTGTACCCGTCCTTAAAAAAGATGGGAAAGTACAAATGTGCGTAGATTACAGATATTTGAATAAAGCTAGCCCGAAAGATAATTTTCCCTTACCTCACATCGACAAACTGGGAGATAACACGGTAGGACACTCACTATTTTCTTTTATGAATGGTTTCTCGGGATATAACCAAATCAAAATGCATCCTGAAGATATGAAGAAAACTACGTTCATAACCATATGGAAGACTTTCTGTTATAAAGTGATGTCGTTTGGGTTGAAAAAAGCGGGAGCCACATACCAGAGAGCCATGGTGACCCTTTTCCATGATATGATGCATGAGGAGATTGAAGTATATATTGACGACATGATCGCAAAATCCCAGACGAAAAGAGAACATGTACAAGTCTTAAGAAAGTTGTTCTTAAGATTAAGAAAGTTCCAAGTCAAACTTAATCCAGCCAAATGTATCTTTGGAGCTAGATCAGGAAAACTTCTGGGGTTTGTAGTCAGTGAAAAAGGGATTGAAATCGACCCAAACAAAGTCAGGCCAATTCGAGATTTACCTCTACCACGTACTTAGAAAGAAGTTCGAGGTTTCTCAGGAAGACTGAATTACATTGCTCGGTTCATTGCGTAATTAACTGAGAAATGTGACCCCATATTCTGTATTTTAAAGAAACACAATCCCGATGTGTGGAATGAAGAATGTCAGGAGGCTTTTGACAAGATAAAACAGTACTTGTCCAATACCCCAGTGTTGTCGCCACCTAGGCCAGATAAACCATTGATCCTGTATCTAACAATGTTCAACAACTCCATGGGATGTGTTCTAGGTCAACATGATGAGACGGGAAAAAAGGGGAAGGCGATCTATTATCTTAGTAAGAAATTTACTGACTGTGAAATGAGGTATTCGCCTATTGAAAAATTATGTTGTGCCCTGATCTGGACGACACGAAGATTGAGGCAATACATGCTCTATCATATGACTTGGCTAATTTCAAAGTTAGACCATCTAAAGTATATGATTGAGTCAACAGCGTTGAATGGGAGGATGGCTAGGTGGCAGATCCTACTCTCTGAATTGGATATAGTCTATGTAAATCAGAAGGCTATCAAAGGGAGTGCGATAGCAGAATTCTTGGCCAGCAGAGCTTTAGAAGACTACAAACCTCTGAATTTTGATTTCCCGAATGAAGACTTGATGTATGTGGCAACCGCTGAAGAGGATTCCCACAAAAATCATCCTTGGAAGTTAAATTTTGACGGAGCTTCGAATGCTGTAGGCAATGGAATTAGGGCAGTCCTGGTGTCCCCTAATGGAGATCATTATCCTTTTACTAGTAAACTGGATTTTGATTGCACCAATAATATGGTTGAATATGAAGCTTGCATCATGGGCATCCAGGCAGCCATAGAGTGAAAAATTAAGATAGTAGAGGTATACGGAGACTCTGCATTAATAATTTACCAGCTCAAAGGGGAATGGGAAACGAGAGACCCGAAGTTAGTCCGCTATCAAAAATTGGTTCTGGAATTGATTGAGGAGTTTAAAAGTGTCACCTTTTGTTATCTCCCACGAGACGAAAACCAGATGGCTGATGCTTTGGCCACTCTAGCCTCTATGATCAGAGTGAACAGACCAGAAGATATGAAGCATATTCAGATCAGCATTCATGAGACCCCAGCTTCTTGCTACAGTATTGAAGAAGAGGAAAATGATGATCATCCATGGTACCAAGACATACTACGATATGTAAAGAATCGTGAATACCCCGACCATGTGACAGAAAGTGACAAAAGGACATTGAGGAGATTGGCTATTGATTATGTCTTAGATGGGGAGATTATGTACAAGAAGGGAAATGATCAAGTATTATTAAGATGCGTGGATGCTGTGGAGGCTAAGAAAATTTTGGAATAAGTCCATGAAGGTATCTGTGGAACGTATGCCAATGGCTTCACAATGGCCAAACAGATTATGAGATTCGATTTCTATTGGTCCACCATGAAAGGGGATTGCATTAATTATGTCAAAAAGTGCCATAAATGTCAAATTTATGGTGACAAAATGCATACACCACCTTCACCCCTTCACGTTATGACCTCTCCATGACATTTCTCCATATGGGGAATGGATGTCATCGGGCCAATATTTCCAAAGGCTTCTAATGGACATCGTTTTATCTTTGTGGTTATTGATTATTTCACTAAATGGGTTGAGGCTGCTTCATATGCTAATGTCACGAAATCAACAGTTAGCAAGTTTCTGAAAAAGGAGATATATGTCGATACGGGATGCCTGAAAGGATCATATCTAACAATACGTTGAACTTGAACAATAACTTAATAGTGAAAGTATGTAGTTAGTTCAAGATCAGACACCATAATTCGTCACCGTACCACCCAAAAATGAATGGTGCTGTGGAAGCGACTAACAAAAATATCAGGAAAATTGTAGGGAAAATGATTGAAACCTACAAGGACTGGCACAAAAAATTACCTTTCACTCTCCTGGCATATCGAACATCCGTTAGAACTTCTACTGGAGCAACACCATCTTCTTTAGTATATGGGATGGAGGTAGTTTTACCCATAGAAGTTGAAATCCCTTCTCTCCGAGTATTAACTGAACTAAAGTTAGATGAGGCCGAATGGATTCAATCTCGATATGATCAGCTGAACTTGATAGAAGAAAAGAGGCTAAAAGCTATTCGTCACGGTCAGATGTATCAGAAACGAATGATGCGATCCTATAACAAAAAAGTTCGTCCCAGAGAATTTCACGAGGGGGACCTAGTGTTGAAAAAGATTCTTCCTCTACAAAAAGATTTTAGAGGGAAATGGATGCCAAATTGGGAAGGTCATTATGTAGTAAAGAAGGCCTTTTCTGGAGGAGCTTTGATCTTGAGCGAGATGAATCCTGTAAACTCAGATTCAGTGAAGAAATACATTACTTGAAGGAAGAGGGCTAAAAGTGAAAATCTGTAAAGGGCACTTTAAGTCTAAAAAAAAAGGGAGAGGCCAAGGTGAAAACCTATAAAGGGCGCCTTGAGACCAAAGGGGATTTGAGTTGAAAACCTAAAAAAGGCGGCTCAAATTTTGATGGGACATGAAGTGATTGGGGCAGTTCAAATTTTGATTAAGATCTGGGGCATGTACTGGTCCCATTATACCTGAATCAACAAGAAAAGGGTAGGCGACATCTTTAGGCGTCGACAAAGTAATGTTGATTTCCTAAACACATATCAAATTCAGAATGGTCTTTAGAAAGCTTATGTAGGGAAGCTCGTGCTGCGATATCTGGGGCACTTGTCGTCATCTTATTTATTTTGAATCCTAGCAGAATTTACTATCTTGATTGATATATTCATTTCTAGCTTTGCTCTCAATAAAATTCCATCTTGTCCATTGTTTTTCTAATCTTATCTTAGCAAAATTTGCTATCTTGATTAACTTATTCATTTCGAGATTTGTTCTCAATAATATTTTGGTTGTCCATTATGATAATCATTTTCAAACATTTGAAATAATGATTGATGGACTGAATGTTCAAGCAAAAAGAGTTTTTGCATATTACTCTAGAAATTTCTAAATAATATAGGAACCTGAAACAGGACTGTTGTTTAGAACACACCAAGTTTAAAGTTTGAAATGTTTAAGAAGAGAAAGTCTAAATTGAGACTATCCTTTCAGATTTTACTGTCCGAACATTGATTAAGTAAAACGACAAGATGTCGTATTGGTGACAAAGCTTCATTAAACAAACAAGCAATGATCACCGAATGATAAGAAGAGGTTTTCTCAGAAGAAAAAGTCTTACAGTTGTGCATAAACACTTGGTACGACACCTTGGGAATGGTGTACGAGGCCAAGGAGATTCAGATCCTGTATCCCCAATTTGCAGTGGGAGAGATTTGAGAAAGAGCCAGATCTTATACTCCTAAATTACAGTGGAAGGAAGATGGTTTTGAATTTTATATCCCAGGATTACAGTGGGGGCAATCCGATCAAGTAAGAAATGAGCATTACCAACTGGATAAGATAGCATTCTGACATGTTGGTAGTTAAGCCTTATTGAACAACGGGCAATAACAACTCAAACATTGAGGGATCATTTTCATTTTGCATGCATGCATACATATTTAGCCAAGATATTTTGATTCATTTCTATCATAATCAGTAGGCATAAATAGGTTGATAAAATAGATTATACAGGTCATGTTACCCAAATAATAGATAAATGAAGATGGCAGATCTGGTCTTCCTGAACTGACAGTAAAGCATATCGAAGAAACCATAGTTTCCAATTAAAAGATTGAGGCCACAACGGTAAATCTTATTCCCAGGCAGTGCAGCGGAACATATTGAAGCTACAATGGCAAATTTTGCTTCCCCGATATTGCAATTAAAAAATTGAAGCCACAACGGTAAATCTTATTCCCAGGAGGTGCAGTGGAATAGATTGAAGCTACGACAGCGAATTTTGATTCCCTGACATTGCAATTAAAAGATTGAGGCCACAACGGCAAATCTTATTCCCAGGCAGTACAGCAGAACAGATTGAAACTACAATGGCGAATCTTGCTTCCCCGACATTGCAATTAAAAAATTGAGGCCACAACGGCAAATCTTACTTCCCAAGCGGTGCAGCGAAATAGATTGAAGCTATAACGGTGAATCTTGTTTCCCCGACATTGCAATTAAAAGATTGAAGCCACAACAGCAAATCTTATTCCCAGGCGGTGCAGCGGAATAGATTGAAACTACAACGGTGAATCTTGCTTCCCTGACATTGCAATTAAAAGATTGAGGCCACAACGGCAAATCTTACTTCGCAAGCAGTGCAGCGGAACAGATTGAAGCTACAACGGTGAATCTTGTTTCCCCGACATTGCAATTAAAAGATTGAAGCCACAACAGCAAATCTTATTCCCAGGCGATGCAGCGGAACAGATTGAAGCTACAACGATGAATTTCATTTTCCCCGACATTACAATTAAAAGATTGATGCCACAACGGCGAATCTTATTTCCAGGCAGTGCAGTAGAACATATTGAAGCTACGACGGCAAATCTTGCTTTCTCGACATTGCAATTAAAATATTAAGGCCACAACGGCAAATCTTACTTCTCAGGCAGTGCAGCGAAATAGATTGAAGCTACAATGACAAATCTTGTTTTCTCCGACATTGCAATTTAAAGATTGAAGTCACAATGGTGAATCTTATTTCCTAGGCGGTGCAGTGGGATAGATTGAAGCTACAACGACGAATCTTAATGCCCTGACATTACAGTTAAACAGACAGAAGAAGCCAATCCTATATCTCTGAAGTTACAGTGGAGCGGATTAAAACCACAGATCTTATCTCTCTGAAGTTGCAGTAGAGCAGATCGCATCCAGTCTTATCTCCCTGAAGTTGCAGTGGAGCAGACAGAAGAATCCAATCCTATCTCTCTGAAGTTGCGGTGGAGCGGATTGAAACCACAGATCTTATCTCCCTGAAGTTACAGTGGAGAAGATTGAAGATGAATCCTATACCTCTGAAGTTGTAGTAGGTCAGATTAAATCTACCATAACAAGTCTTATTTCCCTGAAGTGTAGTGGAGTGGATTCAAGCGACAAGACACAGTGGACTGGAATGAGGCTACTTGAAGAAGAAAAGCGTCAAAAGAAGTCGAGACTCGGTAAGGCCGAACAAAATTGGTCTTTCTTAATCTTTGCTCTGTTCCCGTTACACGACAACAAGTAAAGATGGGCAGCTGTACAGACCCATTCTGCCCGGGCCCAAACCCACCTAAACCTAAGCTTAAACCCAAACCCACCTAAACCTAAACCCAAAATCCATTACAAACTAAACCCAAATAAGCCTAGGCCAGGACCAATTAACCCAATTACCCCAAATTCATTTCTTGTAGCCCAAAATAAACAAAAGAAAGAAAGAAAGAAAGAAAGAACCTAACCCTAGGTGCACCGCACCTAGGGTATTCAGTCCCAACTACCACCGCCGCTCCTCTGACCAGCGCCGCGCGGCCTCACCTGCTCACCAACTCCTCTGGCACCTGCAAGGGAGAATGCACACGCAACAGAAAGTACAATGACAGTAGAAAAATAGTAAAAAATATTGTTGTAATGGGCTATAAATAGCCGAATATCACCTTTGTAAGGGGCTTTTTTTGTTACGGATTCAAAAATCAAAAAAGGAAAAGTAAAAAAGGTTTTTTTTTTCTAATGTTTCTTCTTGGTTTTATTTATTTTAGTTTATTAATCTATATTTTTAAAAAAAGTATAGACACTATTAAACACTTAAAAAAGAACATAAAAAGAGGAAAGGAAAGAAATTTACCGGAATTGGCTCGCGATCCTACCGTCGGTGACCTCTCGTCGGTGTCGGATCCGGGTTCGGAAGAAGATTCGGGGCGCCCCTTTTCTTGTGGCCTCTTGGTTTAAAAAGGCTTCGCTTTTATACGTGCCGAAAGACAGGGCTTAAAAAAACCCATCGCACGTGATCTCGTGCGACTCCGGCCACTGGCCACGGAGGCGGTGTAGCGGAGGCCTGGAAGCCCGACGGTCGAAAAGAGGGAGGGGTTCTTAGGAGAAAAACTCTTTTTTTTTCTTTCTGATAGGCAAAGAAATGAAATTTAAAAAAAAAAAGATTTATATAGGCCAACTAAACGGCGTCGTTTAGGGCTGGCCCTGATAGCCCTAAAACGGCGTCGTTTCACCTCAAGATCCGCGCATGTGACCCGACCCGACCCGACTAAGGGATCCGCGTGTTTTTTAGGATTGGGTTATTTACCCTTTTGGTCCTTCTGCTTTTAGCGATTTTTTAAATCAAGTATTTTTATCGTTTTCAATCATGCCCCACAATTTGTTGCGCTTTCATTTTGACCCTTTATCTGAACGACGTCATTTTGGGGCATGGGGATTATTACCCTTTTAGTTCCCTCATGCTGCGCGCATGTTCAGATTGGTCCTTACCTTTTATTTTACTTGGATTTTGCCCCGAATGTTTGATTTAAGATTCAAATTAATCCTTTCTTTTACCCTTTTTGTATTTCTTATTAATTAATTTAGTTATTGTCTTCTTTATATTTTCTTTTTGTTATTTCTTTATTCATTATTATTATTATTATTATTATTATTATTTACCCATTTATATCCTTTAGTTTCAAATTTTATTATATATACATTAGATTTTTTTATATTTTTTGTTATTGTTATTATTGTTTTATTTGATGCTTATTTGTTTATATGTTAATTATTATTTTGAAAAATGTTTTAGTTTTATTCGTCTATTTACATGTTGTATGTAATCTATTTGTCTTATTATTATTATTATTATTATTATTATTATTATTATTATTTGTTTGTTATGGTTGCTTGTTCATATCATCGTATTCATTATTTTCGTTTATTAAAGCGGCATTTATTCATATATTGAGTTTAACATCACATCAATTTTACCCAAATTCATAAAAAGAGAAAATTTTGAAAATAAAGGCAATACTCGGTATTTGGGATCTTCGAGAGGATCGAGCCCTAACGTATTGGGTTCCGATTTCTTTCGTTGAGACTAAATAGTCGAGAATGCTCTTTCAATCGAAAAACATGAATAAAAGCTCATTATCGGGAATTCAATATGTTGTGTCCTAACGCATTGGATATGACACGTTTTTTCGATATGAGGATTTTCTTAAAAATAACAAAGGCAATATTCAATGTTTGGAATGTTGAGAAATTGTGCTCTAACGTATTGGGCTGCGATTTCCTCATCTGACTTAAACAATTGAATATCCTTTTTAAATTTTATCATATGAGTTTTTTAAGACAAGCAACTTGTTTTATATAAGTCTTTTAAAACAAAGGATCGTATTTTTAAATCTCTTTAAAATTTTCAATTTTCGACATTAAGACATTGACTAATCAACTAGGTACCAATTTTTTGGGCGTTACGAGGGTGCTAATCCTTCCTTGTACGTAACCGACTCCCGAACCCCTTTTTTTCTGAATTTTGTGAACCAAAATCGATGTTTTAATAAAATCAAATAGTTTATTAAAAACAACCACTTTTCAAGGTGATCCAATCACACCTTATCAAAAAGGATTGGTGGCGACTCCCGTTTTCGTTTTCGTTTTCAAATTCCAAGTCGACCCCGTTTTTATCAAAAATATGGTGTCAACACTACTCATAGCCCATCTCAACCTGTAAATAGGAGGATAATAAGCTTCAGCGTACTTGAACCCACCGTCCTCCTGCATTGACAACAATGTCCAGGTCAATCGAGCTAAAACTCAATCGGCTATGGGAAAAATTACATGACTTGATATATATATATATTGTTTGATATCATCTATAGTATATATAAAATGGTCGACTAAGTTAATAATATGAATCAATTCGACACCAACTCAATTATGAAATTATTAAAATATCATTACTTTAAAATGTAATTAATATTATTATAATAGTTCTTTTGTTATTTCATACTTTTATATAATAATTAAAATAAAACAACCTAAAAAAAATTATTTAAGAATCAAATAGAAGACCAATAAATTTAAATAAAAATCTCTTATCACTCCACCCATAATCATTTGTTGAAATAATTATATATATATATATATTTAAGGGAAAATATTTGGTACACAGTTAGTAAAGTTTTTATACTCTACAAGATTAGGGGTTTGACAAATGTCTTATATGAATATAGTAAAATATTAAAAAATAGAAATTAAAAAAAAACGTATATCAAAATTTTAAAATTTCTTATAAAATAAAAAAAATTATATTGTTAATGTACCAAATATTTATCTTACTTTTAATATAAAATATTTGCTTTAAATTATAGGTGTAAAATTAAACATGATAATAAAACCAAAAACTATAGCTTTCAAATTGAAGAAAATAAATGACTATGTGCCCACAACCATCAGAGACTCTAAGGCATTAAAGGTAATGAACATGGTAGCATGCATAGTAGAAGATGAGGAATGTCCACTTTCCTTTTTGTTTACAAGTGCTTTTTCTTATTTTTATATTTAAATAGTAATAATAATAATAATAATAATTAAATCTTAGTTTTTATCTTTAAATTTAAATCTTAATTTTTATCTTTAAATTTTTAACATAATTAGTCTTTATATTTTTATAATGTTACTAATTAGTTGAAATAGTTAATATCGTTAACGTTTTTATTAAAACATTATGTGGTTACATATAACTCGATCTTTGCAGAATGTCAACTAAGCCCAAAACATTCTCAAACATGGAAACCGAAATTCTCTAAATATTCAATTCAAGGTTGTATAATGCAACCAGGGCTAGTGATACATGAACGGATGTCTGCTTCACATCAGGAAAGAAAACATCGAGCAAATCAACTCCCTCCACTTGATTGTCACCCATTGCTAAAAACCTTGCTTTAAACACTCTATTTTATCCGAAACTACTACAATCTGAAATCTGTGATTCCACCGAACTTCTCGATATCGAATTTCGTTGTCTCCATTTTTGAACGGGTTGCTTGCAGAATCTAAACTAAACTCTAATACAAATTTGTTGGGGATTGACCCATGTAAATAACGGGATAGTAAAAGTGGAGGAGAACAAACACAAATATTTTACTTGAAAACTGTCAAAGAGGAAAAAACCACGAGCAAAAGAGGTATCAACTTTTTACTAAACAAGTAAACAAACAAAGAGTACAATATGAGGAAAAGAAATCTAATTGCACTAAATGTACAATCCCAAACCCCAAAAGCTAAGCCCTAACTCTCATAAAGAAAACTTGAAAATAAAACCCTAACTCTTACGGAGTTTTCTCAAAAAGAGGTACATAATTCTTTCCATAGTTACCACTAAAACTCTCACCAAAACTTATCTGCGACTACTACATCTTGTCGCCCTTCAACAGAAAAGTATTATAATACTACATCTTTAGTTGTCTTTTTAATTGGTCTCCCAAAACAGGGATATAAGACCCCTCCAAATAGGCAAAGATTAGAGATCTAATCATACTAAAATATCCCTGGAGTAATCAGAGTTTAACTGAAAAAAGATAGTAGAGTTTAATTGGGATAAGAAACCCAAAATATGTGAGGAACATGTCGCAACGTTTTCATTCGCGTCGTCTGTCATCCCAACGTTAGGAAGTTTCTTGTTGTAATGATATCGTCTGTTCGACCGAAAATACGATGCAAACTTAATAAATCTCCACCTTGACTCGTATTTACCATTCCTTCTTCTCCATGCCCCGTCACGGGCCAAACTCGATCTTTATTGAATGTTAACCAAGCCCAAACCATTCTCAAACTTGGAAACCGAAAGACTCCTAGTCTTCAAATCAAGGTTGTATAATGCAACTAGGGCTAGTGATACACGAACGGACGTATGCTTCACAATAAGAAAGAAAACATCGAGGAAATAAACTCCCTCCACTTGATTGCCACCCTTTGCAACCAACCTTGCTTTAAACACCCTACTTTATATAAAATTGCTACAATCTGAAATCTATGATTCCATCAACCTTCTCAATATTGAAATTCGTTGTTGCCATCCTTGATGAGTTGATTGCGAAATCTGAACCAAGCTGTCACACTAGTTTGTTTGGGATTGACTCATGTAAACAACGAGAGGGTAAAAGTGGAGAAGAACGAACACAAATATTTTAAGTGAAAAACAGTCAAAGTAGAAAAAACCACGAAAAAAATATGTATCGACTTTTCACTAAATGAGTAAACAAATGAGAGTACAATATGGAGAAAATAAATCTAATTGTACTAAATCTACAAACCCAAACCCCGAAAACAAAGCCCTAACTCTGATAGAGCAAACTCGAAAACAAAACCTAAATCCCATAGAGTTTTCTCAAAAAGGGTTAGAGAATTCTCTTCATATTTACCACAAAAACTGTCACCAAAACTCATTTGCGACTACATATTGACGCCCCCAAAAGAAAAGCCTTTAATTGCCTTTTTAATTGGTCTTCAAAAATATAGATGCAAGTCCAATTAAAATAGGCTAAGATTATAGGTCTAATCATACTAAAATATCCCTAGATTAATCAGATTTTAATTGGAAAAATATAGCAGAAATTAACTGTGAGAAGAAACCTGATTTATATGGGGGAAACATCGTCACGTCACAACGTACCTATTTGCATCGTCACAATGTTGTCCATTGTCGTAACATCGAGAAGCTTCTCATCGTGACGTAGCTATTTGTTTGGCCGAAAATATAAGGCATACCCCACTAATCTCCACATTGACTTGTATTTACCATACATTCTTCTCTATACCCTGTCACGAGCCGAACTCAATCTTTGCAGAATGTCAACAAAGCTCAAACCGTTCTCAAACTTGGAAATTGAAAGACTCTTAATCTTCAAATCAAGGTTGTATAATGCAACCAAAACTAGTTGTCGAAAACATTTTTAATTTTGAAAAAATGGGATCGACTTTAAAAATAAAAATTAGGAGTCGCCACCGACCTTTTATTGAGGTGTGATTGGTTCACCATTAAAAACGGTTTTGATCTGTGAAATTTGAAAAAACGAGTTCGGGAGTCGGTTACGCACGAGGAAGGGTTAGCACCCTCGTAACGCCCAAAATTGGTACCGCATTGATTGTTTGGTGTCTTAATGTCGAAACTTTGAAAAGACTTTAAAATACTATTCTTTGATGAGAAAACTTGAATAACTAAATTGAATGATAAGGTGCACCCATTTCACAGAAATAGATTGCCACACTCAGTAAGTTAGGGTGCGACAATTCAATCTTTGAAATTAGATTCGTTCCTTTTTTAAGAAAATCATGTGCTTTAAGAAGGATATTTGATTATTTAAGTCAGTCGAGAAATCGTAATCCAGTAAGTTAAGGTTCAATTTCTCGAAGTTCTCAAACATCAAACATTGCCTTTATTTCGAAATTGAGATAACAAAATGTTGTATCCAGTAAGTTAGGATCAAACATTTTGAAACCTTAAGAGCTTTATTTTAATGCTTGTGTGGCTTTAATAAAATGGGCGCTTGATCATATAAATTCATCGAGAAGAATCGAAGCCCAGTAAGTTAGGGCTCAATTCCCTCGAGAACCTATGTACGTCAAGCCCTTTTTAAAGTTTGTGGAATAAGACGGTCATGAGGCTTTAATAAAATTTAACTCAAATGAAACATGATTGAATAACGATACATAGAATAATTTAAACTTAAACTAGAAGCAATTAAACTAATAATAGGCAAATACAAACATCGATTTAAAGCATATTATGCAAACATCCATATTAACATTTAAGCAACCCATGAATTCACAATCAATTAAAAAACAAAAGACAATAACAACAATAAATAATACAAATGTAATAGAACTAAGAAAACAAATAAAATGTTTGAATGAATTTTAATGAAAGGTTTATAAAAAACGAAATGAAATAAAACTGAATAATCTTAAAATTAATACCTACATCTTGATTTATATAAATAAAATCTAGTATAAATAATAGTATATACATAACAATAATAGATGGAAGTTAAAATAAAACGACAAATTTAGAAGGAATACGACTTCCATACATAAATATATCATTTGAAATTAATAAGGTATTATTATATATAATTATATATAAAAATATAAATTAACCTCTTATAAAATATAAAGTTAATTATATATATAAATATATAAAGTTAATCATATATATAAAAAACAAATACATATATAAAAAATTTAAAAATAATAATAACAGTAATACAATAAAAAAATAAGTATGATAATAAAATAATAATAGATTTCCTAAATAAAAAAAACTAAATAACAAAAGGGATTAAATCATAAATAAAATCGAATTAACAGGGAATAACTAAGATTAAAGAGAAGTAGGGGGACCATGTTGCAACACGCGTATTACATGGGGGCCCGATTGGGAAATATCTCGCTTCCTCAAAACGCGGCGTTGCAAGCTGGGCCGAAATGAAACAGAAACAAAAATGTAGAGCAAAATCGAAAAAAAAATAAAAAGGGATCGATTTAAATGCGCTGTGAAAATGGCAAGGACCATTTGCGCAAATCGCCCAACGGAGGCCAAAACGCGCGGATCCTTCCCCGGGTTGGGTCATTGCGCGGGTAGTTGGGGTTTAGTCGGCCAACACGACACCGTTTAAGGGCCACTGAAACAGGCCCTAAACGGTGCCGTTTTACACGCTATAAAAGGCCCCTCATAACCCTAAAAACAAATCTGCTGAAAATAGATCCTGGCCTCCACACTTGCACCGCTTCGACTAGACGTCCCGGAGCCCTCGAACCTCGTCTCAACTCCGATGATTGTAGAGAGAACAAGAGCTCGGCTACCAGGTATGTTTACACTCCTAAATCTCTTTCTTTTATTCCTCTTCTACTCAAATAAAGAACCAAATGCTCATAGGAACAAAGAAATGAAAGAAAAAAAGGAAAAGGAAACCAAATGCAAAGGAAAATTTTTTCACCTTTCGAACTTTTTTCTTTTTTATTTCTCTGAATATTTTTCAATATGTGTGTGTGTCCCCTTACAAAAGTTTTCGCCTTTTGTTTTATAGGTCGAAAACAATGAACAAAAAATGAAAAATGAAAATACATTTTTTTTGTTTTCTACTGCGTTGTTTGCTCTGTTTGCAGGTCGTTGCAGGTGTGAGGCCGTACGGTGACGTGGCACGACTCGGCGCAGCGCATGGAGGTTACTGTTGCAGCGGCTGGAGCTGAATGCTGTTGAAGGCTAGGGTTTCATTTTGACTCGGGCCATGTAAACTGGGTTAGAGTATTTTGGGCTCGGGTTTGGGCTTGGTGTTGGGTAATACCATTTAGGCTGGTGGGTTTTGTGTTGCATTGGGCTTGGGCTAAAGTAATTTTGATTTATTTAGGTCTGTAATATTGGACTTTGAAAGTGGACTTTTAATTTTTTGATTTGGTTTATTTATTTGTGCTTTTGGGCCCGGGCAAATTGGGCCTATTACACTAGTGATATACAAACAAATGTGTGCTTCAGAACAGGAAAGAAAACATCGAGCAAATTAACTCATTCCACTTGGTTGTCACCCTTTAAACACTCTACTTTATCTGAAATTGCTACAATCTGAAATTTTTGATTCCATCAAACTTCTCAATATCGAAATTCGTTGTAGTCATTCCTGAACGAATTGGTTGAAAAATCTGAATCAAGCTTTAATACCAGTTTGTTGGGGATCGACCCGTGTAAACAACGAGATAGTAAAAGTGATAAAGAACGAATACAAAGATTTTACGTGAAAACTGTCAAAGAGGGAAAAACCATGGGCAAAAGAGGTATTGACTTTTCACTAAATGAGTAAACAAGCGAGAGTATAATATGGAAAAAAATAAACCTAAATGTACTAAACGTGCAAACCCAAATCCTGAAAACAAGACCCTAACTCTCATAGAGCAAACTTGAAAACAAACCCCCAACTCTCACAGAATCTTCTTAAAAAAGGGTACAAAATTCTCTACATAGTTACCATGAAAACTATTACCAATACTCATCTACGACTACATCTAGTCGCCTCTAAAAGAAAAGTCATGTAGTACTACATCTTTAATTGTCTTTTTAATTAGTCTCCCAAAACAGGGATACAAGACCCCTTTAAATAGGCTAAGATTAGAGGTCTAATCATACTAAAATATCCCTAAAGTAATCAGAGTTTAACTAAAAAAAGATAGCAGAGTTTAACTGGAAAAAGAAATCTGATTTATGTGGGGAACACTTTACCACATCGCAACATCCCCATTCATGTCGTCACGACGTCGTAACGTTAGGAAGCTTCTCGGCATGACATCATCGTCTATTCGGCCGAAAGTATGAGGCATACCCCACACTTTGTAAATTTGAAATTTAGTTCATGTATTGCTATTTTTAGGAATTTCGTGTATCTACATTCTAGATTTCAAATCAGGTCCAATTGTTAACATTGTTAAAGTTTTATTTGTTAAACTTTTTGGTGTGACATTTTGAAATAAAAAAAATACTCACTTGATAGCCATGTAACTAAAACCATGATGTTATGATAAACCTAAATTTAATAAAAGAAATTAGCAATGTTAACAATTAGACTTGTATTTTTAAAATGGAAAATAAAAGACTAAATTCCTTAAAATAAAAAGTAAAAGGATTCAATTCAAAATGTAGTAAGAGTATAAAAGGTTATATCACATTTTAACTTACATAAATTTATTAAAATCTCCATATCATTATAATAAATTATGAAAAATATATTATAAAGCTGGACATAAACACAAAATAGATAACAATTATTTTGTAAAATGAATTTTAATAAGAAACAATGCAAAAATGTTAAAAAGTAATAGAATGAAATCAAACCCCTTATCTGAATATATGTTGCATTGATCTCATTTCTTTGTCAATTAATTTAACATTCCCAAATCTCTTGATATCCTCTATAAATGTCATTAAGTTCCAAATGAAAATGATTTTTTTTTCTTTACCATCTCCTATTTGAGCCAAAAGATTAACATTTTTCTTGAAAATTCCCACCGTGAGGGCTCTTGGTTGTGAACCATCGACGCGCATGCGATTCCTGTTCTAGCTGGGCTCCCTTCCTTGCAAATGGATAACACTACACACATATTCCTTTTTGTCTTCTTTCATGGAAAATACCAACATCACTATTTTATCGGAACGAAAGATTCCTAAAAAAAAAAAAAAAAAACAAATGGTTTTTTTTTTAATTACATTGGGTCAACTAAATTTTAAAAAAATCATTACGGGTTTTCAAAAATTCACTAAATTATTAGTAAATTTACATTTTAGTCACTCAACTTCAAAAAGCTAAAATAATGGTCATTGAACAATTCGAAAGCTTTTATTAAATCACTGAGTTGTTAAATTTTTTTTTAAAAGTTTGACTAGCGAGTTACAAATGATGATTTAACGATCGGTACGATGGATCAGTATCTATCACTAAGTAGAAGAACATGATACTTTAGATCCAAATCGATTTGATTGTCAATATCAAATGTAAGGGCCCAATTTTGCCCGGGCCCAGATTACAAACAATAAAATAAAAAATAAATAGAACCAAAAATAAATAATAAAAAAGTCCAGTTCATTTACAAAAAAAAAAGAGGCCAAAATAGCCCAAATCAGTAACCTAATGGCCCAGCGGCCCAAAAATTAAAATTTTTCAGATTTTTTAGAAACCCTAGGGTTTCTGGCATCGCACCCCCTCCCTTCGCATGCACGTCGCCCAAGGCACCTCGTCTCGAGGCCTGGCGCGCCCCTCCTGCCATTTGCACCAAAATAGCAAGGGTCTCCCTCTCCGTTGACTCCGCCACCTGCAAGAAAAGAGCAAAAAAGGACAGAGACAACAAACGCAAAACAATAGTGAAACAGAAATAAACAGTGTAATATTGGCTATAAAGGCCATGAAAATATATTGTAATTTTTACCAGGAAGCAATCAAAACAGAATAGAAAGAAAAATTCTAAAATGTGGTCCTTCTATTTTTTTACTCTATTTTATTTATTTTTTAAATAAATATAAAATAAAAAAGGGGTCGAAAACCTACCTTGCCCTTCGTGTTCTGCTGCCGTGAGTGGCCGAGGACCGTTATCTCCGATGAAAGATGACATCTTTCGAGTAAAAGGGTCTTCGAAACCCATAAATCAAAAGTTTTTTTAGGGATTTATGCTATTTTGATGAGTTCTTTTTTTAAAAAATAACCCCATATTTGGGTTCGGGGAACTGAAAGGCCAAAGAGCAGCCATTTTTGCGTTTTTCGACTTCAAAACGAGATATAAGTAACGATCAATTGGTGTTTATTCTCGTTTTCGAGATTTAAGGCATTTCTCGTTTTCGAGGAGGCATTGTGTCCTAACTTACGGGACGTGATCATTTTTCTCGGTTAACTTGAAATAAACTATTTTCGCAAAAATTACTTTAGTTAGATAATGCCTTAATACAGAAAGGATCATGTTTTAAACTTTTTTCAGAGTTTCAATTAACGACACTAAGACATTAATTAATCAACTAGGTACCAATTTTGGGCGTTAAGAGGGTGCTATTCCTTCATCGTGCGTAACCGTCTCTTGAATCAATTTCCTGAATTTTGTGGACCAAAAATCGTTGTTTTAGTAAATCAAACCGTTTATTAAAACGATCAAATTACGAGGTGATCCGATCACACCTTATAAAAAGGATTGGTGACGACTCTCATTTTTTATTTTTTAAAATAAAAAGTCGATTTAAAAAAAAAGGGTTTCAACATCAAAGATCAGAGAATTGCGTTGTTTGAATTTTGATTCGTAGATTCGTGATATTTAAAGTTGTTTAATGAAAAGAAATTAAATTGTAAGAGAGGAGAGGAGTGGGAGCTTTCGATTGAAAAACATATAACAACGATTTTAATAACCCAATGACTTAAATGAAAATTTTCAAATTGTTCGGTGATCATTTTGTAATTTTTTGAAGTTAAGTGACTAAAATATAAATTTACTAATAATTTAATAACTTTAAATAAATTTACCCTTAATAAATAAATAAATCACCCAAGGAATTCCTGATCTTATTTGTGAAAGTAAAAGATCTACCATTAATTTAGCAGATAATAAAATGGTTTTAAATTCCTGAAAAGAAAATTGAGCGCCAGAATTAATTAATCGAAGACTTATTATAATTGAAGTCTTCTGTTCCAATTGGGCGACGACTTGACCAAAACTTTATTTCAAGGATTAGTTAGATGTCTCTTCTTTTTTCAAGCAAAAGTATTAACTTTTTTTTCTTTTCAAAAAGCATCAACTTCATAATGAAATGTCGTTGGTCATGAAATAATATCTGCTTTATATTCATACGTAGCTGTTAATTTGAGTACAGGCAATATTTTTATATGGGGAGTGATTCAAAACCATTAAGGGAATTGGATTTTCGGATTCAATCACTTTTTGGAGATGTGTTCAGTCTTTGAAGTTGAATTATGAGACATAATTTGAGTCTTTTACAAGATTAAGGCTTGAGCAAATTATCGATTCACGAGGATAGTCTGAGTTTTATAACTAGTTCGAGATCAACATTAGTTAGGCGGATCCAACAGAAGCTACAAAATTTCGAACATTTGAGAGATCAAATATGTTCCGAGAGAAGTTAATTTAGTCGCAAACCGAATTGCGAAGATGGTATCTGTGGAGGTGGAGGGAGTTAATGTTTTGACTTTTACTCTTACGAATCTTTTAAAATTCCTTGAAAGTGATAAAATTAATGGTGCTTTCGATTGTATTAATGTAACAAAATCAATTAAGCTTAGTTTATTTCACCCAAAAAAATATTAAACTTTTAATTATAGGATAGGTAATTTTTGAAGGTTTCTTTTGCTTTTTTATCTTCAATAACTCATAAAATTATGGGAAAAATTACATTACTTGATATATATACACACAAAATATATTATAAATTTATTAAAATCTCCATATCATTATAACAAATTATGAAAATATATTATAAAGCTTGACATAAACAGAAAATAGATAACAATTATTTTGTAAATTGAATTTTAATAATAAACTATGCAAAAATTTTAAAAAGTAAAAATAAATATTATAAATATAATACTAATTTACAACATAAATATTTTTTTCAAAATCAATATTTACTCGAATAATATAATTAAATTCAATACATATATATTACTAATTTACAAAAAAATAATCTAATATAAATTTAACCCTTAAAAGTTAATAATTTTAATTTATTAAATAACAGTTTAATAAAATCCCCCAACTTTAATCAAAATGAAAGAAAAAAAATAGTATTTTTTTTTAAAAGGAGGTATTATTAGTATTTACATTCATAATCATCTAAATTATGTTTTCGACACATTCAATGAAAGTAAATAAACATATAAAACACAACACCTTCAATACACCGATTCTTATCCAATATGATGAGCATTTCTTTTATTCGTTCTTGCAATGTTAGGAGCAACGACCAAAATAATATCGTCAATGCTTAAGAGTGTATGAGATATGGCCGGAAGTCTGCAGAAGGGAAAATGATGTTAGAAAACGAAAAACTTTCTCATCCGGACATGTACTATTTTTAGTTTACCCTTAGGCTTAGCTAAGCAAATTCAGAGGAGGGCTTCTTCTCCCTTATCTCCTTGCTTACACCCCAACCTTAGTTATGGCACATGTACCGTCAAATATTATTCTCTTGCTGTTCCTTCTGGTTTCTTTCCATGTTGATGTCATAGCTGAAGAAGATGAGGCAAAAATTATCAAACCCGGTTCTTCACTTTATGCCGGAAAACAGCCTAGCTCGTGGGCATCACCTTCGGGGAATTTTGAATTTGGTTTCTACCGGCAAGGAGAAGGATATGCGGCCGGAATATGGCTTGTTGGTCGACCAGAAAACACCATTGTCTGGACTGCAAAACGAGATGACCCGCCTGTCTCCTCAAATGCTACTTTATTCACTACACGAGGCGTATTGCTTCTTCGGACTGAGGACGGGGTGGAAAATGTCATTGGGAATCAGTCCGGCGTTGATTCAGCTTCGTTGCTGGACACCAGGAATCTAGTGCTCTACGAGAACAGGTCTGTTGTTTGGGAGAGCTTTGATATCCCGACCGACACAATCTTAGGAGGCCAGAATTTAAGAAATGACAGTGTGTTGATTTCCAGTGTGTCAAGTTCAAACCACGCAACTGGCCATTATTATTTGCTCTTGAAGTCTGATATTGGGCTTGTAGCCAATTTAAATATTTCTTCTGCAGCTGCTTATCAGTACTGGGTCTTCCCTAATGGCTTTTCTTACTCGTTGAATCTCAGTGAGAGTGGCGTTCTAGCACTGTATTCATCACTAAATTTCGGCCAAGAAAACGTTTTGGCAAACGGCTCGACAACTAGGAACAAAACAATGATTATCTTAGAGCAACCCTTGATCATGACGGTGTCTTCAGATTGTACTCGCATCAACTTGAAAGCAATACTATGTCAAACAAGTGGCAGAATTTGGATGATGAATGTGAGATTCCAGGTCGGTGTGGGTTGAACAGCTACTGCTCCACCAGCAGGGGTAACGATACTGAGTGCTACTGCTATCCTGGTTTCATATTTATCGACGAGAATGCCAAATCCCTGGGTTGCTCTCAGAATTTCACTGTAGATGGGTGCGAGGCTAGGAGAGATGTAGTGATACACCACAATAGCACTACCTTAGACAATATGTTTTGGGGTGGTAATCTTTATTCTGTGAAGCGTAATCTGGAGAAGGAAGACTGTAAGAAAGCTTGCGAGGATGATTGCTCCTGTGGTGGAGCTCTCTATAGCAATAACTGTAGCATGTATTCATTACCGCTTAAATATGGTAGAAAACATGTAAATATAACAACCACAGCCTTCATCAAGTTGATTCTGGGTAGCACCATTAGGCCCCCACCTGAAACAAGTCAAATATTGATAAGCGAAGGAAACCAAAGCCTCATTTTAACTATGGGCTTAAGTTTGGGTTCCGTTGCAAGCTTGTGTTTTGTGATTGCAATATGTAGCTTCTTGTTATACAGGCATCGAGTCCAAAGTTATGAGAAGCTTTTAGAAAGTAAAAGTTCAGGATTTGCCGAGCAATTTACACTACGATCATTCACTTTCAATGAGCTAGATGAAGCAACACAAGGTTTCCAAGATGAGTTGGGTAGAGGCTCATTTGGAGCGGTTTATAAAGGAACTTTGCCAGGGGATGGTAAGAGTATTGCCGTTAAGAGATTAGAAATGGTTAAGGAAGGAGAAAGGGATCAGTTTCGAACTGAGATGACAGCCATTGGAAGAAATAACCACAGGAACTTGGTCCGATTGCTTGGATTTTGTGTGGAAGGTTCAAGGAAGTTCCTTGTTTATGAATACATGAGCAATGGCTCACTAGCGGATTTTCTATTCAACAGGAATGAACGCCCGGTTTGGAAACAGAGAGCCAGAATAGCGTTGGACGTGGCTAAAGGTATCCTTATATTTACATGAAGAGTGTGAGGTGAGTATCATCCATTGCAACATCAAGCCCTGCAACATACTCTTGGATGATTCATTGACTGCAAAGATTTCGGATTTCGGATTGGCAAAGCTATTGAGGCCTAATCAAAGAAGCAGTACAAGTGGAGCAGCATGGTACTCGGCACCTGAATGGCAAAACAGTGCAGTGTTATCGGTAAAAGTTGATGTATACAGTTTCGGAGTGATACTGTTGGAGATCATATGTTGCAGAAGCAACATAGAAGTAGAAGGTCGCAGTGCAGATGAGATACTGCTTTCAACATTTGTATACAATTGCTTTGTTGGGGGAGAGTTGAATAAGCTCGTGGAAGGTGAAGAAGAAGTGGACATGAAAATGGTGGAAAGGTTTGTGAAGGTGGGGCTTTGGTGCATTCAAGATGATCCAAATTTGCGTCCACTCGTGAAGAATGTGATCTTGATGCTAGAAGGAACAATGAATGTACCGATCCCTCCATTTCCATCACCTCCCCATGTTACTAATTAGTGTTCTTAACTTTGAAGTTGGGTTTATTTTAATTATGTTTTTCATGTAATTAATAATAATTAGAGGAGTAATTTTTAAAATAAAATTTTGGAAACTATCTGGTTGTTACAAAGAAGGACATTTTATGTTCTATGCATCAATTATCATGTGATAAGTGAAAGGTCTCTAATCTATACATCATTTATAATATTAAAAGTATACATGGTTTTTTCCTTTGTTTTCACTTATGTGTTGTGTTGAAAAATTAAATGTTAACATCTTAAATACTTACAAAATCAACGTGGTATGTTTGTTAAATTTAAGGAACAGTTATGATTAAATTGTTTGATAAAGGATAGCTTTAGGTGTGTTTCTAAAAATTTTAAAAATATCTTTCGGTCTCACTTGCCTAGATATTCTTTTAGGGGCATTACTTCCTAATTTTTTAGGCCTCCTCAATTTAGTTCAATTTATTGCAATTTAGTCTTTTTTCCAAAAATCAGCTTACCTACATTTCCATCAACCAAATCCTTTTTTAGGTTTAGCTATTTATGCTGCAAATAAAGAGAATGGACATGGAAATGAAAAGCAAACAAAACATTGAAGTTTAAGAAAAAATATGAAAGTTTAGAATTTTATGCAAGAAAACTTAAAGAACATAAAACTAAAGGCATTCCACAGGGAAATCTAAAACAATAAACAGAAAAAGGAATAAACTTTAACAAATTTAAAGTAAAAGAAACTAAAATGCATTAAACTAAAGTTAGAAATGTCTTACAACCAAGGTATAGGGATTGGAAGTGCAAATAAACTTAAGCTATAGTAATAACTAACTAACTTAACTACCACTAAGAACAACTAAGAACAACTAAAATAAGAAAGAAAATTGTTGGGAAATGTAAAATCTACTACTAAAGAAATGAAAATAAAAAAAACCCTAGAAAAAGAAGAAGAAAAGCTAAGAGAAAACCTAGAGAAAACTAAGGTAAAACTAAACTAATGTGTGTCTCCTCTCCTCAGCCAAATTTGGTTATTTTAGGCTGAATGCTAATAGTACTTCGTTGCCAAAATTGCCCTTACGTGGGCCTTGGATGATTGGTGGATCGGGTAGAAATAGACTACTCTTTTTATCTAATTTTGTCCCCCTCACAATGTTGGTGTCACGATACCTAGAAGAGGATATCTCGATTCCTCAAGTAGTTTCGAACCTTGGGGTCTTCTTTGAGGGTGGATATCGTGATACCACTGAAAAGTGGTCTCCCTTCTTTCCATACTGTTGGAGGTATTGTGATTTCAAGGTATGAAAATAGCGATACATTTTCTTTTGGTGTCATTTTCGCTCGTTTTCAACCTCAGCACGTTCTTACACCACTCAACCAAATGTTAGGTCCCCCAATAGTACTATTGGCCAAATTTGATCATAAAATGAGTAAAAATAAGGCATTTACACTTATCAACTTAAAATATAAAAAGTAAGAAAAAGTATGAAAAAAATGCTATTTTGCTTGAGAATAAGGTCCTTAAGTATATTGGTAAAGTCTAATTTGCCATATCAAATTATGGTAGATAAAACTCCCCCACATATAACTCTTTGCTTGTACTTAAGCAAACCAAACATGCAAAAGGAAAGACGACTGTTGGACTAAATCAGACAATTAAGTCATATATCTATAAAACATCAAACTCGTACGGGAACTGCCTCATATGCAACTTAAGAGTGATATCTAGATAACTTGTTTATTCTTAATACAAACATAATTAGTTCACTAAGTTATAATGTTAATAGATGTAGAGGCAATGAAAATTAAAAAATGTACAAGTGTTATCCATCAAAATAAATTATGCGAATTGCTCATAGATATTTTAAAAAAATGGATCATATTCGTTCAAACAAATGTAGACTATTTATGAATTATTGTATTGGTGACATAGATTATGTTAAGTAATGCTTTTTAGAAGTACTTTTGATATGAAAAATACTTTTGCAGCAAAAAGAACAAGATATTTTTTGCTGAAATTTTTGGCTTTTCAAAAGTACTTTGAAAAAAAAAAGAGAAACTAAAATTTTTAGCTTTTCTTATTCCAAAAACATTTTTAGTGCTTAATTATTTTTTCACCTCTCCAATAATATGGTACTTTCTCTCTTTTTTTCTCTGGTGCTTAATTACAAAAATGTTAAAATCATTAATTAAAAATAAAAATATATTTTTAAAATAATACAAATGTGTTAATATCTAATTACAAATATTTAATGGTTATATTTAAATATTTAAAATATAATTTATATATTCTACTAAAATTTTATAAATAAATAATATTTATTGTTTAAAATATTTAAAATTTATATTTCATATATTAAAATATTAATAATAAGTTATAATAGTTTTTTATTCTTACTAGAATATAATAATATTAACTAATTTGAACATTACTTAAATGCATATTTGTTACTTTATAATATTATGTCTAAAATAAATATTTTATTTCTCGAAAGTATATTTTCATAAAACTTTTTAAAAGTATTTTTCAAAATTATAGCAACTAACCCTAATTCGGATCCCAAAGATCTTCTAAGTTTGTAATGTTACAAGGCTTAGGACAGTTCAAAATTCAAATGGGTTCAAACACTAGAAACGGTTGAGCACATGACATTGTTCCCTACTTGCCTCAAATTCATTTACAAGCTCACCTCCTTATTTCTCATTCTCTTGCCTACCATATTTTCCCAAAATGTTAGAAGGTATTATGGCACAAAATTTATAATTGTGAACCTAAAGATATTCATTTTTGAGCTTAATTTTGATTTAGCTATCATTTTCTTTATTTTGCACTTTTTCATTCACCCTTTCTTTTTTAACATACTAATTTGCGTAATCCCTTCATTTTCTTTTTATAAATACATATATCAGAATTTATAAACACAAAATTCTAAGGCGATAGTACAATTTCTAAGGATCTTTAGAAATTTTGGTATTTTGTAATTTTCTAATTTTTTTTTCATATTAAAAACTTTTTAAAATTAAATTGCCATGATTACGTTTATTAACTAAAATGATATATATTTTTTGGATCCAAATTGACATTTGCTAACAAAAATTATTAGTGGTAGAAGAAGTGGCAAGATCAGTTTCAACTAGTTCACGCATGAAAATAAAACCTCGGAAAAAGCTTGGGAAACCTACATTAATTTTATCACCATTTTTCCTTAGAAATGTTGACAGTCCATAAAGTTGTCTGTATGTATCAAAATATAAAAGAATGTTATTAGAAATGTCGGTATTTGATTATACATTTTAGTACAGGATTTAGGAATGAGATTTTGGTATATAAAAAAACCTAATTATTTTTCATGAAAATATTGATATTTCGTTAGAAATTTTGATATATAACAAGATATAACAAGATATGTTTTTAGAAATTTTAATATTTCGGCCGGTTGAGTCATTATTTGATTGACATACACAATGTTATTAATATAGGGTTCGAGTGTATTTAAACGCATTATCCTCCTATTTATGGTTAGAGAGAGGCTATGGATAGTTCAAGCTCACCCTAAGAAATAAATATTATTAAATTATCTTTATTTATTTTAATAGTATTATAAATTTAATATATTTTATTTAAATATTTCAATTAATTAACTAATTTAATTTTTTTATTATATTAAATAAATAACTTAAAATAAAATTTAAATGTAAAAACTAAAAAATTAATCATAATTAATTTAAATGATTTTAATATAATATAAATAAAATTAAAATAATTAAAATCTAACTATTAAAATAAAGGAAATAACTTATATTAGGATGATCCTAAAAACTAAGGTTTTTAGGCACCAATAAAATTTTGCCACAACATCACAATGTAAAGAAACTAAATTATTATTATGCTCTCATCTATAGAGAAATTATCTTATTAATCCTTTCCACCACATTATTCATGGTCCCTTTCAACAATTTTTTTCACGTCACTAACACATAATTTTGATAATTTTTTAAACACATAATTTTGATAATTTTTTTACTCTGAACTTAACTCTAGAATATTGAACCCTGAACCCTAAACTTGAACCTATAACCTCAAATTTTTAAACTCTAAACACAAACCCAAAATCATTAAACCTTGAACTCATATCATAAACCTCGAATATTTAAACCATCAACCTAAACTTTGAATCTTGAATTCAAAACTGAACCTCAAATTTTAAATTTTAAACCCAAACCCTGAATCTCAAGGTTCAAAATTTAAGATTGAAGGAAAAATAATTAACAAAATTATGTGTCAATGACATGAGAAAATTGCACAAAAATTACTTCTTTTTTTTTAAATTTGGTTGCATAAAAAAAAGAATTTATGAAAAAAAGATTAAAATTTTCAAAAAAAGATGATTGTTTATAATTAAAAAATTAATTATTTTAAATAATTTAATTTAATTTAATTTAATTTGAAGAAAGTATTAGATATACAAATATATATAATAATATTTTATTATCTTTAAAATTTAATGAGGTAATGCTATTTTATTAATATTTTAAAATTATACTTTTTAGTATTATCTAAAAGAAAAAGAGAGAAGTAAACTAAAAAAGGAAATGCGGTGTTCGCAACTAGGGGTGTTCATTCGGTTAACCGACCGGTTAACCGACCCGAAATTATTATAACCGAATTAACCGACCTTCCAAAAATTTTAACCGTTAACCGAACCGATTTTTTTTTAAAAAAATTAACCGAACCGAAATTTTTTCGGTTAATAAGGTCGGTTAACCGAATTAACCGAAAATTATGTATTTTTTATTTTTGGTTAAAAATTACCCGAATTACCCGAATTAACCGAATTAACCGAATTACCGCAAAATACCCGAATTACCCGAATTTTTTTATTTTTTATTTTTAAAATTTAAAAAATTTATAAATTATTAAAGTAAATTGGGTTTTAGACTTTAGTAAATTGGGTTGTCTTTTAGTTTTAGTTTTATTGGATTGGGTAATTGGGTAAACTTTAGTTTTAGTTTTATTGGGTTGGGTAATTGAGTTTGGGCTGGGTTGAATAATTTTATTTATTAATTTTTTCGGTTAACCGAAAATTTTCGATTAACCGACCGGTTTTGAACCGAATTAACCATTAACCGAAAAATCATAAAAAAATTAACCGACCCCCGACCGAAAAAATTCGGTTAACCGACCGATTAACCGAATTCGGTCAGTTAACCGAATTTTTTCGGTTTTACCCGAATTATGCACACCCCTATTCGCAACTACATCCTCCCTCCCATTGAAAAGGAAAAATTATTAGATGGAGCCTGGGAGTTCTCACCGCCTAAATTATAAGTCTAATCAATTGAAGTAATACACATTTTTTTTTTAAATTTTTAATTTTTTTCTCTTAAAAATTTTAAATTCAATTAAAAGTATTAAAAGTCAAAGAGAAAAATCTAACTTAGAGATAAAATAACGTGTAATTATAGAATTGGAAATCTTGATTTATGTCTACGATGATATTAGACGTATAGTTTAAGTGGAGAGAAGGATTTATGTAATAATTTAGTCAGGTTACCTGTCTTTTTCTGCGCAAACCCTGATTCCAGACCTCGGCCATTTTTAATTTGGGTACTTGTAAAATAATTTCTTCATCGGTTCCAAAAATAGAAGACAGAAATAAATACAATAATTCCTATGGCAGCAGTGTGGTCTCTTCTCATGCTCCTGTCTTCTTTCTTTGTGGCTAGAGGAGTTGAAGACAAGCATTCAAACGGCACCATTGGGCTGGGATATTCGCTTTCCCCCTTAACTCCACCCACCTCATTGGCTTCGCCTTCTGGTCGTTTCGCATTTGGTTTTTACAGTCAAGGCAATGGCTTTTCAATTGGAGTTTGGCTGGAGGGCAATAGAAAGACAGATAACAAAGTTGTATGGACAGCAAACCGTGATGACCCGCCGCTCCATGCAACTGCTACTCTGACACTAAACGAGAAAGGTTTGCTTCTTTCGTGCGGTGTGAGCGGAGAAAATAAAGTTATTTTTTATCCAAATGACTCGGCTGTCAGTGTCTTCTCTGCCTCCATGCTAGATTCAGGCAATTTTGTGCTCTACAGCACAGTCAATCATACCATTTGGGAGAGTTTCGAGCATCCTACAGATACCCTTTTAGGTGGTCAGGCTACTACTCAGTCGTTGATCTCCTGTTCTTCAGAAAATGATCACTCATCCGGAAGGTTTCTTCTAGGTATGCAACCAGATGGGAATCTCGTTCTATACCCTCTAGACGTCAATTTTGCTGTTACAACTGCCTATTGGGCCACAAATACTGATGGTGTGAATCGTTCACTCCGATTATTTCTTAACTCGACAGGCTTCCTACAACTTATCAACAACACTGATTCCTCCATCTACCTAGAAATTAATTCTAGATTTGTTACAGAGGTGAGCTACAACGAGAACACCACCACCACCAGCAACGACGGTATCGTTCACAGTGCAAGCCTTGATGTTGATGGAAATTTCCGGTTATATACTCATCAATTTGATCCAAGTGGTGGATTTCGAACTTCCCGAGTGTCGCGTGCGTTGAAGGATTCCTGTGAAATTATAGGCTTTTGTGGTATCAATAGCTATTGCACGTTTAATGATGACAGAGCTTACTGTGCATGCCTTCCCGGCACTGATTTTATCGATCCTCAACGCAATACCCTCGGCTGCAAGAGAAATTATAATGAAGCACATTGTAAAGGAGGGAAGGACAATATACCCCTTTATAACATCACTCCATTGCAAAATATAGAATGGACTACAGGTATATTTTACAGTGAAGAGGTAATGTCCATGAGTGCCTGCAGCCAAACATGCTTGGAAGACTGTAATTGTGAGGCAGCAAAGTTTAGCGATGGAGTTTGCAGGAAACAAAAGCTTCCACTATGGCATTTGCGACGACGACAAGGTGTGAGTTCCACGGTTTTCTTAAAGATGGGAATCAGAAGCCTAGAAGCAGATGATGGTACTGTTTCCCATGAATTAAAGCCCCAAATCAAACGGAAAGATCCGACGCTGAAAATTCTTCTTTTAACTTTCAGTCTTGTCGCATGTTCATGTGCTTTGCTTGCAATCTCTGGTGTATTCATTTTTAAATTTCGAGTTCTAAGATACAAAAGGCTGTTGGAAATTGGAAATTTGGGCCTAACCGGAGAGCTTACGTTGACGTCGTTTTCATACAATGAACTCAAGAGAGCAACGAATGGGTTTAAAGAAGAGTTGGGTAAGGGATCCTTTGGAGCAGTCTACAAAGGGTCCTTAAACAGAGGAAGAAATTTGATTGCAGTAAAGCGATTGGAGAAGTTAGTGGAAGAAGGAGAAAGAGAGTTCCAAGCAGAAATGCGAGCAATTGGCAGAGCTCACCACAAGAATTTAGTTCGACTTTTGGGATACTGTGCTGAGGACTCCAAGAGGGTGTTGGTGTACGAGTACATGGGCAATGGCTCCCTTGCTGATCTACTGTTCAAGTCAAGACAGCGCCCTGATTGGGATGAAAGAACAAGAATAGCCCTGGATGTAGCTAGAGGAATCCTCTATTTACATGAGGAGTGTGAGACCCCAATCATTCACTGTGACATAAAGCCGCAAAACATATTGATGGATGATTATTGGAGAGCTAAAATTTCAGACTTCGGGCTGGCAAAACTGTTGATGGGGGATCATACAAGGACCTTCACAGTAGTGAGGGGAACTAGAGGATACATGGCCCCAGAATGGCATAAGAATGTTCCAATCTCAGCGAAGGCTGACGTTTACAGTTACGGAATTGTGCTATTGGAAACTGTGTTTTGCAGACGAAACTTGGACATCACTGTATCAAACCCAGAGGAGATCATTCTGTCGATTTTGGTGTATAAATGTCTGGTTGAAAAAAAGTTGGATAAGCTTGTGCTTGGTGAAGAAGTAGATAAGAAAAGCTTGGAAAGAATGGTGATGGTGGCACTTTGGTGTATCCAAGATGAACCTGCACTTCGTCCTTCCATCAAGACTGCAGTGATGATGCTGGAAGGCATTACTGATATATGCATTCCCCCATGTCCAACTGCTTCCTCCATATAATTCAAGTCACGTCCTAACAATCAATCATCTCACTCAGTGTTCGTGTAGTTTATGTTACGTAAGGACTGCGCCATGTTTGTATTTCCTCTGGCTTGTAATAAATTTGTAAAATGCTTCCTGCAGCAGTGTTCTCCCATCATTTGTAGGTTTAAAAATTGTGTTCGAGTTATCTAATCATATAGTAGTTGTATGTAATAACTGAGTTTTACTGTAATTTCTAATTAATAATCTCCTATTGCTCAAAATGGTAAAAAACTTGCAAAAGGGTCATGTAAGCAAAGCCATTATGTGTATGCTAGGACTAATAAGTCCTTTTGTCTTGGACTTGTTATGATCTCATTAGACAGGATGTTAGGAAACTGAGTAATCATTTTTAAGCAGAGAGATTGTGCATTAGAATAACAGCATCCAAGAGCAAAACCAGAACTCAGAGGCTGTGACTGTAGAACATGTTCCGGCAAAGGTACATGAGAATTATCAACTTAGGTGATATTGGTATATTTGCACATATGTGCAGCGCTATGGTTTGAAAGACGACGACGACGACTACTACTACCTGCCATACAGCTGAAGCCATCTTCCTCTTTTTGTGATCATATGAGTATATATACAATACAAGTTTGCGGTTAAGGCCCAGAAACAATACCAACAATGTCCATCCATGGCAGCCCATCTATATAACTAATAAGGAACTAATGACCTAGAAAAATGGTTAAATTTCAATTTAATCCCTCTACTATGCTTAAATTTGAGATTGAATCTCCATACTTTGGTCCTTTTATTTTTGTAATGTTATTAATAAGTCCAAATAACTAATATAATTAACTTTTCAATTAAGATGTTATGTGTTTATATATAATTTAAATTTCCCAAGGGTCTCAAAGACGAACATATGTATTTCCATTTCTTTTGGATTTGTCTTCTTTCTTTTTTTGACATTATAAGACAATGATCAAACTTCAATTTTAGCTCCTATAGTATGTTGAAACTTGATATTTGATTTACACACTTTAATTTTTGACATAATTTGGTCCTTCTATTTTTATAATGTCATTAGTTAGTCTAAATACTTAATATTGTTAACTTAACGATATTAAGTATTTTAATCAGAATGCTTACATCAATTTTTCTTAAGAACACCATGCCAACAAAAAAAGTATTATTTTATAATGATGAGTTCAAATAGGTGTTTTTAAGAAAAAAATTCACATAAACATTTTCAATGTTAATTTTTATTGTTATACGACTACCAAGTGTTTTTTTTTTTAATTTCGAAATGTCAAGCCAATGAATTTAATATAAGAATTTTAATTGTGGTACAACTTGACCTAAAAGCTTAAACCCGAAAAGTATAGGGACAAAATTTTTGAAAATAAAAGTAGAGGGACTAGATTTTATGTGTGAAGTGTATAAAACCTTAGAGTATATTTTAACTTTCAAGGTTTTACTCCATTTTTTTGGTCGAAACCACAATATTTACCATTGGTAGCCGTAACTAATCTCCCTCACCGCAAGTGCTCTCTAAAAAAAATAAACAGTTGGTGATGAAATGTGATTCATTCACATTAATTATGCATTTTTTTTACTCCATTCGAGTATAAAATTAAAAGGTAAACTACACAAACTATAATCAACTATAAAAAAAATCATTTTAGACACAAAAAATAAAATGTATGTAATTTAATCACTCGTATTTTAATCACTCCCATTAAAATGGAAGATGGATGTCCACGTGGAGCTTTTTTAAAATTTTTATTAATATTTAATAATTTCCGACTAATAAATTATTTCGACGTCTGAAATTCTTTTAGCCTAAACCTAAGCTAATAGTGAAACTAAGTAAAAATTTCCTTCATTCTAGTGCTAGAAAAAAAATTGCAGTCACCCTTTCCCTTTCTCGCCCAATCTCAGCCTCAACCACCTCCCTCTCTAGTTTCTCATGCTCTGCTTTGGCTTCCTTGATGTGCCTCATCCCGGCTTGCCACCCCAAGCTTTTTATAGTGGAGGTCAGTTTGGGGGTGGCTCTTTACCTCTGCGGCTTGGTTTTAAAAGTTTTTAAATAGTAAATGTAAAATTGTATTTTAGTCTTTTTAAAAATGATAAAATTTTGATTTAATCTTTTAAAAATTATAAAAATATAAACTAATTAATGGTGAAATTATTTTTTTACTATCATAAAAATTACAATTTAATTTTAACCCCTTAATTTTTTTTCTAAATTTGACCCTGTTATATAGATTACCTAAAACCTAAATTAAATGATAGGTTAATTTCAAAATATTGTTTATTGTTAATTTCAAAATAGGTTAATTTTATTTTCTTGTGGATGATATTATTAACCATATGGCGTGGACGGTAGGCTAGGGAATTTTTTACTCTTTATGTCATCCATATTTACCATTGATAACCACAATAATTTATTTTTCAATATAAACATGACTTATAAAATTTCAAATAGTTTATGAGACATAGGCAAAGTGTTTGGAAGAAGTGACTAAATGAGTGGATATTTTTTCAAGCTCTGGGATAACAGAAATATAATAGGAGATAACAAAAAGTTTGCTTACGCAGCTCACGGAGTCTAATTCAGTGAGAAGTATCCACTATCTTCAAACACTTACAGCAAGTGACCCTAAATCTATGAGACCCAAGTGACAATTTCCTCACTTTTGTGCCTTTAAAGACTAGAATCCTTGCCACTAAATTCACCCCTGTGAACTAAGCATGTAAAACCACAACCCAAAGGTTTTACAATCAAATGCACTCTTACAAATAATGTTCCTCACTTGAATAGATTAAGTGCTCTCAATTCTCGAACATAATCCTATACAAGTCTCTCTATTATATAGAGTTGTTCGAGACTTGCTAACATAGAGAAGATCTATAACAATCTCTATAAAACAATCACTATATAAGTTGAATAAAATATAATAATAGCAAACAAGATAAACAAGAATTATTGGTAAACAAGGACGGTTGGTAGATAAGTTGAATAAAATATAATAAATAAAATATAAGTCTTTAATGTTACAAACCAATCCAACTTCCTTATCTAAGGGATTAGATAAGTATGATTCGATTCGATTCGATTCGATCCAAACCTCTTTATACATTTCTTTAAGTGATATGATCTTCATTAGTGGGCTAGATACGATCCACAATCTCAATATAACCAAAATATCTAGCTCAATAAATTGCCAACAACTCAAATATGGAAATAGCCTAATCTGTCGTAGTTGGTCAAAGAGTGGGCACTCCCTCAGACACTTATTTAGTCTTTCTGTATTTTCAACAATCTCCTCATTTGGAAATTTTTTGAACAAAACACAAACAAAGTAGGAAGCTTAAACATAAATTAACAACTTGCTCCCTTTTATTATATTTCCTTTTAATCCAACAATAATGAATCATGAAAAATATATGCAACCAAAGTAATCATCATTTATTGACCAAATGAAATCCAACTATTAGAAGTAGCAAAATTAAGAAACAAACCTCCAAAAACCATAAGTTTCAAAAAGCAACAGTAACATCAATGAATTTGAAGCAAAATATGAATCTCCCCTATCACCAGTAGCTTCCCCTTATTCTCTTTTCCCCCCTTTTTGATCAACAAGATTGCCAACTTATTTTTCATTAGGAAGGGATATTAGATTAGCACAAAGAAGCTTTTGCCTATCTATGATCTTCTTCATAGTCTTAGCTTCAATAAGGAGTCTGGTAATGTGCCTATCATTGGCTTCAATAAAGGATGTAAGATCCTCAATCATCATTTTATGAATGTCATAGGGAATAACCTTGGGGCCTGGAGAAGTTGGCACTTATTGGGTCTAAGGTGCTTCTTCTTGCTCAACATCATCATATCAAAATTACTTCCCCTCAACAGCAACATTACCTCTCCCCCTCAGTAGGACCCATCATATTTAGACAATAACAATTCAGGGCCTTCCTTATCATTGAAGTGCTAACTTTATACTATTCTCCACATAAAAATACCTTTTAATGAAACTTACTATATTTGTTACTTAATACTTTGCAGCAAATTAACATAAAACTTCATAACAACATTACAGACACACAACTTGACACAACTCATTGACCTTAACAAACCACTTTTTCCAATAAGTACATCTATGCCATGACCAACAAACCCTCTAAAAATATGATAATAGGTTGGATTAAATGACTTGGTATCAAAGTATAATTGGTAAACTGTGTAATATATATGTTTACGTAATACTAAAGGCTAGAAATGAGTATATGTAACTCGTAACTTTGCTGAAATGACATAATTGAGATATTGGTTTGCTTGTTTAGGTGTTGCAAAATGGTACCTTTTAGATCTTTTGGAAACAAAAAATTACGTGGTGACGAGGAATCAACAATAAGTTGCATCATGACCTGGAAGCCCCAATCGTGACGTCAACTCGATAGTTTGCAAACTTTTCATTTTGGTCCTAATTCGACCTCAAGTTAGCATATGAGCTTTCATAAGCTTGTATAAGACTCGAATATTATTGAAAAACATATTGTGAAAGCGTGATGTAGTTAGTAGTATGTGAAAAAAGTTAACTTGGGTCGGTGTTGCTCTGACAACGAAAGTTGCATATAAAGGAGTGCTCCTAGAGGCTGTGCCTTGGAGTTTTAGCCAAACCATAAATTATTTGAGATTTTCAGTCAAAATTGTAAATGAGATTGTTAAGTAGAAATTTTAAAAGATGTATGTATTAGTATCAATTGTTGTGCTTAGTTAATTTGTTGGAAAGTGAATTTTAAATAATGTTAGTCAGTTATCTAGAATTTCTATCATCCAGAACCTGGACTCAGTGAGCGGATCAGGAATTAGGTGTGTAATGGCCCATTTTCAGTGAAATCAGAATAGTGGTTTCGGGACCACAAATCCAGAGTCAAAAGTTTTACTTAACATTTTTTATGTGGTATAAAACATGTCAGAAGTATGGTATAAAAATTTCGTTAAGAAATTTTACCGTTTGTTTGCTAAATTTGTGAAAAAGGACTAAATCGCATAAAGTGCGAAAGTTGTGTTCTATTAGCTAAATGTATTAAATAGATATAGAATGTTAAATTACAGGTCCTTATTGAGTAATTAGACCATTAAAGAAGGTAGTGGATGTACATGGGGTGAAGTCATAAATAGTCAAAGTTGGTAAGGGGTTAGTAAATTGTTGACTAATGTTAAAGTAAATAAAACAAAAACAAAATGGCCATCTTCTTCTTTCTTTTTCAACCAAAAATACCATCAAACTAAGAGCTTGGAAAGCTTGAATTTTTCAGCCGCAAAGTCCCTTGCATGTAAGTGAAATTGGTGTTTGTTTTTGTTTATTGTTATTTTTGTGGAACCCTTGTAGCTTAAGCTAGCTAAATAGGGACAAATTTGCAAAATGGTTGAAACTCTAGGGTTTTTCCAAGAAAGCATGATAGTTTTTTTAAAATTTTAATGGAATAAAATGAAAATTTGGGTGTTAAACACTTTTTGTTAAGTGATTTTTGACATAAAATTCAATTAGGGGTTAATTTGTGAAGTATGAAGATTTTGAGTTATATGTGTGAAATTAGGGCTTATGTGGGCTTCTATGAGCACCTAGATAATTCGGTCAAGCTTTGATATGGATGAAATTGCATAAATTTCGTTTTACGAGCCTAGGGACTAATTTGTAAAAAAGTTAAAAGTATAGGGGTAAAATGGTAATTTTTCCCTAATATGAAACTGGATTGAATTGAATAGAATAAGCATTGAATTAGTTAAATTTGATTATATAGATCAAGAAAAGCAACATTTAGACATAAATCGAGGCAAAGATAAAGTGGTAGATTGATCGATCGATTTAATCCGTACAATTACGAGGTAAGTTCGTACAATTAAACATTTAATGTTTATTTATTTAATTGATGAATGATATTATGCACTTGTACACATCTATTGTTGAACTTTGAAATGGAATTAAATGTTCAAACAAGTAAATCGCATGATTGAGTATAAATGTTTTATGCAAATGAGGATTTTACGGATAAGACCATGGTTGGACCATGGCAACATTAGTATGTAAGACCATAGCCGGGCTATGGCATTCTGATGATAAGACTATAACTGGGTTATGGCACTACGAATGTAAGACCATGGTAGGGTCATGGCATTTCGCGTAAAAGACCATAGTTGGACTATGGCACAAGGAAAACAATGTACTCATATCCGTAAGCCGATCTTAGATTCAGAATGATGAGGTAAATGCATTCATCGATATTTAAATAATCCAATGAGCTCAATAATAATACGAGTTGAGTCGAGTTAAAGTAAATCAGTGTAGGTATTCGCAAGAATTACAAAAAATAATTCATAGTGGAGGTAGCTATACAACATTAACCTAATTACGATTATGTGATAAGCTTTGAGTCGAATTGTAAATTTCCTGTGTATTAATTTTGATAAGTTAAATTGTGGATGCTTTGGAAGGTTTTTTTAATATTCATACGAACTTACTAAGCTTAATTACTTACTCGATTTATGTTTCAGTGTTTTATAGTGAATTGGAAGCTCACTCGATTCGGAAGTCGTCGGAGATCGCGTCACACTATCAAACTCTCATTTTGGTATTTTAAACTTTGTATATTTTGGGTTAAATGGAACGTATAAGTGTTTTGGTTAAGGTAGCCTATATGTTGGTTGTATAATTAGCTAAGTGAGTTGGCTTGAGAATGATATATGTTTTGATATGTAAGTATGTATATATATGGCCTTTTGATATGTTATGTATAGTGGCTTTGTGAATGCCTTGTTGTGGATTGGTATCTTGTGTAACAAATGGTTGGAATTGAGATGAGCATGTATGCTAAGTTAGGCATAAGGTTTAAAGCACGTAATTGGCCATTTAGTTATACTTTACAATTATCTTTGGTATGTTTAAAAGTGGTCAAATGAATGTGCTTGTGGAGATCATGTTGTATGTGTGGTTTGTGTATGGTATAAACTTGATATTGGTTTGCTTAAAGTGCCTATTTATGCCATGGTTGTATGTACATTATTGAGTTTAGGTTGGCACCAGTTTGGGTGAGGAATATGGCTTGGAAAATAGCCTATTTTTGTCCACACGGGCAGAGACACGGGCATGTGTCTCGGCCGTGTGTCCCCTGATACTATTCAAAAATCAAAGTTAATGGCTTCACACGGTCTAGCACACTAGCGTGTGGGTTAGCCGTGTGGCACAAGTCAGTATACCCTCTAATTTTAGCACAGCCGAGCACATGACCTGAATATGGGCGTGTATGGCCATTTCATGAGGCACACGGCTTGACACACGGGCGTGTGGTTTGGCCGTGTGAGCCAAGTCAAAGAGTTGTACGGGGTCGGACATGGACATGGCCATGTGATCCCATTTCGAATGCGCATACGGCCTGAGACACAGGTGTGTCTCTTGGCCATGTGAGAGTCACGGTTGGGGTACACAGACGTATGACCTCTGTACTTTGAAAATTTTCAATATTTTTTCAAAACTTTCCTGGGTTATCAGTTTAGTCCCGAATCACTTCTAATGCTTATTTTGGGCCTCTAGGGCTCGTGTTAGGGACTATATGATTGTATTTGAATGGTTTTTGTTTGGATTGAGAATTAAACACAAAATGTATGATGGTTTGAGTTATAAGTCCAGTAATACTCTGTAACACTGTTTCGGCATCATATACGGGTTAAGGGTGTTACATTTATTGGTATCAAAGCTACGGTTTAGTTGATTCTAGTACTAACGCAGTGTGTGTGAGTCTAGCTATACATGCCATTTATTAACCTTTGATATTGTGACATCTCTTAACAGTTTAAAATCGTGTTTTCTAATAGTAATGGATCTAAATTGAGCAAATTTCGATGAAGTTAAAAATAACGCGCCAGCCTCAGTTTGGGGGGTAACATTATCTGACTATTTACATGCGTCTGGAAGTCATGGAGGAGAAGCTAAGGAAACCTTCTTCCAAATGATGAGCGAATGGTACACCAAGTTTGTACGGACGAACTTGGCTATTCAACAACCGCCACCTATTCCCTAACAGGTTCCCGTAGCTCCTCAAGGTTTGGAACCTTTACGTATGAATAGACCACATGTTGATAAAATTCGAAAGTATGGGGCTGAAGAGTTTAGAGCTATAGTTGATGATGATCTCGAGAGAGCCGAGTTTTGGCTTAAGAATACAATTCGAGTTTTTGATGAACTGTCTTGTACACCGGCAAAATATCTTAAAGGTGCTGTATCAATTCTGAGAGATACTGCCTATCAGTGGTGGAACACCTTGATATCGGTAGTACCGAGAGAACGAGTCACGTGAGAATTCTTTCAAGCCGAGTTTAGGAAGAAATACATAAGTCAATGGTTTCTAAATCAAAAGCATAAAGAGTTTCTAGAATTGAAACAAGGCCGTTTGACTGTGACAAAGTACGAAAGAGAATTTGTAAGATTAAGTATGTATGCTCAGAAGTGTGTTTCTATTGAAGAAATCATGTGTAAGCGATTCGTAGATAGTTTGAATGAAGACATTAAGCTTTTAGTCAAAATTTCAGAATTGAAAGAGTTTGTTGTCTTGGTCGATAGAGCTTGCAAAGCTGAAGAGCTTGGTAAAGAAAAGAAAATAGTCGATTCTGAGGCTAAAGATTCAAGAAAGACGGGAAAATCTTATCACTCATTGTCAAAGAAATCAAAGGATTTCCACAATCGTTCAACCGCTTTAGTGGGATATTCTAACCTAGACCGTGGTAAACAATACGTAGGTTCAAAAAATGAAGCCACTTCAATAACAAGCGTTGGTAGTGTTAAAGCCAATAGACAAGAATGTCAGCGATGTGGAAGACGACATTTTAAAGAATGTCAATTGATTGACAGAGCCTGTTTTAGATGTGGCTCGCTTGAGCATTTCATTCGTGACTGCCCTGAATTATCTGAGAAAGACAAACTTCAGACCGCTCGACCGAGCAATACATTTGCTAGAGGGCGACCACCCCAAAATACTGAAATATGAGTGGTAGTTGAGGTACAACGAGAGACTCTACTGTAAGATCTGAGGCATGAGCACCAACTAAAGCTTATGCCATTCGCGTTCGAGAGGATTCATCGGCACCAGATGTTATCACTGGTACATTTTCTCTTTGTAACACTGATGTAATTGCTTTGATTGATCCGGGATCAACTTATTCTTATGTATGTACAAAGTTAGTGTCTAGTAAGAGTTTACATGTCGAGTCCACTGAATTTATGGTTAAAGTATCGAACCCCTTATGTCAGTATGTATTAATTGATAAAGTCTGCAAGAATTGTCCTTTGATGACTCGGGGTTACACTTTTTCGGCCGATTTGATGATTTTACCGTTTGACGAGTTTGATACGATATTCGGTATGGATTGGCTGACAATGCATGATGCGATTGTGAATTGTAGATGAAAGACCATTATATTAAAATGTTAGAACGGTGATACTCTTCGTATCGAATCCGATAATTTTAATAGTTTGCCTATTGTGATATTGGCTATGCTAGTATAGAAATATGTGAGGAAGTGTTGTGATGCTTACCTTGCGTACGTGCTCGATAGAAAAGTGCCTGAATCGAAGATTAAATCAGTACCAGTGGTTCCAGATGTGTTTCCGGAAGAGTTACCTAGGTTACCACTGATCAGAGAGGTCGAGTTCACTATTGAGTTAGTACCGGGAACATCACCAATATCGATAGCTCCGTCCAGAATGGCTTTGACCGACTTGAAAAAATTGAAAGCTCAGTTGCAGGAGTTAACAGATAGAGGTTTTGCACGATCGAGTTTTTCGCCTTGGGGTGCACTGGTATTATTTGTAAGAAAGAAAAATGGATCAATGAGATTGTGTATCTACTATCGAGAGCTTAATAAGGTTACGATTAAGAATAAGTATCATTTGCCGAGGACTGATGATTTGTTCAATCAGTTGAAAGGAGTAGTAGTATTTTCAAAGATTGATTTATGATCCGACTATTATCAGTTGAGGGTTAAAGACTCTGATATGTCGAAAACTACATTTAGGACTAGGTATGGACATTATGAATTTCTTGTTATGCCATTTGGATTAACTAATGCTCCTGCAGTTTTTATGGATTTGATGAATATAATTTTTAGACCTTATTTAGACAGATTCATGGTTGTATTCATTGAAGATATTCTGATCTATTCGCGAGATGAGTCTGAACATGCTGAGCACTTGAGGATTGTGTTACAAACGTTGAAAGATAAGCAACTATTTGCTAAATCTAGCAAGTGCAAGTTTTGGCTCCGAGAAGTTGGATTTTTGGGACACATTGTTTCGGCTGAAGGCATTAGAGTTGATTCGAGCAAAATTTCAGCAATTGTTGACTGGAAACCACGGAGAAACATATTCGAAGTCAGAATCTTTCTGGGTTTAGTAGGCTATTGTTGGAGATTTTTTTAAAGGTTTCTCTATTATAGCTACACCAATGACTCGGTAATTATAAAAAAGATGTGAAATTCGTGTGGTCTAAAAAATGTCAATAGAGTTTTCAGCAGTTGAAAACATTGTTAACTGAGGCACCAGTTCTAGTTCAACCTAAGTCGGGTAAAGATTTTGTGATTTTCAGCGACGCGTCATTGAGTGGTTTAGGTTGTGTTTTGATGCAAGAGGAAAAAGTGATAGCTTATGTTTCCAAGCAATTGAAACCGCACAAAAAGAATTATCTGACGTACGACTTAGAGTTGGCCGCTATTGTTTTCGCATTGAAAATTTGGTGACATCATTTATACAGTGAAAAGTGCCATATCTTTACCGACCACAAGAGTTTGAAGTATTTAATGACTCAGAAATATTTGAATTTGTGACAACGAAGATGGCTCGAGTTGTTGAAAGATTATGAATTGGTGATTATCACCCGGGGAAAGTGAATGTAGTAGCAGATACCTTGAGTAGAAAATCTTTATTTGCATTGTGAGCAATGAATGTGCGATTGAGCTTGTCCAATGATGATTCGATTTTACCTGAATTAAAAGCTAGACCGATGTTCTTACAACAAATTTGTGAAGATAAAAAATGAGATAGCAAATTGCAAGTTAAAAGAGTACAGTGTGAGTCGATTTTTGATTCAGAGTTTCAGATCAGATCCGTTGATTGCTTATTATTCCGAGGTAGAGTTTCAGAAGTGCACAGTGGTAGCTTGTCTGTTCCATTGGAAAGTACTAAGATGTGTAGTGATTTGAAACAAATGTACTGATGGACGGGTATAAAATGTGACATTTCTGAGTTTGTGTCGAAATGATTGACTTGTTAGCAAGTCAAAGCTAAACACCAAGTACCTTCGGGGCTAATAATAATATCCCCAAACTGATGGTCAGTCTGAGAGAGTGATTCAAATTCTCGAGGATATGCTTCGTTGTTGTGTTTTGGAGTTCGAAGGTAATTGGGAAAAATATTTACCTTTGGTTGAATTCGCGTATAATAATAGTTTTCAATCGAGTATTAAGATGGCATCGTATGAAGCTTTGTATGGTCGAAAATGTCAAACTCCATTGTATTAGACTGAGCTTGGTGAGAAAAAGATACACGGGGTTGACTTGATCCGAGAAATCGAAGAGAAGCTGAAAGTGATTCGCGACAGCTTAAAAGCTGCTTCAGATAACTGAAATCTTACGCGAATTTGAAGCATAAAGATATTGAATTTCAGGTTGGCAATAAAGTGTTTTTGAAAGTATTTCCTTGGAAAAGAATTCTTTGATTTGGTTGCAAAGGAAAGTTGAGTCCACGATTTATTGGACCGTATGAGATTATCAAGAGAATTGGGCCAGTAGCTTATCAACTTGAGTTACCGTCTAAGTTGGAAAAGATTAATAATGTATTCCATGTATCTATGGTACGACAGTACCGATTGGACCCTTCGCTTATAATTTCTCCAACCGAGGTTGAGATTCAACCAAACATATCATATATGGAAGAACCGATCTGAATTTTGGCATATAAGGTCAATAAATTGAGAAATAAAAGAATAGCCTTAGTGAAAGTTCTTTTGCATCGTCATGGGATTGAAGAGGCCACTTGGGAACCCGAGGAAACTTTGAGAAAATAATACCCTAACCTATTTTCGGTAAAATTTTTGAGGACGAAAAGTCCTAAGGGGGAGAGTTATAACGGCCCATTTACAGTGAAATCGAAACAGTGGTTTTAGGACCACAAATTTGAAAGTCCTAAGGGGGAGAGTTGTAACGGCCTATTTACAGTGAAATCGAAACAGTGGTTTTAGGACCACAAATTTGGAGTCAAAAATTTTATTTAATATTTTTTATGTGGTCTACAACATGCTACAAGTATGGTATAAAAATTTCGTTAAGAAATTTTAACGTTTGTTTGCTCAATTTGTGAAAAAGGACTAAATCGCATAAAGTGTGAAAGTTGTGTTCTATTAGCTAAAGGTATTAAATAGATATAGAATGTTAAATTACAGGTCCTTATTGAGTAATTAGACCATTAAAGAAGGTAGTGGATGTATATGGGGTGAAATCATAAATAGTCAAAGTTGGTAAGGGGTTAGTAAATTGTTGACTAATGTTAAAGTAAATAAAATTAAAAAAAATGGCCATCTTCTTCTTTCTTTTTCAACCAAAAATACCATCAAACTAAGAGCTTGGAAAGCTTGAATTTTTCAGCCGCAAAGTCCCTTGCATGTAAGTGAAATTGGTGTTTGTTTTTGTTGATTGTTATGTTTTTGGAACCCTTATAGCTTAAGCTAGCTAAATAGGGGACTAATTTGAAAAATGGTTGAAACGCTAGGGCTTTTCCAAGAAAGCATGATAGTTTTTTAAAATTTTAATGGAATAAAATGAAAATTGGTTGGGTGTTAAATACTTTTTGTTAAGTGATTTTTGACATAAAATTCAATTAGGGGTTAATTTGTGAAGTATGAAGATTTTGAGTTATATGTGTGAAATTAGGGCTTATATGGGCTTCTATGAGCACCTAGATAATTCGGTTAGGCTTTGATATGGATGAAATTGCATAAATTTTGTTTTACGAGCCTAGGAACTAATTTGTAAAAAAGTTAAAAGTATAGGGGTAAAATGGTAATTTTTCACTAATATGAAATTGGATTGAATTGAATAGAATAAGCATTGAATTAGTTAAATTTGATTATATAGATCAAGAAAAGCAACATTTAGACATAAATCGAGGCAAAGATAAAGTGGTAGATTGATCGATCGATTTAATCCGTACAATTACGAGGTTAGTTCGTACAATTAAACATTTAATGTTTATTTATTTAATTGATGAATGATATTATGCACTTGTACATATCTATTGTTGAACTTTGAAATGGAATTAAATGTTCAAACAGGTGCATCGCAGGATTTAGTACAAATGTTTTATACAAATGAGGAATTTACGGATAAGACTATGGTTTGACCATGGCAACATTATTATGTAAGACCATAGTTGGGCTATGGCATTCTCATGATAAGACCATAACTGGGTTATGGCACTACGAATGTAAGACCATGGTAGGGCCATGGCATTTTGCGTAAAAGACCATAGTTGGACTATAGCACAAGGAAAACAATGTACTCATATCTGTAAGCCAATCTCAGTTTCAGAATAATGAGGTAAGTGCATTCATCGATATTTAAATAATCCAATGAGCTCATTAATAATATGAGGTGATTCGAGTTAAAGTAAATCAGTGTAGGTATTCGCAAGAATTACAAAAAATAATTCATAGTGGAGGTAGCTATACAACATTAACCTAATTACGATTATGTGATAAGCTTTGAACTGAATTGTAAATTTTCTGTGTATTAATTTTGGTAAGTTAAATTGTGGATGCTTTGGAAGGTTTTTTTTAGTAGTCATACAAACTTACTAAGCTTAATTGCTTACTCGGTTTATGTTTCAGAGTTTTATAGTGAATCAGAAGCTCACTTGATTCGGAAGTCATCGGAGATCGTGTCACACTATCAAACTCACATTTTGGTATTTTAGACTTTGTATATTTTGGGTTAAATGGCACGTATAGGTGTTTTGGTTAAGGTAGCCTATATGTTGGTTGTATAATTAGCCAAGTGAGTTGGCTTGAGAATGATATATGTTTTGATATGTAAGTATGTATATATATGGCCTTTTGATATGTTGTGTATAGCGGCTTTGTGGATGCCTTGTTAAGGATTGGTATCTTGTGTAGCAAATGGTTGGAATTGAGATGAGCATGTATGCTAAGTTAGGCATAAGGTCTAAAGCATGTAATTGACCATTTAGTTATACTTTACAAATATTTTTGGTATGTTTAAAAGTGGTCAAATGAATGTGCTTGTGGATATCATGTTGTATGTATGGTTTGTGTATGGTATAAACTTGGTATTGGCGTGCTTGAAGTGGCTATTTATGGCATGGTTGTATGTACATTGTTGAGTTTAGGTTGGCACCACTTTGGGTGAGGAATATGGCTTGGAAAATAGCCTATTTTTGTCCACACGGGCATATATCTCGGCCGTGTGTGACACAGGGCCGTGGTACACGGCCGTGTGTCCCCTAATACTATTCAAAAAGCAAGTTAATGGCTTCACACGGTCTAGCACACAGCCGTGTGGGTTAGCCATGTGGCACAAGTCAGTATACCCTCCAGTTTTAGCACGGCCTGAACATGGGCCTGTGTGGCCATTTCATGAGGAACACGGCCTGACACACGGGCATGTGCTCTGGCCGTGTGAGCCAAGTTAGAGAGTTAGACGGGGTCGAAAACGGGCTGGGACACGACATGTGATCCCATTTCAAATGCCCATATGGCTTGAGACACTGGCATGTCTCTTGGCCTTGTGAGAGACACGACTGAGGTATACGGGCGAGTGACTCTTGTACCTTGAAACTTTTTAATATTTTCTCAAAACTTTCTTGAGTTATTGGTTTAGTCTCGAATCACTTCTAATGATTGTTTTGGGCCTCTAGGGCTCGTGTTAGGGACTATATGATTGTATTTTTGAATAGTTCTTGTTTGGATTGAGAATTGAACATGAAATGTATGATGGTTTGAGTTATAAGTCTAGTAATACTCCGTAACCCTATTTCGGCGTCGAATACGGGTTAAGGGTGTTATAAGGTGTTACACGAAGTCCATGACGAATGCACAAATAGCGTCCCATGGAGGTCAATTGATGAAATAGGGCTCATTCGACCCATTTGAACTGGCCCAATTCATAGAACACGTGGAGAAGCCTATATACTTGAAGCATTGGTAGTCTAGTGAAACACTTAATGAAAATTAGTTACCTTGGTAAATATGACAAGTAATCTTATAAGATGTGTAATTCGATAAAACTTGATTATGTAATATTAAGGGATTGTGTAAAACCTTTAAGAATCTCAATTTTAAGTAGGCTGTAATCTTGATCGTCGATGTAATTTAATCTGTACCATGGGATTTTGGGGAGTTTAAATATAAATAGAGGCCTCCCCCCTCATTTTTAATCACTCAATTGTAATTCTTCATAGTAATTGAATACTATTGAGAGCATTTACTCAAACACTTGACGTGCTTTTTCTTTCTTGTGACTTTTCTATTTTTTTGTTGGTTTTTTGTTTTGAGTTGCTTCCACTTTATTTTCAATGCGTTGGAGAATTTTATCAAGAATTCTCACTTTGTGAGAGATTGGTTGACTTAGGCAAATTTGAAGAAAAGAAATCACCTAAGATCGCATAGATTGCGAAACTAAAGTTCTAACCCCATGATAAAGACAAGTACCCTAAACATCCTTCCAAAATTTAGTGCTACACCCATTGCCAATTGATGAATGAATGTTGCACATAATATCATCTCAAACCCTTGCAATGGACTGCCAAACATGAGAAGCAACTGGTTGATTAATACTGGCTGGACATGTTTCCACCATGTTATATTTAGATTGCAAAATTCGAACCCATAAAGCTTATTTGTTGGTCAAAATTGTGAAGCCTAATTTCATTAGGAAAGAATGGTTATTCACATTCAATTTTTGAATGCCTAAACCTCATGCTCATAGGGTTTTGGCAACATGGGTTCCAAGACACAGGAGTTGGCTTCTTCGAATCAATACCCCCCTCAAATAAAGCTTCTAACAAACCCCCCTCAAATAAAGCTTCTAACAATGTTCTCGATTTCCATACAAATGTCTATAGGGATCTTAGTAATTCGTATGTAATAAGAAGAGATTGAGAATAACACTGACTTAGCAAGCATAACACAATTCGGTAACGAAATAACTCTAACATCCCATCCATTAACTGCTCACGAACTTTCTCAACAATAAAGCGAAATGTATCTTTGGTGACCCTTTTATGAAAAAGTGGAATACCCAAGTGCTTTCTCAAATTTGAAACTCGTTGGAAGCCCAGGGTACTTCACCATGTTTTACTATATGAGTTAGTGATAGACTAATTTCAATTGGTAATTTTTAGCCACTCACATGGCTTGTTTCGAGAAAAAAGGAAAATTTTCTGCTTATTTTGAAGATGCATTTTTTTACTAGAGTTTTTACTCATCTTTCTAATTTCAAGTGTAAATTTGCACTAGCTATTCTTTATTTTATGTCTAACTATTGTAATACATATAGAATAAATGAGTCTTTTCCTCATGTTCTTACATGAGAAACCAAACAAGTCATAAATGATAAATATACTATTTGATACTTTATTTTGGCTTCAATGTTCAATTTGGCACCTCAATTTTTTTTGTCTCAATTTGGTATCTAAGTTTGGATTTGATTTTCACTTTAGTACGTACTTTTTTTTAATTTCATACTTGAGTTTTTTTTGTCATACACCAAAATTCCATTATATGTCAAAATTTTGGATCCATGAATTTGCATAGTTTTGAGTAGTTTGAAGGTTGGGAATTATTCTTAAATATATAATTAGATTATTAAAATCGATTATAAGTAATGTGAATGAGTAAAGATTAAGATATTTTAATTTCAAGTTTGTTATGTCGAAAGTTTCGATTTCAAGAGAATTTAGCTTAGGCCTATGTTTTTAGATAATTTTGGTGAGTCTTTGGCTGAATGTTGATTGTGTTGTTGTGTGAATTATTTGGTTGAAGCTTTGGAATCGTTAAGACCTTTTACGAGTAAAGAGAAAGGTAAGGAAAAGATAGTTTGAGCTTTCGGCGTCTAGGTGAAAGCATGAATGGTGAGTGTTTGGAATCGCTACTTGTAGACACGATTAATTGCGTTAATTGGGAATTTAGAAGTAGCCTAAACCTCTACGCTAAATTCGGAGTGTAAGCTTTCTCATACTATTGATTTAATATGTGATTGTGTGTTGTGAATTTGTGGATTAAGATATGATATTATAACATGTGAAATAAGCTTATGATGGTTATTGTGAAAGAGTTGATTGTGGGCATGTTATACGTGCCAAATAACAGTGATTATGTTGTGTTTATAATGTGAATATGTGGTGAAAAGTGCAAAAAATGGTAAGTAATATGTGTGTTTAATAACGAATATTTTGGCCTTGTGATTTTTGAGATCGTTGGATATAGTTGACATGCCATAGGATTGTGAGTACTCACCTATATATGTTGTGTTTTGGGGGTGTTAAGGCCTGGGACATTTTAGAAGAGATAAGGGAATGTGAGCTAAGCTCTATTCACTGGGATATGTTGGTGTGTTGGAGAGTTTTAGCTATATGCTTCACTTTTGGGATATGTTCAACTCTACGAGTCATTTGGTGTGTTGGAGATCTATGTATCCGATGTATGGTGATAGAGCCCACTTTTATGTTTCATAGCTCAAGTGCCAAATTATCATTAAATGTGATTATGTGTGATGTGATATAAGCTTAAATGAGTTTGTGACTTCTATGTAAACGACCATTTGAATAATGCATGATTAAGTAATATGACGCTAAAGTTGGAAATGTTGTAATTGGGCTATATGAATGCTTTGTTAATGCATGATGACATGTTTGCGTAATAGTTATTCTGATCATTCACTGAGCTTGTTTAAGCTCATCCACTCCTTTTTAAACCTTTGCAGGCTGTTAGCATTGCGGTGTGAGCGGTGCGAAATATTTTCCAATGGACTAATCTAAGTAGTTTAGAATTTGAGTAGGTGAATTATAGTATTATTCTGAACTGTGGGAATAAGGCAATGTAGTAGACTTGTTGCTTGAATGCTGCCATGATGTTTTAGGATGATTACTTGGACTTGCTACTCACAGAATTTATAGACGTTTGACATTGGTTTATTGGTATTACTTAGCTTAAACTATTGTTGATGCTTTAAGTTGTATTTCCGGATCATTTTGATGCTAAACTTTGAGCTTATAAATGCATGATTAGTTGGTATGTTAGATGTTCTATTTTGATGTTATTTTTGTTGAATTATGCAGAGGTATCGATAACTCGGACATATGTATTGATACCTGTGTAATTTAGTCTGTGTCGCAACATCTAGTGCTTGTGTCGCGATACTGAAGACAGTATGCTCGATTCCTGATTCAGCCCCAGTAGTGTGTCGCGACATCAAAGGCAGTCTTGGTATATGTGTAAAGCTTTGATGTTTGATGTAGCTTCCTGTTACTTGGGTTTGACAATTGGGCTGAGTACGGGATGTTACATTTTTTTGTCCTGGTTAAGTACCTTAATTTGGCTTCAATTTTCATTTTAGTATTTGAGCTTTTTATGTCCCAATTAAGTGCCTATTTTCTTTTTTACTAGAGCACACATGCCAAATATTAGTTGGGCCACATGATATTTGGCTTAGGTACCAAATTGGACATTGAAGCCAAATTCTAGTACCAAATTGAAAAAAAAAACCTCAAGTGTCAAATTAAATATTAAATTCAAACTTAGGTACCAAATGATATTTTAAAGCAATATTAAATCCATGAACTTAAAGTATTTATTAACCCAATTACCCAAACTTCATTGGTATTGAACTTAAAAAAACTTAGCCTTTAACATTTATATTTTATATTTCTTTTTGTCAATTTGACCCTTATTTTATTTTTAAACTAAATTTGACCTTCAACCTTTTAAAAAGAGTAAAATTTGACCATCAATCTTTCAAAAAGAGTTGAATTGTTTTTTTAATGGAAAAACTGACTAAAACATTAAATTTTTAAACATTGTAGATTATATGGCAATTCACGTGTACTTCATACTATTTTTTAAAATTTTATGAACTTTTTATATTCTTTAATTTTAATTTGTTTAATATTTTATAAATTTTAAATTATTTGTTGATGTAACATATAAGATAAATATTGTTATGTTAGCATGTAGTACACATGGATTGTCATGCAGGTTGCCATTCCAATATTGTTACAAAAAGTTAATGTTTTAGTCAATATTTTTGTTAAAAAAAGTGAGTTAACTCTTTTTGAAATATTAATGACCAAATTTAGCTAAAAAATAAGACTAAAATTAATAAAATATATAAACATTGAGAATTAAATTTAGGCATAATAATTTTTTGGGCCTTCCAACTTTACAAAAGAAGTCATTGTAGCTCTTCATTTATTTTTCGTCTTTTTTAACACTTGAACTTGCGGTTTTTTTTTTGTCAAGTCACCTAAAAATGAATGGAAATGTTAACATTTATTTAACATTGTTGACATTGCATATATGTGGATTACCAAGTGGATAACACATTAACATTTAATTATTTTTTAAAATTTTTAAAAATATTTTTAAAAAATTATAATTTTTAATAAGTTTTATGATTTTAAATTTATAAGGTGATATAGAAAGAAACCTACCTCATTTGGACTTTCACTTTGTATGCAAAATCTTGGCCAAGTCGCCGTACATAAGTTTAACAGTAGGTTAAAATAACGATCTTGGAAGACTAGTAACTTGTTGTCATTAAGGCATATCTTGAAATTTTATGGATATTATTAAGATTTCAATAAAGTAGGCAAAACAGTACAATATGACACATAGTTTAGAGTCGTCCAAAGGAAATTCTACAGAGCTTAGGGATATTTTAGGAAGATATGGGAATGATAGGGTCGCTAATCATTAGGCTTTTAAGTTGTTAGTTTAGTTAGTGTTTTTTAACATTATATTTCTGTTTTGGTGAATTACAAGAAGAGAGTAAAGTCCTAATAGCAACGCGACTAACACGATTCAAACCCAGACCATACCTGCGGCAGTAAACACTTTGATCATCAAGTCAACACATTAGGTTCTCAACATTGCATCTTTACATTTTGTATTAGAGTTAACAAACTGGTTGAAAAAATGTCCCTAAAAGTATATCAAATGCCAACACTATAATTAGTAAATTAGATAAAAAAATTTCTATAGCAAGAACTATAAAAATTTATATTTATCTACTGTGAGATAGAAAAAAAAAGCAAGAATCACCATTTCCATTTTTTAAAATAATTTTTACCATGTTCTAATAATTTCTTTTATTTTTTATATTTTAAAAGAATTATGCCTACAAATTATAATGAAACATGGATAAAAAGATGTCCATATTTAAATAAATTTAGATGTCTATTTATCTATATTCATTTTCAATTTGAATTTTTAATAATTTTTTTTTGGTTAAATTGAACTGCTATGTCAATATCATGATGGTTGATTAACAACCATATTAATGTGGTAATAATTAATGGTGAGATTAATTAGTCAACGCGCCTAATGAAGATAATTAATATTTTTTTAGAGAAAATTTCAACTTGTAGGACCATTTACCTTTATTTTTTTCTTGGGGTGGTTGATTATCTTTTCTTCTTTTGTTGCTTTGACTTGTATAAATTTTCGGGTAATATACAAATAAAAGCCCTTTTTTTAAAATTTACTAAAATAGGTCAGGTAAAAAATTAATTACTGGAATTACTCTATTTCCCCGAAAACGCGTCCACGTCAACGCGCTGTCAGGGTTTTGGGTTTTGGGTTTAGGGTTTGGGTTTTTGGGTTTTTAGGTTTAGGTTTTTAAAGAAAAAATTAAATAAATAAGGGATTAGGGTTTAGGGTTTCTTAATTAAATTAATTATAAATTTTTCAAAATTAGATTAGGGTTTTGCGTTTATGGTTTTTAAAGAAAAATCAATTAAATTAGGGTTTAGGGTTACTTGAGTAAATTAATTAAAAAAATTTTAAAAATCAGATTAAGGTTTAGTGTTAAGGGTTTTTAAGGAAAAATCAAATAAATTAGGGTTTAGGGTTATTTAAGTAAATTAATTATAAATTTTAAAAAAATTAGATTAGGGTTTAGTGTTTAAGGTTTTTAAGGAAAAACTCAAATAAATTAGGGTTTGGGGTTTAAGATTACTTAATTAAATAATTTGTTAATTTAGAAAAGCTCCCACGTGGACGCTCTTTTGCTACAGTAGCTCCTGAAAAAATAAATTCGAGGAGACGTTTTTGAGCAAATAGTGTCAAAAACGCTTTAAGCAGGATGCATTGTCAGCAAAAGTATTGAAAAAAGCTCCCACGTGGACGCGCTTTTACTACAGTAGCTCCTGAAAAAATAATTTCGAGTAGACGTTTCTGAGTAAATAGTGTCAAAAACGCTTTAAGTAGGATGCTTTGTCAGCAAAAGTATTGAAAGAAGCTCCCCCGTGGACGAGCTTTTGCTACAGTAGCTCCTGTTTGGCCTGAGGCTATAAATGAGGCAAAATTTTTTCTCAGATTGCATAAGTTACAGCAAAAAAATTAGAGAGCCTAAGAAGGATAGAAATTGAAGATGAGTGAATGTATTAGTGTTGTTATTTACTATGATGGTGAGGTTCGTCACACTGAGAACGGTGTTATTTTTTTATCGGAGAATACAGTGCGACTGGTTTTTAACCAGAACATAGATTTGATAGAACTTCATAAAAGAATTAGGCGTAAAATATTAGAAACGACGTCAATGAAAGTTTTATCTATTACGTATCAGTTTTGTTCTTCTGTTGATCCGGTGACATATGACTCGTTCGACATAAAATGTGCTCGTAGCTTGGAGGCAATGGTGTAGACACATCTCGCTAGTGGAGCACACTATATTGAGTTATATGTACAATTTACATCGCCAAATGATGCACTTGCGACTGCTGTTCGAGAGGTATACACGACTCCTGCCTGACACTCGGTTAGTGGGTTACAAAACACGAAACAACCCATGTTTGGCAGCGGTATGGTATACACAACCCTTGTTTGACACCCTGTTAGTGGATGGGACATGCACCACGGTGGGTCGATGTTTGATGCTGGAAATACGTACTGGGGAACGGCATCAACTTCTAGTGGTTGGCAATCTACATTCAATTGGGGACGTTATGAAATGTCCAGAAGAATGGATAATATACTCCCTACGATGTCCACCGGTGAGGGGACCTCGTACGTTGCAGATGATGGTGGGTTAGAAGATGACTCCAATGTGGATCCACCTTAAGAGCCCGGGGTTTGCGATCGAGACAACTTATGGTTTCGCGTGACAGAGTTTGACAGACCGCACCAAGGTGTTATTGGCAGGCAATATCGTGTACACTTGCGAAATAGGACTTGCGACTGTGGGATGTTTGACGCACTTCGTTATCCATGCGCTCATGTAATTGTAGCTTGTCATAATCTCCGTCTGAATTCGATAAGTTATGTCGACGAAGTGTACAAATTAGAAAACATGTACAACGTCTGGAGACACGTATTCCAACTGATCCCAGATGAACGTAAGTGGCTGTCTGTATTGCTTGCTCCCTTTAAGCTGTTACCGGATAGAGAATTGCGTCGCAAACCAAAGGGTCGATCTTGCTCGACAAGAATACGTAACAATATGGATATTCGAGAAACAGCCAGTCAACAGACGTTGTGCGGATGGTGTAGGAACCTAGGCTATTCATGCCGATCATGCCCAAATCACAATAGTTGAACGTTATTGTAAAAAACTTTGTATTATATATATTTTTTAAATCAAATAATATAGAAATATTCAGAATACTGACTTATTTAAAAGAAAATCTATTTTATTAAAAATAATAAAGTAAATTACAATTACTTTATTCAAAACAATGTTTTATTTTATTAAATGAAATAATATAGAAATATTCAAAATATTGTGTTATTTAAAAGAATTTCTATTATATTAAAAATGTAAAAGTAAATTTCTATTTTATTACATGAAATAATATAGAAGAATTTCTATTTTATTACATTAAATAATATAGAAGAATTTCTATTTTATTACATTAAATAATATCAAAATATTCAAAATATTTGTACAAATATATTAAAATAAAAATCAATCTCCGTGCCCACCGAATTCAGTGCCACATGGTGGCCGTCGATGGTTACGCGCTGGATTCCTCATTTGTCTAGCTTCCGGTGGGGGTTATGGTTGTTCCCGCGGGGATTCTGGTTCCTCCGGTAGGGGATATGGTTGTCGGTGTTGGGATGATGAGCCACCTTGAGAGAATAGTGATTGTGGAGGTGTTTGCATCACCAACGGCAAAGCTGTTTGAAACCCATATGGTGATGGGGATTGGTAAAAAGAAGAGCTCCCCGACGGCCCCTCCTACGATCCCTCGTGCGACGGTGGCCTATACATCGGTGGCCCACTCGGCGTAATCGAAAATGGAGATGAACCGGACCATGAACTTTAACCTGTCATAGGACTAAAAGAAGGAAACATATAAGGGTTAGGATAAATAAAAGGGCTAGGATACGCACCTGGCATCATCTGAAAAGGTTGTGCTGTGGGTGTCGTCAGTTGAAGTGTTAGGCTGGTGACTGTGTGGATGCTGTTGTTGGGCCTGGTGATGGGCCGTGTGATTGTGATAGACCTACGTCGTCATCCCTTCTTCTTGGATTTAAAGGGCCACGTCGTTCCCTTTGCACACGTAATTTCTGCTGCCTTTCCTCTATCGACAGTAAATACGGCTTGCCATAGATTCTAAACCATTGCATGTATTCTGGCACGCACGCTAACTCTAGAAGGATGATCGGTTCTCAAGTAGGTATATAATCATATTGATCTTCCTATATTTGGATGTAGTATGACCAGAATCTCGGTCAAACCGTATGCAATTGCCATAGGTAGATTTTGTGATGATTATCCAACACCTCAGGTGCCACGGGAATCGGTTGTCATAATCCAAATTGTTGTAATACTCTGTCCGACTGGTGTATCTCCACGGTCGCAAAGTTGACCAATGAGACTTTTACATACCAAGCGTTTGGATTTTGGAAATACTCATCCGGAATTACAGCCCGAATTGCCGGATCCTTGTATGGTGTCCATTGGAACTATATGAACATGATGGAAATATTAGTTATATACATAATACTAAATACTAAATACCAAATACCAATAGACTATCTCATGATGGAAATATCTATTTGATTTAATACTTACTTGTGCTTCCGACAGTTGGTCTAATAGAAGCCGTATATCTTCAAGAAAGGTAGGTAATCCAACATAACTTGCCGAATAGTTCCACCTAATTAAATAAATTTTTAGCATACGATTATATTTTAAATCTACGTAATAATTGTAAAATATAATATAAAATTTACCTCGTTATGAGTGCGAATGTATATTGGTGGTCCACTTGAGGACGTAAAAGTGATAGGCAACCTCCAATTTTCATTTTATTCGGTCGCGTCGCCCCGCACATCTTCCGGTACAATGTTGCCTACATGGTAGACCCCCGACTAAATTCACCAGCTGCTCTAAAATCAACGAGTTTTAGCAGCCATCTCAGATGTACAAGGCTCCGTGACAAGTCCGGTATCAGATAACCTCCAATTATCTGAGGAATGTTTGCCCGAGCATATCAGATTCTTTCTAGTTCGGTAGAATTATCATTCGGCTCCGGAAATGTGTCTCGTAGCCTGCCCATCTCAATCCGACCTCTGTTAATATTATCCGGAATAGCACCCAAAAGCTCGTAGCATACCGCTCCCCAATCACCAGATTGAACAGACCCAGTGACTGCGTACCCGTCCACCGGCAATCCCAATTGCAAATTTACGTCTTCCAAAGTAATAGTACACTCTCCACATGGAAGATTGAATGTGTGCATCTCGGGTCTCTACCTCTCAATCAACGCACTGATAAGTTTTGGGTCCAACTTGCATCCCTAGTCTACCGTCGCCACGTGCCAAAAACCTGCTTCCCATAGGTAATTCTCTACCAACGGTGATGGAGGACCATGCATATTACGAATATAGCATTGCAATATCCGATCTATAGACTTTTATAAGAAATAATAAAATAAAAATTATTTAAAATTGCATAAATCAAAAAAATCTTAAATAATTTTTAAAAATTAAATTTAACACTTACCATTTTCATTTGTTCAACGGATATGTGATTGTTATCGAGACGAATTAATTTTCTGGCCATTGCTAACACGATCAAATTTTTATGATTTAAAAAAATCAAAAAAAATAAAACTAAATATTTTTTAAAAATAATTAAAAAATTAAAGTTTTTTTTAGAGGAATTTGAGAGAATATTGGAGAGAAATTGAGAGAAAGGATTTAGGTGTGAAAAAAATGGAAGGGGGTTTTATAGTTTTTTTTACCGTTGGGGGGTCACCAACAGTCAAAAAAGTAGCCGTTGGTACTGATCACGCGCGGGCAAGGACGCGCTTTCTGTCCACGTGGACAAAGCGCTTCCTTGAAGAAGTGTTTTCCTGCCTCGTCACCTGACAACGCGCTAACGTAGATGCGTTTTCGGGGTTATTTCGGTAATTAATTTTTTACCGGGCCCATTTTAGTAATTTTTTAAAACATGGGCTGTTATTAGTATTTTGCCTTAAATTTTCATTTGTTATCATAAAATTAGTGTTATAATTATTTTGTCACTGTCAAACATAGAATGGCGGTCTCTTTTTTCTCTTTTACTATGTGCAATTGGGGCAAATTACCAATAAAAGTCCTTTTATTTTTAAAATTACCGAAATGGGCCAGGTCCTGAATTAATTATCGAAATGGGCCATTTCCCCCAAGAATGTGTCCACGTCAGCGCGTTGTCAGGGGATAAAGCAGGAAAACACTTCCTCAAGGAAGCGCTTTGTCCATGTGGACAGAAAACGCGTCCACATGGATAGAAAACGCATCCTTTAGGGCGCGCTTTGTGTCCACGTGGACAAAGCACTTCCTTAAGGAAGCGTTTTCCTCGTGTCTGCTACAGTACCAACGGCTATTTTTTTTACCATTGGTAATCCTCCGATGGTAAAAAAAAACTATAAAACCCCCTTTCTTCTTTTTTCACACTTAAATCATTCCCATCTTCAATCTTTCAATATTCTCCCAAATTTCTCTCAAATTTCTCTCAAATTCCTCTCAAAGCTCTATTTAATTTTTTTAAAAAGCTCTAATTTTATTTTTTTGGATTTATTTTTTTAAATAAAAAAACTTGATCGTGTTAGCAATGGCCGGAGAATTAATCGTCTCGATGATAAACACATATCCGTCGAACAAATGAAAATGGTAAGTGCTAAATTTAATTTTTAAATATTATTTAAGATTTTTTTCATTTATGCAATTTTAAATAATTTTTATTTTATTATTTCTTATAAAAGTTTGTAGATCGGATATTGCAATGCTATATCCGTAATATGCCTGGTCCTCCATCACCGTTGATAGAGAATTACCTGCGGGAAGCGGGTTTTTGGCACGTGGCGACGATAGGCCAAGGGTGCAAGTTGGACCCAAAACTCATTAGTGCATTGATAAAGAGGTGGAGACCGAGACGCACACATTCCATCTTCCATGTGGAGAGTGTACTATCACGTTAGAAGACGTAAATTTGCAATTAGGATTGCAGGTGGACGGGTACGCAGTCACCGGGTCTGTTCAATCTGGTGATTGGGGAACGGTATGCTACGAGTTTTGGGTGCTATTCTGGATAATATTAACGGAGGTCGGATCGAGATAGGTAGGTTACGAGACACATTCCTGGAGCTGAATGATGGTTCTACTGAACTAGAAAGAATATGATATGCTTAGGCATATATTCTTGAGATAATTGGAGTTTATATGGTGCCGGACTTGTCACGAAACCTTGTACATCTGAGATGGCTGCTGAAACTCGTTGATTTTAGAACAGCTGGTGAATTTAGTTGGGGGTCTGTCGTGTTGGCAACATTGTACCAAGAGATGTACGGGGTGACGTGACCAAATAAAGAGAAAATCGGAGGTTGCCTATCACTACTGCAATCATGGAAATGATTTCACTTTCTATTTTTACGTCTTCGAGTGGTCCACCCTATACATTCCCACTCATAACGAGGTAAATTTTATATTAGATTTTACAATTATTACGTATATTTAAAATATAATCATATGCTAAAAATTTATCTAATTAGGTGGAACCATTCGGCAAGTTATGTTTGATTACCTACCTCTCTTGGAGGTATACGGCTTCTATTAGACCAATGGTCGGAAGCAGAAGTAAGTATTAAATAAAATACATATACATAATGAGATAATCAATTCGTATTTAGTATAGTCAATTCGTATTTAGTATTTAGTATTTAGTATTATATATATAACTAATATTTCCATCATGTTCATATAGTTTCAATGGACACCATACGAGGATCCGGCAATTCAGGTAGTAATTTTGGATGAATACTTGCAAAATCCGAACGCTTGGCTTGTGAATGTCTCATTGGTCAACTTTGTGGTCGTGAAGATGCACCAGTCAGACAGAGTACTACGATAATTTGGATTTTGACAACCGATTCCTGCGGCACCTGAGGTGTTGGATGATCATCACAGAATCGACTTATGACAATTGCATGCAGATTGGCCGTGTAACAGCCCGATTCTGGGCCTAGTCGGAACAGTGGTTTCGGGACCACAAATCCAACGAGGGAAAATATTATTGTCATTATATTTTTATGGTCTACAATTTCACAGAAAAACTTCGTAAAAATTTCGTTCGAAAATTTCGACGTTTGGGCACTCAATTTAGTCAAAAGGACTAAATTGTAAAAAGTGCAAAAGTTGATTTCTACATGTTAGAAGTGTCTAATTGTTATGAAATTATAAATTGGGGGTCCTTATATGGTATTTAGACCATTAGTTAATTGATGGACAAAAATAGACATAAGAAATGGGTGAAATAGATTTTTTTAAATGGAGGCATTTTAGTCATTTTGTAATAAAAAGAATAAAAAGGGAAAAAGATGGCAAAAAATCATCATCTTCTCCATAAGTTGCTACCGAAACTTGGAAGACACCATAGCTAGGGTTTCTTCACTTTCTCAAGCTCATAGTAAGTGCATCCTAGCCCCTATTTTAATGTTCTTCTCATTTTTGATATCCTCGTAGCTCGGTTTAGCTTATTCTACCATTAATTCATGTTAGGGTGCATATTTGGAAAAATACCCATAGGTGAAATATGTTTATTTTACTGTTTTATGGTAGAATATGGAGCTACAAATTATGTTAAACAACTTTTGCTAAGCGATTTTAAGTAAAAACGGGTAAATTGACATAATCGGTAAAAATATTTATTGTTCATAAGTGTATGTTAGAGTGAGAATTTGATGTTGCCATAGAAGGGAAAAGTGTTCAGAATGTTGTAAAACATAAGAATAAAGTGTGAAATTTAATTTTCGAGCCTAGGGATGAAAATGGAAATATGCAAAATTTTGGGGGTAAAATTGTAATTTTTCAAAAAGTTGAGTGGAGGACTATTTTAATAAATGTGAACATTAAATGAGTTAAATTTTTTATTATAGATCAAGAAATACGAGAAGATAATCTCAAACGGGGAAAAGAGAAGGTTGTGGAGTAAATTGCAAAATTACGATATTTTGCACCGAGGTAAGTAAACATGTGAATTAATGTATTATTTTGTTATGATTTAATATATGTTGAGATTTAATTGAACATAGAATAAATATTTGGCATAGATCCTAAAAATGTGGTTAAGTTGGGAAAGGTGGCAAAGTATTGAAAAATGAGGTTTCCGGTTAAACACTCGGATTAAGCCGGAGTATATTGAATATAAAGGGGGTTGATAAGTGCTGATTCCCCCAAGGGGTTGCTAAGTGCTGATTCCTCGAACCATTGGTGGTTGTTAAGTGCTGATCCCACCGTATCTTAAATGTGAAAGGGGTTGCTATGTGCTGATTCCCCGAATCATTGGTGGTTGCTAAGTGCTGATCCCACCATATCTTAAATGTGAAAGGGGTTGCTAAGTGTTGATTCCCCGATTCATTGGTGGTTGCTAAGTGCTGATTCCACCGTATTTTTGAATGTGAAAGGGGTTACTAAGTGCTGATTCCCCGAATCACTGGTGGTTGCTAAGTGCTGAATCCATCGATAACGGATAACATTCCGAGTGTTCAATGGGAAATTGGAAAGGTGAATATTTATATATGGTGGACAAGGTTATGTGAGGAATATTGGGTTTGATACTTAATCAACCCATGTGTAAGGTGAAAGGAAATACCAAAACTTCAAAAGAACAAATTTAAATATAAAACTGTTTTGTATAATAACAGTTGGGAAAAATTTGAAAAATCACCATAAATGGTGGAAAATGAATTAGAGGCTGGATAATATATGAAATTGAATCTGAATAAGTCTATTTTTGTATGAAAGAAACATAGCAAGCAAAAGAGTTCTGTATTTGGGGATATTTAAATTTTATTGAGACAAGATTAGATTGATTTCGAAATCCCCTGTTTCAACTTTGGAAAATCACCAAAAATTGTAAAAAACTTATTATGGCTTGAAATTTACATGCTTGAACTCCTTGGTGATTCTTTTTTTAATAGAAACAAACAAGAACATTGTTTGAATTTTTTACAGATAGTTAAGTGAATTTTAGTAAGGAGAGGTCAGAATTGTTAGGCACTGAAATAGGGGAATATTTAGAGAATAAACTGTACTAATTGGATTAACTAAAAATTCTAAAAATTTTATGGTGGAAATATATATGAGTCTAGTTTTGGGGAAAATTTACGGAATTCAATTTGGAGCCTTGTAACTCCAGATAAAAATAAAGTAGTGACCATGACGCAGAAAAACAGTTTGCTTGAAATTGAACAAACAATGAAATTTATGTGTGATAAAAATTATGTCACTATGTAATCTTGTGAGAAATTTATTTATTTGTCATATGTTTACTTACTAAGCTATATGCTTACTCATCTTTATTTTTCCCCTGATTATAGTGACATCAGCCAGCTCGGAATTTGAACGAAGTTTAAAATCATCCACACTGTCATCAACTTTTTGGGGTATTTTGGCAATCAACACTTTTGAAACATGACATGTATAGATGACTTTATGTATTGTGGTATAAATATGTATATATAGTAATGTTCGGTTCAATATGTTGGTGTTTATTAATGGATAAATTATGTCTGATTATATAATTGTAATTGGTTAGAAATATTGAAGTTATTTGAAGTTGTCTTTGGAAATTTACAGGGGGTTTTATGTAAAAATAAGCAGAAATACTGCCGAAATTTTTATAAAAAAAATTTATAAGTATTTGAGTTCTAGTAATACTTCATACTCTGTTTTGGTAAGGAACATGGGTAAGGGGTGTCACAGGCCGAGATTCTGGTCACACTATATCCAAATGTGGGAAGATCAGTATGATTATATACCTACTGGAATACATGTCATAGTATAGGATCCATGGCAAGCCATATTTACTGTCGGAAGAGGAGAGGCGGCAACAATTGCGTGTCCAAAGGGAACGACGTGGCCCTTTAAATCCAAGAATCCAGCGCGTAACCGTTGATGACCTCCATGTGGCACTGAATTCGGTGGGCACGAACATTGATTTTTATTTTAATATATTTGTACAAACATTTTAAATATTTTTATTTTATTTCATGTAATAAAATAAAAGGTTGTTTTGAATAAAGTAATTGTAATTTACTTTTATATTTTTAATAAAAATAGAAATTCTTTTAAATAAGGCAATATTTTCAATATTTTTATATTATTTCATTTAATAAAATATAAATAATACAACATAGTTTTTTACAACAACTATCAACTATTGCGATTTGGACATGATCTACTTGTATAGTCTGGGTTCCTACACGATCCGCACAACTTTTGTTGATTGGTTGTTTCTCGGATATCCATATTGTTACGTATTCTAGTCGAGCAAGGTCGACCCTTTGGTTTGTGATGCAATTCTCTATCCGATAACAACTTAAAGGGAGCAAACGATACAGACGGCCACTTACGTTCATCTGAGACTGGTGGGAATACGTGTCTCTAGATGTTATACATGTATTCTAATTTGTACACTTCGTCGACATAGCTCATGGGATCCAGACGGAGATTCTGACAAATTGCAATTACATGAGCGCATGGATAATGAAGTGCGTCAAACATCCCATAGTCGCAAGTCCTATTTTTCAAGTGTACACGATATTGCCCGCTAGTAATACCTTGGTGCGGTCTGTCAAACTCCGTCAAACGAAACCATAAGTTGTCTCGATCGTGACACACTGTGTGCATGGTGTTCACTCGCGCATTCGCCTTGTTAATTTCTTGCAATCCCTTCCTGCACCATACATGGGCTCCCTGTATTTGGCTTGCATAACTCGCTGCTCGCTTTGGAAATAGCACTGCTAAACGAAAATATATCTCTCGCACAATCGATGTTATCGGTAAATGACCCGTTTTTTTTAGAACATAATTTATGCATTCAGCCAGGATTGAGGTCATATGACCATATTGTAGGCCGCTGTCGTATGCTAGTTTCCATTGTTCGAAAGGTATGTTACAGAGGTAGTCTGCGCCTTCGTCGTTAACTGAACGCAAAATTGCCAACATCTCATGAAAACGGTTTTTACTTATTTCATACCCTGCCAATATAAGTTTATAGCAAATATTACATACCACTTTTTCATTTAGAATAAATTCAAAATGACAAAAGATAATTATATTAATAGAGACTAAATACCCATGTTGGTCACTTGTCGTTATTCACTTTTAGATGGATATTGCCTATAGTAGTTGGAAGCAACGTGCCTTAGGCAATACCGATGGTGTGTGCACTGCCATAGGCTTTCCTGTCGCTCAATAGCAGCTAGTATTTCGGTGCCCCGATCTGAAATAACACAGATATCAGGTTGGGGGCACACATGTCTCCTTAACCTAGATAGAAAGAAATTCTAGTCATCAGCTGACTCTCCCGGTGTTATTGCAAACGCAATTGGAAGAATTCTCCTACTACCATCTTGTGCCACTGCTAGCAATAGTCGATGGGTATATCTACCAAACATAAAGGTACTGTCAATTTGTACCAATGGCTTGTACTAAAGAATTACGTCTCGGCATTGCTTAAAGGTCCATAACAGATGTTTGAACACTTGGCATCAATAGAACAATCAGTCGTTGTAGTACGCACGTTTCGTTTCAAGGTCTGTTATGCAACCTGGGACGTATCTCTCTAGCACTTGACACCACTGCCATATTTCATTATATGAAGCGTCCCACCCACTATGCATCTTCTCCAACGCCTTCTGCTTAACTATCCAAGCCTTGCGGTAAGAGGGCGTGTACCCCATTTGGCTACGAATATTGGCAATTAAGACCGACACTGAAGTCCTAGGATCTGCCTTCATCGTGGGTAGTATTAAGCTAGCTAACATAGCTGAATCCATCTTGGGATGATCTTGTGAAATACCTGTCAACGAAGTACATTAATTAATACAATATTACATAATAACAGTATTATTCAAAAACCCTAAATACTATACCTGTAGCACATATATGTAGACCTTTGTACTTTTTTATCTCCCACAAACTTGTCCTTTTCCTCAACGAGGCATAGATTTTCCATGAACATGTACCGTCTTACACTACACACTTCGCCTCAAACTTATCAGATTTGGATTTAACCACGTGGTAGTTAACGCCATTATTGATGATATGTTGTTTCAATGCACCAAGAAAACTATACTTATTGGAAAACTCCTTACCAACTTCAAATTCACCCGAATCCAATAATGAACTTGTACGATCACGCATTTTGTGTTGTAGATCTGGAAACTCCAACGCATCATCTGCAGATAGATCGACATTATGCATGTGGGCTGGATACGAGTATGCCCTGAATCGTGGATCTTCTTCTTCATCTGAACACCTTTCAACATCTTCAGGTTCGGTTGGAATATGCTCCGGTTCAAAAAATAATACAACTTCTGCACCATCAGGGCTAGGCTCTCAAGGTGGATCTACATCAGACTCATCTTCTAACCCACCATCATCTGCAACGTACGAGGTCCCTCACCGGTGGACGTCGTAGGGAATACATCATCCCTTTTTCTAGGCATTTCATAACATCCCCAATTGTATGTAGATTGCCAACAACTAGAAGTTGATGCCGTTCCCTAGTACGTATTTCCAGCATCAAACATCAAAAATCGATACCTAGTGTCGAAACCATTTTTTTTGTAAAAAAGGGTCTACTTTTATCTTGAAAATGAAAACGAAAAAAGGGGAGTCGCCACCAATCCTTTTTATTTAGGTGTGATCGAATCACCTCATAATTTAACCATTTTAATAAAAGTTTAAATTTACTAAAACGATAATTTTTGGTCTACAAAATTCATAAGACGGGTTCAGGAGTCGATTACGCATGACGAAGGATTAGCACCCTCGATACGCTCAAAATTGGTACCTAGTTGATTACTTAATGTCTTAATGTCGAAAGTTAAAATTTTGAAAAAGATTTTAAAATATGATTCCTTTTTTTAATGATGTTAATTTTAAAAACGCTTGAATTAAATCGAAACGAATGTCAAAGACCTCTCGTCTCGAGATAATAAATGTCACATCCTGTAAGTTAGGACACGACACTTGGAACCCTCGAGAATAAGCTAGCCTTTAACTTTTATTGGAATTTCGTAAACTTTGAAAATTAGAAGGATATTTTTCTATTTAGGTTCAACAAGAAAATTAAAACCCCGTAAGTTAGGGTATAATTTCTCGAATCTCCAAAACACGAAATATTGCCTTATTTTAAAACTTTTCCTTTTTTGAGTAATTGCAAGTACAATACTTGAACGAGGTGAATTTGTTTTATTTGTGACAAAATAGAACGGTTTATTATGGTATTTACAAATCGAACGAAACTTTTTAAATGATGCAATGAAATGGAACGATAACATAGAACATAAAATAACAATTTGTGAATAAAATGTTACGCTAATGAGTGGCAATAATATGAGAATAAATAAACAAGTTATGGTACACATAATGATAATAACCACACAACATGCATCATTTTAAAAATACCAATATTAATAATCAAAGTAAACGAAGCAAAATAATATAGAAAACAATTTCACGTAAATAATAGTCTAAATAAATAATTTACGAGAATAATAAATGATAAAAGATTTCTAATAAACGATATATAAAAACTTATAATGAATAATAATACAATAGTTTAAAGTAAATAATCAAGAAAAGAAAAAAAATATAAAACAGTTTTCCTTAAAACAAATAAATAATAGTTTAAAATAAATAATATAATAAAAACATATATAATAGTTTAAAATAAATAATATAATAAAAACTTTTAAACAAATATTAAGTAAAACAGTTTAGAATAAATGATAAATAAAACCTTAAAACAAATAATAGTAAAAGAGTTTTTTTTTAAATAAAATAAACAAATAAATTAAATATACTAAGGATGATACTGAAATCGATCCAGAATTTGGGGTTCAAATTGCAAATAAATAAAAAAATGGGCTACTAGGGACTGAAATAGAGCGCGCTTAAGGAATGAAAGACCGACCGGGCAATATTTCCAGCCCTCATGCGCAGTATTTCAGCGCGGACTAAAATCAAACAAACTGAAAATTATGCAGCTAAAATAAAAGGAACAAATGGGGTCAAATTGCACCACGTCAAACAAATAGAGGGACCTATTGCGCAAATAGCCCCTTTACTGCAGAAACACACGGATCCTGAGGGAAAACAGGTCGGTTTTCGGGTCTGAGGCCTAAACGACGTCGTTTTGGCCTCTAAGCTCACTCCTCAAAACGGCGCCGTTTCATGTTGCTATAAAGGCCAAATATTTTTAAAAATCCTTCTTTTTTCCCTTCTCTCTAAAAAAACAAAACAGAATTCTCTCAAGCCCTTTTTCCCTTCCCAGAATCTAGCCAGGGGTCTGGCCATCGGCCACCGTGCCGGCCGCCGATCGCCGACAATGGCACCACCATCCGCGGTGGCCAAAAAAAGCCAAAGCCGCCCCTTTCGCTCCTCTTTTCGAGTAGAGCCCGGATTTGGAGTTAAAATAACCCAAAAGACCCTTAAAGTTCGAAAAAAAGAAGAGAAAAGGAAAAAAAAGGGACTTTTCGGTTTCCCATTACTGCCGGTGGGGATTCGGCGAGCCCACTGGCTCAATCACCCTCAACACCGGAGAAACCTCCGACTACGGCCACAAAGGTAACAAATCTCGCTCCTTTATTTATTTTATATTTTATATTATTTATTATTTCGAATAAAAATAAATATATATAAAAAGACCTTGATTTTCTCTGTTTCAAACTCCTTTTTGTATTCAGAATTAGTGTGTAACCGAAAAAATTACAAAGATGATGCTCGGGCTTTTATAGCCGAAATACATGATTCGTTTTTGTTCTTTTTCTTTTGTTTGCTTCCATTTCTTTTTTTTTCGTTGTCCTCTTTTGGTTGCATGTTGCAGGTGGTGGCAGAGGGCGTCAGACGCGTGAGGGAGCCTGGTGCGCATGTGGTGGTGGCAGCGTGCTGACGTGGGAGGAGCGGCGGCACTAGGGGGCTAGGGTTTCTTTTTTTTTTTCCTGAAAGTGTGTTTAGGCTATTGGGCTTATCGGGCCATTAGGGTTTTTTTTATTTGGGCTTGATGTTTTAAAATTGGACTTGTAATGGACTGTAATTTTGGACTCTTATTTTATTTATTTGGTTTGGTATTGGGCCCGGGTAAAATTGGGCTATTACACCTAATAGACAAAACTTTCATTGGCGTCGTTCTGAATATTTTACGCCTAATTATTTTACGAAGTTCTGTCAAATCTATGTTCTGGTTAAAACCAATCGCACTGTAATATCTGGTAAAAAAAACAACACCGTTCTCGGTGTGACGAACCTCACCATCATAGTAAATAACAGCACTAATACGTTCACTCATCTTCAATTTCCATCCTTCTTAGCCTCTCTATTTTTTTTTGCTGTAACCTATGCAACCTGAGAAAAAAATTTGGCTCATTTATAGCCTCAGGCCAAATAGAAACTACTGTAGCAAAAGAGCGTCCATGTGGGAGCTTCTTTCAGTACTTTTGCTGCCATTGCATCCTGCTTGAAGCATTTTTGACACTATTTGCTCAGAAACATCTTCTCAAAATTATTTTTTCAGAAATTACTATAGCAAAAGAGCGTCCACGTGGGAGCTTCTTTCAGTACTTTTGTTGACAATGCATCCTACTTAAAGCGTTTTTGACACTATTTGCTCAGAAACGTCTTCTTAAAATTATTTTTTAGGAACTACTGTAGCAAAAGAGCGTCCACGTGGAAGCTTTTTTAAATTAACAAATAATTTAATTAAGTAACCCTAAACTCCAAATCCTAATTTATTTGATTTTTCCTTAAAAACTCTAAACACTAAACCCTAATCTAATTTTTTAAAATTTTATAATTAATTTACTCAAGTAACCCTAAACCCTAATTTATATAATTTTTTCTTAAAAACCCTAAACACTAAACCCTAATTTGATTTCTTTAAAATTTATAATTAATTTACTCAAGTAACCCTAAACCCTAATTTATTTGATTTTTTCCTTAAAAATCATAAACTAATTTTCTAAAATTTATAATTATTTTAATTAAAAACCCCTAAACCCTTATTTATTTAATTTTTTTCCTTAAAACCTTAAAATCTAAAAACCCTAAAATCCTAAAACCCTAACCCTAATTGTAAAAAACCTAAGCCTAAAAAATGGAGAAAACGCTTCCTCAAGGAAGCGCTTTGTGCACGTGGACACAAAGCGCACCCTCAAGGACGCGTTTTCTATCCATGTGGACAAAGCGTTTCCTTCAGGAAGCATTTTCCTGCTTTATCCCCTGACAAGACGCTGACGTGGACTCATTTTGGAGAAAATTGGCCCATTCCGGTAATTAATTTAGGAGCTGACCCATTTCGATAATTTTGAAAATAAAGGGGCTTTTATTGATAATTTTTCGGTACAATTGTCACCCAAAAATATATTATTTTCAACAAAACTAAAGATTTTATTTAATAAATATATTATTTTAAAATTGTTAGTTAAAAAACTTAATTGATCCATTCTCTAAGAAAGGGTTTAATTTCTTTTTGGAGGGGAGGATTTATTAATAAGAAAGGGTTTTTTTTATTATTACAAATTTACCCGTTCCCAAAGACTATTTTTAATATAAAAAATAAAATGTGAATTCAATGAAGTCATGTCAAGGTTTTAGAGTAAGTTTAAGTAGGCGGTGTATTTACTTATATTAAGTATAAAATTAAAATGATAATAAAATAAAATTAGATATACGATAATAAAAGATAAAAAGTAAACTAAATACATGCACTGTCCACCCATCCAAACGCACGCTATATTGGTATCATAGTGAAATCTGTGTCAGGTTAACAGCCGCATAACAGCCATAGCTAGGTTTGGTGATGTAAAGAAAGGAGAATGAATAGAAAGAGAATATCTGACTGTAGTAAATGAGTCATAGTTAGGTTTGGTGATGTAAGGAGACGAATAAACGAGTTAAAGAGCAAATTGGAACACTGTTGCTGGACGAATCCAAATGTTCTGTGACTATTAGAGCTTAGCTTTCCAATTTTCTCTTTAACTTGTTTACTCATCTCCTTACATCACCAAACGTAACTATGGCTCATTTACGAAAGTCAGATATTCTCCTTCTACTCCTCCTTTCTTTACATATTATTATAGCTCAAGAAAACGAGTCGAGCATCATCCAACCAGCTTCTTCACTTTATGCCGGAAAACACCCTAGTTCATGGCCCTCATCTTCAGGGTATTTCCGATTTGGTTTCTATCCGCAAGGCAATGGATATTCGGTCGGAATCTGGCTTGTTGGCCGGTCAGAAAACACCACTGTCTGGACTGCAAATCGAGATGATCCGCCTGTCTCCTCAAATGCTACTTTGGAATTCACAACACAAGGCAGGTTGCTTCTTCGGACTGAGGACGGCATGGAAAAAATCATTGCGAATCTGACCATGTCAGTATCTGTTGATGCAGCTTCTATGTCGGACACCGGGAATTTCATGCTCTACCAGAACAGGACTGTTGTTTGGGAGAGCTTTAATTTTCCAACGGACACAATATTAGGAGGCCAGAATTTAAGCGGTTCTCATAACATGTTGATTTCCAGTGTGTCAAGGTCAAACCATTCATCTGGGCCATATTTGTTGAGAATGCAGGATGATGGTAACCTTGTAGCCTATGCAAATAATCCTGCTGAACTTGATCCTAGTGATGCATACTGGGCCACTATGACTAATGGTTGGTATTTTTCTGTGTTGAATCTCAATGAGAGAGGCGTTCTAGCAATGTATTCATCACCAAAATTCCACCAAGAAAAAGTTTTGGCAAACCTCTCCGCAACTGGGAACGAAACAATGATTATCTACAGAGCAACCCTTGATCCTGATGGAAATTTCAGATTGTACTCGCATCAACTCGAACGCAATACTATCTCACACAAGTGGCAGATTCTGAATGATGAATGTGATGCTAAAGGTCAATGTGGGTTGAACAGCTACTGCTCCAGCAGGGGTAAGGATACTGAGTGCTATTGCTATCCTGGTTTCACATTTATCGACGAGAATACCAAATCCCTGGGCTGCTCTCAGAATTTCACAATAGATGGGTGCGTGGCAAGGAAAGATCTAGTGATACACTACAACATCACTACCTTAGACAATATGTCTTGGGCTGGTGATCCTTATTCTGTGAAGCCTAACTTGGAGAAGGAAGACTGTAAGAAAGCTTGCCAGGAGGACTGCTCCTGTGGCGGAGTTCTCTATTCTGACACAAAAAGCTGCAGGATGTATAGGCTACCGCTCAAATATGGTAAAAGACATGGAAATATAACAACCACAGCCTTCATCAAGTTTATCCTGGGTAGCACCATTAGCCCCCCACCTGAAACAAGTCAAATATTGATAAGCGAAGGAAACCAAAGCCTCGTTTTAACTATGGGGGAAACCAAAGCCTCGTTTTAACTATGGGCTTAAGTTTGGGTTCCGTTACAAGCTTGTGTTTTGTGATTGCAATATGTAGCTTCCTGTTATACAGGCACCGAGTCCAAAATTATGAGAAGCTTTTAGAAAATAAAAGTTCAGTATTAACCGAGCAGTTTACGCTACGATCATTCTCTTTCGATGAGCTAGATGAAGCAACACATGGTTTTCAAGATGAGTTAGGTAAAGGTTCATTTGGAACAGTTTATAAAGGAATTTTGCCAGGGGATGGTAAAAGTAAAACTATTGCCGTTAAAAGACTGAAGAAAGTTAACGCAGGAGAAACAGATCAGATTCGAACCGAGATGACAGTCATTGGAAGAACTAATCACAGGAACTTGGTCCGATTGCTTGGTTTTTGTGTGGAAGGTTCAAGGAAGCTCCTCGTTTATGAATACCAGGATTGAACAGGATATATCCTTTTTGGACTTGAGAATAACCCATAAAAATGGATGGTGTAGCTTTGGGAGAAAATTTATCATGCAGATTGGTTACTGTGGCATAGCAAAGACAACCAAAAATTTTAAGGTGAGAAAGATTTGGTGGCGTATTATACAGCAGCTCAAAAGGTGTTTTCCAGCGAAGTACTGCAGAAGGTAACCTATTAATTAAGTAACAAGCTGTTAAAACACATTCCCCCCAAAACTTAACAGGTACATGCGATTGAAATTTTAATGCTCGGGCAACATCTAAAAGATGGCGGTGTTTGCGTTCGGCCACACCGTTTTGCTGAGGTGTGTGGACACAAGATGATTGGTGAATGATTCCAAGGGATTGAAAAAAGAAAGTACCTTCTTTAGTAAAAAATTCATGACCATTGTCACTGCGAACAGTTTTAACAATTCCAGAAAATTGTGTTTTGGCTAACATAATAAACTGCTTAAGGTAAAAAAGGGCATCACTCTTAAGTTTTAAAAGATATATCCACGTCATTCGAGTATGGTCATCAACAATGGTTAAAAAATATCTATGACCAGAATGAGTTGAAGTGCGATAAGGACCCCAGAGATCGACATGGACAAGAGTAAAAGGTTTTGATTCTCGTGAAGTACTTTGTGGAAAGGGTAAGCGTGTTTGTTTTGCTAATGGACAGACAGTGCATGTTTGAATGTTATGAGAATGCACAGAGCCATTATGTAAAAAGTGTATTTTATTCATCTTTGAAAAAGATGTGTGACCAAGTCTAGCATGCCACAGAGGGTAATCAACATGCTTAGAAACAGATAAAGAAGTAACATTTGAAGAATGTACAGGAAGAGGTACGGGTAGGGAAGTGGGAGTTGAGGAGGGTTGAGGGAGGAGTAGATAAAGACCATCTTGTTCCTTACCAATCCCCATCATCTTTCCACTGCAAAGGTCCTGTAAAACACAAAATGTAGGATAAAAGGAAACAAAACAATTGAGATCTTTGGTGAGTTTAGAAATGGAGAGAAGGTTAAAATTGAATGAGGGAATGTAAAGAACATCTTTAAGAGTGTGATGAGGTGTAAGATTATGAGTACCAATATGAGTGATGGTGGTTGTGTTACCAGTAGGCAATTTAACAAAAGTGTTGTTAGCACATGCAACAGGTTGAATTAAAGCATTAAAAGCATGCGTCATGTGATTAGAAGCCCCAGTATCAAGAATCCAATGAATCGGATCAGATGCATAAGAGATACCTGCCATGTGAGCTACAGCTTGCACAGAAGAGTTCTTGTGTAATAGGTCCAAGATCTATTGATACTGTTCAGCAGTAAATGTAGGAGCCGAAACAATAGATGGTGAAGAAGCAGGCATAGCAGGAGAATCAGAAGAAGGAACAACAACTTGATTGACAGTTGGTGATTTCTTCTTGGTGAACTTGAAATCAGCAGGAAAGCCATTGAGGCGATAGCAGTCGGTTCGAATGTGACCCCGTTTTTGACAATAACTACAAGACAAATCAGAACGCTTCTTGGAAACCGAAGAAGTTGATGATTGCTGACTAAGAAGAGCAGTAGGTTCCGAGACAGGTAGTGGAGAAGCAAGTTCTCGTTGAGTTTCATCACGCATGACAAGCGAGTAAGCCTGATTAACTGTGGGCAAAGGTTGCATCAAAAGGATCTGGGATCGAACATTAGAATATGTTTCATTTAAACCCATCAAAAACTGAAAAAGACGTTGTTGTTGAAGTTGAGCATTTCGGCGAATAAGATCACAATTGCAGGTAGATGAAGGAACAAGAACATCATATTCATCCCAAAATAATCGAAGCTTAGTAAAGTAAGTGGAAATAGAATAAGCTCCCTGAGTGTGAGTGGAAATAGCACGATGGAGATAGTAAATACGAGAACCATCAACCTTGTCATATCGTTCCTGAAGATCCTTCCAAACAATGGCAGCATTAGACGCAAAAACAATTCCAGCAGAAAGTTCCTGAGTAACAGTGTTAAGGATCCAAGAAAGAACCAAAGCATTGCATCTATCCCAATGAGGCATTAGATCAGCATCAAAGTCAGCACGGGAACATGAACCATCAATAATACCAAGCTTATTCTTGGCAAGAAGGGCGATACGCATAGACCTGCTCCAAACGCAATAGTTTTCAGTTCCAGTGAGCTGATGAGAAACCAAAAGCATTCCTGGCATGTCAGAAGGATGCAAATAAAGAGGATGGCCAAATGGCAAATTGAAAGAGGAAGGATTAGCCATGAAGAAAAAAAAGAAAGAAGAGAAGAGAAGAATGAAGAAGAAAACTAGATCAAAGATGATCAGGAAAAAGGTTTAGCCTGATACCATGTTAAGAAAAGAAGCTTAAAGAGTTGAATGAATAACTGTTAATTCCTTTGAGTAAAAATGCAGTAAATATATACAGAAAATGTAACTAACACTATAACTAATTACATACTGTTACTTAATTTCTAACTAACTATACAAATGCTGGTACAACAGTTTTACACTCTCAACAGTTTTCAAGATGAGTTAGGTAAAGGTTCATTTGGAACAGTTTATAAAGGAATTTTGCCAGGGGATGGTAAAAGTAAAACTATTGCCGTTAAAAGACTGAAGAAAGTTAACGCAGGAGAAACAGATCAGATTCGAACCGAGAAGACAGTCATTGGAAGAACTAATCACAGGAACTTGGTCCGATTGCTTGGTTTTTGTGTGGAAGGTTCAAGGAAGCTCCTCGTTTATGAATACTTGGGCAATGGCTCACTGGCATACTTTCTGTTCAACATGAATAAACGCCCAGTGTGGAAAGAGAGAGCCCGAATTGCATTGGACGTAGCTAAAGGTATCCTTTATTTACATGAAGAGTGTGAGGGGTGTATCATCCATTGCAACCTCAAGCCCCATAACATACTCTTGGATGATTCATTGACTGCAAAGATTTTAGACTTTGGATTGGCAAAGCTATTGAGGCCTAATCAAACATGCAGTACTCCTGGGACCAAAGGGGCAGCATGGTACTCGGCACCTGAGTGGCAAAGCAGTGGATTGGTGTCGGTAAAAGTTGATGTATACAGTTTCGGAGTGATACTATTGGAGATCATATGTTGCAGAAGCAACATAGAAGTACAAGTTTGTAGTGCAGATGAGATACTACTTTCTACATGGGTATACAATTGCTTTATTGGGGGAGAATTGAATAAGCTTGTGGAAGGTGAAGAAGAAGTGGACATGAAAATGGTGGAAAGATTTGTGAAGGTGGGGCTTTGGTGCATTCAAGATGATCCCAATTTGCGTCCATTAATGAAAAATGTGATCTTGATGCTGGAAGGAACAATGACTATACCTGTCCCTCCATCTCCATCACTTCTGTTATAACTTTGATTTAATATTTACTTTAATTTTGCTTTCCATGTAATGCATGATGATGTGCTTATTTTCCTTTTCTTTAATGTCATGTAATTATGTAAGATAAAAGAGTTTAATTCTAAAAAAATAAAATTTCAGTAGTTAAAAAAAATAGTAGTGTTAATTTTCTTACCTTCAAAAAATATTTAGGTGTTTCTTCACAAAAAGCTTCCATTCTAGTCTTAAAAAAAAGTGTCTTTTGTTGATTTAATATTTATTTAAGTGGATTGGTGTCCAATAAATTTTAATAAATAACTAAAATGTTGTTTTTATTTAAAAATTTAATAAATATTATTACAGGATTCAATCAAATTGTCGATGTCTAATCATGTAAGTACAATGATAATATTAGCGACTAAAATCGGTTTCCACAAAAAGTGATGGTATTCTTTTGATGGTGGGTGGAAGATGTGGATCATGGGCTGCGGCTTTGCTTTCGGGCAGTCACCATATGATCGGCTGTCGTTCAGTCTTCAAAACTTACTAAGTTTCTAACATTGAATCTAAAGGATTGGATTGTTATTAATATGTCTAGGCCTGATTCTTTTCCCATGGTAAGCGATAATTGGGAAGTGCTTTTGGGGGTTAATTGTTGGGGACGATGGAATCGACGTAATAGAATTTTTATGAGGATTTTGAGGGTTTTTTTACAGATATAAGTTAAAAAAAATATTTAATACTGAAATAGATTGTCAGATAGATTAATTATTAAAATAGGTTGTTTTTTTTAATGGCGCCTATCTGAGAGGCGCTAATAAATATTATATATATATTTAATGGTGCCTATCTGACAGGCGTCAATCAATATTTTATATTAAATTTTTTAATAAAATATTATTAATTTTTCCCGGGTCAGTACATGACCCGTATAGATATAGAGTTGTTGCGCCTATCTCAGAGGCGCCAATGGTGGAGCCTATCTGACAGGCGCCACTAGTTGTGCCATGTTGAGAGGCCCCAATGGTGGGGCCCATAGCTAGTTATTTTTTCTTTATATATACCCCCGAAACACAGACATAAATTTGAGCAAAGGAATGGATATAAGAAGATAGAAAGAAGAAAAAAAGAAAGGAAAACAAGAAAAAGGATAAGGTATTTTGGTTTATTTCTTATTAAATAGAATATAGAGTCTTGTTAGTAATTTTATTATTTAAAAGTTATTTTGTTAGGTTATTAATTTTGTTAGCTTCTGAATGAAAATTTTTGAATTAGAAATTTTATGAAAATTTTTTGCATTTCGAAACTGTTTTAAGAATTTTAAAAATTTTTTAACAGATCTAGTATTGAAGATGGAAAATTAGTTTTTTGTATGTGTTTATTTCGATGGAGAAATTTTGACAACAACCGTGGGATGTATTTTTGAATGTCGCAAACAAGTAGTAATGAGATTTAATAGAAATATCTCGTTTGATGATATGAAGGAAAAAAATTAGTGAAAAATTTATAGACGTTGTGGGAGAAGGATATCAAAACTTTTCTACAAGTTTCCAATTTCGACAGATCCAATAAAATTTACCGAAATGGAACTTGTAGACGATGAAGACGTGGAGACAATGGTCGCTCTTTATTGTGGGACTCGGAGCAACCAAAATGCACCGATTCAGTTATTTGCTAAGTTAGCCGGTGTAGAGGCAATTGAAGATCCCACTCCATTAGGTGAAGAAAATGGAGTTCAAGCGCCATGTATGGTGGTTCCAGTATCGTATGTTGATAGTCAATCAACTATACACGGGATCGATATTGATCTTAATGCTGCACCAAAGACTGATGTGGTTGGTGATGATGTATACTATAGTAGTGATCCTGTTGATCACGAAGTTGATAGTGTGAGTGATCCCGACGTGGACGAGGTCCCGGATGATATTGACGACGAAGGTGTGAATGAGGATGGAAACGTTAACGCATCTTCTGTTGGAAACCAGATTCGTCGTATTGTGATACACAATAATCCTGGGGCACACATGTCTCGAATAGACCCGATGCAGCGCGGGAAGCTGAGTTTTCAGAGTACCCTAAAATACTACCTGCTCATCAAATGGCCGTATATTCTGATCCAAAGGAGTTGTTCGTAGGCCAGAGATTTGAAAGTAAGGAAGAATGCATATTTGCCATTAAGCAGTATAGCATGAATATATCAATAGACTACAAAGTCGTCGAGTCTAAACCAACATTATATATTGGAGAATGTTGGAGGCCGGCAGAAGGCTGCAATTGGCGGATATAAGCTGCATTTATCCAGAAGTCGCAGATGTGGGAGATACAAAAATTTGTTGGGCCTCACACATGCATTTCAACACGTATGACAGAAGATTATCAAAAACTTGACTCCAAAACTATCTATGCATGCATCATGCCAATGGTGAAAGACATGCCGACCATTAAAATTTTGGTACTGATTGTCGAAATACAAGCACGATTCCAGTATCAAGTATCATACCGGAAGGCATGAATAGCTAAACAGATGGCAATGGAGCAATTGTACGGAGATTTCGATGCATCGTACAATAAGTTACAGCGATAGATAGCCGCTATGAGGGAACACGTGCCAGGGATTGTCATTGAGTTACAAAAATGACCTTATTACGGATCGGATAACCAACTATAATCGAGAAAAAAATTTTCATCGGATGTTCTGGACGTTTGATAAATGTGTGCCTGCATTTCCCCACTGCAAACCGTTTGTGCAAGTAGATGGAACCTGGCTATATGGAAAATACACACAGATCCTACTTCTTGCGGTTGCTCAAGACGGCAATAGGAATGTGCTTCCGATAGCATTTGCCATCGTCGATAAGGAGAACATGAAATCGTGGGAGTTCTTCCTTACAAACCTGCAGAATTATGTTATTAGCAACGATAATATTTGCATCATCTCCGATAGAGGGAAATGATTAATTGCAGCCATTAGTCGTTCCGGTGTACCATGAAGATCTGTTTACTACATTCGGCACATTGCGACTAACTTCCAGCAAGATTATAAGAATGCAGACTGGAAGAGACAAGTTGTGAAAATGGGTAAAGAATTACCTTATCTTTTTAATATAAGTTTTAATATTTTAGAGCAATACTGTAACTTATATTTTCTTAATACATATGCAGCACACGAGCTAAAGCCAAACATTTTTTGTCAAAGAATGGCCCGACTTGAGAGTGACATAAAGGGTCAAACCAACACAGCTTTTCGGTAGTGGTTGGGTACCATGGAGCCGTGGCAATGGGCTCAAAGTTTTGACGACGGCTTTCGTTATGGTCAAATGACCACAAACTTGGTGGAAGGGATCAACGCTGTGTTATTAAAAACACGGCATCTTCCAATTTCATCTGTCTTCTCGACTACGTTCTACAGGTTGGCTACCTTGATGCCAAGAATGGGTCAGCAACAAGTCAACCAGATAGAGGCGGGACACGTCTTTGTCGAAGATGTTAGGGATGTAATGGTTGCAAACTGTCGAATAGCGAGATCGATGACAGTAGAAATATATTCACGACATAATGAAACGTTTCGAGTTACAGAGACCATCGGTCGTCGACCCAGTATACCACCTAGGTCCTACGAGTTGATATCTGAAACAGACGGTGAAACTGCAAGAGGTTTCAAACACTTCATTATCCATGTGCACATGTCGTGGCAGCTTGTGCTAAAGTTGGGCTCAATGTAGAACAATTTATCGATGAAGTGTACACCATCAAACGCACGTTGCGTGTATGGGAAAACAAGTTCCCCGTGCTTCCTTACTTATCTACTTGGGAGGTACCTCCGATGACCTTCGAGCTTGTCCCAGACAAAAGATTGCGTAGGAACCTAAAAGGTGGTCCACAATCATTCAGAATCCATAACGAAATAGACATTAGGGAGAAATCCGACGGGAAGCTGTGTGGCGTATACAGATTAGCCAGTCATAATCGGAGTAAATGCCCGCTCCTAAACTACCATGTTGGACAATCGTCTCAATCGGGTAGAAATTGATATGTAGTTCATTACATGTTAAGAGGATTGAATCACAAATTTGTCTATAATTTGTTGCAGTTAATCTAATTTGAAATTGCAAAATAAAAAAAAACCATAATTATATAATTTTTTTAAATAATTAAAAAACCAAAATAAAAAAAACCACATTTTATAACTTAATCCTAAATTACTAATAAATTAATTTTAAAATAATTACAAACACAAAAATTTATAACATAATCCTAAATTACTAACAAATTAATTTTAAAATAATTATAAAAAGCAAAAAAAATTATAATATTCATACAAAATACTAATCCAAAACTATAAACGCTAAACATAAATAATTTATAATTAATAATTAATAACAAAAAAAATCACAATATCTTAATTAAACTTTTTAAATAATTTAGTAAACTGCCATGGTCATTGGCGCCTCCCTATGAGGCGCAATTAGTGGCGCCTATCTGACAGGCGCCACTCAAAAACTCATTTCTCACCCGTATTTTGACCTATTGACTGTATTTTGACCCGTATTTATATTTAAATATTTTTAATAAAAATAAAAAATTAATATTTATTCAAAACAAAAAAAAATAATATAAAATATTTATTAGCTCCTGTCAGATAAGCTCCATTAAAAAAAAATATACCATTTTGATAATTAATCCATCTGACAACCTATTTTAATATTAAATTTTTTTTAACTTATATCTGTAAAAAGCCCGGATTTTGAGGAGAAGTTGTTGCAATGGTGTTTTTGGTTTGCTGACGATGTTAGTGCGATTGGGTGGTCACATCGACAGGAGTTAGTGAATGCAAACAGAGGAGGCGAGGGAGTGAGGTGGGAGGTGCATGAAGGAAGGTGGGTCAAGGTGAATATTGATGCGATTGTGTGTGATAATTCGTCAGTTGTCACGATCAAAGAGTGGCCAGTAATAGTGTTGGATGATGACTTAGGGGTTCTCTTGCAAGGTAGGGGTCTGTCGTGTGTTTGAAGATGAGCTATGGTGGGCTCTTGAGGGCCTTAAGCTAGCATAACAGAAGGGTGTTAGTAAGGTTGTCCTTGATATGAACTGCATAAATATGATTAATTTTTTAAATGGTTAAACTCTGGATCAAAGTTTATTAGGGAAAATAGTGAAGAATTATTTGCAGCCGATGGAGGACTTTCGTATGAATCATATCTTGAGGTAGAACAGGGTTACAAATGGTACTGCATGTTTAACTATGAAAATGGCTGTCGAATAAAGGATTTTTTAGGAACGTTATGACTACTGAGGTTCCTAGCTCAATGCCCAAAACTGGTTGATACTTTTCTCTTATATTATGTTCTTTTCTTTTGATAAAATTTTGTTTAAATCGTACTAAAATTGCAGATTTTCTCCATTTGCATCTACTTTTTGTTATTTTCTAAAAGTTCACTTTCTAATTCCAATTAAATAAATTATTGATATTTTTAAATTTTTATTATCTTTTAGATTTCAGCCATTTATTATTTCGTCATCACTCACAAAATAGAAGAGAGAAACACCATATTTCCCATGGCTTGCGTGTGGGCTCTTCTCTTGCTCCTTTCTTCTCTCTGCGTGAAGCAGTCAAGCAGCATCATTTCGCTGGGATCTTCGCTTTCCTCGGCCACTCAATCCATCCCATGGCGTTCGCCTTCTGGTCGCTTTGCATTTGGCTTTTACAGTCAAGGCGGTGGCCTTTCTGTTGGAGTTTGGTTAGATGGCAGAGGAAAGAACGATAACAAAGTTGTATGGACAGCGAATCGTGATGGTCCGCCGCTCACTTCGAATGTGACTCTGATATTAAATGACAAAGGTGTGCTTCTTTCGATCGCTGTGAGCGGAGAAAAGAAATTTATTGCTAATCCAAACAATTCGGCTGTCAGTGTCTTCTCTGCCTCCATGCTAGATTCAGGCAATTTTGTGCTCTACGACAAAGACAATCATACCATTTGGGAGAGTTTCGAGCATCCTACAGATACCCTTTTAGGTGGTCAGACTCTATTAACTAATCACGAGTTGATCTCCAGTTCGTCAGAGAATGATCACTCACCTGGAAGGTTTCATCTAAGTATGCAACTAGATGGGAATCTCGTTCTATACCCTCTACAGTCCGAAGATTCCCCTATAACTGCCTATTGGAGCACAAAAACTTTTGGAATGAACTTGTCGCTCCGCCTTTTTCTTAGCGCCACAGGCCTCCTCGAACTCATCAACAACGATGATTCGTCCATCTACGACACAATTAATCGTTCCTTTTTTCCAGAGCCAACCTACAATGACTACAACGAAAGCAGCATCAACAACAACAACAGTACTGTTTTCAGTGCAAGCCTTGATGTTGATGGGAATTTCCGGTTACATGCTTATCTGTTTGAGCGAAATGGTGGGTTTCAGACTTATCCACTGTTGAGTGCGTTGTTAAATTCCTGTAAAGTTAAAGGCTTTTGTGGTTTCAACAGCTATTGCACATTTAATGATAACCAACCTTACTGTGCATGCCTACCCGGGACTGATTTTATTGATCCTCTTCAGAACAACCTCGGCTGCAAGAGAAATTATTCTGAAGCACACTGTAAAGGAGGGAAGGCCAACATACCCTTTTATAACATCACTTCAATGCAAGGTATTGTATGGACTACGGGCAGATTTTACAGTAAAGAGCTATTGTCCAAGGATGCGTGCAGCCGAACATGTTTGGAAGACTGCAATTGTGAGGCAGCACAGTTCGAGAATGGGATTTGCAGGAAACAAAAGCTTCCACTCAGGTATTTGCTACGAGAGACTGATGCCCAAGTGAATTCTACAGTTTTATTGAAGGTGGGAATCATAAGCCTTGAAGCAGACAACGGCACTGTTCCCTCTGAATTAAAGCCACCCAAAGTCCTAATCAAACGGAAAAATAAGACGGTGCTAATTCTTCTTTTAACTTTCAGTCTTGTTGCATGTTCATGTGCTTTGCTTACAATCTCTGGTGTATACATTTATAAATTTCGAGTTCTAAGGTACAAAAGGCTGTTGGAACTTGGAAATTTGGGCCTAACGGAAGAGCTTACGTTGACATTGTTTTCATACAAAGAACTAAAGAGAGCAACAAATGGGTTTAAAGAAGAGTTGGGTAAAGGATCCTTTGGAGCAGTCTACAAAGGGTCTTTAGACAGAGGAAGACAGTTGATTGCTGTGAAGAGACTCGAGAAGTTAGTGGAAGAAGGTGAAAAAGAGTTCCAAGCAGAAATGCGAGCAATTGGTAGAGCTCACCACAAGAATTTAGTTCGACTTTTGGGATACTGTGTTGAGGATTCCAAGAGACTATTGGTGTATGAGTACATGGGCAATGGCTCCCTTGCAGATCTACTTTTCAAGTCAACAAAGCCCCCAGATTGGGATGAAAGAACAAGAATAGCCCTGGATGTTGCTAGAGGAATCCTCTATTTGCATGATGAGTGTGAGACTCCAATCATTCACTGTGATATAAAGCCGCAAAACATATTGATGGATGATTTATGGAGAGCTAAAATTTCAGACTTTGGGCTGGCAAAACTGTTGATGGGAGATCAAACAAGGACCTTCACAGGCGTAAGGGGAACTAGAGGATACATGGCACCAGAGTGGCAGAAAAATACTCCAATATCAGTGAAGGCTGACATTTACAGTTACGGAGTTGTGCTGTTGGAGACTGTGTTTTGCCGACGGAACTTGGAAACCAATGTATCAAAACCAGAGGAGGTCATTCTATCAAGTATGGTGTATAGATGTTTGGTTGAAAAGGAGTTGGATAAGCTAATGCTTGGTGAAGAAGTGGATAAAAGAAGCTTGGAAAGAATGGTGATGGTGGCACTTTGGTGTATTCAAGATGAACCAGCTCTTCGTCCTTCCATCAAGACTGTAGTAATGATGCTGGAAGGGATCACTGATATATGTATTCCTCCATGTCCAACTGCTTCCTTCATCAAGTGATGATCCAACAATCAATCATTTCACTCAAAAGTATATGTGTATGTTGTCAATAAAATATGTAAAATGCTTCCTGTAGTGTCCTCCTATAATAGGCTTGGGTTATGTACTGGTTTGTTAGTATGAATATTCAGTTGCATTATTATTACTCAATCATATATTAATGAAATGGTGATTTTAAGTATGATCATTAAACACGAAGTATAAAGAATTTACTTACAGTTACTGATTATCCAATCGTAAGAAGCAGTATTGCAGTAGCCAGTTGATGAGTTTATGTAATATGTGGAAAACTATTACTTGCCTACAGTAGATGAGTTTATATAGTAGCTCGACTTAAATAGTACAAAAGCAAATACAATATTGATATATATACTAATGGCCACATATAAGGGTGGGTTTACGACCCTAACCCGGCCTAATGTACTACCATAAGATAATTGGATAGTGACCAATTGGACTAATGGGTCATTTTGTCACATAAAAAACTTTTGAGTTGGTAGTCTCTAGTCTGGGCTTTTATACATAGAACAACAATTTTCAGGCCTAATTGAGTTTCATTTAAGCTAGTACTCAAAGCTTGGCCTTATAAAATGGAATAAATTATAAATACAATATATTAATACTCAATAGGAAAATATAAATTATTATATACTTTTATATTTAATTAAATAAATGTTAATCTTTAAATTTTAAAATTTATTTTTTATTATTTTAAAATAAAATTAATAGTTATAATTAAAATAAAATAAAAAGGGATAAATTAGTAATATAATAAGTTAATACTCAATAGAAACATTAAACTATTATACCCTTTTGGGTATGGAGTGAGTTCAAAACTCGTGACCAACATTTATCTTCTTAATGAGCCTACAAAATACGAAAAATTAATTACTAGACTTGATCTAATAGATACAATGAGAAATTTTAAAAAATAATTATTACAAAATTTCAAAATTATTTAACTATTTGACCCAAATCAATTAATATCCAAAATGGATAAAATAATTCATACAGAAAAACTCAGCCCATCAATAGGTGTGCTCCCAACCCAGAACAATATAAATCCAAAGATAATTCGATCCGAATCCGCCAAACCCACCCGTTTGGTTGAAGGAGACCCGTTCTTCTGCATTGCTTCCTTTTGTGCTTCTGATCTATGGCTTTATTCTCGAGTTGAAGGAAAAGTTAAATGGCTCCAGCAAAGAAGGGAAAAGTCAAAACCCAGAAAGCTGAATCATCGCAGCCCTCTGAAAGTGACTTCAAGTTCCCATCTTCAATCCGCTCGGTTCCTCCTTCGTCTGTTGCCTCCTTCGTCTGTTATTCAATTTTTGCATGGGAAAAAGTAAGATGGATGAAGAGGAGAAAAACCCAAAAGGCAAAAATAAGAAAAAGAAATGAAAAAGACCTATGCGTATGCACCCAAACGTGTTTGCCTAGTAGTTATGAAGAAGCAAGAGTCTGAACTGTTCTATTTAATGGGTTTCCCCTGTAATTTATATAGTTTATATTTAATATAATATTTGTATAGCTGCTTCTTTTAGATACTGTTTTTCGCTACTTGAATTGCTATTCGTTGGTTAATTTAGTTCTTTTTGAGTTGTTTCTTACTGGGTTTTTTCTTCCCCTTATGAATGAGCTTCTGATTGTTATTTATGGCTTTTCTACTTGCAGTGAAACTATCTGCACGGGTGTTTCAAGTTCGAATTTTCAGTTTCCCTTAAAAGGGTTTGATTGTTCCACTTTTAGCTTCTTCTTCTTCTTCTTCTTCTTTTTTTAATTTTATAATATGGCATCATCTCATAGCAATACTCACACTGAAGCCGCAAAAATGGAACAAATCATCACTGAATTCTTCTATAAGAGTCTTCTAATTATACTTGAATGGAGGTCTCCTTATGTGTCATCGCGAAATTATATTGGTGAACAAATTATGTCATCTCCATCTTCGTCCCCATCATCTTTCTCAGGTGTGAGACCAAGAGATAAATGGTTCAATTTAGGGAGTGCCCTTCAGAACTAGAAAATTTTTATCTTTGTCGCCAGAGTAATTTTGAGCCGGTAGTGATTGATGTTATCTTGGAGCAGAAGCCACTTGATTGGGATCCTGTGACCTTTTCCCCCAAACCTGATCTTGTTGAGCATTCTTCATCAAAAGATAAGAATTCATTTTTCTGGAATTCTGATCAAGAAGAATCAGGCTGTGAGGCAAAAGGTGAGAAGGTTATAGAAAGGTGGTTCGTGCAGCATGAAAGTAGAAAGGGTAGGGATTGCAGTTCAGGGAGTAGAAGGTCAAGTAGTAATAATTTGAGTGCATTATATAAGAAATTGTTATTGCTGTTGAGGTCCTTATATGTGACCTTTAGGCTTTTACCTGCGTACAAGATTTTTCGTGATCTCAATTCATCTGGTCAAATCCGTGCTTTTAAGCTTCTTCCTAGGGTATCCTCTTCTGATAAATCTTTCACTCAGAAAGACGAGGCTGAAATGCAGCGATTTTGGTTCACCCCTGTGGATACTTCTTGTGGAAGGCTTTGCCTTTCAGTTTTGTACCGTTCATCAATCTCAGATACAAGCTCCCAGTCATCAACCCCTATGTCCCCTCAATTTATACCAGATTATGTTGGAAGCCCATTGACAGACCCACTAAGAAGATTTCCTTCTCTTCCTGTGTCACAGCCCATTGACCGCCTTCAGTTTCTCTCTCACCATCCCCAACACATTCAGAATCACATGCTTTGGTTTCTAACCCAAGCTCTCGCCGTGCGTGCCGCCACCTATGAGCTTACCTCCTCATCCTCCTGGGGCATCTCTACCTCATAAGAAGAATACAAACTTTGATGAGTATTGGCCTTCCCCAAATTTTTCTGCTTCCCCTTCCCCTTCCCCATCCCCGCCCATCCGCATTCCTGGGGGTCATCTGTCAAAAGCTCTTTTACGTTCCGAAAGTGCTCATGTTAACATACCTGTCTGTAAGCTTGCTGGTTCCCCTGCATTCCTGCAAGCAAAATTTGCCGCCATCTCCTCCCCTTAAAGTTTCAAGAGCTGATAGTTCTTGGACTGATAATAATATGGGTCCCATGAAACCTGGCGCAACTATCGAGAAGGTATTTCATATATGCCTCATTGGTATGATTTGTGATTCCAACCCTATCTTGTTTTTCTCCTTGGAATTTACTATCGTTTTGTATCTTATAGCTGTTCTCTTTCGGGAAAGGAGACGGTCAGAAATATTCTGGAGTGAACTCACCCAGAATTTCATTTTTCAGAAGCTCCAGTAGGTCTATACAAGATGATTTTGATGACTCTGAGTTTCCTTGTCCATTTGATGTGGAGTATGATGATACGGACGCTGGTAGCAGGTAATGCACAGAACTCCTCATATAAATTGTATTTTTTAGATTAACCCTTTTTGCATCATTTGTCAATAGCTCATACAATTAATTTACATATTTTTCTTTTTAACTTCGAAGTTATTTTTATCCAGATTTCTTGAGGATTTGACACTTAATTAATTGTTCTTGTGTATTTGAAAATGTGGCATCATTTTTTTTTTTTGTATTAACATAATTTTCTCAGGACTTAATTTGGTTGCTTTAACTTACCCTGGAGTAATTTGCTAAAGGTCATGTAAGCAAGCCATCATGTGTATGGTAAGACTAATAATTGCCTTTTCTTTTTGAATTTTGTCTTGAACTAGTTCTGATCTCATAAGACTGGATGTTAGCAATTGATGTACTTTCTAGGAAACTGAATAATCGTTTTTAAGCAAAGAGATTGTGCATTAGAAACTTCAATACCTTGCTGCTAGGAGTCTAAGTAGTGGCATTTCTGGTTCAAGAATCGGGATATATCAGTTATGAAGAGTTTCCAAATAAAGTTTGTTTTCTATTTTTGAGCAAGCCACCCTGGCTGGCATTAAGCATGTTCAATACCTAGTCCAGGTAGTACCTGTAGTGAAATATCTGTTTCAGGGATTGGGATAAGTAGTGGTCTATCAATCTATGGAGAGTTGCCAATTAAACTTTGCTTTCCAGTTTTGTGAAAGAAAGTAAGAAACTTCACGGCATTATAAATTTAGATATATCAGGTAGTCTGCAAAATTTGTTTTCTAGTTTTCAGAAAGACAGCCTGGCTGGTTAACTTGAAAATGTTTAGTAGATATGAAGTTGGATTGTATAACCATGCTGAAGTTTCTTGTGCCAGTTGAATTTTGCAGCCAGCGGTGGTAACTGCTAATGGTAACTGCTAATCATACTTCAGTTGTTTCTTGTAATGCGCAACCAGTATCAGTGAATGAATCATAGTTGTTTTGGTATCTTCAATTTTAACATAGTTATTAACAATGTAGAACTGCAGGAACATGTCTTCAGGTCACGTGGTAGGATTGGGGCCAATTTCTGTGTATGACTTGGCCCTTATGTTTGAGGCAGCTGAAACAACAGCTGTCTTACTTTTTTTCTTTTGATTGGTGAGTAAATTAAATTAATATAAAGATGGGTGATTAAGAGGAGGCCAAAAAACAAAGATGGTTGATTAAGAATGATTTGTTAATGACTAAAGGATATGGTGGTTGCAGCAACGTTCTATGCATCCTTCTTGCTTGTCACTAATTTGATTTGTTCAGTTTCTTGAGTTACCTCTAAAACTACAACAAAATGTAGTCGAATGGCTTGTGTCAGTTGCATTTGTAATAACTCTGATAATCCTTTATTAAAACATGGAACTTTATCAGTCTGTGTTGCTTTCCTGTAATACCAGACACAACAAACTGCTTGAAGGATCAAACATCATTTTGTCACTTTGATTTATTTTATGGCATACTCAGATGTACACATGAACAAAGTATTCATATACTAATTTCTACTAGTTAGCTTCGTATTTATAATTATTATATAGGGTTATGTTTGGTATTCTAATGATATTTAGATTTAGGGAATAACTTAAATATTTATTTTAGTTTCTAGGAGCTTTTGAAATTGAGATGTTGGGATTATAGATAATGGAGATTTTCATATGTGGGCTATCAGAGTTGGATTTTTTTCGTCTTTATTTCTCCCTAAGTTCATCTATTCCCCCTACTTCACGTTTTTGAGGTTCCATGAAATTACCATGGGTGAAGAAATCCAAAAGTTCTAAAGGTAATTTGAACATTTGACATTCTCTTTACTGCAATTGTTAGCTCAAAATGTTCCCTCAAGAAAATCCTTTAACCATTGACTTAAGCAGGATCATTAATCGAAAATGAGTCATGGAATTCATATCCAAATCCTACAGCACTTATTTGATCCTCCAACATTATAAAAAAAAAAATAAGAATCTATTTTAGCCTTCCATCTTTTTTAACATTTGAATTTGGGTTTTTATCAAATATGTTATCATTTAATTAATTTTTTTCCGAAATAATAATTAATTTGAAAGTTGATTAAAAATAATTATTATAAATTTGTTTTGTTTCGTCTACCGAATCAAGGTGGCATTAAGAAGGAAATGTAAATATATACTTGATGCTCATCTCTGACACTTGCTTAAAAGGTAAAGATACGCAGTTATGTTTTTATCCATTCTTTAAATGTGTAAGATCCATTGATAAATGTAAAAATCAAACTTATAATTAATGATTAAATATACATTGGATAGTAATGAATGAAAAAGTAATAGAATAAAATCAAACCCTTAACCGAATGCATGTTGCATTGATCCCATTTCTTTGTCAATTAATTTGCTTTAATATCCTATATAAACGTATTTAAGTTCCAAATGAAATGTTTTTTTTTCTTTGCACCGTGTAATATATGAGCCAAAATATTAACATTATCTTTGAAAATTCCCACCGTAATGCCTCAAGGATCACAAATATTGTCCCTAATTGCACGTCTTGCAACTCCACTGTTTTACCTCCATCAACGCGTGCTATTCTTGCTCCAGCTCGGCCTCACTTCTTTCCAAATGGGTGACACTAGTCTCACAATCCGTAAGTCTCCAAGGAAATAATGATCACATATTTCTTCTTGTCTTATTTCATGGAAATTACCAACGTCACTATTGAAAAGCGTGTAGGTGGACTTGACCAAGACTTTTCTTCGCAAGTGGAGTAGAAGGCCAAATGTGTTAGTTTCTTTCTATTTCATCGGAATGAAAGCTTCCAGCCAAAGGAATAGTTTTTTGTTTGGTAAATTAACATTTGGGTCAACTAATTTTTAAAAGGTGAATAATGGTCATTAACCCCTCACTAGAATGATGTCGTGACACATTAACTCTTAACAATAATTTTATAAATAATTTAAAAAAAATTCAAAAATTTCTTTATAAATCTTGAAATTTATAATTTACTTTCTAAAATTATAATTTTCTTTTTTAAAATTATAGGCATATGATTTTTTTAAATCATAAATTTCTAAAGAGATTTTGTACTATACGAACAAGTCTTGTTTTCTCTTAATGATTGCTGTTAGTTCTCTTTAGAAGATCTTGATTTCATTTAAGACATTAAGATGAAATTTTGTCAAGGACAACACAGTTGTTGCCATGCATCCATTTATCTATTATCTAACGTAAAGCTATCATACTCTTGGTGGTTAAAGTATGAAATTTTAAAAATTCTAAAAGTATTTGGAATTTAAAAAAAATATATTAAAAAATACACATCTAAAATGAACTTAGACAACAGGATATCTAGATTCATTTGAATATATATATAGTTTATCCAAGTTTATTTTAGTAAGTTTATATTTTAGTCACTCAACTTCAAAAAGTTAAAAAAATATTGTCATTGAACTATTCGAAAGTTTTTATTTAAGTCACTAGGTTGTTAAGTTTTTTTTTTAAAATGACCGGCTAGCGAGTTTCCAAGTGACAAATTGACGATTGGTACGGTGGGTCAGTACCCATTACTAAGTATAAGAACATACATTAGATTTAAGTCGATTTGATGATCAATGTTAAATATCAAAGAACCAAGTTGTTTAGATTTCGGTTTGCAGATTCGTGATATTCAAAGTTATTTTATGAAAAGAAACTAAGTTGTAAAAGAGAAGAAGAGTGAGAGCTTTCGATTAGAGTAGACGATTCAAATAGAGAAGATCATATAGCAACCTAATGAGTTAAATGAAAACTTTCGAATAGTTCAATGATCATTTTGTAACATTTTAAAGTTGAGTGACTAAATCATAAATAAATAAATAACCTGAGGAATTCCTGATCCTATTTGTAAAAGAAAAAAAAAATCTATCGTTAATTTACCAAATAATAATTCACAAAAAAAAAAAAAAAACCGGTTCCAAGTGAACCACGGATTTAGCCTTGCATAGGTGCGACGACTTGACCAATCCTTCAATGGAATTGTTTTTATTTTAATCAACAAAAATATCGCTTTATTTCTTTCAATTTACAATTTATGAACATGATAATAAAACCAAAAACTATAACTTTCAAATTGCAGAAAATAAATGACTATGTGCCCACAACCATTAAGGTAATGAACATGCTAGCATACATAGTGGAAGATGAGAAAGGTCCACCTTTCTTTCTTTCCTTCCTTTTTTTCTTTTTACATTTTAAAAAATAATTAAATCTTAGTTTTAGTCTCTAAATTTAATCTCTATTTTTAAATTTATAACATATTTAGTTCGTACATTTACGATATTTGGTTCATCGTCATTTACCACATTACTAGGTAATCCTTCTCCCATCTCCGCTTCAATAGGATCAATACTCATATGGGTTCGAATAAAATTATGGAGCAAACAACATGCAATAATGATTCTATTGTGCACCCTTACAGGATAGAATGATGGACTCCTAAGTATTCCCTATCTAAGTTTTAATAACCCAAAGCATCTTTCAATAACATTACGTGTTGAGGCATGTTTCATATTAAAAAATTCTTCCCGAGTACTTGGCTGATAACCCTGACGCCACTCATTCAAATGATATCGTTGTCCTCTAAAAGGTGCAAGAAATCCCTCACAATTTGTGTATCCAGCATCAACTAGATAATAACAACCTATAAAAAAAACTTTTTTTAAAATGATTAATTCCCCAAAAAAAGTTTGATCTTAATGAATAATTCAAAGTCCTTTAACTTTCCACTTTACCATGAGGAACTTTTAGTCCATGTCTCCTACTAATGGCATCTCGAAGAACCCGTCCATCAGCAACAAAACCTTCCCAACCAGGAAGAACATAAACAAATTGCATGTCAGGTGTACAAACACCTAGCATATTTGTTGCTATGTCACCTTTTCGCGTTCAATATCTAGGTTTATCAACTGTTGGAACCCTAATCTTGATATGGGTTCCATCAAGAGCACCTAAGCAATTCTATATCACATGTTATAAAACCTTGAGTTAGGATGCTAAATTTAAATCTAAATTAACTAAATTATGTACAAGCTATATATAAAACTCAGTCCAATACCTTAAACCATTTCCACCTTGTGTCTGAAGAATTAGCTGTAATTGGCTCTGCCTTTTTAAATAACACATCTTGTAAGCGTATGACAGCATTTAAAACACTATGAAATGATCTGCTAACAGTTTCCCCGGACCTATTAAAGTGATGCTTGATAACTCGATTTTTAAGGTGATGGGAAATGATAAGTAAAAACATTGCCACTTGCTCATTAACAAGCATGTTCCTTGACGACTTCAATCCCCCTAACGTTTGTAACATCTCACATAGTTTAAAAAAGGCAATTCTAATCATCCTAACTTGTTTAATACAGGTCTCGTCACTAGCATATATAAGCCTTTTCACATAATCCCGTTTTGCATAAAAATCTAAAATATGGGACCTAATCCTTAGTCTATAAGTATGTAGGCTATGGCTGGCACCCAATGTAAGTAAGAACCAACTCGCAATTCTACAGATTTGCAACCATATTGTCAATGCAATACCAATTCTTTTACGCCTCACACTTTGTGCAATTAAAGGCAGACGAGCCATTACTGCAAGATATTAATGTGTTATATATCTTCAAATCGTAGTAAAAGGGTAACATTTCTCCAATCATAATTTCAATAACAGTAAAATAAAATAAAATAACTTAATTGCCAAAGAACTTACAATGATTGTGTGAATACAAGACGCTCAACTGTGGGTGGAGGAAGCAATCAAACAAGCCAAAGAAGAAGAGGAAGCAATAACACACTATCAAAGAAAAATAAACAAAACAAATTTAGAATCTTTACGAAGCAAAAGAATAGAAATTAAAATTATCTTTGCAACTTGAAAATCATTTCTTTATCAAATTAGTTGTCATGATATAAAAGCACTTTAGGCCTCGATAATACAATCACAGATGGCATGCCTTAGTCTATTAACCAAAACCTTATGTAGAATTAGACTATCCTTGTGAGGTGAACAAATTTTGAAAATAGTCTAGAGCAATTTGCATAAATTCTTCGTCTTCAAAATCTTTGATCATGTTATTATGTTGATGCTTTGTAGGTATATGTATAACTGAGCTAAAATTAAAATTTCATCTATATATTGAATTAAAATTAAATTTATATGTATACAATTGCACCAAAATAAATTTTTTAAATCACATTCTACATCAAATTAAAATTTAATGTAATTTTAAGATTTATTTGAAATTTTGTTGTCACTAGCATTTATTCTTAATATTCATTACAATTAATTAAAACAATATTTTGTTAATTAAAACAATTAAAGACTTTAACTATTTTAATTATTAAAAATAAAAAATATTAAAAATAAAAAAATATAATTTAATTATTTTAATTTAATGTTTAGTACAATTAGTTTTATGCATTTAATTATTTTTATTTTAACAAATGCATTATTTAATTATTAGGTTGTTAAGTTTTTTTTTTAAATGACTGGCTAGCGAGTTTTCAAGTGACAAATTGACGATTGGTACGGTGGGTCAGTACCCATTACTAAGTATAAGAACATACATTAGATTTAAGTTGATTTGATGGTCAATGTTAAATATCAAAGAACCAAGTAGTTTAGATTTCGGTTTACAGATTCGTGATATTCAAAGTTGTTTTATGAAAAGAAACTAAGTTGTAAAAGAGAAGAAGAGTGAGAGCTTTCGATTAGAGTAGACGATTCAAATAGAGAAGATCATATAACAACCTAATGAGTTAAATGAAAACTTTCGAATAGTTCAATGATCATTTTGTAACATTTTAAAGTTGAGTGACTAAATCATAAATAGAGGAATTCCTGATCCTATTTGTAAAAGAAAAAAAAATCTATCGTTAATTTACCAAATAATAATTCTCACCAAAAAAAAAAAGCGGTTCCAAGTGTACCACGGATTTAGCCTTGCATAGGTGCGAGGACTTGACCAAGACTTCAATGGAATTGTTTTTATTTTAATCAACAAAAATATCGCTTTATTTCTTTCAATTTACAATTTATGAACATGATAATAAAACCAAAAACTATAACTTTCAAATTGCAGAAAATAAATGACTATGTGCTCACAACCATTAAGGTAATGAACATGCTAGCATACATAGTGGAAGATGAGAAAGGTCCACCTTTCTTTCTTTTTTTACATTTTAAAAAATAATTAAATCTTAGTCTTAGTCTCTAAATTTAATCTCTATTTTTAAATTTATAACATATTTAGTTAGTACATTTTTATAATAACAGTTAGTATCATTAAAACATTTGTAAATTTGAATATCCTAAAAGTCTTATTTTAGTTAGGATTACATTACTTTTTTTGACATTATAAGAAAATGGTTAAATTTCAATTTTGGCCTTTAAACTATACTAACATTTCAGATTTAATTTATATATTTTAATTTTTTGACATAATTTAATTTGGTTCCTCTATTTCAACAAAAAAAATCATTTTATATTTCTAAAAAACATTCTAATCAATATTTCTAACCTTATTTGTATTACATCAAAGAATTTAATAAAAGAAATTTTAACAATAATAACAACTAAACTTAAATATTTAAATCCGAAAAATTAACAACTATATTCTTAAAAATAATAAACCCAGATTTTTTTATTCATAAATACGATAGATTTTATAAATTAAAAACACTTGAATTAAAAACAACTATAATCTAGCTTTTTTAGTACATCATTTAAGCTTATATCAAAATATTTTTATTTTTATTTTTTATAATTAGTTGAATGATGACTTCAAACCAATCCCGCAAATTCTCTTCGTCCTTCTATCAAGACTGTAGTGATGATGCTGGAAGGGATCACTGATATATTTATTCCTCCATGTCCAACTGCTTCCTTCATCTAATTCAAGTGATGATCTAAATTGCATATAAATTTTGGTTAAATGTGACATACAAACTTTGAATTACAACTACAATTATTTATTTCTTTAAATATGTATATTGAATCACAATCATACATTTTGACTACAATTAAAATTTAATGTATATAATTATACTAAATCAAAGTTCATGCTTCAAATTGCACATTGAAAATGAAAATATATATATATTATAAATTTCAAAATGAAAATGTACGAACCATTTATTTTATTTATGTTGGATTCAATTTTTATTTTTTTTGTAAAAACTAAGTGTTAAGTATGATTCCTATTTTAGTCAAATTTGAGAAACAATCTTCTAGTTAAACTCTGTTTATTTGTTTCAATCAAACACTGATTAGTTTAGATTATTTTATTATTATTTAACCTATGAATTTAGCCTATAAATAGACTCTTTTACAACATTAGAAATACACACATTAGATATTAGAACCTCATAACACATTTATTTGTTTACATTTTGAGGGTTTTTTTTCGAGTTTTCGTGGTTTAATTTTTATCTTCATCTTTTGTACTCTTCACTCTTTTGCCATTATAGTAAAATTATCTTTGCCTGTGATTTTTTATCCTCTTTTAGAGGGGTTTTTCCATTTTAAATTTATTCCGCTATTTTTTTACTTGTTGTTTAATCGGGTCGATCCTAACAGTAAGTAAATTATTTCATTTTAACTAATTTAAATTATTTGACGTAATGTATAAAATTAATTTACTTAATTCTTTTGAGTAAAATGATAAAACACAATTTTACTTTTAATATAAGTGTTTTTATGGTAATTTAAAAAAAGAAATCCTTCTTAATTATTTATATATTAATCTCGTATAGATTTCATACAAACCGATCAATGACAAGCGTATTACGACAAACATTTGGATACGTCTGAAAGTGAGAAAAAGTAAAAATACTTTTGTTTTGAAAAAAAAGATTTTAAAAAAAAAAAAAAGAGCTAAGCTCTAATAGTCGGAGTACATTTGGTTTCGTCTAGCAACAGTGTTCCCGTTTGCTCTCTAACTCGTTTGCTCGTCTCCTTACATCACCAACCCTAACTATGGCTCATTTACTACAGTCAGATATTCTCTTTCTATTCCTTCTCCTTTCTTTACATGTTATTATTATAGCTCAAGGAAACGAGTCGAACATCATCCGACCAGGTTCTTCACTTTATGCCGGAAAACACCCTCGTTCATGGCCCTCATCTTCAGGGTATTTCCAATTTGGTTTCTATCGCCAAGGCAATGGATATGCGGTTGGAATCTGGCTTGTTGGCCGGCCAGAAAACACCATTGTCTGGACTGCAAATCGAGATGATCCGACTGTCTCCTCAAATGCTACTTTGGAATTCACAACACAAGGCAGTTTGCTTCTTCGGACTGAGGACGGTGTGGAAAAAATTGCGAATCTGGCCGGGTCTGTATCTGTTGATTCAGCTTCTATGTTGGACACCGGGAATTTCATGCTCTACCAGAACAGGACTGTTGTTTGGGAGAGCTTTAATTTTCCAACGGACACAATATTAGGAGGCCAGAATTTAAGCGGTTCTCATAACCAGTTGATTTCCAGTGTGTCATGGTCAAACCATTCATCTGGGCCATATTTGTTGAGAATGCAACAGGATGATGGCAACCTTGTAGCCTATGCAAATAATCCTGCTCAAGTTGATCCTAGTGATGCATACTGGGACACTAAGACTAGTGGTCTTCCTTTCTATGTGTTGAAGCTCAATAAGAGAGGCGTTCTAGCAATGTATTTATCACCAGAATCCGACCAAGAAAGGGTTTTGGCAAACGTCTCCGCAACTGGGAACGGAACAACGATTATCTACAGAGCAACCCTCGATCCTGACGGAAATTTCAGATTGTACTCGCATCAACTCGAAAGCAATACTATCTCACACAAGTGGCAGATTCTGAATGATTCATGTGATGCTAAAGGTCAATGTGGGTTGAACAGCTACTGCTCCAGCAGGGGTAAGGATACTGAGTGCTACTGCTATCCTGGTTTCACATTTATCGACGAGAATACCAAATCCCTGGGCTGCTCTCAGAATTTCACTATAGATGAGTGCGTGGCAAGGAAAGATCTAGTGATACATTACAACATCACTACCTTAGACAATATTGATTGGGCTGGTGATCCTTATTCTGTCAAGCAAAACTTGGAAAAGGAAGACTGTAAGAAATCTTGCCAGGAGGATTGCTCCTGTGGCGGAGTTCTCTATTCTAACCGAAAATGCTGCAGCATGTATATGCTACCGCTCAAATATGGTAAAAGACATGGAAATATAACAACCACAGCCTTCATCAAGTTGATTCTGGGTAGCACCATTAGCCACCCACCCGAAACAAGTCAAATATTGATAAGCGAAGGAAACCAAAGCCTCATTTTAACCATGGGCTTAAGTTTGGGTTCCGTTGCAAGCTTGTGTTTTGTGATTGCAATAGGTAGCTTCTTGTTATACAAGCACCGAGTCCAAAATTATGAGAAGCTTTTAGAAAATAAAAGTTCAGGATTAACCGAGCAGTTTACGCTACGATCATTCACTTTCGATGAGCTAGATGAAGCAACAAATGGTTTCCAAGATGAGTTAGGAAAAGGTTCATTTGGAACAGTTTATAAAGGAATTTTGCGGGATGGTAAAAGTAAAACTATTGCCATTAAAAGACTGGCGAAAGTTAACGAAGGAGAAACAGATCAGATTCGAACCGAGATGACAGTCATTGGAAGAACTAATCACAGGAACTTAGTCCGATTGCTTGGTTTTTGTGTGGAAGGTTCAAGGAAGCTCCTCGTTTATGAATACTTGGGCAATGGCTCACTGGCAAACTTTCTGTTCAACATGAATAAACGCCCAGTGTGGAAAGAGAGAGCCCGAATTGCATTGGACGTAGCTAAAGGTATCTTTTATTTACATGAAGAGTGTGAGGTGTGTATCATCCATTGCAACCTCAAGCCCCATAACATACTCTTGGATGATTCATTGACTGCAAAGATTTCAGATTTTGGGTTGGCAAAGCTATTGAGGACTAATCAAACATGCAGTACCCCTAGGACCAAAGGGACTGCATGGTACTCGGCACCTGAATGGCAAAGCAGTGGATTGGTGTCGGTAAAAGTTGATGTATACAGTTTCGGGGTGATACTATTGGAGATCATATGTTGCAGAAGCAACATAGAAGTACAAGTTTGTAGTGCAGATGAGATACTGCTTTCTACATGGGTATACAGTTGCTTTATTGGCGGAGAATTGAATAAGCTTGTGGAAGGTGAAGAAGAAGTGGACATGAAAATGGTGGAAAGATTTGTGAAGGTAGGGCTTTGGTGCATTCAAGATGATCCCAATTTGCGTCCATTGATGAAAAATGTCATCTTTATGCTGGAAGGAACAATGACTATACCAGTCCCTCCATCTCCATCACTTCTGTTATAACTTTGATTTAGTATTTACTTTAATTTTGCTTTTCATGTGATGCATGATGATGTGCTTATTTTTCTTTTCTTTAATGTAATGCAATTATGTAAGATAAGAGAGTTTAATTCTAAAAAAATAAAATTTCAGTAGTTAAAAAAATAATAGTGTTAATTTTCTTGCCTTCAAAATCTGTATATATGGGGCAGCTCTTCACCGAAAAAAAAAATTCATTCTTGCCTTAAAATTTTTTTCTTTTGATTTCATATTTATTTAAATGAATTGATGTCTAATTGACTTTTAATAAATAATTAAAATGTCATTCCTATTAAGAAATGCTAACAAATATTATTATGAAATAATTCAATCAAATTGTTGGTGTGTAACTATAGAAGTAAAATTATAATTAACAAATGATAAAATTGATGATCACATGTCCAATCGTGTATGATAAAACTTAAACTTGAATACTTAAAAAGTTTAAATCTCTCTCCTAACCAACAAAACAAAATTGGGGCTAAATTAGCCATATATGCTAATTTATTTTTTAAATTGGCCTTTTAAGCTGGATTTTTGAAAAATTAGGAAAATAAACTATTTTTTTGGAAAGAGGAATGAAAAATGTGTCCAATTGGGCGTACTTTCTACACAGTTGGCAGGAAAGTTCGCATAACTGGTCGCACTTTCCTGTAAATTGGATAGAAAGTGTGTCAACTAAGCGCACTTTCCCCCAACTAGATACTCCAACGACTTTTTGAAAGTTGGTCGAGCAACGGTAAGAAAATTTAAAAGAGGGCAACGATAAAATTTTTTCACTATAAATACCCCCTATTTTATTTTTTCACTCACATCCTATTCCTTCAATTCTCTTAATTCTCTCAAATTTCTCAAGCTTTTCTTCTAAATTTTTTGATATTCTCATTTAAAAATCTTAGTTTTTTTTAATTATTCCGTATTTTATTTGTTCGGATTAAATTTTCACGAAATAGCAACCTCCCTAATTCATTTCGACAACAAGCACATTTCCGTCACTCAAGTAATAATGGTAAGACGAAATTTTAAATTTAGTTATTTTTAATTAAGTTAAAATTAATTTTTTTAATATTTTAAAATATTTTTTTGTTATTATAAATAGGTGGATGATTGTGTTTTGGAGGGGATCATACATAATTTGGTAGCGTCTCCGATCACCTAAATTCGTGGTTACTTGTAAAAGGTGAGATTCTTGCATACGTCTTGTATACTTGGGGGTTGCAAACTTGACCCTACACTCATCAGCATGTTGGTGGAAAATGGAGGTTTGAAACACACACTTTTTATCTTCCATGTGACAAGTGTACAATCATACTCAAGGACGTAGTGTTACAACTTGGTCTGCCGATGGACGGACCAGTAGTCGTGGGATTAGTAGTTGTTCCCAGTAAAGAAGATCTTTACTTGTCATTATTGGGGAAGGTCCCAAACAGGTTTGAGGCTGGTCGGATATAGATGAAGTGGTTGGGGACCAATTTCAAAAAGCTCTGCACAGATACGACTAACGTTGTCATACAACAATATGCTTGAGCATTTATCATGAGGTTAATCGAGGACATTCTAATGCCCGATAAATCTCAAAATTGTGTGCACGCACTACACCAAAACAGGCTTTTAGCGGCGTTTGGATAAAAAACGCCACTAAAAATCAAGCATTAGCGGCGCTTTTATAAAAACGCCGCTAAAGGTCGAGCATTAGCGGCGCTTTTTGGAAAACGCCGCTAAAAATAAGCATTACCGGCATTTTCCAAAAAACGCCGCAAAAAATCTAAGCCAAACGACGTCGTTTTCTGAGTTTTTGGGGCCTTTAGCGGCGTTTTTGAAAAAGCGCCGCTAATTCTCAGGCCTTTAGCGGCGTTTTTGAATAAGCGCCGCTAATGCTCGGGCCTTTAGCGGCCTTTGTAAAGAAGCGCCGCTAATGCTCGGGCCTTTAGCGGCGTTTTGGAAGAAGCGCCGCTAATGCTCGGGCCTTTAGCGGCGTTTTTGAATAAGCGCCGCTAATGCTCAGGCCTTTAGCGGCGTTTTTTAAAAAGCGCCGCTAATGCTTGGGCCTTTAGCGGCGTTTATGAAAAAGCGCCGCTAATGCCCGCTTTTGATATATTTTCAATTATCTCATTCTTTGATATATTCTCAAGTAATGTTTCAATTATATTTTTTCATTATAAGTTAAAAAATAGATATTTCGTTTTATTTATTATATATTGGTCAAATTTACATTTAAATGATAACAAATAATATTTTTTAATACAAAATTTTTTATTAAAGAGAAGTCCTAACTCCTAACTATTTATTATTATTTTTCAATCACAGTTTATTTAAACTACTTTACTAGAAAATATATTAAATTATGAGTAAAATAAAATATCATAAAACTTAAATTGTAAAAGATACGATAATATTAATTTTAAAATATTTAATTAATTAACATTATAGTTTAGGGTTTAATATATATGGTTTAGGGTATATGGTTAATTTAGGATTTAAGGCCGGTTTAGGAGTTACAATTTTAAGGTTTATAGATTATGGAATTAGGGATTATGGATTAGGGATTCTGGTTTAAGGGTTGTAATTTAAGGGTTAGGGGTTAGAGATTAAGAGTTAGTGTTTTAAGGTTTATGAATTTAGTGTCAGGTTAGGGTTTAGGGTTTAGATTAATTAGTGTGTTCTAATTTATATTGAATAAGGTGTAGGGGTTAGGGGTTAAGGATTTGGGTTAGGGTTTAGGGTCTAGATTAATTAGTGTTTTTTAATTTATATATTAAATAAGATTTAGGGGTTAGTAGTTAGGGGTTAGGGGTTAGGGGTTAAAGGTTAGAGGTTAAGAGTTATTGATTTAGGGTTTAAAGATTTAGGGTTGGGTTAGGGTTTAAGGTTTAGATTAATTAGTATTTTTTAATTCATATATTAATTAAGTTTTTATATAATTGTAAAGAGGGGTTAGGGGTTTAGGGGTTATGTTTTATGATCCAAGGTTTAGGAGATAGGGGTTAAGGGTTTAGATTAATTGGTATTTTTTAATTTATATATTAAATAATTTCTTATATAATTGTAAAAGAGATAATATTAATTTTAATATATTAAAATTATGATTATAGTTTAAATTATATAAGAGATAATAGATCAATTTTATACATATTAAATGGTTTAGGATTTAAGGTTTATACAATTAATTAATGTTTTTATATTTAAAAATATTTAATCTAAATTTAGATTAAATGGTTTAAATCATTTGATATATTTAAATATTAGATTTTTGAAAAAATTGATAAATAAATAAATTAATGTAACAAATTAATGTAACAGATTGATAATAAAGAGATAATATGAATTTTAATTTATTAAATTATCATTAATATAGTTTTTTAAAGTTTTTTTTTCATATTTTAAAATTTTTGTTTTTGTTTTTGTTTTCTTACATAAAAAATTATATAAAAATTTTAAAATTTATCTAATTCTTTTAAATATTACTTAAATTTTCAAAATTTATTTATTTAAATTTGATATGAATTATATAATAATTAAATATAAAATTGTAAGAAAAAGTCAATCATTAGCGGCGTTTATGAGAAAAACGCCGCAAAAAGTAAGCAATAGCGGCGTTTTTATGAAAACATTGCAAATACGCATTGGATTTTTCAAAACGTGAAGTTTTAATATAATTTTATTTTTAGTGGCGTTTTTATAAAAAACGCCACAAAATTCATTTCACTTAAAAATTTTCGCGCTGATTTTTTCCCAAATTTCCCCCCTAAAACCCAAAAACGAAAAAACCCCAAATTTCCCCCTAAAATGGAGGCACCAAAGACGATTCATCTTCTTTGATGAGAGTAGCAGTGTGAGGAATGGGAATTCATCTTCTCATTTGTTGAAACCTGAATCTGGAGAGATATTGAATTTTGGTGAGAGTAAGAGAAGTGGGAATGGGAATTTGTTCACAGGAAACTCTCCGTTTGCCGTGGAGAACAAGAAGAGGTCGCCTAATTCAAGAGGGAGCAACGAAGAAGCTATGCTTTCGTTTACTTCAGGTGTAATTTTACCTTCATCTGGTGTGGTGAAATCAAATGGGGTGCCGGGGATTCAGATCACTCTGATCTTGAAGCTTCCGTTGTTAAGGAGGCCGATAGTAGTCGAGTCGTAGAGCCTGAAAAGAGGCCTCGAAAACAGGGGAGAAAACCGATTAATGGAAGAGAAGAGCCTCTAAATCATGTTGAAGCGGAGTGTCAAAGAAGGGAGAAGCTGGCTTCCTACCTCCACAGAAGACTTGATAACACTAAAAGAGGGAATGGTGGGTGCTCCACCTCGACCTCGAGCCTTCCCTTCATCACTCTAACCTTTACCCGAAAGAAGGAGGAAATCACGATAAGGGCAGTCACCCACCCGGGGAAGTGTCAGGCCAATCGATCATCAGCTGAGGAGAAGAAATATCGAAAAGATTGAACTTCAATTACGCCGCGATTTAGTAGTGATTCGGGGGAAGAGGAGCTTGGTAGCTTGCTCCAGTCCAGTTTCAGAGGTTCAGAAGCCAAAGGCAACTCTCAGACCCTTTGAGTAACCAGAAGCTTTTTGGTGTCTGTGACCCAGTATTTATTTTCTTGGATGACTGATTTTTATTTTGTAGGTGTGATTGCGTTCTATAAATTGGCCGTGGTTGAGGGAATGAGCATGAGAGCACTCATTGCTTACAGATTCATCTTCGCCACTGCTTGTATAACTCCACTTGCTTTCATCTTTGAAAGGTAACTTTCACAATTCCTCATATAATCTGTTTTTTTTTTTTAGTGTATAGGTTTTGATACCAGAATAATTCAAGAACTTAATCTTTGGTCAACCAACATAAACATATTCAAACATGGTAGACACCATCATACTAGCACCAAACATGCTGCTGTTGGCGATCAAGTCTTAGGCTCCTTGTTGGCTTTAGCTTCTTGCCTAGCATTTGCAATTTGGTACATAATTCATGTAAGTTTTTTTTTACATAATCATTTTTATTAGGTGCATTCAGTATGTGCATTAAAAGTGAATCTAATTGTTGGATATACTCGGACTAGAAAATGAATTCGATTTAGAGGAATTAATCAAATTAAGCTTACGTCTCAAACTAATCGAGTATGTTTAAATTATTCTTGTTATGTTTGCGCATTATTCTTTCTTTCTTTTTTCCTTTTGCAGGTTTCTTATTTTTGTTACTTTTCTTATTTCCATTCTTATTTTGCAGCCTGCAGCGTGTTGTAAATCGTTAAGACAAGAAAAGCATTGATCTCCAATGGGGTGGATTGAAGAAAATATGAAATCAACTCATATTAGACAAATTCTCTCTCAAGCCATCAGCCTCGGTGCGTTTCCACTTTTCTCTTAATTCTTTAAAATCGTTTTATACTTCAAAAAATTCCATCGGATAATGATTGAAATTTTTAGTTTAAATCTCGTTAAAGAATGGTTATTTCATCGGCACTGATAATATGGAAAGGATTGATTTGCATTATTGGGAGCGAGTCACCGGTGGTGGTTGTGCTATCTGGGAGTATGAAACCCGGTTTCAAACGAGTGAGCCAATTTTTTACACGTATTTAAAATTAAGTATTTAAAAATTTTGAGCTTTGATTTGTGATAGTCATATAAATTTAAATTTGCCAAATGTTGAACTGCTTGAACGACAAGTGACAGAAGGTTCTCATGTTCTGATGTAGAAAATCTCTAGAAAGTAGAAACAAATAGTTTTGATAAGGTTAACACCATGGTCAACTCTAACATTCTTGTTCATGAGCTGTGTACTAGTGGTTGAACATTTTCTTTCTGAAATTTATATAGGTGTTATGGCTGTAAATTATTTGAATTAACGGGTCCTCGCCTGGTTATTCTGTATGCTGGATTTAGTACATTGCATGTTTGGTTATGCTTTGTCAGGTTCATGAGCAGCGAGATAGCAAAGAAGCTGATATACTCACTAAAGGTAGCATATCCTTGATATCAAGCTAGTTGAATGTGAGCAAATACAAGTTGTGGTTTGTTTGTTTGTTTTCAACGAACTTTAAACTTTTTATTATCAATCATGAAAATATTTTCTGACTATTAAAATCTCTTTCCCCACCAATGAAGTGGAGAGTGGACACTTCCAAATAGTTTTGTCTGTCTACTTGTGGAATGGTCTTAAATACATTCCAAGTTCTTCTCATTTTTTCATATGTGTGTGTGTGTGTGTGTGGTTGATCATTCTTTAAATATCTTCATATGTACAGCTACTGCTTGAGTATGCTAACATTTTTAATCTTTTGACTGGACATATTCATCAGGAGACGCTAATCTCTACGATGACAGAATGTTGTACACATCTAGTAATCGTTGGTTGCAACAAAATACATCATGGGCAGAGCTGTTGGGTAAATCAAACACCTATATATTTCTCAAAGTGTTAACAAGTTCTAGAAGTGAAAACATTTGTAAAACACTCTGATTAGGAATTTCTTGCATCACCATTTGTGCTGTATGCTTTGAGTTTCAAGTTCATCACACTTCAATAGTAAAATTACTCTTCTGTTTTATTATTTATTGTATTTTTAATTGTATATATCTTCTCTGAACTAATGTTTTATGTTTTCTGCATGGCAGAAAGGATCCCATAACGTTCACTTATGCTTACCTGAGGTTTGTTCTAAATTTTTCCAAAAATTGGGCTGCCCAGAAAAAAAAAACTTGAAATAGGTTTACTTAGTACTAGTTAAATCGGGCTTGATTTTAGATAAATCTAATTATTATCTTTAAGCATGATATGTTCTAATACTTTGATTTAACCTGTTGATGTATGTATTCTGACTATGGAATATCATGTTCAAATATTCTACAAAGAAGCTAATTAGGAGATTCTGCAATTGTTGATGGTAATTGGAATTTAAGAATATAGGCTTAAGGGTTTAATTGGAATTTAAGCATGATATGTTCTAATATTTTAAATTTATATTGATGAATACTTTCCACCTATATTGACTTAAGTGAGTAGATATATCAGTAGTGTACTTTTTTTATTCCACAAACAATCTTAAAAAGTTGAGATATATTTTTTAGATGTATTTTTTAATAATTTACTATAACATTATAAGACACCTAATTTACTATAACATTATAAAACAATCTTAAAAAGTTGAATTGATTTACGTATCTTTGCCATGTTCACTATGGTTTGAACAGATTAAGTTACTCTTATTTTCTTGCAGAGCATGTAGGAGCCAAATTTGTGGTTCAAATTCGAAGCCATGCTCAAAAGTTTTTCTCTAAGGCTCATTGCTTTGAGTTCATTACAAGATTTCCTTGATTAAGTAAATGTATTATATCTTTTATTACCAAGATTTACTTGATTAAGAAAATGCATTGTATATTTTATTACCTTGCATATGTATTATTTATTTTAGTTTTGATTCTAAATTTGTATTTTTACTTAAGTGGTCTAACTTTTGGATTTTAATTGTGTTATTAATTTATTATTTTAAATTCTAAATTTAAATTCATTAATTGTTATATTTATATTTAGTTTTAAAGTTAAAATTTTCGTAGAAAATTTAATTTAAATAATATTTTTATTTATCCTTAAAACATAATATAATATTTATCATAGAAATAAATATTATTTGAAAAAAAATTATTTTTTTAAAAGATATATTTTTAGCGGCGTTTGTGTTAAAAGCGTTGCTAAAGGTCTATTCTATAGCGGCGTTTGTGGGAAAAAGCGCCGCTAAAGCTCAATATCTTTAGCGGGGTTTGTGGGAAAAGCGCTGCTAAAGGTCTTGGTCTTTAGCGGCGTTTGTGGGGAAGCGCCGCTAAAGATCTTGGTCTTTAGTGGCGTTAGTAAGGAAGCGCCGCTAAAGTTAGTGACGCTGTCATTAGTGGCATTTTTAGCGGCGCTTTTCAAAGCGCCGCAAATACTTTTAGTGGCGCTAAAAAACGCCGCTAAAGGCCTAAAAAAGTGCCGCTAAAAGCCTGTTTTGGTGTAGTGACGAAAGGTGGCTACTACACATAGCAGACTTCAAAAATACGGACAATTGAGTTAGGGATCAGCAGTATTGGCCACGTTGTACCTGGAGTTGTGTCGGGTGATGAAATTAATTGGTGGTTGTCTGTTCCTGTAACACCCTTAACCCGTATCCGTCGCCGGAACAAGGTTACGAAGCATTATCGGACCAATAGAATAGTAAATCATTCAATTCATACATCAATGCAAACATAATCTAATTTCATTCAATACATTCATAATGTCCTTTAATCGAGCCCTCAAGGTCCTAAAAATACTATAGAAACAGTCTGGTACTAAATTGGAAACCTTTGGACATTTTAGGAAAAAGTTGAAAAATTTAGACCGTAGAGGTCACACAGCCGTGTGAATCACACGGTTGAGACACACGCCCGTGTGGACATTTGAAATAGAGACGTACAGCTGTGTCTCAACCCATGTCCATACCCGTGTAACTCATTAACTTGGGTCACACGGCCAAGCCACAAGGTCGTGTGCAAGGCCGTGTAACTGCATAACTTGTATGCCTTAAACCTACAAGAGACACACGGCCATGTCATATGGCGGTGTGTTACTCACAACTAAGACACACGCCCGTGTCTCAAGCCATGTAGACAAGAAAATGGTCAAAATCAAGCCATTCCCCTCACCTTTCTTAAGCACAAACCTAAGTACACTTGCACACATGATCAAGGCTTCAATATGCTTAAAACCTGCATAAAATGATCTATACATTAAGCTAATAATCCATACAACCAATATGCCATTTAGGCACCTCAAACATAACAAATAAATATACCAAAACATAAGCATTCTTAACCATTCATCAGCTAACTTATTTCTAACCATACCATTCTAGATTTAATACCATGTCTTAGCTATGCTAAATTCACTTCATAACATACTTAGTTGTAATCTTAACATGCATCACATAACCACTTAAGGCATATTTTTCAAGATATCAAAAGAACCAAAGTGGTGTCATCCAAACAACTTACACGACCAAATTCATACTTAACTACTTACATAATCAAAACATGAATATCAACATTCAAACCTATTACATGCCATATAATCTGGAATAAACGTTCCAAAAGCTATCGAATTAAGCTGGATAGTGTAACTTGAGTGTCGATTCGAGTGTCCAACCTTCAGAGTATCTACAATGACATTAAACAACACAAGTAAGCTTAATGAAATTTAGTAAGTTCGACGAGTTAAATGATAAACCTTACCGAACTAATTATGATAATTCAAACAATAATAATCATCCAAGATAACTCTCTGTCATTCACAACTTCAATCGATAAATTCATCCATATTCAAATCAATATGAAATAAATAACATATCTTTCAAATTCATTAAACAGATTACCTTACCGAGATATTCCATTCAAAGAACGATTTACAGGTAAGAGTACATCGTCAACAGAAGCTTATAGGAGCTGGTCCACCCAAAACACGCCAATAGAAACTCATAAGAGTTGAATAAAAACTTGAAAGAGCTGAACAGAAGCTCGAAAGAGCTGAACAGAAGCTCAAAAGAGCTAATCCATCCAAATCACGTCAAACAGAAAGTATAACATGAGAGTTCGCAACAAATGCTGAACCTCGATTTACTTGGGTAATATACCGATATCTCCCTCCAATATCATCTCCACTCCAAACTCTCGTAATACACCAAAACATGAATGTACTCTATCCTACATTCAATTTCAAAACGAACATCAAATTCAATATTATAATACAAACAATGATTCATTACCAACAATTGATGATGTGCTTATTTTTCTTTTCTTTAATGTAATGTAATTATGTAAGATAAGAGAGTTTAATTCTTAAAAAATAAAATTTCAGTAGTTAAAAAAATAATAGTGTTAATTTTCTTGCCTTCAAAATATGTATATATGGGGCCTTTTTTCATCGAAAAAAAATTCATTCTTGCCTTAAATATTTTTTCTTGATTTCATATTTATTTAAATGAATTGATGTCTAATTGACTTGTAATAAATAATTAAAATATCATTCCTATTAAGAAATACTAAAAAATATTATTATGAAATGATTCAATCAAATTGTTGGTGTGTAACGACAACAGTAAAATTATAATTAACAAATGATAAAATTGATGATCACATGTGCAATCGTGTATGATAAAACTTAAACTTGAATACTTAAAAAGTTTAAATCTCTCTCCTAACCAACAAAACAAAATTGGGGCTAAATTAGCCATATATGCTAATTTATTTTTTAAATTGGCCTTTTAAGCTGGATTTTTGAATAATTAGGAAAATAAGCTATTTTTTTGGAAAGAGAAATGGAAAGCGTGTCCAATTGGGTGTACTTTCTACACAGTTGACAGGAAAGTTCGCATAACTGGTCGCGCTTTCCTGTAAATTGGATAGAAAGTGTGTCAACTAAGTGCGCTTTCCCCCAACTAGATACTCCAACGACTTTTTGAAAGTTGGTCGAGCAACAGTAAGAAAATTTAAAAGAGGGCAACAATAAAATTTTTTCACTATAAATACCCCCTTTCTTATTTTTTCACTCACATCCTATTCCTTCAATTCTCTTAATTCTCTCAAATTTCTCAAGATTTTCTTCTAAATTTTTGATATTCTCATTTAAAAATCTTAGTTTTTTTTAATTATTTCGTATTTTATTTGTTCGGATTAAATTTTCACGAAATGGCAACCTCCCTAATTCATTTCGACAACAAGCACATTTCCGTCACTCAAGTAATAATGGTAAGACGAAATTTTAAATTTAGTTATTTTTAATTAAGTTAAAATTAATTTTTTTAATATTTTAAAATATTTTTTTGTTATTATAAATAGGTGGATGATTGTGTTTTCGAGGGGATCATATATAATTTGGTAGCATCTCCGATCACCTAAATTCGTGGTTACTTGTAAAAGGTGAGATTCTTACATACGTCTCGTATACTTGGGGGTTGCAAACTTGACCCTACACTCATCAGCATGTTGGTGGAAAAATGGAGGTCTGAAACACACTTTTCATCTTCCATGTGACAAGTGTACAATCATACTCGAGGACGTAGTGTTACAACTTGGTCTGCTGATGGACGGACCAGTAGTCGTGGGATTAGTAGTTGTTCCCGGTAAAGAAGATCTTTACTTGTCATTATTGGGGAAGGTCCCAAACAGGTTTGAGGCTGGTAGGATATAGATGAAGTGGTTGGGGACCAATTTCAAACAGCTCTGCACAGATGGGACTAACGTCGTCATACAACAATATGCTTGAGCATTTATCATGAGGTTAATCGAGGACATTCTAATGCCCGATAAATCTCAAAATTGTGTACACGTGAGGTGGCTACTACACTTAGTAGACTTCAAAAATACGGATAATTGAGTTAGGGATCAGCAATATTGGCCACATTGTACCTGGAGTTGTGTCGGGCGATGAAACTTGATAAGATGTTAATTGGTGGTTGTCTGTTCCTGTAACACTCCTAACCCGTATCCGTCGCCGGAACAAGGTTACGGAGCATTATCGAACCAATAGAATAGTAAATCATTCAATTCATACATCAATGCAAACATAATCTAATTTCATTCAATACATTCATAATGTCCTTTAATCGAGCCCTCAAGGTCCTAAAAATACTATAGAAACAGTCTGGTGCTAAATTGGAAACATTTGGACATTTTAGGAAAAAGTTGAAAAATTTAGACCGTAGAGGTCACACGGCTGTGTGAATCACACTGTTGAGACACACGCCCACGTGGACATTTGAAATAGAGACGCACAGCTGTGTCTCAACCCATGTCCATACCCGTGTAACTCATTAACTTGGGTCACACGGCCAAGCCACAAGGTCGTGTGCTAGGCTGTGTAACTGCATGACTCGTATGCCTTAAACCTACAAGGGACACATGACCGTGTCATATGGCGGTGTGTTACTCACAACTAAGACACACGCCCGTGTCTCAAGTCATGTAGACAAGAAAATGGTCAAAATCAAGCCATTCCCCTCACCTTTCTTAAGCACAAACCTAAGTACACTTGCACACATGATCAAGGCTTCAATATGCTTAAAACCTGCATAAAATGATCTATACATTAAGCTAATAATCCATACAACCAACATGCCATTTAGGCACCTCAAACATAACAAATAAATATACCAAAACATAAGCATTCTTAACCATTCATCAGCTAACTTATTTCTAACCATACCATTCTAGATTTAATACAATGTCTTAGCTATGCTAAATTCACTTCATAACATACTAAGTTGTAATCTTAACATGCATCACATAACCACTTAAGGCATATTTTTCAAGATATCAAAAGAACCAAAGTGGTGTCATCCAAACAACTTACACGACCAAATTCATACTTAACTACTTACATAACCAAAACATGAATATCAACATTCAAACCTATTACATGCCATATAATCTGGAATAAATGTTCCAAAAGCTACCGAATTAAGCTGGATAGTGTAACTTGAGTGTCGATTCGAGTGTCCAACCTTCAGAGTATCTACAATGACATTAAACAACACAAGTAAGCTTAATGAAATTTAGTAAGTTCGACGAGTTAAATGATAAACCTTACCGAACTAATTATGATAATTCAAACAATAATAATCATCCAAGATAACTCTCTGTCATTCACAACTTCAATCGATAAATTCATCCATGTTCAAATCAATATGAAATAAATAACATATCTTTCAAATTCATTAAACAGATTACCTTACCGAGATATTCCATTCAAAGAACGATTTACAGGTAAGAGTACATCGTCAACAGAAGCTTATAAGAGCTGGTCCACCCAAAACACGCCAATAGAAACTCATAAGAGTTTAATAAAAACTTGAAAGAGCTGAACAGAAGCTCGAAAGAGCTAATCCATCCAAATCACGTCAAACAGAAAGTATAACATGAGAGTTCGCAACAAATGCTGAACCTCGATTTACTTGGGTAATATACCGATATCTCCCTCCCATACCATCTCCACTCCAAACTCTCGTAATACACCAAAACATGAATGTACTCTATCCTACATTCAATTTCAAAACGAACATCAAATTAAATATTATAATACAAACAATGATTCGTTACCAACAATGGAATATATATTATATCATGTAATATCAATCACCTATTTATATAAAAGTTAATTTTTAATCATACGAACTTATTTGGACTAAATTGTAAAAACTATAGAAGTTTAGGGACTATTCCGCTATTTTTCTTTTTCCACAAGTATCTATGGGATCTTGATCTAAAATGTAAATTACTCATTTATTAGCCTATATTTCATTTCCAATCTATTTTACAATTAATACCCTTTTATTTTTCAAATTTATATAATTCTCCAAAATTTTATAATTTTTGCAATTTAGTCCCTTAACTCAAAATTCATCAAATTAACCATTTTTCACAAGTCAATATTTTATACAAATATAATAAACCATCAAACAGTTCCTAATAAACATCAAATTCACTATTAAACCCTAAAATTTTAACTTTTCACAATTTAATCCTAAAATTAAAATCTAATAAAAATCACTTTACAAATTCATCAAATAGCATAATCAAAACTCCAAATACTTGGTATTCATAAAAAAATCAATATTCATCAATGGCAACTTCTAAATTTTTTAACAGAATCAAAAACAAAGGTACGGGCTCGTTAAACCTAGTTGCAACGATCTCAAAAACATAAAAATTACAAGAAAAAGATTCAATTTCCTTACCATGGAAAGAAAAAAGATGAACAAAGCTTCCTAGGTCATCAATGGTGAGGTTCAACTAAGAAGAAGATAAAATGAGAAAAATAAAGCTTTTGTTTCAATTTGTTTATTTAATTTTGAATAATTTACAAAATTGCCATTAAACCTATTTTCTTTTAATTTTTATTTAATTATTAATACCCATTACCGTCCACTATCCAAAATAGGGATTAATTTCCCTACTGGTCCTCCCACATTTACTACTTAGTCCATTCAATCACCTAAATGCTATAATTAGCATATTTTCACTTTTTATAATTTAGTTCTTTCTCCTTACTTAACTATCTAAACGTTAAAATTTATCATTCAAATTTTAATACGGATTTAATAATTATAAAAATATTCTAAAAGTAATAATTATGAGTTAACACGACGAAAATTTGTGGTCTCGAAACCACTATTTCATCACCATTGAAAATCGGACTGTTACATTCTTGTTGTAGTCGTGGGCCTAGTCGTGAATATCATTTCTACGTCCCCAAGTGAGTGACCCATACATGTTCTCATTGGTGACAAGGTAAAAATCATTTATTAATAAATACATAGTTTGTATAGTAAATTTTTTTAGTATATGTTTGAACTAACATACCGTTTGTACAGGTGGAACCATGGACCGAGTTACATGGGACTACTCGACCAACTCAAAGATATAAGATTGTTGTTAGATCAACACTTCGAAAGTGAAGATAGTTACTTATTATTTCGAAGTTGTATTAATTATGCAATGATTTATAAAATAAAATTTTGTACATAACGAAATTTACAATTGTGCACTTGAGTTTAAATGGATGTCGTACGCCGACACCGATATCATATCTTACATCCTACCGAAATTATGGGAAAGTCAGCCGATGTGAGATGCAAAGGTGTTGTTGATAGTGTACGCGATGGTGGAAATGCACGAATTGGATTGGGTGATGCGACAGTTAAGGTAGAGGTAACGAATTTTGCCGCCACTGCGAGATATAGAAGAGCTGTACAATATGGACTTGCAAATGAAGAACGATGAGGACTATCGAGAGGTTCACAAAAACCATATCGACACTTGAGAGCATAGGATGGAATTCTAATCCATCTGCGAACCATTTTTCCCAATGAACACGGTGGCCTGTTTAGAGTACATGTCGTGGTTCAGAGTAGTCATAAAGTTGTATCTACTATCAGCGGATGTGAAGGGTAGGTAGTTTCGTTAGCAGAGGCAATAACGACCACCCTAGCAACGTAAGGCCAGATGCAATCGCATGATGGGTTTGTCATTTTCTTCGATTGAAGATGCGCCACCTATGTCTACGCAACATCCCAGTCAGCTCACTCCACTTATTTCTACCCATTTTACTAACCCCTTTTATTTTCACAAGTATTGCACTATGCAGCACCACAAGTCCCTAGTTCTTCTATTCCAGCAAGTACATATTTTAAGGCACCAACGTCCCCATATTTTCACCCATATGTTGACTTCAATGCCATCAAAAATGTAGAGCCAAATGCTGTAGCGTGTACCTTTACTGTTAACGACACCAATGCCACTACCGATCTAGTCATCAATGTCAATTTCGATGCATGGGTCAATGCCGTCGTATACGAGGTTTGGGACACCATGCATATATACTCTAAAAGTGTTTCAAACACCTACTACATCTTTGTTCTATCGAGACAGGTCATCAGCGCATCCATCTTCTATTGGAGTGAAAGATACATGACGGGAGGCTAAGACAGCATCACCCTTAAACACCAAGAAAGGCGATATAGATGAAGAGGAATAAGATGACATATACGAAGCCAAGGGTGGAAACAAATATGAAGATGAGGGCGACAGTGGATATATAAGATGAGCAAGAGAGTGTAAGTGAAGGTGAAGAAAATGAGGATGATGCCCCCGATCTAGTTAATGAGCTCGAACAATAATTGTACGCAAAAATCTTCCTTGTGACCATCACCCATTGTCATGCGGCACACATTCTTTCATCGATGTTGATGGTGTATTTTTTAATTTATTTATCTATCACAATGTAAATATAGATTACATTAATAAAGAAACGATAAATTTTCATTGCAACATTTATTTGTCTTTATACATTTTAATGTAAGTTAATAAGAAATAACAAATTCTGTATCCCAAAATAATGGAGGCACTGTAATCAATTTTCAATCCTCTAGAAGTAAATAAGGCTAACGATGTTAAGGCCCCAATGTACCCCTTAACACAGAACATGTTGCCTTCATATGCATTGGGTTTCTACAATTGCCGTATAATTTTTGTTGATTGTTTCTCTCTCGAATATCCATATCGTTCCTTATATGAGTGGAATTTGAGTGACCTTTCGGGATGTAACATAGGTCCCTGTTTGGTGCCAACTCGAACGATACACTGGACACTGGTAGCCACATACTCTTATCTGGGACGGGCATGAATTTAGGACTCTATACACTATGCATACATTCTAGTCTATAGACATCGTTGATGTAAAACGCGTACTCAATTCGAATTTTCCCACATGCGGCATTTACATGTGCACATGAGAATCGAAGTGCTTGGAATCTCCCACAATTGCAAGTCCCTCTTGTTAGGTCTACATGATAGGATGCCTTGACATGTCCTAGTCGAGCCTAATGTGCTTTGTGACTCAAAATTCCATATTCTGACATAAGTGACACACTACATACAAAGTGTCCGCTCCTGCTGTATTATATCTAATCTCTTTCATGATGTCATCACATCAAGTATGTCCGCCCGCTATCTGTCTAGCATACACCGTCACCCTCTTATGAAACAAGGCAACCAAACGAAAGTATATTTCTTTGACAACCAATGTTACCAACAAAATGATGCATCCCCTTCAGTACGAAATTAATGCACTCGGCTAAGTTTAACGTCATCTATCCGTACTATAGACTCCCATCATATGATTGCGTCCATTGTTCGAACGATATATTCACTAGGTACACCACACCAAAGGCATTGATGGCACCCAAGTTGTTTAAAATTTTAGGAAAATGATGTTGGATAAGCTCATACCTGTTAATGCAAGGAACAAACCCAGTATGGTTTTACTCGTACTGTGATTAAATAGTTGGAACTACAAACCCATGTTAATGACTAGATCTCGCTTACTTTCCAAAAGCCATTTTTGGTGGTGGTTGGATCCGACTTGTCGTAAACAGTACCTATGATAGGTGCAATCCAAAAGGCTACCATGACGCGCAATTGTGGACAATATTTTAGTTCCGCTGTCTGATATGACACATATGTCGAGCTATGGGTAAACGCGACAACACAATCACTTTAAGAAGAAATCCCAGTCATCTACTGTTTCTTCAGGAATTATTACAAATGCTATTAGAAGAATCTTTCGATTAGTGTCCTTAGCCATGACAATCAACAATTGATACTGATACCTTCCGTTAAGCCAAATGTCGTCAATTGAACCAAAGGTTTGCAGTGTCAGAAAGCTTCTTTGCATTGCTAAAAATTCCAAAATAACCGATGGAATACACATGTACAGTGAAAAGTACGACTATCTAGGCGTGTTTTCCTACCATGTCAGCAAGGAAGCTTGCTTAGCTAGCCGCGCTTTCTCTAACATTTTTCTTCTACTAAAAGTGAAATGAAATGTACGCATGGAATCTTTCAGCTGATTTTAAGCAAGTTTTGAATATGTTTGTTCAAAACGTTAGTCCTACGACGCGTTTTCAATCGCGAGAATTTTATACTTTACAAACCAACCCTTCCCAATGTCTATAGAAGGAGTCTCACACTCTATGCTTCATCATTCCTAAAACATCTTCTCCCCCACCCTCTCCATCCTTTTTCTATAAAATATTTTTGAGTATTAACAATTTCAGTCACTAGAAATATATACATCATGTTCGAGGTATTCTTTGGTCATCAGTGATGCGATATTGCTTCGATCCGTACACATTTCATACATCATGCTGAGTGGGAACCATTACCTCTAAAGCCTATCTTGAAGAATGTAACAACTTGTTTTCAGTGGTGTCAGAAATTATGGTTTTGGGACCACAATTTTGACGAGTTATTTATTATTTTAATATTTATTTAATGTCCACAAGATTTTTTAAGGTTGTATTAAAATTTCGTTGAGAAATTTTGATGTTTAAACGATTAATTAGGTAAGACGACTAAATCATAAAGGTTACAAAAGTGTGTTTCTGTTAGTTAAAGGGGTCAAATGGCTATTAAATCTTAAACTAATGGATTAAGATAGTAATTATACCATTTAAGGAGTTAGTGGATAAATATGGACAAGGTTTACTTGAAATTTTTTATTATTAATAAGGGTAAAATGGTAAAATAGTAAATAAACATAAAATTAAATAAGCTAAAATCATCATCTTCCTCATTTTGTGTCTTCAAAACTGATTCTTCTATGAAAGTTTAGCTAGTGTTCGATCAAGCTTCATTTTCCCTTGCATGGTATGTATTCAAGTCCCATTTTAATGATTTTCATGTTTTTGAGTTTGTTTTAGCTTAATCTAGCTAGCCCGGGGGTTAATTTGCAAAACTGTTAATGTAACACCCATAACCCATATCCGTCGCCAGAATAGGGTTACAAGGCATTACCATATAAAACACGACTCAAAATAGTCATATTACACATGCTTTAAAATCCCACCATTCGAAACATATATACCTCTTACTCATATCATTCAAAAAATCAAATTATAAGATGACTCATCACATTACAAATTCCATGCGCATACATTAAGACATCCAAGCATATTTTACTTCTTAAGCTGAATATCAAACATATCAATTCATACTTCTATTCATGTGCATAAAACCAAACAATCCATATCGCTCGGCTTATTATCTATTAGAAAATGTAGCATAATCAATTTCACCAAATAGTCAAGTTTAGCATATAAACATCTTAGCCACAAATGCATTTAACCTTATCAAATATGCACCATTTTTTTCTTTTAAACTCAACTAATAAGACATACATGCCTAACTCCCCATTTAAGTACAAAACATGTGTATGCTTTGCCATTCATCTTATCTTCTATTCAGCTAGCAAACTAACCATACAATTTACACCCAATTCGCATGCTAATTATTAAGCCTAAAATACATATAAAACCAATTCATACTTTACTCACTTGACTAACATTAGCCATTTTCCAAGTACTTTAGCCGATTCAAAACGTGCCAATTCCATACAGTATAAATCATGTCAAAATTGCATATACACACCCAAAACAATTTATTATATATATAAATATATCCGGTCATGCAAATTAACTTCTATATAACATTTAAATCACATTCAACCTTTGCCATCCTATATTAAACTTAAATAGTCAAATCATAATAAGGACATAAACGTTTCATAAACTTAAAAGAACACATACAAATGCAAATATTTCATACTTACAATAATAAGTCAATTTCCATAATCGATCATACCACTATGTATACATATAACACATTTTGTAATTCAAGTATTAAAACCATTAGTCCTTTACATACCAAATCATCAAATAACTTATCAAAGACATATATATATATATTTGTTTACATTTCATCAACCGAATATATAATAATATATCAATTTCCATTTTCAATCCACTTCACTAATGTACTCATGCCATTACAAATTTACTCAAATTAGCCATTTCAATTTACCAAATATTCATAGCACAACATAGTCCACACATAATGAACACAAACCAAATTCAAAATTAACATATAACTAAATACTTAACTACATGATTTGATAACCAATATCGAATCACAAACTAGATTATGACCATCACCTATATTTACATCACATAAATCGAAATAACCATTATTTCATCTTCAATATATTTCGTATTTTACCTATTTAATCAAGCGAAATCTCAATACCATTCCATCACACAAATTAGACCATAATTCATACTTACAAATTTAGCTAATACATAACCGAAAATCACTATCATTAGCATCATTAAAAACCACAACCATAACACATCCATCATCCATATCAAGCTTACCAAAATAAAATAATTATAAACCATATATATATCATTACGTCTTACCAAATTCATATACCAAGCATACCCTAAACCTTTACTACGACCAAAATTACTTAAACCTTGGATCATTAGCATTAGATCAAGCCATTTTCGCATGGCTAAATATATATACAAAAACTAAATTAAAACTAGCCTATACATGCCACATAACCAACAACTCAAAGCTTTAATTTACCAAAGCAATAACCAGATAGTGTGATGCCGACTCCAATGACTTCCAACCCGAGTAAGTCTTTGGAACTCTAAAAAAGACATAGGAAAAAGACACAGAGTAAGCTATTACAGCTTAGTAAGTCATAAGCAAATAGATAACAACATTTAATTAGTTAGAACAAAATCAAATCATGTTTTCAATATTCATATACATTTCCATAATCGAAAAGTATATTTATAAATACATCAAATCCATATTTAACAGAATACATATAAGTTTAACATTTGGCCGAATATATATATAATGTCATTCACATATGCAGCTCTTATTTCTAACCTCATTATTACATCTCAATTTTGACCGAATATAAACTACATTATCAACTCATTTTTAACCAAATTAAATTATACTAGCATAATCACATTTAACCTCAAGCTTAACGTTTCATATAAAACATGTGTTTTCTTAAGTAAATCTTATCTTAACCGAACGTATACGTATATATATTCAAAGTGTCGTTCAATTCAAAGACATAATATCATTATATATCCAAATATATATTTACACACACATATATAATTTTGAATCAAAATATAACATCATATGCATATACATAACATATGGACAAATATACTTCACCAATGTACATATGTTCTCATTAGTAACTTATATAATTTGTATTACATATCAACTGGCCAACTTACCTTAATTTTAAATACGTAGTCAACCAACTCACACCTGATCGTTTTAACTCGTTTTACACCTTCGATCACAACTTTTCATTGCCCGTTGAACCATTCAAAATTTAATAGGATACTCGAATAATCACATATATCGGACAATGCCAACGTCCCAGACGTGGTCTTACATGCTATCTCATATCGATGCCATTGTCCCAGACAGGGTCTTACACGAATCAAATACGATGCCAATGTCCTAGACATTGTCTTACACGTAATCACATATATCGATGCCATCGTCCCAGACGTGGTCTTACACGAGAACACATATCGAAAATCCTATGTCATGACATATGTATCCTAGCTATTCCTAAGGTTCGTACGGGGCTTTTGGACGTCGTAACTCGGTCAAAACGAATTCATAAACATAGCTTACAAGCTTATTTTCATTTGACTAACACATGTATAATTTCACATATTTCCTTTCAGCATATAAAATTCATATTTAATTAAAATAAACAATATATATTTGCTTATAGACTTACCTCGGATATCGACAGGTATATAGAACGACAATTCAACTATTTTTTTCCCCCGATCCAAGTCTAATTTCTTTTGTTCTTGATCTATACAATTTCAAAATAAGCTCATTTAAACACAATTTCATTAAATTTAATCCAAAAACACATAAATGAGAAAATTACTATTTTACCCCTAACATTTTATACTTTTTACAATTTAGTCCAATTTGCATAAAATACAAAACATACAAAATTTACACATACCAAGCTTTGGATGAATATTCATTATGCCCAAACAAACCCACAAAATTCATTTATTTCAAATTTTAGTCCCTTAATTTATTATTTTTTCAATTTAGCCCTAATTACTCAAATTCATCAAAATTTCCAATACAAAACATACTAACCCAAAACATATCTTCAATAATTCATCATCAAACATCACAAAACACAATTATTCATCAATGGCATAACTCAAAATATTCATCAAAATCAGAAATTGAAGCATGGGTCGGGTAGTATTCAAAGCAACGATATCAAAAACGTAAAAATTATCAAAAACCGAAACAAAACTAAACTTGAATTAGCTCCAACAATGGCCGAATGTATGAACTTCTTCTTCTTATTTTTTCTTAGTATTTTCGGCTAGTTTATGGAAAAAATGAATGACCACTTTCATTTTATTATATTATAACATATAATATATTAAATCATTTACTTAATTAACCTTTAATAATAAATATAAAACCTTTATATAAATAAGCCAAAACCGTCCACTAACTTAAATTATGGCCAAATTTCAACTTAAACACTCCATGTGAAAAAGACAAATGCAATTCGGCCCTTGCACATTAAACCACCAAATTTTCAGTTTACGCGATTAAGCCCTTTTATTAAATCAGACATCTAAACGATAAAATTTTTAAACGAAATTTTAGCACATACTAATTCACACATTATAAACACCAAAAATAATTTTAAAATATTATTTTTTGACTCGAATTTGTGGTCCCGAGACCACCGTTCCATTTAGGATTAAAATCGGGCTGCTACAGTTAAAGGTTGAGGGACTTGTCATTCTTGTTTTTGAATAGGTTTTGAAGTTATTTGATAGATTATTAATCTTGGTTGTAAAATAAATATTTTTTATTAAGTGATTTTTGATGAAATTGCATTTAGGGATTTATTTGTAAAAATAGTAAATTATCATGGTAAAATTAAGAGTCCCTAAGAAATTTGGCTAGCTTGAATGGAGGATTAAAATTGTTAAATTTCAAATTATGAGCTTAATGACTAAATTGTAAAAAGTTAAAATATTAGGGGTAATTTTGTAATTTTACATAAATATGAATTTTGGATTAAATTGAATACCATAAGTACTTAATTGAATGAAATTGTTTATTTAGATCAAGATAAACAACAACTAGACTTAAATCAAGGAAAGGCTAAGGTTACAGATTAGTGTTCAACTCTACATCTACAACCAAAGTTATCGATGTAAGTTCGTACGAATTATGATCGTATTAATAATTAGCTAAATTGATTATTTACTATGTTGTGTTAATATAAACGGACTTGAATTTGTATACGTATCAATGTATGAATAATTAACAAATAACAAATCTCGTTTAAACCTTAAGAATTCTTAGGATATGAATGACATATCATTAGGGATTTCATGTTTCGGGTGTTGGTCTTGAATGTCCTACAGATAGTTGAGGTCCTGCATTTGTTGCGGATTCTCCATAGTTTCTATGAACAACATCGTGTAGCTGAATTCATATGTATCATGTGAGTATTCTCGAGTATTCAATGTAATTCTAGATGGTTCAATAGGCAAGTAAAGGAATGGCATGGTAAGTATATAATGGGATATTGAATCTTAATATATGAAAAGGCTAATGTAATAAATGATGTGCATATGAAAGTCTATTAATATTATGGTTGAATTCATATGTATCATTGATGAACTTACTAACTTATGAGTTTGATGATGCTTGTATAGGCTTTTACTAAGCTTATGGTCTTGGTAATGACCCCATATTTATTCTATAAGTTGTGCTAATGAAATGGTAAGTTTTCTTTGAGTTTATACAAGCTTATTAAGCATTATTTGCTTAAATAGTTACTCTCATTTGTTTTATAGATTATCGAAAGCTCGATAGGTTAGAAGCTTGTTAGAGGTCAATCACACTATCCAACAACCATTTTGGTAATTTTTGTGTATTTTGGCCAAGGTTAGATGTAACAACCCAATTTTAGTGAAGTCGGAATAGTGGTTTCGTAGCCACAAATTCGAGTCGAAAAGATAAAATATTTTTAATATTATGAAATGATTAGTAATGTGATAGAATGATTGCATGAGAATTTTGATAAGAAAATTTTATCAATTAGGTGCTTAATTGTAGAAAGGACTAAATTGCATAAAATGTTATATTTGAATTCTAGTAGCTATAATGATTAAATAGCTATGGAATTCAAAATTTGAGGTCCTTAATTGGTAATTAGACCATTGATGAAAAATATGTAGATATTTTTGGTGAATCATCCATGGAAAAATTAGAAAAGGTTAAGGACTAAATTGGAAATATAAAAAATTAAAGATGATAAATTAATTAAAATGAAATATCATCATTTTATATCATCTTCTTCAACCTAAAATCCATGGAAACCCTAGGAGAGAGAAAATAAGCTTTCCAAGCATAAATAGGTAAGTTCCAATGTCCCGTTTTTAGTAATTTTTATATTTTTAAGATCGGGAAAACTTAATTTCTCTATTTGGGGGGTTAATTTGAATAAATATCAAAGTATATAAAATTTTCCATGGATGAATATGCAGAAATTTAAAAGTTTATGGTAGAAAATGAAAGGTTGTTGATAGATAAGCAACTTTTACAAAGGGAAATTTAATGGAAATTGATTTAGGGACTAAATTGAAATGGTAAAAATCACGGAAAATTCTAAAATTTTTAGAATATATGTACTGTAAAAGTTATATTAGGATTTTGGTTAGGCTTGGAATAAGGATTAAATTGCATGAATTTCAATTTCCGAGCCTAGAGATGAAATTGGAATTAATTAAAAGTATAGGGGCAAAATGGTACCTTTGCCTAGATTGTAAATTGAGTTCAATAGAATATGAAATGGATTTAATTGATGATTAAATTCATTTTTATATATACGAAAATACCAAACAAAATGTGAGATCGAGGAAAGCAAAAGATTTCAGATTAGTAGATTTTAGATATGAACAGATATCAAAGTAAGTTCGTATAGCTTAAATGAGTATAGAAATGTATTGATTTGAATGTTATATTATATTGATTATGTTATATGAAATCATGTATGTGAATTATTTGGATATGGCAATGGTTGAAATGATGCATGTTTGGAAAATTATTGAAAAAAAAATTGAAATTGAATTCCTTGATTATTGAATTTCGATGGATAAAAAGGTGATTTCCCTGATGAAACTGCATGTATTGCAGAATGGATTTAGCCCTGAGGGGTAATCCAAAACGAGCCTCTCGAGTATATGTTTCAATTAGGATTTAACCTGGACTGGTAATCCTAATTGACTGGATTTAGCTTGGACTGGTAATCCGACAAAGCCCTTAGAGTATATGTTACAGCTAGAATTTAGCCTAAACTGGTAATTCTACTGTGTGATGTGTGGCAAGAGAGTGTACCTATAAGGTACTACTAAATATGAATTGACGGATAATGGAATTGTACGCCTCGAGTGTACTACTTGAAATATCCATTGAAAATTCAATGATTCAACAGATAAAATACGCATATAGCATGATGAGCTCATCTATGCATAGTGGTATATTTATGACTAATATGTTGGTTGAATGTATGAGAATAGGTAAATTTCCAAATAGTTGGAAAGCATGTTTTGTATGGTTAATATATGGAATAAAATGGTAAGCTTAGTTTTTGGCTATACGAGCAAACTAAGCATAATATGCTTACTAGGTTTTATTTTCCCTGTTTTATGTGCTCAAAGCTCGGGAAGGTTAGAGATTGGCCAGAGCAAGTCATCACACTATCAACTTATCGTTTTGGTATAAACTCCTAAGCTAACTAAGTCAAAAGATGTTGTGTAAGTAATGAATGAAACTTAGCCATTGGAATGGCTAATACACTTATGTTTTGATACATGTTATGGTTGAATCAATATATTAACTAAAATGATAAGTATGAACATCTAATGTTGCAAATTATGTACATTACATAAAGGTAAGTCATTTAACATAAATACATGATGAAATGTATTAGTTGGATGATAGAAATTGACTTGAATTATATTCGCAATTGGTTGGATTATACTTGTAAGTATTAGTGCAAGAAGATGGTAAAATTCGGGTGAGAAATAAGGCTAGGAAATGGCCTTATTTTGTCCACACAGGTAGACACATGGGCATGTGTCTAGGCCGTGTGTGACACACGGTCTAGTACATGAGCATTTTGTCTGGCCGTGTGTCCTCTGCATTTAATTTTGAAAAATAAAATGCTCAGAATTGAGCACACGGGTAGAGACACGGGCGTGTGTCTCAACTATGTGGGTGACACGACCTTGAACACTGGCGTGTGACATGGTCATGTGAAACCTGCACCTAATTTGAATTAAATTAATTAATCACACAGCCTAGCACACGGGCGCGTGGCATGGCAGTATGGTACAAGTCAGAGAGCAACCTAAATTGGACACGGCCTGATGCATGGGCATGTCTAAGGGTCATACGGGCGTGTCATTTGGACTACAAGGGTGTGTGAGTCTTGCACTTTAGACAAATTTTAAAATTTTGCAAAAAACTTCTAAAAGTTCCGAATAAGTCCTGGCTCATTTCTAATATTCGTATTGGGCCACGAGGGTCCATTTAAGGGACGTTCTTAACAATCTTGGTAAATGAATAATGATGTACATGGTTTCTTTGAAAATGTTCTAAAAAGCTCTAATAATGCTCTTTAACCCTATTCCGGTGATGGATACGAGTTAGGAGTGTTACATTAGAAATGCCATGTATAGGATATTTTGTAATGGTAGTTTATGAATCTGCTAATGTTTGATTTGGTATGTATGTGTCTGTGAAGTTTATGTTTGGTTTGATGGATTGTAATGCCTTCCTAAGTTAGGTCATTTTGACCACTTTTAGGAACTTGAAATGCATGGTCTTTGTTGGTATGTTGGTGATGATATCCATTTGTGAACTAGGTTTGTGCTTGGAATATGGTAATATTATCTTGTTTTGGTTAGTGATGTTTTGGTATAAATGCGGTGCCTTTGAATAGCATATTGGTTAGATAAAATAGAATGTTTGAAATGGTATGTTTAAGTGTGTTTAAATGATGTTTAAGTCCCTTGAATTGTTCACAAATGGAATGGTTGGTTAGGTATGGTTTGGCCTTAAAAATGCATGAATTTAGGGTCAATTTATGGATCACACAGCCTGGGACATGGGCTGTCACACGACCGTGTGTCATTTTTAAATTCCTAGTGTTTTAAGTCAATGAGTTACACAGCCTAGCACACGACCTGCGACACGGCCGTGTGTTGCAACTTAGTGAGTTACACGGGTGAGGACATGGGCTGGGACACGACCATGTGTCTCTTATTCGATTGTTACATAACCTGGGTTATGTCACACGGCCAACCCATTTTCAAAATTTTCAACTTTTTCCCAAATCTTCTGTTTTGATTCAAAGTAGTCCCGAATTGCTTTTAAGCTATTTTTACAGCATCAAAGGCTCAATTTAGGGACCAAAATGCATATGTTTGATTGGTTTTTGAATAAGATTAACTTATTTAACGTTATGATATTAAATGTTTTTTGATTGTTCGGTAATGTTTTGTAACCTAATCCGAGGATAGAGATGGGCTAAGGGTGTTACAGGGAACTCAGGTTCCAGGGTGGTTTTGCTTTGTATGGTCATGGGTGAAAGTTTACGTGGAGGTCTCAATCAACGGCCATTATACAGTCATGGATCGGGAGATAATGGGGGAGCCAATTAATGGTCATTACACGACCACAAGCTCAAAATTTTTCAGATACCCGAAAATGTTGCCTTATAAATACCATACAGAAGTTTGAAGGCATAATCATACGAAAAAATTGTGAGACTTCATGCTATAACCGACATAATTTTTTCTTCATTTTCAAGCAATCGGTACTATTAACCTTTCTTTTTATCCAAAAGTTGGCACTTTGTGGACATATGAGGACTCTCAGGCGAGGAATGACTATTTTGATAAAGTAAATGTGATGTTCTTTTCGGGTCAATGACGGTCTCGTTATTAAACAACACATTAAAAACTACAACCGCTACCACGTTGACCCGAGTTTGACCTTTATTTTCGCTAAAACATCTGTTCTCCCCTTGAGAGCCCTCTTGTGTCCACCTCGGTGTCAGCCTTCGAATAAGAATGAAAGGTTAAATATACCGACTACTTGGAAATAAAGAAAAAAATTACATTGATTACACCAAAAATCCCCAGAGTTTTTTCGTATGATTATGACCTCAATTTTATGTATGGTATATATAAGGCATCATTTGCGGGCATCCAAAAAGCTTGAACTCGTGACCACGTAATGACCGTCACCTAGCCCCTAGTTATACTCGAACCCGTAACCGCATCACTACCGTCGACTGGGACCTCTACCTAAACTATGACCCCTGATCATATCAAGCACTAAAATCCCAATACCTGATTTCCCCAAGATGGGTTTCTATGGTCTTATCCCATCATAACATATGAAATGTATGTGTTCTTAGGTCCGTTATCACATTCCTAGTCCTTTAAATCTACCTATGAATTTTTGCAGTTTTAGTCAAAAACCTTAAACCTAAAACATTAAAACTTAAAACCCTTAAACCCTAATTTTAAAAATATTAAAAACCCTAATTTCCCTTTTTCTCTCCCAAAATGACTTATTTTCCTAATTTTTAAAAAAAAAAAACGACATATCCTCTTTATTTAGCACCAAATTGGTTTCCATAAAAAATTATAATATCCTTTTAAGTCTTTTTAAAATTAATCCTATTAGAATTATTGATTTAGTCTAAAGCTGATCATGGGTCGGGCCGAACCGAGGCAAAAAGTCTAGGTTTGGGCTCGATCTACCCATATTAAAATCTTTTATATAATTTTTATACAAAAATAAATTTAAAAAATATAATACATCAAATACATTAAAAATATTAAAATAATTGTTTACCAACAAATTAAAAATACATTAAAAAATATTTATGCTTAAATAACACTAAGATATATACAACTTCACAAGTAAATGCCTTTAAAAAAATAGTAAAATTAACAATGAAACAAAATTTATACAATATTTAAATATTAACAACAAAATAGTAGTAATATAATAGCGAAATTATAGCAAAATAGGCCTGAGTTGAAAAACTTACCTAAGACCCGATCCTTTTAAAAATTTATCATTATCATTTTGTCCAAACCTATTTTAGAAACCTTTATTTTTACCAAAAATTTTCCAAACTTTTTGGGTCAGTCCTATTCGCCCTGTCTAATTTAGCCTATATTCAATTTCCTCCTTTGCGTTTGCTTTTTGTTGTTTTCTAAAAATTCAGCCTTTCAAATTCCAATTAAATAATTTGTTGATATTTTTAAATTTTTATTATCTTTTCGACTTCAGCCATTTATTATTTCGTCATCACTTGCAAAATAGAAGAGAGAAACACCATATTTCCCATGGCTTCGGTGTGGGCTTTTCTCTTGCTCCTTTCTTCTCTCTGCGTGAAGCAGTCAAGCAGCATCATTTCGCTGGGATCTTCGCTTTCCTCGGCCACTCAATCCATCCCGTGGCGTTCTCCTTCTGGTCGCTTTGCATTTGGCTTTTACAGTCAAAACGGTGGCCTTTCTGTTGGAGTTTGGTTAGACGGCAGACGAAAGAACGATAACAAAGTTGTATGGACAGCAAATCGTAATGAGCCGCCGCTCACTTCGAATGCAACTCTGATATTAAATGGCAAAGGTGTGCTTCTTTCGATCGCTGTGAGCGGAGAAAAGAAATTTATTGCTAATCCAAACAATTCGGATGTCAGTGTCTTCTCTGCCTCCATGCTAGATTCAGGCAATTTTGTGCTCTACAACAAAGACAATCATACCATTTGGGAGAGTTTCGATAATCCTACTGATACCCTTTTAGGAGGTCAGACTTTATTAACTAATCACAAGTTGATCTCCAGTTCATCAGAGAATGATCACTCACCTGGAAGGTTTCATCTTACCATGCAAAGAGATGGGAATCTCGTTCTATACCCTCTAGAGTTCGAAGATTCTCCTCCAAATGCCTATTGGAGCACAGATACTTTTGGGAAGAACTTGTCGCTCAGCCTTTTTCTTAACGCCACAGGCCTCCTCGAACTCATCAACAACGATAATTCGTCCATCTACGACACAATTAATCGTTGCTTTTCTAAAGAGCCGACATACAATGACTACAACGAAAGCAGCAGCAACAACAACAGTACTGTTTTCAGTGCAAGCCTTGATGTTGATGGGAATTTCCGGTTATATGCTCATCTGTTTGAGCAAAATGGTGGGTTTCACACTTATCTACTGTTGAGGGCGGTGTTAAATTCCTGTAAAGTTAAAGGTTTTTGTGGTTTCAACAGCTATTGCACATTTAATGATTATCAACCCTACTGTGCATGCCTTCCCGGGACTGATTTTATTGATCCTCTTCAGAACAAGCTCGGCTGCAAGAGAAATTATTCTGAAGCACACTGTAAAGGAGGGAAGGCCAATATACCCTTTTATAACATGACTTCAATGCAAGGTATTGTATGGACTACGGGCATATTTTACAGTAAAGAGCAACTGTCCAAGGATGCGTGCAGCCGAACATGTTTGGAAGACTGCAATTGTGAGGCAGCACAGTTCGAGAATGGGATTTGCAGGAAACAAAAGCTTCCACTCAGGTATTTGCTACGAGATCCTGGTGCCGGAGAGATTTCTATAGTTTTATTGAAGGTGGGAATCAAAAGCCTTGAAGCAGACGACGACACTGTTCTCTCTGAATTAAAGCTACCCAAAGTCTTAATCAAACGGAAAAATACGACGGTGCTACTACTTCTTTTAACTCTCAGTTTTGTTGCATGTTCATGTGCTTTGCTTACAATCTCTGGTGTATACATTTATAAATTTCGAGTTCTAAGATACAAAAGGCTGTTGGAACTTGGAAATTTGGGCCTAACGGAAGAGCTTACGTTGACATTGTTTTCTTACAAAGAACTAAAGAGAGCAACAAATGGGTTTAAAGAAGAATTGGGTAAAGGATCCTTTGGAGCAGTCTACAAAGGGTCTTTAAACAGAGGAAGACAGTTGATTGCAGTGAAGCGACTGGAGAAGTTAGTGGAAGAAGGTGAAAAAGAGTTCCAAGCAGAAATGCGAGCAACTGGTAGAGCTCACCACAAGAATTTAGTTCGACTTTTGGGATACTGTGTTCAGGATTCCAAGAGGCTATTGGTGTATGAGTACATGGGCAATGGCTCCCTTGCAGATCTACTTTTCAAGTCAACAAATCCCCCAGATTGGGATGAAAGAACAAGAATAGCCCTGGATGTTGCTAGAGGAATCCTCTATTTGCATGATGAGTGTGAGACTCCAATCATTCACTGTGATATAAAGCCGCAAAACATATTGATGGATGATTTATGGAGAGCTAAAATTTCGGACTTTGGGATGGCAAAACTGTTGATGGGAGATCAAACAAGGACCTTCACAGGCGCAAGGGGAACTAGAGGATACGTGGCACCAGAGTGGCAGAAAAATACTCCAATATCAGTGAAGGTTGACATTTACAGTTACGGAGTTGTGCTGTTGGAGACTCTGTTTTGCCGACGGAACTTGGACCCCAATGTATCAAAACCAGAGGAGATCCTTCTATCAACTATGGTGTATGGATGTTTGGTTGAAAAGGAGTTGGATAAGCTAATGGTTGGTGAAGAAGTGGATAAAAGAAGCTTGGAAAGAATGGTGATGGTGGCACTTTGGTGTATTCAAGATGAACCAGCTCTTCGTCCTTCCATCAAGACTGTAGTGATGATGCTGGAAGGGATCACTGATATATGTATTCCTCCATGTCCAACTGCTTGCTTCATCTAATTCAAGTGATGATCCAACAATCAATCATTTCACTCAAAGTATATGTGTAAGTTGTCAATAAAATAGGTAAAATGATTCCTGTAGTGTCCTCCTATGATATGCTTGGGATTATGTACTGGTTTCTTAGTATGAATATTCAGTTGCATTATGTTTGTTATTATGAATATTCAGTTGCATTATTATTACTCAACCATATATTAATGAAATGGTGATTTAAGTATGATTATTAAACACAAAGTATGAAGAATTTACCTATAGGAATAGATTATCCAATTGTAAGAAGCAGTATCGCAGTATCCAGTTGATGAGTTTATGTAATATTCGTAAAACTATTACTTGCCTACAGTAGATAAGTTTATACAGTAGCTCCATGTAAATACTACAAAAGCAAATACAATATTGATATACACTAATGGCCACATATAAGGGCGGGTTTACGACCCTAACCCGGCCTAATGGACTACCATCAGATAATTGGATAGTGACCTATTGGACTAATGGGTCATTTTGTCACATAACAAACTTTTGAGTTGGTAGGCTCTAGTCTGGGCCTTTATACATAGACCAAAACATTTTTGGGCCTAATTGAGTTTCATCTAAGCTAGAAAATAATTCTACTCAATGTTTGGCCTTATGGAATAAATTATGAATACAATATATTAATATTCAATAGGAAATTTTAAATTATTATATACTTTTATATTTAATTAAATATATGTTAATTTTTATATTTATAAATTTATTTTTTATTATTTAAAATATAATTAATCATTATAATTAAATTAAAATAAAAAGGGATAAATTACTAATATAATAAGCTAATACTCAATGGAAACATTAAATTATTATACCCTTTTGGATATAGAGCAACTTCAAAACTCGTGACCAGAACCTACCCTTTTAATGAGTCTACAAAATGTGAAAAATTAATTACTGAGCTCGATCCGATAGATACCTTGAAAAATTAAAAAAAAATAATTATTACAAAATTTCAAAACTATTTGACCCAAATCAATTAAAATCCAAAATAATTCATACAAAAAGCCTCAGCCCATCAACAGGTGTGCTCCCAACCCAAAATAAAACAAATCCAAAGATAATTCGATCCAAATCCGCCAAACCCACCCGTTTGGTTGGAGGAGACCCGTTCTTCTCCTTTGCTTCCCTTGGTGCTTATGATCTATGGCTTTATTCTCGAATTGAAGGAAAAGATCAATGGCTCCAGCAAAGAAGGGAAAAGCCAAAACCCAGAAAGCTGAATCATCGCAGCCCTCTGAAAATGACTCCAAGTTCCCATCTTCAATCCGCTCGGTTCCTCCTTCGTCTGTTGCCATCACCATCCACGCCAAACCCGGCGCGAAATCTTCCTCCATCACCGGTCCGCTACTCTCTCTCTTTTTCCCCACTATTTTCTATTGAACATCCTTAAGTTTGTTATCATTCACGATCCCTATTCTTTACCTTAATGGGTTTTTTCTTTTCTTTTCTTTAAAACTTTGGGGTCAGCCCAGATTTCAGCGACGACTCTGTAGGGGTCCAGATTGATGCGCCTGCCAAAGATGGTGAAGCTAACGCTGCACTCCTTGATTATATCAGCTCGGTCTGTTCTTTGCTTCTTTTTTTCCTCAAGTTTTTTGCTTCATTGATTTTTTTTCCAGGAATTCAGTTCGGTTTCTTTGCATGAATATCTTGTTAAATATCAATATAAATTTGTAACTTTTTTTTTATCTCCTCTATTGACTCCAAATATGAAACTCATTTTCCAACTAGGTAGCTAACATTACATTGCTATAGTCATAATTTGGTGAGATTGAATTCTTATTTTAAGAAAATGAACCAATTTATTAGGAAACCTTGAATTGTACCTACCCAATTAGAAATCACTCAGCCTCCTTCTCTAAGTTTCCTATTGCTAAAATATCAGGGAGAAAGAACTATTCCCTGAGAAAAAAGTTCTATTGGCTTAATACCAAAATCTGCTTACTGTTCTAGGAGCATTTGCCTGCTATATTGCTTGCATCCCTGAATTCAAGGGTTTCACCTAAAACTTCCAGTTCCATTAGGCTTCCACTGTAATCATCCTATCAATGATAGAAAAGATCAGCAACTTTTAGTTTTTGAATTATTTAGTGTACATTCATTTTGTGTAGGCGTCACATGTGTCATTCGTTGTGTCCATCACAGTTCATTTAGTGCAGGATGAGAAGAGTGTGTAAATATCTTGGCTTGGAAAAAGGTTTGTAGCACTGAGGAAACAAGTATTGGACTAATTAGACCACGAATGAGATTAAAATATTGGTCCGGAACTACATTAGGTAATATAGATCCATGAATCTGCCCAAATACCCAGGATATGTTTACTTGGATGCCATTGATGATTGTGACTGTGAGCTTTTATTCTTCTCGGAAAATTAGTCTGTATATGTTCATCTTTACTGCTTATATGATTATACAAAGTATGCATCCTTTTCTTCTTCCTCATAGCAGTTAACTTCTAAATAGTTCACACACTATGTTCTTTAAATTGAATTTGTTGAATGATTAACTGGTTTTAGAAAATGTGCCCATGTTTCCATCCCTGATTCTTATAATAATATGTACGCATCTTCACTGGAGTGGATAGTCATATGAAGTGCAACTTTTTGTCATGGATGATGGTTGTCATAGAAATCTGGAGTCATTTAGACGCTGTTAACCAAAAACTTCATATTATATTTCTCCATGAAGTATTTTGCTCTTTTTCAATGCACTGTCTCCCTTTTCATTCTTCTTAATACTTGTAATTGTTCCCATATGGCAGGTTTTAGGGGTGAAAAGAAGGCAAGTTTCAATAGGTTCAGGCTCTAAATCAAGAGATAAGGTGGTAGTTGTTGAGGAGATCACTCTACAGAGTGTATTTGATGCTTTGAACAAAGCATCCAAGTGCTAGCGATGGAGAGACACCTTGTGAAGTGCTAGTTATTGTAAGATGGTTAGTTCAAGCCAGGGATGATACTTGGTTGCTTCCTTGATTCAACTTGAGAATTCTCGTAAAACTCAAATAGTGGGAGTTGCCTTATGGCTCGTTTCGCTTGTAAAACAGTCATCTAATCAGGATAGTAGTGGCAATCATGATGCATGATGATAAATTGTGTCTACACAATCGTTGACAACCTTCACTGGGACTGAGGTACATGTATTACGAATAAGAAAAGGAGAAGTCATCTATCATTGATTTGATCTTGAGGCTACGCTAAACTACAAATAATTCGAGTATATATATTTAGAAAATTCAATTAAAAGTTTATCGATGAATGCTGGTCAACGCCCATTCAACGTGGGTCAATGTTTGATCAACTTCACTCAACATTCGACCAATAGATGGTGTTTACGTGGATTTTTTGTCATGTGTTGCTTATATAATTAAGGGTAGGTTTGAATGGACGGTGCGTTTACTTGTGATTAGTGTAAAAATAGTAGTGGCGGTGAGATTAGATACTATAACAATATTGTAACATAAAACAAAAGATAAATTAAATGCACTGCACCTCACCGTCTATTCAAACCCTTATCGATAGTTAATAGTTGATGGATGGAAATGCCAAAAAGAAGGAAAAGAAAAAAGGTAAACTGTCTGATTAAAAAATGGATGTTTTTGAAAATTTTCTATCATGTTGTTATGATTTTTCTATCATGTGTTGGTATATGATTAAATCAAGACATCTTATTTATTGAGAGATATACTCAAAAAGAAAAAATAGTTTAGATAATCCTCGACAAAAAATAGTTTAATAAAAAAATAAACTAATTATGGTGTGTGTCTATTTTAGTCAGCTAGTTTTAAATTTTTTTATTTTATTCGCAAACATTATTGAATTTTAATATTTCGATCACTCATTCATTAAATCACCAACGAAAATGTTTTTTTATTGACATAATAACAAATTTAGCTTCTCAATGTTTACAAATTTATTAATTTAGTCTTCATTCTAATTTTTTTAACAAATTTAACCACCAATTTTACAAATTCAGTCAATTCAATATTGATTCCTAAAATGTAAAATATAAAAGAAAAATATTTTTCTATCAATTTAGTTGTTGTAGGCAGACAAAGAAAGGCATGGGTGCGCAAGTAGTCTTTCTTCTAACATGCATGAATTTTACATTGTTTAAAATTTCTAATTAATTCTACTTTTTTGCTGAGAGATGGGTTGAGTTTTCAATGAAAACGAAAATAAAAGGGCGAAGGCATAAGATGGTAGGGCAGTCTTGATGAAATAAGGAAATTGAAGGAATACAAAGAGTTGAGAGAGAGAGAAGAATGAGCGACCGGGAGAAAAGATGAGTTTTAGGATACGCTAAAACGTTTTAGAAAATTATTGTTTTAGTCCCTCATCATTTAGAGTTTCTATAATTAATTTTTAATTCATTTAATTTAGAGTCTGACTACAATCTTTGGAATTCAATATTATATATTGAAATATCATATAGTGAAATATATCAAAGCTTCAGACCTCCGATGTTTAACTTTAAGTTTTTGATCAATTTAAAAATATACATCAATTATCCATTACTCTAACTACTAACGTAATGGAATGATTATGACATTAGACCAATTAAACTGGGTCTATATACGAATGGTGTAGTAATTTGAAGAGAATTTATCAATTGTACATTTCTCTAATTAGTAACGTAATTTAATGAGTTATGACACTAATTGTATAATTATTGATCTAATTGAATGGATCTATGAATGAAGGTAATGACATTGTAGTGTATAAGTATTTTTTAAAATATTGATCAATTGTAGATTTCTCTAATTACTAGCGCAATCAAATAATCTATGACACTAATCATACAACCAATGATTCAATTAAATAAACTGTATAATTAATTGTACAATCATTTGTCCAATTGAACCGGTCCATATAAACACAATATTGAGGATACATGATTGGAATTCAATACTATATAGTGAAATATATCAAAACTTTGGACCATCAATGATTAGTTTTAAATACTTGATCAATTTAAGAGTATTTTTCAATTATGCATTGAACCAATTGAATCGAGTATATGAATGTACTGACATTGTGGTGCATAAGTAATTTGAAGTGTATCGATCAATTGTACATTTCTATGATACTAACATAATTGAATGAATTATGACATCAGTTGTAGAATCATTGATCTAATTGAATAAATCTATGTATGAAACTTATGACATTATAGTGTTATAAGTGTTTTTAAAAGTATTTATCAATTCTATATTCCTTTAATTACTAGCAAAATCGAATGAATTGTCACATTAATCGTAGATCCAATGAACCAATGGAATAAATTGTATAATAACTCGTACAATCATTTATCCAATTAAATCAGTCCATGTAAACATAGTGTTTAGTATAAATGTTTGGAATTCAATACCGTACAGTGAAAACTTTAGACCATCAATGTTTAATTGGAAAATTTTGATCAACTTAAGAGTATTTATCAATTATGCATTCCTTTAACTACTAACAAATTTGAATAATTATGATATCGAACCAGTTGAATCGAATCTATATATGAGTGTATTAACATTGTGTTGTACAAGTAACTTGAAATGTATTAATGTATTGTATATTTCTTTAATTATTAATGTAATTGAATAAGTTATTATATTAATTGTACAGCCATTTATCTAATTGAATGAATCTATGTAGAAAGGTAATAGCATTGTAGTGTATAAGTATTTTTAAAAGTATTTATTAATTGTATGTTCCTCTAATCACTAGTGCAATTGAATAAATTCTGACATTAGTTGTACAGTTATTGATCTAATTGAATAAATTGTATAATTAATCATACAATCATTGGTCTAATTGAATCAGTCTATGTAAACTCAACATTGAGTATACATGTTTAGAATTCAATATCATACAGTGAAATATATCAAAACTTTGGACCACCAATGTTTAATTTCAAATGTTTAATCAACTTCAGAGTATTTATCAATTATGTATTCCTCTAACTGCTAACGTAATTGAATGATTATGACATTGAACTAATTAAATTGAGTCTATATATGAATGCAGTAACATTGTGGTCTACAAGTGATTTGAAAAGTAATGATCACTTTTACATTTCTCTAATTTTTAACGTAATTGAATGAGTTATGACATTAATTGTACAATCTTTGATCTAATTGAACGAATCTATGCATGAAGGTAATTACATTGTAGTGTATAAGTATTTGTAAGAGTATTGATCAATTGTATAATCCATTGTATAATCATTAATCCATAATTGAATTGGTCCATGTAAACACAACATTGAGTATACATATTTGGAGTTCATTATCATATAGTGAAATATAGTAAAACTTTGGACCACCGATGTTTTATTTCAAATTTTGTATTAATTTAAAAGTATTGATCAATTATACACTCTTCTAACTACTAACGTTATTGAATAATTATGACATCAATTATATAATCATTGATCCAATTTAATGAATTATACAATTAATCAAACAACCATTTCAATCGATGTATAAATGTAATACCATTGTAACCAATGAGTAATTCTCGTGGATCATTTTAGGTTTAGGTCATATTAGGTTATGATTATTTCTTATTTAATCATTCAATTTTCATTTAATATAAGGATTTGTGTTGAATTAGATAAGTTTAAAATTAAGTTACTTGCATGATTTAGAGTTGATTATTAAAGTCAATAAAGTCTAATTTATTAATTTTAAAATAAAATTAAATCAAAGTTAGATAAGTTATTTAATTGGTTTAAATTAATTATAAAAGTAATAATTATCATAAATAATTTTGAAATAAATATAATAAATTATTATAAATTTAGATTAATTAATTCATAATATATAAAACCATAAAAAGTAAAACTTTTTTAATAGATAAAAACAATTATTGTTATTTACATTATTTTGAAATGTTCATGGTAAATATTTTATTGTTAATAATTTTTTTAATCTAAAATTTTAATGTTTTTAGTTAATAACATTATTTTAATTAAAAAAATTTAGGATAAGCATAAATCAGTTATATTTTTAGAATTTAAAACATAAGTAAAAAATAAAAAATAAAAAATTGTCAAAATAAATTTTTAAATAAATTAGAATCAAAATTAAATTAAAATTTTTCAAAGTAAAATAAAATAAAAATAAAAATATTTTTTTTGAGATTTTGAAATATATCAATTTTTTTTTTGAATTTTTCATCATATTTTGATAATTTCTCTTCACTTATTAATTTTACTTGAGAATAAATAGATAAAATAAAATTTTTATCAGTATTTATTGTTTTTGAAAATTTTTTTCTCAAGACCATATGATATAAGTCGAAATTGCATATTTTATTATAATAGACAATAATAATTATATTTAAAAATTATTAAAATAAAATAAAATTTTAATTTATAAATATTTTTTATTAATTTTTTGAGAACATTTACTTAATTAAGTTTGGGTCACTTTCAAGTTTCATTCAAAATTGATAAATTTATACTATTAGTATATCAACCATATGTGAATAGTAAATCAATTGTAATTGGAAGGGATAATAAATTAAAATAATGTTTATAATTTAATTTGATAGGACCACTTTTTTTTCTTTTGACAAATGGGTGGAGAAATTTTTTTTTGGGTATAGTTATGGGATCTTGTTGGTATGATTAGAGGCGTTCAAATTTCAGTTAAAATCGAATTAATCGATCAAACTAATTTAATTTGATTAATTTATTGGTTAATTGATCTAGTTCGGTTGGAGATCAATTAAATTTTTTTGAAAATTCAATTAACGGTTAATTCGGTCCAAAATTAGGTAATTAACCGAATTAACTGAACTTAATAAATAATATTATTTATTATATATATTAGGCTATTACTAATTTGGTTAATTCGATCAAATGAATATTATCAATTTTTTTATATTTTATCCTTATTTTAATAAAAAACACAACATATAAATTTCAATTAAAACTAAAATATTTCGATTTGATTAATTTCTTTTGAAAAAAATTTGGTTCAATTAATGGTTAAAGAATTAAAATTTTTAATTAATTTAATTAATACTAATTTAGTTCGATTAACCGTTTAAATATCCTAAATGTAATTATACTCTAATTTCGATCAACCACATTTCTCAAAAAAGTTAATTTGGTATCATTCAAGGTACAGGTGTCCATGGGCTGGGCCGGGCCCAACAAAAAATTTCAGCCCGCTTCCTAGGCCCGGGCCCGGACCGGCCCGAAATATGGGCCTGAGATTTTTCTCGAGCCCGGCCCGGGAAAAAATATGGAACCCGAGCCCGGCCCGGCCCGGCCCATTTTTTAATTAAAATTAAAATTATATTTTTATTAAAATTAAAACTAATTGTTATTAAAATTAATTGTTATCAAAATTAATTATTATTAAAATTGTATCAAATTATATATTTTTTGTACCAATCAACATTTTATAAAATCTAACATTTAATTATTATTAAAATTGTATCAAATTATATATTTTTTGTACCAATCAACATTTTATAAAATCTAACATTTTGTTAGTAAAATTATTAATTGTATTAATTGTTACTAAAATTATCAAATTATATCAAATTATTAATTATTAGTTGTTACTAACATTTTGTTAGTAAAATTATTAATTGTTAATTGTATTAATTGTTGTAACAAAATCTAACATTTTGTAACTTAAAATAAAACTAAAACTAGTATATTTTAAAAATAAAAATATATATATTTAATATATTTTCGGGCCGGGGCCGGGCCCGGGCCAAAAAATCTTGCCCGAGGCCCGGCCCGTTTTCTAAACGGGCCTCGTTTTTTTGCCCAAGCCCATATTTCAGGCCTATATTTTTACCCAAACCCTCCCATATTTCGGGTGGGCCGTCGGGCCGGGCCGGGCCGCCCGGCCCATGGACAGGTCTAATTCAAGGTTATTCTGTATTGCTTTTGTGAAACTCAATATAAGCTTTTACATTGAATTCCCATCTCATTAGATAGATGTCACCTCATATTTCGATAAAAAAAATACATATAAAAATATAAATAAATGAATATTCATTTTCTAAAATTTATTTATTAATTTTTTTTAAATCTACAAAGAATATTTCAAAATTTCCCTTTTCTATTTTTATTTTATAAATAATTAATTATTTATTATACATTTAGTTTTGTTCCTTAGCTCTCACCAATTTTGTTGAGCACTAGGCACTACCTTCGCCTACAACTACCGATACCAATAACCCTTATTTCGAATTAGAGGTGATCATAGGTTGGGTTGAGTTTGGGCCGAGTCTCAATAGAATTTTAAGCATGTTTTCCAGGCTCGAGTCCGATTCGAAAAATGGGCCTAAAATTTTGCCTAAGCTTAACCTGGATAAAAATGCTAAAACTTGAGCTCGACCTGACCCGCTCATACTAAATTTTTTTATATTATTATTATTTATATAAAAATGAATTTAAAAAATATAATATATCAAATAAACTAAAAACATTAAAATAAATGTTTTCAATAAATTGAAAATAAATTTAAAAATTATTTATACTTAAATAACACTAAGATAGATGTAACTTAGCAAACAAATACCTCTAAAGTAGTAGCAAAATTAACAATAAAACAAGTGTTATACAATATCTAAACAATAACAATAAAATAGTAGCAATGTAATAGAGAAACAACACCAAAACAGTGACAAAACATCAACAAAAATAGTGAAAATAATATCAAAAAGCAACAATTTTTTTTTTTTTACAAATTCGTGTCGGACAGGGCTTTTGACAGAAAAAGCTTACCCAAAGCCTAGCCTATTTAGAAAACTGGCTTCGCTTTTTTGCCCAAACTCATTTTTCAAGCCTATAGTTTTGCTCAAATCCTCCTTTTCGAGCGGGCCTTTGGGCTAGACCGAGTGGTTTGACCCATAATCAGGTCTATCATCGATTTCCACATCTTTCACCATTGTGCCATCCAACTAGGAGTCAATAATGGAGGGGTCTCCAAGACTTCATTATCACATGTATACCCCCAATTGTGCCTGTCCTCAGATTGTAGTTAGAAGTGAGCATTCGATCGAATCGAGTGAAAAAATTTCAAGTTGACAAGTCATATTTTATCATCCTAACTCGATTTAACTTTTTTTTTTCAAATTGAGTAGAGTGAAATGAAATTCGAGCCGAACCGAGTGAAATTGTTCGAGTTAAATTAAAAAATTGAACATGTCAAATTGAAATCTTGTTATAGTATAACTAATTCAATGTTAGAGCACATAAATTTCAAACCATACATATTTCAACATAATAAAAAAATAAGATATTTTAGTATGATAAACTTGAATTATTAATTAACTTATTTAGGTCCCAATATTATTATTTTAGAAAATTTTTAAAAAAATTAAAATTATATATTCTTTATATATGTTTCAAAATTTTTAAATTTTTTTAAAAACATAAAATTTGAAATTTTATAAATATTTTGAATTTTTAAAAATTATTTTGAATTTGTTTTGTATTTTTTGTTGGGAGAGAGAGACCAATTTGCTCATTTTTAAAATTGACAGGGATTCAAAAAGGTATTTACACCAATCTATTATTTAGATTATTCGAGTTATTATAATTGTAAAATTCAACTCGATTTGAACTCGAAACTCAAATTACTTATTCGAGTTGACTCGAATAACTCGATTCAATTAATTTAAAATTTGAATTTATTTTCGATTTTTTCTAATTGAATCAAGATCTGCTCATCCCTAATTGTGATTTTTGAACCAACTTAAACATGGTGATCATTAATGTTGAAAAAAAAAGGAAAAAAAATTAAATATATTTAGGTCTTCTTTATAGCTTTTTCCCCCGAATTGTTTTATTTATGAGATTATTATTGTAATAAAAGAATTCATGTTAGAAAAGTAGAAAAATGGGCATTCATTTATTTATAAATATTTTATTTATAATTTGTATGTATTTTTCCAAAATTTTATATCTTTTAATCAAAAATAAACTTTTAAATATATATTTAAATTTCTTTTATTTTTGAAATTTTAAGAATCAAAATTTAAAAGAATGTGTAAAGCTAAGGATTAAATTTGTTGAATTTTTAAAATTAGGATCAAATTGATAGAATATATATACTGGAGAGCTAGATTTGTTATTATGCCAATAACAAAAACGATTTTTTTTGGTGATTTAACGGGTGAGTATTAAATTTTGATAATGTTAGTGACTTAAATAAAAGTTTTTTAAATATAAATGACCAAAATAGAAATATTTTAACAGTTAAGTGATTATTTTTAGAATTTATCCAAAAGAAAATATAAATATGGTTTAAACGCCAATTAATCGTCTAAAATACGGACCATAACTTAATTTCAATGCAAGACTAAAGTCTTGGTCAACTCGTCGTACCTATGGAAGTTAATAAATGTGGGATTTTCTTTTTGAGAAAATATAAGTGGTTTAGTTTTGGTCACATTATCAGTTTCTCTTTCTTCTCATGCTCGACTTTTGTCAATATTTTGGAACCACTTGTGTTTGTTTAAGGTTAAATTTTGCTCCTAGTCCCTGTACTTTGTGAAAGTTATGAATTTAGTTTTTGTAATTAAATTTGATCAATTTTAGTCACAATACTTTTCAAATTTTAGAATTTTAGTCCTAACCCAAATACTATTAGTTAAATTCACTTTATTAAACTCAATTACTAGTTCTATACTTTGCATGCTATGGCAGATTTTATCTATATTATCCAATTGGATCATTTCAACGTTCTATATTGTTCGAATTTTAAATTGTCATTAATCCGTTACTTGGATTAGTAGTGAGTACTATATTCAATTACACATATGATAATGTATTCAACACATATGATAATGTATTCAACACATCAGATTTTGAAAATAGAAAAATTTTAACTTAATGAATTAACAATAATCATTTGGGGAGGATTGAAGTTTTAAAATTTGAAAGGTATGGGGGCTAAAATTGATCAAATTAAAGTATAGAGACTAAATACACAACTTTCACAAAGTAAAGGGACTAACATCACAATTTAATCTCTGTTTAACGCACCCCTGAAAGAAACATTCTTCTGAAAAGTCCTTGCAAAACAAGGGAACTTAAAAAGTGGGAACACATCCATCTTGTACTCCGTTGCTTGTGCCTCTAATGGTGAAAACCTTATTGTTTAACAAGTTCGAAAGTTCATATAATCCGGCAATGAGTCGTTTTAATATTACAATCAGTAGCAGTAACGACCAAATCGTTGGGGGTTAATTAATATTACAAGCTTGATTTATTGGAGATGATCTTGCACAAGAAATCATCAATTTCAGGAAATACAAAATAAAGAGGAAACTGCGAAGCAAATATAATATCTAAAATACATGACACAACTAAATAGAACTGAAAAATGAAGTTGGGCAGGGAGGTATGGGGATCTCAACTGTCCCTTCCAACATCAACAGTACCTTCTTCATGGAAGGGCGCAGTGTTGGTTCATCCAGGATGCACCACAGTCCTACAATCACCATCCTTTCAAGTTGTTTTATATCCACCTCCTCATCTTCCCCTGCTATCTTCCCTACCTTACCGGCTTGGTAACAATCGTAGACCCATTCTTCAAGGATAGCTTCTTCGTCCTTGAGGCTCCAATTTACACTCCGTCGACAACATATGATCTCCAATAATACGATCCCGAAGCTGTAAACATCTGCTTTCACTGTCACCGGTAGTTTCCTGTGCCACTCTGGTGCAACGTACCCCCTTGTTCCTCTGATCCCAGTGAAGGTCTTGGTTTGGTCTGGCTTTAGCAACTTGGCCAATCCGAAATCGGATATTTTCGCTTGCCCGTTTTCGTCCATTAGTATGTTCTGAGACTTGATGTCACAATGGATTATTTGAGTCTCGCATTCTTCATGAAGATAGAGGAGACCTCGAGCTACGTCGCGAGCGATTTCCACCCTCTCGATCCAACAAGGTCGTCTTTCGGGTGTAAAGAGTACATCGGAAAGTGATCCATTGATCATGTACTCGTATATCAAGAGCCTATTAGCTCCATCATGGCAGTATCCTAGTAGTCGAACTAAGTTTCGATGATGAGTTCTCCCAATGATTCGCATCTCGTTTTGGAACTCTCGTTCGCCTTGGTCTGATATGTTGTCCAATCTCTTCACTGCCACAAATTTTGTTAAACCATTCAACATTACCGTCCCTTTGAAAACGGTCCCAAATGCTCCTTTCCCGATTTCTTCCTGGAAATTATCAGTCATCGCCTCGATTTCTGAAAAACTAAACGAAATAGGAGCAACGTTCTCGCACAATCTTATGTTGCTGTCTGTAGAAAACCTTTTGTATCTGAAAACACGACTCCAAAGAATCAAAGCCCCAGAAATTACTAGCACCATGATTGCAAAACCAATCAGTGAAAGCCCTATAATTAAAATATCCGTATGAACTTTCCCATTCCCATCTTTAGGTTCATCAGCATGTTTTCTTGGTTCATTAATGGATGAATATATACCTACCTTGATCAAAGCGATGTTTGAATTGCTAAGATCCCTTCTCCCATATCTCAAAGGAAGCCTTTGCTTCGTGCATTTTCCATCATTAAACATGGCAGCCTCACAGTTGCAATCCTCATAACATGCTGTCTCACATTCTTCTCTGGTTGTTGAAGTCACCTCAGAATATCCAGTATCTTCCCATACAGTGTTTTCAGCTGCCTGAATGGTATACTGGATTTTCCCATCATCGTTTTTACAGCTGTCGCTGGAGAAACTCCTCTCGCAGCCAGCAGTGAAATTTCCTTCTATAACTGGAGCAAATCCTGGAAGACATATACAATTAGCTTCGCTATCTACATCAACGCAATAACCATTAAGCCCACATAGACCCTTGGGTGCACACTTGTCTGATGTAGATGACCATATAACTGATCGATTGCCGTTCCGATCGAGTCTGTAAGAATAGAGTCGAAAGATGCCATCGGAATCAATTTTCATCAGATAAATTGTTCTATTTGTATCATCATACCCTCCTGTGGTTAGATCCTTTATGTTGAAGCTTGTTGAATTGAGCATGTACAAATGACCATCATTGTCGAGATTCAGGCTCACGTTATCTCCCTTGCCATCTGTAAAGGATGACCAATAAGAATAAGGTGCTGTGTCAGGAGTGTCCACAGGGTACTGTACCAAGTTTCCATCATGCTGCATCTTAAGACGAAATATACCAGTTGACTGGTCAGTTTCCGAGACACTAGAGACCAGCTCCTTCCCAGCTGAGAGAGGCTGTCCTTGTAGAATGCTAGTGGTTGGATATTGGAAGCTCTGCCATATCTTGTCCTCGTCAGAGTTGTATACAACGAAATTGCCAGTATCAAGCATCGAAGCGGCAGCAATTTTCTGAGAAGCATCGGTGACGATGTATACGTCTCGTCTTGGCGGTGACTGAAGAATGAGCCTTCCATCTGTTGTAAGAACCAAGCTAGCAGTGCTTGGAACAGGAGGATCATCTCGGTTGGCAGTCCAAACTACTGTCCTTTGAGGAACTCCAGCAAGGAAAACCCCAACACCATAGCCCTTACCTTGGGGATAAAACCCAAAGCCATAGAGACCAGAAGGGGATAGCCATGCGGATTTACCGGTGGTCGTGGGTGTCAAAGATGAGCCCAAACGTATAGTGGAGTTCCTTGGTTGAGCTACTGCATGCAAATGAAAGGAAAAGGAACACACAAGGAAAAGAAATGAAATGGCGACCATGGCTAAGGCCTAAAAGGTACAATATCCCTATAGATTACAGAGCATATCGTTATACATATATATGGTTTAATGAGTTTTGAGAGTCAATACTTTGAATGAATTTTCCATCTTACTTTTTTGATAGGATACTTATCACTATACAGTTTCGTCCTAGAGAAGTAGGTCATGACTCATACGTGTAGATTTCCAAAGGGGACCAATCATCGATTGGCTACTTTAGTCCACTCATGAGCTGATATATTTAATTTGAGAGGAAAATCTAGCCATGGTACTTCAGTCCAATTACAAATTTTCAATTTCAACCTTCAACATATTTTTATGTCTTATCGATGAAGCAGTCAAACATGGAAGATGGTCTCCATAATTTCTTTCAAGAAGGGTTCCTGCTCTAACTCATTTATCTTTTAGCAGACGATCGTCTCTTCTTTTGTGAAAATTCTCAGTTTATTTTGCCAGTTTTCTAGTCAAAAGTTGAATAAAAAGAAATCTCAGATATATTTTTTTCCTAATACACTTGCTTATTAGCATATATGATTTGCAATGATGTTGGTATGGTGCGAATTGAGGAGTTGGGTAATTATCTTGGTATGCTTTTATTGCGTAAAAGAGTCACAACGAGTTCATTTGATTTTATAGTGAGTAATGTTCGGAATAAGTTGAATGGATGGAAAGTTAGGAAGCTCTCTTTAGCAGGCAAAATAACTTTGGCAAAATCAGTTCTGCTTGCTATCCCTAATTATTTGGAATTCAATACCGTAAACTTTAGACCATCAATGTTTAATTGGAAAATTTTGATCAACTTAAGAGTATTTATCAATTATGCATTCCTTTAACTACTAACATATTTCAATAATTATGATATCGAACCAATTGAATCGAATCTATATATGAGTGTATTAACATTGTGTTGTACAAGAAACTTGAAAAGTATTAATGTATTGTACATTTCTTTAATTATTAATGTAATTGAATAAGTTATTATATTAATTGTACAGCCATTTATCTAATTGAATGAATCTATGTAGAAAGGTAATAGCATTGTAGTGTATAAGTATTTTTAAAAGTATTTATTAATTGTATGTTCCTCTAATCACTAGTGCAATTGAATAAATTCTGACATTAGTTGTACAGTTATTGATCTAATTGAATAAATTGTATAATTAATCATACAATCATTGGTCTAATTGAATCAGTCTATGTAAACTCAACATTGAGTATACATGTTTAGAATTCAATATCATACAGTGAAATATATCAAAACTTTGGACCGCCAATGTTTAATTTCAAATATTTAATCAACTTCAGAGTGTTTATCAATTATGTAGTCCTCTAACTACTAACGTAATTGAATGATTATGACATTGAACTAATTAAATTGAGTCTATATATGAATGCAGTAACATTGTGGTCTACAAGTGATTAGAAAAGTAATGATCACTTTTACATTTCTCTAATTTTTAACGTAGTTGAATGAGTTATAACATTAATTGTACAATCATTGATCTAATTGAACAAATCTATGCATGAAGGTAATTACATTGTAGTGTATAAGTATTTGTAAGAGTATTGATCAATTGTACAATTCATTGTATAATCAGTAATTCATAATTGAATTGGTCCATGTAAACACAACATTGAGTATACATATTTGGAGTTCATTATCATATAGCGAAATATAGTAAAACTTTGGACCACCGATGTTTAATTTCAGATTTTGTATTAATTTAAAAGTATTGATCAATTATACACTCTTCTAACTACTAACGTTATTGAATAATTATGACATCAATTATATAATCATTGATCCAATTTAATGAATTATACAATTAATCAAACAACCATTTCAATCAGTGTATAAATGTATTACCATTGTAACCAATGAGTAATTCTCGTGGATCATTTTAGGTTTAGGTCATATTGGGTTATGATTATTTCTCGTTTAATCATTCAATTTTCATTTAATATAAGGATTTGTTTTGAATTAGATAAGTTTAAAATTAAGTTACTTGCATGATTTAGAGTTGATTATTAAAGTCAATAAAGTCTAATTTATTAATTTTAAAATAAAATTAAATCAAAGTTAGATAAGTTATTTAATTGGTTTAAATTAATTATAAAAGTAATAATTATCATAAATAATTTTGAAATAAATATAATCAACTACTATAAATTTAGATTAATTAATTCATAATATATAAAACCATAAAAAGTAAAACTTTTTTAATAGATAAAAATAATTATTGTTATTTACATTGTTTTGAAATGTTCATGATAAATATTTTATTGTTAATAATTTTTTTAATCTCAAATTTTAATGTTTTTAGTTAATAACATTATTTTAATTAAAAAAAATTTAGGATAAGCATAAATCAGTTATATTTTTAGAATTTAAAACATAAGTAAAAAATAAAAACAAAAATTTGTCAAAATAAATTTTTAAATAAATTAGAATCAAAATTAAATTAAAATTTTTCAAAGTAAAATAAAATAAAAATAAAAATAATTTTTTTGAGATTTTGAAATATATCAATTTTTTTTTGAATTTTTCATCATATTTTGATAATTTCTCTTCACTTATTAATTTTACTTGAGAATAAATAGATAAAATATAATTTTTATCAGTATTTATTGTTTTTGAAAAAAATTTTCTCAAGACCATATGATATAAGTCGAAATTGCATATTTTATTATAATAGACAATAATAATTATATTTAAAAATTATTAAAATAAAATAAAATTTTAATTTATAAATATTTTTTATTAATTTTTTGAGAACATTTACTTAATTAAGTTTGGGTCACTTTCAAGTTTCATTCAAAATTGATAAATTTATACTATTAGTATATCAACCATATGTGAATAGTAAATCAATTGTAATTGGAAGGGATAATAAATTAAAATAATGTTTATAATTTAATTTGATAGGACCACTTTTTTTTTTCTTTTGACAAATGGGTGGAGAAATTTTTTTTTAGGTAATAGTTATGGGATCTTGTTGGTATGATTAGAGGTGTTCAAATTTCAGTTAAAATCGAATTAATCGATCAAATTAATTTAATTCGATTAATTTATCGGTTAATTGATCTATTTCGGTTGGAGATAAATTAAATTTTTTTTGAAAATTCAATTAACGGTTAATTCGGTCCAAAATTAGGTAATTAACCGAATTAACCGAACTTAATAAATAATATTATTTATTATATATATTAGGCTATTACTAATTCGGTTAATTCTATCAAATGAATATTATCAATTTTTTTATATATTTTATACTTATTTTAATAAAAAACAAAACATATAAATTTCAGTTAAAACTAAAATATTTCGATTCGATTAATTTATTTTGAAAAAAATTGGTTCAATTAATGGTTAAAGAATTAGAATTTTTAATTAATTTAATTAATACTAATTTAGTTCGATCAACCATTTAAATACCCCTAAATGTAATTATACTCTAATTTCGATCAACCACATTTCTCAAAAAAGTTAATTTGGTATCATTCAAGGTTATTCTGTATTGCTTTTGTGAAACTTAATATAAGCTTTTACATTGAATTCCCATCTTATTAAGTAGATGTCACCTCATATTTCGATAAAAAAAATACATATAAAAATATAAATAAATGAATATTCATTTTCTAAAATTTATTTATTAAATATTTTTTTAAATCTACAAAAAATATTTCAAACTTTTCCTTTTCTATTTTTACTTTATAAATAATAATTTATTTATTATACATTTAGTCTTGTTCCTTAGCTCTCACTAATTTTGTTGAGCACTAGGCACTACCTTCGCTTATAACTACCGATACCAATAGAGGTGATCACAGGTTGGGTTGAGTTTGGTCCAAGTCTCAATAGAATTTTAAGCATGTTTTCTAGGCTTGAGTTCGATCCGAAAAATGGGCTTAAAATTTTGCCTAAGCTTAACCTGAATAAAAATGCTAAAACTTGAACCCGACCCGACCCACTCGTACTAAATTTTTTTATATTATTATTTTTATATAAAAATGAATTTAAAAATATAATATATCAAAAGAACTAAAAACATTAAAATAAACATTTTTCAATAAATTGAAAATAAATTTAAAAATTATTTATACTTAAATAACACTAAGATAGATGTAACTTATAGCAAACAAACACCTCTAAAGTAGCAGCAAAATTAACAAATAAAACAAGTGTTATACAATATCTAAACAATAACAATAAAATAGTAGCAATGTAATAGAGAAACGACACCAAAATAGTGACAAAACATCAACAAAAATAGTGAAAATAACAGCAAAAAGCAACATTTTTATTTTTTACAAATTCGCGTTGGACAGGGCTCGAGACAGGAAAAGCTTACCCAAAGCCTGACCTATTTAGAAAACTGGCTTCGCTTTTTTGCCCAAACCCATTTTTCAAACCTATAGTTTTGCCCAAATCCTCCTTTTCGGGCGGGCCTTTGGGCTAGACTGAGTGGTTTGACCGAGAATCAAGTCTATCATCGATTTCCACATCTTTCATCATTGTGCCATCCAACTAGGAATCAATTATGGAGGGGTCTCCAAGACTTCATTATCACATGAATACCCCCAATTCTGCCTGTCCTCAGATTGTAGTTAGAAGTGAGCATTCGATCGAATCGAGTGAAAAAATTTCAAGTTGACAAGTCATATTTTATCATCCTAACTCGATTTAACTTTTTTTTTTTCAAATTGAGTAGAGTGAAATGAAATTCGAGCCGAACCGAGTGAAATTGTTCGAGTTAAATTAAAAAATTGAACATGTCAAATTAAAATATTGTTATAGTATAACTAATTCCATGTTAGAGTACATAAATTTCAAACCATATATATTTCGACATAATAAAAAAATAAGATATTTTAGTATGATAAACTTGAATTATTAATTAACTTATTTAGGTCCCAATTGTAATAGCCCGATTTTAGGCTTAGTCGGAACAGTGGTTTCGGGACCACAAATCCGACGAAAAAAAATGTAATGGCTTGAATTTTCAGAGGTGTCGGAACGGTGATTCGATATCACTAAATTCGACAAATGGGTAGAAAATATTATTAATTTAGTAAGTATAAGTTAAATATGAAGTTAGGAAAATTTTTGAAATAGTGAATAGTGCACTAGAAATAAATATTAAAATAATTAGAATCGAAATGAGGTATCAAGACCTCGGGGATTTTAAACTGAGCCATAAATATTTTTATAAATATTTATGGAGTGTTAAAAAGTTAGTATTAAAGTTTCGTTAAGAAATTTTAAAGTTCCGATAATTAATTGAATAAAAAGGATTAAATTGTAACAAATGCAAAATTTTGAGAAATGATTAAATAGCTTAAATGATAAAAGGAAGAGGGCTTAAATGATTAAATAGCCCAAGGTCTATTTGGGCTGGACGGCAGAGGCATGAAATCAGCAAGAAAGTAAGGAGAATTAAGGGAAAAATTGGAAAATTGCAAAATTTGCTTAATAAAGTTAGGACCCAAGTGGAATTATCTAGATTTCTCTTCATTTTTCTGAATTCTCATCAGCTAAAACACCATGGAAGGGCTTCTTCAAGCTGGTTCTTCATATTTTTATTACAAGTAAGTTCAATTCTTGACTATTTCTTGAAATTTTTGTATTTTTATGACTTTTACAACTAGGCCCACTTGTTAAATTCATTAGTTTTTGATTTTATGAAAGAAGTTGAAAGTTGATATGAATATGTGCTGGAAGTATATGATGATTTAGCATGAAATTAGAGCTTTAAATTGTTCATATGCTGATTTTATTGAAAGAATTGAATAGAAAGTGAATGTTTGGGACCTAATAGTAAAAGAGTTTGAAGATAGAGTTATATGTGGAAATTCTGAATTTCAATAGTTGTGTAATAACTTATAATGTCTAGTAAAGTACTAATTGAGAAAATTAGATTAATTGAGGGGTTAATTGAGAAAGGACCGAATTGTATAAACTGTGAAATTTGGGGCAAAATGGAAATCAACATTTTGCACTAAAGCAGTTTTGGACAGCAGCAGTAGTGTAACTTTGAAAAATCACCAAAAATTTTAGAGATTGAATTAGAGGATGAATAAAATATGAAACTAAAGCTTATTGAGTCTAGTTTCTTATAAAAGAAATGATGTGAGCAATGGAATTGTAAATCATGAGATATAATAGATTTTGTGAGACAAGGTCAGAATGAATTCGGGTTCCCCTGTTCTGACTTTGGAAAATCATTAAAAATTGTACAAAAATTATTATGAGTTATAGCTTATATGGTTAGAATCCTTAATGAGTCTATTTTTAGAAAAAACAAGCTAAAACATCATCTGAATTCTGTACAATGAGATAATTAATTTTTAGTGAAGAGTGGTCGGAACTGTCAGACAGCGAAACAGGGGAAACTTTAAAGAATAAACTGTACTATTTTGCTGAACCAAAAATTATGAAAATTTTATGGTATGAAGATATGTGAGTATAGTTTCAGGGAAAATTAATGGATCTTAATTTGGAGCTCTGTATCTCCGGATAAAAATAATTTAGTGACTCTGACTCGGATAAACAGCTTTGAATATACATGTTAGTGAATATTGAAATTATGGTTAATGTTGTTTAAGTGTATTATACACATTAAGGATGTGGAATGGAGAGGAGGAGGAGGAAAATTGGGAAATATATGAATGATTCGTGTATAAATGGTCATATGTTTGATTATAACTCATAAACGATGAAATATGAATGATGCTTATTTTTGTGCATTATTGGTCATGGTTTAAGCTCATGTGTGAAAATAAAGTTTCATAGTATGTGTGTATGGTATATTCAGTATATGATTTGGCATGAAATAATACCATGAATGGTTTATGAATTAACACATGTTGGTAAGCCTGATATATGAATAAATGATCAAATTGAGCGGAACGCCGGATTTGAGTACTTCTGATCAAGTGCAAAGTGATAAGTGGTAGCTTTAGCTACACTTATCTGATCAAGTGACAAGTGGAAAGTGATAAGTAATAGCTTCGGCTATACTTATCTGATCAAGTGACAAAGTGATAAGTGATAGCTTCGGCTATACTTATCTAATCAAGTGACAAAGTGATAAGTGATAAGTGATAGCTTCAGCTACACTTATCTGATCAAGTGACAAGTGGAAAGTGATAAGTGATAGCTTCGGCTACACTTATCTGATCAAGTGACAAGTGAAAAGTGATAAGTGATAGCTTCGGCTATACTTATCTGATCAAGAGACAAAGTGATAAGTGATAGCTTTAGCTACACTTATCTGATTAAGAGACAAAGTGATAAGTGGCTACACTTATCTGATCAAGAAACAAAGTGATAGGTGGCTACACTTATCTGATCAGGGACAAGTGATAAGTGATCATACGTAAGACCATAGTTATACTATGGCAAAGTGAAAGTGAAGTACTCAATTTTCCATGACCGTTCCCTAATTTGATTAAGGATGGTAAGTGACAAATGGGCCCAAAAGAATTAAAGTAAATGGATAAGTGGTAGTGTATTTATATCAGGACGATGTTGTTATTCAAACTAAAGTGATATTTTCATTGCTAAATTGAGAATTTCATAAATGTGTTATTGAATGGTATAATCAATAAACATTGAGTTAAATGGTAAATACGTATTAGTTTTGAATTTGATGTCATTGAATTGTACGTGAATTAAATGGAAATTGCTAGTGATATGATTTAAATTATGAGCATGAGAAATTGCGAATTGAATGAAATGGAAATGAAGCATTAAATTGCATGAGTATGTATCGGGTCTCGCAGGCCCTAATTATTATGATTATAATATTTTGAGGATATATTGTGAAAAGTTATAGAAACATGTTAATTATTTTGAAAGTTTTAATTTTGATGAAATTTTATAACTCGGTTAAATACGTTTACAAGTGTATGTGTTTTGGTAATGCCTCGAACCCTATTCCGGTGTTGGATACGGGTAAGGGGTGTTACACCAATATTATTATTTTAGAAAATTTTTAAAAAATTTTAAAATTATATATTCTTTATATATGTTTCAAAATTTTTAAAATTTTTTAAAAACATAAAATTTGAAATTTTATAAATATTTTGAATTTTTAAAAATTATTTTGAATTTGTTTTGTATTTTTTGTTGGGAGAGAGATACCAATTTGCTCATTTTCAAATTGACAGGGATTCAGAAAGGTATTTACACCAATCTATTATTTAGATTATTCGAGTTATTCGAATTGTAAAATTCAACTCGATTTGAACTCGAAACTCAAATTACTTATTCGAGTTAACTCGAATAACTCGATTCGATTAATTTGAAATCTGAATTTATTTTCAATTTTTTTCTAATCGAATCGAGATTTGCTCATCCCTAATTGTGATTTTTGAACCAACTTAAACATGGTGATCATCAATGTTGAAAAAGAAAGGAAAAAAAAATAAATATATTTAAGTCTTCTTTATAGCTTTTCCCCCCGAATTGTTTTATTTATGAAATTATTATTGTAATAAAAGAATTCGTGTTAGAAAAGTACGTAGAAAAATGGGTATTCATTTATTTATAAATATTTTATTGATAATTTGTATGTATTTTTATAAATTTTATATCTTTTAATCAAAAAATAAACTTTTAAATATATATTTACTTTTTTTATTTTTGAAATTTTAAGAATCAAAATTTAAAAGAATGTGTAAAGTTAAGGGTTAAATTTGTTGAATTTTTAAAATTAGGACCAAATTGATAGAATATATAAACACTGGAGAGCTAAATTTGTTATTATGTCAATAACAAAAACGATTTTCTTTGGTGATTTAACATGTGAGTATTAAATTTTGATAATGTTAGTGACTTAAATAAAAAAAAAATTAAATATAAATGACCAAAATAAAAATATATTAATAGTTAAGTGATTATTTTTACAAGTTATCCCAAAGAAAATATAAATATGGTTTAAACGCCAATTAATCGTCTAAAATACGGACCATAACTTAATTTCAATGCAAGACTAGAGTCTTGATCACTTCGTCGTACCTATGGAAGTTAACAAATGTGGGATTTTCTTTTTGAGAAAATATAAGTGGTTTACTTTTGGTCACATTATCAGTTTCTCCTTCTTCTCATGCTCAACTTTTGTCAATATTTTGGAACCACTTGTGTTTGTTTAAGGTTAAATTTTGCTCTTAGTCCCTGTACTTTGTGAAAGTTATGAATTTAGTTTTTGTATTTAAATTTGATCAATTTTAGTCACTATACTTTTCAAATTTTAGAATTTTAGTCCTAACCCAAATACTATTAGTTAAATTCATTTTATTAAACTCAATTACTAGTTCTATACTTTGCATGCTATTGCAGAATTTATCTATATTATCCAATTGGATCACTTCAACTTTCTATATTGTTCGAATTTTGAATGATTGTCATTAATCCGTTACATGGATTTGTAGTGAGTATTATATGAAAATACCAAGCTAACATGGAATTACACATATGATAATGTGTTCGGCAAATCAGATTTTGAAAATAGAAAATTTTAACTTAATGAATTAACAATAATTGTTTGGTGAGGATTGAAGTTTTAAAATTTAAAAGGTATAGGAACTAAAATTGATCAAATTAAAGTACCGAGACTAAATACAAAACTTTCACAAAGTAAAGGGACTAACATCAGAATTTAATCTCTGTTTAACGCACCCCTGAAAGAAACATTCCTCTGAAAAGTCCTTGCAAACAAGGAAACTTAAAAAGTGGGAACACATCCATCTTGTACTCCATTGCTTGTGCCTCTAATGGTAAAAACCTTATTGCTTAACAAGTTCGAAAGTTCATATAATCCGGTAATGAGTCGTTTTATTATTACAATCAATAGCAGTAAGGACCAAATCGTTGGGGGTTCATTAATATTACAAGCTTGATTTATTGGAGATGATATTGCACAAGAAATCATCAATTTCAGGAAATACAAAATAAAGAGGAAAATGTGAAGCAAATATAATATCTAAAATACATGACACAACTAAATAGAACTGAAAAATGAAGTCGGGCAGGGAGGTACGGGGATCTCAACTGTCCCTTCCAACATCAACAGTACCTTCTTCATGGAAGGGCGCAGTGTTGGTTCATCCAGGATGCACCACAGTCCTACAATCACCATCCTTTCAAGTTGTTTTATATCCACCTCCTCATCTTCCCCTACTATCTTCCCTACCTCACCGGCTTGGTAACAATCGTAGACCCATTCTTCAAGGATAGCTTCTTTTTCCTTGAGGCTCCAATTTACACTCCGTCGACAACATATGATCTCCAATAATACGATCCCGAAGCTGTAAACATCTGCTTTCACTGTCACCGGTAGTTTCCTGTGCCACTCTGGTGCAACGTAACCCCTTGTTCCTCTGATCCCAGTGAAGGTCTTGGTTTGGTCTGGCTTTAGCAACTTGGCCAATCCGAAATCGGATATTTTCGCTTGCCCGTTTCCGTCCATTAGTATGTTCTGAGACTTGATGTCACAATGGATTATTTGAGTCTCGCATTCTTCATGAAGATAGAGGAGACCTCGAGCTACGTCGCGAGCGATTTCCACCCTATCGATCCAACAAGGTCGTCTTTCGGGTGTAAAGAGTACATCGAAAAGTGATCCATTGATCATGTACTTGTTGGCATAATAATTATCTAAATATTTCTGATAATATTGTTATTAATATTATCGTCGCTTCCGCAACAATTGGTATCAGAGCCAAGGTTTTGTAGTATGCTCTGTGTTTGCAGCTTAGTCTGATCTTACACATCAGAAACATTTCCTAAAGCTTGTGGGTATTCTGCATTTGGTGGCTATTAAGTAGAAGCTATGGCAAAAATGACAGAAGAAAAACCTTCCATATCAACAACTTCCACTTCGTACATTTTGCCAAGGATTGGAACTGCAAATACGAGATTTGTAGTGGAAATTTTTGATGGAACAGGTCATTTCGGCATGTGGCAAAGTGAGCTTCTAGATGCCCTCTTTCAACAGGGTCTAGATATTGCTATTGAGGAAGAAAAACCAGAAGGGTTGATGATAAAGAATGGAAGACCATCAACCGATTGGCATGTGGTACAATTCGATCATGTCTTTCCAGAGAGCAGAAGTATACATTCAGTAAAGAGACTTCTGCAAGTAAATTGTGGAAAGCATTGGAGGAGAAATTCTTGAAGAAGAACAGTCAAAATAAGTTGCATATGAAGAAAAGACTGTTTCGTTTCAATTATGTTCCTGGTACCACGATGAACGAGCACATTACCAATTTTAATCAGCTGGTGGCTGATTTGTTGAATTTGGATGTGACTTTTGAAGACGAAGACTTGGCGTTAATGTTGTTGGGATCGCTTCCTGAGGAGTTTGAGTACCTTGAAACTACTCTACTTCATGGAAAATCGGAAGTAACTTTCAATGAAGTAACTGCTGCATTGTATAGCTATGAACTACGCCGAAAGGATAAGTTGAAAGGTTCAGGTGAAGCAGCAGTGGAAGCATTGGTAACAAGAGGTCGTCAGCAAAGTCAGTCTAAGGGGAAGAGAAGAAAGTCCAAAGGTCGAGCTGTTGCCAAAGATGAATGTTCTTTTTGCAAAGAAAAAGGACATTGGAAGAAAGATTGTCCAAAATTGAAGAAAAAATGGAAGACTCCGCAAGATGCAAATGTTGCAGAATGCAATAGTGAAGCAGAGTCAGACTTTTCTCTTAGTATGACATCTTCAACATTATATGCAGATGAGTGGATCATGGATTCTGGTTGTTCCTATCATATGTGTCCCATTCGGGAATGGTTCTTTGAATTTCAAAAACTAGATGAAAGGGTTGTTTACATGGGTAATGATAACACATGTAAAATAGCCGGGATAGGTTCAATTAAACTGAGGAGTCATGATGGATCTACTAGAATTTTGCGGGATGTACGATATGTCCCAAAGTTGAAGAAGAATCTCATCTCTTTGGGGTCGTTAGAATCTGAAGGCCTAGTTGTGACAATACGAGATGGAGTTCTTAAAGCAACTTCAGGCGCATTGGTGATGTTGAAAGGCATAAGAAAGAACAATCTGTATTACTACCAAGGTAGTACAGTGGTTGGGACAACAGCAGCAGCAATTTCGAGTACCAAGAAGGACGCTGAGGCAACACAGCTGTGGCATATGCGTTTGGGCCATGCTGGTGAAAAATCCTTGCAAACTCTATTATTGAAAGGTACAAAGACTTGCAAACTTGAATTTTGCGAGCATTGTGTTCTGGGAAAACAACGAAGGGTGAAATTTGGCACTGGGATTCACAATACTAAAGGTATTCTGGATTATGTGCATTCTGATGTATGGGGACCGTCCAAGACTCCATCACTTGGAGGAAGACGTTATTTTGTCACCTTTATTGATGATTTTTCCAGACGAGTTTGGGTGTTTCCTATGAAGAACAAAGATGAGGTGCTTGAAGTTTTCCTTAAGTGGAAAACTAAAGTTGAAAATCAGACAGGAAGGAAGATTAAGGTTCTCCGATCAGACAACGGTGGAGAATATAAAAGCGATCCATTCCTGAAGATATGCCAAGATTGTGGCATAGTAAGGCACTTCACCGTAGGTGGAACACCGCAACAGAATGGGGTGGCAGAGCGTATGAATCGAACGCTTGTGGAGAAAGTTCGATGTATGTTATCTAATGCTGGATTAGATAGAAAGTTTTGGACTGAGGCTGTGACGTACGCTCAACATCTCATCAATCATTTGCCATCATCTGCTATAAATGGCAAGACTCCTTTGGAGAAATGGTATGGAAAACCTGCTACTGATTATGACACCTTGCGCATTTTTGGTTCTATTGCATATTATCATGTGAAAGAATCAAAGTTAGATCCAAGAGCAAAGAAGGCTCTATTCATGGGCTTCAATGCTGGTGTTAAGGGATATCGTTTGTGGTGTCTAGAGGCAAAGAAGACGATAATCAGTAGGGATGTTACCTTTCATGAATCTGCCATGTTGAATAAGGTAAATCCAGAAGGAGTGAGTAGTACTTCGCAGCAGGTGGAGTGTACTCCGCAGCAGGTGGAGTTTGAGCAGAGTGTGGTAATTCCAGCAGAAGGTACCACTAGTGATTCTTCATTGGCAGATGCAGAGTCAGATGAGGAAGAGGTTTCTACCCAAGAACCTCAACAGCAATCAGAGCCAATTGCAGTCAGAAGGCAGAGACGAGAAATTCAGAAACCTGCTCGTTTCACTGACATGGTAGCTTATGCACTTCCAGTTGTTGATAATATTCCATCCACTTACACCAAAGCCATTCAGAGTTTAGAGAATAATAGATGGTTAGGTGCAATGGAAGAGGAAATGCAATCTCTAGAGAAAAACAAGACGTGGAAGCTGGCACAACTACCAAAAGGGAAGAAGGCGATTGGTTGCAAATTTGAAGACACTATTGAAGTTAGTGTTATGAGAAGATGTTCGAAGATGTGGAATATCGCCAAGGTGGAGATTTGTTGAATATTGGCAATATCCCACATTAGGAAAAGATAGAAAGGGAGGGGGTTTGGTTTGTTATATATAGAACCCCTCCCCCTTTGGTTTTATCATCCCAAAATCTTCTCCTTTGTAATATTTCTAGAAGAAATATTAATTTGGTAGTGTCCGAGGACGTAAGCTAAATTGGCCGAACCTCGTTAAATCTCTGGTATTTTATTTCTTATTTGTTTGCTTATATTTAATAGCTTTATGTTGGTTATATTTATTTAGTTATTATTGCTATAAATATCTAAGTGAGTTCTGTCTAGTTGTTGGGTTTTAAGCGGGACCATTTGTGACCCCTCCAATTTAACTGGGAATTTTCTTAGTATAATTGTTGGCATAATAATTATCTAAATATTTCTGATAATATTGTTATTAATATTATCGTCGCTTCCGCAACAGTACTCGTATATCAACAGCCTATTAGCTCCATCATGGCAGTATCCTAGTATTCGAACTAAATTTCGATGATGAGTTATCCCAATGATTCGCATCTCGTTTTGAAACTCTCGTTTGCCTTGGTTTGATATGTTGTCCAATCTCTTCACTGCCACAACTTTTGTTAAACCATTCAACATTACCGTCCCTTTGAAAACGGTCCCAAATGTTCCTTTCCCGATTTCTTCGTGGAAATTATCAGTCATCGCCTCGATTTCTGCAAAACTAAACGAAATAGGAGCAACGTTCTCGCACAATCTTATGCTGCTGTCTGTAGAAAACCTTTTGTATCTGAAAACACGACTCCAAAGAATCAAAGCCCCAGAAATTACTAGCACCATGATTGCAAAACCAATCAGTGAAAGCCCTATAATTAAAATATCCGTATGAACTTTCCCATTCCCATCTTTAGGTTCATCAGCATGTTTTCTTGGTTCATTAATGGATGAATATATACCTACCTTGATCAAAGCGATGTTTGAATTGCTAAGGTTCCTTCTCCCATATCTCAAAGGAAGCCTTTGCTTCGTGCAGTTTCCATCATTAAACATGGCAGCCTCACAGTTGCAATCCTCATAGCATGCTGTCTCACATTCTTCTCTGGTTGTTGAAGTCACCTCAGAATATCCAGTATCTTCCCATACAGTGTTTTCAGCTGCCTGAATGGTATACTGGATTTTCCCATCATCGTTTTTACAGCTGTCGCTGGAGAAACTCCTCTCGCAGCCAGCAGTGAAATTTCCTTCTATAACTGGAGCAAATCCTGGAAGACATCTACAATTAGCTTCTCTATCTACATCAACGCAATAACCATTAAGCCCACATAGACCCTTGGGTGCACACTTGTCTGACGTAGATGACCATATAACTGATCGATTGCCGTTCCGATCGAATCTGTAAGAATAGAGTCGAAAGATGCCATCGGAATCAATTTTTATCAGATAAATTGTTCTATTTGTATCATCATACCCTCCTGTGGTTAGATCCTTTATGTTGAAGCCTGTTGAATTGAGCATGTACAAATGACCATCATTGTCGAGATTCAGGCTCACGTTATCTCCCTTACCATCTGTAAAGGATGACCAATAAGAATAAGGTGCTGTGTCAGGAGTGTCCACAGGGTACTGTACCAAGTTTCCATCATGCTGCATCTTAAGACGAAATATACCAGTTGACTGGTCAGTTTCCGAGACACTAGAGAACAGCTCCATCCCTTCTGAGAGACGCTGTCCTTGTAGAATGCTAGTGGTTGGATATTGGAAGCTCTGCCATATAATGTCCTCGCCAGAGTTGAATACAACGAAATTGCCCGTATCAAGCACCGAAGCTGCAGCAATTTTCTGAGAAGCATTTGTGACGATGTATACGTCTCGTCTTGGCAGTGACTGAAGAATAAGCCTTCCATCGGTTGTAAGAACTAAGCTAGCAGTGCTTGGAACAGGAGGAGCATCTCGGTTGGCTGTCCAAACCACTGTCCTTTGAGGAACTCCAGCAAGGAAAACCCCAACACCATAGCCCTTACTTTGGGGATAAAACCCAAAGCCATAGAGACCAGAAGGGGATAGCCATGCGGATTTGCCGGTGGTAGTGGGTGTCAAAGATGAGCCCAAACGTATAGTGGAGTTCCATGGTTGAGCTACTGCATGGAAATGAAAGGAAAAGAAGCACACAAGGAAAATAAATGAGATGGCGACCATGGCTGAGGCCTAAATGGTATAATATCCCTTTAGATTACAGGGCATATCGTTTTATATATATGGTTTAACAAGGTTTGATTGTTAATACATTGAATGAAATTTCCCATCTTACTTTTTTGATAGGATAGTTATCACGGTTTTTTACAAAAATAATACAAAAAAATAAAAAAAAAATCAAAATAATACAAGTATTTTATTATGTACCAAAATGATACAAACAGGAGTAGAGGGACTGCTAGCACCGCCCCCTTATATTAATTTAGTGTGTTTTTTTATAAATTTAGTAAAAAACCTTTATTTTAGTTATCTGTTCGTATTTTTTTTATTTTCAGATTATTTTATTTTATATTATTTTAGTACATAATATTTGAAATGTATTATTTTAGTGTTTTTTATATAAATTTAGTGAAACCCTTATTTTGTCCTTTTGTTCGTATTTTTCTCTTTTTTTTTTTAGATTTTATTACTTTCAGTAAATATACTATTTTCATTTTTTATTTCTTTTCGTATTTTATTTTTTCATAAACATATTTTTTCGGTATTTTATTTTTAATACTATTTTTGTAAAAAAATCTCATTACAACATGCTAAATAAATTTCATAAAAAATATATCTAATCAACATAAAACACACTTAACAAATAAATTAAATTAAATAATAAAACATAGAATGTACATAACATAAATAATAAAACATAGAATGTACATAAGACAAAAAGTAAATTTAAAACCAATCACATTATAATAATAACAACAAAAATAAAATACGAAAAGACATAAAAAATGAAAATAGTATATTTACTGAAAGTAATAAAAACTGAAAAAAAAGAGAGAAAAATACGAACAAAGGGCCAAAATAAGGGTTTTTCACTAAATTTATATAAAAACACACACTAAAATAATACATTTCAAACATTATGTACTAAAATAATATAAAATAATAAAATTCAAAAATAAGAAAAATATGAACAAATGACCAAAATAAGAGTTTTTTTACTAAATTTATAAAAAAACACACTAAATTAATATAAAGGGGCGGTGCCACCTGTAGCAGTCCCTCCACTCCTGTTTGTACTATTTTGGTACATAATAAAATGTTTGTATTATTTTAATATTTTTATTAATTGTTTTGTATTATTTTTGTAAAAAATCCTCACTATGCAGTTTCGTCCTAGAGAAGTTGGTCATGACTCATATGCGTAGATTTCCAAAGGGGACCAATCATCGATTGGCTACTTCAGTCCACTCATGAGCTGATATTTATAATTTGAGAGGAAAATCTAGCCATGGTACTTCAGTCCAATTACAAATTTTCAATTTCAACCTTCAACATATTTTTACATCTTATCGATGAAGCAGTCAAACACGGAAGATGGTCTCAGTTTATTTTGCCATTTTTCTAGTCAAAAGGTGAATAAAAAGAAATCTCAGATATAGTTATGGGATCGTGATGGTGTGATTAGAGGTATTCAAATTTTGATTAAAATTAAATTTATTAATTAAACTGATGTAATTCGATTAATCTATCGGTTAATTGATCTAGTTCGGTTGGAGTTCAATTAAAAGTTTTTTGAAAATTCATTTAACTGTTAATTCGGTTCGAAATCAGGTAATTAACTGGTAATTAATCGAATTAACCGAAATTAATAAATAATATTATGTATTATATGTATTAGGCTATTACTAATTCGGTTAATTCGATCAAATAAACATTATCAATTTTTTATATCTTTTATACTTATTTTAATAAAAAAAAACAAAACATATAAATTTCGGTTAAAACTAAAATATTTCGGTTCGATTAATTTTTTTAGAAAATAATTTAGTTCGATTAATGGTTAAAGAATTAAAATTTTTAGTTAATTCGATTAATACTAATTTAGTTCGATTAACCATTTGAACACCCTTAAATATAATTATACTCGATTTTCAGTCACTCACATTTCTCGAAAAATTTAATTTGGTATCATTCAAGGTTATACTGTATTGCTTTTGTGAAACTTAATGTAAGCTTTTACATTGAATTGGATCTCACCAGATCCCATCTCATTAAATAGATGTCATCTCATATTTCGGTAAAAAAAAATACATATAAAAATATAAATAAATGAATATTCATTTTTCAAATTTTATTTATTAATTTTTTTTAAAATCTACAAAGAATATTTCAAACTTTTCCCTTTTTATTTTATAAATAATAATTTATTTATTATACATTTAGTCTTGTTCCTTAGCTCTCACTAATTTTGTTGAGCACTGGGCACTACCTTCGCCCACAACCACCGATACTAATAACTCTTATTTCGAATTAGAGGTTATCATGGGTTGGGTTGAATTTGGGCCGAGTCTCAATAGAATTTTAAGCCTATTTTCTAGGCTCGAGTCCAATCTGAAAAATGGGCTTAAAATTTTGCCTAAGCTTAACCTAGATAAAAATACCAAAACTTGAGTCTGACCCGGCCCACTTGTACTAAATTTTTTATATTATTATTTTTATATAAAAGCGAATTTAAAAATATAATATATCAAATAAACTAAAAACATTAAAATAAATGTTTTCCGATAAATTGAAAATAAATTTAAAAATTATTTATACTTAAATAACACTAAGATAGGTGTAACTTAGCAAACAAATACCTCTAAAGTGGTGGCAAAATTAACAATAAAACAAGAGTTATACAATATTCAAAAATAACAACAAAATAGTAACAATGTAATAGCGAAACGACACCAAAATAGTGACAAAACATCAACAAAAATAGTGAAAATAATAGCAAAAAGCAACAATTTTTTTTTTGGCAAATTTGCGTCGGACAGGGCCCGATACAAAAAAAGCTTACCCAAAGCCTGCCTTGTTCAGATAACGGTCTTCGTTTTTTTACCCAAACCCATTTTTCAAGCCTATATTTTTACTCAAATCCTCTCACTTTGTTAAAGTGAGTATTCTATCATCGATTTCCACATCTTTCGCCATTGTGCCAGGAATCAATTGTGGAGGGGTCTCCAAGACTTCATTATCAAGTCTTGGTCAACTCGTCAAACCTATGGAAGCTAATAAATGTGGGATTTTCCTTTTGAGAAAATATAAGTGGTTTACTTTTGGTCACATTATCAGTTTGTCTTTCTTCTCATGCTCAACTTTTGTCAATATTCTGGAACCACTTGTGTTTGTTTAAGGTTAAATTTTGCTCTTAGTCCCTGTACTTTGTGAAATTTATGAATTTAGTTTTTGTATTTAAATTTGATCAATTTTAGTCACTATACTTTTCAAATTTTAGAATTTTAGTCCTAACCCAAATACTATTAGTTAAATTCATTTTATTAAACTAAATTACTAGTTCTATACTTTGCATGCTATTGCAGATTTTATCTATATTATCCAATCAGATCATTTCAACTTAATTTCTATATTGTTCGAATTTTGAATGATTGTCATTAATCCGTTACTTGGATTCGTAGTGAGTATTATATGGAAATACCAAGCTAACATGGAATTACACATATGATAATATGTTCGGCACATCAGATTTTGAAAATAGAAAATTTTAACTTAATGAATTAACAATAATTGTTTGGTGAGGATTGAAGTCTTAAAATTTGAAAGGTATAGGAACTAAAATTGATCAAATTAAAGTATAGAGACTAAATACACAACTTTCACAAAGTAAAGGGACTAACATCACAATTTAATCTCTGTTTAACGCACCCCTGAAAGAAACATTCTTCTGAAAAGTCCTTGCATACAAGGGAGCTTAAAAAGTGGGAACACATCCATCTTGTACTCCTTTGCTTGTGCCTCTAATGGTGAAAGTTCATATAATCCGGCAATGAGTCGTTTTATTATTACAATCAGTAGCAGTAAGGACCAAATCGTTGGGGGTTCATTAATATTACAAGCTTGATTTATTGGAGATGATAGTGCACAAGAAATCATCAATTTCAGGAAATAAAAAATAAAGAGGAAACAGTGAAGCAAATATAATATCTAAAATACATGACACAACTAAATAGAACTGAAAAATAAAGTTGGGTAGGGAGGTACGGGGATCTCAACTGTCCCTTCCAACATCAACAGTACCTTCTTCATGGAAGGGCGCAGTGTTGGTTCATCCAGGATGCACCACAGTCCTACAATCACCATCCTTTCAAGTTGTTTTATATCCACCTCCTCATCTTCCCCTACTATCTTCCCTACCTCACCGGCTTGGTAACAATCGTAGACCCATTCTTCAAGGATAGCTTCTTTTTCCTTGAGGCTCCAATTTACACTCCGTCGACAACATATGATCTCCAATAATACGATCCCGAAGCTGTAAACATCTGCTTTCACTGTCACCGGTAGTTTCCTGTGCCACTCTGGTGCAACGTACCCCCTTGTTCCTCTGATCCCAGTGAAGGTCTTGGTTTGGTCTGGCTTTAGCAACTTGGCCAATCCGAAATCGGATATTTTCGCTTGACCGTTTTCGTCCATTAGTATGTTCTGAGACTTGATGTCACAATGGATTATTTGAGTCTCGCATTCTTCATGAAGATAGAGGAGACCTCGAGCTACGTCGCGAGCGATTTCCACCCTATCGATCCAACAAGGTCGTCTTTCGGGTGTAAAGAGTACATCGGAAAGTGATCCATTGATCATGTACTCGTATATCAAGAGCCTATTGGCTCCATCATGGCAGTATCCTAGTAGACGAACTAAGTTTCGATGATGAGTTCTCCCAATGATTTGCATCTCGTTTTGGAACTCTCGTTCGCCTTGCTCTGATATGTTGTCCAATCTCTTCACTGCCACAAATTTTGTTAAACCATTCAACATTACCGTCCCTTTGAAAACGGTCCCAAATGCTCCTTTCCCGATTTCTTCCTGGAAATTATCAGTCATCGCCACGATTCCTGCAAAACTAAACGAAATAGGAGCAACTTTCTCGCACAATCTTATGTTGCTGTCTGTAGAAAACCTTTTGTATCTTAAAACACGACTCCTAAGGATCAAAGCCCCAGAAATTACCAACACCATGATTGCAAAACCAATCAGTGAAAGCCCAATGATTAAAACTTTCCCATTCCCATCTTTAGGTTCATCAGCATGTTTTCTTGGTTCATTAATGGATGAATATATACCTACCTTGATCAAAGCGATGTTTGAATTGCTAAGATCCCTTCTCCCATATCTCAAAGGAAGCCTTTGCTTCGTGCAGTTTCCATCATTAAACATGGCAGCCTCACAGTTGCAATCCTCATAGCATGCTGTCTCACATTCTTCTCTGGTTGTTGAAGTCACCTCAGAATATCCAGTATCTTCCCATACAGTGTTTTCAGCTGCCTGAATGGTATACTGGATTTTCCCATCATCGTTTTTACAGCTGTCGCTGGAGAAATTCCTCTCGCAGCCAGCAGTGAAATTTCCTTCTATAACTGGAGCAAATCCTGGAAGACATATACAATTAGCTTCTCTATCTACATCAACGCAATAACCATTAAGCCCACATAGACCCTTGGGTGCACACTTGTCTGACGTAGATGACCATATAACTGATCGATTGCCGTTCCGATCGAGTCTATAAGAATAGAGTCGAAAGATGCCATCGGAATCAATTTTCATCAGATAAATTGTTCTATTTGTATCATCATACCCTCCTGTGGTTAGATCCTTTATGTTGAAGCCTGTTGAATTGAGCATGTACAAATGACCATCATTGTCGAGATTCAGGCTCACGTTATCTCCCTTACCATCTGTAAAGGATGACCAATAAGAATAAGGTGCTGTGTCAGGAGTGTCCACAGGGTACTGTACCAAGTTTCCATCATGCTGCATCTTAAGACGAAATATACCAGTTGACTGGTCAGTTTCCGAGACACTAGAGACCAGCTCCTTCCCAGCTGAGAGAGGCTGTCCTTGTAGAATGCTAGTGGTTGGATATTGGAAGCTCTGCCAGATCTTGTCCTCGTCAGAGTTGTATACAACGAAATTGCCAGTATCAAGCATCGAAGCTGCAGCAATTTTCTGAGAAGCATCGGTGACGATGTATACGTCTAGTCTTGGCGGTGACTGAAGAATGAGCCTTCCATCGGTTGTAAGAACCAAACTAGCAGTGCTTGGAACAGGAGGATCATCTCGGTTGGCAGTCCAAACTACTGTCCTTTGAGGAACTCCAGCAAGGAAAACCCCAACACCATAGCCCTTACCTTGGGGATAAAACCCAAAGCCATAGAGACCAGAAGGGGATAGCCATGCGGATTTGCCGGTGGTCGTGGGTGTCAAAGATGAGCCCAAACGTATAGTGGAGTTCCTTGGTTGAGCTACTGCATGCAAATGAAAGGAAAAGGAACACACAAGGAAAAGAAATGAAATGGCGACCATGGCTGAGGCCTAAAAGGTACAATATCCCTATAGATTACAGAGCATATCGTTATACATATATATGGTTTAATGAGTTTTGAGAGTCAATACTTTGAATGAATTTTCCATCTTACTTTTTTGATAGGATACTTATCACTATACAGTTTCGTCCTAGAGAAGTAGGTCATGACTCATACGCGTAGATTTCCAAAGGGGACCAATCATCGATTGGCTACTTTAGTCCACTCATGAGCTGATATATTTAATTTGAGAGGAAAATCTAGCCATGGTACTTCAGTCCAATTACAAATTTTCAATTTCAACCTTCAACATATTTTTATGTCTTATCGATGAAGCAGTCAAACATGGAAGATGGTCTCCATTATTTCTTTCAAGAAGGGTTCCTGCTCTAACTCATTTATCTTTTTGCAGACGATCTTCTCTTCTTTTGTGAAAATTCTCAGTTTATTTTGCCATTTTTCTAGTGAAAAGGTGAATAAAAAGAAATCTCAGATATATTTTTTTTTCCTAATACACTTGCTTATTAGCATATATGATTTGCAATGATGTTGGTATGGTGCGAATTGAGGAGTTGGGTAATTATCTTGGTATGCTTTTATTGCGTAAAAGAGTCACAACGAGTTCATTTGATTTTATAGTGAGTAATGTTCGGAATAAGTTGAATGGGTGGAAAGTTAGGAAGCTCTCTTTAGCAGGCAAAATAACTTTGGCAAAATCAGTTCTGCTTGCTATCCCTAATTATTTTATGAGCACAGTTCGTATTCTGATTTCTATTTGCCGTGAAATTGAAAAGATTGTTCGTAATATCATTTGGGGCTCGATTCCGGAGTGAAGGAGACCAGCTCTTGTCCCATGGAGTGACTGTTGCAGACTGCTTGAATTCGGAGGGTTGGGAATCCGGAGCTTGATTGATCAGAACAAGATTTTAATATTGTTGAAATTGGGGTTCTAGATTTTAACCAATACAAACGCTTTGTGGGTGAAATTAGTTAGGAGCAAGTATAAACTTCATGGGGTGTTGCCAAGTGCCATTTCTAGAAGCAATTGCTCTTACATATGGAGATCTTTGACAAAAGTGTGGTCGTATGTGATCAAAAAAGTGTTTTGGTCATTAGGTGATGGGCATTTGACAAATTTCCGGAATGATGCTTGGGTTTGTCAAGTTAGACAGTTAAGGGGCTGGTTTCAAGGAGTTGGGCAACATGATGATGATGATACTCTACGTGTGTGTGATGTGGTGACGGCTAGTGGTAACTGGGATTTGTCTCGTTTACGCAGCTTTATTCCTGATAATATTGGTACTCGTATTATCGCAATGGTGCCTCTATCTACAGATGCGGGTCAGGATAGATTAGCCTGGAAATGGATGAATAAAAATATGTGTAACAGGCCAATTTAACCCGGGCGAAACAGAAAATAAACTAAAATTAAAAATAAAAATAATAAAGTTCAAATTAAAAAACAAATTCATTTACAAATAGGGCTTGATGTATTATAAGCCCAAATGGCCCAAATAAAAAAAAAAACCTTTAAAACCCACAACACTCAATCTTCAAAAGACTAAACAGAAACTCTAGCCTAGAGCTGTCACCGCACCCTAGCGCCTACCACCATCAACTGCTCTGCCACCGTAATCCTCAACCACCGCCCGTAAGAAAAAGGAAAAAAAGACAGCAAATAGCAGTATGAAACAGTAGAAAAATAGAAAAATAATATTATAAATTGGCTATAAAAGCCAGAAAAAAAATTGTATTAAAGGGGGTTTATATATATATATAGAAATCAAACAGAAAAAATACAAAAGAAAAAAAAACAATAAAAAAACCAACAAAATATCAAAATCTGAAGGTGATTTATTTTTCTTTCTTTTTTTTCTCGAATCTTTATATATTTTAGAAAACACAAAATAAAAAAAGAGAAGGGTTTCGAAACACTCATCGGGCGCTTCGGGCTTTGCCACCGTGGGTAGACGAGCTCACCACCTCCGATGAAAGGTGGCTCTGACGAGAAGTTTTTTTAAAAAATTTTGAGAAACTGAAAGGTTTTCTTCGAGATTTCTGTGATTTGGTGGTTTTTTTTTGAAAAAACCGATACCAAATTTAGGCTCAGGGCTCCAAAACGATCAAAAAGGGGTGTTTTTGGTGGTTTTTCTGTCGACCGGCCCCATGGCTAGATTATGAGCTGTGCCTAGAGAGAAAACAGAGAAAAGAAAGTGTTTTTTTTATTTAAATGGTTTTAAATGATTTTAAAAAATATATATTTTTAACTTATATAGCTGATGCTAAACGACGCCGTTTTGGAGGAGTCCAGAATGCCCCAAAATGACGTCGTTTTAGGCCAAACCTAGCAAGGGTCAGCATGTTTTTTAATGGGGGGTCTAATTGCCTCCACAGTCCTTTCGTTTTTTCATTATTTTCAATCTGGTCCTAATCCCATTATTTTTCTTTTAGAAATTATACTTTTTTTTTGCTTGTTTCGGCTTAGTCCTCAGTTTGTTGACTCTCTAGGGAATGACGCGTGTCAGGCTTTGGGATAATTACCCATTTAGCCCCTATTATTTTTGTCGTTACATTTTAATCCTTATTAGTCTATTTATTTACTTTTACAATGTGTCCCCTTAATTTCATTCAAATTTCGATTTAGTCCTTTAGTCATTTAACTTTATCCTTTTACAATTTTTTTTAATTTATGTATTTGTTTATTTATTATTACTTATTTATTTTTTTAAAATAAGGTTATTTATATTTTTATTTGTACATTTTCTGCTTAATTATTATTATTGTTGCTATTATTTTTTTATCTTATTTTTGCTATTTCATCATTTCTTTTATTGTTCTTGCATTATTTACATTTACATTCGCTATCAAGCATTTTTATTCTTTTATATTATTTTGTATTACATTATTTATTTTATTATTATGATATAATCATTAATACTACTACTATTATTATAATTGCATCATTTTTATTATAGTATTCTTTATTTAATTATTATTTATCATTTTAATATTCTACCCGTATAGTTATTTTATATTATTATTTTATCACTATATTTTGCACTGTGTCTAGACATATTTGCCCATTTTATATTGTACCCGAATAAACTAAATATATATCACTTTTAACGTCATACTAATTTTTTTATTCGATCCATAAAAAGGAGAATTTCAAAACCAAAGCAACGTTCTTATTTAGAGATTCAAGAAATCAGCCCTAACTTACGGGGTTTGATTTTCTCTTTGAACATAAATAACTGAACATCCTTTTTAAAACTAAAAAGACATGAGATTTAAACAATAATTGAATAGGGAGCAATTTTATTTTCGAGAATTCGAGATATCGTGACCTAACTTACGGGACATGACCTTTTTCGTTATCTCAAAATAAGAAGGCTTCTTATATAAGTTTTAATTTAACTAAATGATTTAAATTAAAAAACATGCAAAGAGGGATCATATTTAAATTTTTGAATTTTCAACTTTTGACATTAAGATGCCAATTAATCAATTAGGTATCAATTTTGGGCGTCATGAGGGTACTAATCCTTCCTCGTGCGTAATCTACTTCCAAACCCATTTCCTAGTTTTTGTGAGACTAAAAATCATTGTTTTTAGTAATTTAAACTTTTTATTAAAATGATCAAATTATGAGGTGATCCGGTCACACCTCATAAAAAAAGATTGGTGGCGACTAGAGGTGCTCATGGGCCGGGCCGGGCCGGGTTCGGGCCGGGCCCATAAAAAATTTCGGCCCGGGTCCTAGGCCCGGGCCCGGCCCGAAATATGGGCCTAGAATTTTGTCCAGGCCCGACCCGGGAAAAAATTCATAAGCCCGGGCCCGGCCCGGCCCGACCCGTTTTTTAAATAAATGCCAAAAAATTATTTTAAAAATTAAAAAAATTTATTTTAAAAATATTTTTAAATTAAAAAAATTTTACAAAGTATTTTAAAAATATTTTAAAATTAAAAAAATTTTAAAAAGTATTTTAAAAGTATTTTAAAATTAAAAAAATAAAATATTTATTATTAAATTCGGGCCGGGCTGGGCCCAGGCCAAAAAAGTGGTGCCCGAGGCCCGGCCCGTTTTTAATCGGGCCTCGTTTTTTTGCCCAAGCCCATATTTCGGGCCTATATTTTTACCCAAACCCTCCCATATTTCGGGCGGGCCGTCGGGCCGGGCCGGGCCGCCCGGCCCATGAGCAGCTCTAGTGGCGACTCTCATTTTTGTTTTCAAAATAAAAGCCAATTTAAAAAAAAAGGGTTTCGACAATATGTTTTTAAACTTCAACTTGTTGAAACAATAGCTGATGATCCACATTTCTCAAAAAATTTCGATTTGGCATTATTCAAGGTTATAACTCTTTTATTGATAAGACCTTTTCAATTGTAGCCAATATCTTATTAGGAATAATTCTTGTTGGAACCACTTTTTGAAAACAAAAAATAATGTCGACTTAAAAAATGAAAATTGGAGTCGCCATCGATCTTTTATTGAAGTGTGACCGGATCACCTTGAAAACGACTTTGGTCTACGATTTTTAGTAAAAAAAAATGGGTTCGGGAGTCAGTTACGCACGAGGAAGGGTTATCACCCTCGTAACGCCCAAAATTGGTACCTAATTGATTATTAATGTCTTATAGTCGAATGTTGAAAATTTGAAAAGATTAAAAAACGATCCCCTTTTATTAATGACATGTTTTTAAACAATATTTGTATAAATTTGAACATATGTAGAAAGGTCTTCTCCTCCGAGGCAACAAAATGTCATATCCCGTAAGTTAGGATGCAACATTTGAATTCCCGAGCATAAGCTAACCTTTAAAAAAGACCTTTATTGAACCTTTGTGTATTTGAAAACCACAAATGTTTGACAACCTTGATTCAATGAGGAAATCGAAACCCCGTAAGTTAGGGCACAATTCCTCGAAGTTCCAAAAACGATATATAAGTTTGCTTTTATTAAAAACATCGTCTCGAGATATCAAAAGGTCATATCCAATGAGTTAGGACACAACGTTTTGAATTCCCGAGATAAGCTTTGATTTGAAATTTTTACGTTTGAATTGAAAAAAGGATACTCGGTTACTTAAATTCAACAGGAAAATTGAAGCCTAGTAAGTTAGGGCACAACCTTCTCGAAAATCTTGGATACCGAGTATTTTGAAAACTTACAGATAAAACGATTTCAATATTTAAAACAAATGCAACCTTTTAAACGAAATAAAATGCGAATGAACGATAACGTGTAACACGAAGTGATAATTCACAAGCTAAAATGTACGCTAATGAATGACAAACAACCAATAAGTACAAGTAAGCAATACAAAACACATGAGTACCGTAATTTCATATTACATATTACGCAAATACTAATATCAACATTAGAAAGCTAAATGAACTGAAAGTTAATTAAAGAAACACCAAACAAAATAATAATAATAAATAGCATGAAAGATAAAACATTTGAAATCATCAATGTATAAATAATAAATTGCATGTATATAAAAAGGAATTAAAATAAATAATATACATGAAAACTTGAAATATCAAAAATAGAATTTAAAAAAAGATAATATACACATGAATTTTAAATTAAATGTTGCATAAGAAGAAAATCAAATAAGTAGTATATAAAATAATGCATATTGATTTAAATAAGTAATACAAGTGAAATGAAAGACTTAATATGAATAGTATATATAATAATATATGTAATAGTTAAAACAAGTAAAATAAAATAGAATATTTAAAAGAAATAAAGTACATATTTATACATAGAAAATAGGTAAAATATATATATATAATTTCGATGTATATACATATGTATGATAAAATAACTCAATATAAACTGTATATACATATACGAAATGGAATTATGAAAATATTATTGTACAAAAGCAGAAGGACTTGGCGCGCAAATATTCCTTCCTATACCAAAACACGCAGATCTAGCCACATCTGGATCGGGTCATCGGGTATGGCTCAACACGGTGCCGTTTTGAAGCCATTGAAATGGGCTTCAAATGGCGCTGTTTTATGCTCATTATAAAACAACAAATATATATATATATATATATTAAAACATTCTGCCATTTAAAAAACAAAAAAACAAAACAACCCCACTCCTCTGCTAGGGTTTTTGAACCCCGCCTTAACCAGCGCCATTTCAACACGCCTCCGCTGTAGTTCCACCGTGAATGGTGGTCGGAGACGCACCACGTTAGGCTTTTAGCCTCTTTTGAGCGGATCCGAAGGCAAAGGTAACTCTCCCTTTTCCCTTTTCTCCTTATTTCTTATGCTATTTTAAAATAAATCTAAAACAGAGAAAGAAAACGAAAAAAAGAATTGGTCACTACCTTCCATCACTTGTAACACCCCGACCCGTGTCCGTCGCCGGATTTGAGTTACGAGGCATTACCGATCAAAAACCCAACTCAGAATGTTTTTTTTGCCATAAATTATACTAACTCAACCACGAAATTTCATTCTATATATATATTTAATCACATAACCAATTAAAATCAAACATGCATCATTAATCAAATTTTATTTACTAACCATGTTTCAAAAATTCAACTATGTCATTATCATTTACCTAATCAAATCTTAATATCATAAATCAAGCATATATCCAAACATTTATTTCATTTCAATTTTCTAACTGTACTACATATTACAACATAGGTAATCTACCCTGTTTGGACAGCTTTTATACATCAATTTGGATAGCATTTATATACCAAATTAGACAACATTTTCACACCAAAATTTGGACAGCATAAATACAACAATTTAGGAAGCATATATACAACAATTTGAGCAACATTTTTACACCAAAATTGGACAGCGTATATACAACAAATTGGGCAGCATTTAAACATCAAAATATGTATATATATATATATATTTATATATATATATTTATATATATATACATTCGGTAATTTAGTTCAACTCATAACCAAATGAATCCATCATCCAATGCATAACTATTATACATATACTAATCACTTAATCAAATTTAATATGTTCAAACTATATATAAATCACGTTTAATTTCGTATCACAAGCTTATACCATAATCAAATATGCATAATTATAAACTCCAGTTCAATGACCATTAAGACCATATGCATAGACACCAAACTCGATCAAAAGAAGATAAGCCATTTTCCCATGGCTATTAATTACATTTACAAGTACTAAATCCAAAATCAACATTCCATCTATGCTATACATGCCATATACACAAAATTAACTTAGTAAAATACCGAAGAAAATTGTCGATAGTGTGATAATTCTTGCTGACGATCCCCGAGCTCGTAACGTGACTCCAAAATCTATAAAACAAAGGTAAATAATAACACACACAGAGTAAGCTATTTAAGCTTAATAAGTCATAAGCAAAAATTATAATTATCGACAATTACATATTAACATTTTATTATAAAGGCCGAATATGCATATATCAAATTTAAATTATCATTTACTACCAAATCACATTTGAACATCATATACCTATACCTTATGGCCGAACATAATCAATCATATACTTTTATATATATATATATATTCACTTTCGTTATTACTAATACATCAATAGGCTAAATCACATATATGTTCAAGCAAGTTAGCACATAGTTCATAGTCAAAATAAGAACTTTCATCAATTCAAATAACCACTTGCCTTATTTCCATATAAATAGATAACTAACACATACCTGAACCCATAATTTAATTTCACATTCAGTCTTTACTTTACATTGCCCGTTGAACCATTCGGAATTAAAAAGGATACGCGGATAATCGGAAACTCGTACAATGCTAACGTTCTAAACGTGGTCTTACATGTAATCATATATCGATGCCACTGTCCCAGACAGGGTCTTACATGTAAACACAAATCGATGCCAATGTCCCAGACGTGGTCTTACACGATAACACATATCGTAAATCCTATGTCATGGCAAATGTATCCTATCTATTCCTAGGGTTCGTACGGGACTTTCAGACAACGTATCTCGATCGAATCGAACTAGAATATTGCTCCTTTGCTCAATATACATTCGGCCATACACAAATATATTCATAAAAATTCCATCCAACATGTAACATATATATATTATCTAATTTAACGACATTTATATGCTTATAGACTTACCTCGGATATCGTCGACTGATAAATCGGCTACTCGACCACTTTTGTCTTTCCCCAATCCAAATCCGATTTCTTTAATTCTTGATATAAACATATTTAAATTAAGCTTATTTAAACACCATTCTATTCAATTTAGCCTAAAAATACATGAATGGGAAAATTAAAATTTTGCCCCTAATATTTCACACTTTTTACAATTTAATCCTTTTTGCTCAAAACACAAAATGCACAAAATTTAACTACACTCCTAATGGCCGAATATTCCTAGTGTCCATATAATTCCGTATTTTCATTTATTTAGCATTTTAGTCCCTTCAAAAATTTATTTTCACAATTTAACCCTAATTACTCAATTTCATCAAAAATTCAAAACAATACATATTAATCTAACAAATATATTTCATATTTCACCTACTAGCATCATAAAACTCAAGCATTCATCAATGGCACATTTCAAAATTATCCACAATTCATAAAATTAAGACATGAGTTTTGAAGAACACAAAGCAAAGATCTCAAAAACATAAAAATTATCAAAAACCAAACAAAACATACCTTGAATTTGAGCTTCCAAGTGACCGAATGTTCCTAGGTTTTTTTTTTTCTATTTCTTTTCTTTGAATTTCGGCAATAACAAGGATGAACATGGCTTTCTTTTAGTTAAATTTTAACATATAATAATTTATTAACCTTTTACTAAAATAACCTTAAAAAAATAAACAAACAAAACATATAAATTAAGGTCACTTTTGACCATTACCGTCCACTATCCTTTAAAATGGGCTAATTGCCCTTTAAGGACCCCATATTAAAAAGCCACTATCAAATAAACACTTTACACTTTAATATGCAAATTTCACATTTTATGCAATTAGATACTTTTGTCAAATTAAACACACAAACAACAAAATTAATTCACGAAATTTTCACAACATCAAATTTATATATAATAAACATGAAAAATAATATTAAACTATTTTTTAGAATCGGATTTGTAGTCCCGAAACCACTATTCTGATTAGGGTCAAAACTGGGTTGTTACATCACTGTTTTTGTATTTTTTTATAATTTGTGGATACAAAATGCCTATTTTATTTTTTTTGATTCGTGTGTATAATCTCCTTTTACAGATTTGTAAACGGCTTTATATAGCCGAATCAATTAAAAAATTACCGAAAATTTTTATATTTTCTCTATCTTATCCGCTGTTATTCTGTTATTGCCTCTAGTGCTTTCTCCTGCTGGTTGTTTGAATTTGTTGCAGGTACACAACCAACCTGGAGGCGGAGGCGCACGTGTGAAGGTGCGGCACGCTGGGCTGCTGTTGGGGCGTGCGGTGGCTGAGGCTCAGTTGCTGCCTAGGGTTTCTGTTAGTATTGGGTTACTGGACCTCTATTGATTAGGTTAGGGGTTTAGGTTTAATTGGGTTGCGGTATTAATTTCTGTATTGGGTCGAGTTAGTGGGTTTCGGGTTTATTATTTTGGCTTTTAAATTTTGGCTATAATCTGAACTAGACATTTAGTTTGGTTTTTATATTTATTAATTGGGCCCGGGGTAAAATTGGGTATTACAATTCCGATAACTTCAGGAGAAAAAGAGACATTTACTTATTACAGAGATGATGTGATTTGATTATTATTATTATTATTATTATTATTATTATTATTATTATTATTATTATATTACTTTATTTATTATTTACTTTATTATTTACTTTACCACTCTCAGTCTTGTTGTTTTCTGTGAAACTTAGGGTCCGTTTATTTACATGTAAAAGGTTTTACGAAAAATGTTTTTTGCATTTTCCTGTGTTTATTTCACAGAAAACAGCTTGGTCAACAGAAAATGACTTACAGCTCAACGGAAAATAAGCTTTTTTCCTTGTAAAATGACTTACCCTTTTGAAAAGTGTAGGTTATTTTCCGGAAAAGAGCTCCTCAATAGATAATTTTATTTTTATATAAAAATTAACTTAAATCAAGTTTAATATTATTATATTGATAATAAATTTTATTTTTATTTTAAAAAATATTTAAAATATTAATATAAAATATTATATTTTTTAATATTATTAAACATACGTATTTAATTATTTATATTTAGTCATATAATAAATTATTAATATAATTAATATAATTTATTGTTTTTAATAAATTATTTAATATTTAAATTTTATTTTAATAGTAAATTTTAAAAATAATAATTTTAAATAATATTATTTACATATTATTGAAAACAACAATATTAATATTTTAATACTAAATATTTATTACAATTATAAATATATTAATAATAAATGTTCTGTAGTATAAATGTTAAAATATGTCATAGTCTATATACTCTTCACAAAATTGCAATTTAGTTTTTGTACTTTTATTTTCAAGAATTTAGTCCCTCTACTTTCCAGATTTGAAAATCAAGTCCAACTGCTGACAGTGTTGATTTTTTTTATCAATTTTGTTAATGTCACATTTTTAAATAAAAAAATACTCAGTTGATAGTCATGTAACTAAAAACTAATCGTTGCAATGAACCTAAATTTAACAAAATATTTTTAATATATGTAAAAACAATGTAAAATATAAAATTATAGATATAAAATAAACTCAATTAAACAATGAAAAAATAAAAAAAATCTCAAATGTATGTTTGTTTAATTGAAAACGACTTATAAAATATTTTTAAAGAACCTGCCAAACAAAAGAAAATATTTTACACAGATTCATCCAAAAACCAGAAAATATTAGTTTTTCCAGAAAAGTAAGTCATTTTCCAGAAATCATTTTCCGAAAACCATTTTTAGTGAAACAAACGGAGCCTTAATATCAACTTTGAGATTGAATCGGATCTCATTGTATCCAGATTTTTAAATAGATGTCACTTTATATTTTGATTAAAAAAATATAAAATTATAAATAAATGAATATTCATTTTTTTATTTTTTAATATGAAATTTCATATTTTTTTAAAAAAAATCTTATAAACAATACTTAAACAATATTCAAATTGTTCCTTTTTTATTTTTATTTTATAAATAATAATTTATTTATAATACGTTTAGCTTTATTCCTTATTCCAATTAAGAATCCGTTGTAGAGCTGCCGACATGACTTCCCACCCACACGATCTCTAAAACTTCATTCTTACTTGTATATCCTCAATTGTGCTTGCCCTCAAGCAATAATTTTTGAACCAACTGCTTGAACATGGCGTCATTAATGTTGAAAAAAAAAAGAAAAAAAAAAGTGTTTAAGTCTTCTTTATGGATTTTTCTCTTAAATTGTTTTATTTATAAAATTATTATTTTAATAAAAAATCATGCTAAAAAAAAGTAGAAAAATGAGTATTCATTTATTTATAATTTGTATTTGCTTTTATAAAGTTTTATGTATTTTAATCGAAAAATAAAATTTTATATTTATATTTAATTTTTTTTGAAATTTTAAAAATCAAGACTAAATTAAAAGAATGTGTAAAATTAAGGGTTAAATTTGTTAAATTTTTAAAATTAATACAAATTTGATAGAATATTGTTATTATGCCAATAACGAAAATAATTTTCATTGGTGATCAGATGAATATTAAATTTTAATAATGTTTGTGACTTAAATAAAAAAAATTTTAAACCTGAATAATGAAAATAAAAACCAATTAATAGTTGAGTGAATATTTTTATAAAATATAGAAATGTTTTAAACACCAATTAATCCTTTAAAATACGTCAATGCAAGACTCAAGTCTTGTGGTACCACATTATCAGTTTCTCTTTCTTCTCAGGCTCAACTTTTGTCAATATTTTGGAACCACTTGTGTTTGTTTTAAGGTTAAATTTTATTATTAGTCCCTATACTTTGTGAAAGTTACTGATTTAGCTCTTATATTTTAATTTGATCAATTTTAGTCCTGTACTTTTCAAATTTTATAATTTCAGTCTTAACCCAAATAATATTAGCCAAATTCATTTGATTAAACTCAATTACTAGTTCTGTACTATGCATACTATTGCGAATTTAGTCCATCTTATCTAATTGGATTATTCTAAGTTTCTATATTTTTTGAAATTTGAAATTTGAAATTTTAATCTTAATGTAAATAATAGTCGTTAATCCGTTAATTAGATTTGTACTGAGTATTATGTGAAAATATCAAGCTAATATGGCATTTACACATATGACATATGTGCGGCGCATTAAATCTTGAAAATGGCAAATTTTAACTTAATGAATTAACAATAATTGTTTGGTGACGATTGAAGTTTTAAAATTTGAAAGGTATAGGGACTAAAATTGATCAAATTAAAGTATAGAGCCTAAATACATAACTTTCCCAAAGTTCAGGGACTAACTTCAAAATTTAATCTTTGTTTAACGCACCCGTGGAAACACAGTGCACATTGGAAACATTCTTCTGAAAAGTCCTTGCAAACAAGGGAACTTAAAAAGTGGGAACACATCCATCTTGTACTCCTTTGCTTTTGCCTCTAATGGTAAAAACCTTATTGTTTAACAAGTTCGAAAGTTCATATAATCCGGCAATGAGTCGTTTTAATATTACAATCAGTAGCAGTAACGACCAAATCGTTGGGGGTTAATTAATATTACAAGCTTGATTTATTGGAGATGATCTTGCACAAGAAATCATCAATTTCAGGAAATACAAAATAAAGAGGAAACTGCGAAGCAAATATAATATCTAAAATACATGACACAACTAAATAGAACTGAAAAATGAAGTTGGGCAGGGAGGTATGGGGATCTCAACTGTCCCTTCCAACATCAACAGTACCTTCTTCATGGAAGGGCGCAGTGTTGGTTCATCCAGGATGCACCACAGTCCTACAATCACCATCCTTTCAAGTTGTTTTATATCCACCTCCTCATCTTCCCCTGCTATCTTCCCTACCTTACCGGCTTGGTAACAATCGTAGACCCATTCTTCAAGGATAGCTTCTTCGTCCTTGAGGCTCCAATTTACACTCCGTCGACAACATATGATCTCCAATAATACGATCCCGAAGCTGTAAACATCTGCTTTCACTGTCACCGGTAGTTTCCTGTGCCACTCTGGTGCAACGTACCCCCTTGTTCCTCTGATCCCAGTGAAGGTCTTGGTTTGGTCTGGCTTTAGCAACTTGGCCAATCCGAAATCGGATATTTTCGCTTGCCCGTTTTCGTCCATTAGTATGTTCTGAGACTTGATGTCACAATGGATTATTTGAGTCTCGCATTCTTCATGAAGATAGAGGAGACCTCGAGCTACGTCGCGAGCGATTTCCACCCTATCGATCCAACAAGGTCGTCTTTCAGGTGTAAAGAGTACATCGGAAAGTGATCCATTGATCATGTACTCGTATATCAAGAGCCTATTAGCTCCATCATGGCAGTATCCTAGTAGTCGAACTAAGTTTCGATGATGAGTTCTCCCAATGATTCGCATCTCGTTTTGGAACTCTCGTTCGCCTTGGTCTGATATGTTGTCCAATCTCTTCACTGCCACAAATTTTGTTAAACCATTCAACATTACCGTCCCTTTGAAAACGGTCCCAAATGCTCCTTTCCCGATTTCTTCCTGGAAATTATCAGTCATCGCCTCGATTTCTGAAAAACTAAACGAAATAGGAGTAACGTTCTCGCACAATCTTATGTTGCTGTCTGTAGAAAACCTTTTGTATCTGAAAACACGACTCCAAAGAATCAAAGCCCCAGAAATTACCAACACCATGATTGAAAAACCAATCAGTGAAAGCCCAATGATTAAAAGTTTCCCATTCCCATCTTTAGGTTCATCAGCATGTTTTCTTGGTTCATTAATGGATGAATATATACCTACCTTGATCAAAGCGATGTTTGAATTGCTAAGATCCCTTCTCCCATATCTCAAAGGATGCCTTTGCTTCGTGCATTTTCCATCATTAAACATGGCAGCCTCACAGTTGCAATCCTCATAACATGCTGTCTCACATTCTTCTCTGGTTGTTGAAGTCACCTCAGAATATCCAGTATCTTCCCATACAGTGTTTTCAGCTGCCTGAATGGTATACTGGATTTTCCCATCATCGTTTTTACAGCTGTCGCTGGAGAAATTCCTCTCGCAGCCAGCAGTGAAATTTCCTTCTATAACTGGAGCAAATCCTGGAAGACATATACAATTAGCTTCGCTATCTACATCAACGCAATAACCATTAAGCCCACATAGACCCTTGGGTGCACGCTTGTCTGATGTAGATGACCATATAACTGATCGATTGCCGTTCCGATCGAGTCTGTAAGAATAGAGTCGAAAGATGCCATCGGAATCAATTTTCATCAGATAAATTGTTCTATTTGTATCATCATACCCTCCTGTGGTTAGATCCTTTATGTTGAAGCTTGTTGAATTGAGCATGTACAAATGACCATCATTGTCGAGATTCAGGCTCATGTTATCTCCCTTGCCATCTGTAAAGGATGACCAATAAGAATAAGGTGCTGTGTCAGGAGTGTCCACAGGGTACTGTACCAAGTTTCCATCATGCTGCATCTTAAGACGAAATATACCAGTTGACTGGTCAGTTTCCGAGACACTAGAGACCAGCTATTGAAGTTATGGTCAGCATGCAGCAACCAAGACTGTCAAAGGCACTACATGCAGAAGCTGCTGGTTCACCTAGTCAGCAAGCTGTTATGTTTCATTTTGTAATTTTAAGTTAGAGTAATGTAACTTAGTTGCTTTATAACTATGTTAGGTTTATGCTTGATGTAATTTTGATGTTGATTGAGCTGATAAATCAGCTTTGTTTATTTGTTCAAGCTAATTAGCACAAGTTACTATGTGTATTAGTGGTAGTAGGTGAAGTTTAGGTCAACCTACTGTTTTTTCAAGATTGTAAACTTGTTTATGTATTGGCTTTGGGCCATTTTGAAGTTTGAGGAATGAATTCAACAAGTTTTCATCCATATGCTCTCCATTTTTAGTTTTGCTTAAAAAATCCATTTGAGTTTTCTGCTTTGTTTCTCCTACAAGTCACGAGACTTGCAAAACAAGCATTCTGCTGAAGCTTGCTGTTGCTGCCTCTTGCTCCAACAATTGGTATCTAGAGCCGTATTCTTAGAGGACCTGTTGTAGTTCAACATCAAAATGATGGCATCATCAGGTTTTTCACCAGCTTCACCACCTGTCTTCAATGGAGAGGGCTTCAACATTTGGGCAGTTAAGATGAGGACTTACCTGCAGGCATTCGACCTATGGGAAGTTGTCAACTCAGATGCTGAGCCAGCACCTCTTCGAGCTAATCCAACAGTTGCTCAAATAAGGCAACACACTGATGAAAGAACAAAAAGGCACAAGGCCATGTCATGCATACAGAATTGTGTGACAGATGTGATCTTTATGAGGATCATGGCCTGTGAAACACCAAAGGAGGCTTGGGACAAGCTGAAAGAAGAATTTCAGGGGACTGAGAAAACAAGGCAACAACAGCTGCTCAACTTGAGAAGAGATTTCGAAAATCTCAAAATGAAAGAGGAAGAAACAGTTAAGCAGTACTCAGATCGGATTATGGCTGTTGTAAACAGCATAAGGCTCCTAGGAGAGCAATTCAGTGAAGCTAGAATGGTTGAGAAAGTCATGTCCACTCTACCAGAGAGGTATGAAGCTAAAATTTCATCCCTCGAAGACTCAAGGGACTTGACAACTATCTCCTTAACTGAGCTAATCAATGCCTTGTATGCACAAGAGCAAAGAAGAGCCAGCAGACAAGAGGAGCACCAGGAAGGGGCTTTTCAAGCCAAAGAAGCCTCGAGCATCAAAACTCATAAAGGCAAAAAGTTCTGGAAAAACAGGCCTAAGCCTGATGCTGCTAGGAGCAGTGACCAACTCTGCAGACATTGTAAAAGAGCTGGTCATCCAGAAGATAGATGCTGGTTTAGACCAGATGCAGTATGCCAACACTGCAAGAAAAAAGGCCATGCTGAAAAAGTTTGCAAGAATAGAAGCAAACCAAGACAGAATCAATTTCAGCAACAAAAGGTAGAAGCTCGAGTAGCTGAAGAAAGCAGTGATCAAGAAGAACATGTTTTTGCTGTGTCATGTACAGCAAATCAGAAAAAGGGTTCAAAGGGCTGGCTTCTAGACAGTGGGTGCACAAACCACATGTCACCAGATGCAACTATCTTCAAAACCCTGGACAGAACCTGCAAAACCAAAGTAAAAATTGGAAATGGTCAGTTAATCAATGCTGAAGGAAGAGGAGATGTGCTGATTCATACCTCTACAGGTGGCAAAATCATTTCAAATGTACTTTTGGTACCTGAAATTGATAGGAACCTTCTCAGTATAACTCAACTACTTGAGAAAGGTTACTCAGTTGTTTTCAAGGAGAAAGAATGTCAAATTTTTGATCCAAGTGGATCAAACCTCATAACAGTCACCATGACTGATAAATGTTTTGAAGTAGACTGGCCAAATGACTCACATTCAGCCTGCATAGCCTCCACTGATGACTCGAGACTCTGGCACCAGAGGCTTGGACATGCAAACTACAAATCTATAGCCCGCATGGTCAATGAAGGTCTGGCAGAAAATTTCATCGATTCAGTGAAGAATGATGAGCTTTGTGAGATATGTCAGCAAGGAAAATTGGCAAGATTGCCATTTCCAACAAGCACAACATGGAGAGCATCAGAGAAGCTCCAGCTTGTGCATACAGATGTGTGTGGACCAATGAAGACTGAGTCTCTCAAAGGAAGCAGGTACTTTATTTTATTTATTGATGACTTAACAAGATACTGCTGGATTTATTTTCTAAAACAGAAGTCAGAAGTTCCATCTGTGTTCCTGAAGTATAAAACTGCTGTTGAAACTGAGTCTGGTTGCAAACTTAGAGCAATGAGGTCAGATAATGGAACTGAGTACACCTCAGCTCAGTTCCAAGCCTACTGTGAAGAAGCAGGTATCAAACACCAGTTGACTAATGTGTATACACCCCAACAGAATGGGGTCAGTGAAAGGAAAAACAGAAGCTTGATGAACATGGCAAGATGTCTTCTGTTTGAGAAGAATTTGCCCAAAACTCTGTGGGCTGAAGCTGTTAACACAGCAGTCTATCTCCAAAACAGGCTCCCAACCAAGGCTCTGGCTGAAAAGACTCCATTTGAAGCCTGGTTTGGGTTTAAGCCATCACTGGCTCATCTCAGAACCTTTGGTTGTCTGTGCTACACACAAGTTCCAGCTGAGAAGAGAAGCAAGCTAGATAAAAGAGCTCAAGCAGGGATCCTGATCGGCTATAGCTTGGTTAAGAAGGGCTACAGAATCCTAGAACCTGCTACAAACAAGATATTGGTTAGCAGGGATGTTGTTTTCAATGAAAAAGGACACTGGAATTGGGAGAAGGCTGAACCAGAGGCAGTGGCTGAAGATCTCGCAGTGGACCAAGTTGAAAATGATGAAAACACACCTGAAATGGATGTAGATGATGTTCCAATCAGAGGCACTCGATCACTGGCTGATGTTTATGAAAGAGCACAAGTGGCTACTGTTGAACCAAGTTGCTTTGAAGAAGCAGAAAACCAGGAGGACTGGAAGCAAGCAATGATTGAAGAAATCAGAATGATTGAAAAGAATCAGACCTGGAGTCTGGTTGATAAACCAACAAACAGGAAGATTATTGGTGTCAAATGGGTTTATCGAGTAAAGAACAATGCTGATGGTAGCCTAAACAAGTTAAAGGCTAGATTGGTTGTGAAAGGTTTCAGTCAAAGGTATGGGTCAGACTACCTGGAAACCTTTGCACCAGTGGCCAGGCTAGACACTATCAGACTGCTAGTTGCCTTAGCAGCACAAAAACAGTGGCTGATACACCAACTTGATGTAAAATCAGCATTTCTGAATGGATTCCTTGAAGAGGAGATTTATGTGGAGCAACCTCAAGGTTTCAAGGTGTCTGGCAAGGAAGAAATGGTGTACAAGCTCAACAAAGCCTTGTATGGCTTGAAACAGGCTCCAAGGGCCTGGTATAGCAGAATAGATGGCTATCTGACCAGTCAAGGATTTGAAAGAAGTCTTAGCGAGCCAACTCTGTATGTTAAATCAACTAGTGCTGAAACTCAGCTCATTGTCTCAATATATGTCGATGACCTACTGGTGACAGGAGGAGATTATGAGATGCTAAGCAGCTTTAAAGTCAAAATGCAACAGCACTTTGAAATGTCAGACTTGGGATTGATGTCTTACTTCTTAGGCATGGAAGTGAACCAAGCTAAGAATGGGATTTGGCTAAGTCAAAAGACCTTTGCTATGAAGGTTCTCAACAAATTCTCAATGGAGAATTGCAAAGCAACCAGCACACCAGTTGCTGTTGGAGAAAAACTCTCGAGCCAAGACAAGCATGAAAAGGTTTGTGAAACAACCTATCGAAGTCTAGTTGGATGTTTGTTGTATTTGACTGCTACTAGACCTGACATAATGTATGCTGTGAGTCTACTCTCGAGGTTTATGCATTGTTCAAATGAAAGTCATTTTAGAGCTGCAAAAAGGGTTCTAAGATACATCAAAAGAACTTTGTCCTATGGAATGCAGTTTACCAAGGCTGAGAACTTGAAGCTAGTTGGATATTGTGACAGTGATTGGGCTGGTTCCTTGGATGACATGAAGAGCACTACAGGTTATGCATTCAACATAGGCTCTGCTATGATTTGCTGGAGCTCAAAGAAGCAGGGAGTAGTGGCTCAGTCGACTGCAGAAGCGGAATATGTGGCTGCTGCTGCAGCAGTCAATCAAGCCATATGGCTTAGAAAAATTTTGAAAGATATCAATCATGAGCAAAAGGAAGCAACTGAGATAATGTGTGACAACCAATCAGCAGTTGCTATTGCAAAGAATCCTGTTTTTCATGGAAGGACCAAGCACTTCAACATCAAACTTCATGCAGTTCGAGAAATGGAACAAGCTCATGTTGTTAAGCTGATACATTGCAGTTCTGAAGAGCAAATTGCTGATATTTTAACAAAAGCACTAAGTGTTTCCAAGTTTCAACACCTGAGAGCTAATACGGGAGTTTGCAACATGCTAACCAAGGAGGAGTATTAAAGTTATGGTCAGCATGCAGCAACCAAGACTGTCAAAGGCACTACATGCAGAAGCTGCTGGTTCACCTAGTCAGCAAGCTGTTATGTTTCATTTTGTAATTTTAAGTTAGAGTAATGTAACTTAGTTGCTTTATAACTATGTTAGGTTTATGCTTGATGTAATTTTGATGTTGATTGAGTTGATAAATCAGCTTTGTTTATTTGTTCAAGCTAATTAGCACAAGTTACTATGTGTATTAGTGGTAGTAGGTGAAGTTTAGGTCAACCTACTGTTTTGTCAAGATTGTAAACTTGTTTATGTATTGGCTTTGGGCCATTTTGAAGTTTGAGGAATGAATTCAACAAGTTTTCATCCATATGCTCTCCATTTTTAGTTTTGCTTAAAAAATCCATTTGAGTTTTCTGCTTTGTTTCTCCTACAAGTCACGAGACTTGCAAAACAAGCATTCTGCTGAAGCTTGCTGTTGCTGCCTCTTGCTCCAACACCAGCTCCTTCCCAGCTGAGAGAGGTTGTCCTTGTAGAATGCTAGTGGTTGGATATTGGAAGCTCTGCCATATCCTGTCCTCGTCAGAGTTGTATACAACGAAATTGCCAGTATCAAGCATCGAAGCTGCAGCAATTTTCTGAAAAGCATCGGGGACGATGTATACGTCTCGTCTTGGCGGTGACTGAAGAATGAGCCTTCCATCGGTTGTAAGAACCAAGCTAGCAGTGCTTGGAAGAGGAGGATCATCTCGGTTGGCAGTCCAAACTACTGTCCTTTGAGGAACTCCAGCAAGGAAAACCCCAACACCATAGCCCTTACCTTGGGGATAAAACCCAAAGCCATAGAGACTAGAAGGGGATAGCCATGTGGATTTGCCGGTGGGCTTGGGTGTCAAAGATGAGCCCAAACGTATAGTGGAGTTCCTTGGTTGAGCTACTGCATGCAAATGAAAGGAAAAGGAACACACAAGGAAAAGAAATGAAATGGCGACCATGGCTGAGGCTAAAAGGTACAATATCCCTATAGATTACAGAGCATTTCGTTATACATATATATGGTTTAATGAGTTTTGAGAGTCAATACTTTGAATGAATTTTCCATCTTACTTTTCTGATAGTATAGTAATCAGGATGAAATTTCGTCGTAGACAAGTAGGTCATACGCGTTGATTCCAAAGGCGACCAATCATCGATTGGCTACAGCTAAGGTCTAGGCACAATTACTTCAGTTCATTTAGAATTTGTTTTTTAGAAAAAAACTTATACGATTACATGAAAAATTAATTAAATCCATGTAAAGGTATCACTATGAGACAGTAAAATCTCATGTACTAGAGATAGGAGTTTCTCAAACAACATCAAAATCGAGAGATATCTATTCACGCACTTGATCATTCGATTGGCAACTACATTTTGAGCTCTCGGTATATGACGAATTCTAATCTTTCAATCTCATTTGAGCAAGTTATTTAATCGTAATTCAACTATTGGCAACGCCACACTCTAGTAAAGACTCCACTAAAAGCGCATTATCATATTCTAGTTCGAGTTGCTTATAACCTTTTACCCATGCTTTTGCACAAACCTTCAAGCATGGCTCTTGCTTCAATTCAAAAAATCGTGCCCTTGCCCGCTATCATTGAAAATCCATACAACCATTTCATCTTGGCATCTCTAAATACCCGTCCAATCAGAGCATTATTATCAGTGCTCCATCCATGTTAAGTTTAATCCACCCTTACTCCGGTGATAGTTTAATTACAAATTTTCAATTTCAACCTTCATGATATTTTTATTGCTTCACCCCATTACTTAATTTGTCATTTGTTTCTTGATTAATGTCTACAATTGTAACTTACTTTATTTAGGTCTCAAATTTTTATTATATTTTAAATTTTACTCAAACAACTTGTATATAAATAACCCTTAATAATGCATTATTTTATATGGTAAAACTGCTTTTTTTAGGTGGAATGATAAAATATTTATATTTAAATTTATTTTGTACATAAGTGTATAGAAAATGACTTAAGTACATTTTTGAGTTTTTTTAAGCAGGCAAGTTGTTTAGCTTTACCATTAAAAATGGTTAAATCTCTTGCTCTTTCTTCTTCTTTTCTCGATTTCTCTCACACCTATCTTGACTATCGAGTATCGACCAAAGCTGTGGGGCTTTAGCATTAACAGATGACTTTGCAAATGATAATCTATTACTTGGTCTTTAAAATTAAAATTTACGGTAAATCATTTAAATATGATGGAATTTATTTTTTTGTTATTCAATTATAAAAAATTTTAAAATATCATCCAGTAATAAAATCCGGGAAAAAATACGAACAAAGGACCGAAATACGAACATGTTGGTGTCGCCTCTGCCACAGGCACCTTTGGTGCCGCCTGTGGTAGGCCCATATTTCTGCTTTTTTTTTTAACTGTGTTTTTTGTACCATTTTGGTAAATAAAAAAAGTATACTATTTTAGTTTTTTTTTTAAAAAAATTTGTATTATTTTAGTAAAAAATCTGGTGATTTTCTTTTTATATAAAAATTAATTTAAGTTAAGCTTAATATTATTATATTAATAATAAATTTTTATTTTTAAAATATTTAAAATTAATAAAACATTATGATTTTCAATATTATTAAACTTACATATTCCATTATTTATATCTAATCATATAATAATTTATATTAATAAATTATTATTTTAATAAATTATTTAGTATTCAATTTTATTTAATAATAAATTTTTAAAATAATAATTTTAAATAATATTATATTATTAAAAATATCCAATATTAATATTTTAATAATAAATATTTATTACAATTATAAAAATATTAATAATAAAGAGAAATGATTGTATGAAACAGTGAATCCACGTTATCCCTATCCCTTTCCAATAGGAGAATGATAAATTAAATTTTTCTTCCTAGTTGGAAAGGATAAAGATAATGTAAAATCACAATGTCATACAATCAATTCTCTTTAGAGAAAAAACGACCAAATCAAAGTCAGTTCGATCGAATAACCCAACCCAATAACCCAAAATTGATTAACAAAAAAAACAGACCGAATCAAAATGGGTTCGATTTGGTCAATTTTCCCAATTAAAGTCAGTCAGGTTAATTTATTAAGCATGGAATTTAATGTCTCTCAATGAACAAAATCACAAATTCAAAATTTGTAAATAAAAAAATGTTAGTTTTATTTAGGGGTTTAATCCAACTTGACTACGAATTTAATCATGATTCAATATATGAGTACTTGATATCGAAAATCTTTTGCGAAATATTAGTTTTTTTGGGTATTGTCTTTCTCATTGGTTATCTTCAATTATTTTCCTATTTCATTCTCTGTTGAGTTTTTAGTTAGATTAGTTTAGTAATTTTAGATTAAAAACTATCACTCTAATTTGTCGGCTAAATAATAGAAAAACGGTAATTACTAGTACTTTTAGTCCTCGTGGATACGATATTCCCTACTCACCATAGCTATACTATTGTTCGATAGGTGCACTTGCCTTTGTCGTAATTATAGTTAGTTTAGTGACAAACACTATTTCAAAGAGAATACGCATGGAGTGAATGAGAAAAAGAAGAAAAAAAAAAGGTTGATGGGCAAGAGAAAAAAGTGGCGGTAGCTAATCTAGAGACTAACACGACCGCTAGACAAAAACAAAAAGATAAGAAGCAAAACGACATGGAAAAAAATTTAGGGTTTTATCACGACAAAATCTCGACAAAATTTAGTATTTGTCTTGGTGGATAAACAGAAAATGTTAAACAATACAACAGTAAAAGATACATACACCTTTAAACTTTTAGAACTAATCTATATTACTCGGGCTTTAGCTTAACAAGTTCAGAATCTGTTTGAATAAAGTATGCCGACTTAATCCATCCACCAACCCTTATCCTGTTCAACTTACGAGTCCTGAAATTATAAAAAGACACCGACCCGACATCCACCATAAATAGAGTGTCAACACCGTAGAAGGAATGAATTCGAGAACGAGGCAGAGGAACCTTTTCGTGTAAGCTTTTCAAATTTATGGTGTGTTTTCTAATCCAAATCTTTTCATAGTTTAAAATCCAAACATCTAGCATCTTAGTTTCTTGTCTAAGATGGATCAACCCGAGTTTCCCTTCGCATGACACAGGGGTGATCTGATCACAATAATCGTTTCCACGAAGTGAGTCCGGCAGTGAAGTCATTGCCCATTCCTCTTTGTCTACGTCGAAAGATAACATGGTGTACTTGTCTTGTTTGTCGTTGAACACAAGCCAATGGAGGGCGCCGCACGCAGAAACATCTTGATTGCATTCGAAATAGTCGTTGTGTGTTAATTTTAAATCGTCTGATTGTCTCCATTCCCAACTCTTGGAATCAAATATCTCGCAATGCCATGATTTTTCATTGGAACATACATTGAAATTATCTTCTTCGTTGGAACATTCTGAATCGAGGTCCAATTCGAGGTCTATAGTGTCGTCGCGGCTGTCGGAGAGTCGGACAATCTTGAACCATAAAGGGTTCGATCCGAGGACCAACATGCTTATCTTAGCCGTCCAAAATCGAGGATTTGGAGACGGAACAACTTCCCACTGTTGAGTAGTTGGTTTACAAATATAAAACGGGTCATCTCTACGTTTTCCCGGAGTGCATAAAACCAAACATCCATTGACCGTTGCTACAATCCAAGCAGGTTGGGGTAAAAAATTAAGTAAATCCTGAGTTGGTTTTGGATCGAGTCCTGACACCAAGTCCGAAGTCAATTGACCAAATAGTCTCGAAGATTGAACTAAATATCCCACCATTGTTGATGTCCTTTGAGAATGTAGCCGCATAAAATTAGATTCGTAAGTGAGATCCTTGCATTCTTTCGAAAGAACCCTACACTTTTTCATTGTTTTCAAATCAGCCCTCGAGAGGATTTCAAATAAAATATCGGCGCTAAAATCGTAAGACGCCATCAATCTTTTGAGAAAAAGAAGAATATGCAGTTAATTACAGTGAAGATTATTAATTAGGGTGTTTATATATATATATTAATTGGATGAATTTAATTCTGGTTAGAAAGTAACTTCTAGTTCGAATAAGAGTAGGATTAGGTTTCTTACAAATTTTAAAAAAAAAAATCAAATTAGCTTTTTTTTTTTGAATTACAGTAACAAGAACAAACCCGGCTTAAGCCCAGACAACACTTGAAGCGGTGAACACCATTGACCATCAGGCCATTACATAAAAATAAATTATATGATAAGAGCTAAAATAAATTATATGCATTTATTAACTTAAATAAAACTAAATCTTTCTAAATCAAGATTAATAATAGTTTATACGATTTTTCTTTTTATAAAGTACATAAAAATAAAAACTTCTCTTTATTTACTGTAAATTATCTTTATGTGCATGATTCTTTTCTTTTGGACAAAATTAATTATTTAAATAGCAGACACGACTCAATGAGAGAGCAAGCAATCAAAAGTCGGTTATCTCAAAGCAGAATTTGGAATTACATACACTTAACTTCTGCAATTGGCCCTGCTATTCAAACAGTGTTGTTGGATTAGGAGAAGAATCCATGTTTGTTAATGTCAAGAAGCTGCTAGTCGACAAGGCTTCCATTTCCAGGAAGGTAATAACTCCTCTCTTTCTTTCTTCACGCACCCTGGTGGAAAGAAACAAAATCGGCTTTTTTACCCCAATCGTATAGAAAATATATATATCTTAAATGGCATCCCAATCTGATTAATTACAGAAATGGTATGAATGTTACTATGTCCGGGGTTGGTGCCTGTCAAGATGGCACCACCACCCTAATTTTTTGCCACCACCATCAGCCAAACATTAGCCTGTTATGAACTTAAAAAATATATATATATTGGTAAAGGGTAGGCATATGATGACATTGGTATTTTTTAATAATATACGGGTAAAAATCGGGTTAAAATACGGGTTGGGGTGGAGATGTGTCCGGCAAGACCCAAGTAGAGGACATGTGTCAAGCAGTATCCAGAGTGGAGGAGCGCTGTTAAGCGACATCGAACCCTATTTAAACGATGTTTTTTTGAACGGTTTAGCATATAAAAAGAAAAGAGGAAAAATTTTTTGTAGAAGAAGAGAAAACAAACAAGAATTCGTAAGGTTAGTAGATTACTATAGTATTTTTTTTTACATGATAATCTTTTTTTTTTCAAATAATTTTGAGAAATTTAATTATTCTTTATAAATTTAGTATTAACGATGGATAATCAATTTTTCGTATGCACTTATTTTAATGGAGTAATTTTAACAACAGTTAGATATATATGTATTTAAATGTCACCAACAAATAATAATAAGATTTAATAAAAATATATCAGTTGAAGATATGAAAAAAAAATTAGTGCAAAAATTATTAGACCTTATAAGAGGAGAATCTCGAAACTATTTTACAAATTCTTAATTTTGACAAATTCCATCAAATTCACTGAGATATAACTTGTAAACGATTTAAAGGATCTCCTGCCTTCATTCCCTTTTCTTTCCTGGAGGTCTGTTAGTGGCTTTGTTCCATATTGTTTAAATCTGACATCACCCTTTTTAAATGAACCTAACCCAACAACTAACCAACAAGCAATATTCCTAATTTCTGACTTCTCAGCATTATTTTTGAACTCCAATTCATTATGGTTTCCAGCTTGAGACCCATTCTCCAGATTGCCCGTGTTCCGATGTTAACATCTATCACGCAAATTGTTATGTTTCTTTTACCAACTTGTAAATTCTTAATTTTACAATATTTTATTAACATATACAGTTCTTATGGAGATGATAACTCTTTTACTTACTTATTACTTGATAACTTGATAATAACTGTATATAATTATCTGTCGAATTCTTTCTCTTTTTATAGTCCATCGCAGTTGTTAGGTTGATAGCTTAGCCTAGGAATGTTAGAAGGTAGTTTTTTTTTCTTCTTTTTAATGCATGAATTGCCTCTTTCTGGTAGTTTGCCTTTTTTGTGACTTTCTCTAATCTCTGTAGTATGCTCTCTGTTGTATAAAGTTTGAACAATTTTTCCTACTATGCCTTATCTTCATTAAGTTACTTAATCATGATCACATCCATACATTTAGTAAAATAAACAAAACTGTCATATGTAGTTACTTCAAGTGAGTCATAAGCAAATTTTCTCGAGAAACAAACAGAAATATGGATATCATTAAACCCCAGAAATAAATAGAATCCACCAAATCTAATGTTTTAGAAGCTCAATTCCCCTTTCTGAATCACAAAGAACACAAAAGGAAGCCCATAACTGAATGCCACTAAGCCTGCCATTCCTGTGTAAGAATTAAACTCGAAAGCTGAAAGTTCATGAAATGAAAGCAAATGGAAAAATGTTAAATTACTTTTTGGACCTGAACTTGGTTGTTTTTTCCCATCGGGGTCTGAATTTTTTTTATCTAAGTTAGACCTTGAACTCGGCAATTGTTCCCATATAGGCTTTGAATTTTTTTCCAAGTTAATCCTTGAAATTTTCTTGAAACTCTAAAGTTCAGTCCCTTGTATGAAAACAATTGTCAAGTTTAAACCCTAATACGAGAACAAATGGCAAGTTCAAGGACTAACTTGGAAAAAAAGTTCAAGCCCCAATGGAGGAATAATTGTCTAGTTCAAGCCCTAATGTGGAACAATTGTCGAGTTCAAAGACTAACTTGGACAAAAAAAAGTTCAAGCCCCAATGTGAGAACAATTGTCTAATTTGGGCCCTAATATGGGAACAATTGCCTAATTCAGGCCTTAACGTAGGAAAAATTGCCAAGTTTTTTAGACATAAAAAAGTTCAAGCTCCCATATTAAAAATATTACCATTTTTATAGCCTAACTTGCAAAAAAGAAATTCAGCTTCCCAACATGAGAATAGTTAGTGGAAGCTCAAAAAATGATTTAAGCAAATAGAAAACAAAACTGGTTTTAGTATCACTCACCATATGCAACAACACCTCTTCCAACAATTTTCCTCGTCTTTCTTTGCTTAAGATCCTCTGGTTCTGATAAACATACCAAATGCAAAACCATGGAGAGTATAACCAACAAACTCCCTGTTTTCTCCCTAACAACTCTCTCAGCCAAATCTAATGACCACAATCCAGCTATCTTTCTTACATAACCTTCAACCACAACCTTAATAAACAACAATACTCCAAGACACAGTGCCACTTTTGCAACATGTTTGATATACCCTTTTGCTGAGACTCTCCAATTTAGTAGATTGACAATACAAGCACAAGCATAGAGGGGAAACCAGAAGTACCAATCTATGGAAGAAACTATCAGATATTAAAACAAAAACCCAATATGATTAAAACATAAAAAAAAACAATAAAACTGGAAGTATACCAGGGTCATTTAATTGAACTGATGAAGAAAAACCAAACATAATTGCCATTAGCAGAGAGCAGCAGGTGAAAAGATTTCTGGGTTTTGCCATTTTATTAGGTTGAACATGGAAAACTAATTTAATTATTATGATATATGCGTGTATTAATAAAGTTAAGATATAGGTCAACCCTTTCTGGCAGCTGATTTTCCCTCATATATATATATATTCCCCTTCCATCATCAATGCACTAACTTTAATAAAATTGCAAATTTTCATGTTTTAAAGGATATGTTTATTAGGAGTATTTTTTAAATAGAGAGTACAAAATGTAAAGTATAAAAGATAATATTTTAAGTTATTAAAAAACCAATTAGTTATCCAATATATGAAATTTTAAAAACTTCTTTTAAAAAAGTTTCAACTCTCACTAATTTCAAATTTAAATCCTAAAATGGAGTCTAAAATAAAGAAACAAGGAAAGGGACCATTGACCACATAGCCAAGGGGTTGGGTTTGGGGTGACAAACGTTGAAAAAATAAAGCTAAGACATGTAGCAGCTAAGTGTAAGAGTTAGTTGTTGGGTGTCCTCATAATTAATTTACGCACAGAAAGGCTAGTGGCATGATACGTTTCATCGATCATTATAATTGACTTATCAATTGGAGGAGAAGATCTGATATCAAAGATCAATTCGAAGTTGGAATCAAAATCGAGTCTGAAACTAGAGCGTCGTCCATACAATTTATTCAGTTTTAATAAATTTCGTTTTTATTTTATTTATTTTTTATTTAATTATTTTTCAAATTTAATCCCTTTTTATTTCATATATGTTGGCATGCCTCGTGAGCAAAGAAGCGATACATTTTGGTTGTAAGAAAATACAAAATTAGATAAATTAATTTACGTGGGATTGACCCTGTTCTATATAAAGCAAATTTAATTTCAATTTTAGAGTAATTTGCTTGAAAGTTTTTGTTTAATTTATTTTATTTGTGATCTTTTATTTGGGGAAAATTCAAACTGCATTTTTATTTTTTTATTTACATTATTATTAAGTAAATTTTTTTTATTTTAAAATATTATTTTTGAATTTAATAAAAAAATTTAATAAGGTTAACAATTAAGCATAAAATTTTAAAAACCAAAAAAAAGAAACTTTTTAGAAATTAAGGGTGAGTTTGGATAGGCGGTGCGTTTACCTGCGGTTAGTGTAAAAACAGCGATGGTGGTGAGATTAGATACTATAGCGATACTGTAGCGTTTGACAAAAAGTAAGCTAAACGCATCGTACCGCACCAATCGCCCATCCAAACCCACCCTAGGGCAATATGTTATAAATTAAAAAGTACAATATTATGTTGTGTTAGATGCCAAATCAGATTTTTTTTATGAAGAAATGAAAAAACGGGTAAATTACCAAAAAAAGCCCTATTTTTTTAAAATTTACTGAAATGGGCCCGGTATTTTATTATTTACCGGAATGGGCCATTTTCCCCGAAATCGCGTCCATGTCAGCGCGATGTCAGGATACGCGTCAGGAAATCGCGTCCACGTCAGCGCGCTTTGCTTACGTGGACACAAATCGTACCTACGAGGACGCGATTTGCTGACGTGGATGAACAGTTTATGTTTTTTAGCTTGGAAAACTTTGAAAGGCCATAACTTTTCGCTCGGTTGTCCGATTGAGACTATTTTTTTATTTCGAATAACTTTTCGATTGAGGCGGTTTGCCGCAGTTTTCGTCGAAAAAGATCCTTTTTTGCCCCTAAATTTTGATTTTTTCGGTTTAAAATTGAATTTTGAAACATTCAAATCATTATTTTCCTTATTTATTTGAAGTAAACACCGGATTTTTTTTACAGAATTGTTGTACTATTTTTCTGATTTGACACGTGTATGGAATAGGTCCGATAAATCGTTAGAACGTAAGTAATATAATTAAGATAATAACAGTATTTTTAAAATATGTCAATTAATTAGTTTAGCTCAGTTGGTTAAGATGCTTGCTCTTTTCCCTTAGTACCTTGGTTCAAATCTTGTTGGTAACAATTTTGAATCTTTTTTGTACTTGTTGCATTTTTTTAATCAATTAACTCTTCAATATTACATTAATATATTAATGTAATATTACATCAATATATTCAAACATAACCTCAAGTTTCAATCTTGTTGGTAACAATTTTGAATCTTTTTTGTACTTGTTGCATTTATTTTTTTAATCAATTAAAGGATCTTTTTCAACAAAAACTGCGGCAAACTGCCTTCGGCAGTTTGTCAGTGCGTAGATCTCAAAAAGTTATTCGAAATCAAAAAAAAGATCGTCTCAATCGGACAACCGAGCGAAAAGTTATGGCCTTTCAAAGTTTTCTAAGCTAAAAAACATAAATTGTTCATCCACGTCAGCAAATCGCGTCCTCGTAGGCGCAATTTGTGTCCACGTAAGCAAAGCGCGTTGACGTGGACACGATTTCCTGACGCATATCCTGACATCGCACTAACGTGGACGCGATTTCGCGAAAAATGGACCATTCCGGTAAATAATTAAATAAAGGGCCCATTTCGGTAATTTTTTACAAAAATGGGCTTTTATTGGTAAATTGCCCTGAAAAAACAACAGTTTGAGGATTTAATTTCTTCAAATTAAAGAATAGGGTCTTGTTTGACTATTTCAGTATATTTTGAGGGCTTATTTTAGTATTATCCCTTTATAATAATTTTTTTTTATTTGTGCTTATGTTACGATTAATTCGAACGACATTATTGGGTATCTTTTAGTTGCTAAAATCCCAGTACTTTGTAAAAGTTATAGATTTAGTCCTTATATTTTTATTTGATCAATGTTAGTTCCTGTATTTTTCAAATTGATCACTTTTAGTCATTGTACTTTACAAAATTTAAAATTTAGTGCTGACTCAAACGATAGCTATTAAATCTGTTTGGTTAAATTCAATTATTAGTCTATACTAAGCGTGCAACCATAGATTTAATCAATTTTCTCCAATTGGATACTATACTTTTCTGATTTTTAACGCAAATGATAGTGGTTAATCCATTAATTGGATTTTTAGTGAGTAATGTTTGAAAATAACAAGCTAACATGGGATTACTCATATGATAATATGTTTGAAATATTAGATTTTAGAAATAGCAGAACTTTACATAATGAATTTAACATTTACTGTTTGTTGATGACTGAAATTTGAAAATTTGAAAATTTAAAAAAAATACAGGGATTAAAATGTCAAATAAAAGTATAAGGATTAAATATACAATTTTTACAAAGTACAGAGACTAATAGCAGAATTTAACGGAAATCAAATAATGACAATAATCTCGTCCCTTTTACTGGGTAATTATACAGAAAAGATCTACTTAAGCCATTTTGTTTTCATTCTCCCACCGGGAAACCTTATATTATATAAATAATTGATTCTTTTTCTTAATCTTTTATGTATATTTTTGTTTGTCTCTCTTATGGGATTGATTTTTATCATTATTTCAATTTCCATCGTCTGGGTAGCTTCTCTTTGAAAGATTTTCTTCTCCCATTCAAAACCACATTTTTAAATGAAGGTAACTCCATTTTTTTTCAGATTTCTTTTACCTGTTGATTTTGTTTCAATTAATATTTATTTACCCATTGAAACCAGGTACACCTTTGCACACAAAAAATGTCTTGCTGGTTGTTGCGCACCCTGATGATGAGTCCATGTAAGTTACTGAAGAAAGCTCTTTAATTTTCGACTTTTAGAACGAATTGACCTCTCGTTTGTTGTTATACTGCTGATTTTTTATGCTTTTGTTTTCTGTAATGTGTAAGCTATTAAAACTAAAATCATAATGATCGTAAAATGATTGAATGACTAAATTGTCACAGAATAAGTGACTAGTAAAGAACACTTGAAGAAGAAGGGGTAATTGCGAGAAGAAAGAAGAAGATGGAGACCAGAAACAAAGGAGAATTTAGAGAGAAACAATTTAAACAATATTAATGTCTTAATTGATTATTAATGTCTTATAGTCGAATGTCGAAAATTCGAAAAGATTAAAAAACGATCCCCTTTTATTAATAACATGTTTTTAAACAATATTTGTATAAATTTGAACATATGTAGAAAGGTTTTCTCCTCCGAGGCAACAAAATGTCATATCCCGTAAGTTAGGATGCAATATTTGAATTCCCGAGCATAAGCTAACCTTTAAAAAAAACTTTTATTGAACGTGTATTTGAAAACCACAAATGTTTGACAACCTTGGTTCAATGAAGAAATCGAAACCCCGTAAGTTAGGGCACAATTCCTCAAAGTTCCAAAAACGATATATAAGTTTGCTTTTATTAAAAACCTCGTCTCGAGATATCAAAAGGTCATATCCAATGAGTTAGGACACAACGTTTTGAATTCCCGAGATAAGCTTTGATTTGAAATTTTTTCATTTGAATTGAAAAAAGGATACTCGGTTGCTTAAATTCAACAGAAAAATTGAAGCCTAATAAGTTAGGGCACAATCTTCTCGAGAATCTTGGATACCGAGTATTTTGAAAACTTACAGATAAAACAATTTCAATATTTAAAACAAATGCAACCTTTTAAACGAAATAAAATGCGAATGAACGATAACGTGTAACACGAAGTGATAATTCGCAAGCTAAAATGTACGCTAATGAATGACAAACAACCAATAAGTACAAGTAAGAAATACAAAACACATGAGTACCGTAATTTCATATTACATATTACGCAAATACTAATATCAACATTAGAAAGCTAAATGAACTGAAAGTTAATTAAAGAAACACCAAACAAAATAATAATAATAAATAGCATGAAAGATAAAACATTTGAAATCATCAATGTATAAATAATAAATTATATGTATATAAAAAGGAATTAAAATAAATATTAATATACATGAAAATTTGAAATATCAAAAATAGAATTTAAAAAAAAAAGATAATATACACATGAATTTTAAATTAAATGTTGCATAAGAAGAAAATCAAATAAGTAGTATACAAAACAATACATATTGATTTAAATAAGTAATACAAGTGAAATGAAAGACTTAATATGAATAGTATATATAATAATATGTGTAATAGTTAAAACAAGTAAAATAAAATAGAATATTTAAAAGAAATAAAGTACATATTTATACATAGAAAATAGGAAAAATATATATAATTTCGATGTATCTACATATGTATGATAAAATAACTCAATATAAACTGTATATACATATACGAAATGGAATTATGAAAATATTATTGTATAAATCTTTAAAGTTAGAAATATATAAAAATAGGTTTTAAGAATATATTATAAGATAAAATCATAAAAATGTATACAAATGATACTAGATTAACATAAAAAAAACAAAATAATACATTATGAAATTAAAAAAAATAATATATGGAAAATGTAACACCCCTTACCCGAGACCGTTGTCAGAGTCGAGCACGAGACATTACTTAGCTTATCTTACTAATTCGGAGCAAAAAAATTTGGTTTAAAAATTTATTTTACTATTTACAGCAAATCTGTCCAATCGCGCAGTAGTTACTAAATTAATTATAACTTGAGCTACAGAAGTAAATTTTCCCTGAAACTAGACTCATATATCTACTTACCGTAAAATTTTCAGAATTTTTGGTTCAGCCAATTAGTACAGTTTATTAGTTAAAGTCTCCCCTGTTTCACCACCTGACTGTCTTGACCTCTTGCTACTAAAAATAAGTTTTCTCACTGTAGAATTTTCATATGAAGTTCTTACTTGTTTCTACAGAAAATAGACTCAATAAGGAATCTAGAGATATAAACTACAACTCATAACCATTTTTGTGCAATTTATAATGATTTTCTAAACTTAGAACAGGGGACTCCAAAAACAGTTCTGACCCTGTCTCACTAAAGTTCTCATATCTCAAAATATAAAATTCCTTTTGTTAAACCGTTATTTTTCCATGAAAATAGACTCAACAAGCTTTAATTCCATATATTATTCACCCTCTAATTAATTTTATACTATCCTAGGTGATTTTTCAAAGTTACATCACTGCTGCTGCCTGAATTCTGTTTCTTTGCAAAATTTTACCCTTTCATGATTTCCATACATAATTTATCACCTAGACCTTTATAACAACAAACATCTTCATCCTTGACCATTTAAACAACCATTCATCATCAAATACTTACACATCTTTCTATAGCAAAATCATAATTACAAACATACGAAATAACTAAATCCCTATACATCACTTAGGTACATGCCACGTTATCAAAAGAAAAGTACATCACTAAAATATCTTTGAGGTCGGGATTGCTCTGGATGCTGAACCGAACACTGGTTTTCTACTAACCTGCGCACGGAAACAACCGTACGCTGAGTATAGGAATACTCAGTGGTATTACCATAATTAAAATTAATAACATTAATCGATAATTTATATACATTTAATTTATGTCTACAATTATTCGTTAATTGTCTCATACTTTAAATCAACTTGATCATTAATAACAATAAGCAATATTTCAATCTTATATTTAATTGTTTTCATACCTTGTTTCACTATCTAAATTTTATTGGATTTTTCAACATCTCATTCTAATAACTCATTCCAATCTATACAAAATCATTTCATCAACTCATTCGTTATCCTTTCTATTTATATTCAATTTTACACTTATAATCTTTTAACACTCAATTTATACATTAAATCCATAAATAAATTTCAATAATTTGTATTCAATTAAATTCACATATTATTTCACTATTTCAAATCATTTTATTTTCACTTCTCATTTCTCAACAATAGCTATTTCAATTTGCTTTTCTTTACTTATATTTTTACATCATCTCATACTACCAAAACCATTTCATGAACTATATCATTATCTATTTCTTGAACCCATGGTTCATACATTTCATTTCCATATCTCAATTTAATATCTTATTTCAATTCATATTCAAGATCATTCAATAAAATTTATATTATCAAAACTATTTATTTACCCCTATTAACTTGACTCGGACCTTAGCGGATACACGGATCCAACCAAACACACCAGAATGGCACCCAGTGCCTCATCGGATAGTTCGAAGCAATAAAGTGACACCCAGTGTCTCATCGGTCAAGCCGAAGTAAGTTGGTACCCAGTACCTCATTGAATCTATCCGAAGTAACAGTATGACACCCAGTGTCTCATCGACTCAAGGTCGAAGTATCCCTAAACACTTCCAATCCTATGGCATGCCAACTATATTCGACTCAGCCCGACTAGTTAATAGGGTTTTCAAATCATTTTTCTATTTCAAATTCACTTTCGATTCAATCACAATTCAACTCAGATTCACTTCCCACTTTCAAATCAATATACAATTCAATACCAATACATATTTCAGATATTCACATATAATCATACTTCGATTCAATTCAAACCACTTTTCAATCAATACACAATTCACATATTCACATATATTCAAATCTCATATCTCGATTTCCAATTCACATATCAATTCACAATTCACATATTCACACATAATCATAATTTAATTCACTTTTATTCAATTCATATTTTAATTCATTTTCCAAACAAATTCAAATCACTAATTATTTTACATTCAACATACATTTCAATACCACATTAAATCTTTTAATTCAAATTATATCACTAGTAATTTCCATTCAATTCACATACAATTCCATATCAATATTCACCTTATTTTTATTTACTAAACATATTATTCAAAATTCAACAATTGCTATTAATAAATTCAATAACAATATGTATTTATCATTCAATTCAATCGTGATACTTACCTCAATTTGTTTATCATGTATATTAATTTAAAATTTATCAATTAATGATTAAATTCGAATTATGGTAATACTAACCGAAATTTCTCTCGAGTCACTCCTTGTTCACCTTCTCCTTTCCTTTCTCGGACAATGACTCTTGCACGACATTAGCTACGTAATTAAACAATTAAAAATCATTAATACACAATTTCATTAAAATATTTCCATTTATACCTAAACTTTACCTAAATTCTAATTTAATCATTTATCAATACTAATTTTATTTTCTCATTCTAACTCCATATTCTCTCTTAATTCTTACTATAAACTCAATTTAGCTCTTCAATTTCACCATAAATCCCTAATTTCGGGATTCTTTCAATTTAGTCCCTACTATTCAAAACTTACACTTCATTTTACAATTAAATCCTTTACTAACTTCTAACTTGAAATTCAATCATTTTAACCTCTAATTCATCAATTAATTCAACATAACTCATGTCTAAAAATAAAATATCTTACAAAATTTCAACATAAATCCAATAATACTTTGTTTTAGGATTCCAAAAACTAAAAAATTATAAGAAAATGACTTAATTTAACTTACCAATTGAGCTTGGAACCTTGAAACCTCAATTTTCCCCTTTTTCTTTTCTTTCTTTCTTTCTCCCCTGTTCTTCTCTGTTTCGTTTTTCAATTCTGTTTCTGTTCTCTTTTTCTCTTCTTTCTTTTGTCTTATATATATATATATATAATATAATATAATATAATATAATATATTTATAATAATATAATATAAAAACATACTTATTACTTACGCATGTATAATATAATATATATTTTAAATTAAAAATATCTCAGATTTTTCTTTTCTTATGCCGCCTCAATTTTAGAAAAAGGCATAATTTTCTATTTGGTCCTTTTAATTTTTCTTTAATCTATAATTAAACTTTTATCTCTATTGCAATTTAATCCTCTTTCATAATTAACCTCAATTTAGACAAATTCACTTAATTAAAACTTAATTAACTGCACAACTAACTTCGTAAATATTTATAATAAATATTTACGAGTCCGATTTATCAGAACGAATTCCCGGAAATACTCTTTTTTTTAATTCGATCTTTTTAATCAATTAACCATCGGAACATTAAAATTTCTTAACGAAACTTTAATACTACCCTATCAATTTGGACAACATTTATATACCAAATTGGACAGCATTTTTACACCAAAATTTGGACAGCATAAATACAACAATTTGGGCAGCATATATACAACAATTTGAGCAGCATTTTTACACCAAAATTGGACAGCGTATATACAACAAATTGGGCAGCATTTAAACATCAAAATATGTATATATATATATATATTTATATATACATTCGGTAATTTAGTTCAACTCATAACCAAATAAATCCATCATCCAATGCATAACTATTATACATATACTAATCACTTAATCAAATTTAATATGTTCAAACTATATATAAATCATGTTTAATTTCGTATCACAAGCTTATACCATAATCAAATATGCATAATTATAAACTCCAGTTCAATGACCATTAAGACCATATGCATAGACACCAAACTCGATCAAAAGAAGATAAGCCATTTTCGCATGGCTATTAATTACATTTACAAGTACTAAATCCAAAATCAACATTCCATCTATGCTATACATGCCACATACACAAAATTAACTTAGTAAAATAACGAAGAAAATTGTCGATAGTGTGATAATTCTTGCTGACGATCCCCGAGCTCGTAACGCGACTCCAAAATCTATAAAACAAAGGTGAATAATAACACACACAGAGTAAGCTATTTAAGCTTAGTAAGTCATAAGCAAAAATTATAATTATCGACAATTACATATTAACATTTTATTATAAAGGCTGAATATGCATATATCAAATTTAAATTATCATTTACTACCAAATCACATTTGAACATCATATACCTATACCTTATGGCCGAACATAATCAATCATATACTTATATATATATTCACTTTCATTATTACTAATACATCAATAGGCTAAATCACATTTATGTTCAAGCAAGTTAGCACATAGTTCATAGTCAAAATAAGAACTTTCATCAATTCAAATAACCACTTGCCTTATTTCTATATAAATAGATAACTAACACATACCTGAACCCGTAATTTAATTTCACATTCAGTCTTTACTTCACATTGCCCGTTGAACCATTCGGAATTAAAAAGGATACGCGGATAATTGGAAACTCGTACAATGCCAACGTCCCAGACGTGGTCTTACATGTAATCACATATCGATGCGACTGTCCTAGACAGGGTCTTACACGTAAACACAAGTCGATGTCAATGTCCCAGACGTGGTCTTACACGATAACACATATCGTAAATCCTATGTCATGACATATGTATCCTATCTATTCCTAGGGTTCGTACGGGACTTTCGGACAACGTATCTCGATCGAATCGAACTCGAATATAGCTCCTTTGCCCAATATACATTCGGCCATACACAAATATATTCATAAAAATTCCATCCAACATGTAACATATATATATTATCAAATTTAACGACATTTATATGCTGATAGACTTACCTCGGATATCGTCGACTGATAAATCGGCTACTCGACCACTTTTGTCTTTCCCCGATCCAAATTCGATTTCTTTAATTCTTGATCTAAATATATTTAAATTAAGCTTATTTAAATACCATTCTATTCAATTTAGCCTAAAAATACATGAATGGGCAAATTACAATTTTGCCCCTAATATTTCACACTTTTTACAATTTAATCCTTTTTGCTCAAAACACAAAATACACAAAATTTAACTACACTCCTAATGGGTGAATATTCCTAGTGTCCATATAATTCCATATTTTCATTTATTTAGCATTTTAGTCCCTTGAAAATTTTATTTTCACAATTTAACCCTAATTACTAAATTTCATCAAAAATTCAAAATAATACATATTAATCTAACAAATATATTTCATATTTCACCTACTAGCATCATAAAACTCAAGCATTCATCAATGGCACATTTCAAAATTATCCACAATTCATAAAATTAAGACATGGGTTTTGAAGAACACGAAGTAACGATCTCAAAAACATAAAAATTATCAAAAACCAAACAAAACATACCTTGAATTTGAGCTTCCAAGTGACCGAATGTTCCTAGGTTTTTTTTTCTATTTCTTTTCTTTGAATTTCGGAAATAACAAGGATGAACATGGCTTTCTTTTAGTTAAATTTTAACATATAATAATTTATTAACCTTTTACTAAAATAACCTTAAAAAAATAAACAAACAAAACATATAAATTAAGGTCACTTTTGACCATTACCATCCACTATCCTTTAAAATGGGCTAATTTCCCTTTAAGGACCCCACATTAAAAAGCCACTATCAAATAAACACTTTACACTATGCAAATTTCACATTTTATGCAATTAGATACTTTTGTCAAATTAAACACACAAACAACAAAATTAATTCACGAAATTTTCACAACATCAAATTTATATATAATAAACACGAAAAATAATATTAAAATATTTTTCAGAATCGGATTTGTGGTCCCGAAACTACTATTTAGATTAGGGTCAAAATCAGGTTGTTACATCACTGTTTTTGTATTTTTTATAATTTGTGGATACAGAATGCCTGTTTTATTTATTTTTTGATTCGTGTGTATAATCTCCTTTTACAGATTTGTAAATGGCTTTATATAGTCGAATCAATTTAAAAAATTACCGAAAATTTTTATATTTTCTCTATCTTATCCGTTGCTATTCTGTTATTGCCTCTAGTGCTTTCTCCTACTGGTTGTTTGAATTTTTTGCAGGTACACAGCCAGCCTGGAGGCGGAGGCGCACGTGTGAAGGTGCGACATGTTGGGCTGCTATCAGGGCGTGTGGTGGCTGAGGCTCAATTGCTGCCTAGGGTTTCTGTTAGTATTAGGTTATTGGGACTTTATTAATTAGGTTAGGGGTTTAGGTTTAATTGGGTTGGGGTATTAATTTCTATATTGGGTCGAGTTAATGGGTTTCGGGTTTATTATTTTGGTTTTTAAATTTTGGCTATAATCTGAACTGGACATTTAGTTTGGTTTTTATATTCATTAATTGGGCCCGGGGAAAATTTGGGTATTACAATTCCGATAACTTTAAGAGAAAAAGAGACATTTACTTATTACAGAGATGGTGCGATTTGATGATGATGATGATGATGATGATTATTATTATTATTATTATTATTATTATTTATTTTTTTATTTACTTTACCACTCTCAGTCTTGTTGTTTTTTGTGAAACTTAGGGTGTGTTTATTTACATGTAAAAGGTTTTGCGGAAAATGTCTTCTGCATTTTTCTGTGTTTGTTTCACAGAAAACAGCTTGGTCAACAGAAAATGACTTACAGCTCAACGAAAAATAAGCCTTTTTCCTTGTAAAATGACTTACCCTTTTGAAAAGTGTAAGTCATTTTCCGAAAAAGAGCTCCTCAATAGATAATTTTACTTTTATATAAAAATTAACTTAAATCAAGTTTAATATTATTATATTGATAATAAATTTTATTTTTATTTTTAAAAATATTTAAAATATTAATATAAAATATTAATATTTTTAATATTATTAAACATACGTATTTAATTATTTATATTTAGTCATATAATAAATTATTAATATAATTAATATAATTTATTGTTTTTAATAAATTATTTAATATTTAAATTTTATTTTAATAGTAAATTTTAAAAATAATAATTTTAAATAATATTATTCACATATTATTGAAAATAACAATATTAATATTTTAATACTAAATATTTATTACAATTATAAATATATTAATAATAAATGTTCTGTAGTATAAATGTTAAAATATGTCATAGTCTATATACTCTTCACAAAATTGCAATTTAGTTATTGTACTTTTATTTTCAAGAATTTAGTCCCTCTACTTTCCAGATTTGAAAATCAAGTCCAACTGCTGACAGTGTTGATTTTTTTAATCAATTTTGTTAATGTCACATTTTAAATAAAAAAATACTCAGTTGGTAGTCATGTAACTAAAAACTAATCGTTGCAATGAACCTAAATTTAACAAAATATTTTTAATATATATAAAAACAATGTAAAACATAAAATTATAGATATAAAATAAATTCAATTAAACAATGAAAAAATAAAAAAAATCTCAAATGTATGTTTGTTTAATTGAAAACGACTTATGAAATATTTTTAAAGAACCTGCCAAACAAAAGAAAATATTTTACACAGATTCATCCAAAAACCAGAAAATATTAGTTTTTTCCAGAAAAGTAAGTCATTTTCCAGAAATCATTTTCCGAAAACCATTTTCAGTGAAACAAACGGAGCCTTAATATCAACTTTGAGATTGAATTGGATCTCAATATTGTATCCAGATTTTTAAATAGATGTCACTTTAAATTTTGATAAAAAAATATAAAATTATAAATAAATGAATATTCATTTTTTTTATTTTTTTAATATAAAATTTCATTTTTTTAAATCTTATAAACAAGAGTTAAACAATATTCAAATTGTTCTTTTTTATTTTTATTTTACAAATAATAATTTATTTATAACACGTTTAGCTTAATTTGTTCCTTATTCCAATTAAGAATCCTTTGTAGAGCTGCCAACATGACTTCCCACCCATAGGATCTCTAAAACTTCATTCTTACATGTATATCCTCAATTCATGTGCTTGCCCTCAAGCAATAGTTTTTGAACCAACTTGAACATGGCGTCATTAATGTTGAAAAAAAAAAGAAGAAAAAAAGTTGAATATGTTTAAGTCTTCTTTATGGATTTTTCTCTTAAATTGTTTTATTTATAAAATTATTATTTTAATAAAAATCATGTTAAAAAAAAGTAGAAAAATGAGTATTCATTTATTTATAATTTGTATTTGCTTTTATAAATTTTTATGTATTTTAATTGAAAAATAAAATTTTAAAAATATATTATGGAGGTTAATTAATATTACAAGCTTGATTTATGGAGATGATATTGCACAGGAAATCATCAATTTCAGCAAATACAAAATAAAGATGAAAATGTAAAGCAAATATAATATCTAAAATACATGACACAACTAAATAGAACTGAAAAATGAAGTTGGGCAGGGAGGTATGGGGATCTCAACTGTCCCTTCCAACATCAACAGTACCTTCTTCATGGAAGGGCGCAGGTTGGTTCATCCAGGATGCACCACAGTCCTACGATCACCATCCTTTCAAGTTGTTTTATATCCACCTCATCATCTTCCCCTACTATCTTCCCTACCTCACCGGCTTGGTAACAATCGTAGACCCATTCTTCAAGGACAACTTCTTCCTCCTTGAGGCTCCAATTTACACTCCGTCGACAACATATGATCTCCAATAATACAATCCCGAAGCTATAAACATCTGCTTTCACTGTCACCGGTAGTTTCCTGTGCCACTCTGGTGCAACGTACCCCCTTGTTCCTCTGATCCCAGTGAAGGTCTTGGTTTGGTCTGGCTTTAGCAACTTGGCCAATCCGAAATCGGATATTTTCGCTTGCCCGTTTTCGTCCATTAGTATGTTCTGAGACTTGATGTCACAATGGATTATTTGAGTTTCGCATTCTTCATGAAGATAGAGGAGTCCTCGAGCTACGTCGCGAGCGATTTCCACCCTATCGATCCAACAAGGTCGTCTTTCGGGTGTAAAGAGTACATCGAAAAGTGATCCATTGATCATGTACTCGTATATCAACAGCCTATTAGCTCCATCATGGCAGTATCCTAGTAGTCGAACTAAGTTTCGATGATGAGTTCTCCCAATGATTCGTATCTCGTTTTGGAACTCTCGTTCGCCTTGGTCTGATATGTTGTCCAATCTCTTCACTGCCACAACTTTTGTCGAACCATTCAACATTACCATCCCTTTGAAAACGGTCCCAAATGCTCCTTTCCCGATTTCTTCCTGGAAATTATCAGTCATCGCCTTGATTTCTGCAAAACTAAACGAAATAGGAGCAACGTTCTCGCACAATCTTATGTTGTTGTCTGTAGAAAACCTTTTGTATCTGAAAACACGACTCCTAAGAATCAAAGCCCCAGAAATTACCAACACCATGATTGCAAAACCAACCAGTGAAAGCCCAATGATTAAAATATCCGTATGAACTTTCCCATTCCCATCTTTAGGTTCATCAGCATGTTTTCTTTGTTCATTAATGGATGAATATATACCTACCTTGATCAAAGCGATGTTTGAATTGCTAAGATCCCTTCTCCCATATCTCAAAGGAAGCCTTTGCTTCGTGCATTTTCCATCATTAAACATGGCTGCCTCACAGTTGCAATCCTCATAACATGCTGTCTCACATTCTTCTCTGGTTGTTGAAGTCACCTCAGAATATCTAGTATCTTCCCATACAGTGTTTTCAGCCGCCTGAATGGTATACTGGATTTTCCCATCATCGTTTTTACAGCTGTCGCTGGAGAAATTCCTCTCGCAGCCAGCAGTGAAATTTCCTTCTATAACTGGAGCAAATCCTGGAAGACATATACAATTAGCTTCTCTATCTACATCAACGCAATAACCATTAAGCCCACATAGACCCTTGGGTGCACACTTGTCTGACGTAGATGACCATATAACTGATCGATTCCCGTTCTGATCGAGTCTGTAAGAATAGAGTCGAAGGATGCCATCGGAATCAATTTTCATCAGATAAACTGTTCTATTTGTATCATCATACCCTCCTGTGGTTAGATCCTTTATGTTGAAGCCTGTTGAATTGAGCATGTACAAATGACCATCATTGTCGAGATTCAGGCTCACGTTATCTCCCTTACCATCTGTAGAGGATGACCAATAAGAATATGGTATTGCGCCTGGAGCGTCCACAGGGTACTGCACCAGGTTACCATCATCCTGCATCACAAGACGAAATATACCAGTTGACTGGTCAGTTTCCGAGACACTAGAGACCAGCTCCTTTCCAGCTGAGAGACGCTGTCATTGTAGAATGCTAGTGGTTGGATATTGGAAGCTCTGCCATATGATGTCCTCGTCAGAGTTGAATACAACGAAATTGCCAGTATCAAGCATCGAAGCTGCAGCAATTTTCTGAGATGCATCGGTGACGATGTATACGTCTCGTCTTGGCGGTGACTGAAGAATGAGCCTTCCATCGGTTGTAAGAGCCAAGCTAGCAGTGCTTGGAACAGGAGGATCATCTCGGTTGGCAGTCCAAACTACTGTCCTTTGAGGAACTCCAGCAAGGAAAACCCCAACACCATAGCCCTTACCTTGGGGATAAAACCCAAAGCCATAGAGACCAGAAGGGGATAGCCATGCGGATTTGCCGGTGGTCGTGGGTGTCAAAGATGAGCCCAAACGTATAGTGGAGTTCCTTGGTTGAGCTACTGCATGCAAATGAAAGGAAAAGGAACACACAAGGAAAAGAAATGAAATGGCGACCATGGTTGAGGCCTAAAAGGTACAATATCCCTATAGATTACAGAGCATATCGTTATATATATATGGTTTAATGAGTTTTGAGAGTCAATATTTTCAATGAATTTTCCATCTTACTTTTCTGATAGGATAGTAATCAGTATGAAATTTCGTCGTAGACAAGTAGGTCATAAGCGTTGATTCCAAAGGCGAGCAATCATCGATTGGCTACTTCAGTGCACTCATGTGCTGATGTTTTTAATTTGAAAGGAAAATTTATATTTAACTGGCTAAGGTCTAGGCACAATTACTTCAATTCAATTACAACTTTTTTTTTTGAAAAAAAAACTTAAACCATGAAAAACTAATTAAATCCGTGTAAAGGTATTACTATGAGACAGTAAAACCTCTTGTACTAGAGATAGGGGTTTCTCAAACAACATCAAAATCGAGGGACATCTATTCACGAACTTGATCATTCGATCAGCAACTACATTTTGAGCTATCGGTATATGACGGATTCTAATCTTCCAACTCATTTGAACAAGTTATTGATTAATCGTAATTCAACCAGACTACTATTGGCAACGCCAGCCTCTAGTAAAGACTCCACTAAAAGCGCATTATCATATTCTTGTTCTAGTTGCTTATAACCTTTTGCCCATGCTTTTGCACAAACCTTCAAGCATGGCTCTTGCTTCAATTCGAAAAATCGTTCCCTTGCCCGTTATCATTGAAAATCCATGCAACCATTTCATCTTGACATCTCTAAATACCCCTCCAATCAAAGCATTATTATTAGTGCTCCATCCATGTTAAGTTTAATCAACCCTTACTCCGGTGATAATTTAATTACAAATTTTCAATTTCAACCTTCATAATATTTTTATTTCTTCACCCCATTACTTAATTTGTCATTTGTTTCTTGATTAATGTCTACATATATATGTAACTTACTTTATTTAAGTCTCAAATTTTTATTATATTTTAAATTTTAGTCAAACAACTTGTATATAAATAACCCTTAATAATGCATTATTTGATATAGTCAAACTGATTATTTTAGGTGGAATGATAAAATATTTATATTTATATTTATATTTATTTTGACCATAAATGTATAGAAAATGACTTGGTAGAATTTTGAGTTTTTTTTAAGTAGGCAAGTTTTTTAGCTTTACTGTTAAGTATGACTCCTATTTTTAGTCAAATTTGAAAAATAATCTTTTAGTTAAACTCTGTTTATTTATTTCAGTCAAACACTGATTAGTTTAGATTATTTTATTATTATTTGACATATGAATTTTGTAATACCCCCTACCCGTATTCGTCGTCGAAATAGAATATGAGGCATTACCAGATTTTATCAAATAAATTTTTTTTTTAAATTCAATATAACCCCTTTATAAATATCTAATCTTCCCTGCAAATTTTAAACCGAGACCAACCCGACACAACCAATCCATTTCAATATATTTTCAAGATAGATTTATCGTATTCATAAGATAATCTCATCACATACCAAAATCAAAATTTGTTAGCCATATGGCTAACTATACATTCATTTCACATTAACATCTACTTTACTAGCTTATACATGCCATTGATTTCCAAAATAAAGTTTCTTCATATACCGAGATCTTGAGGTTGATAGTGTGATGTGTCTCCGACCAAATCCGACCTCCGAGCTCTTAACACTACAAAACAAGGGAAAATGAAACAGAGTAAGCACTTTGCGCTTAGTAAGTTCATGTAACAAGAATTATACTTACCTAATATTTTCAATACAATGCAATAAACATTCATACATCCATTCAATACATTATTCCCCTATCATGCACAAACTCAACATTCAAGTTAGTTCAATCATTTCCATGTATCAATAATATATATGCCATGATTGATGAGCTCATCAATTCCATAATTTCCATTCCCTTATTATTTTTCCATATTTATCCCGTTGAACTACTTGGAATTTCGATTGATTTTCAGGGATACACCTAAGTGTACAAATCCGGGTCCATCAATTCATATTCATGTGTGCACATTTTCATTTCAGAGAGCACACTCCCGCGAACCTCATCCTTACAGCGGGATTACCAGTCCAGGCTAAATCCCCTGCAATGACAATTACTCTAATGAGCTTGGATCTGAATTACCAGTCCAGGCTAAATTCAGACCCTAATCCAAATTACCCGTCCGGGCTAAATCCATTTTTCACATATTCTTCGGGAGGGCTATATCAGGATAGGATCACCCGTTCGGGCTAGATCCTTTTTACTGTCAATTCCTTTTCAGAGATCCATCGAATTTTCCTTCCATTCAACCGGGATTTATTTTCTATTTTCATCAAGAATATCAATACTTCATCAATTATCATACAATAAACATCCAAATCATATTCACATCAATAACAAACATTTCAAGCATTTAAGAATATAATTCAAGTTACACGAACTTACCTCGACACTTGTTCGTAAACAAAAATCTACTAATCCCGAACTTTTTCTTTTCCTCGATCTAGCTTCGTATTTGAATTTTTTGGATCTAAATAAATAAATTTAATCATTAATCTAATAGATTTCATGTTCATATGTAACATTCTCTATAATTCCATTATTATTTATAGTGCATTCAAAGCTATCTCACTGAGTCACATTCACTAAATTATTTATATCTTGAGCTACGGAACCCCAAATTAAGCTCCGTTAATTTTCACTGAAACTAGACTCACATATATTCTTACCATAAAATTTTAAGAATTTTGTGTTTAGCTAAAAAGTACAATTTATTCTTTAAAGTTTCCCCTATTTCATTGTTTGACAGTTCTGACCCCTCTTCACTAAAAATTAATTATCTCATTGTACATAATTCGGATGATGTTTCTATTTGTTTCTTCTGAAAATAGACTCATTAAGGATTCTAACCATATAAATTATAACTCATAATAATTTTTGTACAATTTTTAATGATTTTCCAAAGTCAGAATAGGGGAATCCGAATTCATTCTGACATTGTCTCATAAAATCTATTATATCTCATGATTTTACAATTCCATTGATTAAACCGTTTCTTCTATGAGAAACTAGACTCAACAAGATTTAATTTCATATTTTATTCATTCTCTAATTCGATCTCTAAAATTTTTGGTGATTTTTCAAAGTTAGACTACTGCTGCTGTCCAAAACTGTTTTAGTGTATGATGTTAATTACCATTTTTCCCTAAACTTTCAATAAATGATAATTTCATCCCTGCTCAATTAACCTCTCAATTGAGCTGATTTTTCTCAATTAACACTTTATCCCATCACTTTAAACTACTTTATAAGCTTTGGAAATCAGAATTTTAGTACTAGACTTTAATTCCAAACTTTTTCATAATTAGGTCCTACAAATCAATTTCTATTGAAATTACCTAATAAAATCATCTCATAAACAAATTAAAGCTTAAATTTCATCCTATTTCATCATAACTTCCAGAAAATATTCATAGCAACTTTCAAATTCATTCATAAAATCAAAAACTAATGAATTTAGTAATAGGACCTAGTTGTAAAAGTCTTAGAAACACAAAAATTACAAGAAAAAGGCAAGGATTAACTCACTTGGAGCAAAAATTATGAAAAACCAGCTTGAAGAAACCCTTAGGACGTTTTTGGCTGATGAGAATGCAGAAAAATAAAGAGAAATCTAGATAATTTTACTTTAGTCCTAACTTTTAAAGCAAATTTTGTAATATTCCAATTTTACCCTTAATTCTTCAATGCTGCTGATTTTTCTCAGCTTATGCCGCCCAAAATATCTCCTTTTGGGGTTATTTGCAATTTATGTCCCTCCTCATTTAACAATTGAGCTATTTAATCCTTCTAGTAACTTTTACACCTTTTTCAATTTAGTCCTTTTCACCTAATTGACTACCCAAACATTAAAATTTTCTAACGAAATTTTAATACCATATTACTAACACTTCATAAATATTTATAAAAATATTTTTGACTCATTTTTAAGAGATTGAGGTCTCGATACCTTATTTTTACCCAATTTCTTCAATAATTTCTTTTTCTAACTAACCACTAAATTGGTAAAATTTTTCTATCGATATTTTCATACGATTTCCTATCATACCAATATTCATGCAAAAATATTAAAATAAATTTCTCTTTAAATCAGATTTGGGGTTACAAAACTACTATTTCGATAACCTTGAATTTGGGCTAGTACAAATTTAGCCTATAAATAGGCTCTTTTACAACCTTAGAAAAAATACCCATTAGATTAGAACTCATAACACATTCAGAGAATTTTTTGTTTACGTTTTAAGGGTTCTTTGTTTTTCGAGTTTTCGGGGTTTAGTCTTTATCTCCATCTTTTGTACTCTTTATTCTTTTGCCATTATAATAAAATTATCTTTGCTCGTGGTTTTTTATCCTCTTTGGAGGAGTTTTTCCACGTCAAATTTGTGTGTTCAATTTCTCAATTTATTCCGCTATTTTTTGTAACTTGTTGCTTAACCGGGTCGATTCCTAACAAGTGGTATCAGAGCTAGTTTAAAGATCAGTCCATTCAGATATGACAACAACAAGATTTGAAATTGAGAAGTTCGATGGTGAGACAAATTTTAATCTATGGCAAGTTCGAATGATGGCAATTCTAGTTCAATCCGGTTTGAAAAAAGTTGTTACCGGGAAAAAGCCTGAGAATCTAAATAAAACAGAATGGGAAGAGCTTGATGAAAAGGCCTTGTCTGCAATCCAGTTGTGCCTCGCGAATACGGTATTGCAGGAGGTATTGATAGAGAAGACCTCATCCGCCTTGTGGAAATATGTTAGAAATTCTTTATGCGACTAAGTCTCTGGCGAACCGTTTAGTGTTGAAACAACGTCTATTTACGTTTAGCATGAACGAAGGTGAGCTTCTTAGAGATCACATCAGTCAATTCATTACTCTTTTAAATGATTTAAAGAACGTTGAGGTTCATATTGATGATGAAGATCAAGCTATGCTATTATTGTGCTCTTTACCCCATTCATACAAGTTTTTCAAGGAGACCCTGATTTATGGCAGAGACAAATCTCTTTCGAAGATGTGAAGGGTCATTTGTTGAGTAGAGACAAACTCGACAATGAGCTTCATTTGGATAGCAAGACAGATAGGCAAGCTTCCGTTTTGGTAGCATCAAAGAAACAAGACAAAAGGTGTCGCTATTGTAAAAAGTTAGGTCACGTCAAAGCAGATTATTATAAACTGCGAAATAAAAGAGCTGCTGAGAGTAACGAAGAAGATGTAGCTGGTGCTAATTTGATCGATGAAAGCGGTGATGATTTCTTGTTAGTGTCAACGAGCGATAACTCCAAGCTCACGTCCGAGTGGATCCTAGATTCGAGATGTTCTTTCCACATGTATCCCAATAGAGAATGGTTCTCCACATACAGTTCGGTTGAAGGTGGCGTTGTGCGCATGGGAAACGATTCATCTAGTAAGGTAATTGGTATTGATACTGTTAAAATTAGGATACACGATGGGACGATTAGGACACTCTCAGATGTCAGATATGTACCTGATTTACGAAAGAATCTCATCTCCTTGAGTATTTTAGACTTAAAAGGATGCAGAATCAACATCGAGTCAAGCGATATTAAAGTATCTCGTGGAGCTCTCGTTTTGTTAAAAGGTAAAAGAACTGGCAGTCTTTATATTCTGGAAGGTTCTACAGTGACCGGTGAAATCGGACGTCCCTCGTCCGTTATAGAGTCGAAGTCAACTCATTTGGAGCGGAGGCAACTTGGTCATAGGAGGGAAAAATGTAAGACCGTTTCGTTGAAGAGAGGTTCTCTTTTGGATGCAGGTTTTGAAAAGTTAGGGCACTGTGTTCGTGAAAATCAGACTCGGGTTAGTTTTGATTTGGCAGTGTACAAGTCGAAGGCTAGAAGTCTTCCAGTTTCTAAGCACAGATTCGACTCAATTAATTCCCTGCATAGTTCAATATAGGCTCGTGGCGGGCTTTGGCAAAGATGGCGTTGTGGAAATATGAGTCAAGTGGAGATTTGTTAAGTATGACTCCTATTTTTAGTCAAATTTGAAAAATAATCTTTTAGTTAAACTCTGTTTATTTATTTCAGTCAAACACTGATTAGTTTAGATTATTTTATTATTATTTGACATATGAATTTAGCCTATAAATAGGCTCTTTTACAACCTTAGAAAAAACACCTATTAGATTAGAACTCATAACACATTCAGAGAATTTTGTGTTTACGTTTTAAGGGTTCTTTATTTTTCGGGTTTTCTGGGTTTAGTCTTTATCTCCATCTTTTGTACTCTTCATTCTTTTGCCATTATAATAAAATTATCTTTGCCCGTGGTTTTTTATCCTCTTTGGAGGAGTTTTTCCACGTTAAATTTGTGTGTTCAATTTCTCAATCTATTCTGCTATTTTCTGTAACTTGTTGCTTAACCGGGTCGATCCCTAACATTTACCATTAAAAAATGGCTAAATCTATTGGTCTTTCTTCTTCTTTTCACGACTTCTTTCACACCTCCTATCTTGACTATCGACGAAAGCTGTGGGGTTTTAGCATTAACAGATGATAATCTATTACTTGGTCTTTAAAATTAAATTTACGGTAAATCATTTAAATATGATGGAATTTATTTTTTAGTTATTCAATTATAAAAAAATTAAAATATCATCCAACTAATTCGTTTGTTTTTTTTTTATCTTTTTTCATCGAGTGTTGTTAAGTTTTCTACAAGAGGGGCCAATTGAGTCTTAGCTCGATTGACAGAGGAAGTGGGTTTGAGTGCGCTGAAGCACATTATCCTTCTATTTATGGGTTCTATTTATGGGTTAAGACTAGGCTATGAGTAGTTCTAAATATTATATCAAAAAGAGCAAATATAATCAGAACCTATAATGAGATAGGGCTAGTTTGGCAATACTTTTGAAAAGTACTTTTGAAAAGTGCTGTGGAAAAGTAATTTTGAGAAGTGCTTTTGAAAAGTTTGGTTTAAAATTTGAGTGTTTAGCATTGCTGTCAAAAAGTGCTTTTGAGAAATAAAATGTTCATTTTAGACATGTTATTATCAAGTAACAAATATACATTTAAATCATATTTAAATTAGTTAATGTTATTATATTTTAGTAAAAATAGAAAAAAAATTATTATGACTTGTTGTTAATATTTTAATATATGAAATATAAATTTTAAATATTTTTAAATAATAAATATTAATTATCTATAAAATTTAACTAGAATATATAAACTATATTTTAAATATTTAAATATAACCATTAAATATTTGTAATTAGTATTTTAGAAAATATATTTTATTTTTAATTAATAATTTCAACACATTTATAATTAAACACCAAGAAAAAAAAAGAAAAAATACTATGTTATTATAGGGGTGAAAAAGTAATTAAGCACTAAAAGTGCTTCTGGAAGAGAAAAAGTTAAAAATTTTAGATTCTCCTTTTCAGAAGTGATTTTTAAAAGCACTTCTAAAAATCTAAAAATTTCAGCCAAAAGCAACTTATTTAGCAATGTTTTTCTTTCAAAAGTACTTTTAGAGCTAAAAGTATTTTTTTTTAAGCACTGCAAAACAGGCCCTAACAAGAGGGTGAGGTGAATAGCAAGAGGGTGAAGTGAATAAATTTAGCCCTCAACTGATATTGTCTCAATTGAGTCATAATTTTAAAAAATTAACCTTCAATATTTACATATTATCTCAATTTAGTCCTAATTCTAAAGATTTAATAACTATATTAATACATAAATAATTTTTAAAAATCTAAAACTATTAAAAATAAAAAATATAATTTTTTTTAAATTCAATGTAGTTAAAACCCAAAAATATTTAACCAAAAAAAATCATTATTGATTCTTATATCCACCAGCTTCTCGTTCTCGAAGAAACTTGGCATATGAATCACCATCATTAGCTTTTTTCTTACCCAATTTTTCTCTTCATTTATCACACTTTTCGCTTTAAGCTCCGTTTGTTTGATTGAAAATAGCTTTAAAAAAATATTTTTTATATTTTCTTGTGTTTGTTTCATGGAAAATAATTTGGTCGACGGAAAATAATTTACAGGTATTATAACAAACTTATAATAGACATCGATAATGGCAATAAAACGACTACAAAACAATAAGAAAAGAAAAAATAAAACACACAGGTTTTACGTGGAAACCGTTTCAGGAAAAACTACAGGTAGAGGAGGAGAAATTCACTAATGTTGAAAATTGAATGATACAAAATGAGTTTCTACTATATCTATTTAAAGGTTGAAAAACCCTATTCTAATTAATGTCAAATAGAAGAAGCGTAGTTTTATATGGATTTTACTTGTGTTACATGATCCCCTTATTTTGCCACTGTATTTATTTCTTCAACAAGTGACGGGATTCAAGTCACACAAACTCTAACAACAGGTTTTCTTATAAGATAACTTAGCATTTTAAAAAACATAAGTCATTTTCAAGAAAAAAAACTTTTTTATGGGTGATTTACGGGTTTTTTACTAAAATAATGCAAAAAAAAAACGAAAATAGTATACCTTTTTTTAAAATTTACCAAAATGGTACAAAAAAGCAGTTAAAAAATAAAAAAAAGCATAAATATGGGCCAGCCACAGGCGGCACCAAAGGTGCTTGTGGCAGAGGCGGCACCAACATGTTCGTATTTTGGCCCGTTGTTCTTATTTTTTCCTTGAATTTTATTACTTTAAAAAATATACTATTTTCTAATTTTATTATTTTACATTATTTTAGTACATTATGTTTGAAATGTATTCATTTAGTGTGTTTTTTAAATAAATTTTAAAAAAAAACCCTTATTTCGGCCCTTTGTTCGTATTTTTTTCCCCGGATTTTATTACTTTTAATAAAAATATATTATTTCATAATTTTATTATTTTACATTATTTTAGTACATTATGTTTGAAATGTATTAATTTACTGTGTTTTTTAAATAAATTTAAAAAAATCCTTATTTCGGCCCTTTGTTCGTATTTTTTTCCCAGATTTTATTACTTTCAATAAAAATATATTGTTTTCGTATTTTATTATTTTACATTCTTTTAGTACATTATGTTTGAAATGTATTAATTTACTGTGTTTTTTAAATAAAATTAAAAAAAACTCTTATTTCGGCCCTTTGTTTGTATTTTTCCCCCGGATTTTATTACTTAAAAAATACTATTTTCTAATTTTATTATTTTACATTATTTTAGTACATTATGTTCGAAATGTATTCATTTAGTTTATTTTTTAAATAAATTTAAAAAAAAAACCCTTATTTCGGCCCTTTGTTCGTATTTTTTTCCCGGATTTTATTACTTTCAATAAAAAACACACTAAATTAATACATTTCAAACATAATGTACTAAAATAATTATGTAAAATAATAAAATTAGAAAATAGTATTTTTTTAAGTAATAAAATTCAGGAAAAAATACAAACAAAGGGCCAAAATACGAGCATATTGGTGCCCCTTCTGCCACAGGCACCTTTGGTGCCGCCTGTGGCAGGCCCATATTTCTTCTTTTTTTATTTATTTTTTTAACTGTGTTTTTTGTACCATTTTGGTAAATAAAAAAAAAGTATACTAATTTGGTTTTTTTAATTTTTGTGTATTATTTTAGTAAAACATCCGGTGATTTTCTTTTTATATAAAAATTAATTTAAGTTAAGCTTAATATTATTATATTAATAATAAATTTTTATTTTTAAAATATTTAAAATTAATAAAACATTATGATTTTCAATATTATTAAACATACATATTCAATTATTTATATCTAATCATATAATAATTTATATTTAAATTTTATTTAATAATAAATTTTTAAAATAATAATTTTAAATAATATTATATTATTAGAAATATTCAATATTAATATTTTAATAATAAATATTTATTACAATTATAAAAATATTAATAATAAAGAGAAAGGATTGTATGAAACAGTGAATCCACGTCATCCCTATCCCTTTCCAATAGGAGAATGATAAATCAGATTTTTCTTCCTAGTTGGAAAGGAAAAGGATGATGTAAAATCACAATGTCATACAATCCATTCTCTTTAGAGAAAAAACGACCGAATCAAAGTCAGTTCGATCGAATAACCCAACCCAATAACCCCAAATTGATTAACTAAAAAAACAGACCGAATCAAAATGGGTTCGATTTGGTCAATTTTCCCAATTAAAGTCAATCAGGTTAATTTATTAAGCATGGAATTTAATGTCTCTCAATGAACAAAATCACAAATTCAAAATTTGTAAATAAAAAAATGTTACTTTTATTTAGGGGTTTAATCCAACTTGACTACGAATTTAATCATGATTCAATATATGAGTACTTGATATCGAAAATCTTTTGCGAAATATTAATTTTTTTGGGTATTGTCTTTCTCATTGGTTATGATCTTCGATTATTTTCCTATTTCATTCACTGTTGCGTTTTTAGTTAGATTAGTTTAGTAATTTTAGATTAAAAACTACCACTCCAATTTGTAGGCTAAATAATAGAAAAACGGTAATTACTAGTACTTTTAGTCCTCGTGGATACGATATTCCCTACTCACCATAGCTATACTATTGTTCTATATGTGCACTTGCCTTTGTCGTAATTATAGTTAGTTTAGTGACAAACACTATTTCAAAGAGAAGACGCATGGAGTGAATGAGAAAAAGAAAAAAAAAGGTTAATGGGCAAGAGAAAAAAGTGGCGGTAGCTAATCTAGAGACTAACACAACCGCTAGACAAAAACAAAAAGATAAGAAGCAAAACGACTTGGAAAAAAAATTAGGGTTTTATCACTACAAAATTTAGTATTTGTCTTGGTGGATAAATAGAAAATGTTAAACAATACAACAGTAAAAGATACATACACCTTTAAACTTTTAGAACTAATCTATATTACTCGGGCTTTAGCTTAACAGGCTCAGAATCTGTTTGAATAAAGTATGCCGACTTAATCCATCCACCAACTCTTATCCTGGTCAACTTACGAGTCCTGAAATTATAAAAAGACACCGACCCGACATCCACCATAAACAGAGTGTCAACAGTACAAGGAATGAACTCGAGAACGAGGCAGAGGAACCTTTTCGTGTAAGCTTTTCAAATTTATGGTGTGTTTTTTAATCCAAATCTTTTCATAGTTTAAAATCCAAACATCTAGCATCTTAGTTTCTTGTCTAAGATGGATCAACCCGAGTTTCCCTTCGCATGACACAGGGGCGATCTGATCACAATGATCATTTCCACGAAGTGAGTGCGGCAGTGAAGTCATTGCCCGTTCCTCTTTGTCTCCGTCGAAAGATAACATGGTGTACTTGGTGTACTTGTCTTGTTTGTCGTTGAACACAAGCCAATGGAGGGCGCCGCACGCAGAAACATCTTGATTGCACTCGAAATAGTCGTTGTGTGTTAATTTTAAATCGTCTGATTGTCTCCATTCCCAACTCTTGGACTCAAATATCTCGCAGTGCCATGATTTTTCATTGGAAAATACATTGAAATTATCTTCTTCGTTGGAATATTCTGAATCGAGGTCCAACTCGAGGTCTATAGTGTCGTCGCGGCTGTCGGAGAGTCGGACAATCTTGAACCATAAAGGGTTCGATCCGAGCACCAACATGCTTATCTTTGCCGTCCAAAATCGAGGATTTGGAGACGGAACAACTTCCCACTGTTGAGTCGTTGGTTTACAAATATAAAACGGGTCATCTCTACGTTTTCCCGGGGTGCATAAAACCAAACCTCCATTGACCGTTGGTACAATCCAACCAGGTTGGGGTAAAAAATTAAGTAAATCCTGAGTTGGTTTTGGATCGAGTCCTGACACCAAGTCCGAAGTCAATTGACCAAATAGTCTCGAAGATTGAACTAAATATCCCACCATTGTTGATGTCCTTTGAGAATGTAGCCGCATAAAATTAGATTCGTAAGTGAGATCCTTGCATTCTTTCGAAAGAACCCTACACTTTTTCATTGTTTTCAAATCAGCCCTTGAGAGGATTTCAAATAAAATATCGGTGCTAAAATCGTAAGACGCCATCAATCTATTGAGAAACAGAAGAATATGCAGTTAATTACAGTGAAGATTATTAATTAGGGTGTTTATATATATATATATATATATTAATTGGATGAATTTAATTCTGGTTAGAAAGTAACTTCTAGTTCGAATAAGAGTAGGATTAGGTTTCTTACAAAGTTTAAAAAAAAAATCAAATTAGCTTCTTCTTTTTTTAATTATAATAACAAGACAAAACTCGATTTAAGCCCAAACTACACTTGAAGCGGTGAACACCTTTGACCATCAGGCCATTACATAAAAATAAATTATATGATAAGAGCTAAAATAAATTATATGCATTTATTAACCAACCCTCGATGAAAAAGAAGTCGAGTCTCTTTTTTCCTTCTTTTGAAGAAAACAGTAGTACAACCCTCGATGAAATCAGTATTTTCGCAGAGGTTGCATGCAGCGGCTAGGAGAGCTATTGGGAGGTTCTTCCTATATGAAGACATAAGCTTTTATGCAGTTTGGGACAATTCATACTACCAGCCTATGTTTATGCTGTAGCAGTTTGTGGTGCGGGCGCTTCAAAGGCCCCTCATAGTTTGAGATGCGCACTACCATTAGGAGTAGAAAGGAAGACCCCGTGAAGGAATTTTCAACTATAAGAAACCTCACTTAAGAAGAAGTAGTTGAAGCTGGGCTCCGAACTATGAGAGTTTGCTTTTGTTTTATGTTTCTAAGAGCAGTCTATCTGATCAAATAAGGGATCAGACCGCTCCTGGTGTTCGAACTAGTCATTAATGGTCAGATGGTCGGCTTCATTGGTATCCTTTCGGTATGCATTGCGAACACTTTCAGTTTTAGCGTCTTATCTTCTTTAGAGAAGTGAAACTCGAACGGATAGAGCTGATGGTCCAACTACATAACTTTTTTCTTTTTAATAAAGCTAAATCTTTCTAAATCAAGATTAATAATAGTTTATATGAATTTTCTTTTTATAAGTACATAAAAGTAAAAACTTCTCTTTATTTACTGTAAATTATCTTTATGTGCATGATTCTTTTCTTTTGGATATTGCAAAATTAATTATTTAAATAGTAGACACGACTCAATGAGAGAGCAAGCAATCAAAAGTCGGTTATCTCAAAGCAGAATTTGGAAGTACATATACTTTACTACTGCAATTGGCCTTGCTATTCAAACGCGATGAAAGATAAATTGAGTCAAATGTTGTAATTATTCTGGCTCATTCATGTTATTATTGTTGAAGCTTGTGAATTTGTTGCTAAACCATCACCTTACATTACATTTTATCTCATTTGCATTTAGGTTAATTTAATTTAATTTTAACATCTATCACGCAAATTATTATGTTTCCTTTACCGATTTGTAAATTCTTAATTTTACAATATTTGATTAACATATATCGTTCTTTTGGATGATAATTCTTTTATTTATTACTTGATAACTTGATAATGACTGTATACACTTACACAGACCGACGCATTACAATTATCTGTTGAATTTTTTCTCTTTTTATGGTCCATCACAGTTCTTAGGTTGATAGCTTAGCCTAGGAATGTTAGAAAATAGTTTTTTTTTTCTTTTTAATGCATGAATTGCCTCTTTCTGGTAGTTTGCCTTTTTTGTGACTTTCTCTAATCTCTGTAGTTTGCTCTCTATTGTATAAAGTTTGAACAATTTTTCCTACTATGCCTTATCTTCATTAAGTTACTTAAATACTCAATCATGGCATCCATACATTTAGTAAAATAAACAAAACTGTTATATGTAGTTCCTTCAAGTGAGTCATAAGCAAATTTTCTCGAGAAACAAACAGAAATATGGATATCATTAAACCCCAGAAATAAATAGAATCCACCAAATCTAATGCTTTAGAAGCTCAATTCCCCTTTCTGAATCACAAAGAACACAAAAGGAAGCCCATAACTGAATGCCACTAAGCCTGCCATTCCTGTGAAAGAATTAAACTCGAAAGCTGAAAGTTCATGAAATGAAAGCCAATGGAAAAATGTTAAATTACTTTTTGGACCTGAACTTGGTTGTTTTTTCCCATCGGGATCTGAATTTTTTTTTATCTAAGTTAGACCTTGAACTAGGCAATTATTCTCACATAGGGTCTTAAATTTTTTTCCAAGTTAATCATTGAAATTTTCTTGAAACTCTAAAGTTCAGTCCCCAGTATGAAAACAATTGTTTAAACTCTAATATGATAACAAATGTCAAGTTCAAGGACTAACTTGGAAAAAAAAAGTTCAAGCCCTAATGTAGGAATAATTGTCTAGTTCATGCCCTAATGTGGAACAATTGTCGAGTTCAAAGACTAACTTGGACAAAAAAAAGTTCAAACCCCAATGTGAAAGCAATTGTCTAATTCGGGCCCTAATGTGAGAACAATTGCCTAATTTTGGCCTTAATGGAAAAATTGACAAGTTCAAGAACTAATTTAGACATAAAAAAGTTCAAGCCCCCATATTGAAAATATTACCATTTTTATAGCCTAACTTGCAAAAAAGAAATTCAGCTTCCCAACATGAGAATAGTTAGTGGAAGCTCAAAAAATGATTTAAGCAAGTAGAAAACAAAACTGGTTCTAGTGTCACTCACCATATGCAACAACACCTCTTCCAACAATTTTCCTCGTCTTTCTTTGCTTAAGATCCACTGCTTCTGATAAACATACCAAATGCAAAACCATGGAGAGTATAACCAACAAACTCCCTGTTTTCTCCCTAACAACTCTCTCAGCCAAATCTAATGACCACAATCCAGCTATCTTTCTTACATAACCTTCAACCACAACCTTAATAAACAACAATACTCCAAGACACAGTGCCACTTTTGCAACATGCTTGATATACCCTTTTGCTGAGATTCTCCAATTTAGTAGATTGACAATACAAGCACAAGCATAGAGGGGAAACCAGAAGTACCAATCTAAGGAAGAAATTATCAGATATTAAAACAAAAACCCAATATTATTAAAACATAAAAAAAACAATAGAACTGGAAGTATACCAGGGTCATTTAATTGAACTGATGAAGAAAAACCAAACATAATTGCCATTAGCAGAGAGCTGCAGGTGAAAAGATTTCTGGGTTTTGCCATTTTATTAGGTTGAACATGGAAAACTAATTTAATTATTATGATATATGCGTATATTAACAAAGTTATGATATAGTCAACCCTTTCTGGCAGCTGATTTTCCCTTTTATATATATATATATATCTTCCATTCCATCATCAATGCACTAACTTTAATAAAATTGCAAATTTTCTTGTTTTAGAGGATATGTTTATTGGGGATATTTCGAGCATCATTTACTTATTACACAGATGGTGCGATTTGATTATTATTATTATTATTATTATTATTATTATTATTATTATTATTATTATTATTATTATTATTATTATTATTATTATTATTATTATTATTATTAGTCTTCTTGTTTTTTTGTGAAACTTAATGTCAACTTTGAGATTAAATTGGATCTCATTATATCCAGATTTTTAAATAGATGTCACTTTATATTTTAATAAAAAATAAAATTATAAATAAATGAATATTATTTTTTATTTTTTAATATGAAATTTCATATTTTTTTAAAAATCTTATAAACAAGACTTAAACAATATTCAAATTGTTTCTTTTTTATTTTTATTTTATAAATAATAATTTATTTATAATACATTTAGCTTTGTTCCTTATTTCAATTAAGAATCCGTTGTAGATCTGCCGACATGACTTCCCACCCACAGGATCTCTAAAACTTCATTCTTACATGTATATCATCAATTGTGCTTGCCCTCAAGCAATAGTTTTTGAACCAACTTGAACATGGCGTCATTAATGTAGAAAAAAAAAAGAAAAAAAGTTGAATATGTTTAAGTCTTCTTTATGGATTTTTCTCTTAAATTGTTTTATTTATAAAATTATTATTTTATTAAAAAAATCATGTTAAAAAAAAGTAGAAAATTGAGTATTCATTTATTTATAATTTGTATTTGCTTTTATAAAGTTTCATGTATTTTAATAGAAAATTAAAATTTTAAATTTATATTTAATGTTTTTTTTGAAATTTTAAAAATCAAGACTAAATTAAAAGAATGTGTAAAATTAAGGATTAAATTTGTTAAATTTTTAAAATTAATCCAAATTTGATAGAATATATAATTATTGGAGAGCTAAATTTGTTATTATGCCAATAACGAAAATGGTTTTCGTTGGTGATCAGATGAATATTAAATTTTGATAATGTTAGTGAGTTAAATAAAAAAATTTTAAACCTGAATGATGAAAGTAAAAACCAATTAATAGTTGAGTGAATATTTTTATAAAATATAGAAATGGTTTAAACACCAATTAATCCTTTAAAATAGGTCAATGCAAGACTCATGTCTTATGGTACCACATTATCAGTTTCTCTTTCTTCTCATGCTCAACTTTTGTCAATATTTTGGAACCACTTGTGTTTGTTTTAAGGTTAAATTTTATTATTAGTCCCTATGCTTTGTGAAAGTTATTGATTTAGTTTTTATATTTTAGTTTGATCAATTTTAGTCCTGTACTTTTCAAGTTTTATAATTTTAGTCTTAACCCAAATAATATTAGCCAAATTCATTTGATTAAACTCAATTACTAGTTCTGTACTATGCATACTATTGCGGATTTAGTCCATCTTATCTAATTAGATTATTCTAAGTTTCTATATTTTTTGAAATTTAAAATTTTAATCTTAATGTAAATAATAGTCGTTAATCCGTTAATTAGATTTGTAGTGAGTATTATGCGAAAATATCAAGCTAACATGGCATTTACACATATGACAATATGTTCGGCGCATTAAATCTTGAAAATAGCAAATTTTAACTTAATGAATTAACAATAATCGTTTGGTGATGATTGAAGTTTTAAAATTTGAAAGTTATAGGGACTAAATTGATCAAATTAAAGTATAGAGACTAAATACATAACTTTCCCAAAGTACAGGGACTAACTTCAGAATTTAATCTTTGTTTAACGCACCCGTGGAAACACAGTGCACATGGGAAACATTCTTCTCAATATTCCTTGCAAACAAGGGAACTTAAAAAGTGGGAACACATCCATCTTGTACTCTTTTGCTTTTGCCTCTAATGGTAAAAACCTTATTGTTTAACAAGTTCGAAAGTTCATATAATCCAGCAATGAGTTGTTTTAATATTACAATCAATAGCAGCAAATACAAAATAAAGATGAAGATATAAAGCGAATAAAATATCTAAAATACATGACACAACTAAATAGAACTGAAAAATGAAGTTGGGCAGGGAGGTATGGGGATCTCAACTGTCCCTTCCAACATCAACAGTACCTTCTTCATGGAAGGGCGCAGTGTTGGTTCATCCAGGATGCACCACAGTCCTACAATCACCATCCTTTCAAGTTGTTTTATATCCACCTCCTCATCTTCCCCTACTATCTTCCCTACCTCACCGGCTTGGTAACGATCGTAGACCCATTCTTCAAGGACAGCTTCTTCCTCCTTGAGGCTCCAATTTACACTCCGTCGACAACATATGATCTCCAATAATACGATCCCGAAGCTGTAAACATCTGCTTTCACTGTCACCGGTAGTTTCCTGTGCCACTCTGGTGCAACGTACCCCCATGTTCCTCTGATCCCAGTGAAGGTCTTGGTTTGGTCTGGCTTTAGCAACTTGGCCAATCCGAAATCGGATATTTTCGCTTGCCCGTTTTCGTCCATTAGTATGTTCTGAGACTTGATGTCACAATGGATTATTTGAGTCTCGCATTCTTCATGAAGATAGAGGAGACCTCGAGCTACGTCGCGAGCGATTTCCACCCTATCGATCCAACAAGGTCGTCTTTCGGGTGTAAAGAGTACATCGGAAAGTGATCCATTGATCATGTACTCGTATATCAACAACCTATTAGCTCCGTCATGGCAGTATCCTAGTAGTCGAACTAAGTTTCGATGATGAGTTCTCCCAATGATTCGCATCTCGTTTTGGAACTCTCGTTCGCCTTGGTCTGATATGTTGTCCAATCTCTTCACTGCCACAACTTTTGTTAAACCATTCAACATTACCATCCCTTTGAAAACGGTCCCAAATGCTCCTTTCCCGATTTCTTCCTGGAAATTATCAGTCATCGCCACGATTTCTACAAATCTAAACGAAATAGGAGCAACGTTCTCGCTCAATCTTATGTTGCTGTCTGTAGAAAACCTTTTGTATCTGAAAACACGACTCCTAAGGATCAAAGCCCCAGAAATTACCAACACCATGATTGAAAAACCAATCAGTGAAAGCCCAATGATTAAAAGTTTCCCATTCCCATCTTTAGGTTCATCAGCATGTTTTCTTGGTTCATTAATGGATGAATATATACCTACCTTGATCAAAGCGATGTTTGAATTGCTAAGATCCCTTCTCCCATATCTCAAAGGAAGCCTTTGCTTCGTGCATTTTCCATCATTAAACATGGCAGCCTCACAGTTACAATCCTCATAACATGCTGTCTCACATTCTTCTCTGGTTGTTGAAGTCACCTCAGAATATCCAGTATCTTCCCATACAGTGTTTTCAGCTGCCTGAATGGTATACTGGATTTTCCCATCATCGTTTTTACAGCTGTCACTGGAGAAACTTCTCTCGCAGCCAGCAGTGAAATTTCCTTCTATAACTGGAGCAAATCCTGGAAGACATCTACAATTAGCTTCTCTATCTACATTAACGCAATAGCCATTAAACCCACATACACCCATGGGTGCACACTTGTCTGACGTAGATGACCATATAACTGATCGATTCCCGTTCCGATCGAGTCTGTAAGAATAGAGTCCTAAGATGCCATCGGAATCAATTTTCATCAGAGAAGTTGTTCTGTTTGTATCATCATACCCTCCTGTGGTTAGAAGCTTTATGTTGAAGCCTGTGGAATTGAGCATGTACAAATGGCCATCATTGTCGAGATTCAGGCTCACATTATCTCCACTACCAAATGTACGAGATGACCAATAAGCATAACGTGCTGTGTCAGGAGTGTCCACAGGGTACTGTACCAAGTTTCCATCATGCTGCATCTTAAGACGAAATATGCCAGTTGACTGGTCAGTTTCCGAGACACTAGAGAACAGCTCCATCCCTGCTGAGAGACGCTGTCCTTGTAGAATGCTAGTGGTTGGATATTGGAAGCTCTGCCATATCATGTCCTCGTCAGAGTTGTATACAACGAAATTACCAGTATCAAGCATCGAAGCTGCAGCAATTTTCTGAGAAGCATCGGTGACGATGTATACGTCTCGTCTTGGCGGTGACTGAAGAATGAGCCTTCCATCGGTTGTAAGAACCAAGCTAGCAGTGCTTGGAACAGGAGGATCATCTCGGTTGGCAGTCCAAACTACTGTCCTTTGAGGAACTCCAGCAAGGAAAACCCCAACACCATAGCCCTTACCTTGGGCATAAAACCCAAAGCCATAGAGACCAGAAGGGGATAGCCATGCGGATTTGCCGGTGGTCGTGGGTGTCAAAGATGAGCCCAAAAGTATAGTGGAGTTCCTTGGTTGAGCTACTGCATGCAAATGAAATGAAAAGGAACACAGAAGGAAAAGAAATGAAATGGCGACCATGGCTGAGGCTAAAAGGTACAATATCCCTATAGATTACAGAGCATATCGTTATACATATATATGGTTTAATGAGTTTTGAGAGCCAATACTTTGAATGAATTTTCCATCTTTCTTTTCTGATAGGATAGTAATCAGTATGCAATTTCGTCGTAGACAAGTAGGTCATACGCGTTGACCAATCATCGATTGGCTGCAGCTAAGGTCTAGGCACAATTATAACTTACTTTATTTAGGTCTCAAATTTTTATTATATTTTAAATTTTACTCAAACAACTTGTATATAAATAACCCTTAATAATGCATTATTTTATATGGTCAAACTGCTTTTTTTAAGTGGAATGATAAAATATTTATATTTAAATTTACATAAATGTATAGAAAATGACTTAAGTAAATTTTTGAGTTTTTTTAAGCAGGCAAGTTGTTTAGCTTTACCATTAAAAAATGGTTAAATCTCTTGCTCTTTCTTCTTCTTTTCACAATTTCTCTCACACCTATCTTGACCATCGAGTATCAACCAAAGCTGTGGGGCTTTAGCATTAACAGATGACTTTACAAATGATAATCTATTACTTGGTCTTTAAAATTAAAATTTACGGTAAATCATTTAAATATGATGGAATTTATTTTTTAGTTATTCAATTATAAAAAAATTTAAAATATCATCCTGCTAATTCGTTTGTTTGTTTGTTTGTTTTTTTATCTTTTTTCATCTAAGTGTTGTTAAGTTTTTTATAAGAGGGGTCATTTGAGTCTTAACTCGACTGACATAAGTATTATTGCCAATGGAAGAGGAAGTGGGTTTGACTACGCAAAAGTACATTATCCTTCTATTTATTGGTTAAGAATGAGTTATGAGTAGTTCTAAATATTATATCAAAAAGAACAAATATAATCAGAACTTTTAATGAGATTAGCAGCAAGAGGATGAGGTGAATAAATTTAACCCTCAACTGATATTGTCTCAATTGAGTCATAATTTAAAAAAAATTAACCTTCAATATTTACATATTATCTCAATTTAGTCCTAATTCTAAATATTCAAAAACTATATTAATACATAAATAATTTTTAAAAATCTAAAACTATTAAAAATAAAAAATATAATGTTTTTTTTAATTCAATGTAGTTAAAACCCAAAAATATTGAACCAAAAAAAATCATTATTGGTTCTCATATCCACCAGCGTCTCGTTCTCGAAGAAACTTGGCATATGAATCACCATCATTAGCTTTTTTTTATTACCCAATTTTTTTCTTCCTTTATCACACTTTTCGATTTTAGATCGTTTGTTTGACAGAAAATGACTTTTGGAAAATATTTTTATGTTTTCTTGTATTTGTTTCATAGAAAATAAATTGGTTAACGGAAAATAATTTACAGGTATTATAACAAACTTATAATAGACATCGATAATGGCAATAAAACGACTACAAAACAATAAGAAAAGAAAAAATAAAACACATAGAAACCATTTCAGGAAAAACCACAGGCAGAGGAGAAATACACTAATATTGAAAATTGAATGATACAAGAGGAGTTTCGACTATATCTATTTAAAAGTTGAAAAAACCTATTCTAATTAATGTCAAATAGAAAAAGCGTAGTTTTATACGGATTTTACTTGTGCGACATGATAAATAAATAAAAAAGGTTTTTGTACTATTTTGATAAAAAAAAAGGCCCATATTTCTGTTTTTTTTTAACTGTGTTTTTGTACTATTTTGATAAATAAATAAAAAGTATACTATTTTGGTTTTTTTGATTTTTTTGTATTATTTTAGTAAAAAATCCGGTGATTTTCTTTTTATATAAAAATTAATTTAAGTTAAGCTTAATATTATTATATTAATAATAATTTTTTTATTTTTAAAATATTTAAAATTAATAAAACATTATGATTTTCAATATTATTAAACATACATATTCAATTATTTATATCTAATCATATAATAAATTATATTAATAATTTATTATTTTAATAAATTATTTAATATTCAATTTTATTTAATAATAAATTTTTTAAATAATAATTTTAAATAATATTATATTATTAAAATATTTAATATTAATATTTTAATAATAAATATTTATTACAATTACAAAAATATTAATAATAAAGAGAAAGGATTGTATGAAACAGTGAACCCACGTCATCCCTATCCCTTTCCAATAAGAGAATGATAAATCAGATTTTTCTTCCTAGTTGGAAAGGATAATGATGATGTAAAATCACAATGTCATACAATCCATTCTCTTTAGAGAAAAAATGACCGAATCAAAGTCAGTTCGAACGAATAACCCAACCCAATAACCCAAAATCGATTAACTAAAAAAACAGACCGAATCAAAATGGGTTCGATTTGGTCAATTTTCCCAATTAAAGTCAGTCAGATTAATTTATTAAGCATGGAATTTAATGTCTCTCAATGAACAAAATCACAAATTCAAAATTTGTAAATAAAAAAATGTTACTTTTATTTAGGGGTTTAATCCAACTTCACTACGAATTTAATCATGATTCAATATATGAGTACTTGATATCGAAAATCTTTTGCGAAATATTAGTTTTTTTGGGTACTGTCTTTCTCATTAGTTATCTTCGATTATTTTCCTATTTCATTCTCTGTTGCGTTTTTAGTTAGATTAGTTTAGTAATTTTAGATTAAAAACTATCACTCCAATTTGTCGGTTAAATAATAGAAAAACGGTAATTACTAATACTTTTAGTCCTCGTGGATACGATATTCCCTACTCACCATAGCTATACTATTGTTCGATAGGTGCACTTGCCTTTGTCGTAATTATAGTTAGTTTAGTGACAAACGCTATTTCAAAGAGAAGACGCATTGAGTGAATGAGAAAAAGAAGAAAAAAAAAAGGTTGATGGGCAAGAGAAAAAAGTGGCGGTAGCTAATCTAGAGATTAACACAGCCGCTAGACAAAAATAAAAAGATAAGAAGCAAAACGACTTGGAAAAAAATTTAGTGTTTTATCACGACAAAATCTCAACAAAATTTAGTATTTGTCTTGGTGGATAAATAGAAAATTGTTAAACAATACAACAGTAAAAGATACATACACCTTTAAACTTTCAGAACTAATCTATATTACTGGGGCTTTAGCTTAACAGGTTCAGAATCTGTTTGAATAAAGTATGCCGACTTAATCCATCCACCAACCCTTATCCTGTTCAACTTACGAGTCCTGAAATTATAAAAAGACACCGACCCGACATCCACCATAAACAGAGTGTCAACACCGTAGAAGGAATGAATTCGAGAACGAGGCAGGGGAACCTTTTCGTGTATGCTTTTCAAATTTATGGTGTGTTTTTTAATCCAAATCTTTTCATAGTTTAAAATCCAAACATCTAGCATCTTAGTTTCTTGTCTAAGATGGATCAACCCGAGTTTCCCTTCGCATGACACAGGGGCGATCTGATCACAATGATCATTTCCACGAAGTGAGTCCGGCAGTGAAGTCATTGCCCATTCCTCTTTGTCTCCGTCGAAAGATAACATGGTGTACTTGTCTTGTTTGTCGTTGAACACAAGCCAATGGAGGGCGCCGCACGCAGAAACATCTTGATTGCACTCGAAATAGTCGTTGTGTGTTAATTTTAAATCGTCTGATTGTCTCCATTCCCAACTCTTGGAATCAAATATCTCGCAGTGCCATGATTTTTCATTGGAAAATACATTGAAATTATCTTCTTCGTTGGAACATTCTGAATCGAGGTCCAATTCGAGGTCTATAGTGTCGTCGCGGCTGTCGGAGAGTCGGACAATCTTGAACCATAAAGGGTTCGATCCGAGCACCAACATGCTTATCTTTGCCGTCCAAAATCGAGGATTTGGAGACGGAACAACTTCCCACTGTTGAGTCGTTGGTTTACAAATATAAAACGGGTCATCTCTACGTTTTCCCGGGGTACATAAAACCAAACCTCCATTGACCGTTGCTACAATCCAAGCAGGTTGGGGTAAAAAATTAAGAAAATCCTGAGTTGATTTTGGATCGAGTCCTGACACCAAGTCCGAAGTCAATTGACCAAATAGTCTCGAAGATTGAACTAAATATCCCACCATTGTTGATGTCCTTTGAGAATGTAGCCGCATAAAATTAGATTCGTAAATGAGATCCTTGCATTCTTTCGAAAGAACCCTACACTTTTTCATTGTTTTCAAATCAGCCCTCGAGAGGATTTCAAATAAAATATCGGTGTTAAAATCGTAAGACGCCATCAATCTATTGAGAAAAAGAAGAATATGCAGTTAATTACAGTGAAGATTATTAATTCGGGTGTTTATATATATATATATTAATTGGATGAATTTAATCCTGGTTGGAAAGTAACTTCTAGTTCGAATAATAGTAGGATTAGGTTTCTTACAAAGTTTTTTTTTTAAAAAGAAATCAAATTAGCTTTTTATTTTTGAATTACAATAACAAGAACAAACCCGGCTTAAGCCCAGACAACACTTGAAGCGGTGAACACCTTTGACCATCAGGCCATTACATAAAGATAAATTTTATGATAAGAGCTAAAATAAATTATATGCATTTATTAACCAACTTAAATAAAGCTAAATCTTTCTAAATCAAGATTAATAATAGTTTATATGATTTTTCTTTTTATAAAGTACATAAAAATAAAAACTTCTCTTTATTTACTGTAAATTATCTTTATGTGCATGATTCTTTTCTTTTGGATATTGCAAAATTAATTATTTAAATAGTAGACACGACTCAATGAGAGAGCAAGCAATCAAAAGTCGGTTATCTCAAAGCAGAATTTGGAATTACATACACTTTACTACTGCAATTGGCCTTGCTATTCAAACAGTGTTGTTGGATTAGGAGAAGAATCCAATTTTGTTAATGTCAAGAAGCTGCTAGTCGACAAGGCTTCCATTTTCAGCAAGGTAATAACTCCTCTCTTTCTTTCTTCACGCACCCTGGTGGAAAGAAACAAATTCGAGTTGGGGTGGAGATGTGTCAAGCAGGACCCAAGTAGAGGACATGTGTCAAGCGGCACCCTAGTGGAGGAGCGCTGTTAAGCGACATCGAACCCTATTTAAACGATATTTTCTTGAACGGTTTAGCATATAAAAAGAAAAGAGGAAAAACTTTTTGTAGAAGAAGAGAAAACAAACAAGAATTCGTAAGGTTAGTAGATTACTATTGTATTTTTTTTACATGAGAATCTTTTTTTTTCAAATAATTTATTGAGAAATTTAATTATTTTTTTACAAATTTAGTATTAACGATGGGTAATCAATTTTTCGTATGCGTTTATTTTAATGGAGTAATTTTAACAACAGTTAGATATATATATGTATTTAAATGTCACCAACAAATAGTAATGAGATTTAATAAAAATGTATCGGTTGAAGATATGAAAGAAAAAATTAGTGCAAAAGTTGTTAGACCTTGTAAGAGGAGAATCTCGAAACTATTTTACAAATTCTCAATTTCGATAAATTTCATCAAATTTACCGAGATAAAACTTGTAGACAATTTAATTTTTGACTTGTCAGCATTATTTTTGAACTCCAATTCATTATGGCTTCTAGCTTAAGACCCACTCCCCAAATTGCCCGTGTTCCGATGTGAAGACTTGTCCCTTCGAGAATCACCCGTTGAAATCTCTTTCCCTTTAATGCTCCGATTCTCCATCAAGTCTCTTCTTATCAAACTTATCAAAGATTTTCTTCTTCCTTTTGCTTCTTCTTAATTATTCAAATATGTTTGCAGATTGTTTTGATGTTTTTCCATCAATAATGATAGCTTAATTTTGTTTAGCTAGAATGATTACATTAATTTGATGAAGTTCACTTGATTCATGTTTATGATGTTCTGTACCTCAATCATTCATGCTTTCAAATAAACTCATGCATGTATTTCATTCATTAAAATGTGATTGAATGCATTAGAATTAGTTGATCAATCCTAGCAAATGAACGCAATAATTGAAAGGTGCATGCTTAATTTAAATCCTAGCCCAATTAAATTAAAGGTTTGTAATAACTTGAGAGAGCTATATTACTTTGCATATATTTTAGATTTGTGTGAATAAATTGTTTCAAACTTAATTCGTCTATGTTACTCCACATAAACTCTAAGAAACCCTTAGTTAAATATGATCATGGTAGTATGCATGTTTTTATAAGTATAAGATTTCGAAAGAACTTATAACTGATTTCAAGTTAATGAAAAATCGAGTTGCCATGGAATATTTTCCGAAACATTATCAAACAAAATGAAAGATAAATTGAGTCAAATGTTGTAATTGTTCTGGCTCATCCATGCTATTATTGTTGAAGCTTGTGAAGTTGTTGCTAAACCATCACCTTACATTACATTTCATCTCATTTGCATTTAGGTTAATTTAATTTAATTTTAACATCTATCACGCAAATTATTATGTTTCCTTTATCAATTTGTAAATTCTTAATTTTAAAATATTTGATTAACATATACAATTCCTATGGAGATGATAACTCTTTTATTTACTCATTACTTGATAACTTGATAATAACTGTGTAACTTCCACAGACCGACACGCTACAATTATCTATCGAATTTTTTCTCTTTTTATGGTCCATCGCAGTTCTTAGGTTGATAGCTTAGCCTAGGAATGTTAGAAAGTAGTTTTTTTTTTTCTTTTTAATGCATGAATTGCCTCTTTCTGGTAGTTTGCCTTTTCTGTGACTTTCTCTAATCTCTGTAGTTTGCTCTGTTGTATAAAGTTTGAACAATTTTTCCTACTATGCCTTATCTTCATTAAGTTACTTAAATACTCAATCATGACATCCATACATTTAGTAAAATAAACAAAACTGTCATATGTAGTAACTTCAAGTGTCATAAGCAAATTTTCTCGAGAAACAAACAGAAATATGGATATCATTAAACCCCAGAAATAAATAGAATCCACCAAATCTAATGTTTTAGCAGCTCAATTCCCCTTTCTGAATCACAAAGAACACAAAAGGAAGCCCATAACTGAATGCCACTAAGCCTGCCATTCCTGTGTAACAATTAAACTCGAAAGCTGAAAGTTCATGAAATGAAAGCAAATGGAAAAATGTTAAATTACTTTTTGGACCTGAACTTGGTTGTTTTTTCCCATCGGGATCTGAATTTTTTTTTTATCTAAGTTAGACCTTGAACTAGGCAATTATTCTCACATAGGGTCTTGAATTTTTTTCCAAGTTAATCATTGAAATTTTCTTGAAACTCTAAAGTTCAGTCCCCAGTATGAAAACAATTGTTTAAACTCTAATATGATAACAAATGTTAAGTTCAAGGACTAACTTGGAAAAAAAAGTTCAAGCCCCAATGTAGGAATAATTGTCTAGTTCATGCCCTAATGTGGAATAATTGTCGAGTTCAAAGACTAACTTGGACAAAAAAAAAGTTCAAACCCCAATGTGAAAATAATTGTCTAATTCGGGCCCTAATGTGGGAACAATTGCCTAATTTCGGCCTTAATGTAGGAAAAATTGACAAGTTCAAGAACTAATTTAGACATAAAAAAGTTCAAGCCCCCATATTGAAAATATTACCATTTTTATAGCCTAACTTGTAAAAAAGAAATTCAGCTTCCCAACATGAGAATAGTTAGTGGAAGCTCAAAAAATGATTTAAGCAAGTAGAAAACAAAACTGGTTCTAGTGTCACTCACCATATGCAACAACACCTCTTCCAACAATTTTCCTCGTCTTTCTTTGCTTAAGATCCACTGCTTCTGATAAACATACCAAATGCAAAACCATGGAGAATATAACCAACAAACTCCCTGTTTTCTCCCTAACAACTCTCTCAGCCAAATCTAATGACCAAAATCCAGCTATCTTTCTTACATAACCTTCAACCACAACCTTAATAAACAACAATACTCCAAGACACAGTGCCACTTTTGCAACATGTTTGATATACCCTTTTGCTGAGATTCTCCAATTTAGTAGATTGACAATACAAGCACAAGCATAGAGGGGAAACCAGAAGTACCAATCTATGGAAGAAATTATCAGATATTAAAACAAAAACCCAATATGATTAAAACATAAAAGAAACAATAAAACTGGAAGTGTACCAGGGTCATTTAATTGAACTGATGAAGAAAAACCAAACATAATTGCCATTAGCAGAGAGCAGCAGGTGAAAAGATTTCTGGGTTTTGCCATTTTATTAGGTTGAACATGGAAAACTAATTTAACTATTATGATATATGCGTATATTAATAAAGTTATGATATAGGTCAACCCTTTCTGGCAGCTGATTTTCCCTTTTATATATATATATATATCTTCCATCATCAATGCACTAACTTAAATAAAATTGCAAATTTTCTTGTTTTAAAGGATATGTTTATTGGGAGTATTTTTTAAGTAGAGAAAATAAAATGTAAAATATAAAAGATAATATTTTTCAGTTATTAAAAAACCAATTAATTATCCAATATATGAAATTTTAAAAAACTTCTTTTAAAAAAGTTTCAACTCTCACTAATTTCAAATTTCAATCCTAAAATGGAGTCTAAAATAAAGAAACAAGGAAAGGGAACATTGACCACATAGCCAAGGGGTTGGGTTTGGGGTGACAAACGTTGAAAAAACAAAGCTAAGACATGTAGCAGCTAAGTGTAAGAGTTAGTTGTTGGGTGTCCTCGTAATTAATTTACGCATAGAAAGGCCGGTGGTATGATACGTTTCCTCGATCACTAAAATTGACTTATTAATTGGAAGAGAAGATCTACTATCAAAGATCAATTTGAAGTTGGAATCAAAATCGAGTTTGAAACTAGAACGTCGTCCATATAATTTATTCAGTTTTAATAAATTTTGTTTTTATTTTATTTATTTTTTGCTATTTAATTATTTTTCAAATTTAATCCCTTTTTATTTCGTATAGGTTAGCATGCCTCGTGAGCAAAGAAGCGATACATTTTGGTTGTAAGAAAATACAAAATTAGATACATTAATTTACGTGGGATTGACCCTATTCTATATAAAGCAAATTTAATTTCGGTTTTAGAGTAATTTACTTCAAAATTTTTGTTTAATTTATTTTATTTGTGATCATTTATTTGGGGAAAATTCAAACTGCATTTTTATTTTTTTATTTATATGACTATTAAGTAAATATTTTTTATTTTAAAATATTATTTTTGAATTTAATAAAAAATTTTAATAAGTTAACAATTAAACATAAAATTTTAAAAACCAAAAAAAAAAAGGAAACTTTTTGGAAATTAAGGCAATATGTTATAAATTAAAAAGTAGAATATTATGCTGTGTTAGATGCCACATCAGGTTTTTTTTTTATTATGAACAAATGAAAAAACAACTGTTTGAGGATTTAATTTCTTCAAATTAAAGAATAGGGTCTTGTTTGACTATTTCATTATATTTTGAGGACTTATTTTAGTATTATCCCTTCATAATATTTTTTTTATTTGTGCTTATGTTACGATTAATTCGAACGACATTACTGGGTATCTTTTAGTTGCTAAAATCAAAGGTTAAATCCTGGTATTAGTCCCAGTACTTTGTAAAAGTTATAGATTTAGTCTTTATATTTTTATTTGATCAATGTTAGTTTCTGTATTTTTCAAATTGATCACTTTTAGTCATTGTACTTTACAAAATTTAAAATTTAGTGCTGACTCAAACGATAGCTATTAAATCTATTTGGTTAAATCCAATTATTAGTCTATACTAAGCGTGCAACTATAGATTTAATCAATTTTCTCCAATTGAATTATTTTAAGTTGCTATACTTTTCTAATTTTTAACGCAAATGATAGTGGTTAATCCATTAATTGGATTTTTAGTGAGTAATATTTGAAAATAATAAGCTAACATGGGATTACTCATATGATAATACGTTTGGAATATTAGATTTTAGAAAAGAAGAACTCTACGTAATGAATTTAACATTTACTGTTTTTGAGGACTGAAATTTGAAAATTTAAAAAATACAGGGATTAAAATATCAAATAAAAGTATAAGGATTACATACACAAGTTTTACAAATTACAGTGACTAATAGCAGAATTTAACGAAAATCAAATAATGACAATAATCTCGTCCCTGTTACTGGGTATTTATACAGAAAAGATCTACCTAAACCTTTTTTCTTTCTTTTCTGTTTGCCTTCCCATTTTGATTTCATTCTCCCGCCGGGAAACCTTATATTATATAAATATTTGACTCTTGTTCTTAATCTTTTCTGTATATTTTTGTTTGTCTTTCTTATGGGATTGATTTTTATCATTATTTCAATTTCCATCGTCTGGGTAGCTTCTCTTTGGAAGATTTTCTTCTCCCATTCAAAACCCACATTTTTAAATGAAGGTAACTCCATTTTTTTTTTCAGATTTCTTTTACCTGTTGATTTTGTTTCAATTAATATTTATTTACCCATTGAAACCAGGTACACCTTTGCACACAAAAAATGTCTTGCTGGTTGTTGCGCACCCTGATGATGAGTCCATGTAAGTTTCTGAAAAAAGCTCTTTACTTTTCGACTTTTAGAACGAATTGGCCTCTCGTTTGTTGTTACACTGCTGATTTTTTATGCTTTTGTTTTCTGTAATGTGCAAGCTATTAAAACTAAAATCATAATGATCGCAAAATGATTGAATGACTAAATTGTCACAGAATAAGTGACTAGTAAAGAACATTTGAAGAAGAAGGGGTAATTGCGAGAAGAGAGAAGAAGATGGAGACCAGAAACAAAGGAGAATTTAGAGAGAAAAGATAAATTTTGATAATTTTCATTCATGAGGAAATGTGAATCATCTGGTACATATATGTACACACACACACACATATATATGCAAATAGACAGGTGTCTTCTACTGATTCTACAATTTAATATAGTAGGACGGCATTTTAGTTCTAGGCTTCTAGCATTTTGTCGAACAATTTCTGGGCAGAATTGATCATGCCAACTTTGCTGTAAAATACCATCAGGCAATTTAGTGAGCCTTTCAAGTAATTATCATTATACCATTTTTGGTGTTGAAAGATGTCATCAATCAATGAGATATAATTTGCCGGTCAGAGGCGATGAACTATTTTGGTGTAGACTAATGTGTAGTAATTGGAAAATTTTGTTGGATTCAGTTGGCTTCTTGAATTTGTTGGCAAGCTTTTGAAGCTTACACACTTTGGCTATGAATTTGGAGGAAGTTATTGTGGGGATGGTGGAATTGGTAGTAAAATCATGGGTGGATTCCCTACTATTGAATGGTTTAACATCAACTATGGGTGGTTGGTCATCATTCTCAAACTTAATTTTGGACAACAAACCCATTTGTTTATGGTTTGAGTACTTACCATAGTCATCAATAACAATAGGGTTCTGTTCATCCTTTTTAGCCTGGTCTTGAGGCATAAACGTTAGATGCACGCTACTAATTTCTGCCTGTGTTTGAGTCATAAAACCAGCTGACCAAGCTTCTAGGTAAATCATTCCTCAGCTTTGATACCATTTTGCAGTACTCATGATGAAGTAGAGGTTGTTTAGTGATGACAATCTCGAATTTGGCAGCAACTTCATTTCCAGCTTGCACATTTACCTCGTTTATCTCAATTTTTTGGTGTACTGGTTGAGCTGATCACCTCCACAGTTTTGGATTGACCTTGAACTTTCTTTCTTTTGTTCTCGGCTAGTTTGGCATCAATGCTTCGTTTTTGCTCTTCCCACAGCTTAGGAGTTGTAGCTTTTGAAGCTTGCAAAGCTTCCATCTGAGGCTGAAGCTGAAGATTGTGAACCTGTTCCTCCCAAGAATCTAGGCTAATATCTCCAGTCATTTCTCGGTTTTTTCTTGTGTGCACTTGTTTGAGTGGAACCAATGTGGCTCTGATTACCATTTGTCACAGAATAAGTGACTGGTAAAGAACACTTGAAGAAGAAGGGGTAATTGAGAGAAGAGGGAAGAAGATAGAGACCAGAAAAAGAGGAGAGTTTAGAGATGAAAGATGAATTTTGATAATTTTCATTCACGAGAAAATGTGAATCATCTGGTACATATATATTTGCAAATAGACAGGTGTCTTCTACAGAATCTAGAAGCTAGACAACTACACAATTATTTAGACTAAGCTGATAAGCAATTAACAGCTCAGCCATAACATTTTCTCAGCTGATATTTCAATTTATTGGCTCCCGGCTCAAGCTCTATACTCAGCTCCTACTTGTCCATCTTTTTAGCTCGTGGCTTACGCTTCAGCTCTCCTATAGCTTTACCCTTAAGTTGTTTCCATGCACTGCCCTGCTTTGTTTCCTTTCTACCAATTGATTTCATGACATAAATGTACTATATAAATTAGTATATATGAGTGAACTCATTTGATTTATTTATTTGACATTTTCAATTTTCCATAAATATTTGTAGTTGCATTTGTCTCCAAGTACACTTTAGGTTTTTTCAATTATAAATTCTTTATTCTATGGATGAGAATGGATTTTTGAGTGAATTTATTGATAAAATCAGAAGTTAGTACAATATCTTTTGTAAATGATTGATTTGGTTTAATTTATTTCCCCTTGACCTTTTTGTGATTCAAGTGACAGCTTTGCTCCTGCAGTTCTCTCTTTGGTTCTAAGGTTTCATTTGTGAATGTTATTTAAATCAATTTAATATAGTAGTATGGTATTTTTGTGTTCTGTTGCAGGTTCTTTTCACCTACAATAAACTACTTGACTTCAAAAGGGCACAATCTTTACCTATTATGCTTGTCTATTGGTATTGCATTTTCATCCTTAAGTGTTCTGATTATTTTACTTTTTTAATATTTCTTGCATCTAGAAATCTTTTCTTCTGAATCTTTTCACTTCAAATGATGTGAGCCTTCATCTCTGTGTAAGTAAATGTATAATGTAGTCAAGAACTGAGATTTTGAGTTTTTCCTTTCTATGTCAGCAAATGTTTGATGTAATCAAGAACTGAGGTTTTTGAGTTTTCCTTAGTATGTATCTGCATTAAGATTCTCCTTTTTGGTTGAAGGTCTTACATGAAGGGGGAAACTATAGGATCCTTGGCACTTAACTGCAAAAGAATTATGGAGTTTATTGACAATAAAAATGTCTTTTATTTTCTAATGGCTGCTCTAAAACCATAAGCTAACTAAAGTAGGGTTAAGTTGTAATCAATCTCTTTCACCAAATGCTTTGTTCATTGTGGCTTTGGAGTGTTAATTAGACAATAATAATGTAATGTAGACAGCTCATTATCTTAGGATATGTATCAACAATATTGTAATCTACTTCAGGGGGAGATTGTATTTTCATCTCCTTTCTTTGGTTTGAATCCATTTTCCTATGCCAAGTGGGTAATTTTGTGTATTACCAATAATCTGTCTAGCTACCATCCATGTCTCTTAGAAAGCAAAGGCATATGGAATGGGTCAAAAACAAAACCTTGTCATGTGTTCTAAAAATAGTGTCCTTTCCCCTCCCATGTAATTATGTGAATAAATTTGCTATTATTGTTACTTCATTTTCTTTGTGCAGGTAACGCAGATGGCATGGGAAGCAGTAGAAAAGATGAGCTTTATCGTGCTTGTGTAGTTCACAAGGTGCTCTTATTATCCTATAAAGCATAGATGGGGTCTAACTGCTTAAGTAATCCATTTATTCTAATGCCTACAACAACCTGATATTGGGTTTCTCTAGCTACAAGATATCCTTGCATCTCTTGACATATTTTCTATTTTGAGCTTTATCTACGTACTATACGGTGCTTTTAGCTGTTTTAAATTTATAAATGCAGATTCAACTTCAACAAGTGAACGTTTTGGACCACCCAGAATTGCAGGTTATACTATTAAGTCTCTTTATTTTAGCTTATGGATTCTGAATCGCTCTGTTCATTATTTGGCATGTTTGATGCTGGGAAACTGATGTGTTTTCATCTGTAGTGAAAAATGCAAAACTTGTTTGGCTGGATGTAGCTCCAGGATCACCTAATCTTTGATCTGCTGCTAATTGATAAAATGAGTTAAGAGGAGTTTATAATTTGATTTTTTCCATACCAGGATGGTTTTGGTAAAGTCTGGAACCATGGTTTAGTGGCACGGATCATAGAAGAGGAGGTTTACAGTCATGTGATTGATGTGGTATATTCTTAGCTCTGTTGTTTATTTGGCCTACATGCTTGGTTGCTTTAATTCATTTAAGATGATTTCCCTCTATATCACTGTATAAAATTTCCAAGTTAGGCTGAGAGATTCTTGTATTTGGGAATGGTGAGCAATACACATTTTGAAGAGATAAATTTCTGTAACTTTTTTTTGGCTCAGCAATAGTTTTCTGTTACTGGACTTGTTTATTAAGATCTTTCATTTCCTATTTCTCTTATTCCTGCTTCTATTTGTTCTTTAGATTATTACATTTGATAGCTATGGTGTTTCGGGTCATTGCAACCATGGTGATGTGCATTATGGGGTACGGTAAGTTATATTATATTTTTCAACTCAATTGCACAGAACTAATGTTTTAAATGTTGCCTCATAGCATGTGGCATTACCATAAATTAAAATGTACTGGTGTTTTCATGTAACCATTCAATGCTGTAAGCTCTTAATTACATGGGCCTAAGATCTATTCTTCCTCTTGTGATCTCTAGACTGGTATTTCTACCATTTCTAGATGGAGTCTATGTGCCATGTCTTGCTTTAGAAACTCACCATTTTGTCATTTTTCTTTTTAAAAAAAGAAAAAGAAAAAAGGATATTGTGATATGACCTATGCTGTCTAGATATGATGAAGTTGCATTTATAATCCAAGTAGGAGAATTTCGAAGATAGTTTAGTAAAACTTCGTGAGACTGGTGTAATTGCATACGAGCACTTTGGAGTTTGGACCCTCTTGATTGGTGTCTTGCATGAAATGGACGAGATGGAAAATAGTCTGCCTTGCAAGAAATAAACTAGTGCTGAATAAAAGATTGTGCTATCTAGAATGCTGTAAAAATGATTTTGAACATATGAAAGATATTAGAATCCTAAGAGTTCATCAAGCTGCCCTTTTAAATGAAGAATAGTGGGCTATTTGTAATACCTGGGGTTCGCCTCTCTATGAAGAAGGAAATTTCATGTTTTGGAATGACCAAAAAGAAACCATACAAAAATTAAGGTATTTGAGATGTATGGAAACATGGGAAATATTAATTTGTTGTTTTAGGTAGTAATATAAAGAGTCGGCAGGTAATGGGAGCTTGAGGGTCCTTGGCTTTCTCCTCCACCCTCCTCCCCCCCCCCCCCCCCAAAAAAAAAAAAAAAGAAAAAAAATGAAACATTAGCATGTGTATTTATTTACATGTAAATTTATGTTGAATTGATTTAAATTGGTCCCAAGCTAAAATTATTTGAACTTTATTAAAAAAAAAAAGAACTTGATCTTTTAGTGTTATAGTATAACTTAATCATTGATTTAGATCACATTGCTATTTGCGTATATAAACTCCTAAAATCACAATATTGTCACAAGTAACAATTCAGTTGTACTATCTGCATAACTGCATGTACTTGATAAAATTCTGTGCTTTCTTGGCTATTTCTTAAAAATAATTTTAATACTGTTTATCACCATAAATGTATTTTGAATTTACTTTCTTTTTCTTGTATTAACAGCAAGTTCCTGCATGATTCTTCACCGGGGAATATTGAAGCCTGGGAACTTGTAAGTTCCCTTTCTGCTACCCCTTTTACTTCTTTTTGAGTTGCTAATTTGGTTCCAAGCGAACTGATGGAAAATTTTCTTCATTTTCAATTCTCAGTTCATTTCTTCATTGAATTGTTTAACTGTGTAAAATTTATGTGTTTTGATATGCCCTAAACTTTTCTGTATGCCCCTGAATTTAATTTTCCCTAATCTATTGCTGATCATAAAGAGTTAAATAGCAATAGGAAAAGAAGAGGTAAGCACTAGTAGTTTCTGGTTTGTCTTGTAGCCTTTGTCCATATTGACCTTCTTGCGTACAAGCTTTGCTTCCTGAAAAACAACACTGCTTTCAATTCTAGTACAAAGTTACCTATGTTTCCATGATCGAAGATTTACTAGCATTAATTTTGCCACTTCTAAATTCTCTTTCTTGTCGTTTATCCCCTTCCATTATGATCAAAATTTAAGTTGAAACTACTTTCATTCTTTCTTTGTTCTATGAACTCCAATCAAATGATTTTCTTGTTTAGTTACACTAGAATGTTGACCAAGTTACTGCATTGAGCTAGTGAAGGAGAAAGACCCTTGAACAAATCAGTGGCCTTAATAAGCTTTTCTCTGTATATGATTTGACATATTATGTTATTTCTGGGTTTTCTCCTTTATTTTTGAATTATGATATTTTTTTTTCTACCCCGATTGTTTTAGGTGAGTATAAATATAATGCGCAAGTATATTGGATTGTTTGACATTTGGATGTCAAATTTAGACGTCATGCAACATCCAAGTGGTGTAATGCATTGCTTGCTTAATGAGCATCCATTGAAGAGCTTCCGGGCAATGGCTAAACACTCAAGCCAATGGGTTTGGTATGTATGCTTCCCATTAAATTATAAAAGAGTAAAATTGAGCGTGGCCAATAGTGGTTGTGAAAACTTAACAAAATTTCTTCTTGTTTTCCTATCTTCTTCTTCTTCTTTTTTTTTTTTTTATGAATTGAACTCCTTGATTAATCATAACAGATTCCTTATCAAGTGTCTATTTGGATCATCTCCTTGATTTAGCATTTTCTTAGATTGTTTATGTTGGTTTTGCAGGTTTCGGAAGCTTTTCGTTTCATTTTCTAGTTATACTTATGTTAACACTCTTAGGAAGATCAATTGATTATAGATGAACTTGAAGGACAAAGCTGCTTGGATTCGTGCATGTTCATACCGGGTTTCCTACTTGTTACATGCACTCGCTTTAAATCTATATCAGGCAGCTTAGATTAAGTTTTCACATTCTATGATTTCTATGCTAGCAAATTGAGAGCCAATTTTCTGGAAAACATAACTGTTCCGCTGTTTCTACATTTGAGACCCTTGCACAGAATCATTGTTCGCATTCTTTTGGCTACATTGTGTACGTCATGATCCAAGGGCATTTGGTCAACTGGTATAATTTTTATGTCTCTCATTAATTTTGTTTGAAGGCATTAAATAGAGTAAGCTTGGATGATGACAGTAACATTGGCAGTGGAGTGGTGAATTCTTCCTACTTTGGAACTCCAACAATAATCTTCAGGTTGCCATTTCTCTTTCATCTTCCGGTTGAACTTTAACTTTATTAGTATGCTAGTACCAACAAAAGATTTTTATTTGGCACTCGGTAGTGATGTTTGATGGATATTGGGTGCAACCAGTCCTGTAGTTCTAGTTATACATTTTTCATGTTGAGCATAGCTTGCTCTTTTAGTTTTATCATTGAAATGTGAATTATGTTGTTCTTTAAATGGAACTTGACATTTCTCCTTGTTAGATTTATAATATATTTGCGGATTTTTTAGTGCTAGGTTAGCACTCTGAACACAAATTTCTTTCTCGTGATGTTAAAACCATATTGCATCATTCATTTGTGACGAGTAAGAATGTTGTCTGAATGATATCGCGACATGTAGGAATGTGGAAATATTTTCTTTGGGGAAGTGATCAGGTTAATACTGTTTGTTGCAGCTTTAGTTTTGAATGGCTTGGCTTTTTGAAAACTGGCCCTTGTATTGTTAGACAATCATGTGATGAAAGATGGCTGACAGTGTTGTAAATCCCAGATGATGTTAGCTGGCATTTTGCTAGGTTGATTAAAAGATTCAGACTTGAGAACTCACGTAATTTTGATTGGTTTGCCTATCAAAGGGAATGACGCCCAAGCCAAGGGGCTGCAGATTTGCTGAAACTTGTATTAGTGTATTCTTTGTTAATAACAATATTTGAGAGCCAAGTTTCATTGATGTCTCATACCATGCCACACGGCCCATTCATAAATCTACAGAAGATTTACACATGATGAAGTCATTTGGTGAGCTTAAACTCTTAAAAGGGCAAATGAAAAAGGAGTGTTTGAAATTGATCCATTGAGGATGGGATTAATTTTTTCCAGTTATTGACCAAATAAGGATTTCCTACATATTTTTTGTGACACATATTTTAAGAAAATAAAAAAGCGATTACGTGAATGTTGAAAATTTATGTGTAACAACAATTTAAAGAATCTAGGAAAGGAATGCTCAAAGTATTATAGGTAAAAACACTTCTTCAATCCTTTTCAATTTTAATTGGTTTTTCTAAAAAAATAAAATTAGGGTAGCTTAATTCTTGCCAAAGAAACCTAGAATGATTAGTCGCGATGTTATAATTTTCTATCAATTGTACAAAATTTAGTTGGTATAATAATAAATTTAGCTCTTGATATTTATATATTTTGTGTAATAATTGACCGAATGTATAATGTTATGAGTTAAATTTGTTAAATCAATACTAAATTGATAGAGTGTGTAAACTTGAAGAGTTAAATAAATATATCGATAAAAATATGTACAAACACTTGATTATTAAAAATTATAAAATCTAATTCACTTGCCAGTTTAATCGTTTTTTAAATTGGTTCAATCGAGTCGTATTGATTTTTTGTTACTTTCAGAATCAATACTTTGATGATTCTTGATTCAACTAAACCATTCAGTCCAATTCAAATAAAACTAGTATAGACTCGTTTAAACCACCTATATTATATATATATTTTATCTTTTAAGAATTATTTTTAATTTAATCTTAAGCATTTTAATATTTATTAAAATTTAAAATATATAACTTTTTTTAATATTTACTCTATAATATTATATTTCTTCATAAGATATAAATTAAATAATAATGGTCCTGCTCGGTAGGCTTAGCCTGTATGTAGCTGGCCCTGGACAATATATTTATGATTAAGATCTGTTTAAGCTTGAATTAAGATTAAATTAAAAATTATGCTTATTCAGGAGGTCGGCAAAATTAACCATCATATTTCATATTTTTAAATTAATAAAAAATTATTAAGTTATTAATAAAAAATTTATAGATAATTTCTAATGGAAAGATAGTTTAATAGGCAAATAATGGATATATATATTTTTATAAATATTTTATTATTTAGTGGATGTCTATCAAGATAAATTTGATGTAATTTATGACTCTAATATTAATTAAAAGTATAGCTTTATCAAAATAAGCGTTTATGTCTGAAACACCATCTCTGGTTGACTTTGTAGTAGGGGCGAATTCTACGGCTTTGAATTGTGGTGTTGGAAGGGCTAAGTTGCTGGGTGATTCATTGATTCTAGATGGGAAATTTTGTATGGAAAAGGATTTCGAGTTACAGGATGAGGATGTGATGGCGAAGACAGTGAATGAAATTCCTTCAATCACGTTCGATGATCGTGTTCATGGGTTTATTGAAAAGAAAATGGCTTTATCAATTGTGATCAAATTACTGGGTAGGAAAATAGCTTTCAACACCTTACTCAACAAGGTGTCTATCCTGTGAAATATCAGGGGACAATTTCAGTAAATGGATCTAGAAAGTGACTTTTACCTTGTCCGGTTCTAAGATAAGGATGATTTTGACAAGGTGTTGTTAGGTGGTCCTCAGGTGGTTTTTGGACATTACCTGTCGATGAGAACCTAGTCAGTCGATTTCTCGACGACCAATAGTATGGTGGACACTCAGGTAGTTTGGATCTGTTTACCAGGGTTGTCCAAAGGATATTATTTTGATTTTCTGCTTAGGGCTATCGAAAGTATGATTGGACCGGTTTTTTGTATCGATGCTCAAATTGATGCGGCAGTCAGAGGGCAGTTCGCTAGATTGGCTATTAGTGTGGATCTGAAAAAAAAAACCATTGGTTTCGGAAATGAAAATCAATGGTAGGATACAAAGAGCTAGGTATGAAGGGTTGCCTAACATTTGTTTCTCGTGCGGGCTTTATGGTCATAGTTCGTTGTTATGCACCAGAAACAAATCAACTATGGAGGAGGATGTGATTGTTTCTAGTGGCTCGGGGCTGAGAAACCGGGTCTTCAAACTAGGGTGAAGAAAGAGGCGTTTGGTCCTTAGATGATGGTTGAGCGACGGTAGAAGGGGAAATCGCGTGATTCATCAGAAGTAAGAAGCGTCAGTGGTAACGACCATTTTAAGGGGTTCAAGGTTTGTTGTGTTGGAGGTCGAGGGGAGGAGATAAGGGCCGACAATCATGCGGCGAGTGAGTTGAATGGGGCTGGTGTTTTCGAGGAAAATTCAGTGATGTTATTGACCAGGAATGAAACGATGGTGGAAGGAAAGAAAGGTGTGATTTCTTCGATAAGGAACGTAATTGATGCAACTGGTGGAAAGGTTGGGGTTAGGAGAAGAGATGTTAGAGTTAAGGGTAAAGGGTAAAGGGTAAAGGGTAAAGGGTAAAGGGTAAAGGGGTTTCTGAAAATTTTGGGCTTAAGTCTATTGGAAGAATGTTGAAGCCGAATAATGGTGGAGTTGGGTTTGTTTCAAAGAAGAATACTGGTGAGTCTCGTATGGGTGTTTTGTTGGGCCATGTGGGTAATGATGGTGTTTTAGGTCAGGAAAACTTCGAAAGTATTCTCTAAAGCCTAATTTGGATAAATTAAAGCATACGACCTTTCGGGTTATTGAGATAGATTCGCATGGTACCAGATCTAGGAAGGAGAATAATTTGTTTAATTTTAGAGCTATGGGGAAAGAAATTTTGGGAGAAAGATCGAATGGTATTTTAGAGGACAGTCTTAATATGAGGAAACCTCCTGATGGTAAATTGGGCTACAATGGGCAACCTACCTTGGATTTATCGTCAGTCATGGAGGCTATCGTGGGTAATTTACATCAAGACTTAGAGTAGCTGAATGTGGAGTTCCCTTCATTGGCAAAGGGTGAGAGTTTGGCAGCAGTTTCTGATCGTGACGTTGGGATAAGCTGCTAGTGCTCGTATTTTGTGATTGATGCTTGAATTCATTTTTTTAATATTTATGGATTTAAATTTAATATTTTGGAATTCTCAGGGAGTGAGACATCCCCATTTCCACAAATTTATACCTGAATATAGACATGAGTTTAGTTCTGACATTTTTTTTTTTTATTTGAGACCTGGATAAGTGGCTTTCGTGATGATGGAGTTATTAACAAATTGAGGTATTCGAACTCTTGTAGAATTGAGGCGAATGGTTTCTCTGGTGGAATTTGGGTGTTCTGGAATGATAATATTAATGTTAAAATTTTGGGATTGCATTATCAGGCTATACACATGTGGATTGGTAATTGACAAAATTCAACGGGGGGTTTTTTGTTCGACTGTGTATGCTAGTCCCCTGAGGAATAATAGGCATATGTTTTGGGATTATTTGAATTCTATGATTGAATCGTGTGATGAGCCTTGGCTCATTGCTGGTGATTTTGATTCGATCCTGAATATGTCTAAAAAGAGAGGTGACGCGACTACGTTTAGGAATGGATTTGCTCATTTTCAGGAATTTCTATTCAATAATGGACTTCGGGAATTGGGTTATTGTGAGTCTCGTTTTACATGGAGGCTAAGAAACTATCACTGGCAAGTAGAATTACGTTAGTTAAGTCAGTGTTGGTATCTATTCCTAATTATTTTATGTCTACAGTTTGTATTCGTGTAACTGTGTGTGGTGAGATTGAAAAGTTGGTCCGCAATTATTTTTGGGGATCATCTTTTGATTAGGAAACTAACCCTTTTAAAATGGGATGATTGTTGCCATCCGATTGAGGTTGGGATTTTTTTTTTAGGTCCTCTAAGAAATTTCTCTGTGGGATCCGAGCAACCAGATGACACTTTCTGAGTTTTTAATTTAGTCAATGAGTTTGGGAATTGGGATTGGACCTATCTTAGAAGCTTTCTACCGAATCCAATTGTGATACAAATAGCTTTGCTATTGCCTTCTTCATTGGATGCGGGAAATGATTGATTATCGTGGAGATGGGTGCCTAGAAATGCCTTTTCCATGGCGAAAACCTATAGAGGTATGTACCGGTTTGGTTCGGATAATAACTCTAATGTTTGGAAGTTGTTTTGGAAAGCCAAGGTTCCTCAGCGGGTTAGAGTGTTCATTTGGCTAATGTGAAAGAACAGGCTGTTAACTAATGAGGAGAGAGTTATGATACATATGGCTTGTAAGGGATACCATCCGAGATGCAGTTTTACCCTTACGTCCAAGTTACATGCCGTCAAAGATTGTCTATTTCCACAGGCAGTCTAGACTTCAATTGTGCCAACTCATAAGCAAATATTAATCTTTTCCTTACCTCTTGACCAATGGGTTGTTTGGAACTTACAAAACGTAGGAATTGTGGCAGTCATGAAGTTGACTGGAAAACATTATTTCTTATAGTTTGTTGGTTATTATAGAAAAATAGGAATATGTTTGTGTTTTCCAATAGTCATAGCTCTGTCCAGGATGTGGTAGATACAAGTATTAGTTGGACGAGAAGTTACTCTCCACCCTTGACAGCTATGTTTCATTCGGGATCTATGGCTATTGATATGAAATGATCAGCTCCAGACAATGGATGTGTTAAGCTTAATATAGATAGTGCAATTTCGCTTAGCTCTTACTTGGCTGCAATTGGGGGAGTCATTAGAGATGCTGATGGTAATTGGTTATGTAGTTATTTGATGACATTAGGGAAAGATGAAGTGTTCAGGATCGAAGTGAGGTCAATGTTAGAAGGACTTCGACTAGTTTAGGACAAGGGTTATCGACAAGTTGAGCTTGAATCTGATAATGCTATGTTGGTGGAATTAATTTTGGTTGGTAAATCTATTGATAGTCAATTTACGAAATTATGGGCCATTCATAAGCTGATACAGGTGAACTGGAGAGTATGTATCTGTCATATTCCCAGAGTTCACAATGCAATTGCAGATTATTTGGCCAATCATGCTGCTATAGGATTCACAAGTATTCAGGTGTTCTTCGAACCTCCTCAAGCTGTGCGCGAGTTAGTTCAAAAAGATATTATGGGCTTTTGTTTTTATGTTTGTTATTGCAATCGCTTAGTGTTGTTTTATTTACCAAAAAAAAGTAGAGTTTTATCTCATTATACGTCTTATGTTTATAAATATAGATTTTGGAGAAACATTATATCAATCAATAAAATATCGTAGTTCTTTTGCTCTCCCAAATTTTTTTGTTCTTTTACGCTCTTTATTTTCTATTGATTAAACTACTTAGTTGGTCATCCAACTTCCCAAAATGAAATTGTTACAATTTTGTCACTCAACTTTTAAGGCGTTTTCATTTTAGCCGCTCAACCGTTAAAACTTTAATGACAGTTAACTTGTACATACAACATCATGTTCACACTTTCATTTTGGTCACCCAAAACATATTTTTTATAATATTGACTGGGCAAAAAACATTAAGGATTAAAGTGAAAAAAATGGTAGAAACTAAAATAATACTTTAAAAATTGTCAAATTGTATTTGTTTACTCCATTGCTGAAATTTCTAACTTTTTTTTTTCAATATTAAAATTTTAAATTTCAAAACATCAAAATCAATCAAATAAGTTATTGAAAAGTTTTTATCCATTGATAGTCTCAACCTATTTCAATTCATAAAGATTCGTTCATATAATATTGAAATTAATTAAATTAATTAATCTAGTCTCCTTCTAAATCTTAAAATTTTATTTTATATTTCCAAATAAAAATCAACTCAAATAAATTAACTTTAATAATTATACATAAAACCCAAATTTCTTTTGATTATATGATACCGAGTCTTTTATATTAAGCTAAAAGCAAAGAAAAATCATTATAATAAATTTAATTAATTAATTTTATATTCCATGCCAAACAAAACCAAGAAATTTTCCATCACTTCTTTACCCAAACAAAGAATAACAATTACTTTAATTAATTGCAATGATTTTTAGTTGCTTTTAGCTTAGCATGGAAGATTCGAGATTATATAATCAAAAGAAATTTAAGTTTCGTAGGGATTTATTAGATATGAATTATTGAGTTGAATTCATTAAGAAAAATATAAAAAAATAAAACAAAATTTTAAAACCTTGAAGGAGATTAATTTAATTAATTTCAATAGTATAGTAACGAATCGGTTAACATTATTAAGAGATTAAAAATTTCAACAATTTGTTTAATTGATTTTTATGCTTTGAAATTTAAAATTTTAGTGTTGAAAAAAAAAAGGAAATTTAGAATTTTCGGCAATGTGATAAACAAGTACAATTTGATAATTTTTTAATATATTATTTTAGTTTCTACCATTTTTTACTTTAATCCTTAAATTTTTTTTTACCTCAATCAATACTTTAAAAAAGGAAATTTTTTAGGGTGATCAAAATGAAAGCGATCTATAAGTTTGGTGCCTAAATGAAAGTGAGAATATGATTCAGCGTGTACAGTTAATCGCTGTTAGAGATTTAACGATTGGATGACTAAAATGAAAGCATCTTAAAAATTGAGTGATGAAACTGCAAAGATTTTATTTTGATCAAAATAAAAGCATCCTAAAGGTTGAATAACCAACAAAAAATAATTTACTTTATTTATAGATAATTCTCTATTCTTACTCAATTTCTTTTCTTTATTTTTAATGGGTAGTAGGCAAAAGAATAATAAAAAAATCTACCAAAATAACCTTCACCACGGATTGAACACAAGATTCTTGAAAGTAATCCCCAACCACTGACAAAAGAGCTATAAAATTGTTTGACAAGAAAAAAAACCAACTTTGCTAGTAGGATTAGAGCGTGCATCCCCTTGATTCCCACAACTTTAACCACCTGTCTATTAAAGTTTTTATATTTTATACGCCAAGAAATTTATAAAAGCTTGTTTATCCATATTTATTCACTCAAGGATCGAATGTCAGATTTATTCTTCGAAATATTAGATATAATATGTGAGATTTACTAATGGAAAAAATTACATTTTATGGAAGCTTTGAGGTATATTCTCAATAGGTAAAGGTGAAGAGTTAAATCATAAAATTATGGTTTCTTATTCTATTCCATGAGACTTTTACAACGGTATATCATATGTTCAAAATGGTTAAGTGATGAATAAGAATTGATGCTCAAAGTAAGCTACTTGGAAATATTGTTGAGGAAAAATAAAAGCTTAGATCTCAAACTGGTTAAATACCAAGTGTGAGATCTGTTTATATATGTGAACCTCTTGAAAAGTAATTGAATGATTAGACTAGTTGGGCCCGAATTGGCCTACAAATAATTTTTTAGCCCAACACGAAATTATTATTCCTCAGCAGACAGAACCTGGTAATATAAGGACACTTATCTTATTGATTTGATTCCAATCAATATGATTAAATTTTTTAATCAAATTAATCTATTGGCTCCTTAATGGCAGATTTTGTGGAAATTTTTCAAAAATCCAACATTCTCCATGCTTATAAAAGGCTATAATTTCTGAAGGGTTTGACACACTCTGATATTTTTCTCATACCAAAATTTTGTTGCTCTAAAAATTCTTCATTTTCCTCTTCGTATTTTTTAAACATTTTGGTAATAGAAAAATGCATTATTTGTTCGTTAATCGCTGTAGAGATGCTGCTGTTTCAATCTTTGTGTTGTTATATCCTGGGAGACATTCGACCAACATTTCTTCAAGTACCGTAGGAGCGGCTGAATCTGTCTTAAGGAAACTGTGTTTCACAAGCCTTAACGTTTCGTAAAATCCCTATTCTTTTTTCTGATTTAAACTTTTATTCGATTTTAATTTTGATTTTTTTTCGTATTTGATAAATTAAATATAAATTATTCTATTTTTTTATATAAGTGTTTATTTATATTTAATTATTTTGTTCGCTAATATGTTTTGTCCAATAGTTTCTTTTTAATATTTTATGTCTAGATTAATTTCAATTTTTAATTCATGATTAATTATAATTGATTTGATTACCTTATTTTATTTTTATCTTTCCGAAGATGGTGAAAATTTTGATCTCAGCATTAACTTTGGTTCTTGATCTTGGATTTTCTCAACCAAATTTAAATTGTTAAGGAGCTTCAGCATATTTTTATTGAGGTATAATTGTAATTATTTTTTAAAATTTGATTGGATTATTAAATTAAATTATTAAATATTGAGAGGTTTATAAAGTTTATTAATGAACATTTGTAATATATTTATTTTCAAATGATTTTCTAATGTCCTAATAATATTTGAAAAAAAAGTCAAATATTATTTTATTATTTAATATTTTAAAAGAATGAGTTTTGGTAGAATCTATTAATACCATGTTGCTTTATATTTGAGTAAATTTTTTTTATTAAATGTTCGTTGTTTAAATATGCTAATTCAGTTCAAGGTTTATTTCAAAACAATCATTAATAGATATTCAATCAATAATCATATCATTTATACAGAAACGGAGCTTAAATCGAGCCTACAAAGCTTCAAAATCAATTTAGAAATAAGAATGGACTAATTTGAGACAAAATAGAAAAGTATGGTAAAAACAAAAAACAGGGGTCACACAACGTATGGCCAAGCCGTGTGACAAGCTGAGACCGTGTGGTGCTATGGGTATTCAAAGAAAGCTAGAAATATACATTAGTTATTAATCTCCTTGTATTATTAAATGTGTCGAACAAATTGAAGATTCAATTATAACATGATTTGTGATTATTATTTGATTTGATAATTTTCCCAACATTAGGGAGAGAGAAATAATAGCCAGATAAAAATAAATTACTTAGAATGAATTATCATTATTTAGATCCTCACATAAAGTAATTTGAACCAAAAGTTCAAGAAGATAATTCACTTTATTACAACTTAACTACCAGATACATTTACTGACTTGATGAGAATAACCAAGTGTTATATGCTAGCTAATGTTTTGATTTGAATTGAAGTTCGAGCAGGACAACTTGTTAGCCTAATTGAAGGTAATGCATGCCTAAAGTATGGTAGTTCGATTGATTCCAAAGATGAAAATTATTTTAAAAGAAAAATTTATATTAAAACATTGAAGAATCACTATATAGTGAAGTTTATATTAAAATCATTGAAGAATTTAGAATGCTAGAAGCATACAAAAATTCCAAGGAAATTGTTCAATATATTCATGTAAACATTTATATGAATTTAAATAATTTAAACATATGTGGTAAATTTGACTTAGTGAATAGTAGTTGAAGGAAGATTATAAAATAATCCAAAATACCTATATGTATTTTTATAGAAGGATCATTATTAAATTTTGTTATGATTATTGTTGGAACTCTTAAATAGATCAAAATATATTTCTCCAAAATTTCCTCACTCAAGATATTCAGAAGATTGACGATATAAATGTTTATCAAGTTTATTTAAATGATCATTTGAAAAGCTAGTATTCAAGATTGAAATACATAGAATATGCGATATTATGTGATGTTGTAATGAGGGGAGTAAATACACGCTATACTCTTTTTCTGTAACACCCCTTACCCGAAACTGTCGCCGGAATTGAGTACGAGATGTCATTCAATTTAACTTACCAATTCGGAGCATAAAAATTTGCTTTTAAAATTAAATTCACTGTTCACAACAAAACTTTCCACTTGCGTGACTGTCACTAATTTAATTATAACTCGAGTTACAAAACTAGAAATTTAAATCCGTAAATTTTCCCTGAAACTAGACTCATATTCCTACTTACCATAAAATTTTCAGAATTTTTTACTTAGCCAATTAGTACATTTTATTCATTAAATTATCCACTGTTTCACAGCTCGATAGATCTGACCTCTTGGCACTAAAAATCAATTATCTTATTGTACAGAATTCATATAAGTTTTTCGTTTATTTCTTTTCAAAATAGACTCACTAAGGAATCTAGAAATATAAATTATGACCTATAATTCTTTCTGTACAATTGATAACGATTTTCTAATGTCAGAACAGGGGACTTCAAAAACCATTCTGACCCTATCTCACTAAAATTCAAATATCCCAAAATATAAAATTCCTTTGCATACATCGTTTCTTTCATGTAAAAATAGACTTGATAAGCTTTAATTTTATATATCAATCACTCTCTAATTCCATTTCTACTATTTATGGTGATTTTTCACATTCACGTCACTACTGCTGTCAAAGAAACTGCTTATTTGTATTAGCTACCATTTACACATACATAGCACCAAAACATAATCTTTACTAACCATTTCAATAGCTAATCTTAGCCATATCATATGGACATACTCAAAATAATTAAGACTCTATACATGCCATAGTTTAAACATTTTGAAAACACATAATACTGAGATGGTTATGATAGTGTGATACGAGCTTCGATGATCCCCAATTCGAACAAGCTCAAATCACTATAAAACAAAGAAAATGAGAAAATGTGTAAGCTACAAATAACTTAGTAAGTTACATGTAAATAATAGGTACTCATTTAATAATTAACACTTTTAACATATATTCTTTCAAAAAAAAAACACTTTTAACATATAACTAATCAAAACATTTCTTAGCAATTTCAATCACTTACACATGCACAATCTTACCAATTCACTTTCATATACATTTTCACACTTAACATTTATCGCATATGCTCATTCTTTCAATTGTACCTGCATACACACTTCATTTCATATTCACTTTAACTCATTATTAATCTCGTTGAACACTTGGAATATACACGGATACGTAGAGAATTAGCACATAAGTGCCACACTGATATGTAGCCGAAGCTACCACTGATATGTAGCCATAGCTTCCACTGAATTGTAGCCGAAGCTACCACTGATCAATAACACTGGAAATGTCCACGGGCCTGCTCACACAAGCTGTCAGGTGTCTGCAACACATGCTAGAGCACCCAACACCCGGGACTCACTGTAACACTGTAACACTGTAACACTAGTCTCTAGTGACATGTCACTTGTATCCACTTCTATTCCTAAGTTCAACCGGGAATTTACACTTAACACTTTAATTTCAACACTTTACCACTTGAATAATTCATGAACAATTTTCCTTCCACATTCAATATTGATTCACATATCAATATAATTCACAATTTATAAAAAAATATATTACTATTATTTACACATAACTTACCTCGAATGCAAAACAACTATTTTTGTAATTTAGTCGATAACTTTCTCTTTTCCCCGATCACTTCCACTATTTCTTCTTTCTTGATCTATATTAACACAATTTAATTCGTTTTATCAACATTTCATTCAAATACAATTCATACACAATATTTTGGCAAATTTACATTTTTCCCATAACTTTTCAAAAATTCCACTTTTGTCCCTAAGCTCGTAAAAATAAAATTCACAAATTCTGAAATTTCAAACTTCACTAAATCATATTTCATGCTCATAACAGCCATCAATTTCACAAAATCACAACTTTATGCACACTTTACCATCTTTCACAATTTAGCCCTTTTTCAACATTTTCATTGAAATTCATCTAGTAAAACTTGTAATTAACACTTCAAACATTCATTATCTAACATCACTAATCAATTTAAAATTATATCATAACTGAGTCAATTTTTAAACTTTAATTCCATTTAAAAATAAATGGTAGAAACATGAAATTCAAGCTTCAATAAACACAAAAATATGAAAATAATTAAAAACGGGGCAAGAAATCACTTACAATTGAGCTTAGAAAAATCAAGAACCCTAGCTATGGTGACATGAATTTTTTTGACTGCAACCATCTGATTTTTAAGAAGATGGACACTTATTTTCTCTTTATTTTGTCTTTTACTCAATTTGGACAAAAATGCCCTTGACCCATTACTTAGATATTTTTCTAGAATTACCCTTTTGTGTCCATATCACTAATTTATGGTCTAATTCCACATAAACACTTCCAATTTCATGCAATAATTCAATTAAGTCATTTAATCACTAATTAGACACACTTTGCATTTTTCTCAATTTAGTCCTAAAAATTCAATTAGACACTAAATCATTAAAATTTCCTATCCATATTTTCACACAATATTTCAATCAATCAGTAACTAATAAAAATTTATAAAATTAAACTATTTCACTTTGGATTTGTGGTTACGAAACCACTATTCCGATTAGGCCCTATTTCAGGCTATCACATTTTCCCTTAACCAATGTTTTAGTTTCACTAGGTTTTCCTGGCAAGATTTTTAATGAGACAAAATGTTATGCATATTACAGATATGTGTACTCTTTTTCCTTCATTAAAAATCTTTTTCCAGAGTTTTTATCTTAGTAAGGTTTTAACGAGACACATTATCTACCAATAGACATCTAAGAGAGAGTGCTATAAATTTTTTATTATTAAGTGAATGTCCAGCAAAATCAAGATAAGCTTGATATGCTTTAGGACTCCAATATTAATCAGAAGTAGAGTTTTATCTCATTTATTCGTCTTATATCAAAAATATAAACTTTGGAGAAGCATTGTATACATCCCGATTGATCAATAACATATCGTAGTTCTTTTACTCTCCCAATTTCTTTGTCCTTTTTATTCTTTTTATTATTTATTTCATAACATAATTTTATAACACTTGTAGTAATTTTTTATCTTTAAAAAACATTACTTTAGCACTTGAAAAAAAAAAGAGTTAATATACTATTTAGTATTTGAGTTTAATTTTAATGTTTAATTTGGTACTTGATTTTTTAGTATCCCAATTTTATATCTAAGTTTGACTTTAATGTTAACTTTAGTACCAAATTGAATATTGAAACTAAACTTAAGTACCGACTAATAAATTAATCCTAAAAAGAATAGGGGGACAAATTTTGCCACAGGTGAGTGACGATAGGAAAGCTATTAAAAGAAAAGAAAAGGAAAAATATAAAGGATAATAGATAAGTATAAATAGAGATAGTTTCTTTTATTTTTCAGCTGGCAAGCTCCTGCTGGTTTTTAGAGAGAAAATAAAAATAAAAATAAAAATTGAGAGATTGCTTTCAATTCAACTATCAAAAAAGACATCTTTGTTTCCATCTCTTATTTTCTCCCAATTTCCCTTCATTAGGGTTAGGTTTCTTTTCTCTCTCTCTCGTAATTTTTCTTCCTTTTTTGGTTTTGCATTGCCGAGAAAAAGCTGAAAAATTGAACTCTTCTTTTTCTTTTTTTTTCCCAGGTAGTTAGAAATTTAATTTATTATTTATATGTAATTTTTGCTTAATTTTGGGCGATTGGGTTAGCCAATTTTTATGCTTTATTTAATTCTGATATGGCTATTTTGGTTCCTTTATCGAAAAGTAAAATAGTGCATGAAAAACAAAATACATAATTTTACTTTAATAGAAGACAATTACGTAAGAATGGGTATTATATTATGTTTTTTATTTTTTGGATTAAGGGTATGCTTTAATTTTTTTTGCAATTTTTGAGAAGCAGCGCAAATAGAACACATACATGTATAGCAAAATTTACAAACTAAAAGAACCTTGAGAATTTCTTCTTAGATTTTAGTTATTTCTTTCATTTGAGGTTGTTGTTTGAAGATTGCAATCGGACATTGTGTTTAAACTGATCTGGAATCAGGGTTGAATTCAAGTTTTTAATTTTTTGTAACTTTTGGTGTACTATATTTCATGTATAGCTCTGCTTGTTAATTTTTATGTAGTTTTGAAGGATATAATGGTAGCTAAATAAATCTAGGATTTAATCTGATGGATCAATTTTGGTAATGTTGAAGTGATCCTAGTTATTGATTTGGATTTGCGTTTTGTTTTTCTTTGGGGTGATTTTTGCTATTCAGGGTTTGCAATTTTATACTTAGATATGGTAGGAGCAGGAAGTGCAGGAGATGGTGGTGCACATGCAGAGCCCCCTGATCCTGATATTCTTGAGATCGATCCCACTTCGCGGTACATAAGGGTAAGTAGTATTTGTTTGATCAGTTTATTTTAAATTTTTATCAACTTCTATCCTGTTGTTGTGGGAGCATTTGAAACTGAGAGATATTAATGTTTTTGTAGCTTACTTGGTTTTTTTTTGTTTAAAAGAGGAGGTGAATATTCATTTCAACTAGAAATCTTAGGTTATTGTAGTTCATTCATTTGGTTTTCTGCTGTTTTCGAGATTTGAATTTTTATTATATTTGAATTATTTAATTATCCTGCATTCTTTCTTATAACTGAACTAAATATTCTGCACTTGGCCACTATTGTTTCACCTTGTTGACCGATATATTTTCTAACAGTATAATGAAGTGCTCGGGAAAGGTGCCTTCAAGACAGTGTATCCTTTTGCCTGAATCTATGGGACTCGGGCTATTATTACTTTGTTTCCACAAGCATGCCTGTTTGTATTGTTTAATGAATTTGGTGATAAAACAATGCTATAAGCAGAAACAACAAATCATTTTTCAGTTAGATTTATCTTTTATTGGTATCATTTTCCTTAATTTTATGATCAACCAGTTACAAGGCATTTGATGAAGCTAATGGCATTGAAGTTGCATGGAGCCAAGTTCGGATTGATGAGGTCCTACAGAAGCCAGAAGACTTGGAGAGACTGTATTCTGAAGTGCGACTCTTGAAATCGTTGAAACATAGTAATATTGTGCGGTTTTACAATTCTTGGATTGACGATAAAAAGAAGACAGTCAATATTATAACTGAGTTGTTCACCTCAGGAAGTCTCAGGCAGTAAGTTTACTCTTGTCATATCCCCACTGAAGTTCCACCATTTGTTTTATGATGAAATTAACCTTGTGGTGAGTATGTGTGATATGTGATTTAGGTATCGTAAGAAACACAAGAAGGTTGATATGAAAGCAGTGAAGAGTTGGGCAAGACAGGTTTTAGCTGGTTTAATATACCTGCATGGTCATGACCCGCCAATTATACATAGAGATTTGAAGTGTGATAACATATTCATCAATGGCAACCAAGGTGAAGTTAAAATTGGTGACCTTGGGTTGGCTACTGTTTTGGAGCAATCTAATGCTAAAAGTGTTATAGGTATATTTTCAATTTGCCTCAGTTTCTTTACTTCTGTATGTTCATTGTATGGTATCCACATTTTCTAGAGTTTGCACATGTAAAAGAATCCCTGACTCTTTATGGGATAGGAACCCCTGAGTTTATGGCGCCTGAGCTGTATGACGAGAGTTACAATGAGTTGGTTGATATTTATTCCTTTGGAATGTGCATGCTGGAGATGGTGACTTTTGAATATCCTTACAGTGAGTGTAGAAACTCAGCTCAGATCTATAAAAAGGTTTCATCTGTAAGTTCTTTGTTTACTTTACCTTGTAAATACCGGTCAACCCTGCATTTCCAAATACTTAGTGCTTCCAACTTTGTAGGGAATAAAGCCTGCTGCCCTTTCTAAGGTTAAGGATCAAGAGATGAAACTATTTATTGAGAAGTGTTTAGTTCCAGTGCCTCAAAGATTATCGGCGAAGGAGCTTTTAATGGACCCCTTTCTTCAGGCAAATGCATCAGCAAAGAATCATCCTTTGTCACTCCCTGATATTGTTATGCCCAAAATGGGAGCTTTTGGAGATCGCTGCCTCGTGTCAGAAGTACCTGCTTCCACAAAGAATAGACCATCCTCTGCGGATCTTAACAGTGATAGTGAGCTGCCTGTTATCAAATTTCTCGATAATTCCACGGGCATTGAGGTCCGAAGGTCAAACAAAGGCAACATTTTCTTGTTAAAAGGAGAGGCAAATGATGAAAACTCTGTATCATTAATACTTCGAATAGCTGATAAGAATGGTAAAGAATAGTTTAATCATCTCCGCTCTCGCATACTATCTCTAAACTCGTACTTGTACATTAAATACATTTTAATTTGTTTCTTATATGCAGGACGTGTGAGAAATATTCATTTTCTCTTCTTCCTTGATAGTGATACTGCCCTCTCAGTTTCAAGCGAAATGGTAGAGCAACTGGAATTATCTGATCAAAATGATGCGTTCATAGCAGAATTGATTGATCTGTTATTACTGAATCTCATCCCCACTTGGAAACCTTGTGTCCCCATTGATCATCTGGTTCCTCCTAGAAAACAGTCTTCAAGAGATAATCTGTGCTCTCTGCAAGACCATGATGCCATCACTTTAGGAGCATCTGACGAATCAACAAGGCCAGGTTCTTGTTATGTGAAATATAATGGAAAAATGTCTCACGCCAATATGATGGGAGAAAATTCTGGTTCCGAGATGTCATTAGGTTCTGCAAACTCTAATGATTTGAACGATAAACTTAGCTCCATTCCATCTATAATGTCTGCTGAATTAGGGCCTGTGGGCAGTGATGGATGTGTAACTGGAGCAGAATTATCGGTTGATGCTCAGACTAAGCTTATGAATCCAGTATCTTCGTCTCCTTGTGATGAAGATGAAGATGAGGAGTTAAGAATGGAGCTGGAAATGATTGAGCTGCAGTATCAGGAGGCAATGAAAGACATATCCAAGAAAAGACATGAAGCTATCATGGACACAAGAAGAAGATTGTCCCAGAAGAAAATTCAATCAGACTAGTTCATCTGCATCTCCCATCACAACAGAAAATTGGTAAATGGCCCTGCAAATGTATATATTCTGATATGGGCACATAGGCTCTTTTTTTTTTTAAACCTTGCAGAGTGGTAGGAACTAGGAAGAGAGTCATTGTTAAATTACATCATTTTGCTTTTCGTGAAGTGAGAGCTTGAAGTTTGTTCTTCATTTTGGTTTTATACCCAGAAAAAGAAAGTAGTAGATATTTTTGTTTATTATTATTATTTTTGAATAATTAGGGCATTACCAAGTTTTTTCTAGATTCAATTTTTTTTCTATGTGATTTTAAGCCAAATCTTCTACGTCAGTTTGATAAATTCAAAGTTTCTTGACAGATAAGGCAATGATAGGTTGTGTGAAAGCCAAATATTGAAGTTTTCTGATAATCTTTCGATAGTAAGATCCATCAACAGTAGGATCATTAGGATGGACACTCAAAGCTTAAGCTGGAATAGAACTCAAAGGATTATGTACCCCTTTTCTATTGTGCATATTGACCTCGTGCAGAAATTCAATAATATATTTGTGTTGAGATGGGTAAAGACCTCTTGTGTATGGAATCACCTCAACACCAACAAACCAATGAAGTTCACCAATGACTTTTAAGAGAGAATCTACTACAAAAACTACAGATAATATGATGAATGCCATTTATGTTACTACCAATAACAATTATGTCATTCAGATAAACACGAAAATAAACAGAGAACCCATATCAGGCTTGTTAAGCCTATGCGGGGCCATAGATCACCTTGTTAAGCTTACAAACATATGTTGACAAGGAGGTATGTTCAAATCCGAGTGGTAGCTTTATATGACTCCTTTCTCTAAGCGTCTGTGTAGGAGTGTATTGTTGAAATTCATTATCTAAGATAAATTTCATCACTAAGTTATTTAGAGTTTAAACATTCTCTAGACTTGCAAAAAGCTCAACAACATGTTTTATATGTGATTTATAATGTTCAAAATGTTTTTAAGTTAACACTAAAGTGTTTTTAAATTTTAAAAATATTTAAAAGCATTATAGTAGTCAATAGGTATCAATACATTACAAGTTGGTAGCAAAAAACTCTTCACGAGGGCAAGGTATGATACCTTCCTCGTGTAGTTATGTATTTGTACCATAGTTTTCCAATGGTTATCTAATGGCTAATTTTAAGGGAAGTATCAATATCTTCCTTGTAGGTATCCATACCCATGTTGCAGGGTAACTTTTTAAGCCCAAGATTAATGTTTTCAGTGGTTCCAAATCATCCCCAATGACTCATAGGGCTGGTTAATAACCTCCTTCGATATCTCGATGGATGTTAAAGCCTCTAAATGCCTCTTCATAGTAATTGACCCTATTTCTATTTCCTCATCATTTGTAGAAGTTAGTACACTGGTGTTTTTTGAACCTTTCCCAACGGTTTAGATCTTCCCTTAGCATCCCTTTTAAACTTAAGGGTAACTTTTTACTTCAACTCGACACTAGTATTACGGGTTACAGATCAAATCTTGTGACCATTCCATACAGAACCTCTTATGGAGGTTAATTGATTAAATGTGGCCCGATTCATGGAACACATGAAGAATCTCATCTACTTGAAGTCTTAATAGCCCGATTCAAGGTGAATATTGTAAATCTTAAAGGATAAGATTGTATAGTATTTAAATCTCTTAGGATTCTCATCTTGTAGATAGTTTTTAATCTCGACCGTTGATGTAATTTAAATTGCACCATTGGATTTGAGAGGGTTAAATTATAAATAGAGTGTTCTCACTCAGTGTAATTCATTCAAAGTAATCAAACACTTTGAGAGTATTTACTCAAATACTTGATGTGCATTGGCTTTCTTGTGGCATTTTTTATTCCTTCATGCTTCTTCGCTTGAAAATTTGTTTCCGCTTATTTTCGGTGGCTTAGAGATCTATTCCTTTTGAGAATTCTAACTTTTTAAGAGTAAAATTAACTTAAATAAATTTAAAGTAAAAAAATTGTCTAAAGCCTTATGGTTTACTGGACTAAAGTTCTAGTCTCAAACACTAGTGGCAAGTTGTGATATAACCTAAGATTCACCCAAATTGACCCATTTAAAGAAGACGATTAATTTCCTTCCTTGAGCTCATGTGTAGATTCGAGAGCCATAGTCTTTGTACTCAATTTTGATCCATCAATAATCTGTTGCCATGACACATCGTCATATCATTATGAGAATTATTAGTCTGATCCATATGAGGAAGTTCTTAACTCGCCGATGGTCATAACTCCATGATTCTTACCATCTCCATACCCTTTTCAAAATTGACACCTCATGTCAGACTTGCATTCTACAAAAGTTGAACTTGTAGTCGTTCACCACACGGAAGCCTTCTCTTTCCCTTTTCCTCAGTATCTACATAATTCGTACAAGCTTTGAATATGTGGTAGATGAGCCTATAATCATAACAGAAATTGGAAAGTCACTCATATTTGACTAAAAGAACCCTTGTAAGCCACTAGCCTTCTGCCTAGTAGCTTGATTCATCCAACGGGAGATTATAGATGTATACCCAAAACTAAACCAATGAAAATTCATAAGCCAATGGGCTAAAGTCTAGCACATAATCTTACATAGAAAATAGGAGCTAATCGGAAAACCAGGGACCCTACTCTACTATCTTTTTCCTATCTTCTCTAGACCTGAACTTTACTAGGAACATATGCGAAGACAAGGCCGTGCAAATTACCTCATGTTCCGTGTACTGTACATTGTTGAAAACCCTTATCATCACATCTTTTTCTGTCCCAACTACCCAGTACCCATCTATCTGCTCTGCTCCCCTCAACTCTTTTCTTTCAAAAATGTCGTCGAAGTCGATTCTTTTATCCCAGTGAACGAGAGATGACTCAATCAATTATTAATCTCTTTCGCCATCTTCTAAACTAAAATATGTTCTACGACAAAGATTTTTAAGAAATAACAAAAGCACTTCGTGACGAATAATTACCAAACCTCACATCACCAATGAGGAAGACCATGTTCAGAAAAATGAGCCTTTTAAAGAAATAGTTTGGTAAACTAAAGCGAACCATTTCATAGCCCGACAATGCCCAATCCTCCAAATAGAATTACCAGCTCAATCCAAAAATTCAAAAGAGAATAATTTGGAGAGAAATAAGGAAGCAAAATCCTTTCCTCAACTTTCCAAGAATAGAGTCCAAGTAATGGCGGACCCTATCGTCTCTTTGCCACCATTTGCCTCCACCCGGGCCGTCCCCTGACAAAGCTTACACTATCACCATACCCCATTCACCTCTAAATTCCCCATCAACACCCTATGCTCCACTGGAAAACCACAACAAACAATGGTCTCGCATTTTCTGTATACTCGCTAGGGCTACACAATGGTAGTCCACTTCTACCCTAGTCGCCTATGTATCCCGCTTCTAGCTCGGGTAGTCTTATTAAGTGCTAACTACTCTGTTTTTGGTAATATTCCTAATTGTATTTCTCATGTTTTCCGATATAACAAAGAATTTTAAATGTGGGTTTAGATGAGTGATATATTTATCTGCGTGACCATTAGTGTAAAAAAGTAAATTAAACGCATCCAAACACACCCTAAATTTAGTGAATATGTTTATGGAATTATTTGTAAATATAAAATTTAATAATTTTAAATTTGGAAACCTTAATATTTTGTTATTTTTAAGGTTTCAAGCTACAAGAACCTCCATCTTAGGAAAATAAATCAAAGAGAAAACACAAGTCCATGTTATCAGTTACCTAAATGATGGATCATTTCTTTGCTTGTAAACAAAAACAAAAACAAAAGAAATCATTGGCTCTTTTATTGCCACTATTGGTATAATTTAAGATCATGGTGTATATACTGTCAGCATTATGAGGCAAATCATACTGTGTACTACTTATTGTCCTGAATAAAATCATAATGTAAAATAATTCATTGCTAAAATTAGGTGTCATATTCAAATGATTAAACCAAGTTTTTGAAATTTCACAAAATATGGGGGATAATTAACTAAATTGAGTGTTGTTTAACATTATTTTATTAATCATTATTAATTGTAAAAAATGTTGATTTGGTTGTTATTGTTACCCCTACGTGTATTACGGTTCAGTCCAAATGGCAACCCAACTGGAGAAACTTGAATATGACGACCCGACTTGGAAACTCAAACAGCTCGCTTTCCTTTGCGTCCATAGCTCACCATCCCTTGTCCGCTTGATGGTCACAGTTCGTCATCTCCTTATTCGTACCATTTCACCAGCTCGCCACTCCGTTCGTAGCTTTTCACCTTTCCCAGCTCGTCAGGTAGCTAATCTGCAGTTTGCCAATTAGTCAATTCGCCACTTTCCAGCTTCGCCTCCCAGCTCATTGTTCCCCAGCTAGAGGTGCTCATGGGTCGGGCCGGGCCGGGCCCATAAAAATTTCGACCCTGGTCCTAGGATCGGGCCCGGCCCGGTCGAAAATATGGGCCTAAAATTTTGCCCAGGCCCATCCCGGGACAAAATCATAAGCCCGGGCCCAACCCGGCCCGGCCCATTTTTTAAATAAATACTAAAAATTTATTTTAAAAATTTTAAAAAAAGTATTTTAAAAATATTTTAAAATTTAAAAAATTAAAAAAATATTTTAAAATTAAAAAAAATTAAAAAAATTAAAAAAATAAATATATTTATTATATCGGGCCGGGCCGGGCCGGGCCAAAAAAGTGATGCCAGAGGCCCGGCCCGTTTTCTAAACAGGCCTCATTTTTTTGCCCAAGCCCATATTTCGAGCCTATATTTTTACCCAAACCCTCCCATATTTCGGGCGGGCCGTCGGGCCGCCCGGCCCATGAGCACCTCTATCCCCAGCTTGCCTACTCGTGAGGAGGTCCCTTCAAAGATACCTCTGATGTTACCTGTCAAATCTAGACAAAGTAACGTGTCGTTGTACAGAACACCTAATTACTCCTAACACATCCCATCAGAAAATTGTACCTTATAATATAAAAATAACTTCTATGATGAGGGACCAGAGGGATAAAAAAAAGCATATATTCCAATTAATTGATTTATACCGTAATTATATAGAATATAAAAGTATATTTCATTAGAGCAATACTGAAATTACGGCTACTCAGATTGTAATAATTAAAGTCACCAAAATGTAAACGTAAATGATGTGTTGTTTCACATTTTTTGAGCAAAAAGGGAAATGAAATGATTTACTATAATATGACTGACAAATATTGAGAGGTACCACATTCAATTGAATTAAAGCTCTCTATACTATTTGGAGCATATCATATCTTCCCTAAAAAAACCCACCCTAAAATTCAAACACTTCGTTTTTTCTTTAATGTATTAATAAAAATTAGGTCTTGAAATTTAATTAGTGTTTGATTAATTTTCTTTATCATATAAAATAATTTTATCATTAATTCATTGTATTTTTTTGATAAAATAAAACAATTACACATTCACTATCGTATCTAAATCTAGATGCAGAGTTTTCTCTTTGTAATTAATCTGCTTCATCAAGTCGGCAAGAGTATGTACAGTCGTATTAGCCTCCCTCGAGATATATTGGATCTCTACCTTCCATTGTCTTCGACACAATTCAATAATTCTTGCAACGAAATTTCGACCTTAAAATCTACCTTGAATAAATTCAATAGCAAGAACATAATCTGTTTCTACAATGACATTTCACCATTTTACCTTCCATGTATATTGGAGGCCATCATAAATAACCCATACATCTTCCAATATTTCTTTCAACTCCCCAAATCTAATTATCACAATCATTTTTAGCGACTGCCGTTGACAACACTATCCCTGAATAAAAATTACGTGCCCCATCTGTATTCAATTTAACGGATCCCGACGTAAGTAGTTGCTATGGTTGTTTCTAAAATTGCCGCACATTTAAACCATCTATTCGTCCCAACCTGTGCTTGGTGGCTTTCGTCCCAACACCAACTGGATTGGACAATTTATTTCCAGCAATTTCTTATAATTTTTTTTATATTAGATTGGATATCTTAAATAATAATAATAATAATAATTAAAGTTAAAATATGGGCACACGAGTAATATAAAAGAAGAAAAGGTGGAGGACATGACATGACTCTCCGTATGATGTGAAAACGAAAATCGAAATTATTAGTAGTTGTTATAATATAGCCAATGCAATAGCTACAACACCTACGCAAGTCCCATTCCACTACTTATTATTACCTTCAAATATCTCATTTTAATCAAAAAATTGTTTTGCAGGAAGAAAATAATTTGGACCCACGTTTTCTACTGCATTTGCCATGATTATAAGTCCTAACTCTTTATTTAATTTTGCTACTATTTGGGGTTTCCTTTTGCCATGAAACAGGGAACCAAATTGATTACAATTTTATTTTATTCTCAGTCAAAGGTGTGTACCAAATGAAGCAAAAAATAATCTTGAAAAGGAAAAGAGAAAATTTTAATCAAGGGTCCCAAAAATTAAAAATTTTACACAAGCCCCAAGCCCCAAACGTACCCTGAGCTGATTTAAAAGTCAACAAGGTCACATGGGAGTATTAAATAAATACTACCATGATGTTTGACTATAAAATATAGAGGGCTTAATTGGAAGTGAGAAACCAAGATTGGACATCCAATTTTTCTACCCGCCGACCACCACACAGTCCCTTTAAAATCCAGCCACCCCTAAGCTTTTTTCAAAGGAAAGATAGCATTGCAAAGAGGTTTAGTTGTCAATGTTGACTAAAAACTAGCATTGAATTCAACACATTTAGCAACAAAGCATTTGACAGTCGTGCATGAAACGGTTCGAGTCTCTTTCATTGCCCCGTTCATTTTTGTTTCCACAATGGATGGATCCATAATATTATTCCATTTTATAGTTGGATTTGAACGCTTTTCAATTTCTACGACATAAGTTAAAAGGACATCGAAGTTTGTGCTTCGAGATACTCTTCAATATTTCAGTAAATTTAAAATCTTTGCAATGAAAGAACGAAATTCCATTTCAAGAGATAATGCTTGCATTCTTAGTCCAAAGACAGACTGTTTAACTTTTATTCTTGGCTTACCAAGTGACGAGCATTAATGCTTCACCGCTAGTATATTTGGTTTTATTCATATTTCAGTAAAATAAATTTCAAATTTTTGATTTTTTAAAAAAAAAATAATAGCAAAGAATGAAAACGACGTTAATGATATGGATCCAACATGAAAATCATGATAGATAAGGATTCATCTTAAAAGCATCAATGCCTCATTATTCCAGAAATTGAAAGGAACATAATCCAATGGAGCCTTGAATTATGACCAAAAACTTTGTATCCATCAACAACCCCACCTTGGATGGGCAACTTGGATTTTGATAGAGGCTTCTTTTCATTTGTTTTTTCCTTGTATTATAGTTAGAGTTAGACCGACCTCTACTTTATTTTTTTTCATCATGGAAATTGAGGGTTATTTTTTAAGTTAATCATAGAAATTAATTTCTTTCAACAAGTAGTTCAACCTGTAATGTAAGATTAGAAAAGAAAAATATCATAGGATAAATTGCAGTCTTACTGTGCATGGCGTAAGCTTGAGGTTCCCTTACCTACGACTTGATATCATATAACATTTTTTTCTTGGTTGTTGGAAATAAGGTACTTGCATAATTTAATGAAGCAGTTCATATTTGGTACATTAATTAGCTCATAAATTTGACTTTTTAAGTAATTTATGACCTAGTTATAGGATCATTTTTAAGAAACAGAGAAATATGAAATCTCAGATGGATGGTTATAGATGTTTCTCGCTCTAAGTATAGTCTGAATTCGAGTCATGCTAATCGCGTTGATTGTTTAAGTTTTATCCTATTATTATAATGGGAAGAAAAGTAACACAAATAGAATAAAAATATGGATGATTAATAATGATATATTTTCTTTATACACAACATTTCTTCTCATATATAAACCCCAAAAAGAAAATCAGAAATTAGATCTTCTGCCATGCTATTAATTTTCTTTTCTTTTTTTTTCTACATCTGATTCACACTCCAGAAAAAAAAAAGATTAAACCAACTAATCTATATCCTCCTTTGAGCATCAAAGAAGAGGTTCATATATTTTTAAGCAACAAAGCCTCCAAAAAATGATTAACCCAACAACTCCATATACAGTACCCACCACCATCTCATTCATTAATTTCAATAAGAAAAACAAATGAAATTAAAAGAACCAAAAACAAAGTGATATTGATCATCACCTCTTGTTGTTGATGCTCATGGCGATTTCCAACTTTGTAAGCCAAGGTCATTGTGTTTCCTTGAGGGACCAGAACCTGGAATAGGGAAATGCCTAGGCAAGAACCCCACGAAGTGGCCTGTGTACTGTGATTTTGGCTTGGTCTTGAAAACGTTGGTGGTGGGGGTGGTTCTTGAGCCCTGGCACCGCAGGCAAACGATGAAACCCAACGCTAAGAACAGCCAGACGAGTAGAATCAGTTGTCTTGTGCATCGAAACATCATGCAGCTGATCTGATCAGAGTAGCAAGAGAGGTATAAGGGAAGAGAAAATAAGTGGAAAGGTGTAAATTGGTAGGGTTGTAGAGTTATGGTTTGGAGCAAAAGGTGGTGTGACAGAGAAAGCAAGGAACATATGGACAAACTCAATGCAAAGAGAAATTAGATCGTGTGTCTTGAGATTGATCCCTTGGGGTTTTGTTTCTGTTTTTTTCTTTCTGTAATGTTGTGAAGACGAGGGAGAAGAGAGAGAGAGAAAATGAACGAAAAGAAAGAGATGTCTTTGAAAGGCAAATCAAATGCTTCTACAAGTAGGAGTAAGAAGAAGCAAAAAGTTGAAAAGCTTTGGGCAAAAAGTACAAATAAAGGTAAAAATAGAAGCTTATATGTGAAATGGGTTTAATCTCTAATGGAGAAGTAAAGTTAAAAAGATTTAAAGAAAATATAAAAGGAAAGTTTTCCTTTGACAAATGCCAAAGAGAAGATAGGACTAGAAAGATATCAAAACTTTGCATTAATACTTTTTTATGGCTAACATTTAACTCCCAATAAATTCAAATTCGAATCAAATTAAATCGAAGATATTCTTTTTATTAATAAAATTTAAATTTAAAATCTTATCCGAATGGTATCAAGCTTTTTAATAAATAAAATTATCTACCTATACTATTATTTAAAACTTTGAGTTTATGTCATTCTCAATCGGGTCTAGTTCAATTGTGAAATTACCAAAAGTTCAATATCTATACTATTATGTAAGCTCCTGGTTGAGTTGGTGTTACAAAAATATCGTTCCGTAATAAAAATAGGATTTGAATCTGAACCAATTGCATTAGTAAAACATTTAATTTATCATCTAACCAAAGCTTTATTTTAATATAGCTATACATTTTAATTTTATTATACACATTTTTTACTTTCCTCAATTATATATTTATACTAACTAAGTGGGTGTCATCCTCAATCGGGTCACCAACTTAGTTAAAAATTTTATGAAAATACCGTTCTGTAATTAAAATAAGTTATGTTTGTGGTTTCCATAAAGCAACAAATTAAGAGCATTTTTTATTATCTTTTTACATACAATTTTAAAAATATATGCACATGATGGGATTTGAACCCAATACCTCAAATTTTTTTTTCTCAATTACCATTTTAGCCAAAGCCGTATTTAATTTTATAAATATGTTAAATAAATTTTTGGTTAAAATATGTTATAAGCCTGTGTAGTGTTCAAAAATCGGAATTGGTTTTTGCACTTTAATTTTTAGGAATTTAGTCATTTTACTTTTTAGATTTCAAAATTCAGGTCCAATTGTTATAGTTAACTTTTTTTTTGTTAAATTCAAGTTCATTATAACCTCATTTTTTAATTACAAGGCTACCACGTAAAAAAAATTATTTCACAATATCACACCAACAAATTTAACAATGCTAACAATTTGATCTGAATTTTGAAATTTAAAAATTAAATTCCTGAAAATTAAACTACATAAATTAATTTCTAAATTTATATAACATATACTCACAATATGCGAACAATTTAGGTTAATTTATGTAGTTTAATTAATTTATATTTTAACCTAAATTGTTGGCATATTGTGAGTATATGTTATATAAATTTTAATATGTTTATATTATATTTTAAAATATAAATTAATTAAATTATAGACTATAAAATCTAAACAAAATAAAGTGAAAAGGGATATGCTATGTCATGTTTTTTTCCATGGTTAGGTGAGTGTTTGGTCCCACTCGAATTTAATGGCTGACCACAATCAAATTGCAACTGTTGTTTTAGACCCCCATATGTGGATAGCTTGTATGTTGTTTCTTCCCCATTCCTCTATTATTTTGGTTTACGTCCATCAAATTCTTTCTTTCTTTTTTCTTTTTTTTTTAATATTTCCAATAATTTAAGGGATGGGCGGTGCATTTATCTGCGATTAGTGTAAAAATAGCGGTGACAGTGAGATTAAATACTATAGCGATACTGTAACAATACTATAGCGTGAGACAAAAAGTAAGTTAAATACACTACATCGTACTCAATCGCTCATCCAAACACACCCAACCTTATATATTATAATCGTCAAACATATGCTCAATTTCCCGAATTCAAGGGACAACACAGTCTGTCACTGTGCAATCACAGTGAATAAACTAATATTTCAAGTCTCTTTTACATATTCACTTGTATGGTAATAGCTATGAGTGTTCCTGTTCCCACTGATTTTCTTTTCTTCTTTTTCTTAAATAAATATTTGTATATGATGTTTATTTGAGTATGCAGATGGGATATGAAAAAAATTAAAAATTATTTAAAAATCGATTGAGTCTTAACTCGATTAGTATCGGTATTGTTGTCAGTGCAAGAGGACGTGGATTCGAACCTCCTATTTAAGAGTTGGGGATGGTTATAGGTAGTTATAAAGATTATATCAAAAAGAGCAGATATGATAAAAATATTAATATTTTCCGTCAATTGTACATAAATTTAATTGATATAATAACAAATTTAGCCCTCCATGTTTATATGTTTTGTGTAAATGTTGACAAAATATGATTAACAGAGCGTGAAAACTTTGAGAGTTAATCTTGAAAAAATTAATATTGTAACGTACTTTTAAAATCAACAAAATTAAATTGCTGTAGAGATGAATTTAATTTACTTAATGTTGGATGGTTTTACAGAAAATGATTGAAAACTCCATCAATCCTTTTCCATCTCTTCACTGATTATGTTCCTCCTTTCCAGAAACGTTATGGTCAGACCTGAGAGGAATTTTAGGGACTGAATTCGATGATGATTGACCATCTTCTTGCTCCAACCAAAGGGTTTTGATGAAGTAGATTAAAATAAAGGGTATGGTTTTAGTTTATTAAAAATTCGATGTTGATGGTGCATTGTTGTTTCATTGTAGGGGACACGCCTCCCTTTTTTTCGTGTTTGAAGGAAATATTAATTTGTCAATGGCGGAAAGGGGTGAATAAGAGAAAGCAAAGAAATGGGCTGAACATGCCACTTTCGAGATTTGTTCATCACACTAGGATTCATGTATGATTGATACCAGGTTTTATCATTGAATAATCAACGTAGGAGGGGTACTGAGAAATAAATGCGAGTGAGGTTCATTAAATAACCTCTTGTCCTTCCACTCTACTTGAAATCAACTCTTCTTTGGACAATTAATAATGGGTTTCTTGCACTTCACTCGTGAATATATTAATATATAAAAAAGAATGAGATTAGCATTAAAAAGAGAGTGGCATGGCAGGCTAACCACGAGCTGGTCCCTCGCCTCTGATTCATGGTTTTGTCCCCTTCATAGCCATCACCAGTTGCTCCATAGAAGGAGCAGTTAGATAGTTGGCATTAACAACTCATGTTCTAGTGTAAGCCATACGTTAACACTACATCACAATATCATTTTCTTTTGTTATATTCATACAATATTAAAAGATAATCCAAGTCAAAATAATTATCAAAGTAAATATGTGGAACAAGAAAAAATAAATAAAGATTTTGGATCAAATTATGAATTTGTCCCCATTTATGGTCACAACTATAATTTCTAGACTTGAATGGAGGTGTCATATAATTATCTTTGTATTCTAGTGTAGGGTGGGTTGTATGTTAGAGTTGTGTGACCCAAATTTCTGTTAAAAAAATGACAAGATAGGGGGATCTGTGGGGTGAAGGCGGTACAGTACAGACCGCACAAGTGGAGCCCGTATAGAAGTACACTTTTTATATTTGATATTGATTTGAATAAGGTGTTTCAACCTTACTGCATTACTTTTTTTAGACTTTGATTAGAATAAAATTTTTTAAACTTATAAATAGACATAGTTGTCTCTCCTCTTGTATCATTCGAATTCAACAGTTAGTGAATTTTTCTTCTCCTCTGCCTGTGGTTTTTTTCGAAAGGGTTTTCTTTGCGATTAATTGTCATTATCAACGTTCGATTTTCACAGTATATATATTAAGTTTATAATATTTTGTTATAACATCAGTTTTTGTTTAAAATTTTTAAACAAGTTTTTCTAAAAATCATTAATAAATTGAAATAGTGTTGTAACTACAAAATATTTAATTAATTTAAAATAAGTTATATTAATGTAATTTGATTTTAAACATATTTAATATTAAAATAATAAAAAATTCATCATAATATTAATAGTAATATAGTATAATTTAAATAATATTATTAATAATTTCTTACAGGTTATTTTATATATGGTTAAATTAATTTGTTTTAATGTTAAAATTGTTAAAAAAAATTTTAATTTTAATTTTATCTTTGCTCTACTTTAATAATTAACTCTTTTTATACTTAAAAATATAAGTTTAATTTAATAAATGCTATTAATATGTGTCTTTTTATTAAAACCATATTTTAAACTTAACAATTTAATATTCATTAATTTTAATATGATAACACTAAAAGTTAATTCACTTAAGTAAAATCTTAAAATAAAGAGATATTTCATTTAAAATTAACTTTATATTTAACATATAAAAAATTATAAAGAAAAAATTTAAACAAGAAACATGAAATAACTTAATAAAATTAAAAGGCAATGAGTAAAAGAGTAATTTACCCAAACTGTAAATAAATACCTCAAATGGAAAGTATCATATGTAAAAAAATCGTAATGTGACTTTTAAAAAGTTATTCCTTTTTTTTGTAACCTCATATTGTTATAGTATATATAATGTTAGCTTGATAAAACAATCCGAAATTGCCAAGAGGGGGAATTTTGTAGAAGTAAGAAAGAAAATATAGAACAAATAAATACAATGATTTAGTATGGTTCGGCCCCAATTGACAATTCCAATACCATAGCTTTCCACAATTAAGGATTTTCTCAAATTTACTAATTCGTCTAACCTTTGAGAATAAGGTTTAACCTTGCAACTCCATTAAGGTTTCTACCTAAACCTTAAGATAAAACCCTCTCAAAGAGTAATACAAATAAGCAAACAAAGACTTAATCCTTACTAGATTGGACTGTTTCAAATTTAGCACAAATGAAATAATAAAACACTTGAGCTAAATAAACAACAATGAGAGCTCACAAGTGTGTACAAGAAAAGTATGAAAACTTTAAGCACAAAGGTTGATTGGTTGAACTTTTTGCTTTGACAATCTCTCTTCTTGTAGACCCTTTGAAGGTTGGTATTGATACCATTTAATTGATTTCCAATCGTTGTGGTTGTTGGAATATTGAATAGAGTCGTTGAAGATGAAAATACCAATGCATTAATGTCACCTATAACAACAGGTATCGATACTTTTTCTACGAGTATTGATACCATAAACATTTAATACCTAATTTAGTGACCATTGGAACCATCAATATCAATATCGAGGGAATTCTATCGATACCAAATAAAATGTATTGATACCATATCAATACTTGATAAAACCTTTGGAAGTCAGAATGCAAATTTCGTATCGATATTGAAAAATGTATTGATAAAAGTATACAACTACCGATACTTGAAGAAATTTACTGATACCGATACTTGGTAAATACTTTGGAAAACAAAATGTCTTTTTTGTATCGATACTAAAAAATGTATCGATAAAATCTTGATTCTATCAATACTCAACAAAAACTATCGATACTTGACAAAAAGTATCAATACTTTTTAGCCTGGAGCAAATTTAACAAGGTTGAAAAATGTTTGAAAGTTTGTTTAACTAACTTGGCCTTAAAATATTTTTCTAAGTATGAGTTCAACAGTTTTTCTTTTTAGATGTCACTTGAAATGAAATTTTTGCCAAGTTTTGTTTAAAAATATTTTTAATTTAAAACATAACATTTGTTATATAAAAATAATATGCCAAGTAAAGCTTGGTTCAACAATCTTCCCCTTTTTGATATAACAAAACATTTTGGTAAATTCAATTTTGAATAAATTTGCTCCGTTTTTCTAAAAATCATTTTCAATTTAAGCCTTAGACAAATTTGTCATTCATTACAAAAATTTGGCATTCATTTATAAATTGGTCATTCATTCTCAGTTAAAGACATTTTGAAAACCTAGTCACTAAATTTGTAATTTGGCGCAAGAACAAACAATCAATCATTAACCAAAATTTAAATTTACCTTTCTCTTCTCCCCTTTTTGTTATGACAAAAGGCAACAAGTAAAGCTTAAGAGAGAGATATTGTTAGTTCTATAATAGAGATTGAAATTGGGGAATAAAGAACTAACATTTTCAAAATAAAAATTCAAGTATCTGAAAAATACCAATATCAACATTAAAGTACTAGCACATAAAGATAGGAAAACAAAGACAAGAAATGTGCAATTAAAAGTATGAGGATATGATATGCAACCTAGTCTTCTTGAGGTGGGGGAGGTGAAGGGAATCTAGTCATAAGTTGAGTTATTTGATCCTCCAAAGAAGACATCCTAGAGCTCATACTATGAAATGCATCATTAACCTCAACTCGAAAGCCTTGTAATTCATCGCCCAAAGAATTAATGGCACCAAGGAGCGTGTTAACCAGGTCAACAAAAATAGGAGTAGCTTGAGAAGAACCAACCAAAGGAGCAGATAGAGGAGGAACATGCTCGGGAGGAGGATGAGGAACCTCATCGTGACCACCCTCAACATCTTCATCTTCAAGAGCTATTAACTGGACATTCTTGACCCATTCGCTAGTGTGTAGGTCTTTCTTATATCCCGCATGATAAAGGGCACCAACACCAAAGGAGTAGGCAAGGCCAAAGAAGGGTCACCTCGGGTTGGGATTTTTAGATGTTTAAAAATGTAAGAAAGATACGTTCCAAATGGGAACTCAATGGTGTTGGTAAGCTCCTTACCTATGACCTTGGTAATGTCATTAAACATGATAAGTGTGAGGTTGGGACGCTTATTGTTTTGAAAACAATCAATCTACCAATAATAGATGGATCGAATGATAGAATGTTTAGAAATTGGTTGCAATATCCATGTAAAAAAGCGATTATGGAAATTGAGCCCAGATGCATTCGAGCTCGGAACGATCAAGGTCAAATTATAGGGGTGTTTCACATTCGACACCCCACCGGGGGAAGTTTTAAAAAATCTCCGAAATTTTCTACGGTGAGACAAATAGGGGTATTCATTAAAAAAAGAGTTGATAGCAATAATGGTTTCGTCTGTTTCATCATGTTAAATCGAGGCATTCGAATAGAATACTCAAATGAGATTAGCATGGGTTTGAAAGCAGATTTTGAAACAAGCAACCCAATTTCATTCGGCCAAAGTAGGAAGATAACGAAAATTAAAATCGGTTAAGGAATTAAAATCGAGCGGCCGAGACACATTTACTTTGCGAGTAGAAAAATAAGTGTTAAAATGATAACGTTCATCAGAGCTTCTAAAACAATCATTTAACAAATCCATTGTACCACTAGATGGGTTGGATGATGAAGTATCGGATCGAGGACATTTCTTTAAAGACATAGTGACAAGCTAAGACTCTAGACACACTAAATTTATTTAGAAAGTTTGTTTGGGAATTTTATCAAGCATTTGGTGAGCAAAGGGTTTCGAAAAATTTTCAAGAAAAAATATAGGTTTTAAGCAACCTCCTGCAAGAAAGCACAAATTCCAATCAACTTAATAACAGAATTTTTAGCCAAATATTTAACAAAATATTTTTGAAATTTTGAAATAAAATGACATTTTTACCTCAAAATGTTGTGAAAATGATGAAGAAATCCATGTAGGGAATGTTGAATCTTTGTTAGGAAGAAGTATTTGAAGATTTTCTTGAAATATTTTAAAGATTGAAAGCCTTTTGTGTAAGGGTTTTTGAGAGTATTTGAAAACGGTGGAGAGAAAGTGAGGGTAAAAAACCAATTTTGAAAAATGAAGGACGATGCAAAAATTAGGTATTGATATTTTTGTATCTGTAACACCCTAAACACGGCCTAAGGGTCTAGACCAAGTCCAAAGAGTTGCATTAACGTTATTAAGAAAACCAACTTTTTAAGTATAGGTAAAACCAACTAACAAGTCATGACAACCATTAAATCCAACAGACAGTTCAGCAATCTTAGAAAAGTCGAAATACTAAGAAATATTGGAACTACATAATAAAAATATAATACGATAATAAAGTAGATTGACTGAGCTTCTCCTATGCCGACCTAATCAAGCCTGTGAGTTACCTGAAATTCAGTCAACAACACAGTGAGTAGAGAACTCAGTGTATAACCAATATAGATTCAATTAGAGGTACAATTTTAATAAGAAGTTCCAGAATCTCAAGTTCCAATCAGAATCAGAGAATATTCCATATAGGATTAACGTAACAGTTATATGATAGAACAATTCCAGTTCAGATACAGAACAGATCAGAAACATGTGCAGTTATTCCTATCCCCATCCGCTACGCACCATTTTCGACCATCCCAACACACCGTTAAGGGCATGTAATATCCATCCAACCCTGCACACCATATAGTGTCAGTCCGACACGTTTACTGAAACGCAGACTAGCTGCCAGATGAAAATGCGACAAAGCGTCAGGTTCACGTATAAATCGTGGCTTAGCCACTAAATCAGATAAATTTACTTCCTCCTTTACATAATTCCCAACCAATGCAAATGCAGATTATAGATATCGACAACATATGTACAGTCATTCCGGTCCAATTCATAGGTAAGTAACACAGACCAATATCACCAACAATCATCACAGTACGTATACATTTATATAATAAAAAAAATTGACCAATAATGTATAATCATCAACGACTTATCTAACCAATAATGTATGAGCTACATAGTTATAAGGGCAAGACTTCAAAGCTTCTATATTGACTCCTACCTATGCAACACTACACGTGATTGTAACAAGGAACTATCTATCTAAAAACCAAAAATTTGACCACTATCTTTTTTAGCAAGACCGTTACCTTCACCAATTTGACCTAGGCAGATGATTTTTGATGAGATAGTCAAGCATGCTGAGGCAAAAAATTCCAAACTTTCACTACCAATCTCATACTTGATCTTTCAAATCATGATGTTGCAAAATTTGAAGATTGTTGATAATAATGAAGTCTGAACCTATACCCTTAGAGTTGAAATATTCTCCAAAATGGAAGCAAGGGAAACATACTGCCATAGACAATGAGAAGCCATTAATGTAGAAGAAGAGGAAAATGAAGGTGATACTGAGGCAAATACAAAACCATTTGCAATTGCCCTTATAGTTGCTAAACCTTCCCCTAGTTGCATAAATCCAATTGCTACAACATTTAGATTAGGATATTGTTGAGCTAAATAAAAGCATCTAATATCTTGAGAACCACTAATTGGTGCTTCAACATTTAAGGACTCATGCTCAATGCTACAAATTAGACATCATTGAAAATAGAGTCATTTTGCAAATTTTTTGGAACAAAAAGGGGGAGAAAGTGGTAGTAACAACAGTTTGGATAATAATTTTTATAGATTTCAGACATTACTCCTACAATGATAATTTTTTATGATGAACTATAATTGATGATGTTTGCTTTTTCTTTTTCCTTAAACTTTCTATGGTATTATCCTTATCCTTTTGATTATTAATGCGATTCATATTTATGCATCATTGGTTGAATATATAGTTATAATCGTATTTAAGTATATGGATTAAGGGGTATAATCGATGATCAATGCTTACTTTGTGAAGATTACTTATTTTGTTTAAAAAATTGTCAAATGGGAAGATTTGTTAGAAGTAGTTTTGGCTTCTAGTTACAATGAAAGTTGCAACTTGAGGTATAACTAAAAATTGACCAAAAGTTGTCCTATTTGTATTGGAATTTTTTTATCCAAAACAATGTGGGCTTTTCTTTGTGATTATTAGAAATTAGCTATGGCCCTTCTTTGATGTTCAAATGTGGAGAATCAAATCAGCAAGGATCGAATCAAAGTCTTTCAATGCAATCCAAGTTCTCTGTTTTGAGGGGATTGAGTTAATTTGATTTTTTGAATATCTTGAAGATCTCAATATTTAGCTCAACCTTTATGAAGATAATTGAAGAGCTTTTTCTATGGCTATGTATGAGGGAATACGATTATAACTAATTGTAACTTATCAAGTCTAAAAAACTTGTATATTAGGTAAAAAGTGATTTTTTATTTGTGCATTTTTTAGGAACTATCTTTTGAGTGCAGAAACTATAAATAAACATAAGTTCATTCTTGAAAGTTATAGGGGAGAGTGAACCAGATTAGTATATAGGTGTGAGGTTGTTACATGGTGAGTGTGTAGGACTTAAATCATAAACTTCTACTTATTGAAGTATAGTGGATTAGCTCTCTAGGTAAGGCTTTACAGATGTAGAAAGATCTGAACTACGTAACCAAGTTTTAAAAAGTCATTTATGTTCTTATCTTCACTTGTGACTTGGTCTAGTTGCAACTTACTTATAATAAGACATATATATGCTTAGCAAAATTTAACCAACTTTCAATTTATATTAATTGTCTAAACAATATTTAATATATCATAATATTAATAAATCTGAATAATATTTAAATTTATTTATTTTTACTTTTTAACATTAAGTTTATAGTGCATATTTTTTAACTTTTCACATCAACTTTTAATAGCAATATTGAACACATAAAATCTTAAAGGTATAATAACTTTTGGCCTCCAATTTTACCAAAAAAAAAAGTAATTTTAACATTTCATTTAATTTATTGTCTTTTTTAGCCTTTAAACTTACATTATTTGTCAAATCACCTTAAAATGGATGAAAATTTTAACATTTATTAACTTTGTTGACGCGGCATGCATATGGATTGTCACGCTAGCAATTAATTAATTTTTGGAATATAAAAAATTTCAAAAATATATAATTATTAAAAACATTTAAAAAGTAAAAAAAATATATAAATATTTTTAATATTTAAAAATTACTTAATTGCTAACGGAGCATCCATGTGGCAATACACATGTATATCATGTCAGTAAAGTTACCAAATGTTAATTTTTTTTCATCCATTTTGAGGTGGTTTAGCAAACAATGCAAATTTAAAAACTAAAAGAGAAGAAAAATTAAATGAAAATCTAAAATATTTTTTTTATAAAAGTGAAAATTCAAATAAGTTAGGGATAAATCCCAAAATTATACGTGAACTTTGGTTTAATGTGCAATTGTATACATGAACTTTGATTTTATACAATTTTATACATAAAATTTTGATTTGAACCAATTCTCGTAAATTATTAACACAATTATTGATATAACATCATTTTATATTTATATATTGCATATGTAAATAATTATATTTATCCAATGTAAAAATAGATTGATGTATATATTGTTGGAAAAAATAGATTTCTTAGAAGCTTTGAGGCATAGTCTCGATTAGTAACGGTGGAGATTTGAATCAAAAAATTATGGTTTTATATTCTACTCCATGAGACCTTTACAATAGTATATCATATGCTCAAAATGGTAAGTAATAAATGAGAAATGAATGCTCAAAGTAAGTCACTTATGAATTATGTTGAGGAAAATGGAAAGCTTATTCTCATATTGGTTAGATATTAAGTGTGGAATATGTTTGTACATGTGAACCAACTTATTAATTATTGAATGACTAAACTAATACTTTTCCTCATGCGTAGGAGGGTGCAAATCCAAACCTACAAGCGTTGGGAACTCACGTGAGTGACGTGAAATGTCTAGGCTTGTGGATATTTTAGCCTCATAATACATACGTAACCCTTTTTTTTTCTCAGTAGAGCTTATTTGTTTGGAATTAATCTGCAGGAAAAGATACACACTGAAATTTTCTATACTTTTTTATTTTCTATTTTCTAGTTTTTATATCTATATATTGTTCTGGTTCGATCTTGTGATTTAAATAAATAACTATTTTACACTATTATTTTACTAACGTTTATGCAACATTTATTTCTTTAAATATGTATGATTAATTCAAAATTGAAATTTTAAACATACATTCGAACCACAATCAAAATTTCATGAGTATAACAACACCAAATTAAAAATTCATCTATATAATTACATATTAAATCAAAATCAATAAACTATTATCCGAATCTTAAACCACCATTACTTTACTTTACTAAAACAATGCCGGTGAGTGAAAACCAATCAAAAGAAGAAAAAGTAGCGTTGGTGTAAATGAAATTAAACCAAGCAACAAGGGACTAATTGATGGTACGAAACCATCCAATCCTAGGGACCTACTAAAGAGGATATGATGGAAGAAGAACAACTTCATTTGGCTTATCTCTTCTTTTTTTCCTTCTTTCTCTAGGTAGGCTCAGAGATGCCATGAGTTCATCATAAAGTTTAAAGTGTACATAGATTCTTTGAATGGACACAATTTCTTTTGATACACCAATAAAGTCTTTGTAATTACAAACCCAACCTAATCTACAAAATTTATGTAAGTCATGTTTTAAAAAGTAATGTTCCAGTATCTAACCTTCCTTATGGGTAAAATCATCATAAATTGCATTTTGTTTCTTCCATTCAGAAAATATACAAATTAATTTGTATATGTTAGATTAAAAAATAAATTGGTCTTTTTGTTAAAACTTTTATTAAATTTTTATTGTTTAAAATTGATACATGTATGTCAGTATGATGTACACGGGATATATCATATATTATTATTTGGTTATTCCGTAAGACACACCAGCTTTTAAAAATACAAGTAGATGAATTTTTTTAATAGAAATATATAATTTATTTATTTTTTTAAATAAAAGGATAAAATGTAAATTTCCCTCCTAAAAACAAGCTTTTATAGTGCTTTTACCTTAATTCTTTTTATTAAAAAAATATTTTTTTTAGAAAAACCCCAGAGTTTGTAAATAAAGCGTCCCATTGATTTGAAAGTATTTGGACCCCATTTTATTGAGTGTAAACTGTAAAGGTAAGGTTTAAATCACATGATTTTCTTTCCTTTTTAGCTTTCATGATCTGTAAAATCTGCATCTGTGGAGAAGAAGCAAATGTGATGGAAGACAGAAGGGATAGAAGGAAGGGTAAATTCACAGAATATCCATCCATGATACATACTAGACCCTTTCACGGGTCTGGCGACCCGGCTCAAAAGTAAATAGACTTGAATAAAAAAATAAAGCCCGTTTAAAAAACGAACCGGACCTCAGGTAAGGCATTTTTGGTCCGGCTCGGCCCGAATTCACTAAAGGACAAAAAATCTTTTTTATATTTTTTTTTCTTGTTTTCTTCCTATTTTGCTTCCATTTTACTATTATGTTGTTACTATTTTGTTGTTATTGTTTGTATATTGTATAAAACTTATTTTATTGTTAATTTTGTTATTATTTTAAAGACATTTGTTAATTTTGTTATTATTTTAGAGGTATTTGCTTGTTAAGTTACATCTATCTTAGCATTATTTAGTAATACATATTTTTTAAAATTTATTCTCAATTTGTTGAGAAATATTTATTTTAATGTTTTTAGTATTTTTAATGTATTATATATATATTAAAATTATATAAAAAATAATATAAAAATTAATATGGGCCGGCCAGGTCGGGCCCGGGTTTTAGCATTTTTATCCTGGTCAGGCTTGGGCAAAATTTTAGGCCCATTTTTCAGGCTAGGCTGGCCTAGATTTTTAGATGAGCCCGGCCCGACCCATGTACACCTCTACTATATACAAAATAAATATCCTTTTATTAAATAAAATGACGAACAATTGTGTTAGGGATAGATTGTTTTAGATTAAATTATGGTTATGGTTTCTCTACCACGTTTAAATTTAGAACTTAGTATCTATTCTTGTTTTTTTGAGAAATTTAGTATCTATTCTTTTCTTTTTTTTAAGAAAATTAGTATCTATTCTTTAATGGGATATAATTTGGTTCCTCTACCTAATATCATTAGTTAGTTAATATAGTTGAAACCCTTAATTATTCTGGTCAAAATAATAAGGTCGATTTTTTTTTCTTAAAAATATCCCTTCCAACTTCATGTAGAAATATATATCATGTTAGAAAGTTGTTTTTAAAAGAAATTCACATGGTCATTTTAATCAATATAGCTAGACAAGTTAATTATTTTGGCTATAAAGAATAACACTTTAACTTTTAATTAATTAATATTATTATTATTATAAATAACTTTTTATACGATATATCTGGAGTGATAGCAAGCAGTTAATATGATAAGGAAATCAGCCTCGGATGGTCCAAAGCAAAGAGCAAAAATCGACAAAAGAATCGAGAATTCACCAAACTAGAGAGGACGACAACAAAATCATCCCTAAAATCACTTGTGAAATTAAGATTACATGCTTAAGTAAGACTAAGAAAACGTGCTACAAGAGCAAACAAAAATTTCTAAAACTGGAGAGTTATTAAACAATGAAAAAACAAACAAACAAAACATATAAAACTTAAGACAACACGAGTCCAAATCAACACGTGAAATCATTTATTATTCTGAAATACTCTCAAAACAGAAACAAATTAAGAAGTTGACGAAGAGCACTCATTTTCCAAGAAAAACTACTGGTGACCAGTGGAGTTTTAGCGAACGACAGGCACTGTCATCTATCCATCACAACTTGTGAATACAACAAAAATACCCACAAAATAAACCTGCAAACTGACAAGAGAGAAGAAAGAAAGAAATGGTTGATGGGAGAGGAAAAAGGCGGGCAATAGCCAACCCGAAAGCTAATTAAAATATAAAAGTTAAATATTAAATTTAAGCATAATTAAAAAAACTAAAACTAAAATGTAACTACTTTTCTAAAATTAAAAAAAAACATTACAACCTTCCTTTTATATAAAGTTAATATATATATATATGAAATTGTTAATTTTTTTTCCTTAAAAAGATTGGGATAGTGCAAAATTTTAAGCTATTTTTTAGGTCGAGTCTAAAAATGAGCCTAAAATTTTATTCAAATCCGGCTCAGATAAAAAATGCTAAATTTGAGACCAGCTCGCCTCGCATTAAATTTTTTTATGTAAAACATATTTAAAAAATATAATACATTAAATACACTAAAGATATTAGAATAAATGTTCCCCAACAAAATCAAAATACATTTAAAAAAATATTTATATTTAAATAACACTAAGATAGTTGTAACTTAACAAGCAAATGCTTTTAAAATAGTAGTAAAATTAATAATAAAACAAAAGTTATATAATATCCAAACAATAACAACTTATAATAACAATATAATAGCAAAATAACAACAAACAGCAGCAAACAACAATAAAAAAATTTAGGGACTCGGACCAAAAAATTCTTACTAAACTGGATTTGTTGCACATAAATTACTATGAACTGCTATTTTAACTAATTACTTGCGTATATATTATTGAAATATTGGTTTCCATGTTTAATAGTGTTAAATCAATTATCACAGACTAAATTCAACACAAAATCACATGGGATCACCAGATTATAACTGTTCATGAGTAAAATTGAGTTAAGTTATAGCATGACTCGATTTAACTTGCTTAAATGACTCATTTTATTATTTAAAGAATAATATGTATATATGACATAAATTTTTGAAGGCACAAAGAAAAAAATTGATTCTTTCATGGCAATGTGATATAAAAAAATGCAGTGCTCCATGATTCTGTAATTAATGGAAGGTGAATAAAGAGGTTAAATGGGTTGCATGGTGGACAGTGGACACTGTGGTCGGCATTTGGTAAATAAATTTAGTCAGCTAATGAAGTCAGGTGAAATACTCGTATATGCCGATTTTAATCAAAATGGTTGAATTAGGTTAGATTTCTTTGAAATTTATCGGAATAGGTTGATTTTGGAGAGAGGGTGTAAAAACACATCTGGTTGGACGCGTTTTCTGTAGATTTTGCATAAAAACACTTCTAACTGGATGTGTTTTCCTTATTTTCTCTTCTCGATCGATTTAGGGTTTTTAAGATTTTTGTTTAGGGTTTTTGTTTTAGGTTTTTTTTAGATTTTTTAATTTTAATTTTTATATATTCTTTAGGATTTTTTATCATTTTTATATTTGTTAAAAAATATAAATTTTGGAATTTTTAAAATTACCATTTTAATTTTTTTTAATTTTTGTTGAGAGAGTCCAATTTGTTCATTTTCAAAATTGACAAGGAACAAAAGGGTATTCACACTAATATGTTATTCGAATTGTAAATTTCAACTTGATTCGAACTCGAAACTCAAATAAATAGAAATTTGATTTTTTTCAAATCAAATCGAGTTTTGCTCACCCCTAAATAAACAAATAAATATGCTAAAAAACCTGCATATTTCTGAAAATATTATCTTGAGAACCCTGGGATATCTGACCAATTTCGGTGTGAGAGGTAATTTTGAGGGGGGTTGACAATGGGAGAGTTTGGGATCCAGAATTTCATCCAAGCAGGAAAGCGCGTGTAGCTAGAAGCATTTTCTTTCAAAATTCGTTGACACATTTTCACACACTCTCTAAAATCGGCCTATTCCTGTAAATTTCGAAAAAAAAAGGTGCTTACTCTGATATTTTTTATTAAAAATCAGCGTGTAATTCACCCAATGAAGTCAAGTCATATTTAAACATATAAGACCAGTTAGTGAGGTAGGTCAAGTCAACCAATTCTCATGGAAATTGGATGGAAGGAACTTACCCTTTTGTATTCACTTGAATGTGAACTGCAAAAGCAGTCACCTGCATGAAAATTTGAAGCATTCAAAGAATCTGAGAGTGGCCTATACGCTGAGTTAAAATACTACGTAACCTAACGTAAGAATTGAGTTAAGACCTCAGTTGAAGAGTTTATAAATAGGCATATCTATGGCTGAGGAGTTTCTTAAGTAACCAATCTAGATATTATTATAATGGAAAACAAGAAGGGAATGAGAATGTTCACCACCAATACTAATGCTATTATATTTCTCCTAATAATTTCTGTTGCATTTCTACCAGAGATCAGTGCTGCTGCTTTACGGCGTGGGCATGCTCACCCATCACGCTCTCGGGTACCAGAAAGACCAGCATCACCATCGCCATCTCCATCTCCATCACCATTGGCATCGCCTCCTCTAAACAGGAAAGTGGCAGCATCACCACATGGAGGAGGCATCTATCATCCGCTTCCTGATCCCTACTAGAAAATTTGTCTATCCTACAAGGTATGCATGCATGCATGCATCTCATATATATGATTTATAATTTATAATTTATATAATCTTTTTTTCAACTGCAGGACTTAATATAACACTCAAAATAAAAGAAGCCACAACAAAGAAAGAGAGAGGAATATGTATGAAGTCATTTTAAGATAGAATGTGTTTATCTTCAATCTCCTGGCATGTGCAGGAGCTTCAGAGCTGTCTAGTGTCGTAGGTATTGTGTTTTGAATTTGCGTCTATTGTCTTTGTTTTCTTGTGTTGGTGGATTGAAAGCCTTTTTTGTGTTTTTGTATTTGGGATAAAGGAGTCGTTTTTATTGCTTGTTTGGCTGAGAAATATTTTATTACTTGAATCATAAATTCTAAAATAAAATAAATTCTATAGAAAGAAAGAAAAAATAATAAGGATATAGGTCTTTGAATCACCATATTTATTATCCTTGAAGCGATTTATGGGCAAAATTACCACATGTTGCGCAAGAAAGCCTACAATTACATTGAACAAAAAAAACTTATTCGTCCAAACTCAAAATTTTGTTTGAAAAGTGAGAATATTTAGACAAAAATATAGACTTAAAAAATGAGTTTAATCAAAAAAAATAAGATCAATTTTCTAAACAAGCCAAACCCCGCGTAAGATTTTTTTGACCCAATCTAACATGAACCATTATTTCGCTGCTATTTTATTGTCATTTATTTTAGACTAAATTATCCAAGTTTAGTACTTTAAATTTAGGTCAAATTAAAACTTTAAACTCAAATTTAGTCCAAATCTAAAAATGAACCAATATGGGTTAACCCCATGTAATATGAAATGAGATAGGGATATTTCTATCACTTTCACAATTTTTAGCTGGGAATGATTTAATTTTATACAAAATTATGGCAGTCTTTTCCAAGGAAGAAATAGGCCTAAATCACTTTTCACGATCAACTTTCATATCTAGTGAAAATTATCTTTATTAATCCCAATTAATTTTTTTAATTGAAAAATAACTAAAATTCTACTTTGCTAACCACGTTTTCGCTGATATGATACTTGTTATTATCGGTCCGAAATCCGAATGGATTCGGGTAAGATGCTATCGAACTCACAGACTAAGCTTGCATGATAATGGGTGTTCTCAAAAGGGATATCGATGTTTTCCTATGAAATCACACATAAGATCACATAAACACGTATTAAATCTAGAGTAAGAAACATGCTAATATGCATGAAACCTATTTAGTATGTGATATCAATAAACAGTAATTATACCTTATAATAGAGAAGCTAGATGGAGAAAAATACTCAATAACATTAATGTTAACAAACATGACCTGTTTTAAACTAGTAGATGATTAGAATGGCTGACATACTTGAATTTGGGTATCAGACCAATATCCAAATATGGCAGCTAGATATAATATGTGACAGTCCATTTGGTTCTCTAAAAATAAGCCATTACCTATAAACTCAGCTTTGTCATTACATAACAATGGTCAAAACACTCATATTTTACATGAACCACTAGCAATGGCTACTGCTATCAACAAACGAGGCTCATCTTTTTTTTAAAACTAGCTCTCTTTTTTTTTCTTAACCATTTGCCTAAAGCTTCATGTTTTTTTGAAAACCACATCCCCTCAATTTGCAACTTTTATCATAAAGCAAAGCTCAAATTTATCATAAAACGATGCTCAAAACCAGCAATAATATGTGATGATAAAACAAATGGTCAAAACACTAAATAAACTCTCAAAATCAATCCAAAATAACAGAAACCCAGATCTCAAAACCTTAACTTTGTGAAAAACCACCTGTTTTTCCCAGTCTTAAACCTCTCCTCGAGCTTCTGCTTGGTAGCCTTGCAAGCAGAGACTTTCTTGTCCTTGCTTTGGAGGGAGTCGACGGTGACCACATCCTTCAAGTCCACATCCAAGGTGTAACGCGTCGGCATCACGTGCTGGTAATTGACGAGCTTGAGGAAGCATTTCACGCGGGATTTCTTGGCCGTTTTCTTGGAAGAGTCCTTTCGGATAACTTTGCTTGGGTATTTCTTAATCCCTGCAACCAAACAGTGACCGTAAGGGCGGTCGCGGGTTCCTTCGTCGAAGGATTTGACGATCACCGCCTTACGACCGGCGTAGCGACCCTGAAGGACAACCACCGCCTTGTTTGGCTTCAGGAACTTCACCATTGTTGCTGCTGTTGCTCCTCACTGTCCGCTTTTCTTTGTTGGTTTCGTCCTCCCAATCGCACTATGGTAGAAGTTACAGAGTGTGGGAGAGGGAAAAGAAAAAATCTATGGTATATATTGCATCAGCCGAAATGAAACCCTAGCAGTAGCATAGCTTCTCTTTCTATGAACTGATGGGCTCCATTGTTGAAACACTCCTCAGCCCAAGCTAGATTGGGCCTTACCATCCAAGCTAGAATTAATATGTAAAAAATATATAACATATACTAGATTTTCTTGCAATGAATTTTTATGGTGAGGGGATTGAATTAGACCTGTCCATGGGCCGGGCTGCCCGGCCCGGCCCGATGGCCCGCCTAAAATATGTGAGGGTTCGGGTAAAAATATAGACCCGAAATATGGGCTTGGGCAAAAAATAAGGCCCGTTTAAAAAATGGGCCGGGCTCGGGCTCAACTTTTTTGGCCCAGGCCCGGCAATGCCCGGCCCGAATATAATAAATATATATTTTTTATTTTTATTTTTATTTTTATTTTTAAAATACTTTAAAAATATTTTTTTTATTTTTTATTTTTAAAATATTTTTTTGTGTTTATTAAAAATCGGGCCAGGCTCGGGCTTACTCTTTTTTTCCCGGGCCGGGCCTGGGCAAAATTTCAGGCACATATTTCGGGCAGGGCTGGGCCCGGGCCTAAGAGTCGTGCCGAAAACTTTTTCCGGGCCCGGCCCGGCCCATGGACAACTCTAGATTGAATATGTGTACTATTCTTAAATTTATAATTTATAATTATTTTATTTAAAAATAATATAAAGGTATATAAAAAAACAAAAGTACTATCATAGTCGTTACGTGAAGTAGTAATAAATTTTTATTGTAATACTATACAACAAATGTTACACGATGGATGTTTGGAAGAGAAATAGACCAAAAAGGAGTTGGAAAATATTTTAGTAATGTGTAAAAATATTCTTACATGGTAATATATTATTGGATAGAAACTATAGTTGATGTGGTAGGAAGGGGATATATATATATATTACAAGGTCTTAGGCTAGAGAACACTTTTATGCTCGGGCTTACCTCATAAATAAATGTCAATTTCTTCACTATTTTCTTTAAAAAGTTCATTTTAATCCGACGTCAGTCAGAGAATACTCTCATATATCACAATTACCTTATAAATAAGTGATAATTTCTTCACTATTTTTGTTAAAAAGTTAATTTTAATCTCACGTTAACTAAAAATTACTCTTATAGCTCACCTCTTCACTATTTTCATTAAAAAATTAATTTTAATTCCATGTTGACTAGAGAATACTCATATAGCTAAAATCTTCACTATTTTCATTAAATTAAAAAGTTAATTTTAATCCTACATTGATTAGAGAGCACTCCCATATCTCACACTTACCTTATAAATAAGTGACAATTTCTTCACTATTTTTATTAGATTTTAATTCTAATCCCAAATTGACTAGAAAATACTCTCATAACTCACTTTTTTTACTAGTTTCATTAAAAAAAGTTATTTAGAATCCTAAATTAACTAGAGAACACTCATATAGCTTAATTCTTCACTATTTTAATTAAAAGCTAATTTTAACCCTTTAAAAAATAATTTTAATCTCATATTAGCCAAAGAACACTCGCATACTCGCTATTTTCATAAGCTCTTTAGAGTTTCTTCCTCTAAAGAAACTTATGAGAGAGAACTTCTAGTTTAAAGTTATTTATATATTATTGATATGAACGATGATGATTTTTAATCCCATTTTAACTAGAGAACACTCCCATGCTCAGTATTTTCATAAACTTTTCGAGTTTCTTCCTTTAAAGAAATTCACGAGAAAGAGCTCATAGCTTGAAGTTATTTATATATTATCGATACGAATGATGGTGATTCTAATACAATACTGAAACTAAAATTTTGTAGTAGCACTAGTATTTCGCAACTAAATGGTGGTGATTCTAATGTGGTGCACTTAGTCACCAAAAGTCAGTAAATGATTATGTGAAATTATTTTTATATAAAAAAATATGAATAAATTAACTGTATTTTTTAATTTAAATACAATGAATCTATACATCTACTATTTTATACTATTATTAATTAAAATATACATTTATCATTTTATAATTAATATTATCATTTACACATATTATAATTTTAAATTTACTTATTAAATAACTTATTATTAAATTCAGATAAACAACCTCTTGGATGCTTGTGTTGTGTGACATGAAAGCACGCATTCAATTTCTAACAAGGGCGGTGCTCCCATAAGTTTCTGATTAGTCAGTTTCAAAAATTAAAAAAAAAAATACAAATTAATATAATAATAAAATTTTACTTTAAAATTGGAAAGTTACAATTTTATAATGTATCTCTTAAAAAAAATTGAATTCACTGGGAGAGAAAAATCGATTCGATTCGAAAAAATAAAAAAAAAATTTGAATTTCGAGTTTGAGTTGAGTTGAATTTCGCTATTCGAATAATTCAAATAACAAATTGGTGTAAATATCATTTTAGTCTCTATCAATTTTAAAAATAAACAAACCGGTCCCTCTCAAACAAAATTACAAAATAATTTTTAGAATTCAAAATATTTGCAATATTTCAAATTTTATGTTTTAAAAAAATTATAAAAAAATCTAAAAATATATATAAAAATTAAAAATTTTAAAATTTTCTAAAATAATAAATTTGGACCTAATTAATTATTCAAATTTATCATACTCAAATGTTTTTTTTTCTTTAAAAAAATTTCAAATATATATAGTTTCAAATTTATGTGTTTTAACATGGAATTAGTTATATTGTAACAATATTTTTATTTGACATGCTTAATTTTTTAAATTTAACTCAAACAATTTTATTCGATTCGACTCAACTCGATTTGAAAAACTGTAAATTGAGTTAAGATGATGAAATAGGACTGATGAACTCGATTAATTCAAAAAATTTTCACTCGATTCAATTGAATCTCACCTCTAATTATTACAATCATACTTATTTAATGTCCCTAAAAAAACAAATATACTACAAAACTTTTTAAAAGGAATTTATATGGCCCTTACTTGACAGTGACACAAGAGGGAGAGATGGAGGAAATTTGAATGCGCTAATATGAGACACCAAATTGTTATTTTTAAGAAAATTTCTAAAATTATTTATAACTCATGAATAGGAGAATAATACAGTTTGACATACTTAAAATTATGTCTTTCTATATTAATAACAATATCCATATCAATCGAGATAAAACTGAGTCGAGATATTCACATAGTAAAATTAAAAATATTGATTTGATATTTAGAAGTTAAATTTTTAATTTCTTAATCTCACCGATACGGTGAGGCATAACGGAGTTGTCACGCCTTTAAAAGTCTTGAAGGTTGAAAAGGTAAATTACAGTGATCTAAGGACGTCCCCCCACTACATGAAAAAACGGAACCATTTTCAAGCCAAGCTTCTGGATATTCTGGAAGCAACCAAACTGTCTTTTTCAATTTCTCATTCCTTGTGTGCAAGCAAAACATTAGGCATATTCCCCATTTCCCATTTAGCCCCTTTTACCTCTTCATTAACTTCCAAATATTTGTACACGGTTTTAAAGGCTAGCAGCTGCCTGGTAAGTTAATAATGACTTCATCTATCATCATAAACTTGTAATCACCACCGCTATATAACACACACACATAGTTTCATCTAAAACACATTAGAAATATTATGGGAAGCTTGCAAGAAGAAGAACTGGTTCAAATGGTTCAAGACTTCATAGAATCAGAACCATCTTCACCCATAGTTCCTTCAAACCACCTTCAATCTTCTAACCATCTTGCTCAACTTTCTACTTTACAGGTACATATATATCTACATATTTCCCAATGTTTTGGTTAATCTCTAGGTTTTGATTTATGTGTTGGGACATTTTTACAGGAGATTCTTAGGTGTAGAACAGATACTGAGAGAAAGGTTATTGAGATTGTGTTGAAGCATATTAGAAGCAAAAGGGATGTCCAAAAGTCTAGTGGTTTGAAGAAGTGGCTTGCCATGAGGCTCAAAATGAATGGATTTAATGCTTCTTTACGTCAAACATGTTGGGTTACGTCCTCAGGATGTCCTGCTGGTATGTCTCTCCATCCATTTCTGGTTTATATAAGAATACATAAATATAGTTTTTGATTTCTGCTTCTAAATTACATGAACAGGTGATTATGAATATGTTGACATAGTGATGGAGAATGAAAACGGTGAGACGGTGAGGTTGATAGTAGACATAGATTTCAAGTCCCAATTTGAACTTGCAAGGCCTTCACCAACCTACAAGGAGTTGACAGATGCTCTGCCATCCATCTTTATAGGAAGTGAAGAAAAGCTGAGGGAGATTATATCCGTGGTTTGCTCGGCTGCCAAACAGTCGTTTAGAGAGGCAGGGTTGCATGTACCACCATGGAGGACCACTACCTACATGCACTCCAAGTGGCTCTCTGCCACTCCTAATGTTAACGGTGGTTTTGGCAAAGTAAATGGGGAACCTAAACCAAGAGGTGGAGCGCTTGGTTTTAGCAAATGGACACCTCCAATGGTAAAGCCTAAGACCCAGAATAGGGAATTGGGTGGTGGCGGCTCTGCCTTGTCCAGTCAGTTTTCTAACATGGGCATAAACTGCTGCTAATTTTTTAGCTGATAGATTCTCCAATTTTGATCTATCTAGGTCCCAAACTGTTCTCTTTATCTTATGTTAATCCAAATTTGGAGTTTTTCTTTCTTTTCTTTCTTACTACTAAATATCAGCAATTACATTGACGGCACCAATGATTTTCATTGTCATCTAGTGCTTTTTTTAATATATTTTTCCATCGTTTATTATGAATTTGATGTGAGCTGTGGTTATTCGAACTATTTAATTATTATTTTTTAATAATTTAATGTCACATCAATAATTTTATTTTTAATTTTAAAATTTGATTTGATTTTAATTTTGATTTTTTTAAAATAAAAATACAGAAATTCAAGATGAAATTACTAATGTAGTATTAAACTATCAAAAAGGAGATATAAATAATGTGATGTCACTATTTCATACAATATTTTCTCTAAAAACAATAGTGAATCCTTCATATATGGTAAACCATAATAATTAGAGTGAATTTTACTTTTTAATACATACCATATAAATTAAATTAAATTAGCTCTTTTAAATTTAAATTTAAATTATTTCTATTTATTAAATTTTGTATATAATTTATTGTACATTGCGATTTAGTATGAATCAAATTATTATAAATAAGTGATTAAAAAAAGTGACGGTAAATTTTTTCTTTAAAAATTTGAATTTTAAAATTATTATATCTTAACGTTACATCGGTTCCAATAAGATTAATTTTAAATATAAAACGACTAAATATATTTATGATTATACAAAAAAATTTACAATATTATTATAACTACCTCAACAATTTTCCCATTTGGAATTTTTTGAACAAAATCATAAACATGAAAATATATACATTATATCATCAAATGCTCCTCCTAAACAATCTCTCCCTTAATCAATCATACTTAATTATAAACAAAATATAAAATATAACAAGTTGAAAGATAAATGAGTCATAAACATATAAATGTTTGTGAATGTAAGTTCATCTCAATTTTTTTGTCGAGTTTTATTTGTCGTTTTAGATCATTTAGGGTTGATTTTATTATCGTATTAAGTGTTTGCAATCACTTCAGATATGTCGTGCTTGAGTTGTGACAAAGTCGATTGTCAACGTGTCACAATGTTCTATTAATGCTGAGGCTAAAGTCATTGTTCTGTTGATGGAACTTGTCTTTCACTATCTCCGATGAGTGTTTGTTATTTTTTTCTCTAACTTGTAAAAAAAATTTTACCAAACTGATACTAATTTTGCTTAGCCAGAATGTCATTGTTTAAGTTTGGAGCATGATCCTTACTGTTCCGGGCTATCTTGATTTGGGCTTTTAGTTGTGCAATGACTCTGTCTTGAGTGGCAATATTAGCAGCCAAGTGTTGTATCATTCGTTGATCAAACGCAGCTAAGGTACTCGTAGTGCCAGGGCCAGCGCCAAATGGTTCAAGCATTCCTTCTTTAGCTTCAATATCCTCGAATGGAACCGTGCCTGAATTGGCTTTAGCATGCTTTCCTTCCAGCCATTTGTAAGAGAATTTAAGCTCTACAGGCATCTTTTCATATTTTTAAATAACATTGAAAATATTTGGATTTCGATTAAAAAAATTTTGAAAAACAAAAGGGGGAAAAGTTAAGCAAAGCCCAGGGTGCACAATTTTCAGTGTGTCGGTGAATCTCCTAGTAGATAGCCTCCCCCAAACCAAGTGGAATAACTTCAACAATCCTCCTTAGGATTGTAGCCATCCTCTTGTGATTGTATTCCTCTAGCTATTAGGAATCCAGTTGCGAGTTATGGAAAACAAAGCAACATATGTTGGCTCAAGTGTTGAGAAGCCTGCAACTTCACTTTTTGAGGCCAAGTGGGGTGAACTCCATTAGTGATGGGGTTGGCCATAGCATCAAACGACTCATCCAACTCTATGTCATTCTCAATAGAATGATGTTGCAGTTTCCAAATTTGTGCTAGCCAAAACTTGCACCATCTCCTTCTGACATCAGCCTCGTTGTAAAGCTTGCTTTGGGGATCCTTGTGTCACTTCAAGAGATTTTCATAGAATTCCAAAACCACCTCTTTAACATATGGTTTCACAAAACTTAGCCAAAAATATCATTCTTTTCAAGAATGACATCAATGCCACCATCAACAAAACTTATTTCATCAATGTTTAGGTGAGAAAGGTTTGGTATCTCGTTTTCAACAACTGCCTTGGTAACCTTTCTCAAGTTGTCAGTAGCTTTAACATTGTTGGAGCACCAACTCTTCAATTTCTAGTTTCTTTCTTTGGAAGTAAGAAGGACATTTAGTACGAGCCATTCCACCAAGATACAGTTTCTTGAGAGGCACATTCTCATTAGGCACAATTTCAGACGAGCTTGAGGCTGCACCAGATCTTTTTTCATTTGGGGGCTGAAGGAAACAGTGGTGCTTTGGCCTTGCTTTTTGCACATTTGTGGAGCCCTTCAATCTCCTTGGTAGCAATAGAGCGAGTCTTTTGCCGTTCAACTTGAGCAGTAACAGGGGCAGTGTCAACTTTTGTACCTATACCAGTGGTCACTCCTATCTCCAAATTTTCATAACCACCAGTAATGATGTTGGATCCCTCAGAACCAACAACGGTTGTATCACCAACAAGATTAGGATCAAGTTCAGTGATATTGGTAATGAGTTCATCAGTAAAAGATGAAGGATTGTATGTTTGCTGGGTAGCCATATCAAAAACAGTTTCTTGAACAAAATGGGAATTGGGGTTACCCTGTTGAACCGCAACTTGAATAAGAGTTTAAAGTCGTTCGCATATGAGAAGTGGATTTTCTAGCAACCTCCTTGGACAGATGAATCTCAACATCAGGGTTTTCAGAAGTTGTATCTTTCTTTTCAGCAGCAGCCACATGTTTCTAATCATCAACGCAAACATAATATTTTTTTCCGTGCAAAACCCGAACAACAAACACTATTCGAATCTGGTCATCTCTAACCATCAGACCATCGCATAGGTTTTTTGTCGAATATTTATTATTATTTTTTGTCGAATTTGTTTAATTGGACAAATACATAAATATTTATTATTATTTTTTATCACAAATAAAGTTAAACTCAGATACCAAATTAACATTAGTGTGAAATATAGGTACCAAAGGGTATATTAAACCAAAAGACGCTTTATACCTAAACTCTGGACATAAACCCTGCGGCAGCCGTTTAGTGGAGGAGAAGAAAAAGGGTTTTAGGATATTTTAGTTAGGTTTTGTTTGAAAGTGTTATGGAGGCCAGTTTAGGGGAAATTCCCTTTGGCATCGACTTTCATCCTTCAAAAGAACTTGTCGCTGTTTCTCTCATCACCGGAGATCTTCATCTGTATTCTTCCTCTCCCTCCCGCCCTTCTTCAGTTTCTTTAATATTTCAAATATAGTGATTATTGAGATACATTCTCTTTTACAGATACAAATATAATACAGATAATTCCTCGCTACAAAGGTACAAAATTTTCATCTTCCTTGTTTAAATGGTTTATATTTCTTTTCATAATTAAGTTTGTGGAGGGGTCTACAAAGTTAATACCGATGGATGGAAGTTTCTGGTTCTGAATTTCTAAGAGCTTTCTTTAATTTATTTTCTGTTTAGATGCTTGGACTTACATGCTCATGCTGAGTCCTGTAGAACAGTTCGGTTTATCAATGGCGGACAAGGTAAAGCTTTTTGTTTTGTATTTTTTAAATCGGTATTTCTCTCAGTGATTTGATTTAGTGATAGTTGATTGTGTCTGTGGGTTTAGCTGTGGCTACGGGTTCAAAAGATTGTTCTATTCTAGCCACGGATGTTGAAACCGGATCAGTAATTGCTCGTCTTGAAAATGCTCATGAGTATGTTCTCACTGCATTTTGGTCTACTTTTTATCTTTTGATTTTTTTTAATTGGTTATTGAAACACTATTTTATTTGGACGTGCAGGAATGCCATCAATAGTTTAATCAATCTTACAGAATCAACTGTTGCCACTGGAGACGATGAAGGCTGTATTAAGGTTCTCTATTAATTGCTTCTATGGATTTTATGTGGTGCCAATGGCGTATTAAACATGTATCCATGATCTATCTGCTTTCCTTCTTTGCAGGTATGGGATACCCGACAACGATCATGCTCTGGCTCCATTAATGCTCATGAAGACTACATTTCAGATATGAATTTTGTATCTGATTCCATGAAATTGCTAACAACAAGGTATCTGGCTTTGCAATTATCTTAAATTATTGCCTATTTCTGTAATTCGCTTATATCTTTAAAAATTGTTCTGGTTTAGGTCAATTGATCATTTCATGATTTTGTTTTCTTGTGCTTTCCAATTAAGAGTGATATACGCTAAAGAAATGCCAAATTTTGAAATAATTTGTAGCTTGAACACATGCTTGTTTAAGAGAGAAATGAGTTTGTTTATTGGGAAGATTTTAACCAAAGAGAAGGGATAAGAAGGACCATGATACTTTCTTTCATTATTCTCCTTTGGCAATAAACCTGGTTGTGTGTGTCCATGCATTTGCACATGCGCATAGCATAGGTTTATCTCATTTTCGTCCTTTTCATTGTTCCCTTGTGATTACTCAGTCGTTCCTCTCTAAGAATGTTCTTCCTAATTGTTTTGTCCACACTTAACGGATCTTTATTTTTCATTGATAAGTGGAGATGGGACTCTATCTGTTTGCAATCTTCGAACTTACAAAGTAAGCTCTTGCTTGAAACCTTTATAAACTATTATATACATTTGACCGCAGAAGTTTTGCTTGGCTGTGCTTGATATGGATTTGGAAAATTGATTTATTTATTTCTTTGTTTATCATAGGTTCAGACACGCTCTGAATTCTCTGAAGACGAACTTAGTTCTGTTGTTGTTATGAAGGTATATGCATTCATTTAATTAGTCAATGATCAGTTTCCATGGTTGCACCAATTACTTTTGGTCAACTGCTCTAAAATCCACTCTATTGTTACTAAATTTTCATTTTAACCATTACTTTTATTTATGATTTCTGCCATTAGAACTCTTGGATGATAGAATATGTAGAACCTCCTTCAAATATGTGATGTAAGATAAAAAATTCCAAAGTAGTGACATGGGAAGGGGAAAAAACCCATTTAGCAGGTGATATGGAGAAATAGGAAAGAAGATATTGCATTCAAATTACTATGTTTTATATAAAATAGATTATATATCAAACTAAATATTGTTTTTAATTGATAATCTTTTATTTTGAAGTAATAGTCATTAATCTTTTATTTTGAAGTAATAGTCATTTACTCTTTTTTTTTTCATTTAATCATAGTTAAACCTATTGTAGTTTAATTTTAGATTAAAGGAGACCTGGATTAAATTTAGTTTCATTTGAAAAGACAAAGGATAAGGTTGGAAAAAGGAGAAAGGAAGAGGTGAAAGACAGTTGAATGAGGGGTCGGGGCTATTCTGGGGCAATAAGGTGGTCTTGAAATATTCTGTTATCATCCCTTATGTGGTAGTGTTATAGCTTAAGAGGCAGTGGATAGTCAAGTTAGCCACCCCCTCGAAATGCAAGCCAAAATTATCAGTCACTCGAAAAATAAACTTGCCAAAAAAGGTTTGAAGCGCTCTTGTTGTCTAGTGCTAAGGTGCAATGCATAGATGCGTTAAGCTGTGGCCTTGACAACACTGATTTTAGGCATTGGTCAGCTCAACAAAACAGATCCAGTGCCACAGCCGTCTATCTCTCCCCTTTTCTCTCTTATCCCATAGAACCTTCTCTCCCTTCCTCTTCACTCTCACCAATCTTCTCAATTTCATTTTCTCTCTTCTGTTTTGTGTTATCTTCCTTTTTTTTCTCTAAAATGTTAATCAAACTATTCTTCTAATGTTGTTTAGATTAGATACTTACTTAAGCTGTCATCTGTGAATTTTACTAAATATTGTTTACTTAGTTCATCATTTAAACAATATATAATTGGCATTTAGTTGATTATATCTTTTCTATTTTATTACATCACCTAGCAATTTTCTTTAACCCAAATATCAAATGTAATGGAGAGTTGGCAGTTATCTCCATGCATGGATTAATTGACTTGTACATGAAAGTGTAATGGCTTAAACAAAAAGATAAGCGAGGTGGCCTAGTTGCCAATTAATGGAAGTAGAGTGCCTTTTAGAAGGGTTTGGATTTATGGTGCTGTACTTGCAAATGTTAAAGGCTTTGTCTTTGTGCACATTTCCCAACACCAGTCACCCTAAAATATAAATTGAACTTAATATGGAATCCTTATTTATGCCGTACATCAGCACAGAATTTATGGAAATTTAATTGCAAAGATGCCATGAACCCTTCTCTTCTAGAGGATAATGCTTCAATAACTTGGATGATCAATTTTAACGAAGGAAACAAACTGTATAGTTTTGTTGTGAGAAATCCGTTGCTGTGATTATTTTGATTACTTGACTCCTTTTCCTCTGAAGATATGAGAGAAACTCTTTCCTTTCTAAGAGAAATTATTTGTCTTTTATGTAATGAGTAATGATATCTGCTATTAAAAAACAAATAATTGCATAGTTTGTAATAATTCCTATTATAGTGAGAGGTTGAGGATAGTTCTCATAATCTAGCTTTGCTTTCTTGTCCTAACTTTATCTTAATATGCCTTGTATTTGCCAGAATGGTCGGAAAGTTATTTGTGGATCACAAGGTGGAACTTTGCTGTTATATTCGTGGGGATTTTTTAAGGACTGCAGGTATTGTGCATTGAAAACCTATTATATTATATTTCTCCAAATCCTCCATGATTTTGAATTTCTCTCCCCCTTCTCTCTTTATGATATTTTCACCTAATTTTGTTCCCTGAATAAATCATTTGGTTGTCTAGTGATCGTTTTGTTGATCTTTCTCCAAATTCTGTGGAGGCTATGTTGAAGGTAAGCTGGTTTCCAAATTCTTCTAATATCAGTCGGCTTAAAATAACAATAAACATTTTGCATTTTAATATTTGTTGTGTCAGCTTGATGAAGATAGACTCATTACAGGATCTGAGAATGGACTCATCAGGTGAGAGTTGGGCACAGAGGGAGATATTTATTTGGATGTTGATTTGATCTGCCTGCTCTAACATTGATTTAAATTTGTTTGAATATTTCCCCAGCCTAGTAGGCATATTACCTAACAGAATCATACAACCAATTGCAGAGCATTCAGAATATCCAGTTGAGGGCCTTGGTATTATAATTCTTCCTCCCTTTGTGATCAACATTTTGCTTAACTATGTTCTTTTGGAGGTAGAATTAATTGGATCTTTGGGCATGGCTAAATTTTACGAAGGCTCCTTTTAGTTTTCCCGTTTTAACTTCCTGCTTTCGGTTTCAGAAACAAACAGCAAACAGTAGCATTTTGATACAAAAGCGATTTCTCTTTTTAGAATTTCAGATTTTAAATTTTGACATAGAAAAATATCATCATACTTATATTTTCAACCTTTATATTTGGGTTGGTTGTTTCTTTTAAGTATTTACTTCCTTTTAATTGAATGTAAATCTGTTCAGTTTGTGTCTGATTAATCACAAAAGATAAGCAAGCAAATGGAAAATATACAAATGCAGGCCTCAAAAGGTGAAACAAAACAGAGCCTATGCTGGACGTACTTATAGCTGCTTAATATTGGCCTGTTATATATGCTTTCGTTTATTTGAAAGAATGATGTGTTTGCTTTATTACTAAGAAAGCAAGAGGCCCATGTTTAAAAGCTGGTGGAAAAAGTGATATGTTGGTTTTGCTTGTAGGCCGTTTAATATTAGGATGTTATATATGCTTATTAATGCAAACGAAAGCCTTCTCTCAGCTATTTATATAATGGTATAGGCAATATTGTTGCTAATTGGTGCTATAGAACAACTGACTACCATCTTAATTCAAAATCAGATATGCCATTTAAGCTTTTAAAAGTGTTGGTGGCTTTCTTTCTGTGCTTTTCTCCCTGTAGTTTTTGTTCTTCCTTGATTACTGAAAATGCTTGCTTACTTTTTATTATAGCTTTTTCTCATGATAGAAGATTTCTTGGCAGTATATCACATGATCAGATGTTGAAGGTATGTACTTATCTCCCCCTTTGGCTGACTTTACTTTTATTTATGAGATTGCAATGATATGTTGTATGAAATATTGGAAATTTATATGGTGTTATCTGGTCTGGCATACAAATGATTGCATGTGCATGAGGAACTTTTCTTTGGCACAGTCATAAACAGTATGGATGTTATTTGCCTCAAAAGTCAGTCTGATAGCAGTCGTTGGACTTATAACAAAGTCTCTCGGTAGATTGGGATAATCCAGCTGCTCTGGTGGATGACTTTACATCTGAAAAAGATGGACTTAAATTTCTTCTTCTTCTTTGTTTTTTTTTTTTTTTTGTTTCTAATGCAGCTGTGGGATCTCAATGAGATATTGCAAGGTTCCGAAAATGCTGCAAAAGGTCAAGATGCCAGTTCAGACAGTGATAGTGATGGGATGGACGTGGATGATAATCCTTCTCATTCTAAGAAAGGTTTGCTCGCTCGCTTGTGTGCCTTGATACTTTTGTGTAAACTAGATCATGTAACTGAGCAATATTACTGAAGTAGGGAGATATAATGTTCCATCAGTACAGCATCCTGTAATGTGAGTGGACTAGTATTAACCAGCCTGAATGCAGCGGTGGCATTCAGTTGAAAACTTTTGGTTTCAACTGTAGCATATAATATGAAATGCCATGTGGGATTCATTTATCTTTCCTAAAGAATCTATATCCGATATTTTGTGTCGTATCTCCATTGACTTTTGATACATGTTTGCACAGGGACCAAAACAAAAAATGCAAATAAAGGAGGAGCTGGGTTTAGCGGTTCAAACAACTTTTTCGCAGATCTTTAAGGTGGGGTTTGGTTTCTCTTGTCTCAATGTTCAATTTTGGTTGGGGACGTTAGGTGGACACGTGAAAATGGTTTACTGGTGATGACTAATATGATTAACTTTATGGAATTTGCTTTCCATGTATTTACTAAAGAGTGATGTTTTTCTTATTTATTGCTACTGTACAATCATTGCAAACCAAAGTCTCTATTTTGAATTCTCGATTCCCCAAATTTATGCTGAGGTGTTGCCTAACTCTTAATTAAGGAAGTTACTTCACCATTATCTTAATCCAAACGAGAGAAATTCTTTTGAGTCGAACTCGAATTAATTATTCGTATTTATTAAGCTATGTTTTAGTTTGGTTAATTCATGACTGTTTTATGGTTTATATTTAAAAATTGTGATTGTTCTCTTATTTCTCAATAAGAACGTTAATATATATATTAAAATTTTTATTATAATTTAATAGTATAAAAATAAAAAAATTGATAATGATAGCAAAATGTAAAGCCCAAGTTTGAATAAGTTTTCATATGCAATAATGTGAATAAAGGACATTGGAAATACGTACTAAGTTATGTAGGAGTGTGACAATACAATTAAACGTAGCATTTGCCTTTTTATCAAGAGTTGGCATATAGGAACAGAAGGAAACACTGGATACTTCATTTTCAAAGAAAGAAACAAAAATGAAATAAAACCAAAATTCCATCCTATGCAAGTATTTTACAACACCAAAATATATACATATTCTCTCTTCTTAAAGAATCTACAAAGCAACAAGTGTCTAGAAAGGTGCAGAAACGACGTCGCGCATTCCTTGCAACTCTATCTCTTTATTTCTTCTATCGTCGTCGTTTCCCTCTCGTCCCTCGCAACTTCAACTACCGGCTCTAGTCCCTGTTGTGGTTCAAACAACACAAAAAAATCTTCACCACGTCACACAAATAAATCATATTTCTAATTTAGATTATATGGTATGTTTGATTACTAAATAGTAAATGCGTTCATCCAATACAAATCCATGAATAAGAAAAATGATTCGAGGGTGGTGGTTTTTTTCAGTGATTGTATGAAGTAATCATGATTCCAGTCTTGCTGCGTTCTTTGCTTTGCATTCGTACATATCTTTATATATTATAATCATCAAATCCATGATACCTAATTAACAAAGTGATGTTTGCCTTATGGCCAAAAAAAGAAAAAGAAAAAAAAAAACCTGTGTGAAGATATTCATGGCTTCTTCTATGCTCCTGGTATTCACCACATACATGGCTGCCTCCTGTTTCAAACTCAGTTCAATCAAAACTCACTTTGTAGTCCTTTTAAAAACTAAAAGTTAAGGTTACAAACTCAGTACCCTTGCATATTGGATTTGATCAAAACTCAAGGTCCTTGGCTCGTTCTCTATAGATGATGTTCTATGAATCTGCAAGCTCGATGATTCCCCTTCCATTTTCTCAGACAAACTCAGAAACAAACCCAGAATTGTATATACAAACCCTGGCTTTCTTCCAACAACACAGTTCATGTAAGATTTTCTACTTGGAACACACACAACGTAACTAAACCTTAACCTCCATATATATATATATACACGATAATGAAGCTTTGGGGCTATGGTTAAACTGCCCTACGTAATTGTAAACGTGGCAACATTTTACCTTAGATTTATTCGGGACGATGTGGCAAAGATTTGATGGGGTAGATATAACACGTGGCGACTGATGAGATAGGTATTACGGCATTAAGAAACTCTTTGGTGGGACACGAGCTTTAGGTTTTTTCCCGATTCGGGAAAGTTTCGGGCGGTTCGGTTAATTGCGTATTCTGGTTTGGCACTTTGAACCAATGATGGATCACCACGATTTATTAGGAGGTGTTATCGTTGGATTGACTGAAGAGAAACACGTGGCGGGATGGGTTCCTCTCGATGTCTAGGGTTTCAAAAGCATGGAATTTCATGCACGTGACCCGCATTTTCTTTTATTCTTTTTTATTATTTTCATCGTTTTAAGTTTTATTTTTTTAAGGTTCAACTACCAAAATAGTTACTTTTTTTTACCGCAGATTACACTTTAGTCACTTGCGTTATCGCGTTGTATCATTTTAGTCATTGAGTCATTAATTACTGTTAACGGTGTAATGATAAGCTGACATTACACGTTAAATCATCATTTCAAACAAAAATTTTAGGTTAACTTATACAATCGGTTCTCATATTTGTTCGTTTTGAGCAATTTAATTTTTTTCTTTTATATTTTTTTAACTTTACTTTTTTTTCTTTTTTTTCCATTCTCTTATGTTTCTCCTTTTGTTTTCCTCCCTTCTCCATTTCTTTTAATGCAGTTTTTCTATGCTTTCCATTTGTTCAAACTAGTCCCTATACTTTTATTTTTTTGAACAATTTGATTTTTTTTGAGTGAGACGAGCTTGTGGACTAGTTTTAACAAATGAAAAACATAGAAAACTACGTTAAAAGAAATGAAGAATGGAGGAGAACAGAAGCAGAAGAGATTGGAAAAAGAATGAAAGTTAAAAGAACATAAAAAAATTAAATTGCTCAAAATGAAAAAATATAGGGACCAATTGTAGAATTTAACCTAAAATTTTTGTTTGAAATGATGATTTAACGTGCCACATCAGATTAACATTACACTGTTAATGGCAACTAACAGCTTAGTAGCTAAAACGTTATAACACGATAACGTAAGTGACTAAAACGTAATATTTCAAACATAAGTGACTAAAATGTAACATAAGGCAAACAAAAGTGACTATTTTGGTAGTTTACCCTTTTTTTAATAAACTCATCATAAGTTCTGATTATATCTATTTTTGTTTGACGTAATGCTTAGAATTAAGTATAGTCCCTCCTCAATCCATAAATAGGAGGATAATGCGCTTCAACATACTCAAGTTTACGTTCTTTTGTATCTCTAATAATGTCCATATCAACTAAATTAACACTTAATCGATAAGTTTTATTATTTAATTGAAGTTTGATGTAACGGGTTAATAAAATAAAAAGCATTAATTTGATTAAGAAAATTAAATATGAGATAGATAAGATTATTTTAAATTCAAAATGTAATTTTACCATTATTAATTCAAAATTTTATATATTATAAATGGATTAAAAGAGAAATGTTTCGTTTCAAATGACCATTGTTAGCCCTCGTGACTTCGCTCATGTTAAGAGAGTTAACTATCTTTTTCTTAACATGTCAAATCTATGTTGTTGATGCAATATATACATTCATATTTAAAATTAAGGTAAACTATTAAAATAGTCATTTTTGTTTGCCTCGAATAACATTTTAATCACTTATGTTTGAAATGTTAAGTTGTAGCCACTTACGTTATTGTATTGCAACATTTTACTCACTGAGCCGTTAATTATCGTTAATAGTGTAACGAAAAGTTGACGTAGCACGTTAAATCATCATTTCAAATGAAAATTTTAGGTTAAATTATACAATTGGTCCCTATATTTTTTTATTTTGATCTGTTTAATTTTTTTCTTTATTTTTCATTCTCTTCTGCTTCTCCCTTTGTTTTCCTCCCGTCTTCATTTCTTTTAACATAGTTTTTCTATGTTTTTCATTTTTAAAAATTAGTCCACAAGCTTGCCTCACTCGAAAAAACTATATTGTTCAAAAAAATATAAGTATAGGGACTACTTTTAACAAATGAAAGACATAAAAAAATAACGGTAAAAGAAATGGAGAAGAGAGGAAAACAGAGGGAGAAGCATAAGTGGAAAATAAAGAAAAAAAAAGGAAAAATTAAAAGAACATAAAAGAAAAAATTTAAATTACTCAAAATGGAAAATTTTGGGGACCGGTTGTATAAAATAAACTAAATTCTTTGTTTGAAATGATGATTTAACGTGTCATATCAGCTTACCGTTATACCATTAACAACCCAGTGACTAAAATGTTATAACATGATAGCATAAGGGACTAAAACATAACATTTTAAATATAAGTGACTAAAATGTAACCTTAGGTAAACAAAGATGGTTTTTTTTAATAGTTTACCATTAAAATTATAACATATTTTAAATATACTCCAAATCAAATCTAAGCTAGTATTTAATACTCGAGGCAATAATTAAGTTAAAAAGAAAACTTAATCGATACGATATTAATACGTTGATAACTTAATTAAAAGATTATAAAATTTAGATAATTAATTTAAAATATAATTCATAATTTAAAGATCATCAATGCAACTAACCTTTTTTTTTAAATTAATTTGGACCATTATAAAACATTAACTAAGTTGATAATTTTAGTCAATAAATTGCGAAAAAAAATCAACATTTTGTAAAATAGACTATTTAATTTCGTGTTCATTTCGTCAAAAGCTAGTTTACCACCCATTTTCCTAAGTTTGACTCTTAAACCTTAACACATATTCAAATAATATTTTATAAAAAATATATATTTTTTATTTTTCAATGTATCTATCGGAGCGAGTCTAGTAACTAATTATTCATATTCTGTAGGCCCATTAAGGAAGTAGATGTTAGCCACGAGTTTTAAAGTTGCTCCATACCTAGAGCGAGGATCGAACCGTCGACTACTGGTTAAGGTAGGAGAGACCATTGCCATCTCACAAATTTTTTTTAGGAGGCCGAAATTATATTGTAATTTATACAATAGTATAAATGTAATTTTTAAAGGATTAAATCAAAATTTTATCATTTTTAGGGCGGGCCAAAGTATAATTTTACCTTTACTAATTTAAAATTTTAAAAAACTTAAATGAAAATATTTCCATTTTAGGAAGGGTCGGAACCCCTACCAATCCCCCTTAATTCACCCCTAGTTCTATGTCGAAATGACAAACAAAAATAATATATATTTTCCAAATTTACTTTTTAAATAATCAGATAGTATTTTAATAAAAAAACCTTTTCTTCTAAAATTTCAATTTTAAATTCTAAAACTTAACTCTTAAACATTAAATTTTAAATGTTAATTACTTAAAAAATTAAAAAAATAACTCTAATTAATAAATTTTGTTTTAATTCTTGATTTAAAAAATTAAAAAAATAATAATTGAATTTATATTAAAAAATAATAAGAAATAAATCTCAAAACTACGCATGAATTTTGGTTCAATGTGTAATGTTATATATAAACATTAATGTTGTACAGGTTTATACTTAAAATATTAATTAATTCAATTTTTACAAATTATTATCATAATTATCGATATAATATCATTTTAAGTATATATTACAATATAAATAATTTAATATATTTATTTCATATAAAATAAAAAAATTTATAGGTAGCTCAAACAATAACCTTTGAATCTTTGTCTGTTATTTTCAAAAGAATCACGGACAGTGGCTCTAACATTTCTATTCTTTTCTTTTCCCATAAATGATCCTACTCACTAATTTTCCTTTTAATGGAAAATTTAACAGAGTTGGTGAGAAGACCTTATCCTATACTGTAGATTTTACTTTTTAGAGTGAGGCCATATGACATGTCTCTATTGCATCACTCTAATTGGTTGCCACAATTTGAATTTTTTTTACTTTAAATGAAAATTTATTTTTATTAAAAAAAATTAAAAACTATGTTCAAAATCGATTTGTTTAGTCGTTTGAATCTTAGTTTAATTGGCATAAGCATTGTTACTAATGCAGGAGGACGTGAGTTCGAGTGTACTGAAGTACATTATCCTCATATTTATAGATTGAGGAAGGGCTATGAATAGTTATAGGTATTATATAAAAAAAGAACAGTAATTATCAAAACTTACGACCTTCTACACTAACAATAGTACTTATGCCAACTAAAGTCATAAAAACTACTGATCTTTCATTTTCTATTACTTTCGTACTTATTTCCACTAAAATTTTATTTTGCTATTTTCAAATTCTCTTTTTTTTTTTTATAATATTTGCTAGCATGCCATGTTGATTACTTTCATTTGTCACGATACTTTTTTAATAAGAGAAATGGAATCCAAAGAACATGAAAAAGCTTTTAAAGATTAAGCAATAGATTTTTGCTCGATGACGCCACTTATTTTTAGCCACTTTGAGGCAAAATAGATTTGAATGTTCTTGAATTCTTGCAATATGAAGGTAAATTGTGGAGATAATGAAGTTAGTGCTCCAAGACACACTTAATAATAGTGAAAGATAACGAGAGAGATGAATTCGACGAAATAATACGAGAAGAAGGAGACGAAAGAGAAAAAACTCACGAGAGATAATATCTTTTTGTCCTTATACTTAACCCCACAAGTTCACTTCATAATGGTTATTGATTTAAAGAATGATCTCGTATTGTACTAAGTTAAATCGATGATACTTAACAACTAAACATATTTATCCTTATTCATAAAATTGTATAACAAGGTTCACAACTAAAATAGATATTATTTAATGAAGAGGAGAAAATCTACTGATAAAATACGATTTTCTTCTCTAAGCAAGACAAAAACCATATATATATACTCCTTTCCCTTCTAGCCCAAGGCAAATAAATGTGCCAAGAACACTTTCGACATGTACAACGAATTAAATTTTGTGTTGATTACATACATACATACATACATGTCCCTCTCACCTTATCTTTTTCTTTTATTAGTTTAAGGCTATAAACTGTGAAGAAGCCATTAGACAGGCTAATGATCCATGACCTTGAGTAATCAAAAATATTATAATAGCCTGGATGATACGGTAAACAAATATTAATAATGTTGAATGGATCCCCAATCATTGTGACGGCCGCCGGCCAGAGATAATTGAAGAAACGTGTAAGACGAACACTGATTATTTTTGTTAGAAGCTGATCATGTCCCACGTTGGAGAGGAAATACCATACGGAGATGGTATTTAAGCTGGGACCAAGCGAGAGGGTATTTCGACCTTGCTTTAATAGGATCTGTTACATAGGCTCGTACCTCTGTATCTTTGTTGATGAATCGAGGCTATGTGGTGATTATTGGTCTGGTGATGCAGTTTTCTGACAGACTCCCTTTTTTTTTTGTTTTATCCTTTCTGGAATTTGCAGTCTTATTACAATCACTGTTGCGATTGTTAGTTCCTTAATTTGCAGTGTTTTTTGGTGCAAATTTTGAGGGATTTCGCCACACCATTCTTACAAGCTTCAGTCTTTCACCAGATGAACAAGTAAGAAGATGAACTTTCTCATGCCAACCCATACTCATAAACATCTCCACGACTATTTTTATGGCTCTTAGCTCGGCCTTTCCCAATCTCGTAGCCTCAATCGGCCTAGAGAACATAGCATAGGCAACTCCTTTATTGTCTCTCAATACCCCACCACTACCCGCTTCATCCTCCATTATGACACCTGCGACACTGAACTTCATCCACCCAGGGGGAGGTGGTTTCCACATAATAACGTTCTTGTTGACTGTGCTTCTCGATGAACTACATTTCATAGGCCAACACCACCAATATCCTTCCATAAATTAACGGACATCATAAGCCGCCCTTGCCTCTATTAAAGATCTCATTTTAGGATAGAACAACTACCATATCTATCTTAATAGCTTATATATACACACAGCGGCGAAATTAGCGGCTGACAGGAGCCGACCCCTAAAATAAAACTCCAATTAATAAAAGTAAAATTATATTTTGGCCCTCTCAAAAATATAAAAATTTAATTTAATTTTTTAAAAATTATAAAATTATAATCTATTAAAATGGTGAAATTATATTTTTTATAAGATCCCAAAAAAACTTTCTGATTCTACCCTTATATATATACATGCAACAAAAAGCTAAAAATGTTTATTCGAAGCATTAGTCTTCCTCGATCACGCTTTACCACACAAATCTAATCTATTAAACTTATAAAAATATAAAAAATTGATTTAATTTTTTAAAAATTATAAAGTTATAATCTATTAAAATGGTGAAATTACATTTTTATAGTAAAAATTACAATTCAATTTCGACCCTAAAAAAACTTTCTGATTATTCGAAGCATTAGCCTTCGTCGATCATGTTTTATCACACAAATCTAATCGATTAAACTTATAATTTTAATAACTATTGAATTGTTATCATTATTAATGGCAAAAAATTTAGATTTAAAATATGAGATTTATTTTAAAGATATACGTTTTCATATATGTTTCCGTATCTTCTTTTATAATATATACGTCGAAAGACATCTAAACATTTTATAAACAAATAGATGAATAAACTAAACCCATTTTAATTAAACTGGGTTCATTTAATAAATTAAGCTCAAAATGTTACTAATAATCATTTATATGTAGCTTAGAAAACAACATAAACAAGCAGAAATCAAAGTGATCAATCAGATGCTCTAAATATGCATTTTATATAACGCTACAAAAGTAATTTAAGTAAACTAGTCAAAACCGGCTCCGCTTGTTCCAAGCTCTGTTTTAACTAGAAGCGTGCATGAGTCGGGTCGGATTTAATCAAAATTTTAGGTCCATTTGTTAGGCTTGGTTCGGCCTGAAAAATAGGTTTAAAATTTTACTCAAGTCTGGTTTAATTCGCCTGTATTAATTTTTTTAAATATAATACATCAAAAATATTAAAATAAATATTTCTCAACAAATTGAAAATAAATTAAAAAAATATGTATACTTAAATACATTAAGATAGGTGCAACTTAACAAGCAAATGCCTCTAAAATAATAACAAAATTAAAAATAAAATAAGAGTTATAAAATTTTCAAATAATAACACAAAAATAGTAGCAAAATAATAATGAAATAATAACAAAATAGTGAGAAAACAAGAAAATAGCAACAAAACAGTAAAAAAATAGCAAAAGAAAATCGGCAATTCTTTTTTTAAATTCGGGTTGGGCTCCAAGCCAAAAAGGTCTTACCTGAAGCTCGGTTCATTTTTAAACATGTCTTGTTTTTTTGCCCAAGCTCGTTTTCGGGTCTATATTTTTACCCAAACATTTTCACTCTTTGGGTCGGGCCGAGATGGACAAGTTTAGTCCTAAGCCCTAAACTTGGAGCTAAGATTAAAGGGTAAACTATATAAATAGTCAACAAACTACTAGTGTGTCTAGGTTTCAAAATTTTTATTTTAGTCACTAGCGTTATCAAATTTTAATATTTTCGTCACTCATCCATTAAATCACTAACAGAGTGCTCTGATTTGGCCATCTTTTATTAGAATAATAACAAATTTAGCCCTCATATGTTTATAGATTATAACAATTTGATCCTAATTCTAAAAAATTAACAAATTTAACCCTCAACTCTATATATTATGACAATTTTAATCTTGATTCTTAAAAATTCAAAATTTTAAAAACTTAAAAAAATAAAAAAAATAAAAATTTAAATGTTCACATTTTTTTTTATAAAAACATAAGATTTTATAAAAATACATACAAAATGTAAATAAATGAATGCCCGTTTTTCTAACATTAATGTATTCATTAAAATAATAACCCTCACTTCCAACTCCTCAATCTCTACGTCCTTAGTTGTCATGCCATTGAACTAGAAATTAATTCTGAAGCTACTGGTATGGCTTTCCATCTACTGGGTCTCCAAGACTTCATCCTTACCTATAAATCCCTAATTATGCTCGTCTTTAAGCACAACCTCAAAGCAACAAACTTGTTTAAGGCAACAACTTAAAGACATCAATTCTTACCCATTTCAACCTCAAGCCGTAGTTTTTAATCCAATTTTAACATGATGGTTGTTAATGTTGAAAAATGGAAAAGTCAAATCTCTTTAAGTTTTCATGTTTTTTTTTCTCTTAAATAGTTTAGGGTACACTTCACTAGTAGTCACCAAACTATTAGTAATTTTCTTTTTTTTGTCAGCTAATTATGAAAAGTTACAAAATGGTCACCCAATTATTTAATTTTGTCTTTTTTGTCACCAGCTGGCTAATGGTGGTAGCTTTTAAAATTGATTTAATAACAAATTTAATCCTCAACATATGTACATTGTGTCAATTTAGTCTTGATTTTAGAAAATCTAATCTTCAACATTTACACATTCAAAAAATAATAAATTTTAAGTATGTTTGGTTGGAAATAAAAGTGAGAATCGAAGAAAGAAAATAGGAGAGAGAATCATTTTCCATCCTAATACATAAAAATCAATCATTCAAACTTGGAACGCTGAGAGGGGATAAAATGAGAGAGAGATGTATATTAGTTCAAAATTATCAAAATTTTTTCAAATATTTTATTTTTTTCCTTTCGTTTTTCAAAGAAAATATTTTCTATACATGGTCCATCATTCCTACCGAGCACACCTATGGAAAGAAAAATTATGTTTTCAATCCTTCTAGTTTTCTACCCTTTCAATTTTCCATCATTCCAATTTTCTTTCCAATCTATAAAGCAAAGTCTTAATGTTTCCTCCAACTTAAAAATAAAAGACTTACCAATAAGCGTTAGGTGCAATGGTAAAATACATTGACTCTCAAGGGAAGGACTCGAGTTCAAAATTTGAAGACGATATTGTTAGAAAGGATAATCACGAACCTCGGATTAATCTCTATGGACACGAGCATAAAAAATACACTAATTCTACCAAAAATAAATAAATAAACCTTGTTAAATTCAGATTAGTTTGTTAAAAAAACAAAGTACTTGGTGCAAGAAATTCTTATTCCATACTTCCACCACAAATTTCTAAACTACTAGGGAGTGACACTTTTAATTGACTCTCTTTTCTTTTTCTTTGTAATAAAATAACAGGTATCTTTAGACTTGCATTGCAGGAAGGAAAGGATCATAATTTATACACTTATTGTTATGTTCTCCCTCTTTTTATACCTAGAAAAATTCATCATTCTATTTTGGAAAATATTTGAGGAAGTTTAAGTGGCAAAAGGATATTTAACCATTTAAAATAATGCGGTAAAAATTAATTTAAATAAAATGAACATTTGCTACATTTCAAGAGAATAGAATCAAGTTGTGGATTGCTTAGCTAAATAAGCCTTGACCGGAAAAGATGACCTGCAGGTGTTTGAATTCCCCCCACAATAGTTCGCACTTTTATTGAAATGGATAAGTCTAAAGATGGTTCTTCTTTCTTCTTTTCAGAATGTTATTATATAATTAGTTAGATATTATCTTATTGTCACCAAAAAAAAAAAGAATAAACCTTTGGTTTTGGTTCAGTTTAAACACGAAAATGTGAGATACATGAATTGATTTATTTTAGGGTAAACTACAAAAAATAGTCAAATTTGTTTGTCTTCGATTATATTGTAGTCACTTATGTTTGAAATGTTACGTTTTAGTCACTTACGTTATCGTTTTGTTACGAAATAGTCACTTTGTCGTTAAGCTTCGTTACTTTTCTAATGGCAATCCTACGTGGCAGTCCAAATGGTTTTTAAATGCCAATTTGAATATCTTACGTAGCAGTCCAAATTAAATTTATTTAATTAAAAACCTATATTCAATTATTCATCCCAGCAACTGGACATTCAAGTTGGCATTTAAAATTCATTTAGACTGCTACGTATAACTGTTATTAGGAAGGTAACGAAGTTTAACGGTAGAGTGACCACTTCATAACAAAACGATAACGCAAGTGACTAAAATATAACATTTCAATTATAAATTACTAAAATATAATTTGAGACAAATAAAAATAACTATTTTTATAATTTAATTGTTTATTCTAAGTCAGAATTAAATCGCAAATACAACACATGTTGATACCTTTCTCTCACTACCACATTACCCCAAAGCAAAGCAACACAAAAAGGCAATTAATTGAACAGCAGCCCATCACAGATTTCCAGCTCAATAAACCATCAAAAACGAAATTATATATATATAATGGATTATGTAGTCTTTTTAACTTTATGAAAAAATTAATTTAACCTTTTATTTAATTTTTTATTTTTTTAATATTTAAACTTGTATTGTTTGTTAAATTAACTTAAAATAGATGAAAAAATTAACGTTTATTAAAATTTTTTAAAATAATATTTTTATATTTTATAAATAATTTCATAGCATCACATGACAATTCACGTATATCATGTCAATAAAGTTAAATGATATTAATTTTTTCGTTCATTTTGAAATGATTTAACAAATAATGCAAGTTTAAAGGCTTAAAGAGATAAAAAATTAAATGAAAAACTAAAATGATTTATTTTATAAAATTAGAGGGCCAAATAAATTATTATACCAAAATAATATTTGTGTTACTTTCAAGTTTTAGTTGACATTAGACGAAGGATTGAAGTGTTGGATCCTAATTGATCCCTTCCCCTATCCTAATTGAAAAAAAATGTAAAAATTTATAAAAAGAGAATCAGTATGGTCAAATTTTATAATCAATCCTTCTACTTTATTTATTTTGTGAAATCGATTCATGTGTTTCACATTATTAATTATAATCCTTGTACTTTGGTGGATAGAAGTAGGTATTGTATAAAAGAAATTTAAAAACTATATTATTTGTTACCTAATTAAAAATTTGAAAGATTTAATCACGGGAGTTAGGTGAGACGACAAGGGTCTTTCCTACCTTAACCAGTAGTTGAGGGTTCGATCCTCGCATTGGGTATATAGTAACTTTAAAACTCGTGGCGAACATCTACTCCCTTAATGGGCCTACAGAATGTAAGTGATTAGTTACTGAGTTTACTCTGATAAATACCTTGAATTTCTTTTTTAAAAGATTAAGTAAGAATCACAGTTATTTTAATCTCAAATTTATATCATAAACATAAAATCTTTTTTTTTAATGTACAATGATGTTTCCTTATTGTGCTTCCTTGCTTTCTCCAAAACCTGTTTTTTGCTTAAGAAAAAAAGAATTAAAAAAAGAGATTAAAAAAGGCAGCTTACTGAAGTGAATAATTTTTAATTCAGATGGATATTCGAATTAATTAAGTTATCGATTTTTTATTTGGTTAGTTTGATTTTAATTAAATAAATTATTAAAAATATTTAAAATATAAAATTTAATTTAATAAATTGATACCAATTTGCGAGTAAACTGATTCTCTTCAATTTCTTCATATTAGTGTATACGGTCTTATTTCAATAACTATGCTGAGGGGTTAGGCTCAAACATTGGGAAGATTGGGGGACTTATTTGACATTGTCTTTTTCCAAAAAGTCTCTCATTTTTCTCTCCAAGGGAGTGAATTTTTCCACGAATTTGTCTCTCTTCTTTTTTACTCGATTATAATTTATTTTATGAAGAATGAAAAATAAAAGGATTAAATTTTTGAAAATAAGAATACAGGAACTAAATTACAAAGATATGAAGAGTACAGGGAGCTATAACATAAATTAACCTGGTTTAAAGAGTAAAAGGTTGAGGAAGGTTTTTGGCGTTGTAGTTTGTAGTAAATAAGAACATCATTCCCAAGAAAGTTAAAAGGAAACAAAATTATATAAAACCAAAACCAGCTATTGCTTTCGTTTCTCCATCTCAATAGAACTGTCTGTGAGAAACATGTTCTTCATTCTCAACTCGCCTCCTGACTCTTCATTCTCCTAACTGGGTTCTCTGACTCAGTTTCTACCATTGTTTTCATCATGGATGGTCACACTCGTCGGAGACACGGCTCTCGCCACCGATCATGGTGTTGCACCTTCAACGCACCTCCGCCGAGTCCTGAAAACCCACATTTGTCTCAGCATTACCGTACCAATAACAACAACTGCAAAACCAAACTCGGTCCGCAAAAGCCTGACTCGCTCTCTAAACTCACTACCTCCATCTCTGTTCCCAACTCGCCCCAGAGTTCCAAATCCGAGTTATCTCTCGTGGGTCGGATGGACCCGCGTCGAATCCTTTCACCCGGACGAGTCTCGCCTATAGACCACACTGATTCCCTCGAAGAAGATCGCCACTCTTCACACGCAACCCCGTCTGCCGCTGCCGTTGATTCCTTGCCCAGATCGCGATCGCAGAGTTTTCGGGCCAAAATAGAGAGTCCGGATACTCAGTCGAGTCTGGATCCTAGCCGGGTCGAAGGAGAGATAGGAGGACCGTACGATGTGAGGTTGAATTTGAAACGGAAAAATGGTGGGGTTATGGTGCTGGAGCTGAGCTCGTCGGTTTTGGCTTCGAATTCAGAAGTTTTTGCGGGTTTGATTGCAGGTTCGGCGGGGAAGAAAATGTATAGAATAGAAGTTCCTGAGGTGGAAAATTTACGGGTTTTTAAAGAAACCATTGAACTTATGTTTGAAGAAGATATAGCCAAGAGGCTCGTCAAAATTGGGGTTAATAGAGCCATTGACATTCTTGAGGTAACCCTTCTTTTATTTTCTCCTTATCCTCTTATACTGGAATATTTAGTATGTTTTGTGTACTGTAGATGTTTTAAGAAAAATTTGTTCCAAAAAGGGTTACTTTAAAATAATAACAAACTTAGGGAGAGTTCCTAATATGGACTAGCACAGTGTTACACACTTTCCCTTGGAAAATCATGAGTTCTTGTTAAAATCTAAAGTTTTTTTATGTTTCATTTTAATATTTAAACTTTAAAGATTGATATATGAAAGTTAAGAGGTTTTTATCATATAGAAAATCATAGAATATTATATTTTCTGCTGGAAACCAATGATTAGGAAGTTCTTAGTTTTATTAGAAGCATATGGTGAGCGTTGTTTCATGCTCTAATCTAACAAAACGAGGAGTTTTAAACCAAAAGACGGTATCTGATGTTCTAAGAACTTTCTCAAGATTTTTGAGACTGGGAAGCTGATTTAGGAGAACCTGGTTATTGTTATCAAGTTTCTTCTTTTCCTTTTTCCTTTCAAATCGTTCTCTAATGCTTAACTAACATGAATATCATACACTGCAGAAATTAGCAGAAGTTTTTTAATTTTATTATTATAATAGTATAACTTTGATAGCATTACTAGTATCTCCCACCCTCAGAAGTGTAAACATGCTAAGAAGGAATTATTTGTGTTTAATAAATGTAATCTAGTGGAAAATTTGGAGTCTTCTCGTGGGGGTTGGGGGGGGGGGCAAAGGTTTTTAAATGCCTTTAGGGGGCAAGAGGAAAGCAAATTTTGTCCTCCTACCTCTTAGTTATGTAATTCTATTTTAGCTAATCAAGAGTTTTAGTTTATCAGTTGTGTTTCTTATTTCCTACTCCTTACTTTTATTGCCTTGTTTTTTCTTCCTTGCTGCAATTTTCTCTATTTTCTTTGTGTTTTGTCCTTATCTAAACCTTGAAACCATAATCACTGAGCATAATTGCTGAATATTGTTCTGGAAAATTCAGTTTCCCTGTACAATACCCCAAACCTGTTGAATTTATTGTTGTTCTTGAGTCTAGGAATGTTGCTTCTTAGCTCCAGAAGCCATTGTTACCGCCTCCAATTCAAGCATTATCTCATGTAGAGTTCTTGCATGACTATTATACCAAAACCTTAAATTTTTTTAACCTTAGTCCGTCTAGAAGAATTACCAAGGCAGTTTAAGCTGAACCTAATATTCCTTATTTTGTCCTATGAGGTAGCCAACAGATAGTTCATACTCGAATGCCACTCCCTTTTTTTCTTTTTTACATATCTGATTTCGTGATCCCCTTTTGCATTTTTGCTGCATTTTACTATTTTCCAAAATCTGAAGTGCATGTTCCTAACAGTTTGATCTATACTTTACATTTTCTTTTTAAAGAACAAATTGATTCTTTAGAGGTGATTTGCTTCATGACTATGCTTTCATGGGAAAGACGAAAATTTGTTCGCTATTTGTGAATTCAGTGCATGGTGATCCAATGATGGTAGGAGAGGTAGCAGCTTAATAAATTTATCTAAAGTGATTCAGCAATGTTGAGGTGCTTGCTTAGGCTTTAAGGTGTAGCACCTGACTACAAAAGCACCTCAACCCCTATCGGGCAAGGTGCATTTGATCAGTAACACGTTTGGTGCATCTAGGTGCTTTTTCTTTTGTAAGACAGTAGGTGCAACATAGCCTATCTAATCACAGTTCTCTTTCATTTGTTCTATTATTCTATTTTATAATTTTACCTTTAATAGTGAAAGAGCGGAGCAATGTCTATCTTGTCAATGTTTGAATATCCAAAATAAATTTGGGACCATAAGGAAATCATGCTGTTAGCCATCAAATGAAGAAACAAAATTGCATCTTTTGTTGGATAAAATTGAACCAGTCTTTAGCAGTGTTGTCAAGGAATACACCTACACATTATTAGCGTCAGACAACAATAGGTCATCACACCTTTTCATGCAAGACGCATCTGATCAGGTATATATGCTTGGCACGTCTAGACATGCTTTTTTATAAGGCAATAGCATAAAAAAGTTCGTTTGATTGAAGCTCTTTGCCTTTACTGATAAAAAAAAAGGGGGATAATATTGAACTCTATTTCTCAATATTTGAGTATTCAACCACAGAAGCTAAACTGTAGAAAAGTCATGCTTATTGGTCAAGAAAAAATTGCATTTTTAAGGATAAAGTTGATCGGTCTTTAGATTTATAGTCATAAATATATATCTTAAGCTTATTTTTACACAAACACATAAAACGTATGGATGTGTATGTATTGCACCTTACTTCACTTGATCGAGTGCTTTATTTTTTTGGTGCCACCTCAGTCAATATTAGGGTTTTAGCACCTAGAATGCACCTTGCACCCTTAACAACATTGGTCCTTAGATATATGCACACATGTAGTTGTGCCTTACTTCACTCAACAAGTGCTTTTTCGCTCTTCAAGCAATATAAAGGTTATAGTGCCTCAATTAACTGTGCCCTTGATAACATTAACTTGATACATTCTGTTAGGATTTGGTGGTTTTGTTCATAATCTTTTCTGCCATATCATCTAAGCATTGGACTTGGCATGCATTTAACTTGGTTTTGAAATGGTTGCTAAGTCTATCACCTTGTCAACAATAATTATCAATCAATCGGTAAAAAGTGGGAGAAGGGAAATAGGTGCCATCACTTACTTGCTGTTAACTAAGATCACTTACTTGCTGTTAACTAAGGAGCCTGCTTCCCGTGTAGACCTATGAGAAATATGCTGCATAGAATGTTCCTATTACTTCAGAAAAGATATATGATGATGAGATTTTTATGTTAGGCCAGAGCCTGTGATAGGATAAGTTTGCTGCTCTGCTTCCCTTGGCAGGAAGGGCCTTTCCCTTGTTTGTCTTTTCTCCGTCTGTCTCTCTCTCTAACCTTCTAAACCATTATGTTCTCAGATATGAAAATTAATGTGCTTTATAGTTATACTGGTTTACTGAGAGCTATTCTTGGTTAATCAGCTTGGTACTGGAGTTGGGCATGCTACTAGATTGGATTTAGAATCCATGAGGTATGTGAACTGTCCTTGGAAGAACAGAGCTACAAGATTGGATGTCAATCTAGATGGATTGCATTTCATAAGATATACTCAATGGCTAGGTTGGCTATCTAAATTATCTATAAAAAGGGGGGAAAAAGAAGAGGAGGATGGTGACCATTTAATTTCATGGAATAAAACATAATGTTGGCATATGAAAACTTGAAATATGTTGATTTCAGTGGTTATTTCCTCCAATATACAAAACTGCAGACAATAAGAAGTTGCATCTAAAACTTGGAAGAGTAGAAATAGATGGTGAAAGATATGAAAAGTACTCTAAAAGATTGGTACTTACTGTGGTATAAACTAATATCAAGCACTTTGCTTGACGAATGCAATATGAACTTTCCGCCTCCTTTTCTATGTATTTCTATGTTTTTTCTTAAAACACTGAGATCATTTGAAACTGCTATCAGGTATCAGCTGGCATTATGTTTCGCAGAGGTGTTTCATCCTGTTTAAAGTACCTAGAAGCTGTTCCTTGGACTGAGGAAGAAGAAGAGAAATTAAGGAGCTTGTTTACAAGGTTCAAGTTTGATGAAGCAACAAGTAGAGATATGTTGGCTAGATTACATTCTCAGCAGTCAACTGATACCCTCCAAAATTTAGCCAGACACCTTGTTTCATCCATTACCACCTGCTCTGATGCCAATGCAAGAAATGAGCTGAAGTCATTGGTGAAGGGTCTCCTCTGCAAAAGTTCAGTCTATGAGAAGGAGCAACCTGACATCAACAAGGAGGATTTCTATGCTGTTTGTCAATCCTGTATGAGTGTGCTATACAACCTGTTTGAGGAGGCTTCTGATGCTATTCCCCATGAAAGAATGACCAAAAAGGAGATGGGCAAGCCTCTGATTGCACGCATCTCCAAACAGGTGGATAACATCAATTTTCTGCTGGAGATCTTGCTTGATAGACAAATGGCCGAGGAGTTTGTGGATCTGTGGGTAAATCAAGGAAATTTACTAAAACTTCATGAAAGAGCATCTCCCATGGTTAGGTATGAGCTAAGCCGCGTTTCAGCAATTTTATTCATCGCAATGGGTACAAGAAAGCTGCACTGCTGCTCAGAGGCCAGGTCAGGGCTTCTTCAAGCATGGTTTGGGCCAATGCTATTGGATTTCGGTTGGCTGCAAAGATGCAGAAAGGGACTCGACATGAAGGCATTGGAGGAAGCAATGGGTCAGTCCCTCCTTACACTTCCTTTGAAGCAACAGTATGTTCTGTTTATGGAGTGGTTCCGATGTTTCTCGAGGAATGGCAGTGAATGTCCAAATCTGAGCAAGGCCTTCCAGATTTGGTGGCGCAGATCTTTTCTTAGGGGCTCTGAAACACATGCTGTTGAATCTAGGTAACTCCAAGTAATATTCTTTTAATCTTTTGGTGCCCATTTTGTGTGTGAAATTAGCATTAGTGTAGAGCATGAAAGATTCATAAATATGTGGAAGGGATCAATAATGTGGAATCTATATGGAATTGTTGTAAGAGGAAACTTGTATCCTATATTCTGCCAAACAATCTTTATGCTCACAAGGATGCCTTTGTCAAGTAGAGTAAGAAATTAAATAGCATGCAGAATTTTATAGTTTGATCGAAGGACTAAGGTTGCTTAGGATTTATATTTGATTTCTTTGATTTCCTTTCAATTTTTTCCCACCCTTTTAAACTGGTATTGGGCTGACCTTACCAATTAAAATAACCAGGATTTACCATAGTTTGTATTATGGTGATCAATGTTTCCAAAATTTTAGCACAGGGAGGTTCAAGACATGTTTGCCATCACAGATTCAGTCTCTTGCTTAATTAAATAGTGCAATGATAACCATTGCAAATTCACTTGAATTAAATATTGTACACAAACTGTCCAAGTTGTAACGGAAGTGATATTTTGGTGATATTTGAATTCACACCAATTAGATTAATAAAATCTTAAATTTATCAATCAATTAAAGTTTCATTTTTGATGTATTTTATACATTTTTATTTTAATATTGTACATATTTCATGCGTTATTATGATTTATTAATTTTAAACCATACATTTCATTGTTTATTGTATGTTTCTTTTAAACATGCATTTGTGTTTTAAATCGGTTGGTTTCCACACGTATACGTGTGATAAGATTTTTAGTAATATATTAAGCGTTTAATTGAGTTGGTTTCATGCAAGTAATTCAGTTGGATAATAAGTAATATATTATCATTTTACGAACTAAATCATATGTTTATAATAGTGTTTTTGTTATTTTATATCTTTTATATAATAAAAAGAAAAATATACACAATAAATTTGAACTCAAAACACTATCATTTTCTAATTTCTTATAATACAATTTTAAATAAAATCTTATATTTTATAATAATTTTTTATAAATACTTATTATATAATTTTATTTTTTACCCAAAGTTAATAATACTACTATTAAATTGACTTAGTTTTACCCTTTAAGCGACATTCCTATTTTATTTTATTTGTTGAAGTAAAACAGCGTGGGGTAGCTAGAAATATAGGTGGTAATATATTACAGGGAATATCGTCGGTAAAACCCATGTGGTGGTCTCTGAGTCCCACATCTAAGCCTTTTTGGTTATTTATTTATTTGATCCATCAGACATTTTGGTTGTTTCCGTGTATTATGGATTTTATTTTTAATTAATCGAATCTTGTTTGTTAGTAGTTTTTGAAATGTTATAGCAAATTTTAATTATTTATACAATAATTGATTGTATATTTTATAAACAATATATTTATATTAATTACAATTATTATGATAAAAAAGAAGAGAAAAATATTGAAGAGTTTAATTTACAATATTTTAATTTTTGTCATTTGCATTCATTTTTTAATGATGATTACAAATTTTTATTGAGAATTATCATAATAATTGATATATTTAATTATATTTATTAATCATAATTCTGTAAATTAAATATGATATAAATGCTTTAATTATTATTTTTAAATTGTTAAATCAATTACTATATTTCAATTATAATAAAAAATTCAAATAAAAAATTAAAATAATTAATTAAAATAATTAAATACAAAATTAATTAAAAATTAAACGTGTAAAATTACCTACAACTTATATCACATATATTAGTTTAAATAAAATTATTTGACGAACAGTTAATTGACAACTTTTTTTTAATTAAATAAACTACACTAGATTATGGTACATCCAATAATGTAAATTCATATAAGGAAATAAAATGTGACTTTGGTTGAAATGTTAAGTCGAAATAGTGAAGATTATAATATCTAAAGTTAAAATCATATAATTCCTATAATACGTATGCATTTTTTTTAAGATTTATCAAATATAAAAAAAAAACATGAACGCCATGTGATGACCTGATGGTCAAGGGGTTTACCGCTTCAAGTGTGGCATGAGTTTAAGCTGCGCTAGTCGTATCGATTGTTTAAGTTTACCCTGTTATTGTAATTCAAAAAAATATATAAAAAAACGTAAATAATATTTTTTTTTTTGCTTTTTAGTAATTTTAATCAATCCAATCCTTGATATATCTGTTAAGTATTAAATATTAAAAATAAAATAGTATGATATAATTTAAACCCTAAAAACCCAACCCATAACTTCAATTCCAAAAACCCAACCCAATAATACATTAATCCAGTAGCAACGATGAAAATTCCATCAACCCTAACCTTTGTGTTCCGTGTTGCGCGCCTCTATCACTTGCACTTCTCCCTCCCTTCTACCCTTAACTGCATTCATTCTTCATTCCTGTAGCTTCGGTTGTCAACCCACAGCAGTTGCCTCTTCCTTTTTGATCCTCCTTTCGCTCTCGCAAGTGTCGGTGTCGGCTTGCTGCCAACTGCGTCAGCCACTCAAGGTATTCCTTTTTTTCATTCTTATAACTAAAGACGCTGCTGTATTTTAATTAGTTTTTAATTCGAGTTAAATGATTTTGAACAAGTTAGTAGTTCAGTTTTCAAAAATTTTAAATCGAATAAATAGCTGCTATTCTGTTACACTGTTAGTCTGAACTTCTAGGCACAAAGAAGAACCTGTTTCAACTCCCTTTCCTCCTGATTTTTATTTCGGTAATCTGCTTAACTTGTTCGTATCGTTCCATTTATTAGCTATTGCCTATTTCTCTCTTGTTCTTAAAAAATTTATGTTCTGCTTCTTTTGTTCTTTTTTTTTTTATCGTTACAGACAATTTATTTAGATAAAGACGAAAGTGTGAAATATGATATCGGCAATTGCATGGGTGCCGAAAGGGGCAGCAAAGGCTGAACCAATAGTGGCCGACTTACCTTCCAAAGAAGAAATCGAAGAGATGATCAATTCCGGTGCCTTAGATAGAAGGTACACTTTGGCTTTGCTGCTCAAAATCGTAAACTGATTAAAGTATATAACACATATTCAAGCTCAAACCCTCATAATTGTTTTCATTCCTCTCTTCCCTCGACTACGTGGCTTTCCCCCCCCCCCCCCCAATTTAAGACCAGAGAACCAGCCTCCTTCACAATCCCTTCCTCTTTCTAGCCACTCCTTTCCTCCTTCGCTCCAGTTTCTGTTGTTGGCAACTGGCTCCTTGTTCCCATTGCCTTCCTCTTCAAGTAATATTTTACTTTCCCATTGACCAATGGTTTCCAACACTGGTAGTTGAGTGCTTAGGTGTTAGGGGCTTTGGGGTTTTGTCTTTTGTAATGGCATGAGTGTGGAAGACCAAGGGAGTAGGGGTGCTTGTGAAATAAATGAACCAGTCACAGTTATGTCAGTTTGGTTATTTTTAGTTACCATACCTGAGTTGGCTGTTTGGTTATCCTTAAGTTAATCGGTTGTATTAGTTTTTTTGAAATTTATAGGAATAAGCAAAACGAAATGAATGCTCTCTCAGCCTCTATCAATTTAGGTATTGAAAGTGAGTTCACTAGCGTTAAAGAATTAGCTTCATGCAGCCTTCTGATGGTCTTGTTTATACAGTGAAGATAATGGTGATAATGGAAGTGAGGATGAAGATGAAGATATGGTCGCTGAAGCTGAAAAGCAAACTGGGGATATAGCCCAAGCACTTGCTGTGGCAGAGGCTCTTGGAAAAACTTCCAAGAACAAGTCAGGGACACAGCTGGAGGATCTTACAGATGGGTTGAAAGAACTTGACATGGAAAATTATGATGAAGAGGATGATGGTATCTTTGCTTGGATGATCTATTGGTTTTATTTGCTTCTTCCATTTGTTTTTTTGTTGTTGGAATGGAACACATGTAGTTTATCATGAAACATTTCCAAACTGTAGAGTTTGATATTAATTGTGCCAGGCAATGCCTTGCCGTGTGTGCTTTTTTTTTTTTAATGTATCTAATGAAGCATCTAACCATTCTTGCTGTCAGGTATTGAGTTATTTAGCAAGGGGCTTGGTGACCTTTACTACCCAAGCAATGAAATGGATCCATTTTTGAAGGATCAGGATGTAAGAATGAGAACTTCCTTATTTTTTGACATCCTTTTTATAACTTCTTCAGCTTCTGATGCTAGACAATTTTTAGGATGATGATTCTGAAGAGGTTGAGGACATGACTATTAGACCCATGGATTCTGTTATAGTTTGTGCACGCACTGAAGATGATGTTAGCCATCTTGAGGTATATTGGATCTCTTTCTCTCTCTCTTTACATACATATCATAGTTGCTCGGACTTGGCAAAAGTAAGGAAAATCCCTGTTGACACAACAGGACCCTTGATAGGATCTGGGATCTGTGTCTAACGCAGCTAAAATCTTTGGACTCATCTTCATCCTTTGATTTGCTCCCCAAAGTTAAGTCAACTAGAGATCTCTAGACCAGTTTTACCCTTGTGTGTAAGGGGGGAGAAAGGTGAGAAAACATTGGAATTCCAAAGAGAAAAAAACTAGAAAGCAATGTGCCAAGAAAAAGCTATGCCAAGAAAAACATTGGAATGCCAGTCAAATTTCCTTAAATAAGTAATTAATTATATTGTACCAAAATATATTTGTAAACAAGTCCACAGACCAGTGTCCTATCAAACCCTTTTATGTTGTTACCCCGTGTTTTAAGTTCAATGTGATTGATGAGTCAGACATCTAGACACAAACCGGCATCTGACACCTATGCTGGAGTCTGAGCAACATAGATGTTATATATGTCAATCATTCGCAAAAAGCTCATACACAAAACATGCTAGGCATTCATTGTGCTCTATTATTGTACAGGTTTGGATATATGAGGATTTGGATGAAGGTGATTCAAACATGTATGTTCACCATGATGTTATCATTTCAGCATTTCCCCTTTGTACTGCATGGCTTGACTGCCCAATTAGAGGGGGAGAAAAAGGTTAGACATTTCTGTTTTTGTGGGTATTGAAGTTGTGTGTTTAGACATGCAATTCCAAGTACTTAAATTCAGGCATGTTTTGTTCAACTTATAAACCCCAATTTCCTGCTGCTTTAGCTTAAGTGAACATGGTTGCATGTTGGTATATATATTTTGAAATCTTAGAAATAGTAATCATTCACCTATATGTTCCCATGTTTAATAGTTGCTGATTCACATGCTTCCGCTTGTCCTTTTCTTGTTGCAGGGAATTTTGTGGCAGTTGGTTCAATGGAGCCATCAATAGAAATATGGGACCTTGACATTGTATGTTATTGCAAATGTTAGTCTTACTTAGCTTATAGGTAATAGTGTGGCCGAATGATGAATTTATTCAAAATCCCTTATCATATTTTACTTTTCTCAGATCGATGAAGTACAACCATGTTTAGTATTAGGTGGCACTGTGGAGAAGAAGACAAAGAAAGGAAAGAAGGTTTGCGACTGAATTCCTTCCTGATTTATTGCCTTTAAAACTTTATCAGCTTTGCCTTCTGTCGAAACTTCAAAAGCTTAGTGGAAATACACACGTACACTCACACATTGGTTTTGATTGTGAATTATACTTTTTGCTCCTGGATTTCTGAATGGATGTTTGAGTTGACTGCAGTGAATATGACAAAGAATTATCTACTATTATTGTATGCAATTCAAATGATTATTTACTATTATTGATTTTGTCATATGATCCTCATAATATGACCGCATTCCGGCAGTCTTTCCCTTTACGACACTTTTGACAAACACCACTTTAGGTGCCTAAATGAATTTCATCATGTAATAGAGCGGAGAGTAGTTAAAAGAAGGTCAGGTGGTTGTGCTATAGTGGTGTGCTTGTGAATGAATGTTTTTGGATAGAGCTTGGTTAAAGCTTTCAATGCCTGTAGAATCAAGAATATGGCACTGTTATCATGAACCAATAAGCTTTTTACCCTCTTCCATGCCCTTTTTCTTTTATGATCAATTTTCAATCCTAAGCTTAGAGGATTGACATCATATTATCCATCCTGACTTAGTTATGAGGGGGTCCTAAACAAAATCATCTCAGTGTTGTGATGGTGGTATGGTTTAAGCCCTTGTTACTTTGTCATAAAACTTGGTGTGGGTCCTTTCCTTCTTTATTTGTTGTTGAGCTTGTTTGCTAGTCTATTTGGTTTTGATGATGGAGTTTGACTTGAAATAAAATGGTATTTATGCTATATATATGGCTTTTGATGTGATAGGAAATTAAGTTATTTTTTTTCTCCTTTTCTATCTGAAATCTATTAAATTACACCAGTTGGCTAATATTTTATTTGAGAAAAGCAACTTATTATTTATTTCACTTGTTTGCCTTGCTTTGCATTAGAAACCAAAATACAAGGATGGCAGTCATACTGGTGCTGTTCTTGGTCTAGCTTGGAACAAGGAATACAGGTAATTTTGATCTTTCATTTTTCGCCTGTTCTTGCTCTAAAAGGAAACTTATAATGAAATTACTTCTTACACTTTACTTTTTTTTTCTAAAAGGAATATCCTCGCTAGTGCAAGTGCTGACAAACAAGTTAAGATTTGGGATGTTGCTGCTGGAAAATGCAACATAACAATGGAACATCATGAAGGCAAGGTAAGAATTGAGCTTTGGTAGCACCATAGAAATCGTCTTCCAATTATATTTGGATTAGGCATTGAAAGAAAACAAATATCTTTCTGCACGTTGAAATGCATATGTCCTCTGTATTGTTTCAATCTAGCTTTCATCTCCAGAGCTTCTTTTAGTGGCATGTTGCATAGATATTGCCTATGCAACTGTTAGATGAAAATTTATGAATTTAAAGCAATTGAATGAATATTATCTATAAAAAGGTTCGGTCAAGCTAATTCTGGGTTATATTTGACAAATCACCAGTCTTTTCCTGTCACCAACTTTTCTTTTGTTATAACAAGCATTGATAATGGAGCAATTCCCATGCATGATACCTGCTGATTTTATCTTTTTTATAAAGCATTAATAGATGTTAAATCAAAAGATGTTTTGAACCGCACCAAGCAGGTAGCTGTGAAGTTTGCTTATTCTTTGTGGTTGTGCATGCATTATTTGTTCTTCATTATTTAGATTGTTGTAAAATATTATATGGAAATCTCCACTGTAATTTTGACTTCTATACAATTTCAGTTGTAACTTGTAACTACTTAATTGATATTGAATGTTGCTATTAATTGTTGCTCTAAATTGAAATTTCTTCTTTGTGTACTCTGTAGGTTCAAGCAGTTGCATGGAATCATCATGTGCCACAAGTTCTTCTTAGTGGATCGTTTGATCGTTCAGTTGTAATGGTAATTGAACTATTCATTTGCATAAATTTGTGCATGCTTTCAGCTACTGACGAAGTAATTTGTGTTCAGTTTTTCACCTTTAATTGCTTTCAAGGTAGTCAGACTTCATCACTTTTACCATGGTTATATGTTGCAGAAAGATGGAAGAGTGCCCACTCATTCCGGTTTTAAGTGGTCGGTGACTGCTGAGGTTGAATGTTTGGCATGGGATCCGCACACTGAGTACTCATTTGTGGTTCGTGCTTTGTGCTTCAGCCTTTTACTTGGGGCTACATGAAGGCTATGCTTTGGTAATTGGATGCTTATTGAAATATTTAAGTTTTGATCAGGTGAGTCTTGAAGATGGTACAATCAGAGGATATGATATTCGAGCTGCCAAGTCTGATCCATCTTCCGAGTCAAAACCAAGTTTCATTCTCCATGCTCACGACAAAGCTGCTTGCACCCTTTCATATAATCCTGCAGCACCAAATGTATGAACCTATCTCTCCTCCACTCATTCCTTGGTCAGGTTATAATCACATATTTCTGGTGCATGACATTTCTTTTAATTTTTCTAACAGCTTCTTGCAACTGGTTCCATGGATAAAATGGTAAATAACGGTTTTCTTTTAGGATTTTTGATATATTGTGGAAAGTTATAAATATTGTTTATGTGGTTTTATTGGTCGATCTTCATTTGCGTAGGTAAAACTTTGGGATTTGTCAAACAATCAACCTTCATGTGTGGCGTCCAAGAATCCTAAAGCTGTAAGTGTGATTTATAGGAAACCATACATGTGGGGTTTTTATTATAACTGCAATGTCTCAAAACTTTGTTGTGGATGTTATTAGGGAGCTGTCTTCTCCATTTCCTTCTCACAAGATAATCCCTTTTGTCTGGCTATTGGAGGCTCAAAGGGAAAACTAGGAGTGAGTGGAAAAATCTTTAAATATTATGTTCTACTGTTACCGAAATTCTGTAAAAACATTAATCATTTACAATCATGCAGGTTTGGGATACATTAACCGAGACAGCCGTGTCTGGAAAGTTCGGGAGCTACAGCCAACAGCCAAACAGACCGAAAGCTTAACTCGAAAGGTGAAAGTTTGTATTGTTTCTTTGAGAGTTGGTATTTATAATGAGGATGAGTTTGGCTTTCCTAGTTTTGAGATCATGATGTTATTTTGTTTTTAGGGAGTATATAATGTAGTCAAAGTTTTCTATTTGGTGATTTTAATGATGCAAAGGTGAAATGGTGAGAAAATACAGAGGAAATGAATGTGTTGGTTTGAGGTAGAAAGGATCTGCAATTGCTTTCAATTTTGTTGTTTCATATCCAATTAATTTATGAAAGATATCAATTAAACCTTGAGATTCAAATTTCATTATCTTTATATTTAAATTGCTGCTTGCTTGATAAATAATAATTAAAGTTGATTATATATTATTTCTTTGTTTCTAGCCACACTTTAATATCCTTAATTGCTATTTATTTTTGGCTTAATTCACTAATTGACTCTTCAACTATACTTGTTTTTGTTGCTATGCATTTTTTTTCCTAACAAAGACATGACATGTGGGATTGTTAACTAAAAAAATATATATCTTTATCTAGATATATAGAAAATTCAGAAAAAAAATATATTATTAAAACTGAAAATTATGAAAGTGGGAAATTCATTAATTCCATGAAATATTGGGTAATTTGTGATCGTCATAGTGGTTTTCTAGATATTTGTTCTTCAATTGCAAATTTAAAATTAAAATGTTCAAGTTTACAAAATTTACCAAAATTTCAATTAAAAAATTATTTACAGCAATTTAAGAATTTTAGTGTACAAAAGGCAATTTCTTTCTAAAAAAACATCAGTATAACACATCCAAACAAATTTTGGCACAAGTAAGCGAAAGAGCCTCAAAAATTGGAGAGTCCCTTCAACAAGTGGAGTTAATAAATGGTGAACAAGGTCCAATAAATCATCTTTCTATTTATGGCCAAGCTCTAAATATTTTCCTCCATAATGAGAGATAATTAGCAGAGGCAATGGTGATGATGCAATGTTCAATAAAACCTACCAATCTTTACTCATCTTTTTGCTGCTACTAGGGATTAGATTAGGGAGGCCTGCATGTGGTAGATATGAGCTTTAGGTTAGGTTTTTTAATAATATAATATGTTTTTTTATTTGATAAATTTATTTTATTATTTAAATATTCAAATAATTAAATTGGGTGAATTTTTTTTTTAACTTTATAATAATTCGATTCTGTAATTATCAAATTAGACCAAAAAATTTAAATATCAAAATAGAAAAATAAATATATTCTAAGAGTGAAGTCGTTAATCAAGTCTTCATTTAAATTTTCAAATAAATACTTAAAAGTATTTATTATACGTCTTTAAAACTACTTTAAGGTGCTTAATTCTATTTTTTGTCAATGGATCATTTGATGCGGTGATAAATGATTTATTTAACAGTTTTTATGAACAATTTCATTATAGATTTTGATTATACCCACTCTTTTTGACAGTGTTTAGAATTACTCATAATCTCTACTCAACTCTTATATGGTAGGATAATATGCTTTAACACGCTCACAGTCACACTCACGTCCTCATCGAGTTAAGACTCAATCGGCTTATTTTACCCGTTATTATTATCTAAATCGAAACATGTATTAAACTAAAATCTGTCTTAATTCTTATTAGTAATAAATAAGTTGCTTTAATTTCAAGTTTGACAATTTGTATAATATTAAAAGATGATTAGAAGGCGAATAATGTAAAGATGGTGATGAGGTAGGAATAATGATGTCATCCTCAAAGATTTAGGCCCACAATACTGAAGGTGAACCTATACAGCTCATTTGCCCCTCCTTTATAAATATGATCATATTGTTTAAGAAAGTGGGCCCAAAATATTTGAACCACATGTTTGTTAAAAAGGGGTAATGTAATGTATAATCGAAGCCACCATCGTTGCACATGCCATTGGAATTTCTCTTGCAAAGGATTATGCAACACAGTCCATGTTTACTCTACATAATCCATACTTCACCATCTTCAATTAAGTGGTAGTTGTTATTGTTTCATATTTCAGTTTTAAGTCCTTTATGGGTTGTCTTAGTTAGGGGTGAACGTTCAATCAGATCGAGTCGAATCGAATGAAAAATTTTCGAGTTAATTGAGTTGACAAATCCTATTTTATCATCCTAACTCGATTCGATCAAATCAGGAGAATTTGTTTAAGTTCAATTAAAAAATTAAGCTTGTCAAATTAAAACCTTGTTACAATATAATTAATTTCATGTTAGAGCACAAAAATTTTAAAAATTTCTTCAGAGCAAAATAATAATAAAAACAAGATACGTTAGTATGATAAACTTAAATTATTAATTAACTTATTTAGGTCCCAAAAAATTATTATTTTAACTTTCTTTATATATTCTTTAAAAAAATTTAAAATATTTAAAAATTATAAATGTTGGAATTTTTATAAATATTTCGAATTTTTAAAAAATATTTTGAATTCTTTTTTTGTATTTTTTGTTGAGAGAGACCAATTTGCTCATTTTCAAAATTGATAGGGACCAAAAAAGTATTTATACCAATCTGTTATTCGAATTGTAAAATTCAACTCTACTCATACTCGAAACTCAAATTGCTTATTTGAGTTGACTCGAATAACTCAATTAATTAAATCACAGTTCGAATTTTTTTTCGATTTTCTCGAATCAAATCGAATTGAATTTTGCTCACCCCTGCTCTTAATTAATTAGTTTGCTAGTTAAGTTATTTATTCAGGTTAATTATTGACTTAGCTATTTAGTTGAATGAAATAATTGAATATATTGAAACTGGTATCATATATATATATTAAAACCTTATATCTATAAAATGAAAAAAAAAATGTGTAGGAAAAATAGGAAAATTATATTTTATAAATATGGTACCAAAAAGGGAGAACCCATAAACTAAATTATGTCAATATGTAAGAAAATAATTAGGGGTCAAAGATTAAGTTGTAAGATATTAATTAAATACAAAATTATGTAATAATTCCAATATGTAAATTCTATATATAATTTTATAATATAATTAACTAGTTTTATTTAGTTTTATTTATAAAATTTTATTACTTTAATAAAATATGTATATTGTTTTCATCAATCTATATTCAAGGTCACTTAATTATTAGTAAGTTTACATTTTGATCACTCAATTTCAATACAAGATGACGTGGGTTCGGGTGTTGTAAAGAGCATTGTTCTCATATTTATAAGTTGGGGAGAGACTATAGGTAATTCTAGGTATTATATCAAAAAGAAAAAAAAATATGATCAGTGATCAAAATATATAATGAAATTATTTTAAAAAGTGATAATTTTTATATATAATATATTTATAATAAAGATTATCATAATTAATGACTGGAAAGCTGAAACATGCAAAACATCATAGGAAACATCAGTCAACTTCAGGGAGGCTGGCAGCGGTCCCGGCTCTCTTAAAATGGAAATTTTTTCATTTAAACCTTTTAAAATTTTTAAAATTTTAAATTAGTAAAGATAAAATTATACATTGACCCCTTAAAAATGATAAAAATTTGATTTAATCCTTAAATTATGTTAAATTAAGTAGAATACATTAAACCCTCAAAACAATAGAATATATTAAGTTACAAATTTGATTTTAGAAGATTGTTTTGGATTATGTTAAGTTTGAAGTTTGATTTTCGTTAATTGATAAATTTTGTGTTAATAATGTTTTATTAAATTTCATATTTCGAGTTAGATTGGCCAGAATTAAATTATATATTTTAATGAGAGTTAAAATATAAAATTTTAATTTTAATAGATTATATCTTTATATTTTTTAAAAGATTAAATTAAAATTGTATCTTTTTTTAGACCAAATATTGTAAAACTTAAAGTGTCAAAAGTAAAACTTTACATTTTAGGGGGATGAGGCCCCTTCAACCTAGACCTGTTTATGGCCCGGTCTAAAAAGTGGGAGGGTTTGAGTAAAAATATATGCCTGAAAAATGAGATTGGACAAAAAAAACAAGGCTCATTTAGAAAATAGGTCAGGGCTTAGATAAGGCTTTTTGGCTCGAGCCTAGCTCGAATATTCAAAAAAAAAAAAGATTGTTGTTTTTCTTATTGTTTTCTTACTATTTTCTTGTTTTTTTACACTATTTTGCTACCATTTCACAATTATGCTGCTACTGTTTTTTATTGTTATTATTTGAATTTGTATAACTCTTATTATATTGTTATTTAAGTATACATATTTTTAAATTTATTTTAATGTTTTTATTATTTTTGATGTATTATATATTTTTTAAAAATAAATATAAAAAAAATCAATACGGGTAGACCAGGTTGGGCTCGGGTTTTAGCAATTTTATTCGAGCCAAGCTTCGATAAAATTTTAATCCCATTTTTTGAATTGGGTCTGGCCCAGCCCATGAACACCCCATTACCAACCCCGTGCTGCCCCGTCTTTATATGAACCTAACTCAAAACCAAAATTTAAACTCAATCCAACTCAACCCAACCCAACCCACGGAAACTAACTCATTTAACATTCTCAAAATTATATCTCATTTTCACTTCAAAATACAATGATAATGTTAGGGACTTTACAATAATATATTCTTTTTATTTGACCCTACATTTTAAGACTTGTGGTTTGACATGGTTTATTTATTCACACTGCCTCATTCTTTTTTTAAATCCTATTTTCCATTGAGACTTTATTCTGAAAACATGGAAGAAATAAGGTATGAAGGATGGAGTTGACTTGGGGGTTGAAACTGAGGGCATGTCCACTGCTTTCATGGTGATGGAGGAACTTGTCAATACAACACGTACAAGCTTCATTTACTTTTGCACATTAATCTCCAACTTGTCCAATTTGTACGGTGAACCATATCATAAGCTACCCAAAGTTCAACATTTTTATACATTTTTTCCTACTTTTACTTTTTATCACTACAGATATTTTTAAATTATTTAATAAAAGGTATCAACATGTGCTGCCTGCCCCTTTGATTTTCTGATATTCACAACCAGAAAGGATTTTATAAAACGGTGATTTCACGTTATTTCTATCTCTTTTCAATAGGAGAATGACAAATAAGATTTTTCATCTTAATTTTCAGCATTTTTAGTTGAATTTGAATTTTTTTAGAAGGAAAAATGCTATTTGTCATTCTCCTATTGGAAAGGGATATGGATGACGTGGAATCACAGTTTCATATAATCCCTTCTTTATTGTCAAGTTGGTCTCCTTTGGGGATTAAGTTACTCCAATTTTGTTTTTCTTAAACTCAAAATTTTATTTAAGGTGTATCACTCTATCCAACAAGCATTAACGATAATATTTATCGTTAATTTAATAGTTAACTTTTTTTTTGTATTTTTATACATGTATTTTATGAAATTCACAACTTGGGGAACAAGAGAAAGAATTTAAGAGGAAAAAAACAAAAGAAATGAGAAATATACAACTTAAAGGTTGAGTATGGAAGTGGGGTCTGAAAAACAGATATTTATTCCCTCTTCTTTCATCCTTTTCTAATTTAGCATTAATAAAAATTAACTTAATCCAAGACAAAGCTAAAAGATTACTTTAGGGGTTCCGAGAGAAATTATAAATTATTAGAGGGTCAATGTATAATTTTATTATTATACTAACATGTAATTTTATAAACATTTAAGAGATTAAATGGTAAATCTATCATTTTGGGGATTAAGGTCACTACCTACCCCTTTACAAGGACTCAATGGATATAAACTTTTTAAATCCACTTTAATGCTTAAACTATTATTTATGTGTTAGTTAAAACTCAACGCTAAAATTGAATATTTTTTTAGACACAGATTTTTTGAGATAAATTGAGACAAAATGATAATTTGAATATTAATGTATCAAGGATGAAAAAAGAAACAAATACAATTTAGAGACTAATTTGTAAATAAAACCATAAAAGATCTACCACAAACTTATTTTTCCCTTTTTTTTTTTAATCCAAGTTGCTTTAATTATTTTTTGCCCATATGCACCTAAAGGTTATTGGCCAAATGTTGCAAACAAAAGTATACAATTGGGTATTGGATACAAAGATAAGAACAAACTTAAATTCCTACTTTATTGGATCTTTAGATTTAAAATAAGAGTTAACCCAAGTTTGTAAAGTGGCTTTTTATCATATATATATATATATATAGTTATATTATAAATTTATTGTTTTTTTTAGAATTTCATTATAAATTCTGGTCATATATGTTCTTTTTGACATAATATCTAGGACTATCCATAGTTCTTTCCCAACTCATAAATAAGAGAATAATGCGCTTCAACGCACTCGAATCCACATCTTTCTACATTTACAACAATATTCATGTCAATCGAACTAAAACTCAATTGACTTATTATATTATAAATACATACAAATTCAATATAATAAAGTGATTATGTGTAAGATAAGGGGTAGGAGGATGATTTTTTATAGGTGGAAAGTAATATATATATATAGAGAGAGAGAGAGAGAGAATGGAAAAAAATGGTGGGAGGATGGACAAAGTGAAAGGAGAATAGAACTAATTTATTATTGCATTAAAATTGTCATCTTATGCCACCACTTTGGTGAAATAAGTGGTTTAAATTCTTTGTTGCCACTCAAGTTGTTTTTTAGGTTAAATTTTGTTATTAGTCCTTATACTTTTATAAAATTTCAGATTTAATTTTTATATTTTTAAAAATTAAAAATTTAATTTTTTACTTTTTAATTTAGAAATCCTAATCCAATCAATATCGTTGTTTATAGTTTCTATTAAAAATCTTCAACTTAATATGTTTTTTTTTCGTCAGTCATATGACACGTCACATGAAGACAGCTTAATCAACATGCCAAATTGACAAATTTTGATAGAAAATCTTACGATTTTAATGATTAGACCGGGAATTTTAAACTAAAACAGTTGGAGGAGAACTTAATTTCTAACATTTTAACTATAATGACTAAATGTCAAATTTTATCAAAATACAGGGAGTAACAGCAAATTTTAACCTTTTTTTATAATATAAGTTTGGTTTAACTCAATTGCCCTCTAAAATATGGTATAAAACCACCTAATTAAAAGCAAATAACGGCGTTTAAATAGCCGATTAAGCCGGCCTAATGACACGCTAAAGCATCTCCCCTTCAACTAATCAACTTATTCCTCAAAACGTTAGTCATTTTGGACATGCATGCCTTCAATTTTATCATTTTTACTTTATTTAACAAGAAAAAAAATCTTACATAATTAAGCACCTTTTTTTAAAAAAATTTTGCCTTTATTAAGATTCTTTCATTTCAAAAAAAAGTAATTAAATTTTTTTTCCCCGCTTATTTGGGTACTTAAACTTTTAAAATGCATTAAAAAGCCCCTCAAACTTTTTTTAAAAAAAGCTGTTAATCCCCTACTTTTTTTTATTCAATTAGGTACTTGAACTTTCAAAATGTGTCAAAAAGACCCTCAAAATTTTTTACGCACTTGCTTTTATTAAAAATTAGAAAAAATATAAAAAAATTTAAAACTATAAATATTATTAAATTTTAATAAAAATTAGAAAAAAATATAAAAATCGTAAAAACATTAAAAATTGTAATATTTTATAAAAATCGTAAAATATTATAAAATATATAGCAATATAAAAAATTTATAAAATTTTTTAAAGTTGTAAGAAAATTATACAAAATGTCAAAAAAATATAAATTTCGTAAAAAAAAATTTATAAAAATTATTGTACCAAAAGAAGCATTTTATAATTTTTCTATAGTTTTTATTGATTTTTATCTTTTTTATTATTTTTCGTCACATGTCATATTGTGTTACAACTTACAACACATGATGACTTTAATTGAAAAAAACTAAGGTTGTTAATTGTTTATGATTTTTATATAATTTTACAATTTCTATAAAAAAATTCTAATTTTTAATAATTTTTTATATTTTTATTAATATTTAATAATTTTTCTAAAATTTATTATTATTTTATTTTTTATAATTTTTTTTTCTAATTTTTAATAAGAGCAGGGGATTAATTACTTTTTTAAAAAAAATTAAGGGTCTTTTTGATGCATTTTGAAAGTTCAAGTACCCAATTCAGTGAAAAAAAAACAATGGCTTAATTGCTTTTTTTTGAAGAAGTTTGAGGCCCGTTTTATGCATTTTGAAAGTTCAATTACTCAATTAAGTGCAAAAAAAAAAGAGGCTTAATTACTTCTTTTTTTTACACTGTTAAGCATTCTTTTAAAAAAATCATGGTGGATTAATCTTTTTGGGATGAATAATTATCCTTTTTGATAATGTCATTTTTAGGGCATGAATCAAAGATTTTCCTTGTGTCCCTTTTAACAATGTGGTATTTAAGGTTCGAACTTTAATTTTCTCATTGAAAATACAACGCGTCTTACCCAACCCTTGTTGATTTATAAATATCACTTGATAATTTTTATTTATTAAATATTTTGCCTTTATATCGATTTCTTCAGCCTTATTTTTTATTCAATAATTTTTTAGATATATAATATATAATGTTATTGTTTTAAATTTATGATATTTTGTATTTAATGGTATAATTTCTTCTAAATATTTAGGTAGTGTTTAGAAAACTACCAAGTAATTGAATTTGGGTGGAATTTGCTTGTAATTACGTAGGGATTACATGTTTGAGTAATCATTGTAATTTATGGGCCACACCTTGGAGCACTCCAATTGTACTTTCCAATTCTTACAGGAATGGTGAAAATTGGAGTAATTACATTCAAAGCCAATTTTTTTTAATATTTTTATATAAGTTATAAAAAATTATATTTCAAACATGAACATGTGTGAGTGTTTGGGATGATTATGGTAAAAAAATTTCTTATATTAAAGATCCTAAAAAATTATACTATAAAAAATTATGTATTTTATAAAATTATTACAAAAATTATATTATTTAAATCCTAAAAAAATTCTAAAGTTATGGCTAAAAAAATGTTGTAGATTTTTTTATCATAAATTATTTATAAAAAAAGAACTTTCTAAAGTTATGGCAAAAAAATATTATTTATAAGAAGTGTTATGAAATATTTGTAAAACTTTTTTTTTATAAATGTTATAAAATTTATATTATTTTTATTTAGTTTACGTATTATTTAAAAATATATATAACCTAACATAAATCTTTCTCCAAATTAAGTTTATATAAGTTTTTATAATTAAAGGTACAAACTATTTGGAATATAAGCTCGAATATTATAAGGTCGATCCTAATTATGCAAATACAAAATGTTTTCTTACACCATATTGTGGGAGTATGATATCATTTGAAAGAATGATGTCAAACACAAACACTATAGATAGTTCGCGAACTCTTTAATTTGAGACATTCAACATTTTGAAATGTGGTTCAGAAGACATTTGACAGTCTAAAAAATATATTCCATATTAATAATATTACCATGGTATAACTTAAAAAAAAAAGTTGGATCGTACTAGTGTGTTAAATATTTCATAACTTGAATCATAGGTAAATTTGAGATTAGCCATACTTCGAAAAGTACACGAAAGAAGGAGATATTGATAATTTTAATGATGCATATTTAAATTCAGATAATGAACTCGGTCAATGACCAACAAATAATGAAAAAGAGGATATTTGAGATATTAAAGAGGGAATAGCCCAACTGATATGCATTAGAATAATTAGATAAAATGGCATATGATGTGTATTTTTCTTGTTATTTCTATTAATAATCATATTATGAACTAATTTTTTTAGACTAACACAATACATATGATGATTTGATTTTAATTTTTGTTATTTTTTTAGGAATTATTTTTATCATACTAGTAATTCTTTTATAGCAATTAATATTTTAAAAAATAAATTATATAACTGAGTAATTACAATTTGTATTACCAAACATGACATAAGACGTTACGATGTAATTACATTGTTAGCCAAACATGTCTAGGGAATTACTATTAAAAAATTATATTATTTTTCTATATAAAAATAAGTTTAAAAAATATAAATAAGCCAAATAAACTAAAAAGATTAAAATAAACGTTTTCCTACAAATTGAAAATTTTAAAAAAAGTATTTATATTTAAATAACATTAAGATAGATGCAACTTAACAAGCAAATGTCTCTAGAATAGTAGCAAATTTAACAATAAAATAAGAGTTATACAATATTCAAACAATAACAACAAAATAGTAACAATATAATAGTTGGGCTAGGCCCAGGTCAAAAAAGCTTATACGAGGCCTGATCCATTTTTTAAAGATGCCTTATATTTTTGTCAAAATCCATTTTTCAAGCCTATATTTTACCGAAACACTCTTACTTGTCGAACGAGTGTTCAGGTCGGCGAATTCAAGGCTTATCCATTTAAAAAGAAATTGAAAATCTTTGTTAGATTTTTATTTTTTGGGGGGATAATATAAAAAACTTTCTCCTGCTATATTTATATTACAAAAACAATTGTAAGAGGCGCACGCATGAGGCATGTCATAATTAATGTTAGTTTTGTCTACTAATCATCCTTCAGTTTACTTTTAATAGAAGCCCGACTGATCCATATTTTCTGCCTTAAAATTCTCTACTATTTTTTATATAAGTAATAATTAACTTAATTAATTATCCCATATTTAATCTACCCTCTCTCTCTCTAATCTTTATCTGGAAAATGTTTTACACCAAAATACATTTAATTATTTATTATATTATAAGATTAAGATTACAATTTTATTTAAATACGATAAATATTATAAATACGGTTGAAACCTTAAACCCATCAATATGTTAAAATCTTTCAGTCGTGTAGTTTTGATGGTCTAAAGTTACATATAAATATTTAAAAAAAGTTAACTTACACGTGATTTAAGGGCCATATTAATCTTAATTTCTAATCAAGTCCATTATCCAATAAATTTTAACTATATTATATCACTTTTTTAAGTGCATGAGTGGGAATTCAACCCTGGTCATGTGTATGAGTGGGTAAGACCCTCGAGACTAGGTCTTGTCATGTGTAGTTTTCGACTTACAATGGATGTTTTAGTTGGTATCTATGTATGGGTTAACTTTCATTATTTTATGATTAAAATATTGAAAGGTTTTACTTATTGACCTATTGAGCTGGTGACCCAGCCCCACTCCAATCTTTTACAGGGTCAATGCATTTTTTTTATCATATTTTTACAGGGTCAATAATGGAAGTCTGTTTTAATAATTAGTGTGCCTAACACTTCAATATTGACGATTATATGCATCTCATTATTGTAAATTTTGTTATAATTATGAGAATTAAATAAAATAGTAAGAGTCTCTTTTATCTTAACTAATAGTCGAAGATTCGATCTTCATCCTAAGTATAAAATAATTTTAAAACTTGTAATTATCATTTATCCCTTTATGGGCCTAACGAACACGAGAGATTAATTATTGATCGGAAATTCACTTATTTTTTATAGATAATATCCAAGAAACTCAAATCTAGAAGGTACCAAACCACACGCATTATATTAGCTGGAACGCCTCTTTTTTTTTTTCTCTCTCTCTCTCTTTTTTTGTACCAGCTTTGTGTTTTATATTTTAAGTACGCGTGTAGTCCGTTTGTTATTGTACGTCTATTTATTTATTATTATTAACATTTTTTTTTCTTTTTTAAAAAATACAACACTATAATCCATGAAGATTCTCTCCTTTTCTTTAATTTTCTTTTTATTTGCTTTTAACGTTCTCATTCAATCATTATCAATCTATCATCAATATTTCTTCCAACCTCTCACCTTTTTCAACAGTGAATCATTTTCTAAATTAAAGGTAGATTTATGTTTATCCGTAATTGGTATAAAAATAACAGTGACGGTAAAATTATATATCATAATGTGAGATTAAAAGTAAGTTAAACGTATCGTACCATCTCTCCAGACCCACACTAATTATATTAGCATAAGATTTGTTTAACCAAGACCTTCATTTCTTTTTCATTATATAGTTGATTGTTGATTGTAGTGACTGGTTCGACAAACTCATTCTATTAGCTATTTATTTAAAAGTGTTTGGTAAAACTGAAAGCTGATATGTGTAAAATGACAAATAAGGGCATGACACAATTTATTGTCAAGTATTTATTTGTTTATAATATTTTAGACTTTATTGGGTGAAATTATTGAAATGAAACACCATTACCAAGGAATTAAAACATTGGTTATGGAAATTAATTAGTGGATATTTTTGAAAATTTAAATAAAAAAATTTATTAAGTTCATTATTTGCAAATAGTAACATTGTGGGGTTTGATAAATATTAACAGTGTATCAATATATTTGTAAACCATATTCTTATTGATAATTATGTCACACTATAAATAAATTTGTCAAGTAGCATATTCCAATTAATATAAAGTTACATAAGAATTTATTTTATACTAATAAATTAAGAGTATATAAATATTTAATAAATAGATATATGTGGCAAAGAAAGTAATTTTCGAGCAAGTATGGTCAAATCCACATATCTCATTCTCAATTAGCTGTAAAAAAGGTTATCCATCCCAATTTTTTTTTTAATTTTAGTTCAACAAACTCTTGCAAATTTCCATTCACTAAACACTACAATTAGAGGATTTGACTACCAATCCTCCGTATATGCCCAAATCAGCTAAAAAATAAAATTACGACAATATCTTTATCATTCTTTTTCCGACAATTTGTTTTATTGCCACTGGGATCAACGGCGTTTGACAACCGGCGACTTTTGTTTGGTTACACATAATTTTATCTTCATCAAAAGAAAATAATTCAACTTTATAAGAATAACAGAATTTAAAAAATAGCTAAATTAAATATTGTTGGTACAAGTTATTGGTGTTTGGGGATAAAACAAATACATTACAGAAAATTGTCCACGTCCCCTGCGGATCTTGTCTTCTTAAACTCTTTTCAGTTTCGAAATATCCACGAAAAATAATGTGAAGGCGTCAGGACTAACAACCAATCTGAAGATTAATGCCCCCATTGATAAAACAAAGATTTAGTTTGAAAAAATTGAACAGATCATAAACTTTTTCTAAGTAAAAATCTTATATACTTACGGATAAAATATTTTAAAAATTAGGAATTTAATAATTTTATTTACATAAACTCTTTTATATATTTTTCTAGACTCGAGTAAATTTTTATTCAACTTTTGCGGGTGACTTGGTGGTTAAGGGTTGTACAGTTTTAAAAATCTACTCTGAGTTCGAACTCTAGGGAAACAAGTGTATGGTGTAAAATATTAGCACTCTAATTCCACGTCACTTATTTTAGTATAAGTTAAAGATTAAGTGGATGCTTGGGTTACGGAATGTAGTATGTTATGTTACTTTATTTTATTCATTGAGATGAAAAATCATATTTTATTGTTCAGTTGACAAAAATGCTTACTTTTTTTTACATAAAAATCGAAGCTTGCTGTATTTTATTTTAATAATAAATAAATATAATTATCTAATAAATTAATTTAACACTTCAATTCTTAAATAAATTAATTAAAATTATGGAGAAGCGATAAGTAGTTAGAGCCTTTTTGTTTAACATAACAGTATGGAAAAATAATAAGGGAATAAATTATATTACGATGATCCTAAAAAGGTATAATTTTTAGGCGCCAATAAAATAGTGACACATCATTAAATTTTAAATATAACAAAGTATTATTATACACTTATTTATATCTAATATCTTATCCACTTAATTTAACTTTAATTAAATTATTTAAGTAATTAATTTCTTAAATTATAAACAAATAATTTTTATTCATTTACAAATTTTAATCATTTTATTTTTTTCATAAGTTAATATTTTTTTTATTTTTGTGCAGCTAATTTTTTAAAAATTAGTACTTTTTGTGCAATTTTTCTATGTCATTAACACATAATTTTACTAATTAATTTACTCTAAACCTCGAACTCAGAACCGCAAATTTTGAACTCGAACCTTGAACCTTGAACCCCGAGGTTCAAGATTTGAGTTTTAAGGTTCAGGGTTCATTGTTATGGGTTTGGGGTTACGGGTTATGAGTTTGGGGTTCATAGTTTAAAGATTCGTGGTTACCCGTTCATGTTTAGGGTTCTAAGTTTTGGGTTTGGGATTTTATATTCAGGCTCAGGGTAAAAATTACCAAAATTATGTGTCAATGGCATGGAAAAGATTGTTGAAATGTGATTAAATAATTAAAAAATGACATGAATAATGTGGTGAGAAATGTCCATAAAATAATTTCTCTATGGATGAGTACATTTAAAATTTGATGATGTGGCAAAAATTTATTGGTGCCTAAAAATTTTAAATTTTAGGATTATCCTTATGTAAGTTATTCCCAAAAAAATAAATATATATTTTACAAAAAAATATTATTTGTTATGGTTTAAGGGCAAATTTGACCAAAACGATACAATTGATAAAATTATTATAAAAATAACATTTTAGGTGAAATATAATAGACAAAATGTAACATAATAGACAATATTAATTTTCTTCTATTAATATTACTTGAATTATATATAAAATAACTTAAAATTATGGTATATATAAAATATTGAAATTTATGGTTAATATTTTTTATTACTTCATTTTTCATTTAAGTAAAATGAAAAAAAAATATTAAAAATAAACTCAAAATACCAAGGTAATGTAAGATTACTTAAAAGGAGAGATAAAATTGAAATTACCCTTATATTTCAAAATATTGGTATTATCGAGAATATAAGATTATTGGCTCAATGTAATCTTTAAAACCCAAACAATCGAATATTATTGCAGAATCTTACATTACCCTAAAAATGTAAGCTTGAACCAAATGTTGCTCTAAAAGTGTTTGAGAGAAGTGAAAATTGACTTCTTTCCCAAACATTTAGATCAAATTTGAATTGTGAAATAAATATTATCGGGAGGTTTTACTTGAATACCATCTCAACAAGATTAATCTCAAACCGTAAAATGGACGAGAACGCCTATGATTATTAAAAATATATATGAGTTAAAAGTTCAAAAGCTTATTCATTTGTACATAAAGCATTGTTGGGATGTTTTACCTAAATATCATCTCGATCAAAACAAGATTAATCTCTGACTATGCAATGGATTAAAACACTTATAATTTATATATATACATATATATCTATATAAATTAAAATTTTAAATTGTACAGAAAGGTGGGGACTTATTTAAATAAAGTCGTAAAATTTAAGAACCTTTTTATTATTTTAACCATGTATATTAAAAGTATGTAAATACATTATTTAATACTTTAATCATTGTCCATTGCACTACCCTTAAGGAAAATAAAAAAACTCTCCTTGATTATTTCAGATTATTATCAATCACCGTTAACATAAAATAGAAATACTCTTTTTTATATAAAAATATTATACTATGAAACCCTTAATCTATTACACCTTATTTAAATAAGTCATTGTTCTAAGTCCCCAAAAAACCCCTCTTGATTTCAATTGAAGTAATAATTTTTTTTAAAAAAATCAAATAAAAATTAAACGTGGCTGTTAAAAATATATGACCCAAATTCTTGTTAAATAAAAATACAAGTGACAAGATAGGGGGATATATGAAGGCAAAGGTCGGAGGTCCCCGCGGTACGATATAAGCTGCTGCACAAGTAAAATCTGTATAGAAGTATGCTTATTCTATCTGATGTTGATTAGAATATATTGTGTTTTAACCTTACTGCATTACTTCTATTGGACTTTGAATAGAATATGGTTTTACAAACCTATAAATTTGTAGTCGCCTCTCCTCTTATATCATTCGAATTCGACATAGTGAGTTTTCTTCTCCTCTACTCGTGGTTTATTTCTCAAAAGGGTTTTCACGTAAAATCTGTGTTCTATTTTTCTCTATTTTCTTGCCATTATCGACACTCTATTTTTACAGTGGCTTTAGATGAAATAGTAAAATTGAATTTATAAACGTATTTTTTATACAGAATATAAAAAAGATAATACTACCCTCAAAATAATATTTGTTATTATATAAAAATAAAATATGTTTGGTAATTTTAAAACTGATTTAGGATTTAGTTAGATGGTGACACCAACTCAATAAAATACTTAAAAAATATAGTACTAGAAAGTGGGAACCACGTATTTAGAACACATGTGAGCATTTAAAAAATATATATAATAAATAACGAAACATAAGATTTGAAACTAATAATAACAATTTTTTAATAATTCTTAAAAAACAAAATAAATAAAAACACTCCCGTAATAATCTAACTTATTTAAAATATGTAAATTTATTTTAATAATTCCTTTTAACATAATAGGTGTGGCGTAAGAGTTTATTTAGACATAATTAAAGATAAATAAAGTGATAAACCTTAATTAAAAAATTATGGCTTTTGTAAGTAAAAATGATATATTTTAATTAAAAAAATGTGCCCTAATAATTAATTTTCTAAAATAACACGTTAATCATTGTCCATCACACTCTCCTTAATCAAAAAATATATAAAAGTTCTCCTTAATTATTCCCGTTATCTACTTAATTTGATGATTATCAATCATCATTAATTAAATAACCCTTTTTTCTGGTTGCTTTTGTGGACAAAAAAATTTGAACTGCAACGATGCCATCATTTGTGTTTATCAGAGAAAAAAAAAGCACAATGAATTTGTCTCCAAACAATAGCATCCAATTAAAATTAATCCAAAACGAGAGTACAAAATTTAAAAACTCTGTTGATTTATACCTATGAATAATTTATAATAAATTAAAATAGCAGCCATCATCTGCAGACTACAACCATTTTTTTAATCTATAGTAAATTAATTTTTAAAAAATTCCTTTCAACCCAAAGGTTGTATTTAATTTATTTTGAAATTATATGTAACTAAAAAAAACGGGTTAAGATTAGAGGTGCCTATGAGTCGGGTTCGGATCGGATCTAAATATGATATAAATATATTTTATGTTTATTCAAGTCCGGTTCAAAATATGAGCTTAAAATTTTGCCTAAGCTCGCTCATATTGGATGCCACAAATCAGATAATGTTCTTTTAAACGACGTGAAGTGGATAACACAATCTGTGAGTGCTTTTTGTGCTAGATAGATCTGATGGTCCTCGTCTTCTGTCACCCTCACATGGAATTGGATCTTCCTCGACGTCCTCCATCTATGTTTGGGGTTTTCTAGGGATTCATTTTCAAGTTTGGAACAAAATTATTGTTAAATCAATTTGATTTTGAGAAACGAGCAAATTGTAAGAAAGATAAGAGATGGATCAATATAGAAAACGGAAAAACGATTAAGAACAAAAGAACGACGTGCTATGAAACCCTAGCAGACGAAAGAACTTTTCTCATATTCTTATTAACATTAAATTTTACTTTTCAAGAGTTAAAAACTCAAAAAAATTTTATTGAAATTTTTTATATGGTCATCTTAACATTATTTTAATATTTACATTAGAGTAGTATGGATTAAATTAACTTAGTTGAGATTTGTGGAGGAGTGCCCTTATTGATCGAGATACAACCTACAAGAGAGATGTCAATATAATGTGTAACAATAATGATATGGATTCGAACAACCAACATAAGACATGCATAAATAAAATACTTACAAGTATGATATCACTTGAGCTTTTCCGTATCTCTATAAATTGAGGCTCTCCCTTTTTACGAGTTATACATAACTCTCGACAGAAAAAGAAGATAAAACCTTGATACGGAAGAAGAGGTTAAAAATCCCAAAATTTAGTAATTTTAAGATGATAGTGCCAACCCTAGATGTTGAGCTAAGCATATACGTTAGAAGATTAAAAGAGTGATGGTACATTGGATTACGGATAGAGACAGCCCAAAAAAAAAAAAAAAGTCTAAAGAGAAACCAATCGTATTTATACATATATCCGCACGCCCACCTCCAACAAACTACACTGTTGCCTTTTTAACTCCTTTTTATTTAATTAATATTAATAAATAAAAAGAAGCCACGTCATCATCACCTATCACCATTTTATGCAACCACCTCCGGCCGTCCCCAAATCCACCCCCACCCTCCCTTAGCTGTTTCTCACTGTAGATGTGGCCCGCTCCCTTCATTTTTATTTTTAATTTATTTAATTTAATTAAAATTAAAATAAATAAATAAAATCTTTTCTTTCTCTCTCTTTCCTCTTGGTTTCCCCTTAGTACATATATAATCTCATTTTCTTTCACAAATCTGAACTTTCGTCTCTCCATTTTCTTCTTCTTCTTCTTCTTCAAACAGGAATTATAGATTGAGAAAAAGGATGCCAGGTTGGTGGGGTAAAAAGTCTAGTAAGAACAAGGAAGACAGTCCTCGGAATCAAACTCCCCGTGGTACCTCCGTCGGATTCCTCAAGTTTTCACCTGCTAAAACCGACGCCGCCACCGCCGCCGCTGCTGGAAAAAAGAAAGCACCGGCTGCAACACCCGATGACAAGAACAATAACTACCCAAAGGGTTGCGATGATGGAGGAGGACTTGTTTTCAGCACGCGTAGTTCGCCACGCGTGAGCAGGGATTTCGGCGTCGGCGGCGGCGCTGTTGTTCCCGGTAGTGGTTCTTCCGGATTTTCGGGTTTCGATTCGGATTCAGGGGAAAAAAGAGGGATCCCTTTGCCTACACCATCTGTCTCCTCGATGCACAGTGATCATGTTGTGGGTTTGGGATCTGGGTCGCCTTCGGTTTGTAGTTTTAGCTCTTCTGGTTCCTCCGAAGATAATCAGATTCCAAATGATCCCGTTCAATTCATTGCCTATAGGTGGCTTTTTTCCCCTTTCTTAACATAATTTGGATTCAGAATTTGAGAAATTTTCATTTATTATTATTCTGAATTAATGGGAGCAGTCGCCATGTTTTTTTGTTTTTCGGGTAGAAAGCAGTCATTGATTAATTATAAAAAAAAACTCTTTTTTCTCTTTCTTGGGTGTCAGTTTGATTGCTTCTATTTCCCCTTTTATATTTTTTTTCATAATTTTATCAGAATATCCCTTTGGGTCTGCCATCTGCTAATTTTTTTCAGCTTTTGGAACAGAAATTCTCTCTCTATTTTTTCTGTCAGAGTTTGTTTACTTTGGGTGTGGGTTCTCTTTTCCCTTTATTTCGGTTAGAATTAGAATACATGATTTATATTTTCTCAAAATTTGGTGTTCAAACCTCCCAAATTTTGTTTTTGTTTACTAAATTTAGGACTACTCTACTTTTTCCCCCAAAGGGCCAACCTTCTTTTGTTTTGGCATTATAACTCTATCTTCTGTAAATTATTAACTACTTTGTTTCCAAATTGAAGGTACTTCTTGATTGATATAGTGTTGGATTCTAACATCTATAAGCAATATATATCATAACTCTATAATGAGCCAAAAGATAAGAATTGTGATATGCTATTTAGCTCTGCAGACGGAGGTTAAGAGTTTCTGTAATTAACTAAAATACAGGTCATATAATGACATGAGAGGCCAAGGTGAAACTAGAAGCAACGTGAGGTCGAGAAGCCCTGGTCCGAGGTCGAGAGGTCCAACCAGCCCAACATCACCGCTTCATCATAGATTATCTGGAGTGAGTCTCGAGTCTCCAACAGGGAAGAAGGAAGATGGGAAGTCTGTGTGTCATAAGTTGCCTCTTCCACCAGGTTCTCCTACTAGTCCTTCTGCCTTGCCTAACACAAGAACTAGTGGAGTTAGTGAAAACACACCTTGCTCTCTATCAAAATGGCGTAAAGGGAGACTCTTAGGGAGGGGAACTTTTGGACATGTTTATCTTGGATTTAATAGGTAGGACTTGCTTTTTGTATAAGTTAATTATCATACACTTCAAAAGTCATAAATGCTTAAAGAATTGATATTTATTAGTGAAAGTAAATAGTTGTTGTCATGCTATCTGCTAATTTGCAACATAACTAAGATATTTATCAAGCATTATGACTTGAGATTCAAAATATTTAGATTTTGTTTATAGTTTATGCTTCTCTAACTATTGTGTATCAATGTTTGTCAGTGAAAGTGGGCAGATGTGTGCTATAAAAGAAGTCAGGTTCGTTTCTGATGATCAGACATCAAAAGAATGCCTCAAACAACTGAACCAGGTAATAGTTTTGTCTGGTTCTTTCTGAATACAACATTATTCAACCTTCCCTATCCTTTTACCAGTCGATATTGAAACCATTTTCAAATTGCTGCATTAGAGTGTCTGGTTTTTCTAATACTTTTTAATATAAACAGGAGATAAATTTGTTGAATCAGCTATCTCATCCAAACATCGTCCGATACTATGGAAGTGAACTGGTATAGTTTTATATACTGCTAACATGCAAATGATTCACTTGCATTATGGAAGAAAGGGGAAGGAAGAATGATCATCCTTCTCCTGTACCAGTTAAATGGACCTTGCTTCTTAGTAAAATCTAATTGCTATTTTCCAGGGTGAAGAAACGCTCTCTGTTTACTTGGAATATGTCTCTGGTGGTTCAATCCACAAATTGCTTCAAGAATATGGTTCCTTCAAGGAACCTGTTATTCAAAACTATACAAGACAAATTCTTTCTGGGCTTGCTTACTTACATGGAAGAAATACGGTGCATAGGTACTTGGATGTAGCTCTAGTTATGGATGCTTATATGTCTGTTATAGGGAGGCTTAAGCTGTATCTTAATTCTTATGTTTTAAAGCTGTGGGTTTCTTATTGCAGAGACATAAAAGGGGCAAACATACTAGTGGATCCTACTGGTGAAATCAAGTTGGCAGACTTTGGCATGGCAAAACATGTATGTTACCAAATATCATCTTGGAAATGAGGGGCTTTGTTCTACATACTCAAGCTTCATTATCCTTCAAAATTAGTCGTGGCTAAGATGTTAAGTATCTTTCAAATGATGTTGATAGGAATCTGATTTTGTTTAAAGAAATCATCTTTTTACTATACAAAAGTTTGTCCTTTAGACTATCCTTTAAACCCCTTTTCAAATTAGTTGATGTTTTCTTCTTTATTCTTTTCTGCCTACAGAACTGATTGTAGTCTTTAGGCAGAAGATCTAAAGCTTTTATGTAAATTTAACATAATAGATGCCTTTGAATCAAAACTGAAAATGGCTAGGGAATTAAAAAAAGAAAAACCCTTTTTTTTTTGTCCTTTTCCTGTCTGAAGGCTGAAAATTAAGACTGATAAATCTAACTTGGATATCTTCGAATGAAAACTGAAAATGTCAATGTTATTTTTTCCCAGCTTTCTATCATCTTTTTTTTCTTCAGTTAATGATTGAGATAGGCCACTTATTTAATTACCTGCTGTTCCAGATATCAGCTTGTGGTACAATGCTTTCGTTCAAGGGAAGTCCTTATTGGATGGCACCAGAGGTATCACCTTTCCTTTGTCTTAATATATTAATCACTGAACCACTCCCTTTTTCTCTTTTTAGAAACTTTTTGACTGCTATTTTAGTGCTAATTATTCTTCCCACTCGTGTATTTTCTGATCTCAGGTTGTAATGAACACAAATGGCTACAACCTTGCAGTGGACATCTGGAGCTTGGGCTGTACTATACTTGAAATGGCAACATCAAAACCACCATGGAGTCAGTATGAAGGGGTGCGACATATTAATTCCAAACAATCTTTCAGATAATGTATTTTTCTGGCTATCTTTGAGTTGAGGAGAACTTTTTATATTTCTGGACTCAACAGGTGGCTGCAATATTTAAGATTGGAAACAGCAAGGATGTTCCGGAGATTCCTGATCACCTTTCTAATGAAGCAAAAAGTTTCATTAGGCTTTGCTTGCAACGAGACCCGTCAGCACGTCCTACAGCCTTTCAACTGCTAGATCACCCTTTCATTCGTGACCAAGCAACTACAAGAGTTGCTAACATCAGCATAACCAAGGATGCTTTTCCTTACACATTTGATGGAAGCCGCACTCCGGTATGTATCCTTAAGATGCTTGTTTCCTATTCCTTTTTTCCCTTATGATTTCTATTACCTCTTACTACATAGACTTTCACTTTTATACATGTAAGGAAGACCTCACCAGCGCATTCTGAACTGATTAATTTAGAATATGCTTGTTGCAACAACTTCAGCTTCTTGGTTTTAATATACAAGCAAGTTTTTTGGACATGGATGCTACACATATAGAAACCTACTTCTCTGGTTAAACCCACTTTAGAATATGAAATGACTGTTACGCTCACATTTCTGAACTTTTATTGTTTTATGCAATTCTTTTTACATTTTGAATTCAACAAATGGTAGCACTTTTCATAGCAACACTTAATCTGGATAATTTAGACATTTCTAAACCATTAATCTGGATAATTTAGACATTTCTAAACCATATCTTGTACATCAACAGACTCATGTAGTTGAAGTTTGTTTATAAGTAACTCAAGCCGGATTTAAGCTAATCTCTGTTGTTATTGTAACTTTCTAAGCAGCCTATATTGGAAATGCAATCGAATAGAAATAATATCCTCTCATTTGATGGAGATTATGGGACGCAGGGAATGGCTACAACCTCAAGAGCACTGAGGACCCCAAGGTACTAACAATCTAACATATAATGTTTCATTTTTCTCTACTTGGCATACATGCATCAAAGTTCTTCAGTAAGTTGCCTATATTGTATTTGCGCACAGAGATAATGCAAGAACAATCACATCGTTGCCCGTATCTCCTTGTTCAAGCCCCTTAAGATACGGTCCAGTACACAGGAGTTGTTTTCTTTCTCCTCCTCATCCAGCTTATCAGTTTGTAGGACAGAGTGGTCATAACTTAGGCGACTTCTCTGGGAACACATCAAGACCAAACCCGAGATACACTCATGATCCTTGGTTTGAAGCGCCACAACTAAAAGTACAAACAACAGGCACCTCGCCAAGAACAAGACCTATTTGAGATTATTGTAAATAGAAGTAGGATAGAGTATCATCAATGTTCCACTCCCTATTTTGGTAAATCTGGCAAATTACATTTTAACTTAAAAGGATTCTCGGAATGGTGAATATATGGGGAACAGTGGGACTTTTGTTGCATGGGAAAAGATGAAGCTGGTAGAATGTATTTTATATTGTAACAACATATATATTGTTGATTATTTTTGGTTGTATATGGAAGGTGATGACTTTCATTTGTAACGTTGACGATGTTGTATACTACTAGTTCATCAAAGTAGTCAAATACCATTACCAGTCATCAGAGTTTAGCTACAGATTGGAAGCTTCATTTTGAAGCAGGTGCGAATGAGGGGTGAGGGAGTGGGGCATGCATTGTGCCTTTGTCGGAGACATGCTTCGTAAATGATGGAGAAAAGAGGGGTGATCATGTCTGCAAAAAGCTGATCAACAAGAATGGGATTTGCCTTGTGTGACGTAGAGCAGGGTCGTACTTTGATGTCTGCAAATGTTACGTTGGGGACCGTACATGCGACTCATCTAGTCATCGTTAGCAAGTGGCATTGAATGAGGATATAATATAAATGAATGAATGAATGTGGCCATTCATATTTATAACCAGACAAAGTTAGCATTGTTCCAGATAAGAAAGGCGGCTCCATGAATAACGTGCCTTGAAAATGTCTCCTCTCTTTTCGTTGCTTTTTATACAGTAGCTGAGATTATGCCCGTAGGATCCACTTCGGCTCGGCTTTAATAATTTTGTTTGGTTTGTCTTTAAGATTTTTAGATTATATTTTAATTATTTTTTTAAATTTTTTAACTATTTTTAATACAAATTATTTTTCATTATTTTATATTCCTCTCTAATTATTTAATAATATTTTAATAATTTATTTTTATGTCATTGATACATAATTTTAGTATTTTTTTAATTTAAACTTTAAACTCTAAACCTTAAACCCAAAATTTTAAACCCCGAACTTGAATATTAAATTCAAAACCCAAACTCTAAAACCTGATTGCAATATTTTTATTATTTTACTGCTATATTTAGGTGGATTGGAAGGTTGCCCATAATATTAATATCAAATCGCACTGGACTTTAGACAATGTTTGCGGCCAAAAATATCTTTTCTATTGTGATATGTATTGATACATACATTGATGTTAATGTTTACCCAAATTTTCGAATAAATCCATATTTAGTTTCTTAATAAAATATATAATTTAACCATCTCCAAATATAATTTTAATACCCATATCTGTTAATATTATATATTTTGACTGATTTAATTCATCGTAATACGGATTTGGAGATATAAAGTTTAAATTTCCTTTTACGGATTTGAATAATATTCGAATTCAAACCAATAGATTAGCTTTATTTTTTAGATAATAAATTTAGATATCTTTAGTTTTTAATTTTTTTTATTTAAACAAAATATTTATACTTCTTAAATCCAAATATTTAGTGATTTGGATATCTAGCAAATAATTTAATTAGCTTGAACCCAAATTGGATATTGATACTTGAACTTAATGCAAATAATATACAATTTCGAACATTAAACTAGATTTGAGGTTTTAGATTTAAATCATTCGGGTTTTTTTTTCTTTTTATAATCGGATGTAAGGGTGGGGTTGTTAGGAATTGAATCCAAACTCTAACGTTGTAAAACACAATAGTATTGTCACTTGATCAAAAGGTTAATGGCACAATCTGATTATTTCTAATTCTTCTATGTTTTTAAATATGTGTTTCAATCACGAGACCATTTTTTTCCCGTTATTTTCATCAAATAATTGGACGTGATATATCTTTTAAAAAGTTATGATTCCATTACATGCAGTGGCGGAGTCAGACTTTTTTTTTTGGTGGAATTAATTTGTATATTTTTACGATAGTAAAAATGTAATCCTATCATTTTAATAGTCTATATATTTATAATTTTTAAAGGATTCAATCAAATTTTTATTGTTTTTGGGGGGGCTAAAGTAAAATTTTATCATTACTAATTTAAAATTTGATAAATTATAAAGGGCCTCAATGAAATTTTTTTCCATTTTAGGGTGCAAGACCCCTCGCTCTGCCACTGATGACATGCGATTGTTGAAATTTTTAAGTTTAATTTGAGAAATATTATACAACTTTCTTTTTCTTTGACATTTTTTTTCAATGTGCAAAAAAGTATTGTATATATATTTATAATCACATCACATGTTTGAAAAAGACAAGCTATTTGATGGAATTTGTGAAAAAAAAAAGTTTTACTTGAGGGAACACAAATTATCAAATTACAATAGGACTAAAATAGTCGAAAATGCATAGTATAAGGACTTTCCTACAATTTTACCCAAAACTAGAATAAGAGTAGAGTTCCCTATGTTAGTAACAGAATTTCATTTTAGTCCCTCTACTACAAGTTAACGTTTTAGATCAATTCTTGTACGTTAAAAAATTCTTTAAATTAATTAGGACGTTGTTGCAAATTTTCCGTTAAGTCGATGATGTATACAACCAAATGGTGACAAATCAAATTTTTATTAAAATGGACTGCTAATATGAATTTTTTATGATTTTATATGCCACGTCAATAAATATGGATATTTTTTTATAATCCCTTTAATTATATTAGAAATTTTAATAATTTTATATTTTTAATTAATTTTTGTTATTCTCGATTTCTTTATACTTTTGAAATTTTAATGATATTTTTGTTATTTTTTAAAAAATATTACTTTTTAAAATTTTGAAAATAATTATAAATTTATTATTTTTTTAATTTTAAATTATTTGAAGACATAACATATAATACAGAATATTTTTATAAAAAATGTCATGTCAACTATCTATTTAATAAAAAATTGATACATTGCCATTTAACAGTACATGTCAACTATATATTATTGTATTTTTAGAATTTTTTTATAAACAACTTATATTCTTTAACGATTATTTTAACTCTAATTAATTAAATTAATTTGAGATAAATAATAAATAAAAGAGTTAATTCTTATAAAACACTCGAATGAAGAAGTTAAATCAAAAAAAAAATATCTTTATTTGTCTCATTGGCATTATAAAAAGATGTCACTTCTAAGCCATTCGACAACTTCAGATGTTTTCTGAAGGAAAGATTTTGCAGACTCTAAATCCTCTAAAAAGTCTAAAAAGTTCTTGAAGAAATCAAAGAACTCGAAGAAAATTTGATGAACGCCATAGTAGTTTTGAACACAAGCTCTCCCCAATCCGATCTGGTTGCACCAACAAAAAGGAGGCAAAACTTGTTTTAATGATAAAGTCTTGACGATCCTTTAAGCAGACTCAACTATCCAAGATCAAGTTTCAACGACCATTGAAACGAACATTAGTGATTCAAGATCAAGTCTCAACGCAATTTGAATCCAATCAAATCAAATTCTTGAACAAACATCTCGCCAAACTCAACTTCAAGATCAAGTCTCGATGACCCTTGAACCAAACCACATCTTTTTAAAATCAAGTCTGTATGATTGTTGGATCACAGCCAAATAAGAGAGAAGAATCAAATGAATTTTCATTGTAATTAAGAAATATCCAATTATTGTAACTTCTTTCAAAGTTATCAATAATTTTGATATACTTTATTTCGATTTCGAGAGCTTAATTATGATTCTAGACGTGATTAGTATGATAATTATGAGTTTTGAACTTTAGATTAATGTCCATAAATTAGATTACATCAAATCAAGGCTCGATTTTTTTAAAAATAAAAATCAATAACAGGCTCAAACTTGTTCCACCAAAAATAATAAAAATATATTATTTTATATTAATATTTTATATTTTAATAATTAAATTTAAATAAAAATATTTTTAAAAAGATATACTTTAAATTTGGGCCAGGCCAGCCCGAGATAAGCAGAACCCATTGACAGGTCTGTTGACCTGTAAGAGAGAGTCGGTTTTAAGTAAGTATAAAAAAAGACAGATGCAGCTGGTCACTACTCTTCTTCGATTCTCAAATTCCAGTTTCCCACTCAATTCCGTAATAAAATACTTCATTTTCCCCCCTTTTTTCTTCCTTCCTGTGGAAGCTTTGAGGGAAGAAAATCCCTCAAATTCACGTGAACTTCTCAGCCAAAATCAAATAATCATCAAGCAGAGATGCCAATCGAAATGCCCAAAGGGCTGCCTTTCTCAGTGGACACGTTCAGTCCATCTTCGAAGAGAAAAAGGCACCATTTCTTGACCCATGCTCATAAAGATCATACTTCTGGCATTTCCTCTCACTTTTCTTATCCAATTTATTCAACTCATCTCACCAAATCCCTTGTTCTCCTACACTATCCTCAGGTTTTGCCTTTTTCTTTATCATGGTTTTAGAATTTGTAATAATTTTTTTTCTGTTATCTGATTGTTTTCTTTTTTTTTTTCGTGGTTTGGCAGCTTGATGATTCTTTGTTCGTGGGAATTGAAGTAGGGGAATCCATTGTTATCAACGACCCGGATGAGGAATTTCAGGTTACAGCTTTTGATTCTAATCATTGTCCTGGTAATTTATTCATTTGATTGATTTCTTGGTCTATTTTGTCGTTTTTTTTATTGATTTATTATTTGGGAATTGTTTGTTGATTACTTCTCAGCATTGGGTTGTTTGAAATTTGAATGTTGTGATATGGCTTTAAGTTGAGAATTTTCTTTTATAGAGTTCATTTATGTTAACAGTTATACGATTTTGTCCTTGCTTATGCAAACAAAGTACTGAAGGACTCTGTCTGATTGTTATTTATTTATCTTAATTTTCAAAAGCAGCAAGGCAACTAGTGTGTTTGGATGCTAGAGTGAATTCTATAGTTTTGAGTATTAAAATTTTAATCGTCTTGACATTTATTTGAAAAAAAAAAAAGAAACGATGTTGCAATCAGTTTTATCTTGGGGCCATTTTCCTTTTAAATCAATTATCCTGTTGCTTTTGTCTTATAACAAATTATTTTGCAAGTTAAAAGCTAATAACAAAAGGCAAGTAACAAAAATAATAATAAAAGGGAATTTGTAATGGTTTGCATCCTAAATTAATGTATGCTTTTGAAGAGGATCTTGTTGTTTGCATTAATTCCGTTATTGTTCCCATGTAGTACTGATCTGGATAATATCTAGAGATCACTACTTGTTATGATGTACTCTAGTTGGTCTTTTGTGATAAAGAGTTTTGGATTTCTAGTATAGCAGACAATTCTCCTTGAATTAGAAGAAGAATCTCTTCACCATTTACTGATAAATTTTTATATAAGAATGGATTCTAGCATCTGAGCTTCTGACTTGATAGATTTTATGTTACCTGGACTCATGGGTGAGTGTTCGATGCTGATATATGTTCAACATAGGTATTCTTAGTTTTTTATAAGTTTTTGCATATATTTAGAGGATTGTACCTATAACGATTTCCAAATTATGTGTCAGACATAGGTACTTGAGGGAAAGTGGAGAGTCAGGTAACATAGTTGAAAACATGACACTTGCTTTGGTTGTCTTTGACTTTTAGAATTTTACTTTCGTAGATGATGCTTTCTGCTTTTATGAAGAAGTGTGTGGTGTGGGGATGGTTTGGTAATTTTCTCTATATGCATAACCTATTGTGGTTTGAGAAAAATTTGTATTGACATATAGTATGAATTTCAGGAGCAGTTATGTTCTTGTTTGAAGGCAGTTTTGGTAACATCTTGCATACCGGGGACTGTAGACTCACGCCAGAGTGCCTCCAAAATTTACCTGAGAAGTATATTGGCAGGAAAGGAAAAGAGCCACAATGTTGTTTTGATTATGTTTTTCTAGACTGCACTTTTGGTAGATTCTCTCGAAATCTACCCAGCAAGCATTCATCAATCCGTCAGGTAGTCCTTGTTTGCTTAGTGATTTTCGTTTTAATTGTCTTGTCATTGTAGGCCTAATTGGGATTTAAAATGTTTTTATTATTCATTTCTCATGAATGTGGTACCAACTTAAGAGAACCACCGAGATTTGTCTACCGTATGCGGACAATATTTTCTTTAGTCACTACCATTTCAAATGGAGGAGGGGGTGGGGGGGAATCCTCTGCATTTTTTTCTTGTTAATTGTGATGTTTTATAACTTAAATTAAGGAAATATTTTACATTAGATTTCATATATTGCTTTGTTAATAATGAACTGAAGCAGGCAGAAGTGAACACATGCAAGCAGTCCCATTGTATTTTGATCCTAGGAGTAATGAAAAAATAACACCATTTTGACATTAATCCTTAACAATCATAATATCACAAAGATAGCAACAATGTTTGTAAGAAAAGGATTGGCATTCACTAGCAATTAGTAAAAGTATGATTAAAACATCAATTTTACTTGTTCTTTTGTCATTATTTTGATTAGTCGTAGTGTGTCACAGTTTCCTGAGGGTCTATTCATTTGTTGATACTTTCTCCTATCTTCGTTTTGACCGACCTTTGTACAGACTAACACTTAAGTTGATACAACGTTTTGTTTCCTTGAATTAGGTTATCAATTGTATATGGAAGCATCCAAATGCACCCGTGGTGTATCTAACATGTGACCTTCTGGGTCAGGAAGAGATTCTGACCAGCGTGTCCCTAACCTTTGGGTCCAAGATTTATGTTGATAAGGCAAACAATGCTGATTATTTCCAATCACTGTCTATCATAGCTCCTAAAATCCTTTCGGAAGATCCAACTTCTCGTTTCCGGGTGTTGGATGGTTTCCCTAAACTATCTGAACGAGCAACAATAATGTTTGCTGAGGCCCAAGCTAATTTTCAGCATGAGCCCGTCATTATACAACCTTCAGCAATGTGGTATGTATGCGAGGAAGAGCGTTTAGAAATGGATAGTCGAAGGAAGATAAGATTTAATGAAGCAATAAAGGATCAGTTTGGTATTTGGCATGTCTGTTATTCTATGCACTCATCAAGGGAAGAGCTAGAGTGGGCTTTGAAACTTCTTGCTCCTAAAAGAGTTGTATCTACAACCCCCAGCTGTCGAGCAATGGAGTTGGATTATGTTAGGAAGCACTGTTTCGATTCCTACATAAATTCTGATGATTCTCTTTGGAAGCTTCTGGACATTGACATGGAACCCTGTCCACAAGTAAATTCACCTGTCAAAACTGTAGCTTGTTCTCCCATGGTTGAAGTATCCACCCTAACTTGTGTAGAATCTGAACTGCGGCCTATTAATGTATCATCTTGCAAAAAAAGGCTCTTGAGTTTGTCTCCTCCAAGCAAAAGGCCACCTGTAACACTTTTTGGTCGGGCAAGGCTTAGCCTCCATGATCCTGATTTTCCACCTGAGGAAAAATGCATATCTACAAGAGACAACCCTCTTTGTGTTGTCAATGAAATGAAGCAACTAGTTATAATCCATAACACCAATGAAGATTCTGAGAATAGATTGCAAAATGAGCTGATGGCAGAAGGCTCTGCACTGCAATGTAAGAAGTTGGTGACTACGGAAACTGTCGAGGAAAGATTAGAGAACAAGCTAGAGGCAGTTCAGACTGTTATGCAAAGTGAGGAGATGAGATGGGATACTTACCACGAGTACAGATATGAAAACAAACAGGCTGATGAGATTACAATGCAATGTGAGAATCTGATAAGGAAGGAAACTAACAAGGGTTCTTACTCTATCGGATATTCAAAGGGCTACAGTGACAACTTCCGAAAGTTGTACCGGTCAATGAATGCACCTGTGCCTAAGCCTCTTCCCTCTTTAGTGGAGCTAAGGAATACCATCAAACGGTCCAGGGGAAATTAATTTGTTCTGTTATGTCCTATGAAAGACACAACACTACTGACTTTCAGACCAAAGTTAATGCTTGGCTGGTGAAAATATTTGTTACTTGCAGAATGATACCGGGACCCATCACTGCCCAAAGTAACATACCAGTTATTCGTGCACCGCAGGTTGGAGCCAACTGTGTTTTAGATGAATCCGGGCAAGGTACCATGGGGTCACCATTAGTGTTGTACAGATATTCTTTCTCTTCAGAATAAAAGGGTGTATTATTTGTGATTATACACTTAAAATCTTATACTACAAGAAATAAAAACAAGGGGTGGGGGAAACCATTAATTTTTTTGTTTAATTTCATCTCTTCATCACAAGAAAGCTATTTCTATTTCAATTGATATACTATTTGACTATCATGGACTATCAATTGGGCGAATCAGCATTATTTCCGTGCGGAATAAACAAGAACCATAGTAGCATCAATGCATCATGATAACTTGGTGAGAATTCTGGAACTGTGTCATATTCTTTAGCAATGGGCATATCAACCAAAGAGAGAGCTCTCCATCAAGCATCAGCCATCCCGTAAGTTCCTTCTTCAACTTGTCTCCCCTGTTAAAAAATATATTTGAAACATGTAAGCTTAGCATTGTTGGTTAGTACTAATATGTCCAAATTGGAGCAAAGCTTGCTGAAGGTGGGAAGTTTATGATTTGCCAATGCTTCAGTCGATGTCAATAGCTGCGGTACCATGACCAGTCATCCAGTGACCAAAAATCCGCTTGGCTAATACAGTATTTGTAACTCATGGTGAGTCTGAACCAAATGATACCATGGAAATGGAAAATGAATGGTATATTGGGATCATTTTAATCCCACCTTTGAGGACAGTTTCACAATCTCTCATAGTTGAGCTTCTCTGTCTGAAAGCAAGAACAGGAACACGCTACCATGGTTGCTATAAATGCTTCTAATTAAAACAAAAAATGGGAAGCAATTTGCCCAGTTTTGTTATTTGCGACTATCAATAGCAATAAAACATGATCTGGGCTGAACTTTGCTCAGCTCATTAGGAACAAACAAGGTATCAAAGCTTATGGGAAGAAGAATTTTCTATGGTTTTAAGCAGATTTTATGTATCTATTTCTTGTTTAAAGAATTAAACAGATTTCAATTGTCAAAATTGGAAAAAACTCGTAACCAATTAGCCTTCAAAAAATTGATGTTTGAGAAATTTAACTAATACTAAACAATAAGTTGAAGAAAGAAAATTTAGTATTGGGAGTCAAAAATTATATTAATTTATGAATAAATTATTTGATAAATTATTATTCTAAAATTTATTTTGATTTTCACGCGTCTAATACAATGTTAAATCTTTTCATCTATCATTGTTTTTTTATTTATCGTATCAAATTCAACTAAACTATCAACGCCATTTAAAAAATTAATATAATCTTTGATAAGTTTTCACTTTTCAGTTCTTTAGATTTTGCTTTTTCTTTAATAATCATTATTAATCCCAAATTTCAAAGGAAAAATAAGATTGAAATAGATTAAAAAGTATTAGAGTCACACATGTGGCGTCCTGAATGAAGCTAACCAATTGCATCATAGAACCAAGCATGAAGTCTTACATAGAACACAATCACCTAAAGCAAAAGAAGAAGAAAGACAATGGCAGCAAAAGCACCCAACATTATTCTATCATTTAACACCAACTCCTTCGACCAGAGCTACTGTACCAACCGCCCGATAAATACATTACTGGAAAAACTTAATATTTTTCTATAGTAAAATAAAATTTTAATTCATTAAATTATAATAAATATATTACCTATGATTTAGCAATTTTAAATTTCATTTTATTATACAGTATTGAGAGCCAAATGAGTTTTTGAATGGATAAGTCCTGAGTAACTCTGTTCAAAAACTCAAGGAATAAGTGAAAATAAGTTTTCCATTGAACTATTGTTGTTCTTGATTAAATTTGGTTTGAATTCTCATCGTAGGAGCTTGGTTTTGCACCCAAGGATGCAGAAATCAATAGAAAACTTGCCTTTTAGTTTTTGAATTAAAATTTCAAACAAATAAGCTTTGTATTAAGACAATAATCAATAATTTAATAATAATAAAAAAGAGTGAACAAAATTAAGGAGCACAACGCAATTAAAACCAAAAACACCCAATCATATTTAAAGCCATGGCAATTAAATAAGTTCAATCCATTTTTGCATCATAGGACGAAGCACAAAGTCTTACGTAAAACCTAGTTACGAACCACCAAAAGCAAAAAAAAAAAAAAAATTGTAGCAGCAAGCACCCAACTATATTCCAAAGACCTTCAAACTCCTCCGACCGGAGCTACTGTACCACCCGCCCGAGTGATCTGCAGATAAATACATTGAAAAAAATATTTTTTTATAATAAAATAAATTTAATTTGATTAAATTATAATAAATATTATATGCTTTATAAAAAAGCTAGAAAGGGAAGAGAAACGAACCATACATATCAAGTCATCTGGTCAAGTGGTAGATTAACGTCGGCCACCACAGATATAGTATCAAGATGGTTTGGAGCGACAGTGGCTGCAGAGGTAGCAAGATGATTTGGAGCCACGGTGGCACGGTTTCTTCGTTTGATGTAATCAAGCAAGAGCTTGAACAGAAAAAGAAGAGAGAAGCCGGCAAGCTGGATCAATGCCATGATTTTGGTGTCACCCTCCATGGTCATGTTGCTGGAAAAACCTAACGAAAATCTTGATGATGAAGCATTCTTAAAAAATGGCATTGCTTTTCGGTGCTGATCAGGTTTAGAAGAAATATGTGAAACTCACTAAATACTAAGGAGCAGAACTCTGCAAACGAAGGCTTTGATATTTACTGGTAAACTAAGAAGGCAGTTTTATAGGGAAATTTGTGAAAAGGGCAGGTCTTGGCTTTTAGGTCTATGAGTACTCCATTTCCTTTTGCTTTTCTCATAAAGCTCTTCGGGTCGGGTACTCCATTTTCCTTTTGCCGTTCCCCTTTAAGTGGTTTTAACTAGGTTTCACGTCAGACTTAAAACCACGGCGGGTCCCATTTACATAGGAATCTGTCCTGATATGTCATAGTCGAACTATGGTTTTAACTCATTCTCAGACTTAAAACCACGGCGGGTCCCATTTACATAGAAATCTGTCCTGATATGTCCCAAACCAACAAAGCAACGTATGAAAGCCTATGGTTTTAACTCATTCTCACTTACTCCACGAATGTCTGAATTCCCATCGTAGGAACATGTTTTTGCACCCAAGACGGAAATGGAAAATGATTGGCATATTGGGATCATTTTAATATAGTTTTCTTCTTTTTTTTTTCCAATAAATTGTTGGGGCCCCATCACATAATATTTTAACAACAGTTTTCCATAAATAATAAAAATAAAAATTAGTTTTAAAAAACATTTTACTTTTTTTCCTAACAGCTCTAACCTTTTTTATTACAAGCTTTTAAAAACATAGATTTAAAATAATTCTATGATTTTATTAATATTTTATATTAATATTTTATATTTTAATAATTAAATTTAAATAAAAATATTTTTAAAAAGATATACTTTAAATTTGGGCCAGGCCAGCCCGAGATAAGCAGAACCCATTGACAGGTCTATTGACCTGAAAGAGAGAGTCGGTTTTAAGTAAGTATAAAAAAAGCCAGATGCAGCTGATCACTACTCTTCTTCGATTCTCAAATTCCAGTTTCCCACTCAATTCCGTAATAAAATACTTCATTTTCCCCTCTTTTTTCTTCCTGCCTGTGGAAGCTTTGAGGGAAGAAAATCCCTCAAATTCACGTGAACTTCTCAGCCAAAATCAAATAATCATCAAGCAGAGATGCCAATCGAAATGCCCAAAGGGCTGCCTTTCTCAGTGGACACGTTCAGTCCATCTTCGAAGAGAAAAAGGCACCATTTCTTGACCCATGCTCATAAAGATCATACTTCTGGCATTTCCTCTCACTTTTCTTATCCAATTTATTCAACTCATCTCACCAAATCCCTTGTCCTTCTACACTATCCTCAGGTTTTGCCTTTTTCTTTATCATGGTTTTAGAATTTGGAGAATAATTTTTTTTTCTGTCATCTGATCCTTTTCTTTTTTTTTCGTGGTTTGGCAGCTTGATGATTCTTTGTTCGTGGGAATTGAAGTAGGGGAATCCATTGTTATCAACGACCCGAATGGGGAATTTCAGGTTACAGCTTTTGATTCTAATCATTGTCCTGGTAATTTATTCATTTGATTGATTTCTTGGTCTATTTTGTCGTTTTTTTATTGATTTATTATTTGGGAATTGTTTGTTGATTACTTCTCAGCATTGGGTTGTTTGAAATTTGAATGTTGTGATATGGCTTTAAGTTGAGAATTTTCTTTTATAGGGTTCATTTATGGCAACAATTATACGATTTTGTCCTTGCTTATGCAAACAAAGTACTGAAGGACTCTGTCTGATTGTTATTTATTTATCTTAATTTTCAAAAGCAGCAAGGCAACAAGTGTGTTTGGATGCTAGAGTGAATTCTATAGTTTTGAGTATTAAAATTTTAATTGTCTTGACATTTATTTGGAAAAAAAGAAAAAAAGAAAAATGTCTCAATCAGTTTGATCTTGGGGCCATTTTCCTTTTAAATCAATTATCCTGTTGCTTTTGTCTTATAACAAATTATTTTGCAAGTTAAAAGCTAATAACAAAAGGCAAGTAACAAAAGGGAATTTGTAATGGTTTGCATCCTAAATTAATGTATGCTTTTGAAGAGGATCTTGATGTTTGCATTAATTCCGTTATTGTTCCCATGTAGTACTGATCTGGATAATATCTAGAGATCACCACTTGTCATGATGTACTCTAGTTGGTCTTTTGTTATAAAGAGTATTGGATTTCTAGTATAGCAGACAATTCTCATTGAATTAGAAGAAGAATCTCTTCACCATTTACTTTTAAATTTTTATATAAGAATGGATTCTAGCATCTGAGCTTCTGACTTGATAGATTTTATGGTACATGGACTCATGGGTGAGTGTTCGATGCTGATATATGTTCAACATAGGTATTCTCAGTTTTTTTATAAGTTTTTGCATATATTTAGAGGATCGTACCTATAACGATTTCCAAATTATGTGTCAGACTTAGGTACTTGAGGGAAAGTGGAGAGTCAGGTAACATAGTTGAAAACATGACACTTGCTTTGGTTGTCTTTGACTTTTTGAAATTTACTTTTGTAGATGATGCTTTCTGCTTTTATGAAGTGTGTGGTGTGTGGATGGTTTGGTAATTCTCTCTATATGCATAACCTATTGTGGTTTGAGAAAAATTTGCATTGACATATAGTATGAATTTCAGGAGCAGTTATGTTATTGTTTGAAGGCAGTTTTGGTAACATCTTGCATACCGAAGACTGTAGACTCACCCCAGAGTGCCTCCAAAATTTACCTGAGAAGTATATTGGCAGGAAAGGAAAAGAGCCACAATGTCGTTTTGATTATGTTTTTCTAGACTGCACTTTTGGGAGATTCTCTCGAAATCTACCCAGCAAGCATTCAGCAATCCGTCAGGTAGTCCTTTTTTGCTTAGTGATTTTCGTTTAATTGTCGTTGTCGAACCCCTTTTTTTTATATTTGAAAAATGGGTATCGATTTTGAAACTGGAAATGGAGAGTCGCCACCGATCTTTTATTGTGGTGTGATCGGACCACCTTTAAAACAATTTTAGGTTTGCGAATTTTGAGAAAAAGGTTCAGGAGTCGGTTACGCACGAGGAAGGGTTAGCACCCTCGTGACGCCCAAAATTGGTACCGATTTGATTGTTTAATTTCTTAATGTCGAGGCTTTGAAAAGATTTTAAAATACAATCCTTTTTAAATTTGAATAAACCAAAAATAATAAGACGGACTCGTTTTGAAGAAATAAATTGCTACACTCAATGAGTTAGGGTGCATCAATTCGTTCTTTGAAATTAAACTTGTTCTCTTTTAAAGAAAATCATGTGTTTTAAGAAAGATAGTTGATTATTCAAGTCAATTGGGAAACCCGAACCCAGTAAGTTGGGGTTCAATTTTCTCAAGATTCTTGAACATCAAATATTGCCTTCATTTTTGAGGTCGAGATACCAAAATGTCGTATCCAATAAGTTAGGATCTAACATTCTGAAATCTTATGAATTTTATTTAAATAGTTGAATGACTTTAATAAAAATGGGCACTTGGTTGTCTCATTATCAAGAAGAATCGAAGCCCAATAAGTTAGACACGTTTCTCTCAGGAAAATGAACGCCAAGCCTCTTTTTAGGATCGTAAAATAAAACGACTAAGAAGCTTTTAAAAATAAACTTTCACAAAAAAGGATCTGATTAATCAATGACAGTGTAAAAGATAATAAAAATTTAAACTTATGCTAGTGACGATTAAACTAATAATAAGCAAATACCAATATCAACTTTGATTATATTATACAAACATTCATAAAATTTAAGCAAATCATACATTCATAATCAATAAAATTGAGATAATAAAAGAGAGTGATAACAACAAATAATACGAATGTTCGATACAAAGTTGATAAAAATATAATGAAGGATTTTTTTTAAAAAAAAACCAAAGAAATAAAACGTAGTAAAATAAAAACAAAACCACTTGAAATTGATATATACATTTTAATTTATGAATAAAACTAGTAGAATTAGTAGTATATACTTAATAATAATATACATAAAAGTTAAATAAATAAATTCCATCATTTCATTTACAATTGTTATTCTAAATTTTATTTTGACTTTCATGCTTCCAATAAAATTTCAAATCTCTTCATCTATCATTGTTTATTTATTTATTTATTGTATCAAATTCAACTTTTCAAAATAAATAAAAAAAATTAATATAATCTTTTATCGAGCTGGAATCAAGTTTTCACTTTTCAATTCTTTAGGTTTTGGTTTTTCTTTTTTTTTTCTTTGATAATCATTATTAATCTCAAATTTCAAAGGAAAAATAAGATTCAAATAGATTAAAAAGTAATAGAGTCCCACACGTGGCGCACTGGCGTCGTGAATGAAGAATTAAAAAAATAATATACCATTTTTATTGGCACGAAGCCTTACATAAAAAAAATAATAATAAAGAATCCAATCACAGCAAAATCACCCAACTTTATTCCGTTCAACACCATAGAACTCCTCTGACCACAGCTACTGTCCAACCGCCCGACGGGGAGTGATCTGCAGATATTGAAAAAAAAATTTAATTTTATAATAAAAATGAATTAATATTATTGAACAGTAACAACTCATTGAAATTTCATTTAGAGCCCCATGAGTTTTTGAATGGATGAATATTGAGGCAGATTCAAGGGCTCTGATCAACCCAACCCAAGCATGAAAAATAAAATCTACACAAATCACAGTGTGTGCTAGTTTCTGTTCGTAATTTTAATTAAATGATAATGGGGATGCAGTCGAGCTTTGGGGAAGATCAAACCCAGTTCCCATCAAGCAATCTTTTTGCAGCAGCGGGTGATGGGATATGGGACAACGGAGCATCAAGTGGAAGACAATACCTGGTGAGGTGCATAAGCTAGAAAGGGAAGAGAAATGAGCGTTTTACCATCAAACTTATTCATTAATCTCGGGAAGTTCTACATCAACTTCGACCTCCCCAGAGATAGTAGCAAGACGATTTGAAGCCATTTAGCCATTTAAAAAATTAATATAATCTTTTATCGAGCTGAAATCAAGTTGTCACTTCTCAATTCTTTAGATTTTGCTTTTTCTTTGTTAATCGTTATTAATCCCAAATTTCAAATGAAAAATAAGATTAAAAAGGATTAGAGTCACACAACCAATTGCATTATAGGACGAAGCATGAAGTCTTTCATAGAACACGATCAACTAAAGCAAGAGAAGAAGAAAGACAATTGCAGCAAAAGGACCCGACATTATTCTATCATTTAACATCAACTCCTCCGACCAGAGCTACCATACCAACCGCCCGATGGGGAGTGATATACAGATAAATACATTAGTGAAAAAACTTGTTTTTCTATAATAAAAAACTTATACAATTCATTAAACTCTCCCGACCGAAGCTACATCACCACCCGGCCGACGGCGGGAGATTTGCAAATAAATACAATATATTGTAAATATTGTGATCATCTTGATTTAACCATCTTAAAATATATTTGATTAAACAGCAACAATTATTGCCTCCCGCAGGCTGCTCCATTGTTCCATATCTCATCAATGTAAAGAAAAAAAAAACAATGCTAAACATGTTTGAGAAATTCGTTTGTTTTATAAAAATAAAAATCCCAAGATTATATGCTTTATACAAAAGCTAGAAAGGGAAGAGAAATGAACGTTTTACCATGATACCTAGGGAAGTTCTACATCAACCTCGGCTTCCCCAGAGATGCTAGCAAGATGACTTGAAGCGGTAGTGGCACGTCTTCGTCGTTTGATGCAAACTAACACGAACTTGAACAGAAAAATAGCAGAGATGCCGGTAAGCTGGAACAGTGCCATGATTTTTGCGTCACACTTTATGTTAATGTCCCCGGAGAAACCCAAAGAAAATGTTGATGATGAAGAGTTGTCAGAAAATGCCATTGTTTTTCAGAGATTATTAGCCTAAGAAGAAGTTAGCCAAGAGGAAGTATCTGAAGCAAAGATGGATTGGCAAGTTAGCCAAGAAGCAGTATGTGAAGCAAAGATGGATTGGCAAGTTAGCCAAGAAGCAGTATGTGAAGCAAAGATGGAATATTGGCAAGTTAGCCAAGAAGCAGATGGATTGGCAAGGTAGATCTATAAAAAATTTGAGAATTTATAGTCTTTTGGTGACTGTTCATTAAAATTATATAAAAATCTAAGTGGGTTTCTGACTAAGTTCCACGTCGCAAAATTTTTGATTGGCTAACTTAGGAAGAATTTCCACTTTGGTTTTTATATAATTTTTTTCTTGGCCGAGAATGGAAGAGAAGAGTTCACCCTGCGTTTCCTTTTTCTTTTTTTTAGTGGGGGGGGGGGGATGGGGGGAGTAGGGGGTTGGTGAATCAAATGACATCAGCAACAGTTGCTGGCTAAATACGAAGAATAAGGGTGGGTTTGGATGGGTGTTTTTTTTATTTACGGTATCACTTCAATATTTAATTTAATTACCATCGTTATTTTTACACTAATCACAGATAAATACATTGTTGTTTTAAGAGATTATTAGCCTAAGAAGAAGTATCTGAAGCGAAGATGGATTGGCAAGTTAGCCAAGAAGCAGTATGTGAAGCAAAGATGGATTGGCAAGTTAGCCAAGAAGCTGATGTTCCTGTTCCAAAGTGGAAATTAAAATGCTCTATATGCTGTGTGCCACCGCGTTTCTTTTTTTTTTGGGGGGGGGGGTGAGGGGTGGGGGCTGATGAATCAAAGTCGACTTTAATTCCTTCTCTGTACATCCAAACATGGGAAATGATTATCTTTTTATTTTTTCCGAGGAAGTTGATGCCAGTATGAAGTAAGTTAATGACATGTAGGCAAGGTAATACACAGAAAATGGCCACGTGGATGTAGCTTTTGTTCAAAGACGGCAGCTTTCTTATATAAATAAAAATTATTACAAAATATCTTTAAAAACCATTTTTGGTATTTATTTTTATTTAAAACATTTTAATTTTTTTCCTGACAATTCTAAGCTTTCTATTACAAGCTTCTAAAAAACAAATTTTTAAAATTTTTATTTATGTAAAAAAAGGGTTCGATATTTATTTGAGAAAATAGTTTTTTAAGTATAATTCAAATTAAGTAAATGTACATTAATAAATTTGATTTAAAAGTTTTTATTGTTATCATCTTAAAAACATTAATTAAAATATTAGAAAAAAATCGATTATTTGTAAAATTTTTAGAGTCACATTTTTATATGTAACCAGATAATTGTTTAGAAAATACAAAAAAAGAAGAAGATAATCCCATAGGCTTAAATTTTTTTTTGATCTTTTACAATACAAAGAAAATGGAGCCGCTACGCGGCCGCTCAGCCCAACCATGAAAACAGGAAGAGATTCGGTTTTCCTTTATGTAGAAGTTCACAAAAGAGGACAATGGTGCTTGCACTATCTCTCACTCCATTGCCTACCATGGGAAAAGCTAGGTCTGAAAGAGCACCTTACACTTTAAGAAAACCTTTTATTTGGCTTTTTTTTTAATTTAAAATTTTAAATTAGTTAGTAGTAGTAAAATTATATTTTAGCTCTCTTAATTATTTAAAAATTATAAAAATATAAATTATTAAAATGATAAAATTATAGTTTTACCATACATAAACAAACTTCTGGTCTTATATAAAGTTTGAGGGTTGTGCGACAACTTTGACACGTAGACTATTTCAGTATTTTTTTCTTGATCTTCGTTTTTCATACCTTTCAAGTTTTCATTTTTTTTAAATAATTTGCAGTGGAATGTTCATTATCTAAAAAAATTACAATAAAATTTAATTTAATTAATTAATTTCCAGTTTTGGTTTTTGTAATAATTGAAGGTTAAATTTTAAAAGCTGAAGCAAAGGGTAACTTCTTAATTACAGATTATTTTGTGTTCTACAAATAACTCGTTATTATCTAGTCACCACCAGCTATTTTTAATATGGGCACCCCACGTAGGAGACGGAAAGTACAGAAAACAATGATTATCAACTAATCTCCCAAAGAAAGAGAGAGAAAGAAAAAAAGCCAACCTATAATGATTATTTATAGAAGGCAAATATTTATAAGAGCATATTCCTTTGGGAATTCATATGCAAACAGCTTACTGCCTTACCTATGAACGCACCATTAAGCACGGTATAGACTGAAAACAGCATATTCCTTTTACTTTTAATTAACCATCTAACATAAGAATATACCTTCAATTGGATGTATCTACATAACTGATTGGAATCTTCTCTAATGGTACCATGGGGTCACTGTTATTGTCGTTGAACAGATATTCTTTCTCTTCAGAATAAAAAGGGTGTATTATTTGTGATTATACACTTAAGGGGAAACTTTATTTATGCTTAGCATCTTAAAAACATTAATTAAAATATTTTAAAAAAATTTAGAAATTAAATACAAAAACTGTTTTTTTATATGAAATTTTGTAATTTCTTACGATATCATTAGTTATTCTAAATATTTTATTATGATTAAAATATTGATGTGAAATTTTAAGATCGTAAAATTTCACGTTAAATTCATATCCATTACAATATCATTTTCTTGTTACATCATTGTTAAGTGATTGTTTTTTAAGGCTTAATATATTATTTAGTATCTGAGTTTGATACTTTATTTGTTGGTCCAATCTAGTATTTGTATTTGACAAAAGTTGTAAATTTTGATACCCAAAGGTAACAGATGTTAACTTTTCAGTATCTAATTTAGGTACTAGTGTTGATTTGATGAAATTTAGTTGCTAATAAAGAAGGAAAAAAAAGTTAAAATAACATAAAAGAAAAAAAAATTTAAATTCCTCAAAACGAGAAAAATATAGGGACCAATTATAGAATTTAACCTAAAATTTTCGTTTGAAATGATGATTTAATGTTCCATGTTAGCTTACCGTTTCACCATTAATGGCTCAGTGACTAAAATATTACAACACGATAATGTAAGTGACTAATTAAAATGTAACCTAAGATAAACAAAAGTTCTTTTTTTATAATTAAAATTTAATTACATTCAAAAAAGTTTTTTTCATTTAATTTAGATTAAATGACTTTTTGTTTGTTAAGTGAAAAATATTTTAATGAAAATATTATTTCAATCATTTTTTATTTAGATAGGAAAATATTATTTCTAAGAGTTTCCCTTATTTGATTAGCTTTCTTTTATTTAGATAGGAAAAAAAATGGAATTGAATATCTCAGCAAAAATAAATAAAACTTTAACATGCAGAAAATCTTTTTCCCTTTTTTTGTATAATTATGTTATAAAAAGATTATGATTTAAAAATTAAATATAGTGATTTTTTTTATTTGAAAATTTCATTCTCTCCTTAATTTTAACAATCCATCTTTTATTTTTAACAATTCATTCTGTACGAGGAGATAGTTAATTTTTAGTGAAGAAGGGTCGGAATTGTCAGACAGCAGAACATGGATGACTTTAAAGAATAAACTGTACTTATTGGCTAAACCAAAAACTCTGAAAATTTTATGATAAGAAGATATGTGAGTCTAGTTTCAAAGAAAATTAACGGATCTTAATTTTGAGTTCTGTAGCTCAAGATATAAATAATTTAGTGATTATGACTCAAGTGGACAGCTTTGAATGAATATATAAGTAATTGGTGAAATTATAGATAATGTTACCTATAAGCATGTTATATACATTAAGGATGTGGAATGGAGAGGATGAGTAGGAAAATATATGATTATTCAACTAGCATGAGTTTTTATTAAAAATGACCAATTTATATATTTCAGGGACTAAATTGAACAAATGTTAAAATTTAAGGGTAAATTTGTAAAAATGTCAAAAAGTGATCAAATTGCATTAAATGAATTGTTTTATTATTTAAATTAGTAAATTGAAGGAAATCTTAATTTAGATCAAGATTGGATGGAAATTCGAGAAAAAATAGAAAATTTCCAAAATGTCCCTGGATTTTGGTATTTCTGCAATTTAACCTGGTAAGTTTGTATGAACTATATTCTGTATAATTTTAATTAAAGCGAATGTTATTTGATGATGAATACTATATAGATATGTGTTTTATTATTGAAATTGAATTATTATTGGTAATATATACAATTATTAGATGTAGTGAGATGATTATATGAAGCTCGATTCTGGTTGGTAAGAAATGTTGTATTATTTATATTATGAAGAATTATAAAAGCATGTTAATAATTTGAAAGTTTTAATCATTTATGGAATTTTATAACTCGGTTCAATACGTTTACAAGTGTATGTATTCTGGTAATGCCTCGTACTCTATTCCGATGTCGAATATGGGTAAGGGGTGTTACATTGAATCTCTTATTTCCAGTGTCAACATTTTTATATGTAACCAAATAACTGTTCAGAAAGTAAATGAAATGGAAAGTATGCATGGTTGAAGAATTGTCAGAAAATTCCATTGTTTTTCAAAGATGATTAGGCTAAGAAGTATGTGAAGCAAAGATGGATTGAGAAGGTAGCTTTATGGATGGCATTTCATTGCAATTTCTTTCACCTCACCATCAGACATTGCTTTGGTTTTTATTCAAAACATTTTTAATTTTTCCTAACAGTTCTAAACTTTTTATTACAAGCTTTAAAAAAACATATTTTAAAAATAATTCTATGATTTTATTTATGTAAAAACTGTTTGATATTTATATAAGAAAATAGTTGTCAAGTATAATTCAGATTAAGTAAAAATACATTAAAATATTAAAATATTTTTAAAAAAATCATGTTTAGGAAATAAGGGATTATTTGTAAATGTTGGGACTCGCATTTTTATATGTAACCCATTAATTGTTTAGAAAAATAAATTAGAAAAGTATGTGTATATAAAATATTATTAATTAGTTTAAATATTTTGTTATGATTAAAATATTAATGTGAATTTTTACCCAAGTTGAATAAATAGTAGTAAAATAGTGGAAAACACCAGCAAAACTATAATAATTTTTTTTTTTTACAAATTTGGGCCAAGTTGAGACAAAAAAAAATTTCTTACTCAAGACTCGGGCTGTTTTCTAAACGAAGCTTAAATCTCTTCATTTGTTATCGTTTTTATCTATAATATCAAAAAAATTTAAGGTATCAAAGTCATAAAAAATATAAATAAATAAATGAAAAAATATAATATCTTTTGTCAAAGCCGGAATCTAGCTAGGATGTGATGCTTCTGAGGTTAGTCATCAAATTCCGTACGTATCTGAGGCTTATGAGCTTTGAAATTTTAAAAATGTATTGCCAAAGTAGATGTATGTGACATAAAAGTAGAAAAATCAAAAATCAATAGCACCACTTGGTGTTCACCTAAAGCAAAAAAATAATTAAAGAAACAAAAAATGGATTGATAGGGTAGATTTATGTGGAAATTATGGATTGTCACCAGCTCATACCTCATGAGTCAGGTGCCTGTCCATAGTATCTTTGGGATTGGAATCAAGGTTGAGTCATGGACAGGAATGTGGGACTTACTATTCTTATTTATTAAATTATTGATTATTGTCTTAATAAAGAAGGTAATTAAGTAAAAACTATGTCACATAGCCAGTGGATACGTTAGAACAAAATATAATTCCCTCGAGGCCATTTCAAATATAAAAATAACTTTAAAATTATAATTACGTTATTTGAGATAAATATAAAATATTATACTACCAAGGCACAAACGTGGTTTTATTTAGAGGCAAGAATCAGATAGCGCGAGCCAAATTAGGTGGGAATATACAGGAAGTATCAAGACCAGTCATCCAGTGACCAAAAATCTGCTTGGCTAATACAGTATTTGTAACTCATGGTGAGTCAGAACCAAATGATACCGTATTGGGATCATTTTAATGGGTGAGATTCCACCTTTGAGGACAGTTTCACAATCTCTCATAGTTGAGCTTCTCTGACTGAAAGCAAGCAATTTGCTAAATTTTGTAATTGCGACTATCAATAACATGCAGGGATTACAATATCAATTTTTTGTTACATTATTGTTAAGTGAGTTTTTTTTTTTTGCTTAATATATTATTCCATACCGCTATCAAACATGGGTTGTTCTGTGTTTTATAACCCATTAACCGAGTGTCGGGCAGGGGTCGTGTATATCTCTCGAACAACAGTCGCAAGTGCATCATTTGGCAACGTAATATTTCATATATATGTGACTAAAATATAACATGAGGTAAACAAAAGTGACTATTTTGATAGTTTACATTTCTTTTCCAATTTTATTATTAAATTTTAATTATATTTAAAAAGTTAACCTATTAAAATCAACGGTCAAAGGACTTTTTTAATGCATTTTGACGGTTCAAGTACTCAATTGAGTGTAAAAAATAAAAAAAATGCTAAAGCTCAATTGCTTTTTTGAAAAAATTTAAGGGCCTTTTTGATACATTTTGAATGTTTAAGTACTTAGTGAGTAAAAAAAGAAGAAGCTTAATTGGTTTTTTTTTTTTAAATTTGAGAGCTTTTTATATCCTTAAGTCTAAAATTAATTAAATATATATGATATAATAATATAAATTGTTAACTAAATTATATTTATATGCAAGTTAATTTAAAATTTTTTTAAAGAAATAATTTTAGAGGTTAACAATTATTAACATAAATATTTTAATTAAAATATTTTAATTATATAAAATATATCAAATTCTTGTATATTCTGTACTTGGGTTCATTGAGAGTGAAACAATCTTGACATGGGATACCATTGCCAAGTGTCAACCATCCAACCTGTAAAATGGCTGGGCATACACTCATGCTTATCCTTAATCAATCTTCGAACACTAAGCACCCAAATTTCAAAGGAAAAAGAAGCTTCAAATAGATTCACACACGTGACTTGGTCCACTCTTTTCACTTTATTACATCAATAATCAATAATTTAATAAAATAATATACCATTTTTATTGCATCATAGAACCAAGCACGAAGTCTTACATATATATATAAAAAATAAAAAATAAAAAAATAAAAAATAAAAAACCAATCGCAACTTTACTCCTATGACCACAGCTACTGTCCAACCGCCCGACGGGGAGAGATCTGCAGATATTGAAAAAAAAATTAATTTTTATAATAAAAATGAATTAATATTACTGAACAGTAACAACTCATTGAAATTTCATTTAGAGCCTATAATGAGTTTTTGAATGGATGAATATCGAGGCAGATTCAAGAGCTCTGAAGTCTGATAAACCCAACCCAAGCATGAAAAATAAAATCTACACAAATCACAGTGTGTGCTAATTTTAATTAAATGATGATGGGGATGCAGCTACGGCGTGCTTTGGGGAAGATCAAACCCAGTTCCCATCAAGCAATCTTTTTGCAGCGGCGGGTGATGGAATATGGGACAGCGGAGCATCTTGTGGAAGACAATACCTGGTGAGATGCATAAGCTAGAAAGGGAAGAGAAATGAAGGTTTTACCATCAAACTTATTCATTAATCTCGGGAAGTTCTACATCAACTTCGACCTCCCCAGAGATAGTAGCAAGATGAAATCAAGTGTCACTTTTCAATTCTTTAGATTTTGCTTTTTCTTTGTTAACCATTATTAATCCCAAATTTCAAAGGAAAAATAAGATTAAAAAGTATTAGAGTCACACGCGTGGCGTACTGGCGTTGTGAATGAAGCTAACCAATTGCATTATAGGACGAAGCATGAAGTCTTTCATAGAACACGATCAGCTAAAGCAAGAGAAGAAGAAAGACAATTGCAGCAAAAGGACCCAACATTATTCTATCATTTAACATCAACTCCGACGACCAGAGCTACCATACCAACCGCCCGATGGGGAGTGATATACAGATAAATACATTACTGAAAAAACTTATTTTTCTATAATAGAAAACTTACAAGTCATTAAACTCTCCCGACCGAAGCTACATCACCACCCGGCCGACGGCGAGAGATCTGCAAATAAATACAGTATATTGTAAATATTGTGATCATTGTGATTTAACCATCTTAAAATATATTTGATTAAACAGCAACAATTATTGCCTCCCGCAGGCTGCTGTATTGTCCCATATCTCATCAAAGTAAAAAGAAAAAAAAAAAAAGAACAATGCTAAACATGTTCGAGAAATTCGTCTGTTTTATAAAAATAAAAATCCCAAGATTATATGCTTTATACAAAAGCTGGAAGGGAAGAGAAATGAACGTTTTATCACGATACCTAGGGAAGTTCTACATCAACCTCGGCTTCCCCAGAGATGCTAGCAAGATGATTTGAAGCGGTAGTGACACGTCTTCGTCGTTCGATGCAAACTAGCACTAGCTTGAACAGAAAAATAGCAGAGATGCCGGTAATCTGGAACAGTGCCATGATTTTTGTGTCACACTTTATGTTAATGTCCCAGGAGAAACCCAACGAAAATGTTGATGATGAAGAGTTGTGAGAAAATTCCATTGTTTTTCAGAGATTATTAGCCTAAGAAGAAGTTAGCCAAGAAGAAGTATGTCAGGCGTTGATGGAATGGCAACAAATCCTGCTTTTATAATCGTTGTTACTGTTCATTAAAATTATAAAAAACACCAAGTGGAAACTAAAATTCTTTGCCACAGTGGAAAATAAAATACTCTCTCAGACACATATTCGACGAAACACGTCTTCTCAAACATGTTTTTCACTTTCAAAACTAACCGACTTTGCAATTTATATTATTATATCATATTTAAATTTACTTCTTCTTGAGATAAATAAAAGCATCTATTTTGGTAGTTTCCTTTATATAATTAAATTTTAGTTATATTTAAAAAAAGTTTTTTCATTTAATTTAGATTAAATAACTTTTTTTTGATTAAATAATTTAGATTAAATTATTTGGAATGTCATATATTCTGTGATAATTGGGATATAATAAGTCTCTTGTTAAAAAAAAAAAAAAAAGATAATTCCATAGGCTTAAATTTTGTAAAAAAACCCTCCATTTGGTATTTGGCCCCACCCCCCATGCCGCCAAAAAAATAAAATACTCTTTCTGGCTGTGTGGCTTGTGCTTTGCAAATTTTTTCTTTCTTTTTCGGTTGGCACTGCTGTCTTTTTTTTTTTTTTTTTTTGGGCAGAACCACTGCCTTTCTTTTGTTCTTTTTTGGGGGGTTGGGGGGTTGATGAATCAAATGTAGACCGCAACAGTAGCGAGTTAAATCCGAAGAATAAGTATGAGTTTAGATGAGTGATTGGGTGCGGTGTGGTGCGGTATAGTGCGTTTAACTTATTTTTTGTCTCACACTATAGTATCACTACAATATTTAATCTTACGGTTACCGCTATTTTTACACTAACCGCAGGTAAAAACACTGCCCATCCAAACCCACCCTAAAACTATAATTATTCTTTTCTAAATTAACTAGTCTCCTAACTGGGGTGCACAGACTGGGACTATTGGTTCCAAGTTCTTACTGAATTATTTGTAGAACATAAATATTTCCTCAACTTCTGCACAAAATATTTTTTTGTATGCTATAAATATGGGTAAAAAGTAAAAATGAGATTGAGAGATTGAAAGTTCAAGTAGCTACATTACTCTAAATGCAAAAACGAAAACAGAAGTCTAAGTGCAATTTGATATATCAAATAATATTAATTTTAAAAGTTGAAGGAATCTTGGAGGTGAAATTTAATTCCTTCTGTGTACATCCATTTGCCCCACCCTCCAGGCCGCCAAAAAAATGGGAAATGATTGGTATTATTCTGCCCCATAAAGAACATAAATAAAAATTAGTTTTAAATAACAAGACGACAAGGATGGTTCTTTGTGTGACCAAGCAAGGTGTGTGGATGGTATAATCTAACAAAGCTGACTTTATATAGGCAAGGTAATTCACAGAAAAAGACATTTTCTTCAAAGACTGCAGCTTCCTTATATAAATAAAAACTATTACAAAATATCTTTAAAAACCATTTTTGGTATTTATTCTTATTTAACATTTTATTTTTTTCCTGACAATTCTAAGCTTTCTATTACAAGCTTTAAAAAACATATTTTTAAAATTTTTATTTATGTAAGAAAACGGTCGATATTTATTTGAGAAAATAGTTTTGTAAGTATAATTCAAATTAAGTAAATATACATTAATAAATTTTGATTTAAAATTTTTTATTGTTAAAATGTTAGAAAAATAATCGATTATTTGTTAAATTCTTGGAGTCAAATTTTTATATGTTACCAGATGATTGTTTAGAAAATACAAAAAACGAAAAACTGTTTTATGATGTGTGTATATAAATACTTATTTTTATAATATTATTATATAGTTAACTGTTAAAATTTTCTGTTAAATTCATATCCATTACAATATCAATATTTTTTGCTTATATCATTGTTAAGCGAGTTTTTTTTCAAGCTTAATATCTTATTTAGTATCTGAGTTTGACACATTTTCTAATGTCATGCATGTGTTATTTATTGATCCAATCTAGTACTTGTATTTGACAAAATACATTTTACTGAAATAATATTTTCATTAAGACCATATTTATTTTGACCTAGAAGATGTTAGAATTCCCTTCAAAATCAAAGATGATGTCGATGATGTTGATTTCCAGTAAAATGTAATATGAGATGAACAAAAGTGTTTGTTTTAGTAGTTTCATTTTTTTATAATTTATTAAATAATTTAGATTAAATTATTTGGAATCTCATATATTCTGTGATAATTGGGATATAATAAGTCTCTTGTTGAAAAAGAAAAGAAAAGATAATCCCATAGGTTAAAATTTTTGTTTTTCGATCTTTTAAAAAATAAAAGATTTCATTTTATAATGGACGGCTAATTTAAGGCTTAATTACAATCAACCCTTTTTATACAATCTCATTTATATGTATAAATTTTGTTAGAGAAGTGGTTGTCGTACACAAATAACATATTGTTATAAAGAGATAATCATTGTAAATTTATCATAAAATTACATGGTTCTCTTTCAAATAATTAAAGGAATAGATGAATGTATTGTTACTTTTATACATATTTTATTTTATGTTATTTCACATAATTAATTATAAAATTTATAAATATAACAAGTTTAATTAATCAGTATAAACTATTAAATTAAATTAATCAATTTAGTAAATTTATGATATTTCAAATTCATAATAAAATATTTAATTATGGAATTTAATGGTTACGTGAATTCCAGAATTTCAAATTGGCCTCTGCAAAAAGGAAGGATTTACGACTGTCTAGACTTTTTAGTGATAAGCATTAGTATTTGTTGAAGCAATTAAGGAAGCTGGAAGTATATGTATCTATCAGTTTTTTTCTATGTAATTTAGTATATAATAATATCTTTTCATTCGGGCAAAAAAAGAAGAAGAGAGAGAACGAGATTTTGTTTTCTTTTACAATTCAAAGAAAATGGAGTCGGTCATTCTGTTTCGTGTTTTCTTTTATGTAAAAGTTCACAAAAGAGGACAATGGGTGCTTGCACTATCTCTCACACATTGCCTAACATATATAGAGCACTTTACACTTTCAGAAAACTTTTTATTTGTTTTTTTTTTTAATTTTAAATTTTAAATTAGTTAGTAGTAGTAAAATTATATTTTAACCCTCTTAGAAATATAAAAATTAAATTTAATTATTCAAAAATTATAAAAATATAAATTATTAAAATGATAAAATTTAATTTAATTAATTAATTTTTAGTTTTGGTTTTTGTAATAATTGAAGGTTAAATTTTAAAAGTTGAAGGGTACAGATATTTTACAGCATACAAAATATTTTGTGGAAATATTTGGGTTCTACAAATAATTCATTATTATCTAGATCTAGTCACCACCAGTTACCTTTCGTGTCGTCAACCCACTTTATGAGACAATGAGTACAGAAAACAATGATTATCAACTATTCTTCTCAGTCTCCCAAAGAAAGAGATCTAGAAAGAAAAACCGCCGACTTATAATGATTATTTACAGAAGGCAAATGTTTAACAGCATATGCCTTTGGGAATTCATATGCCACCTATGAACGCACCATTAGGCACAGTATAGACTAAAAACACCATATTCCTTTTACTTTTAATTAACTTTCTGTGACTTCATAATCATACGAGGGAAACAACGATGAACCCAAACTCTTCATTTGGTCCCTATCTACATAACTGATTCTAATCTACTCTCATGGTACAATGGGGTCACTGTTGAACAGATATTCTTTCTCTTCAAAATATTAAGGGTGTATTATTTGTGATTATACACTTAAACTTTTATACTACAAGAAATACAAACAAGGGGCAGGGGAAACCATTCATTTTTTCTTAAATTTGGTTTTTATGCTTACCATCTTAAATGCCTTTATTAAAACATTAGAAAATAAATACATACAACTTTTTTATGGTGTGTGATATAAAGACTTATTTTATTATTTTTTATAATATTATTGGTGAGTTTAAATATTTTATTATGATTAAAATATTAATGTGAAGTTTTAGTACCGTTAAAATTCTCTATTAAATTCATTTTCATTACAATATCAATTTTTTGTTACATTATTGTTAAGTGAGTCTTTTTTTTTTTTTGCTTAATATATTATTCAGTGTCCGAGTTTGACACTTTCTAGTCTAGTGCATGTGTTATTTGTTGGTCCAATCTAATACTTGTATATAGCAACAATTATAAATTTTGGTACCCAAAAGTAATGATATTAATTTTTTATTATCTAATTCGAGTATTAATACCGATTTAATAAAATTGGTACCAAATTAATTCTGTAATGTCTTGGTGTCGAAAATTTGAAAAGATTTTAAAAGAAAACTTTTCATTCCATGAATGAATCAAAATAGTAAGACATTCTTATTTCAAAGAAATAAAACACCACACCCAGTGAGTTAGGGCACAATATTTTTAAATCTTCAAAATACCAGAATATTGCATTTTGCTTTTGAAAATTCTTATTTCGAGAAGTCAAAATATCAGGACCAGTAAGTTAGGACCCAACATTTTTGAACTCCAAGAATAAGCTTTTATTTAAAATTTACGAATTTAATGCAAAATGAATACTTAGCGTTCTAAATTCATCGAAGAATAATCACAATCCAGTAAGTTAGGACACGGTCTTTCTCGAGAATCATGAATGCCAAATACTTTGAAAATTTATAAAATATGATGATTTTAATGTTTTGACAAAACCAAAATATATTTCCCGAAAGGTATGTTAAAAGTTAATGTATAATATGAAACAAACTTTAATTTAAGACCAATATGAATAAATATTTACAAATATATATATAAGTACAATATACAAGTAAATTTGCAAACAAAAAGAAGGAACGAAATACATCAAACCAAAAAAACTAATAAAAAAATGTATGTTTATAAATATGAAAATAGTAAAAAAGGAGTATGCATATAAAAATAAAATGCATAAGTATATATGTGAAATAAAAAGTATGTGAAGATTTAAAAAAACTATATATATAAAAAAAATGCGAATGCATGTACTTATAAAGTTTAATATATATTAAATATGCATATATACTATGTAGAATGTGCGTACGTATATATATAGAAAAATATAATAATAGTAATAAATAATAATATAATAATAATAATAATAATGATAATAATAATAATAACAGAAAATCGTCGTAAAAGAATGATTAAAATGGCAAAAAAAACTTAATTTGAACTTTAAAAGAAAAATAATGGGTAAATTCCAAGCTGGAATGAAATCTTCATTTGTTATCGTTTTTATCTATAATATCAAAATAAATTAAAGTATCAAAGTCGTAAAGAATATAAATAAATAAATGAAAAATATAATGAAATCTTTTATCAAAGCTGGAATTTAGTCATCAAATTACGTGGAAATGGTGAGTGAGGCTTATGAGCTTCTTTATGAAATTAAATAATTCCCTCACGAAGGGTGACTCTTCATCGTCATTTTAAAAATGGATTGACAACGTAGATTTATGTGGACATAAAAGTAGGAAAAACAAAAATCAATAGCACCACTTAGTGTTCACCAAAAGCAAAAAAATAATAAAAATGGATTGATGGGGTAGATTTATGTGGAAATGGATTGTCACCGGCTCATAAGCCCCACATACTACGTAATTTGACCAAGCTCAGAAGCCTCACGTGCCTGTCCCGTAGTATCTTCGGGATTCGTAAGTGGGAATCAAGGTAGAGTTACGGAAAGGTATGTGGGATTTTTTGTTATTATTATTAAATTATTGATTATTGTCTTAATAAAGTAATTAAGTAAAAACTCTGCCACATAGGTAGTGGAGGGAAATGGACCAATCGGCTAGGAGAATAGCAATATGTGAAAGATTCTAGCTTTGATAAAACATTATATTATTTCTTTAATTATTAATTTTCTTTTTATGATTTTGATAGTTTAGTTGATTTAGATGTCATACATAACTACGGTCAAATGACTTTTTTAATGCATTTTGACTACGGTAGTTTACATTTTTTTTCTAATTTTATTATTAAATTTTAATTATATTTAAAAAAGTTAACCTATTAAAATCAACGGTCAAAGGACTTTTTCAATGCATTTTGACGGTTCAAGTACTCATTTGAGTGTAAAAAATAAAAAAAAATGCTAGAGCTCAATTGCTTTTTTGAAAACATTTAAGGGCCATTTTTGTACATTTTGAATGTTTAAGTACTTAGTGAGTAAAAAAAGAAGAAGCTTAATTGGTTTTTTTTTTTTAAATTTGAGAGCTTTTTATATCCTTAAGTCTAAAATTAATTAAATATATATGATATAATAATATAAATTGTTAACTAAATTATATTTATATGCAAGTTAATTTTAAATTTTTTTTAAAGAAATAATTTTAGAGGTTAACAATTATTAACATAAATATTTTAATTAAAATATTTTAATTATATAAAATATATCAAATTCTTGAATATTCTGTACTTGGGTTCATTGAGAGTGAAACAATCTTGACATGGGATACCATTGCCAAGTGTCAACCATCCAACCTGTAAAGTGGCTGGGCATACACTCATGCTTATCCTTAATCAATCTTCGAACACTAAGCACCCAAATTTCAAAGGAAAAGAAGCTTCAAATAGATTCACACACGTGACTTGGTCCACTCTTTTCACTTTATTACATCAATAATCAATAATTTAATAAAATAATATACCATTTTCATTGCATCATAGAACCAAGCACGAAGTCTTACATATATATATAAAAAATAAAAAATAAAAAAATAAAAAATAAAAAACCAATCGCAACTTTACTCCTATGACCACAGCTACTGTCCAACCGCCCGACGGGGAGAGATCTGCAGATATTGAAAAAAAAATTAATTTTTATAATAAAAATGAATTAATATTACTGAACAGTAACAACTCATTGAAATTTCATTTAGAGCCTATAATGAGTTTTTGAATGGATGAATATCGAGGCAGATTCAAGAGCTCTGAAGTCTGATAAACCCAACCCAAGCATGAAAAATAAAATCTACACAAATCACAGTGTGTGCTAATTTTAATTAAATGATGATGGGGATGCAGCTACGGCGTGCTTTGGGAAGATCAAACCCAGTTCCCATCAAGCAATCTTTTTGCAGCGGCGGGTGATGGAAGATGGGACAGCGGAGCATCTTGTGGAAGACAATACCTGGTGAGATGCATAAGCTAGAAAGGGAAGAGAAATGAAGGTTTTACCATCAAACTTATTCATTAATCTCGGGAAGTTCTACATCAACTTCGACCTCCCCAGAGATAGTAGCAAGATGAAATCAAGTTGTCACTTTTCAATTCTTTAGATTTTGCTTTTTCTTTGTTAACCATTATTAATCCCAAATTTCGAAGGAAAAATAAGATTAAAAAGTATTAGAGTCACACGCGTGGCGCACTGGCGTTGTGAATGAAGCTAACCAATTGCATTATAGGACGAAGCATGAAGTCTTTCATAGAACACGATCAACTAAAGCAAGAGAAGAAGAAAGACAATTGCAGCAAAAGGACCCGACATTATTCTATCATTTAACATCAACTCCTCCGACCAGAGCTACCATACCAACCGCCCGATGGGGAGTGATATACAGATAAATACATTAGTGAAAAAACTTGTTTTTCTATAATAAAAAACTTATACAATTCATTAAACTCTCCCGACCGAAGCTACATCACCACCCGGCCGACGGCGGGAGATTTGCAAATAAATACAGTATATTGTAAATATTGTGATCATCTTGATTTAACCATCTTAAAATATATTTGATTAAACAGCAACAATTATTGCCTCCCGCAGGCTGCTCCATTGTCCCATATCTCATCAAAGTAAAAAAAAAAAAAAAAAAAAAAAAAAAAACAATGCTAAACATGTTTGAGAAATTCGTTTGTTTTATAAAAATAAAAATCCCAAGATTATATGCTTTATACAAAAGCTAGAAAGGGAAGAGAAATGAACGTTTTACCTTGATACCTAGGGAACGTCTGCATCAACCTCGGCTTCCCCAGAGATGCTAGCAAGATGACTTGAAGCGGTAGTGACACGTATTCGTCGTTTGATGCAAACTAACACGAGCTTGAACAGAAAAATAGCAGAGATGCCGGTAAGCTGGAACAGTGCCATGATTTTTGTGTCACACTTTATGTTAATGTCCCCGGAGAAAACCAAAGAAAATGTTGAGGATGAAGAGTTGCCAGAAAATTCCATTGGTTTTCAGAGATTATTAGCCTAAGAAGAAGTTAGCCAAGAAGAAGTATGTGAAGCAAAGATGGATTGGCAAGTTAGCCAAGAAGCAGTATGCGAAGCAAGGCAAGTTAGCCAAGAAGCAGAATGTGAAGCAAAGATCGATTGGCAAGGCCAGATTTTATAAGTGTGCCCACCGCGTTTCTTTCTTTATCTTTTTTTTGGTGGGGGAGAGGTGGGGGTGGGGGGTTGATGCATCAAATGACGACAGCGACAGTAGCGGGCTAAATCCGAAGAATAAGGGTGGGTTTGGATGGGGGCGATTGGTTGCGGTGCGGTGCTTTTAGTTTATTTTTTGTCTCACACTATAGTATCATTTCAGTATTTAATCTCACCGTCACCGCTGTTTTTACAATAACCGCAGATAAACACACCATCCATCCAAACCCACCCTAAAACTATAATTATTCTTTTCTAAATTAACTAGTCTCCTAACCGGGGTGTACAGACTGGGACTATTGGTTCCAAGTTCTTACTGAATTATTTGTAGAACACAAATATTTCCTCAACTTCTGCACAAAATATTTTGTATGCTAGCTGTAAAATATGGGTAAAATGTAAAAATGAGATTGAGAGATTGAAAGTTCAAGTATCTGCGTTCTGCGTATATTCTAATTGCAATTTGATATATTAATTATATCAGATTGTAGTATATTCTATCAAATAATATTAATTTTAAAGGTTGAAGCATTTTGGGAGGTGGAGTTTAATTCCTTCTGCGTACATCCATTTGGCCCTCAGCCGCGGCCAAAAAAATGGGAAATGATTGGTTAGGATATTTTTATTCTTTCCCAGAAGTTGATGCCAGATGGTAGTAAACTAACAAAGCTGGTTTTAGGTAGGCAAGGTAATGCAGAGAAAAAGGCAACGTCGGATGTAGCTTTTGTTCAAAGGCTGCAGCTTTCTTATATATATAAATAAAAATTATTACGAAATATCTTTAAAAACCATTTTGGGTATTTATTTTTATTTAAAACATTTTAATTTTTTCCTGACAATTCTAAGCTTTCTATTACAAGCTTTTAAAAAACAAATTTTTAAAATTTTTATTTATGTAAAAAAAGGTTCGATATTTATTTGAGAAAATAGTTTTTTAAGTATAATTCAAATTAAGTAAATGTACATTAATAAATTTGATTTAAAAGTTTTTATTGTTATCATCTTAAAAACATGAATTAAAATATTAGAAAAAAAATCGATTATTTGTAAAATTTTTGGAGTCACATTTTTATATGTAACCAGATAATTGTTTAGAAAATACAAAATACAAAAAACGAAAAACTGTTTTATGATGTGTGTATATAAATACTTATTTTTTATAATATCATTATATAGTTAATTTTTTTTTTGTTTACATTATTGTTAAGTGAATTTTTTTTCAAGCTTAATATATTATTTAGTATCTGAGTTTGACACTTTTTCTAATGTCGGGCATGTGTTTTTTATTGATCTAATATAGTACTTTGTATTTGACAAAATACATTTTATTGGAGTAATATTTTCATTTTTGACCTAGAAGATGTTAGAATTCTCTTCAAAATCAAAGATGATGTGGTTGATGTTGATTTCCAGTAAGACTCATTCTTCTTTGCAACTAACTAAATTGCCTTTGTATTTTTCTAACACAAGTGTTAAAGAGGTGTCAGGGGCCATACTGTTGCGAATGGGTTGAATGTTGAGGAAGGAGAAACAATATGAAGAGGAAACGTAAAAAAGAAATGGAAAAGAATAAAAAATGAAACTTGAAGAGTTAAACATGCAGTATCACCGTTCATGTTGATGTCCCCGGAAAACCCCCATGAAAATGATGAGTTGTTTCAAAATTCCACTGTTTTATTAGGTTAAGAAGAAATAGGTGAAGCTTGCAAGGATAAATTTTTACGTAAGCGACGAAGGACTAACAAGGTAGTTTTTTAGGAAAGGTAGTGAACACTGTACACGTCATATATAAATAAAAATTATTACAAAATAGTTTTAAAAAACATTTTTCAGTAATTATTTTTAAATTTTCCTCACAGTTCTAAACTTTTTATTACAAGCTTTTAAAAAAGACAGTTTTAAAATAATTCTATGATTTTATTTATGTAAGAAACGTCGGATATTTATTTAGAATTAAGTAAATATACATTAACAAATTTTGATTTAGAATTTTTTATGCTTAGCATCTTAAAAACATTAATTAAAATATTATAAAAAATTTTAGAAATTAAACACAAAAACTGTTTTATTATATGGAATTTTATAATTTCTTACGATATCATCAGTTATTCTAAATATTTTATTATGATTAAAATATTGATGTGAAATTTTAAGACCGTAAAATTTCAGTTAAATTCATATCCATTACAATATCATTTTCTTGTTACATCATTGTTAAGTGAGTGTTTTTTAAGGCTTAATATATTATTTAGTATCTGAGTTTGATACTTTATTTGTTGGTCCAATCTAGTATTTGTATTTGACAAAAGTTGTAAATTTTGGTACCCAAAGCTAACGAATGTTAACTTTCCAGTATCTAATTTAGGTACTAGTGTTGATTTGATAAAATTTAGTTGCTAATAAAGAAGAAAAAAAAGAAGTTAAAATGTCATAAAAGAAAAAAAATTAAATTCCTAAGAACGAGAAAAATATAGGAACCAATTATAGAATTTAACCAAAAATTTTCGTTTGAAATGATGATTTAATGTGCCGTGTTAGCTTACCGTTTCACCATAATGGCTCGGTGACTAAAATGTTACAACACGATTAGATAAGTGACTAATTAAAATGTAACCTAAGATAAACAAAAGTGTCTATTTTGATAGTTTATTTTTTTATAATTAAAATTTAATTATATTCAAAAAAAGATTTTGCCACGTAATTTAGATTAAATAACTTCTGTTTGTTAAGTGAAAAATATTTTAATGAAAATATTATTTCAATTATTTTTTATTTAGATAGGAAAATATTATTTCTCAAATGCATATTCGACAAAACACTCCTTTCTCAACCACGTGTTTCACTTTTAAAGCTAACCGACATATAAATATAATCTATTTAGCAATTTATATTATTATATCATATTTAAGTTTACTTCTTCTTGAGATAAATAAAAGCATCTATTTTGGTAGTTTCCTTTTTATAATTAATTTTTTTTTCATTTAATTTAGATTAAATAACTTTTTGTTGATTAAATAATTTAGATTAAATTATTTGGAATGTCATATATTCTGTGATAATTGGGATATAATAAGTCTCTTGTTAAAAAAAAAAAGATAATTCCATAGGCTTAAATTTTTTTTGATCTTTTAAAAAATAAAAGATTTTTTTTATAATGGACGGCTAATTTAAGGCTTAATTACAATAAACTCTTTTTATATAATCTCAGATATCTGTATAAATTTTGTTAGAGAATTGGTTGTCGTACACAAATAATATATTGTCATAAAGAGATAATCGTTATAAATTGTCATAAAATTACATGGTTTTCCTTCAAATAAATAAAGTAATAGGTGCATGTATTGTCACTTTTACACATATTTAATTTTACATTATTTCACATGATTAATTATAAAATTCATAAATATAACAAGTTGAATTATTAAATTAAATTAATCAATTTAGTAAATTTATGATGTTTCAAATTTGTAATAAAATATTTAATTATGGAATTTAATGGTTATGTGAATTTCAGAATTTCAAATTGGCCGATGCAAAAAAGAAGGATTTACGACCGTCTGAGACTTTTCCGTGACGCATTAGAATCTCCCGAAGCAATTAAGGAAGGACAAAAAAAGAAGAAGAGAGAGAAAGAGATATTGTTTTCTATTATGAAAAAGTTCACAAGAGGACAATGGTGCTTGCAATATCTCTCACGTTTGAAGTTTCTGTTTAGTTATCTTAGTGGTCTGACTTAGGAAAGCAACAATGAACCCAAACTTTTCATTGCGGTTTAAGTCTTAAGGATATTCCTTCAACTGGATATATCTACATAACTGATTGGAATCCACTATCATGGTACCATGGGGTCACTGTTATTGTCGTTGAACAGATACACTTTAAACTTTTACACTACAAGAAATACAGACAAGGGGCAGGGGAAACCATTCATTTTTTTTCTTAAATTTGGTTTTTATGCTTATTAAAACATTAGAAAATAAATACATAAAACTTTTTTTAATGGTGTGTGATATAAAGAATCATGTCATTATATGAATTTTTTTTTATAATATTATTGGTGAGTTTAAATATTTTATTATGATTAAATTATATTAATGTGAAGTTTTAATACTGTTAAAATTCTCTGTTAAATTCATTTTCATTACAATATCAATTTCTTGTTACATTATTGTGTCCGAGTTTGACACTTTCTAGTTTAGTGCATGTGTTATTTGTTGGTCCAATCTAGTACTTGTACATAGCAACAATTAAAAATTTTGGTACCCAAAAGTAATGATATTAATATTTCATTATCTAATTCGAATATTAATACCGATTTAATAAAATTTAATTGCTAATATTGATTTCATCTTTAACTTATGCTAAATTATAAATAAAAATAATTATGCTAAACTATAAATAAAAATAATTACAAAATAGTTTTAAAAAACATTTTTCGGTAATTATTTTTAAATTTCCCTGACAGTTCTAAACTTTTTATTACAAGCTTTTAAAAAAGACATAGTTTTAAAATAATTCTATGATTTTATTTATGTAAGAAACGTCGGATATTTATTTAGAATTAAGTAAAACATACATTAACAAATTTTGATTTAGGATTTTTTATGCTTAGCATCTTAAAAACATTAATTAAAATATTTTAAAAAGTTTGTTTAGAAATTAAATACAAAAACTGTTTTTTTATATGGAATTTTATAATTTCTTACGATATCATTAGTTATTCTAAATATTTTATTATGATTAAAATATTGATGCGAAATTTTAAGACCGTAAAATTTTACGTTAAATTCATATCCATTACAATATCATTTTTTTGTTACATCATTGTTAAGTGAGTGTTTTTTAAGGCTTAATATATTATTTAGTATCTGAGTTTGATGCTTTATTTGTTGGTCCAATCTAGTATTTGTATTTGACCAAAGTTGTAAATTTTGGTACCCAAAGCTAACGGATGTTAACTTAATATATTATTTATTATCTAAGTATATTATTATTTTTCAAACCCTTCTAAATTTCAAACAGGCCTTCCGACCTAAGCAAGTAACTAATTAATCTATGAATAGGTGTTGATTTTTAAGTTCAAATTCTGATTTTCACAATATGAAATTAAAATCAAAAGATGAAAGGTGGATAAGGCAAATGAGATACCACAACCTACCTATTTTTTACTAACAATTCCAGATTGGGAAAAGGACCATGAAAACCTGTATGTACACACAAGAATAACTTGCAGTGACATTTGATTCTAGTTTCTCTCATTTTGTTGGTCTGTCAAAAGTCGTAGGCCAACGACACCCAGTCAATTCGATTAACCCACTCCAAAAAATAAGCAATTATCATTTGGTGAAAAATACGAGGGGAGGGAAAAATAAAGAGGAAAACTTAAATTGTTTAAAAATATAAAATAAAGAAATTAGTTTCCCAAGAAAACAGTTTTTGATAAATGCAAACTCCTAAACATAGATGGTATTTCATTGAAATTCTTTCACCTCACCATCAGACATTACTTTGGTTTTTATTCAAAACATTTTTAATTTTTCCTAACACTTCTAAACTTTTTACTACAAGCTTTAAAAAAACTATAATAGGGCCCAATCGACCCAGGTCCAAACAAAATTAAAAAACAGTCCAACAACTACAGGCCCAAAACTAACCTAAGCCCAAACAACTAAACCACACTCCAAAACACCCAAACCCTAGCCACATGTCCAGCGCCGTAAGCCCCATCAGCCCCTGCACGTTGTGCCCCACGCCCGATCGCCTCACGTTTCGGCCTCCACGTGCGCCAAACTCTCCACACACCTAGAAACATGGACTCAAAGGAGTCCAAAGGAGAAAAAACAGCAAGCAATGGCATTTTTTGTTTATTTCCTTTTTCTTTTCCAGGCTATAAAAAGCTACTTTTAATCTATAAAAGGGGGATAGGGTGTAAAGAAATACGATTTGAAAAAACACTGAGAATACAAAGTTTTTTCGAAGGTGAATCGACTTTATTTTTTACTTTGTCTATTCTTTTTTTTTTGTTTTATTTTTTTATTTATCTTTCATTTTAAATATAAAGAAAGGAGGAAGAGACTTACCTGGTCGCCGGAGTCGTCAGGCCGGTGTCTTCTCCGGCGAAATCGGGGCGTGGAAGCGTAGGCTGAGCGGCGGCGCAAAGCTGGGTTAAGGAAAACCCTAGCAGAGCACCTTCCCCCCTTTCTCCCTCTATTGTTTTAAGAAAAAGAAAAAATGAAATAGAATGGTGTTTTTTGAAAGGAAATTTTAGTTTTTGTATTGAAGACAAAACGACGCCGTTTGGGTGGCCATGACCCGCGCGGTGACCCGACTCGGGGAGGATCCGTGCGTTTTGAATTTTGGGGAAATTTGTACATTTGGTCCCCCATTTTTTATTTGATTTTAATGCAGCATTTTGTGTATTTTCGATTTGGCCACGAAATTTCTTTCCTGTTCCAATCTGGTCCAGGAACCATGTGCATGTACCCACTGGAACGGCGCCGTTTGGCCAAGCGCGGGGATAATTATTTCTTTGGTCCTCCCCCTTTCATGCACAATTTGATTTAACCCTTTTTTATTTTTAATTTTGACCCTAAAATTTTGTTTAAATTTGATTTAATCCCCATTTATTATTATTATTATTATCATTATTATTATATTATCTATACATATACAGACGCATGTTTTATATATATATTATTATTATTATTCTATTTGCATAGTTTTTACATACGCATATATACGTTTATTTTTATCCACATTTTAATTCAAAAACATACATGCATTTCCATAATATGTACGTACACCTTTTTTTATTTTTAAATTATTATAAATATTTCGTTATTATTTTATATACTCCATTATTTTATATACATATCGTACATATATGAGTATTTTAATATACATATACGTAGTTTCATGATTTACCAATACATATATTTATACATTTTTTATTTTGTAAATATATACACATATACATATTTTTTGTATTTTATCCTTTTTCACGATTTTCAAATACATATACATGCATTTTTTTTAGTTTTTTGATTGATATATTCCATTCTATCTTTTTATATGTATCCTTGTACATGTGTGTCAAATATATGCATGCACGTATTTGTGAATTTACTTGTATATTGTATTTGTATATATATATTTGTAAATATTTATTCGCATATGCTGTAAATTAAAGTATCTGTATCATATTGTATATTAACTTTTTGACATACCCTTTTGAAAATATATTTTGGTTTTAACCATTCATCAAAGTTATTTTCTTGATTCGAAGGTTTTTTTGAATAAAGGCATTATTCGAAGTTTGGGGATTTTCGAAGGAAATTGAGCCCTAACGTATTGGGTTCGGATTTTCTTCGTTAATCTTAAATGACCGAGGATATTCTTTATTCAAAATGCATGAGTATAAAAATCATTTTTGGGAACTTAACTTGTTGTGCCCTAACGTATTGGGTGTGGCATGTTACTTTCTCAAAATTAAGATTTTCACATAAAATAAAAGTGATATTCAAAGTTCGGGGATTATGAGAAATTGTACCCTAACGTATTGGGACTCGATTTCTTTACATGACTTGAACAATTGGTTATCCTTTTGCAAATTTCATCATTCAAGCTTATTTTAAAATCTTTTTAACTTTCGACACTAAGACATCAAATAGTCAATTTGGTACCGATTTTGGGCGTTACGAGGGTGCTAACCCTTCCTCGTACGTAACTGACTCCCGAACTCGTTTTCTCAAAATTCGTAGACCAAAATAATTTTTAAGGTGAGCCGATCACACCTTAATAAAGGATCGGTGGCGACTCCAATTTTTATTTTTTTAAAGTTGACAACTAATTTTTTTGTTTAAAAAAAAGGGGTTTCGACAAAAACATATTTTAAAAATAATTCTATGATTTTATTTATGTAAAAACTGTTTGATATTTATATAAGAAAATAGTTGTCAAGTATAATTCAGATTAAATAAAAATACATTAAAAATTTTTGATTTAGTAATCTTTTATGCTTAGCATCTTAAAAACATTAAAAAAATCATGTTTAGGAAATAATGGATTATTTGTAAATTTTGGGACTCACATTTTTATATGTAACCGATTAATTGTTTAGAAAAATAAATTAGAATACTATGTGTATATAAAATATTATTGATTAGTTTAAATATTTTATTATGATTAAAATATTAATGTGAATTTTTACCCAAGCTGAATAAATAGTAGTAAAATAATGGAAAACACCAGTAAAACAACAAAATTAAATCGTTTATTAAAAACAACCGCTTTGCAAGGTGATCCGATCACACCTCATCAAAAAGGATCGGTGGCGACTCCCATTTTCGTTTTCATTTTCTAAAACCCAAGTCGACCCCGTTTTTCATCATCTAAAAAATGGTGTCAACAATGGTTTTAGAATTTGGAGAATAATTTTTTTTTCTGTCATCTGATCCTTTTCTTTTTTTTCGTGGTTTGGCAGCTTGATGATTCTTTGTTCGTGGGAATTGAAGTAGGGGAATCCATTGTTATCAACGACCCGAATGGGGAATTTCAGGTTACAGCTTTTGATTCTAATCATTGTCCTGGTAATTTATTCAGTTGATTGATTTCTTGGTCTATTTTGTCGTTCTTTTTGTTGATTTATTATTTGGGAATTGTTTGTTGATTACTTCTCAGCATTGGGTTGTTTGAAATTTGAATGTTGTGATATGGCTTTAAGTTGAGAATTTTCTTTTATAGGGTTCATTTATGGCAACAATTATACGATTTTGTCCTTGCTTATGCAAACAAAGTACTGAAGGACTCTGTCTGATTGTTATTTATTTATCTTAATTTTCAAAAGCAGCAAGGCAACAAGTGTGTTTGGATGCTAGAGTGAATTCTATAGTTTTGAGTATTAAAATTTTAATTGTCTTGACATTTATTTGGAAAAAAAGAAAAAAAGAAAAAATGTCGCAATCAGTTTGATCTTGGGGCCATTTTCCTTTTAAATCAATTATCCTGTTGCTTTTGTCTTATAACAAATTATTTTGCAAGTTAAAAGCTAATAACAAAAGGCAAGTAACAAAAGGGAATTTGTAATGGTTTGCATCCTAAATTAATGTATGCTTTTGAAGAGGATCTTGATGTTTGCATTTAGTTCCGTTATTGTTCCCATGTAGTACTGATCTGGATAATACACTACACCAAAATAAGCTTTTAGCGGCGCTTTTTAAGGCCTTTAGCGACGCTTTTTAGCGCCGAAAAGCGCTTTTCCCACAAACACCGCTAAAGACCAAGATCTTTAGCGGCGCTTTTCCCACAACGCCGTTAAAGACCAAGACCTTTAGCGGCGCTTTTTTCACAAACGCCGCTAAAGACAAAGACCTTACCAAGACCTTTAGCGGCACTTTTTCCTGAAACGCCGCTAAAAAACAAGACCTTTAGCGACACTTTCTCCAAAAAGCCACTAAAGGTCACGAAAAATAAAAAAAAATTATAAAAACGCCACTCCATTCTTTAGATTTGCTCCATTCCTATCCTGAATTATTATAAAAACGCCAATCCCTTTACTTGCTTAAACAAATCCTTTAGAACTGTTATCAGTACATACATCATTCTTTGGTTAAAGATTGCAGCAACAGCAAAAGTGAGATTCCACCAATTAAGAAATGTATAATTTAATTTGAAGACGTATTAAAATGGAAATTCATGAACAAGAAGATAAATGTTTTTCACTATATCTCATGCAGCAAGTTAAATTGCCTTTGATTACATAACATTCCTAAAAAAAATTGAAACTAGTTCATATCAACTTGCTCAAGTTGAATCTATAAATTGCAAATCAACACCTTATTTGAACTTACAATTCTAGGAAAGCATAAAATGTAGTTCCATGAGCATGCATTTAAAGTAGCAAAAAAAAAAAAATTACTGATTACAGTGACAGTCCAAGCTCCAAATCTAGCTCTTATGTGTCACTTGATTCTGAATTTTGACTGCTCAATCCCAATGAGTTGTTGAGATGTTTCTTGCTCCTTGAGTGTGAATCCTATAAGAATGTAAGGAACTAAAACAAGTTATATTTTATAACACAATCATCACATAGCACATAAACTAAAAAAAGGAAGGGACTTACTTGTGTGTAGCAACCTCAACATGTAGGTTTAAAAGTTGTGGTCATGTTTGGTTGTGCAAAATGTTGGATGTCTAAGAAGCCACTGCTTGGCTGGGAATCACCATATCTGATGTTTTCCCTTTGATCGTATTCTCCAACCCCCATCTGTAATAATATATAATTGTAGTACTTGATTTCATTAGTATAGTTATTGATGCATAAAGAAATTGGGGAGGTGACAATGGAAAGTAGCACTTTAACACTTCAATTTACAGCGATAAAACATCTCAATTTGCAGCAACTAAACACTTCAATTTGCAGCACTTAAACACTTCAATTTGCAGCACTTAAACATATCAATTAACAACATTTATACACCTCAATTACAACGGTAAAACATCTCAATTTCCAGCAACTAAATACTTCAATTTGCAGCACTTAAACACTTCAATTTACAGCATTTAAACACTTAAATTTGCAGCACTTAAACATATCAATTAACAACATTTATACACCTCAATTACAGCGATAAAACATCTCAATTTCCATCAACTAAACACTTCAATTTGCAGCACTTAAACACTTCAATTTACAGCATTTAAACACTTAAATTTGCAGCACTTAAACATATCAATTAACAACATTTATACACCTCAATTACAACAATAAAACATCTCAATTTCTAGCAACTAAATACTTCAATTTGCAGCACTATCAAATTTCGGCATCAACTGACATTGTCCCAACATCCAAAACAAACTTAAAGAAGTATATAATTATCATGTAAAAGAAAATATTCATCAAAGTATCTACCTCTCTCAACTCCTACCCTTAACAAAATTTTGACTTGGGATGGTGGAGTGATCTGTTTTAATAGTTGAAGAATTTACTAAAATGATTAATTATATAAGGATAATTATTTGTAGTAAAATTTAATAATTTTATAATTATACATTTGATTAAAGAGTGATTTAATAAAAAGTACATAAAAAAACAGCAGAATCTATCAATAATTAAAACTTTTATTCTCTTTATTTGGCATAATACAATATAAAAAGCATATATAAATATATGAATGTAGAGGCATATATAAAAAGCATATATAAATATATGTATGTCACAGAAACTATATTCATTTATGTAGAGGCAAGTCTTTAATATATAACCATGGAATCATCAAGAAATGCTTCTCTTTTCTTGGAAAAAAAATAAGTATCAAACTTCCAGAAGTTAGATAATTGCTTACTCGGGACCACCGAAACCCATATTCTTTCCCAAAGCTCCATTATACTTCACCACAACAAGCTTATCCAAAAGCTGCTTAGATTCAGTAATATCTGCTTCAAGACAGACAGAATCCAAACAAATTATACAAGCTGAACTCTAATGTACTGTTATATTTTTCTTGATGCTATATTTGGAATACAATAAATTCACAAGTAGAAGAATAATGAGAAAATATTACCACAAGACATAGGTGCTAAGTTATCATAAGGAACAACAAGCACTTCATCACTTGCACTGCATTCGCTCTCACTTGTGCTCTCTATTTGGTCCCTTTAATCAAATATCGGATTTCAAGTAAACCAGACAATTGGAAATAGTTCCAATAACAAAACAAAGAACAGAAGAAACAATGCAACAGCAAACCATGAAAACTCAACTCGTATAAAATAGACAAACTTCAGAGCAAGAATTCCAGACAGAGACTACAAAACCCAACTTGTTGTTGTCTTCAATGATCCAAGATACTTGACAATGTTTTTATGATTCAAATTCTACAAATAATTCAAATAAGATACCAAAACCCAACTTGTTACCATCAGCAATGAGACCAGCAGCAGTAACTAACTACCATGAATTTTAAACTAAAATATAAGATTTGTTACCAGTAGATAACAAAGGAAGACAGTCATTCGGTGGTAGGAGTACTATCAGAAAAGCAAAATATCTCTACTTACAAAGAAGTCAATGAGGTTAGATTTCCTAAACTGGATGGTATTGGACCTTCAAAAGAGTTCCCTTGAAATCTCCTATATAAACATTAGGGAGTCTTTCTTACACAGTTCACAGTTCTTTAAGTTTAGCAAATGTTGAGGGGATCTCACCACTTAATGCACAACTGTTAATGTATCTGCCAAATTCATAAACCAATTGTTGTTATAATTTCAAGGGTGACTTGTAAAGACAATCATGACAAAAAAAAAGCTTCACCGAAAATGACAGGAGCCTGATCAGGCCAATGGCATTGGTGGCACCAAAGGTGCCAAAGCCATTGGTGGCACCAATGGTGCCAAAGCCATTGGCAGCACCAATGGTGCCATACTGATTGGCGGCACTACTCGTATTATAAACACGATCTCTGTCCAGCTAAGGGAGAAAAATCATGAGAAAAAGAAAAAGAAGAAGAAGAGGTGCTGCGGAAAAGAAGAGAAAAAGAGAGAAAGAGAAGAGAAAAATAAGGTGTTTTTTTAAAAATAATTGATTATATTGTTGTTATTGTTTTGTATTTTTTGTAATATTTTTTGTTTTAGTTTAGTTATTAAGATTAATAAAACTCAAATTGATAGTATTATTATTATTATTATTATTATTATTATTATTATTATTGTTGTTGTTGTTGTTGTTGTTGTTGTTAGTATTAAGATGTTATTATTGTATTAAGATGTAACTTAGTAGTATTATTGTTGGTAAAAAACTAGTGTTATTATTATAGTTAGTTAGTTATTATTTTTAGTAAAACCCTAATTAATAATTTTAGTGTGTATTATTTTGAGTATAAAATTATTAATATTATTATTGTGTTAGTTATTAGTATTAGTGGTTAAACGGTTTTCATGTACAAAATTGCATATTGAAACATTAAATTTTTTTAAGTAATTTATTTACCGTTCGAGAATTTTAATGAGATTTTGTTTTTTTTTACAGATTAAATATTGAAGATGTATGCTAAGTTTCTTGTATGCGTTAATTTCGATGGAGTCATCTTGACAACAAGTGTTGGATGTGTATTTGAATGTCGACTGTAACAACCCAGTTTTGACTCTAATCGGAATAGTGGTTTCGGGACCACATATCCGAGTCTAAAAAAAAAATTAGTATTTTATTTGGTGTATATTTTGTGTGAATTTGCATGTGTGGAAGTTTCGTGAATTAATATTATGGTTTGAGTGCTTAATTAAAGAAAAAGGACTTGATCGCGTAAAAAAAATAAAAAGGCTAGTTAATGTGTAAAGTGTTAAATTGCTAATGCCTTTTTAATATGGAGTCCTTAATTTTAGGTATTAGGATTAGCAGACTTGTGGAACGTCCCATGAATGCAAAAAGTGGGGATAGCATGGGACATGTTTATGCCGATGCGGTGTTGAGAGGTGTTATTTTAAACCTGGAGGAAGCATGGCATGAGGTGTTCAACAGAAAAAGGCAGCTTCATTTAATGATCTGCCGATATATTTGACTTGGTTTTTTTTTCGTTCCTATGGTCACTTGCTAAACACTACACCCACCACACTAGTATTTTTTTTTTATTTTTTTGGTGCCACCAATGTCATATTTAATATATATACTTTTCCAAATACGTAAGCTCGTAAGCCCATAGCAAGTCTCCATTTTATATTAAAGATAACATATTAAAACAAAATATAATAATGTCTTTGGAAAACTTTCGTATCCCTTTTTATTTCGAAGGTTCATTCAGGAATTTTCCTCTTTTTCTCACTTCTCTTTTTATCGATCAATTTCAATTTCTCATCTTTCTTGATTTATAACAATACATTTAATTTATATAACATTCACACTATTCATTCCAGTCCAAAAACATTACTTTGAAAAATTACATTTTTTCCCCTAAAATTTCACAAAATTATGATTTTACCCCTAGGCTCGTAAAACAATTTTTATTCAATTTCCTTACATTTTAAGACTAGTTGAACCATTTTATGACAATTTCAATTCAAAATATTCACTTATTCACACACTTATGGCATATTTTATGAATTTTCCAAATTAGTTCTTTTAGGTGTTTTTATCGAAAATCACTTAGTTCAAGGCATTTATCACACTCCAAACATTCATATTCTTTCATAAAAACATCAAAATACATGCATATCATTTTTACACTTTTCGCATAAGGCTTTCAATATTATCAAAATTAGCTAAGTTGAAAAGTATCTCCATCTATAAGTAAAACAAATCGCATCAAGGTCGAGAGATATCACACTATCACAGGTTATATAATGACATGTATATTCCAAACTTTACATATGCTACGTTCGGTCCGAGAATCGACTAAACCTTAACTCTGATACCACTAAATGTAACACCCCTAACCCGTATACATCGCCAGAATAGGGTTATAGAGCATTACCAAAGTTTACTAATTAATTTTCAGACTTTTTATTTCATCAAGCATTCATATTTATAACCAATCAAAATCAAAAAATTAATTAGCCAACGTTAACCAATTTAACTTATACTTAACCAATTTAACTTATACATGCCATTATAACCAGAATCAAATCATCCAAAATTATTGATAGAACCAACGGATAATGTGATATATCTCCAACAAGCTTCCAATCCAATCGAGCTTCCGATAATCATTTCAAAACATCTAATAATTATACATATTACCAATAATAATTCAATTCCAATAATAAAACACACATATATATAATATTTATTACCAAATAGCATTCACTTCAATTAAAATTATACAAAATATAGTTCATACGAACTTAACAGGCTACATTGCAGAAATACCAAAATTCAGGGACATTTTGAAAAAAATTTCTATTTTTCTCAAATTTCCACCCAATCATTATCTAAAGAATTCATTTCATGCAATTTGGTCACTTTTTGACATTTTTACAAATTTACCCTTAAAGTTTCACATTTGTTCAATTTAGTCCCTGAACCTAAAACATGTAAATTTGTCATTTTTAATGAAAACTAATGCTAGTTGAATAATCATATATTTTCTTCCTCATCCTCTCCATTCCACATCCTTAATGTATATAACATGCTTATAGGTAACATTATCTATAATTTCACCATTTACTTATATATTCATTCAAAGCTGTCCACTTGAGTCGTAGTCAATAAATTATTTATATCTTGAGCTATAGAACTTAAAATTAAGATCCGCTAATTTTATCTGAAACTAGACTCACATATATTCTTGCCATAAAATTTTCAGAATTTTTGGTTTAGCCAATAAGTATAGTTTATTCTTTAAAGTCATCCCTATTTTGCTGTCTGACAGTTCCGACCCTTCTTCACTTAAAATTAATTATCTCCTCGTATAGAATTTTAATGATGTTACCGTTTGTTTCTATTGAAAATAGACTCATTAAGGATTTAAAAATATAAATTTAAGCCTCTAATTATTTTTATCCAATTTTTGATGATTTTCCAAAATCAGTATAGGGGAACCCGAAATCATTCTGACCTTATCTCACAAAACCTATTATATATCATAATTTACAATTCCATTGCTTACAATGTTTCTTCTATGAGAAACTAGACTCAAAAATATTTAATTTCATATTTTTTTAATCCTCTAATTCAATTTATACGATTTTTGGTAGATTTTCAAAGTCAGACTACTGCTGCTGTCTCAAAATTGTTTTAGTGTAAAATGTTGATATATAACTAAATTTATAACACTTTCCTTCCCTTTCTCTTCAATATTTTCCATCACTTTCTCTTATTTCCCTTTACTAACAAAACAAGAATATAGAACCTTATATAATGAAACTCTACCTTAACATTAATTTCCTACTTTTTCCATAATATCAAACTCAAAAGTACATAAAAATCTTGATGTATTCTTACCTTATGCCATTAATTTTAATCTTTAACTTGATTTTCTCCCTCCTCCAGCTTCTATTTCTTGAATCTAACTTGATATTCTAGCTCCCCATTGTCTCCTTGTTATCTTTCTCTCTTGATGGATATGGAAATTCTTTTGATTTCTAGGTGAAAATGGTGAATTTTTGGTAAAAGGACCAAATTGTAAAGAAAAGAAAGTTTCTCTCTTTCTTTTCTCTTCATACGTGAGTTGCATGGGGAAGAAGATGATGATTCTTCCTCTTTTCTTCCATATATATACACTAAATAAAATAATAATAAAATAATAAAATATCATTAAAAATCAGTTTAAATATAAATAAACCATTATTTATTTATTTAATCTAAAATATCTCCAACATCATCATTATTTTCTAGATTTCTCTTTCTTTTAATTGACCATTTTGCTCTTTAGATATTTTAAAATTCCATCATTGAGTCATCACTTAATTTGGTAAAATTATAATTTATCATAATTTCTTCATCTATTCAATTTGGTCCCAATTCATCCCTCTTCCTTAGTTTCTAGATTATTCCACCTTTAAAATATTTACACTATTGGTCCTTTAATTTTTCATATTTACACTTTAACCTCTCAAATTTTGAGTATTTACTCTTGGGTAACAAAACTTTTCTCACTTTTGCAATTTAATCCTTTCTTTAATTAATCACTAAATCGATAAAATTTTTATATCAGTATTTTCATGCAACCTTCCTATCATAATGCAACCCATGTCATAATTTTAAAATAAATTTTTCCTCGTCGGATTTGTGGTCCCGAAACCACTGTTCCATCTAGACCCAAAATCGGGCTGTTACATTTAAAAATTCCAATAATTATGTCTGTTATAATAATTGAAATAATATTTTCATTTAATAATAGATAATTGAGTTTTTAGGAACTTGACTGTTATAATAAATGGTTAAGTATATAGATTAAAGATAAATCTGGGATAATTGGGATATAATGATGTCTTTTATTAAAACAAAATATAATTCCCTCGAGGCAATTTCAAATATAAAAATAACTTTAAATTTATAATTACGTTATTTGCGAAAAGACATGTATGCCAGCCAAATTAGGTGGGAAATATTATGTGTATAAAATAAAATTTTATTTTGATTTTCAAATCTCTTCATCTATCATTATTATTTTTATTTATGGTATCAAATTCAACTAAACTATCAACGCCATTTAAAAAATTAATATAATTTTTTATCAAGTTTTCACTTTCCAGTTCTTTAGATTTTGCATTTTCTTTTCTTTTCTTTGATAATCTTTATTAATCCCAAATTTCAAAGGGAGAATAAGATTCAAATAGACTACAAACTATTAGAGTCACACACGTGGCGTACTGGCGACCTGAATGAAGCTAACAAATTGCATGAAGTCTTACTCAGAACACTATCACCTCAAGCAAAAGAAGAAGAAAGACAATCGCAGCAAAAGCACCCAACATTATTCTATTATTTAACACCAACTCCTTCGACCAGAGCTACCGTACCAACCGCCCGATGGGGAGTGATCTACAGATAAATACATTACTGAAAAAACTTATTTTTCTATAATAAAAAACTTATACGCCATCAAACTCTTCCGACCGGAGCTACCGTACCACCCGGCCGACGGCGAGAAATCTGCAAATAAATACAGTATATAATAAATATTGTGATCATCATGATTTAACCATCTTAAAATATATTTGATTAAACAGCGACAATTATTGTCTCCTGCAGGCTGCTCCATTGTCCCATATCTCATCAAAGTAAAAAAAAAAAAAAAAAAACAATGCTAAGCATGTTTGAGAAATTTGTTTGTTTTATAAAAATAAAAATTCCAAATGCTTTCTACAAAAGATAGAAAAGGGAAGAGAAATGAACGTTTTACCATGATACCTAGGGAAGTTCTACATCAACCTCGGCTTCCCCAGAGATGCTAGCAAGATGATTTGAAGCGGTAGTGGCACGTCTTCGTCGTTTGATGCAAACAAACACGAGCTTGAACAGAAAAATAGCAGAGATGCCGGTAAGCTGGACTAGTGCCATGATTTTCGTGTCACCCTTCATGTCAATGTCCCCGGAGAAACCCAAGGAAAATGTTGACGATGAAGAGTTGTCAGAAAATTTCATTGTTTCTCAGAGATTATTAGGCTAAGAAGAAGTATGTGAAGAGCTGTTTGAAGAGATGAAACAAAGGCAACGAAGCGCATTTATAATTAGGAGAGATGGTTGATAAGGTATGTATGTATGTATGATGAGTGCATGTTATGTATGATGGTTGACAAATCATTTCCACATAAAAAGTTTTCCACCTAAAATTAACCTACATATAAATATAATTTATTTAGTAATTTTCAAAAAGAAAAAACCCTTTATTAAAGTATATTTACTTAAAAACTATTATCTGAAATAAATATAGAGCCTTTTTAATTTACATAAATAAAATCATAGAATTATTTTTAAAATATGTTTTTTAAAACTTGTAATAAGAAGTTTAGAGGTGTTAGGGAAAAAAATAAAATGTTTTAAAAAAATAACATGTCTAATATAATTAAAGCATATATGATTTTAAACCATACTAATTCCAAAATCATATATGCTTAAAATTAGTTTAAAATTAGAAGGGAATGCTTGTTTGATAAACTAATTTTAAACCATACTAATTCCAAAATCATACATGCTTCATTCACATTAGTGGAAATGCCTAGATTCTTTCCATTTCCCATAATTTAATGCTGGTGTGGAGATGCCTAGTCATCTCATCAGAATATTGGTATGGAATCAAAAAGACATATTCATGACAAGGACTTTGATATTTAAATGATCCGCTTTTCCTTGTCATAAAAATTTGCCTTTTTGAAGTCCACACCAATCTTCTGATCTTTGCCATCAAAGAAAATTATGACCCATTTTTTATTCCACAAAACTTGCCCAAGTAATTGAAAACCAAAACTTTTTCATATCCACTAACTAGTTTGTTACCCAATGCCATGCATAAGTTTGTTATATGTATATATATAATTATATTTAATAATTTTAAATTATGTAATGTTTAAAAAATAAATTGATTAAAAATAAAAAATGATATAAATATAATGCTTGATTTTTTTATTCTTCATTTATAATATTATAATAATTGTAAAAATCATATACGATATTTTTAAACAAAAATAAATATTTATGTATTTTTTAAGATTTTTAATGTATTTCCATATATATTAATACTAATATATACATCTTAAATAAAAATTTGAATCTTTTAAATGGCCTGGAAACCAAAGGTCATCCCCACCCCGATATTGATAATCAGCATCATACAATTTAAATATTTTATATTAAAAGTTATTAATTTTAATAATTTTTAATATTATTTTTTTCACATATCATGTCGTAATTGTGTCGGTTGTGACTTTAATTGAAAAATTAGAGGCAATTAACTTTAACAGTCAACTATTAAATTTAGTGATCAAAGGGACTTTTTGATGCATTTTGACAATTTAAGTATTCAATTAAGTGAAAAAAAATCAGGAGCTTAATTGTTTTTTTTTAGAAAAAGTTTAAGGACTTTTTTTTTTATGTATTTTAGAAGTTCAAGTAACTAACTAAATGCAAAAAAGAAAATAGAAGCTTACTTTTTTAAAAAAATTTAAGGATTTTTTACATCGTTAAGCTTAAATTTAATTAAATATAATATAATAATATAAATTGCTAAATAAATTATATTTAAATGTAAGTTAATTTTAAAGGTTTTTTTTTTGTAAAAATAATTTTAAAGGCTAACAATTATTAACATAAATATATTAATTATATCAAACTATAATATATTATATCAAATAATATTGAATATAATATATTGATTTTAAAAACTCTAATAATTTGTTTTCGTTTAAATTTAATATAATATAATAATATAAATTGCTAAATAAATTATATTTTTATAATATAATAATATAATAATATAAATTTTAAAAGGAAGTGTTCCTTTCCACATCATTGAATGGCAGAGTTCACATCATTGAGAATCAAAAAACAGAAAGTGAGAGTGACCTGGCATAAATATCAAATAAAGCAATAATGGTCAAACTGATGTACGTTGAGAATCAATTAATTCCTTTGCACCCCAAATCAGACAATTGGAAATGATTGGTTGGGATGGTTTCTTCTTTTCCAAGAAGTTGTCGCCAGATCCCAAGAAATATTAACAACAGTGTCCTATAAAGACCATAAATAAAAATTAGTTTTAAATATTTAAAATAAATATTTATTTTATTTTAATATTTAATAATTTTGTATATTTTTTATTTATTGAATTTTTTTATGTAGTATCTTAACATTATGTTAATATTTATATTGAAGTAGTATTGTATACTTAATATAACTTTTTTAAGGTGTTCTAAATTACATAATATAAAATATTATAAACTTAAAAATGGATAAGATTGGACGGAGCTCAAGCCTTGAAGATTTAAACCCATGCCCGACTCATATTTTAAAAGATCCTAATTTTTTTCCCAAACTTTTTTTTTAAATTTATTATTTTTTCCTCATACCCTTCTAAATTTTGAACAAAATTTCTAACCTATGAATAGGTCTTGATTTTTAAGTTCACAATATGAAATTGAAATCAAAAGATGAAAGCAGGATAAGGCAAATGAGATACCACAACCTACCTATTTTTTACTACAAAAGTCTGTTTTAGATGTGAAGTAACAATTCCAGATTGGGAAAAGGACCATGAAAACCTGTATGTACACACAAGGATATCTTGCAGCGGCATTTGCTTCTACTTTCTCTCATTTTGTTGGTCTGTTAAAAGTTGTAGGGCAACAGCACCCAGTCAATTCGATTAACCCACTCCAAGAAAAAGCAATTATCATTCGATGAAAAGTTCGAGGGGAGAGAAAAATAAAGGGAGGAAAAAAATAAAAACGATAAACTAAATTGTTTAAAAATATAAAATAAAGAAATTAGTTTTAAGAATTTTTTTTAACAAATTTGGGCCAAGCTGAGATAAAAAATTCTTACCCAAGACTCGATTTGTTTTGATATGATAAATTTTTATAATTTTTTAATAATTTTATAATTTTTTACATTTTTTTTACGAATTTATAGAATTAATTAAATATGATATAATAATATAAATTGCTAAATAAATTATATTTATATGTAAGTTAATTTTAAAGGTTTTTTTTTTGTAGAAACAATTTTAAAGGTTAACAATTATTAACATAAATATATTAATTATATCAAACTATAATATATTATACCAAATAATATTAAAATATAATATATTAATTTTAAAAACTATAATAATTTGTTGTTGTTATCGGAGAAATGGATGTACGTTGAAAAAAGATTAAGATTCAAAAAGGAATTTAATTCCATATATGAAAAAAGATTAAGATTAAGATTTGAACCTGAGGAACAGGAATTTAATTCCATCTATGAAAAAAGATTAAAATTAAGATTTGAACGCGAGGAACAAATTCCATCTATAAATCTACGTTATCAATAAATTTGAACTCAAGGGAACTTGAATAAAGACTTGGGTGAAAAAAGATTTGAACCCAAGGGAACTTGAAAAAAGATTTGAACCCAAGGGAACAAATTCCATTTATGTAAGACTTTATGCTTCGTTCTATAATTGTGTTTGATGGTGGTACGGTAGCTCCGGTCAGGAGAGTTTGATGTTGTGTTTGGAATGACAATACGGGTTAGTTTCCCCTACCCCTTGTTTGTATTTCTTGTAGTATAAGATTTTAAGTGTATCATCATAACTAATACATCCTTATTATTCTGAAGAGAAAGAATATCTGTACAACAACAATAATGGTGACCCCATGGTACCATGAGAGAAGATTACAATAATATTGAGATGGGAACAGTGAAATTAGATTACAGAAAAACAAAGCATGTTCAAACAGGCTCCAAAATCATCTTCATAAACATACATTTGCTTTACCAAAACACAGTAAGTTGACATGGTAATCGTTGCTCAAACATAGTAAATTTATTATACAAAAGATAATCAACATAGAAAGAGGAGGAACAAAAAGAGGCAATGGACTCAAGAATTTATACGGTGGATATACAAAGATTGCTTGGCTTTGATGAACTTACTTATGCTTGCTGCATCACCATGCGTAATCACTCTTCCATCTTCCATGTATACTGCACCATCGGCATACTCAAGTTCTTCCAAACAATGGGTCACCCACAATGCTGTGACTTCTGATATATCCAAAAGATTCTGAACCGCTTTTATCACCCCCATCTAATCAGATCATACCAAGAGCTTTGATTCAGACAAAAAGCTTGAACTATCGAGGAATAAGTAACTGTTTGCTCATTTATATAATCAGTTATGTAGAAACATCCAATCGAAGGAATATCCAGGATCACATATAGTACACACCACTCTTAAAACTTAAACTGCAACTGTACGGACCAGATGAAGACTATGGGTTCATTGTTGTTTCCCTTTTATTCCCTTGTATAGAATTATGAAAGTAGATCACTAAGTTACTTAAAAGTAAAAGAAATATGCTGTTTAATCTATACAGTGCTTAATGGTGCGTTCATAGGTAAGGCAATAATGCTATTTCAACAATTCCCATGCCAACAGTTGTAACTGTTACTAGGCTTGTCTAACTATATGTTTTTGTTTCTTGTGCATTTTAACATGTTGTACACTTATGCAAAACTTGCTTCAGTAAATATTGGTACACATTCTACCTTGTGTCTACTATTACTCACCTGATCACTTTCATCCAAAAAAGTCGTAAACTCATCCAGAATCAGAGCTTTACATGCTTCAGCTAAAGCACCAGCAATGGCCACCCTTTGCTCTTGACCACCGCTAAGTGTTTGAACTGGCCTCTGGAAGAAATTAAAGATGATAAACCTTGAGTAAGCATACAATATTCAACATCCTGTATTATTCTCCAAAAGCTGTTGCATACAAAATTTTACCTGTAGGTATTCAGACATGCCAACAGCATCCAAAACTTTGGACACCCTGGATCTAACTTCAGAATTAGTTAAGTTTTAATCTCCCAAGGCCAGATGCAACATCTGCTTCAACTGTAGGCATCACAACCTGCATGGTGAGAGATGCCTCTGGTGCTTGTAAACTCAGGTTAGTTCCGTTTAGAAATCCACTACTAGTATAAAAGATTGTTCATATCCGTATTGTTGCTCAGCAAAATCATTAAGAGACAAATTTTCCAATATATTGACATGCCTGAAAAGCCAAAAGACCCAAAAGGGGTCATTAAACAAAATGCAGTCATTAAGATAGCACATACACATTATAAAGGCTGCAGCATAGAAGAATAACTTCAAGGGAAAGGCAGTAGCAGCTACTAAGATGACATTAAAAGTTATTTCTTCTAAAAAGGGAAAATGACCCAGGACATAACCATTGGCATGTATACAACAGAGCACAAGTAGCAGCACTAGAAGTAATAGTGCTGAAGCTGGTGTTGATGGCAGCAAAGAAAATCAATGTAGGCCCGAGAATGGCTCCTTTAGGGATGGGGGGAAAAAGGAGGAAAAAAGGTCATAATTCTTGTAAAAACAGCAGAGGGCTTTCAAACCAATCATATCTTGTCGTACACATTCCTTTCAGTTAGCAGAGTACATTGTGGGTCACTGCAACAATGAGAGAGGAAAAATAAAATATAAAGCTAACATGAAGAAGAAACAAGGAATATACCATTTCAAAAACTAAATCTATCACCATGTTCTAAAAATTCTTTTACAAACGTAAATAAACTTTAAGAAAGGCACTCTAGGGTATCCACAATTTTCTTCCTCAATTCTCGAGTTCTACTTTTATATAGACATTCAATACTTTTAAGGTACATGTCAGATCCACAAAAAGGTAGAATTGGGAGAGGGGGAGATGATCATTCATCATTTCTTAAGCTTTGGTTTTCTGCAAAAAAAACTGTAACAGATGGTGCAGAGGTGCCATGTTTTCAAGGTTACTTGGTCTCCTTATGCCTAGGATAAGAGAACATAGGCACCTTCAACTGGCAAAATAATTAGTTCATGCTCTTCATAAGGAAATTGAAGTTGAACCATTATCCGCGCCAGTTGAGGCAAGTAGCATTCTCTTTTAGATTATCAATGCTTATACTGATATGGGGTAAAACAATAAATTTTGGGGACGTACCTTTAAAGGGGTAGATTTACCACAACCATTAGGTCCAAGAAGCATCCACAACTGTCCGGAAGGAATTGAACAATCCTTGAGAATTGGCACCATTTTGCCTTGCCTCGTATTAACCGAGAAGTTAATATTACGACCCTCGATGGCAACACTTTCAGTTGCATTCTCCCTGCTACCAAACAACACAAACTGAAACACCCACGAGAAGAAAAAGGCCAAAAAAGGGGGGGAAAAGCATGAAGTGTTCGAGAAAATACGTAGCTGAAAAGAATTTGATGGATAAGGGAGCCAATGGGGGGTTTTGAACCTCGTCAAAGAAGTTGAGCGAAGAGGAGATAGATGGAGCAGAGAGGTACGAGCAAGAGTAGACAGATTCATGCTACACTTTGCCATGGTCAAATGAATCAAGCGGACCATCCCAATTATTTAATAATATTTCATCAAATTTTAAAATTTTGACTTGCTTATAATAAAAAATTTGATAAAATATGAAATGAGATATCGTATGGTATCCTATCCTTTACAAATAAATGTAATTAAATAAATAAAATCAAAATAACTAAATGCAATTTAAAATATTTAAAGATAATGTAATTAAATAAATAAAATTAAAATAATCAAAAACTATAACCCATGAAATTTATTGTGGTATGCTCATTAGCAGTGTCGGGGATATTGGGACCAACTAAGATAGCAATTTACTATATAAAATGAAGAAAAATGACAAGCTAAATCTAAATTAATATTTCTTTCACCAAATATATACTCAGGAGAATTCCCATATAAATATATTATTTTTAAAAAAAGTAACTCAGTAAAAAAAAATTTTAGTAAACAATTGTATGAAAAATTGGAACATTGAATTTATTCATTAAATATGTTAATAAAAGTTGTTTGAAAAAAAATCAAAAGTTGATGGCTAAAAAAGATTCAAAAATACAATTAGGATCATTTTGATAAATTAGTGACCAAATTTATCATTAAGCCCAAAATGTATTAATAATTCTAAAAAAATATATTAAGCCCAAAATATATTAACAATTGAGAACAGACATTTATTACAATCCCAGTGTAATAATTTATAACTCATCAAAACACAAATCCTATCCACTTTTGAACTTAAATTTACTATATTATTTCCATTGGCATATTTTTTTTAAAAATAATTCGGATATAAATGTATTTATATCTATATACATATCATTACACATCATATACCAAACATATAATAACTATTTGTCATAAGCTAATTATTAAACTTCTCATTTTATAATCTAAGCATGTTCACATATTAAAATCAATTCACAACCACACAAAAATTAAATTTTGGTTAACTTACAATATGGCCGAATATTTTAATAGTTATTAATAAACATGATACTCATTCATTTCAAAACAACATAACCCATAACTCAATTTGGGTATCACTCATTTATACGGCATGGATTTCATTTAACTACATGATTTGAAACCAAACTTACTTCCTTCCTAATCACCAAAACCATGCGCATATAACCTTGATATCTTAAGTTATTTAAGCACAAATAATTTTTATATACCAAATTAAGCTGAATTGCTTCTTATTCGGTCATTGTATATAACATTCAATACATAATATATATACTTAGATTATCAAAGAAACCAAACTTCAAACATTAATAATCCACACCAACTTCATTTCATCTATATGACATTATAAACCAATTACCAAACTAAACACATATACAATTTAAATCTTACTCCAACTTATCTATTACATTTTCGTTTTATAACAATCAAAACAAATACATTCATGCCTTTACAAACCGACCTTAATTAATTAGACAGTATATCCAAAAATACAACACAACAAATCTATATATTTAACTATTCTAATTCATCTTATGTCCGAATACATAAGTATATTAAAACAAATTTTGCAGCAACTTATAAGACCAAACATATACAAATTATTACATATCATATAACTAAATTAATGACTTAACATCTCACTTATACTTTCAAATCCGCACATCAAGACTTATATCCATTGATCATATATCATTAACTTAATTCAAGTAATAGTCTAATATCTAATATTAACCTTATTGCCGAAACTCATAGCTAAATATTACCTTTTAAATCAATCCATATCTTAAGATTTTAATACCTAACATAAACCAAACTTATCACATACATGAAACTTGAATATTTCACTCGAAAACAAGCTCAAATCATTATCAATCCCATAGCAAAACATACTAAGCTTATCTGACATATATATATCACGCAATTTACACGCTTAAACTATGAAATATAATACCTAACATGAACTCATATCATAACCAAAAATGCATAATCACAAACATCATTTTAAACTAATTCATCAAAAGCATAAAGACTAAACTTACCCTTTTACCTATATGCCATAACTGAATCCATATAATACCAAAACCAAACATATCACACATATATATAACATAATCATAAACTTCATTCTTGACCACACTACACCAAAACAGGTTTTTAGCGGCGCTTTTGAAAGCGCCGCAAAAAATGCCGCTGATGTCAATGCCGCTAACGTTTGTGGCGTTTATAGAAATAAATGCCGCTAAAGGCCATGTTCTTTAGTGGCGCTTTTCCCGAAAACGCCGCTAAAGGCCATGTTCTTTAGCGACGCTTCTCTCACAAACGCTGCTATAGGCCATGTTCTTTAGCGGCGCTTTTCCCACAAACGTCGCTAAAGGCCATGTTCTTTAGCGGCGCTTTTCCCACAAATGCCGTTAAAGGTCATGTTTTTTAGCGGCACTTTTCCCACAAACGCCGCTATTGTTTGGTGGCCTTTAGCGGCGCTTTTTTTAAAAACGCCACTAATTTTGGGATTTTTGTGAAATTTAATTTTTCATATTTTCAGCCATCCTGTAGCAACAAATCAAAAGCAACCCAATCTAAACCAGCCAAAAGCAATAAATCTATATAATATTTCAAATTAAACGAATAAAATAATATTAATATCAATAAATAAAATATAATTCATATTATTTTTACAAAAATGTTAAAATGATAAAAATATTTATACAATACACTATGACGACGGATGTTGCGATTGTTGAAACATCTTCATCATATTCGTATGTTCTTCTAGACATTTTATCTGCAATACACATAAGATAGTTGAAAAGTTAGTAACTAATTACAACAATAACATCACATATAAAGTAGTTGAAATAAAACAGCACATGTAAAATAGTTGAAAAGTTATGTATTATGTATGTTATTAATTATTGTATTTAATTTGTAAGTTATGGAATGATATATTTTACAATGATTAAGTTATGTAAATAATATGAGTTATTAAGTTATGCATATATATAAGTTACTAAGTTATGTAAGTTATTATGTGAGTTATGATATAACATGTATAACTTATTAAGTTATGTGAGTTGTTAATTATTGTATTTAATTTGTAAGTTATGGAATGGTATATTTTAAAATTATTAAGTTATGTAAATTATGTGAGTTGTTAAGTTATGTAAGTTATTATGTGAATTATATAAGTTATGAAGTTATATGGTATGACATATATATATGTATTATGTAAATTATGTGAGTTGTTAAGTTGTTATGTAAGTTATTATGTGAATTATATAAGTTATTTGGACATTTTTTGCCCCTAATATATTTGAAAACTATCACATACAACTTGCAGCGAAGGAAATCCACTCACCAAGCTCAGGCAACATTGCATTGATAGTCTCTGAATTTACAGGGATTGGAGGATCATACATAAGTTGATTTCGAAAAGAATACATCAAGGGAGAATTAATTGCTGATCTTTTTGGATCCAACAATGAGATGCAAACCGAGAGTGAGTTTACAAGGCCAGATTTGGAATGTGAATCTTCCAATGCATGACCAAATATCCTTGCAACAAAGCTGTTCATGAGCATATTCAAAATTACATGTCAAATCACATAAACAATAGAGAATCGAAATGGTGATGCAGGTAGCAAGGAGACAGGAAGGAAGTAGATCTCACAAACCTTGGACTAGAGAGTTTTGTGGCTAATGCTGATGGCACATTCTGAGTTATTGCACATAATGTTTCTGCCGCATTAGCATGAACTTCAGGAGCACGCTGGTTATCATAACGATTAGCTAACCATTGCATTACATCCGAAAAATTTGGATATACATGATCATCAGCAGCTACTAACCGAACCAAAACCTGTGAAAAGGTAAATCTCATATCAATGTTCAACCCAAACATATTAAATTCCAAACCATTTAAATCCATTATTGCAATAAAACAATGAAAAGAAAATCTATAGTACCTCCATGATGGATGTGATTCCTATCAAATCAACCAGTTGGCAGAACACATCTTGATGCACCTGCTAATAGTCCATCTCAGTAAATTCATATGAATAAATAAACACATCTATACTTTGTAGTTCATAGATCATAAACAAGAGTAACTCTCAATCAGATTATACAAACACTGAGCCATATTTAGTTACAGTTTGTTGTTGGCGAATTAAAATGCATTCCATTTTGTGGAATTAAATATAAATCATGCTGCACAAAAGTCACAATCAGTCCCAAAACCAATAAAATGTATCATTCACAGTTTAAATAAATATAAATTTCCACCTCAAATTGTTGCAGACTTGTATACATTCCTTCATGAAGTTTAGCTCTCATTGTGCCAAAATCCATAGGTTCTTTAATGATTTCATAGTAACCCTCAACCTTGTCATGGTTGTAGTATCCATCAGCAGGGTTATATGAAAAAAGAGATCAAATCCAAATGCATATGGAAACTACCAATTACATACCTTTTCAGGGTCAACAGGTTCAGCAAATATTTCATAGGTGTCTCTCCTAACATTAGAAAGATAAAGGTTCAAATATGAATATCTTATTTATGCAAAAAATATATATAAAAATTGACCAAACCTCTGTAATATGTCAAGAAAATGCTCTAGTATAGGTTTCTCTGGCATACTTGAGGGTTGATCTTGTATTAGAGTATAACCAATGGAGGGTGCTGCTTTATCATCATATGGTCCCTTGGTGATGTTTTCATATAAAGCCATTTTCTGTGATTGCTGTGCCTTGCAAGCATCCAATACACCAGATAAACGTGAGCTCCTCCTCTTCCCTTGTTTCCACTTAGACATTCCTATTTTTCTACTGCAAAATGCACCCATATATAAAATCAAACACACTTATTGTTTTGTATCTTTGCTATGAGAAAGAGAAACCCACATTGAGCTGGCCATTCCGAACACTGGCAATCAATAGGGGATTTGTTTGTGATCACCAATCACATAACTAATATATATTAAGAGGTACATAAAGCTATGACTGTATTACTAATACAACCAAAGCAAATCCACTTAGAAAATGGTTCATCTAATCCCGTTAATGCAATTATAAACTGGTTTCACATATATGCGCCTAAAAGAACTACTATTTAAGCAAATATAATTAAGAAATACGGCCAGAATCCCCTTTCAGAACAGTTATCTGGCGTGCTGATGCCAGTTGCCTGATCTCCGTTGACAAACGACGCACCTACAAATTGATAGAAAAAGATCAATATTACAGCCAAAAGATTTAAACTTTAAGCTCTATTTCCTCATATACCTAAGCTAGAAGTGCATCTGAATCATCAGCTTGCTCCCCCGATTTTTCGAGTCCCTTCACCAGCGACTGCCAGGAAAAAAGGAGTTAAAAGCTAAAATTAATAGACGAAAAAGAATTAAAAGTAGAAACCTAGTCAATCAACACAAAATCCAAAGGACAAATATTTGAATCATACGGCAGGGAGAAACTAGCAAATCAAAACAAACAAAACGATCAAAACTAACCTGCAATTCGCCTAATATGTCCGATAATTTACCTTTTTTCAGGAGGACAGTACCCGTATAACCTGAAAACGAAATTAACAAGTTGAAGTCAAAATTAAAACAGTAAGAAAAATAAAAAAGAAGAATTGAAGTAAGAAATTCAGTTGGAACGGTACCGGCGCTGGCTAAGATCAAGATCTTCGACAAACCTACTCCGGTTTGCATAGCCATGACAGTGTTTTCGAAAAAATTAATCATATAAAAAACAGAATATGTTGCATTAGTGAGGAACAAGAAAAAGAACCTGCAAGGGTATGTAATCTGAACATTGGTAACATCTTCAACAAAATGATGCCGTTTTGCTATGCTAAAAATTTTTTATTTCATTTGTTTTATAAATTGATTTATTTTTTGCGGTGTTTTTTAAACGCCGCAAAATTTTTTCATTTTGAACAAAATGACGCCGTTTTGCTCTGCTAAAAATTCTTTATTTTATTTTTTTTATAAATTGATTTATTTTTTGCGGTGTTTTTTAAAAACGCCGCTATTCCATTTTCAACAAAATGATGCCGTTTTGCTATGCTAAAATTTTTTTGTTTTATTTGTTTTATAAATTGATTTATTTTTTGCAGCGTTTTTTTATAAAAACGCCGCTATTGCTTACCTTTAGCAGCGATTTTCATAAAAACGCCGCAAAATTTTTTTCATTTTGAACAAAATGACGCCGTTTTGCTATGCTAAAAATTTTTTATTTTATTTTTTTATAAATTGATTAATTTTTTGAGGCGTTTTTTATAAAAACGCCGCTATTTCATTTTCAACAAAATGACGCCGTTTTGCTATACTAATTTTTTTTTATTTGTTTTATAAATTGATTTATTTTTTGCGGCGTTTTTTATAAATCAATATATTTGATTTATTATTATCTATTTTACAATTATATAAGAACATATTTAAAATATAAATTAAAAAAAATAATTAATCTAAACTCGACCCCTGAATCCCTAAACCTTAAATCTCTAACTCTTGACCCCTAACATCTAACCCCTAACCCCTAAACCTTAAATCCCAACCCTTAAACTATAATCCCTAATTCATAATTCCTAAATCCATACTCCGTAAACCTTAAAATATGAACTCCTAAACCGGCCTTAAATATTAAATTAATCATATACCCTAGACTAAAAACCCTAAACAAATTTATTATTATCTCTTTTACAATTATATAAGAACATATTTAAAATATAAATTAAAAAATAATTAATCTAAACCCAAAACCCTAACTCGACTCTTGAATCCCTAACTTTTGACCCCTAACACATCTAACCCCTAAACCCCTAACCCTCTAACCCCTAAACCTTAAATCCCAACCCCTAATCCATAATCCCTAATCCATAATCCCTAAACCCATACTTCCCTAAACCTTAAAATATGAACTCCTAAACTGACCTTAAATCTTAAATAAATCATATACCCTAAACCAAAAACCCTAAACAAATTTATTATTATCTCTTTTACAATTATTTTAAATAATAGCATTTTAATTTTTCCATGTGTTTTATTTCAAATTATTTCTATGTGTCATTATTTTTTTCTGAAGATTTTAAATATTCAATTAGAAATAAATTGAATTTTATTTAATATGAATAAACCAATTAAGGTAAAATATTTTTAGCGGCGCTTTTCCAAAAACGCCGCCAAAGCCCCCCAGCATTTTTGGCCTCTAAATCCCCAAAAGCTCAAAAAACGGCGTCGTTAGGCTTATAATTTTTGCGGCGCTTTCTCAAAAACGCCGCTAAAGCCCTGAACATTAGTGGCGCTTTCTTAAAAACGCAGCTAAATCCCCGAAAGCTCAGAAAACGGCGTCGTTGGGCTTAGGTTTTTTTGGGGCGCTTTCCCAAAAACGCCGTTAAAGCCCAAACCATTAGCGGCGCTTTCTTACAAACGCCGCTAAATCCCTGAAAGCTCACAAAACGGCGTCGTTGGGCTTAGGTTTTTTTGCGGCGTTTTTGAGAAAGCACTGTTGAAGCCCTGAGCATCAGCGGCACTTCCTTAAAAACGCTGCTAAATCCCCGAAACTCACAAAACGGCGTCGTTGGGCTTAGGTTTTTTTGCGGTGCTTTCTCAAAAACGCCGCTAAAGCCCTGAGCATTAGCGGCACTTTCTTAAAAACGCTTCTAAATCCCCGAAAGCTCACAAAACGACGTCGTTGGGTTTATGTTTTTTTGCGGCGCTTTCTTAGAAACGCCGCTAAATCTCCGAAAGCTCGGGAAACGACGTCGTTCGGCTTAGGTTTTTTGCGGTGCTTTCTTAAAAACGCCGCTAATGATTATTTTCAGCGGCGTTTTCCGTAAAGCGCCGCTAATGGTTGATCTTTAGCGACGTTTTTTATCCAAACGCCACTGAAAATGCCGCTAAAAGCCTGTTTTGGTGTAGTGCCATTCAAACCCTATGCATCGATACCAAACTCAAACAAATGAAATAAGCCATTTTCGCATGGCTATTAATTATATATACATACTTGTTCCAAAATCAACATTTTAATTATGCTATACATGCCATAAACTCAAAATCAACTTAGTAAAGTACCGAAAGAAACTGTCAATAGTGTGATAGGATTTGCTGACGATCCCCGAGCTCTTAACGACTTCAAAAGCTATAAAACAGAGATAAACGAGTGCAAACACACAGAGTAAGCTATTTAAAGCTTAGAAAGTCATAAGCAAATTTATATATATCATCTATTGTATATTATTACAAGTTAACAAGGCCGAATATACATGTTCCCAATACAAGGTTATCATTTAAATCTCTCATACACATACCATATGGCTAATTGTACAAATATACATGGACTTATCCAAATCTCAGTATTAAAATCACACATACCACATTTAGCCGAATATGCACAATCACATATGTATACACATAGTTCACATTTATATTTTAACATTTATACAATCAATACAACAACTGACTTGCCTTATTTTCACAACTTGGTATAAATACATACCTGAGCCATTTTAATTCGATTTCACATTTAATCTTCATTTAACATTGCCCGTTGAATCGTTCGGAATTAAAAAAGATATGTGGATAGTCAGAAGCTCGTACAATGCCAACGTCCCAGACATGGTCTTATACGTAATCACATATCGATGCCACTGTCCCAGACAGGGTCTTACACGTAAACACAAGTCGATGGCAACGTCCCAGACGTGGTCTTACACGATAACACATATCGAAAATCCTATGTCATGACATATGTATCCTAACTATTCCTAGGGTTCATAGGGCTTTCGGACATTGAATCTCGATCGAATCGAACATTATAATCAGGCTCCCAAATAACATTTGCATTCGGCAATACACATTAAGATTCATAAATTTTCATTCATCATGTAACATAAATATTTTATCAAATTTAACAACATTTATATGCCTATAGACTTACCTCGGATATCGACGGACACAATTAATTACTCGACTACTTTTGACTTCCCCCGATTTAATGTCGTTTTCTTCGGTTCTTAATCTAAACATATTCAAATCTAACCCTTTCATTCATCAAATCATTCAATTTAATCCAAAAACACATTAATGGGAAAATTACTATTTTACCCCTGACATTTTACACTTTTTACAATTTAGTCCTTATTGAATAAAACACAAAATACAGAAAATTTCCTTATATTATGCTAGGGACGAGTATTCAATAACTTTATACAAGTCCACACTTTTCATTTATTTTTCATTTTAGTCCCTCAAAAATTTATTTTTATAATTTAACCCTAATTACTCAATTTCATCAAAAATTCAAAAACAAACTATGTTAATCTAACACATATATTTCATATTTCACCTTCAAACATCACAGAACTCATAAATTCATCAATGGAATATTTCAAAATCATCACAAATTCACAAATTTGAAGTACGGGCTTTAAAGAACACAAAGCAACGATCTCAAAAACGTAAAAATTAACAAAAACCGAAATCGAAACATACCTTAATTAAGACATGTAAGTGTCGAATACTCAAAGCTTTTTCTTCTTTTTATTTCTTTGGTGGTTTCGGTTATAGATGATGAACATTTGCATGATAATTTTATTTAATGTTTTACTTTATTAACATATATTAACATTACTATCATTTTACTAAATTAACCTTTACTAATATATTTATATAAAACATATAATAAGGTTACATTAGTCCTTTGCCACCCACTAACTTACATAATGGACTAATTGCATTATAAAACCTGCAAATTTTAAAGACAACAACAATTAGGCACTTTCATATTTAACCATTAAATTTTTATTTTTCACGATTTAATCCTTTTATTTAATCGGATACTCAAACGATGAAATTAAAGCACGAAATTATCACACAAGTAAATTCATACATAATAAACACATAAAATAATATTAAAATATTTTTGGACTCAAATTTGTAGTCCTGAAACCACTGTTCCGATTAGGTTCAAAATCGAGCTGTTACAGTGTCGAAAGGGAACGATGGGGCCTTTTAAATCCAAGAAGAATGGATGACGAAACAGGCCCATCAACAGTGCCCACACAATCACCGAGCCCAACGCCTCAAGCGATGACGCCCACACCATAGCCCCTTCAGATTATGCTAGGTGCGTATCCTAGCCCTTATATGTATCCTAACCCTTATATTTTTCCTTTTCTCGGTCCTATGCCAAGTTGGAATGTAACACTCCAAGCCCGTGTCCGTCGCCAAATTAGGGTTACGAGGCATTACCTATCCAAACCCAACTCAGAACAGTCTTTCATTTTAAAATTTATGCATAAATTAGACTAACTCAATCACGAAATTTCATTTCATATTTTTTTTGATCAAATTCAAATAGCAATCATTCACTCGCTCGAATAAGTCATCTTATATATATATAAATATATATAAGCACATAACCAATTAAAATCAAATATGCATCATTAATCAATTTACATATACCAACCATGTTTCAAAATTCAACCATATCATTATCATTTACCTAATCAAAATTTGATATCATTCAAATTCTTAAAACATTTTCAAACATATATGATTACATATCATAGACCAAGCATATATCAAAACATCTATTTGTACACATTTATTCATTTGAATTTACTAACTATACTACATATTACAAACATAGGTAATCTACCTTGTTTGGACAGCTTTTATACATCAAATCGGACAGCAGATATATATACCAAATTGGGCAACATATAAACACCAAATTGGACAGCATTTATACACCAAATTGGACAGCATATATACACTAAATTAGACAGCATTTATACACCAAATTGGACAGCATATATACACTAAATTGGACAACATTTATACACCAAATTGGACAGCATTTATACACCAAATTGGACAGCATATATACACTAGATTGAACAACATTTATACACCAAATTGGACAACATATATATATACCCAATCAATTAATTTACCAATAATTCATTCATTGATCACATCATTTATCACTTCTAAACCTATTCATAATACTAATTATACATTTCATTAATAAGCCAACAATAATCACAACTAAAACACATTCATCAATCATACCAAATTCACTTGAACCGAGTCATAAAAATTTACACGACAACGATCAAAGAGGGGTAGCTGTAACAAGCCAAATTGGCCCGGGCCTATACAAAACAAAAATAGAGCAACCCAGTCTTTTTTACAAGCCCAATAAACCTAAAACTAGACCAAAACCTAGCCTAACACCAAACAATAGCCCAAAATCAATAACAGAGACAGGATCAGGAAACCCTAGTGACGGCCTCCAGCATTCTAGCCGCTGCACGAGTCGGGGCTAGAGTCTCTCTCCGCGCGAGTTGCGCCTCCATGTACGTGCACACCGAACTTGAGAAAAAGAGGCGTACAGCGCAGCAAAAACAAAATAATAGCAAAAACACAACAAAGATTGAGAGAGGAAATAGATTTTTTTTCTATTATTTTCTTTCAGCTATAAAAGGTCGTTATCGAATTTGTAAAAAAGGGGGGGGAAGGGGAGACAAGATTAAATCCAAAATATTTTGAAAAGAAATCAGAGATTATATTTTTAGAGGTGGTTCATTTTTTTCTTTTCGTTTTTTTATTTCATTTTGTTATGATATTTAAAAAAAAAAAGAAATCTGTGATACTTACCCGGTGCCGTTGAAGTCCTCGCCATCGCAGTGAAGGACCGAAGCAACGTCGGTGGCCGTAGTATGGCCCAGTTACTAGCGGTGGCATAGTGGATGAGTTTTGAAAACCCTAGCAGAGAAAGCTAGGGTTGTTTTGTGTTTTTTTAAATGGAAACTGGTTATGATATTTTCTGGGTTTTATAACAGGTTAAAAACGACTCGTTTAGGGCCTATTTCGGTGGCCCCAAAACGGCGCCGTATAAACCTGTACCCGAGCGCTTGACCTGACCCGCTAGTAGGATCCGAGTGTTTTGAAGCGGAAGGTTTATTTGCACTTTTAGCCCTTCCGCTTTTTACTGGTTTTTCAATCAAGTACTTTTAGTTTTTTTTTAAATTTTACCCTGTAATTTTGTTGCGATTTTTTATTTGATCCTTTCTGAAACGTAACCGTTTCGGGGAGAAAGAAAAATTGCCCTCCCAGTCCTTCAATGTTTTTCGCGCATTCAAATTAGTCCTATCTTTTAATTTATTTCGAATTTGCCCCCATTTTTCGTTTTTAGTTCACTTTAGTCCATTTTTTTAGCTATTTTATTATTTAATTTTTTTAATGTCATTATCATTATTATATTATACCATTATTTATTATTATAATTATTATTTCCATGTACATACATACATTTCTATAATATATATATATGTGCATATATGTTTTAAATTTTTGTAGAAGATACACATGTTTATATTTTTATTATCATTTTATCTTCACAATTTTTATATACATGTATATACATATACATTTATATTTTATATACATACACATTTTATAGTACACATATATTTCTCACATTTTATAATTCAAAATATACATTCATTTTCTATAGTATATATATATGTACCTTTTTATATTTTTAAATTATTATAATTTTTTTATTATTCTATATATTCCATTATTTTATATACATATTGTACATATATATAAGGATTTAAATATATACATATACGTATTTTCATGATTTACCCATATATATACTTATACATTTTTTTACTTTGTAAATATATACACATATACATACTTTTGTACTTTTTTTATTTTCATAATTTTCATATACATATATATACATACATATTTTTTAGAAATTATTATAAGTTTTTTTTGTTTTATATATTTCATTCCTTTTCCTTTTTTATATGTATACTTATATATATATGCTTTAATATATGCATACACATATTTTCAAATTTACTTATATATTATAGTTATATATATACATATTTTGTAAATACATATACATATTTAATTTAAATTAAAGCATTTGTTTCATGTTATACATTAACATTTTATCATACTTTTAAAGAAAACATGATAATACTCTAGAATAACGTATTTTTATGTATTAATTATGTATTTATTCTGAGTATGATCCTGCTAATTTGAGCTATTTATGATCTTTTATCTCATAGGGACTAAATTTGAAGCAAAAGCAAAATTAAGGGCCAAAAGCGTGAATTTAGAGATAAAATGGGCCAATGTGCGACACAAGGAAAAGTTGGTGCCAAAAGTGCAAGCATGGAGGACACAAGGGTTGAAATGCAAAAAGAAGAGATTTTATTTTATTAAACTCTATTTTAATTATATTAGGATAATTAATATTGAGATAATTATTAAGGATTATTTTTAGGATTTTATTTTATCTTTATTTATCTTCAATTAAATGTATTTATCTTTTAGGAATTTAAGTAGAATTAGAATATCTCCCCTAGCACTATAAATAAGGGGTGAAGTGACTCAAAAGGGGAGCCCATCTTTTCTTTTTCTGTAAACACTCTCTCCCCAAAAGTCTAGGCTTTTGTTCTTTTCATATTTCTTTTCAATAAAATCTTTTTTATTTATTTATTTTCTTTTCTACCACAACCATGAGCCACTAAGCTCATCTAAAAGCCGAGGATTTAACCCAAGGCGGAACGAGACAACTGGAGGCTGGAATCTCCCATAAGAATTTTCTTTCTCTCAATTCTATTTTTTATTTTTTTTCTAATTTTCAATTCAATATTCTTAATTCTGTTTTTATTTTATTTTTCGTTTCTAGATCCAACAATTTAATTCTTCTATTGTTTTTATTTTTTTTAGGAACGCAGGTTGTCTTGGGCAAGACTCTGCCTGGGATATCACGAAACAAGATATTTTGCAAGTCCAGTCCCTGAGGATTTGACCCTACTTTCCTTTTACTATTCTTTTCATTATTTATTAGGGATAGGATATTTTTGGTGCTTTCAACGACCGCATCAAATTTTGGCGCCGTTGCCGGGGACTGGCAACGTACTAATCTTGTTTTTTTGTTTCTTATGACCAGATCTGCTCCAGGTACTCTTGCGTTCGATTCAGAAATTGGGAAGACTGCTAGAGCCAATCGCAAGGAGAAAAAGTTACGAAAAAAGCAGTCAACGGTGGTTGGAACTCAAAGTAACCCACCGCCACAAATAGAAGTCGACGACGAAGCTGAGTCTAGGGTTAACGAAAACCCTACTCAAACAATTGAAAGTGAAAAAGTAGAAGTCGACTCACCAGAAGAAGTGCTTAACGCTAGGGTTAACGAAAACCCAAATTTAGCACACGATCCAATGGCTCAAACGATTCGGCAACTGGCCGAAGCTCCAACAGAACAACCGCCATTATGCATCGCGTATCCTACTATGGATACTGATTTTGAATTGAAGTCAGGTTTAATCCAATTATTGCCAACTTTTCGTGGGTTACAAAATGAAAATCCCCACAAGCATCTGAAAGAATTTCATATAGTTTGTCTTAGCATGAAACCTCAGGGGGTAACTGAGGATCAGATTAAATTGCGTGCTTTCCCTTTCTCCCTAGCAGATTCCGCTAAGGAATGGTTATTTTATTTACCCCCTGGATCTATTACAACTTGGGCTGATCTATCTCGTTTGTTTCTGAACAGGTTTTTTCCAGCATCTCGAGCAGCTGAGCTAAGAAGAGAGATCGTTGGAATAAGACAAAAAGAAGCTGAGTCCCTTTACAATTATTGGGAGCGATTTAAAAAGTTGTGTGCAAGCTGTCCACAACATGGTATAACAGAGCAATCTCTCCTCCAATACTTTTACGAAGGTTTGAAGCCCATGGAGATGAATATGGTAGACGCTGCTAGTGGAGGAGCATTGGTCAACATGACTCCCCAACAAGCGAGAGACTTGATCTCCACGATGGCTGCAAATTCTCAGCAGTTCCGAGCCAATACTGAACCCCCTAGAAGGGTTCATCAGCTAAGTAATTCAACCTTAGAGGATAAAGTTGATAGACTTACTAATATGATGAACTCTCTTATTACAGAAAAAACAAAGATAGCTCGGTTATGTGGAATATGTGCTACACCAGATCATGCAACTGATGCATGTCCCAGTTTGTATGATGATACCACGGCCCATCTGGGTGCTGTGGGAAATTTCCCTCGGCCACCATAAAGGCAGTACGACCCCTACGCTAATACCTACAACCCAGGGTGGAGGGACCATCCTAACTTAAGCTATGGGACCAATCCACGAAATAACCAGCCATACCAAAATTGATTTCCGCAACAGCCACAAGGTTCAGGTAATTTTCTAGAAACCATGGTCAATAAGTTAGCAGCTAATGTTCTTGATTTCCAACAGCAAACTCTTAATTTCCAAAAAGAGACGAAAGATTTCCAACAGAAAACCGAGGCGTCCATAAGAGAGTTGACCACATCGATTGAGAAATTGACTTCTCAAGGGAAGCTACCGTCACAAACAGAACCAAACCTTAGAAAAAATGCAAATGCAGTGACGTTGCGAAGCGGAAAGGTACTGGAACCAATTCCTGACAGGAATCTTGCCCAATAAATTACCCAGGAAAAACCCGAAAAAGATGAACAGGTCCGATCGAAGCCTCCATTGCCTAAAATTCAACCTCCATTTCCAGAACGATTCAACCAGTGTCGAAGAGGTAAAGAGGATAAAGAAATTCTTGAAACATTTAGGAATGTCGAGATCAATATTCCGCTGTTGGATGCCATCAAGCAAATACCGCGGTATGCTAAATTTCTTAAAGAGCTTTGTACCAACAAACGAAAATTAACAGGTAATGAAAAGGTGAATGTTGGTGAGAATGTATCCGCAGTGTTACAGCGAAAAATGCCGGCAAAATGTAAGGATAGGGGCATGTTTGCAATACCATGCAAAATAGGCCATTTGGGAATTAAAAAGGCTATGTGTGATCTAGGGGCTTCTATAAATGTAATGCCGTATTCTATTTATGAATCACTTAACGCGGGTTTTTTGACAAAAACAGGTGTTATCATTCAATTGGCGGACAGGTCTGTTGTGCATCCAGAAGGAGTACTCGAGGATGTTCTGGTAAAAGTTAACGATCTTATTTTCCCTGCAGATTTTTATGTGATCAAAATGGAGGAGGATAGCACTCCTGGATCTTCAGATCTCCTGCTAGGTCGACCGTTCCTTAGTACAGCTAGTACTAAAATTGATGTTCGAAGTGGAACTCTCACGATGGAGTTTGATGGGGAGATCGTAAAGTTTAATGTCTACGACGCCATTAGCCATCCAAGTGAAATATTGAGCGTAAATCGTATCGACATAATTGATTCTTTGGTGGAAGAGAATTTCGAGTCAATTTATGGAGATAATTCTGAACTTGATGAAATTGAATTTGTTAATGAGTTATTATCTCCAAATACTAAACTATTACCTTCTGTTATACAGGTGCCAGAGTTGGAGTTGAAACCACTTCCTGAGCATCTGAAATATGCATTTTTGGGGAAGGGTAATACCCTACCAGTCATAATCTCCAATAGACTCTCCACACATGAAGAGGAAAGTTTGGTTCATATACTAAAAAGTCATAAGGAGGCGATTGGCTGGACCATTGCAGACTTAAAAGGGATAAGCCCTTTGACGTGCACACACAGAATCTACTTGGAGGAAGACACGAAGCCGAGGCGAGAGGCGCAAAGACGGCTAAATCCAAATATGATGGAGGTAGTAAAAAATGAAATAATCAAGCTTTTAGATGCTGACGTAATTTACCCTATTTCTGACAGTAGGTGGGTAAGTCCGGTTCAGGTCGTGCCCAAGAAAACGGGTGTGACAGTAAAGAAAAATGCCGAAGGTGACTTGGTACCTACCCGAGTACAAAATGGGTGGCGCGTCTGCATTGATTACAGGAAGTTGAATTCATACACTAGAAAAGATCATTTCCCTCTTCCTTTTATAGATCAAATGCTTGAAAGATTAGCCGGAAAAACTCATTTTTGTTGTCTTGATGGATACTCAGGTTTCTTTCAAATTCCAGTCGCACCGGAGGACCAAGAAAAGACCACTTTTACATGCCCATTCGGTACATTTGCATATAGAATGATGCCATTCGGTCTTTGCAATGCGCCGGCCACCTTCCAAAGATGTATGATGAGTATATTTTCTGAATATGTGGAAAAAATTATCGAAGTTTTTATGGATGATTTTACTGTATATGGGAATTGTTTTGATGAATGCCTTAAAAATCTAACGATAATTTTAAGTAGGTGCATAGAATTTAATCTTGTCTTGAATTATGAAAAGTGTCATTTTATGGTAGACAAGGGTTTAATTCTAGGTCATGTTGTTTCATCTAAAGGAATTGAGGTCGATAAGGCCAAAATTGATATTATAAATTCTTTGCCTTATCCCTCCACTGTGAGGGAAATTCGTTCTTTTCTTGGCCATGCAGGGTTTTACAGGCGCTTCATAAAAAACTTCTCGAAGGTAGCTGAACCACTGTGTGAGTTGTTGTAGAAGGATAAGAAATTTGAGTTTGGCCCAAAATGTAAGGAGGCATTTGATACACTTAAGAAAAAGTTAGTCTCCGCTCCTATAGTATAACCACCAGATTGGAAATACCCATTTGAAATTATGTGCGACGCTAGCGAGCGCAGTGTAGGAGCCGTGTTGGGGCAAAGGATAGACAAAGAACCACATGTCATATGTTATGCCTCGAAAACCCTAGATGCTGCGCAGAGCAACTACACCACTACGGAAAAAGAACTCTTAGCCGTTGTATTTGCTTTAGATAAATTTCGACCTTATTTATTGGGAACTAAAGTGATTATTTTTCTGATCATGCAGCTCTCAGGTATTTGATCGCGAAGAAAGAAGCAAAACCGAGGCTCATTAGGTGGATTTTGCTGCTCCAAGAATTTGACATTGAGATTCGAGACAAAAGAGGATGCGAGAATTTAGTGGCTGACCACTTAAGCAGAATAAAAGTACCTTTTGACGACATCCCTATTAAAGAAGAATTCCCTGATGAGAGCCTATTCTCGACCGAGGTACGTCTCCCATGGTATGCAGATTTAGTAAACTTTCTAGCCACAGGATTATTACCCACTAAGGTAGCACGTTCCGTAAGGGACAAGCTTAGACGCAACGCTCGATATTACATTTGGGATGACCCATACTTATGGAAACACTGTTCAGACCAGATAATACGAAGATGTGTTCCAGAAACTGAGGTAACTTCTATCCTTAATTTTTGTCATGCTGAAGCTTGTGGAGGTCACTTTGGCCCTAAGCGGACCGCTCATAAGGTGTTAGAATGTGGGCTATATTGGCCCACAATTTTTCGAGATGCATATAACTTCTGTAAGTCTTGCGATAGGTGCCAACATACAGGTAACATCACTAAACGAAATCAAATGCCCCTTTTCCCGATTCATGTATGCGAAATCTTTGATGTATGGGGTATCGATTTCATGGGCCCATTTATTTCTTCATTTAGCAATGTATACATAATTCTTGCAGTAGACTATGTTTCTAAGTGGATAGAAGCAAAGCCTACTCATAATGATAATGCCAAAACTGCTATGGAGTTTTTAAAACAAACTATCTTTTCCAGGTTTGGCACACCTCGAGCCCTAATCAGTGATCGTGGCACCCACTTTTGTAATAAGGTCATGGAGGCACTGTTGGCAAAATATGGAGTCCACCACCGTATAGCTACGGCTTACCATCCCCAAACGAACGGTCAAGCCGAGGTCTCAAACAGGGAAATCAAGACTATTTTGGAGAAAACAGTTCGTCCTAACCGAAAGGATTGGAGCCTTCGGCTAAATGATGCACTTTGGGCCTATAGGACTGCATATAAGGGACCGATTGGTATGACCCCGTATCGACTTGTTTTTGGTAAAGCCTGCCACCTTCCAGTTGAATTGGAACATAAAGCCTATTGGGCCATTCGACAGTGTAACTTGGAGTTAGAACCTGCAGGAAAGGCAAGGAAATTAGACATCCAAGAGTTAGAAGAAATTCGTAATGATGCCTACGAAAATGCTCACATTTATAAAGACAAGACAAAGTTGTTTCACGATAAGAGAATAGCTCAGAAGCATTTTTCAGTAGGACAAAAAGTTTTACTTTATAACTCTGTGTTAAAGTTATTCCCAGGTAAGCTTCGATCACGATGGCAAGGACCTTTCGTTGTTACTAAAGTGTTCACACATGGAGCGGTTGAAATAGAGAGTGAAGAATCTGGAAAGCAGTTCGTAGTCAATGGCCAGCGGTTGAAGCCATTTTAGAGAATTTTCAAGCCCACACGGTTGAGGAAATCCATTTGGAACCACCATAGAACCAATAAAAGCGTCGAGCTAACGACGTCAAACAAGCGTTTGTCGGGAGGCAACCCAAATTTTATTTTTATTTATTATTTTTCTTTACTTTATTTATTACTTTATTTTATTATTTATTACTTATTTGGATATTAATCAATTTTTCTTCTTTTGCTTAGAAAAAAAATGAAGCAAACCGTTAAGCAACACTTAAAGCGCATTGAGGCCTGATTTGAAACCTTTGGCCAGCAACTGACCAAGCTCATTGCCATCATTTGTGATCACACGGGGAGTTTTTCTAAACTTTTTCTACCTATTTATTTCTTTTCGTCCACATTGAGGACAATGTGCTTTCAGTAGGGGGGAGGTACTCTTCGTTATTATTTTCATGCCCAAGATTTTTACCAAGAATTGCCTACTGTTTGTCCTACAAGCATGATTCTTGTTTTCTGAGAAAATTACGAATTTTTCATAATTGATGCCATCTCCACTGTTTTATTTTTATTAGAGTAAAAATAATTGTGACTCATAAAGTTAACTCTATCTTACTTTTCGTAAAATTGATCAAGTTTAAATACAAAGTGGACACTTAATATGATTGCATGCTAAAATATGTTGATGACTATTAAGGTAATTACTGAAACTTATTTTTGACACTTGATTATTATTATTTCTCTAAAGTCCTCATAAAAAAAGTTATTATTAATATCATTTAATGTTCCGTGGTTATGAGTGCAGCTTAAAAACGTGACTGACTGAGTAACCGGGGTAGGGTGCTTGGGTTGTCATCCTATTTCGCGTCAAAAGGTTGTGTGACGTGTTAGATAAAACTCCGCTAACCGGAATTAATTTTTAAGAACATGTTGGGCTGAGTAACCGGGGTGGGGTGCTTGGCTGTCATCTGTCTTCGCGTCAAAAGGTTTGATGTGTTCTTAAGAAAAATTATAATAAATTAGGAGTTTGCTGGGCTGAGTAACCGGGGTGGGGTGCTTGGCTGTCATCTCTCTTCGCGTCAAAAGGTTCAGTATATTCCTAAAGCATAAAAAAAAGAGAGAAAAAAACAAAAAGAAAAAGAAAAAGAAAAAAATTTGGGACTAAAGGAGGAAACAAATAGAGTGTCTTGGTAGGTTTGGTAATTTATCTAATTTTCATTAAATAATTCAAGTTGATTCTAATTTTTGTGTGTATTAATTAGAAAACTTTTTCTATTTTACTTAAAGCAAGCCTAGGGTTCTCTTTATTTTTCATATGCATTTTTGACTGATTTTTATAAAACTTTGGAATTGTATTTCTTTTATGGCAGAATCTAACTTTCACAGTAGATAGGAACCATACTTGAGGGCAAGCATGGGCTAAGTAGGGGGGATTTGATAACACTCTAGAATAACATATTTTTATGTATTAATTATGTATTTATTCTGAGTATGATCCTGCTAATTTGAGCTATTTATGATCTTTTATCTCATAGGGACTAAATTTGAAGCAAAAGCAAAATTAAGGGCCAAAAGCGTGAATTTAGAGATAAAATGGGCCAATGTGCGACACAAGGAAAAGTTGATGCCAAAAGTGCAAGCATGGAGGACACAAGGGTTGAAATGCAAAAAGAAGAGATTTTATTTTATTAAACTCTATTTTAATTATATTAGGATAATTAATATTGAGATAATTATTAAGGATTATTTTTAGGATTTTATTTTATCTTTATTTATCTTCAATTAAATGTATTTATCTTTTAGGAATTTAAGTAGAATTAGAATATCTCCCCTAGCACTATAAATAGGGGTGAAGTGACTCAAAAGGGGAGCCCATCTTTTCTTTTTCTGTAAACACTCTCTCCCCAAAAGTCTAGGCTTTTGTTCTTTTCATATTTCTTTTCAATAAAATCTTTATTTTTATTTTACTTATTTTCTTTTCTACCACAACCATGAGCCACTAAACTCATCTAAAAGCCGAGGATTTAACCCAAGGCAGAACGAGACAACTGGAGGCTGGAATCTCCCATAAGAATTTTCTTTCTCTCAACTCTATTTTTTATTTTTTTTCTAATTTTCAATTCAATATTCTTAATTCTGTTTTTATTTTATTTTTCGTTTCTAGATCCAACAATTTAATTCTTCTATTGTTTTATTTTTTTTAGGAACGCAGGTTGTCTTGGGCAAGACTCTGCCTGGGATATCACGAAACAAGATATTTTGCAAGTCCAGTCCCTGAGGATTTGACCCTACTTCCCTTTTACTATTCTTTTCATTATTTATTAGGGATAGGATATTTTTGGTGCTTTCAACGACCGCATCAAAACATATTTGGTTTCATCAAAGCATTGAAACCGTTTTTCTTCAAAGGCTTTCAAGATCATGTAATATTCGATATTTGGGATTTTCGAGAAAATTGAGCCCTAACGTATTGGGTTTCAATTTTCCTTGTTAACCCTAAATAATCAAGAATATTTTAAAAAAAAACGCATAAATAAAAATCATTTTCGGAAATACAACATGTTTTGTCCTAATGTATTGGGTATGACATATTGTTTTCTTGAGATGAAAGTTTTCCTATAAAAAGAGGTAATATTCAAAGTTTGGGAGTTTTGAGAAATTGTGCTCTAACGTATTGAGTTTCGATTTTTTCATCTAACTTAAACAATTGAATATTTCCTCAATAAGGAGATTTCAATATGTATACAAGTTTTTAAATACAAGGATCATATTTTAAAATCTTTTCAAGCTTTTGACATCACGGCATTAATAATCAATTTGGTACCGATTTTGGGCGTTACGAGGGTTCTAACCCTTCCTCGTGCGTAACCGACTCCCAAACCTGTTTTCTCAAATTTCGCAGACCAAAATCACTTTTTAAGGTGAGCCGATCACACCTCAATAAAGGATCGATGGCGACTCCAATTCTTGTTTTTTAAAGTTGACAACTAAAATTTTTGTTTTCAAAAAGGTAGTTTCAGCAGCTAATATTGATTTCATCTTTAACTTATGCTAAATTTAAATAATAAAACATTTTAATATATTTTTATTATAACTTGATATATTAAATTTGCTTTAAAATATTTTATATTAACATACATAAAATTAATTAAATATTTATATGGTAATATAAATTGCTAAATAACTTATATTAAAAATTATGTAGGTTAATTTTAAAGGGGTTTTTTTTTTTGAAAAAATAAATTTAAAGGTTAACAATTTTTAAGATAAATATATTAATTAATTTTTTTAATTATATCAAATAATATTAAAATATAATATATTAAACTATATGTCGAAACCTTTTTTGAAATCGACTTTTTATTTTAAAACAAATGAAAATGGAGTCGCTACTAACATTTTTATGAGATATGATCGGATAACCTCGTAATTTGATCATTTTAATAAAAGGTTTTGCTTACTAAAATAATGTTTTTCGGTCTAGAAAATCCAGAAAATGGGTTCGAGAGTCGGTTACGCACAAGGAAGGGTTAACACCCTCGAGACGCCCAAAATTGGTACCTAATTAATTACTTGATGTCTTGGTGTTAAGAATTGAAAATTTGAAGAGAAGTTAAAACACGATCCCTCTTTGTATTAAGATATTATTTAACTAAATTAAATTAAATAGAAATGGCTTTATTCCAAATTAATCAAGAAGAAGGATCACGTCCCGTGAGTTAGGACACAAATTCTCTAATTCTCAAAAATCAAAATAATCGTCATTTGATCATTACCTAAATCTTGGTTTTTTTTTTTGCTATTTTAAATAGGACATTCAATTACTTTGGTTTTAAGAAGATGTCATACTCCGTAAGTTAGGAGCACAACTCCTCGAATTTCAAAAATAATGAACATTACCTCGATTTTAAGTATTTTCTATTCGTTACATAAAACGAAGGTAAATTTTAAATGATATATATTTAATTTATTTAAGTATGGTGTAAAAACGGATAAATGGATTTTAATAGCATAGTGATTAACAAAATAAGGTAAAATGGTAGAGAGTAAAAAAGGATGAAATAATAAACAAACAGTCAAAGTCTGTGGACCTCAACTACGAGACAATAAATCTATTCGGAGAAATTCATGGTTTTGTGCAGAATTTTGTCAAATTCTTCATTTCTGGACTTAGATCTTCTTGGACACATCAGATATCCATGACTTGACAGTACCATATATAATTTTTAAAGTTAAAGGCAATAATGGTGAAGTGGATGTGCGTTGACATTCAAAAAGGAGTTTAATGAAAATGGGAAATGATTGGTTGGGATCGTTTTCTTCTTTTCCAAGAAGTTGCTGCCAGATCCCAAGGAACATTGTCCTATAAAGACCATAAATAAATATTAGTTTTAAATATTTAAAATTCATTCATATTTGTAAAATAATTTTAGATCTATACATTATTATTTTTAATTTTTAAAAATATTTATTTTATTTTATTTTATTTTAATATTTAATATTTTTTATTTTTTATTTTTTATTTTTTATTTATTAAATTTTTTTATATAGTATCTTAACATTATTTTAATATTTATATTGAAGTAGTATTGTATACTTAATATAAGTTTTTTATTTAAGGTGTTCTAAATTATATAATATAAAATATTATAAGCTTAAAAATAGATAGGCTCAGGCTGAGATCAAGCCTTGAAGATTTAAACCCATGCCCGACTCATATTTTAGACGGTCCTAATTTTTTTTAGCCAAACCTTTTTTTCAAGTTTATTATTTTTTTTCTCAAACCCTTCTAAATTTCGAACAAAACTTCCGCGAGTAACCGAACCTATGAATAGGTCTTGATTTTTAAGTTCAAATTCTGAAATTAAAATCAAAAGATGAAAGGTGGATAAGGCAAATGAGATACCACAACCTACCTATTTTTTACTACAAAAGTCTGGTTTTAGAACAATTCCAGATTGGGAAAAGGACCATGAAAACCTGTATCCGTACGTACACACAAGGATAATGCAGTGACATTTGCTTCTAGTTTCTCTCATTTTGTCGGTCTGTTAAAGGTTGTAGGGCCAACAGCACTCAGCCAATTCGATTAACCCACTCCAAAAAGAAGCAATTATCATTTGCTGAAAAATAAAGGGAGGAAAAAAATAAAAAAGGAAAAATTAAATTGTTTAAAAATATAAATTAAAGAAATTAGTTTTAAGAAAAACTTTTCAAGAAATTAAAAATAAATTAAAATAATTTATACTTAAATAACATTAAGATAAGTGTAACTTAACAATCAAATACCTCTAAAATAGTAACAAAATTAATAATAAAATAAGATTTTTATAATATCCAAACAATAATAAAAAAATAATAGTAAAATAGTAAAAAACACTAGCAAAACAATAAAATGTTTTTTTTTTACAAATTGAGGCCAACAAAAACTTATTATCCAAGACTCGGTTTATTTTTTAAACGAGGCTTAAATCTCTTCATTTGTTATCGTTTTCATCTATAATATCAAAATAAATTAAAGTGTCAAAGTCATAAAAAATATAAATATATAAATAAAAAAATAAAAAAATCTTTTATCAAAGCTGGAATCAAGTTTTCACTTCTTTCAGATCTTACTAATCTCTTAACACTAAGCACCTAAGTTTGAATTATAGATTGAAAATACTAGAGTCACATACCCTCCACTGGCTATGTGACATAGTTTTTACTTAATTACCTTCCTTATTAAGACAATAATCAACAATTTAATAATAATAAACAAAATTAAGGAGTACACCACAATTAAAAATCATATTTAAAGCCAAATAAGTTCAATCCATTTTTGCACCATACAATGTACGTACCTCAAAGTCTTACGTAAAACCTAGTTACTCTTCACCAAAAGCAAAAAAATAAAATAAAAATCAATATAGAAGCAGCCAGCATAAGCTCACAACTTTATTCTAAACGCCATCAAACTTTCCCGAATGGAGCTACCGTACCACCGGCCCGACGGCGAGAAATCTGCAAATAAATACAGTATATTATAAATATTGTGGTCATCATGATTGAACCATCTTAAAATATATTTGATTAAACGGCAACAACTATTGCCTCCCGCAGGCTGCTCCATTGTCCCGTATCTCATCAAAGTAAAAAAAAACAATGCTAAACATGTTTGAGAAATTCGTTTGTTTTATAAAAATAAAAATTCCAAGATTATATGCTTTATACAAAAGCTAGAAAGGGAAGAGAAATGAATGTTTTATACCATGATAACTAGGGAAGTTCTACATCAACCTCGGCTTCCCCAGAGATGCTAGCAAGACGATTTGAAGCGGTAGTGGCACGTCTTCGTCGTTTGATGCAAACAAACACGAGCTTTAACAGAAAAATAGCAGAGATACCTGTAAGCTGGATCAGTGCCATGATTTTTGTGTCACCCTTCATGTTAATGTCCCCGGAGAAACCCAAGGAAAATGTTGATGAGGAAGAGTTGTCAGAAAATTCCATTGTTTTTCAGAGATTATAAGGCTAAGAAGAAGTATGTGAAGCAAAAACGGAGGACATTACAATGTAGATTTATAGTTGTCGTTCGTAAATGCTATGACTGCAATCCGACTGGCTATGGCACCCTACGTACTGTCCATAAAATTACATAAAAACCAAAGTTTAAATAAAAAGTCGTCTCTCACTCTCACACTGGGCCACTGCAAACTCTTGCTTGGCAAGCATGCTGATAATTTCCTAAGAAAACACATTTTGATAAATGAACTCCTAAACATGCATATTAGAGCCAAGTCCAAAGTCCTAATTAAAGTTAAAGAAATAATATTTTCATTTAATAATTGATAATTGATATTTTTAGGAACTTGACGGTTATAATAAGTGGTTAAGTATATATGTTAAAGATAAATGTGTGATAATTGGGATATGATAATGTCTTTTATTTAAACAAAATATAATTCCCTCGAGGCCATTTCAAATATAAAAATAACTTTAAATTTATAATTACGTTATTTTATATTACCAAGGCTTTGATACTTTATTCCTAAACTAACAAAGGTAGTTTTATTTAAGCAAGGTAGTCAATTAGGGTCATGTTGAGGAAGTAAATTGGTTGTATGTGGCCCCGGCCCATTAGTCTAACACTAGAAAATGAGCTCTAAAAAAAAAAATTTGTTTGTGGATACAATATGAAGCTGCCAAGAAGTTGCTTGCATATGAATTCCCACACACATTATATTTTCTAAACAACTTGTTGCTCTTAAGTTGGCTTTTCCTCTCCTTTTTTCTTGGGTTGGGAATGAAAGAGGAGAGTTCAGCTTGCTTGGGTTGAGAGAGGAAAAAGGAAACATAAAGCTAACATGAAGAAGAAACAAATGAGAAACCGAATCATATAAAATTTAGAATTCACATATCAAAATATAATTTAGATTGACTAAAATAAAATATAAAATAACATCATAATTAAAATCTACATTTAAAACTTAAAATTAAAAACTAAAGTATTTTAAAATAAAAATAAATAGAATTAAAATTAATATAAAACATGTAAACTAACTTTTTCTTTTTTAGAGTTTAAGGGTTTGAAAAAATAAAATACACAGTCAGCAAAAGTATTGAGTTTTAAAAGAATATTTCACTCCATCTTACGTAATAAAAACAAAATCTACTCTTTCTCTCGCCGGTATCAAATTTAAATGAGTACTCCATTTTTATTTTTGGTGAACAGTACCTTGTCAATCCATTTTTAAAATGACGATGAAGAGTCGTAAGCTCATAGCAAGTCTCTGGCATATGGACGTAAGCTCATAGGATAGCAGGTCTTTTTCCAATAATCTATTTATCCCAGCTAAGCATCCACCGCCCATCCTTCCTCCTAACGCCCCATTCATTTGCTTCCCTAATTTTCGTGCCACCTTTATTGCCTCCATTTTATGTCATGTTTTATATTAATTTTAATTCTATTTATTTTTTATTTTAAAATACTTTAGTTTTTAATTTTAAGCTTTAAATGTAGATTTTAATTATGATGCTATTTTATATTTTATTTTAGTCAATCTAAATTATATTTTGAATGATTTGCAATTTTATATGATTTAGTTTTTGAAATGGTTTCTTATTTGTTTCTTTTTCCACTCTCTATTAATTGTTCCACCAACCCAAGCAAGCTGAACTCTCCTCTTTCATTCCCAACCCAAGAAAAAAGAAGAGGAAAAGCCAACTTAAGAGAGCAACAAGCTGTTGTTTAGAAAGTAATGATTATTTGTAGAAGAGAAATATTATGTGTGTCGGATCCCCCCCCCAACACCCTCAAAAAAAAAAAAAACAGAGCAAGGTATCAAAGTATATGATTTTGAACCATTCTTGCTTTTTAGTTTATTGTTTTTAATATTGAATTAAAGCTTCAAACAAATTAAGCTTAATTTTACTTGGGCTCATTGCCTGTGAAGAATTTTGTTAAGATGTGTACTATCGGTGCAACGTGCCAATCATCCAACCTGTAAAATAGTTGGCTATGCACTCATGCTTATTAAGCACCCAATTTAATTCAAAAAAGAAAAATCTTCATGGCAGCTGTCGACACCATTTTCTTAAAAACGGGGTCGACTTGGATTTTGAAAATAAAAACGAACATGAGAGTCGTCACCAATCTTTTTGATGAGGTGTGATCGGGTCACCTTTAAAACGGTTGTTTTTAATAAACGGTTTAGATTTATTAAAACAACGCTTTTGGTCTGCGAAATTTAGAAAAACAGGTTCGGGAGTCGATTACGTACGAGGAAGGATTAGCACCCTCGTAACGCCTAAAAATTGGTACCTAGTTGATTAATTAGTGTCTTAGTGTCGAAGATTGAAAAATTTGAAGAGTTTTAAAAATACGATCTATAATACCCAAAAAAATTTTACAGTAAGATATTATCTTTGATGTAATAAAGTAAGGAAATAAAGAGACAAAAAGGGAAAATTTTGGAGTTATGTCAACATTGGGAAGTATATTGTCGAAACTATTTTTTTATTAACAAAAATTTAGTTGTCGATTAAAAAAAGAAAAAAAATAAAAATTGGAGTCACCACTGATCCTTTATTGAGGTGTGATCGGCTCACCTTAAAACGATTTTGGTCTGCGAGATAGGTTCGGGAGTCGATGATGCACGAGGAAGGATTAGCACCCTCGTAACATCCAAAATTGGTATCGAATCGATTGTTTAATGTCTTAATGTCGAAATTTTGAAAAGATTTTAAAATACGATTCTTTTATCCTGAATAAAATGAATTGGGTGACAAGGCTCACTTATCTCAAAGAAATAAATTGTCACACTCAGTAAATTAGAGTGCAACATTTTAAATCCTCAAAACTAAATTTATCTTTTGACTTTTAAAATTTATGCATTTTGAGAAGGATATCTGATTATTTGGGTCAAATGAGAAAATCAAAACCCAGTAAGTTAGGGTTTGATTTCACAAAATTCATAAATATCGAATATTGTCTTCATTTTTATTCGTTAGAAGAATCCTCGCCTCGAGAAAATAATATGTCATATCTAATGAGTTAGGACACAACGTATCGAATTCTCGAGAATGAGTTCTTTATTTATGTTTTAATAAAAAAAAGGGATATTCGGTTTCTTAGATCTCGAGAAAGACTGGAATCCAGTAATTTAGGACACAATCTTTTAAAGGATCCCAAATTCCGAGTGTCGCGCTATTTTGAAAGTTTTCGAATAAATTGGTTTTGATACTTCAACGATATTAGACGTGACCTTTTAAACAAATAAAGTGTGATGGAGTGATAACATATAATGCGAAAAGATAATTCGAGATTAAAATGTAAACTAATGAATAATGAATAATCAATAAATAAATTTAAACAAGCATAGCAATAATTATCTCAACCATATATCATACAAATACCAACATTGGCAAGTAATAGGAAGCTAATTGAAACCAAGGAATTTTACATAAACATAAATAAAACATACAAATTTAAAAATAATTTAAGAAATAAATAACATGAAAGAATGGGAATGATCATTAATAAACCGTATGGAAAATAAATTTAAAGCAAATAATATATATATGTATATATGAGAGTTTCAAAAGGAAATTCAAAAATAGAGTTAAAAACATATAAAATATAGCCTACAAAATAATATATACTTAACCTAAGTATTACGTACTAAATAAAAAATAATATGAAACCAACAACATATTAATGTATGTGAGGTAAAAATAATTTTTTTAATGAAAGTTATATATGTATAAAATATATATGTATATAGTTTAAAAATTAAATAATATATATTACATATGTACATATATATATAATAAAAACAGTCTAAAATAATAGTAAATAATAAAGTAACACATATATATATAGATAAATAGAAATAGTGATAAAAAATAACAATACCAAGTAATAATAAAAATAATTAAGTGATTAGAAAAGGTAAGAGGGACTAAATTGCAGTCAAAACAGAATTAACGGGCCACAAATGTAGTTTAAAAAAACGGAGGGTCCAAACTGCAATTTGCGAATTACAAGGGGGCCAAATTGGAAATTATTCCATTCCCCCAAAACGCAGCGCAGTGATGCAGACCGAAATGAGACAATATCAAAATGACGGGCAAAAAATTAAAAAATAAAAAGGACCAATTGAAAAATCGTGCAAAAGTAGAAGGACCTTTTGCGCAATATACCCAAGCATTGCAAAGCGCGCGGATCCTTCCCCGGGTCGGTCACCGCTCGGGTTGCTGGGGTTAATCGACCGATACGGCACTGTTTTGAATGATATATAAATGCCACAAAAAAACCCTAAGTTATTAGCCCCCTAGCCACTTTAAACAGATCTAAAAGATTGAATCTTTCCCCTCTGCCGCCTCCGAATGTGGAACCCCCTCCGGCTCCGATTTGAACGGAGTAACCAGGGCTCCGTAGGCGTGCCTTTGCAAAGGTAAGATTCTCGTCTTTTTCTTTTTTATTTTAAGTATATAAAAGGAGCAAGAACAAAACAATAGAGAAAGAAAAAACTTTGGAAAGAAATCACCTTCAAAAAACACAGTCTCTTTTTATTTTTGATTTTTTGTATTGATATTGTTTTTTTGATACAGTCTCCGTGTGTTCTTTTTTCTTTTGCAATCGGTCTATATATCGAAAAAAATACAGAATAAAAGAAAAGGAAAAAAAAGAAAAAAATCTCCTTCGATATTTTATTTTCTTCTTTTTTGTTGTTGTCTTGTTGTTTGCTGCAGGTACGAATACGGAGATGCGTGACATGGCTCGGCGCGTACGAAGCCAGAGGTTGGGTCCTGGTTGCTGCGGCACTGGGATCTCCTAGGGTTTCTGTGTGCTGCTTTGGTGTTGGGCCGTCGGGCTAGGGTTGGCTAATGGGTTTGATTTTGGGCTGGTAATTTGGGGCTGGAGGGTTAGGTATTGGGTTAACAGTTTAGGCTTGGGAATTTGGATTTTGTAGTCGGGTTTGGGCTTAATTTATTTTGGTTTGTAATCTGGACTGATGTTATTGGACTTTTATTAATTTTGTTTTTTCATTTGGTTTATTTTACTAACAGGCCGAGCAAATTGGGCCTATTACATATATTATGACATATTAGTTCAAGAAAGGATTAAATCGTAAAAGTGAGAAAAATTTTGTTGCCCAAGAGTAAATACTCAAAAAATTAAGGGGTTAAAGTGTAAATATGAAAAAGTTGAAGGACCAATGGTGTAAATATTTTAAGAGTGGAATGATCTAGAAACTAAGGAAAATGGATGGATTAGGACCAAATTGAAGAAGGTGAATAATTTTGAGGGACTAAATCGTAATTTTACCAAATTAAGTGATGACTCAATGATGGAATTTTAAAAGATCATAAAGGGCAAAATTGTCAATTAGAAGAGAGAGAAATCTAGAAGATAATGATGATGTTGGAGATATTTTAGATTAATTAATTAAATAAATATTAGTTTATTAGTATTTTAATTTAATTTTTAAATGATATTTTATTATTTTATTATAATTTTATTTAGTATATATATAAGAAAATGAAGATGAAGAATCATGCAAAAAAATGCAACCCACCATTTTTATGCACCAACGTGAGAAAAAGAGAGAAAGAAAGAAAGTTTTGCTTTCTTTACAATTTGGTCCTTCCACCAAAAATTCACCATTTTCATCTAGAAATCAAAAGAATTTCCATATCCATCAAGAGAGAAAGATAACAAGGAGACTATGGGGAGCTAGAATATCAAGTTGGATTCAAGAAATAGAAGCTGTAGGAGAGAGAAAATCAAGTTAAAGATTGAAATCAATATGACAAGGTAAGAACATCAAGATTTTAATATATTTTTAGGTTTGATATTATTGAAAAAGTATGGAAATGATGTTAATGTAAAGTTTTTGTATATATGGTCCTATGTTCTTGATATGTTAGTGAAGAGAAAATAAGAGAAAGTGATCAGAAATAGTGTAGAGAAAGAAAATAATGGTGTTATAAACATGGTAATAAACATTTTGCACTAAAACAGTTTTGGACAACAATAGTAGGCTCACTTTGAAAAATCACCATAAATTATGAAAATCGAACTAGAGTATGAATAAAATATGGAATTAAATCTTATTGAGTTTAGTTTCTCATAAAAGAAACGGTGTAAGTAATGGAATTGTAAATTATGAGATATAATAAATTATGTGAGACAAGGTCAGAATGAATCCGGGTTCCCCTATTCTAAATGGAAAAATCATTAAAAATTGTAAAAAAATAATTATGGGTTAGAATTTATATGTTTAAAATCCTTAATGAGTCAATTTTCAATAGAAATAAATTGGGACATCATCCAAATTCTGTAAAAAGAGATAATTAATTTTTAGTGAAGAATGGTTGAAACTGTCAGACAGCAGAACAAAGGTGAATTTAAAGAATAAACTGTATTTATTGGCTAAACCAAAAATTCTGAAAATTTTATGGTAAGAAGATATATGAGTCTAGTTTTAGAGAAAATTTTCGGATCTTAATTCAGAGTTTCGTAGCTCAAGATATAAATAATTTAGTGACTATGACTCGAGTGGACAACTTTAAATGAACATATAAATAAATGGTGGAATTATAGATAATGTTACATATAAGCAAATTATACATTAAGGATGTGAAATGGAGAGGACGAGGAGGAAAAAATATATATGATTATTCAACTAGCATGAGTTTTCATTAAAAATGGCTAATTTACATGTTTTAGGTTCAGGGACTAAATTGAATAAAAGTAATATTTTAAGGGTAAATTTGTAAAAATGTCAAAAAGTGACCAAATTGCATGAAATGAATTGTTTTATTATTTAAATTAGTAAATTGAATGAAATATTAATTTATATCAAGATTGGGTGGAAATTCGAGGAAAATAAAAAATTACTAAAATGTCCCTGAATTTTGGTATTTCTGTAATTTAGCCTGGTAAGTTCGTGTAACTTGAATTATATTCTTAGATGATTGAAATATATATATTGGATTGACAAATTGAATTGAATTGTGAACATGAGAAATTGTGAATTGAATGAAATGAAAATAAAGCTTTGAATTACATGAGTAAATATAGGGTCTCGTAGGCCCTATTTGTTATGAATATAATATTTCAAGGATATGTTATAAAAAATTATAAAAGCACGTTAATAATTTAAAAGTTTTAATTTGAATGAAAATTTTGTAACTCGATTTAATACGTATGCAAATGTATATCTTCTAGTAATGCCTCGCACCCTATTATGGCGTCGAATACGGGTAAGGGGTGTTACAATGTGACATCGCCAGATTCGGTAATAATGTTTAGACCGGCTTTGGGGTGTTACACGATCCTTAAAAAAACTCGAATAACATGGATTGAAATTTAAGATTCTCTTTTTCCGAAGGGATATCACATCTAGCACGTTAGGACACGATACTTTAAACCATCGAAGCCAAGATCGCCTTATGGTTTAAAAAAACATACTTTGAAGTTTTAAGAGGATATTTGGTCAAACGAGAAATCGAAACCCAGCATGTTAAGGCACGCTTTCTTGAATTTCCAAATGCAAAATATTGCTTTATTATTTTTTAGAAAAAATCCTCATATCGAGAAAATAACATGTCACATTCAATGCATTAGGATACGACGTATCGAATTCGCGATACGAGAATACATGTCGAAAAATTTACTTATTTGAAAGACATTCGATTATCTCGATTTTAGAAAAGACCATATTCCGCAAGTTAAAACACGATCTTTTATTAATTCTCGAGATTAAAAAAACTTATGTTTAAAATGATTTACGTATTTGGATTTATCGAGGAAAAATCGAAACCCCGTAAGTTAGGGCATGACTTTCTCAAATCTTAAAAAACGAAGTTTTACTTATTTTAAAACCATGATTCATGCATCGAATAAAATTAATCTAACACGAAATGGTAGAAATGAAACTAGGTGTTAATATGCATAATAAAACAATATTAAATACGATGGTGTAAAAAATAATACAAGCAATAGCAACAAGATAAGATAAATAAAAGGACAAATCAATAACATACAAAATAACAAGTATATAAGGGAATAAAATTAAAACATTCTTCCAAAATGATAATGAAAACGTAAATAAATAAATAAAGAAAGAAAGAAAGAAAGAAAGAAGAATAAAATTATAAAAATGTAAAAAGATATATATGTATGTATATATATATAAATTATAAAATATAAAAAAATATAAGTATGTATATATATTTATGAAAATAAAATAAAATATGTATATATATATATAGATATGTATATAAATTACAAAATAAATAAAAATATATATATGAGTTTCTATGTATATATAAATAAGTTATAAAAAATATCTAAGTGTACATATATATATTATGAAAATGTATGTATGTACATATGTATTTTAGAAGTATAAAACCAAAGATAAATATGTATGTATGTATGTATGTATGTATGTATGTATGTATGTATGTATGTATGTATGTATGCGAGTTATAAAATAAAAAAAATCTATGTATATAGATATATTCATTTCACATATGTAACAAAGTTTGAAAAATAAGAAGGATATAAATAATATCAATATAATATAAATATAGTAATATCAATATAAAGAAAAATATCTTTGATATTTAAATAAGTTAATTTAAATAACATATTACAACAGTAATACAAATAATAATAATCATGATAGTATCAAATTTATTAATATTATTAGTAAAATAACTAAAATAATAAAACAAATCGACTAAATTGAATTTAGAAACAAAACCTGGGGTCTAAAGTGCAAATAAACAGAAAAGGGGCCCCCAGGGACCAAAATAAAACGCGCTGAAAGAGTGAGGGGCTGATTGGGAGAATATCCCCAACCTTTAGCGCATCATTTCGTTTAGGACCAAATTGAAATAAACACAAAAACCGCGTGGCCAAATTAAAACACGAAATGAAGAGCCTAAGGACCAAATTGAAAGGAGATGACAATGTAGAAGTACCCGCAGCGGAAATAGGCCATATGGCGCAAAAACACGTGGACCTGGCTGCGGGTCGGGTCGACACGCGGGTAAGAGGGGACAAGGACCAAAACGGTGCCGCTTTAGGGCTATTAGATCATCCCTAAACGGTGTCGTATTGCACAGCTTATAAAGGCTAATTTTTTTTAAAAAAAATCATTCTTCCCTTCATTTTTTTAAAAAAAAGGTTGAACCCTCTCTCTCTCTCTCTCTTTCTCTGGCCTTTGAGTTTTCCCTGGCCTTCGTTGTGCCGACCACCGGCCACCGGCGACGGCGCCGCAGTGCGCGATGACCGGAAACTTCAAAAACCCCCCTTATCACTCTTTTTTTCCGGGTAAAGCCCTGATTTGGGGTTGAAACAGTTTAAAAGGTCCTCAAAAATAAAAAGAGAAAAGGAAAAAAAGGGAAAAATATAAGGGACCTTTCGGTTACCCACTAGCTCGACCACCCTCAACACCCGAGAAGACCTCCGACCGCGGCCACCAAGGTAAGAAATACCTCCCATTTCTTTTTTATTTTATATTTAAAAAAATAATAAAAAAATAAAATAAAAAAATCGAACAAGAAAGTAAAATTTTCTCCCTTAAAATCTGTTTTGTTTTTTTGTTTTTCTTTTATTAATGTTCGTAAAAAAGGAAGAAGAAGATTACAAGCGTGAGATTTTCGGTTTTTATAGCTGATCTAAACGATTCCAAATCTGTTTTTTTTGTCGTTTTTTCATTTGGCCTCTATTGCTATTGTAGTTTTGTGCTTTGTTTGGTTGTCTTTTGTCTGCTACTCTTTGCAGGTGTTCTGACGCGCATGGGAAGGTGGCGATGGGACGCGACGACGGTGGCGTGTGACGCTGGGGCGTGCGGCGCTGGAGGCTGACCAGGGGGCAGGAGCGGCGGCCAGCAGCTAGGGTTTCTTGCTGAAACCTTTTTTCTGATTTGTTAAGCTTGTTGGGCTGGTCTGATTGAATAGTGGGCTCTGATGGACTGTAATTTGGACCCTTATTTTGGGTTTAATCTGTTTGGCACTGGGCCCGGGCAAAATTTGGGCCCTACAGCAGTAGAAGCACCCAATTTCATTCAAAACACCATCAAACTCCTCTGACCGCAGCTACCTACTACCCGCCCGAGTGATCTGCGGATATATACATTATTGGAAAAAAGATATTTTTATAATAAAATAAATTTTATTTGATTAAATTATAATAAATATAGCGGTCATGATTTGACCATCTTAAAATTTATTTTATTAAACAGTAACAAGTATGGTTTAGATTAGGTATTTTTTTTTAAAATTAAAATTAAATAGAATAACAAAAAAATAAACCCTTCTGATTTTTTTTGTTTTTTAAAAACAATAAACTTAAAAATCATATAAAATTCTATTTAAATTACTCAATATGTGCCTCAAAAAATTTTGTGAATTCCGTTTTCCTTAGTTATGGGATTTAAGTTTCGTTTCCTTGGTCTCAATGTGTCGACCAAAAACAAGTGTGTCATTTCTTATTCCTTGGTCTTATTGTGGGCCTGCACAGAAAAAGAACACAAAATCCATCCGTTTATCCGACAACGTCAACACTTCTTATTAATGCCACTTTGTCAATTCCTTTTTCCTTGCTATTTTCAATAAATTGTCAAAGTTTTTGCAACGTGGTGCATTGATTCTGTCTAGTATTTATATTTTACAAAAGTTATAAATTTTAATATCTAAAATTATCGATGTTAAATTTTTAATGTATCAAAAAGCAATGGCACGGTTTTTAGGGTTGATGTAATCAAGCATGAGCATGAACAGAAAAAGAAGAGAGAAGCCGACAAGCTGGATGAATGCCATAATTTTAGTGTCACCCTCCATGTTAATGTTGCTGGAGAAACCCAAGGAAAATGTTGATGATGAAGAATCCATTGAAACTGCCATTGCTTTTCGGTGCTTATTAGGTTAAGAAGAAATATGTGAATTCACTAAACTCTGTGCAACAAGGAATATTTGGTAAGAGACGAAGGCTTTGATACAGTTTCCTCGTAAATTGAGAAGGGTAAGTTTTCTAGGCAAAATTGTGCTAAGTTGTTGCACCGAAAAAAGGACTAAATGTGTCATGGGATTTGTATGACAATTTTGTCTCTTACGTCAATGTGGGCCCGCCCTTTAAATAGTGTATCCGCTTCTTTTTCTCTCCTAATACTATCACGTGTCGTCCAAAAATAATTTAAAATATAAAATATAAAATATTTGTTTTGATACCATAAATTTTTATAATTTTTTTAATAATTTTATATTTTTTACGACTTTATAAAATTAATTAAATATAATATAATAATATAAATTGCTAAATAAATTATATTTATATGTAAGTTAATTTTAAAGGTTTTTTTGTATAAATAATTTTAAGTGTTTACAATTATTAACATAAATATATTAATTATATCAAATAATATTAAAATATGATATATTAATTTTAAAAATTATAATAACTTGTTTTCGTTTTTGTAACAATTAAAGGTTAAATTTTAAGAGTTAAAGCAATTTCGGAGAAATGGATGTACTTTGAAAAAATATTAAGATTCAAAAAGAAATTTAATTCCATCTATGAAAAAAAGATTAAAGTTCCGTTTGTTTGCCAGTAAAATATTTTCTGAAAAATAATTTAATTTTCTAGTATTTAGATGAATCTGTTGTTTGGCAGATTTTTTGAAAATATTTTCCGGAGAAACTGTTTTTAGATATATTAATAAATTTATATATATTTAGTGAAATTAAATTCCGTGCATTTTTCTTTTTTGCGGCGTTGATGCCTTAATGTAACCGTTACAGGATATTGACATGATTTTTATGGAATATTCTGCATGAATTTATTTATGGATCTTCTGAGAATAATTAAAAATTCTAATTTATATGTATATGGCACACAAAGACAGCAGGAGCATCAATTTTCAAATGAAAAAAATTGTCCCAACAGAAAAGGAGAGAAGAAGCCAAATCTAATTTATTCATTTCTTACCAAACAATGCATAATTTGCAACTAGTCCGACATAAATATTACATAATATCAAAACTTTAGCCACTTTCTCTCTTTTTCTTTGCTAACGACTGCATTTGATGCCGAGGCATGAACTGCTTCAGCCTCTGCCAAAGCCTTGCGAGTCTCGATTAATTTCCTCATGGCAGCCTCGTAAACAGCTTTTTCATTTCTGTTTCTGCTTACCATTTCCTCGAGCTTTACCACTCGTAACTTTAGTTCCTTCACTTCATCATCATAAGCAACCAATGCCTTTCTATCAACTTTCTTCTCCTCTACTGAGCCTTTCTTTTGTTGTTTCTTTGTTGATCCACCATTTACAGCCTCACTATGCATTGCAAGTTGGTTATTGATGAGGCTAAAAACATCTGGTCTTGATTCCTCTTCTTCTTTAGCAGCCCAAGCGGCTTCAGCGAATTTCTTCTCACGCTTTCTCTTGCCACCTCTGCTTCGTTTCTTCCCTTTTTTCTCTTTATCCTCATCATTCTCATGAGACTCCAGAGCATGATCAAGTGGTAGCTTAGGGGGAAGGACTTTAAGTGAGATCGGATTTAACATTCCCTGGCCAGATGCACCTAAACCCATCCCCTTCACGGTAACCCATATTGGCCATCATCTTAGAAGCTACACCCCTGGTATGATTTTCCCACTTAGCAAAGATGGTAGTTTCTATCTGGATACCTTTCTGTAGAGCAGTGCTTTCAAGAAAACCTAAACCCTTTGGGCTCTCCTCTTCGTAGTCACTAGAATCAGATTCTTCAGAGCTTAGTTCACGTTCTTCATCATCACTTATTTGTGCATATTCAGATAATGTCAAAGCTTCTATCCCAAGCTCTGCAAAGCTTCCATCATCCCGGAAAACAACGTTCCCCGTTCTGAGTTCATCATTCCATGATTCAAGTTCAGCTTCCCTTCAGATGCCAACTTTACTATCAGGGACTGCCCAAATACTGATTCCATTTCCATCGATGGCTCCCACATGGTTGGAGCATACTTCTTCAGCGAAGATAATGGGACATCCACTCCCATGGAGATATTAATGTTAGCTCTGATCTATTGGAAGCAACTGTTATAAAAGGAAAAAGTGAAAAATGATGCTCCAGATGCTGGAATAAGAAAGGAGAGGAAAGATGCTGTACAAAAGGTTAGGGCCTACAGATGGCTCCATATCCATACCAAAATCAACTTCATGCATGAAATGTTTTTTGTCTATGCTGTATTGCTAAAGACGGCCTTTTAGAGCACACAGCAAGGCTACATATATAATTTAATTCTTATCCCCCAAATAAGTGCCAGACACAACTAGCCATAAATCCTACATGTCCTTCATATCGAGCAGATTTCTTAGCTCACTATTTTATAGTGTTTTTTATATGTTTATATGTAACTTAGTTTATATGTTTTACATAAGTTGGCTATGCACTCATGCTTATTTAGTTTATATGTCTTATCAATGCCACTTTGTCAATTCCTTTTTCCTTGTTGTTTTCAATAAATTGTGAGGCATGTATTATTTGCTGATGCAATTTAATATTTGTATTTCATAAAATTATAAATTTTGATATTTAAAGTTAATAATATTAATTTTTCAGTGTATCAAAAAGTAATGGCACGGTTTTTACGTTTGATGTAATCAAGTATGAGCTTGAACGGAAAAAGAAGAGAAGCCGGCGGGTTGGATCAATGCCATAATTTTAGTGTCACCCTCCATGTTAATGTTGCTGGAGAAACCCAAGGAAAATCTTGATGATGAAGAATTCATAGAAAATGGCATTGCTTTTCGGTGCTTATTAGGTTAAGAAGAAATATGTGAATTCACTAAACCCACAATGCTGTCACTTCTGATATATCCAAAAGATTCTGAACCGCTTTTATCACCCCCATCTAATCAGATCATACCAAGAGCTTTGATTCAGACAAAAAGCTTGAACTATCGAGGAATAAGTAACTGTTTGCTCATTTATATAATCAGTTATGTAGAAACATCCAATCGAAGGAATATCCAGGATCACATATAGTACACACCACTCTTAAAACTTAAACTGCAACTGTACGGACCAGATGAAGACTATGGGTTCATTGTTGTTTCCCTTTTATTCCCTTGTATAGAATTATGAAAGTAGACCACTAAGTTACTTAAAAGTAAAAGAAATATGCTGTTTAATCTATACAGTGCTTAATGGTGCGTTCATAGGTAAGGCAATAATGCTATTTCAACAATTCCCATGCCAACAGTTGTAACTGTTACTAGGCTTGTCTAACTATATGTTTTTGTTTCTTGTGCATTTAACATGTTGTACACTTATGCAAAACTTGCTTCAGTAAATATTGGTACACATTCTACCTTGTGTCTACTATTACTCACCTGATCACTTTCATCCAAAAAAGTCGTAAACTCATCCAGAATCAGAGCTTTACATGCTTCAGCTAAAGCACCAGCAATGGCAACCCTTTGCTCTTGACCACCGCTAAGTGTTTGAACTGGCCTCTGGAAGAAATTAAAGATGATAAACCTTGAGTAAGCATACAATATTCAACATCCTGTATTATTCTCCAAAAGCTGTTGCATACAAAATTTTACCTGTAGGTATTCAGACATGCTAACAGCATCCAAAGCTTTGGACACCCTGGATCTAACTTCAGAATTAGTTAAGTTTTAATCTCCCAAGGCCAAATGCAACATCTGCTTCAACTGTAGGCATCACAACCTGCATGGTGAGAGATGCCTCTGGTGCTTGTAAACTCAGGTTAGTTCCGTTTAGAAATCCACTACTAGTATAAAAGATTGTTCATATCCGTATTGTTGCTCAGCAAAATCATTAAGAGACAAATTTTCCAATATATTGACATGCCTGAAAAGCCAAAAGGCCCAAAAGGGGTCATTAAACAAAATGCAGTCATTACGATAGCACATACACATTATAAAGGCTGCAGCATAGAAGAATAACTTCAAGGGAAAGGCAGTAGCAGCTACTAAGATGACATTAAAAGTAATTTCTTCTAAAAAGGGAAAATGACCCAGGACATAACCATTGGCATGTATACAACAGAGCACAAGTAGCAGCACTAGAAGTAATAGTGCTGAAGCTGGTGTTGATGGCAGCAAAGAAAATCAATGCTGGCCCGAGAATGGCTCCTTTAGGGATGGGGGGAAAAAGGAGGAAAAAAGGTCATAATTCTTGTAAAAACAGCAGAGGGCTTTCAAACCAATCATATCTTGTCGTATTATGTACACATTCCTTTCTGTTAGCAGAATACATTGTGGGTCACTGCAACAATGAGAGAGGAAAAATAAAATATAAAGCTAACATGAAGAAGAAACAAGGAATATACCATTTCAAAAACTAAATCTATCACCATGTTCTAAAAATTCTTTTATAAACGTAAATAAACTTTAAGAAAGGCACTCTAGGGTATCCACAATTTTCTTCCTCAATTCTCGAGTTCTACTTTTATATAGACATTCAATACCTTTAAGGTACATGTCAGATCCACAAAAAGGTAGAATTGGGAGAGGGGGAGATGATCATTCATCATTTCTTAAGCTTTGGTTTTCTGCAAAAAAAAAACTGTAACAGATGGTGCAGAGGTACCATGTTTTCAAGGTTACTTGGTCTCCTTATCCTATGCCTAGGATAAGAGAACATAGGCACCTTCAACTGGCAAAATAATTAGATCATGCTCTTCATAAGGAAATTGAAGTTGAACCATTATCCGCGCCAGTTGAGGCAAGTAGCATTCTCTTTTAGATTATCAATGCTTATACTGATATGGGGTAAAACAATAAATTTTGGGGACGTACCTTTAAAGGGGTAGGTTTACCACAACCATTAGGTCCAAGAAGCATCCACAACTGTCCGGAAGGAATTGAACAATCCTTGAGAATTGGCACCATTTTGCCTTGCCTCGTATTAACCGAGAAGTTAATATTACGACCCTCGATGCCAACAGTTTCAGTTGCATTATCCCTGCAACCAAACAACACAAACTGAAACACCCACGAGAAGAAGAAGGCCAAAAAAAGGGGGGAAAAGCATGAAGTGTTCGAGAAAATGCGTAGCTGAAAAGAATTTGATGGATAAGGGAGCCAATGGGGGATTTTGAACCTCGTCAAAGAAGTTGAGCGAATAGGAGATAGATGGAGCAGAGAGGTACGAGCAAGAGTAGACAGATTCATGCTACACTTTGCCATGGTCGAATATATTGGAACCCACCCATTGTTTGAAAAGTAAAAAAGGGTGGGCACCAAAAGTAGAAAGTAAAATTGGTTGGCAAGTTGGGTTAAAAGTTGGCATGGGATAATTGCAATTTTGGTCCCTAATTGTATAGGGACATTGCAAGTTGATCCTTGAACCTCAACTATAAATAGGCCTAACCATTTCTTACTTTCTTCATCCCACACTTGCCATTCTCTACTTGAGGCAATTGTTCTCTCTCCCTATTTGTAAACTTTCACTTGTATTTTTGGAGTGAAATATATTTGGTAGTGCCTGAGGACGTAGGCAAAATTTGCTGAACCTCGTTAAAATTCTAGTGTTCTTTATTTTTGTTCTGCATATTTTGCAAGTGTCATTGTAGTGATTTATTGTGCTATTAAATTACGATAGAGGGATATTCTGGCTAGGAAAGATCTGGTATGTAAGCGATCCTCGTGATCCACCTCTCTTTCCTGGGAATTGAACTTAGTGTGATTTTTCAGTACAATAATTTTACTCTTTCACACGCTTCCGCGCAACAATTGGTACCAGAGCCAGGTTCGTACTTGGGGAATACGACCGTTTACGGTACTATTCACGTATACGGCACTATTCACGTATACGGTACTATTCACGTATACGGCACTATTCACGTATACGGTACTGTTCACGTATACAGTAGTTGGGATTGAGGAGAAAAATGGCAGCAGCATCGTCATCAGCAAGGACTACTGTGACAAATGCAAAATTTGAAGTAGAGAAATTTGACGGTACCAATAATTTTGGTATGTGGCAGTGTGAGATCCTGGATGTCTTATGTCAGCAAGAGCTGGATATAGCCCTTGAAGAAAAACCTGACAAGATGGATGACAAGGAGTGGGCCAAGATCAATAGACAGGCGTGTGGTACAATCCGCCTATGTTTGGCCAAAGAGCAGAAGTACTCCGTCATGAGGGAGACATCAGCGAAGAAGCTGTGGGATACATTGGAAGAAAAGTTTCTAACGAAAAGTCTTGAAAATAGACTTTATATGAAAAAGAAACTTTTTCGGTTCACTTATGCACCCGGTATGTCGATGAATGACTATGTGAACTCATTCAATAAAATTTTAGCAGACTTGCTAAATTTGGATGAGAAATTTGAAGATGAAGACAAGGCATTATTGTTGTTGAATTCCCTTCCTGATGAATATGATCATCTTACCACCACATTGCTTCATGGGAAAGATTCAATCACATTTGATGCAGTCTGTAGTGCGTTGTATAGATCTGAGACTCGAAAGAAAGATAAAAGAGATCACAGAGATACAACTGCAGAAGTCTTAACAGTAAGAGGTCGTTCACACAGCAGCAAACCTGGTAGAAGGGGTAAGTCCAAAGGGAGACCCGCCAAAGATGAATGTGCCTTTTGTCGTGAGAAAGGGCATTGGAAAAAGAATTGTCCTAAGTTACAAAAGGGCAAGTCTATTTCTAATGCATGTGTAGCGGAGCATGATGAGGAGTCAGACTTTAGCTTGGTTGGCATGGCAATGGCATGTCAAACGGATGAGTGGATATTGGATTCGGGATGTACTTACCATATGTGTCCTAATAAGGACTGGTTTTCTAGTCTTGAAGAACTAGAAGGTGGAGTTGTTTTTATGGGCAATGATAGTGCCTGTAAGACAATGAGTGTAGGTACAATCAAATTGAAGAACCATGACGGCTCAATCCAAGTTCTGACAGATGTTCGCTATGTACCCAGCTTGAAGAAAAATCTCATCTCATTAGGGGCCCTAGAATCTAAAGGGCTCACAATCACTTTGAGAGATGGATTACTAAAGGTAGTAGCTGGGGTATTGACGGTGATGAAAGGCACTAGAAGAAATAACTTGTACTATTTAAATGGAAGTACAGTTATTGGATCAACATCAACAGCTTCTGCGAAAGATGCAGATTCAGAGGCTACCAGGTTATGGCATAGGCGATTGGGACATGCTGGTGAAAAAGCTTTGCAGACTTTGGCGAAGCAAGGCTTGTTGAAAGGTGCAAATTCTTGCAAATTGGAATTCTGTGAACATTGTGTTCTGGGCAAGCAGACGAGGGTAAAATTTGGTTCAGCAATTCACAATACGAAAGGAATTCTGGACTATGTTCACAGTGATGTGTGGGGACCTACCAAAGTGGCTTCTTTGGGAGGTATGCACTATTTTGTCACTTTTCTTGATGATTATTCAAGAAAAGTATGGGTGTATCTAATGAAAAGAAAAAATGAAGTTTTGGATGCATTTCTGAAGTGGAAGAAGATGGTGGAGACTCAGACAGGTCGAAAGGTCAAACGACTTCGATCAGATAATGGTACTGAGTACAAAAAAGATCCATTTCTACAAGTATGTCAAGATGAGGGCATTGTGCGACACTTCACTGTTCGAGATACACCACAGCAGAATGGGGTGGCAGAACGCATGAATCGGACTATACTGGAGAAAGTTCGATGTATGTTGTCCAATGCTGGATTGGGCAAGGAATTTTGGGCTGAGGCAGTTACATATGCGTGCCATCTAATTAACCGATTGCCATCAGCTGCAATAAATGGAAAAACTCCTATGGAGATGTGGACTGGTAAACCTGCTACTGATTATGATTCTTTACATGTTTTTGGTTCCACTGCATATTATCATGTAAAAGAATCTAAGTTAGACCCAAGAGCAAAGAAAGCATTATTCATGGGTATAACTGGTGGTGTAAAAGGATACCGTCTCTGGTGTCCTGATGCAAGGAAGATTGTTTTCAGTAGAGATGTAACTTTTGATGAACCAACCATGATGAAGAACGAGGATTCACAAAAGGATGACAAAACCAGTAGTACTTTGCAGCAGGTGGAGTTTGAAAAGGTTAATGATGATCCAGCTAATATTGAAAGAACAAATGATGAAGAAGTTTCGACCCAAGAACTTCTACAGCAACAAGATTCAATTGCATATAGGAGGCCAAGAAGAGAGATTCGTAAGCCTGCTCGCTTTGACGATATGGTGGCCTATGCACTTCCAATTGCAGATGATGATGTTCCTTCCACTTACACAGAAGCAATAAGTAACTCTGATGGTGTAAAGTGGAAGCAAGCTATGAATGAAGAAATGCAGTCTCTTCATAAAAATAGGACTTGGGAGTTGGTGAGACTACCCAAGGGAAAGAAGGCAATTGGATGCAAATGGGTATATGCAAAGAAGGAAGGATTTCCTGGTAAAAATGAAATTCGATACAAGGCTAGATTGGTAGCAAAGGGTTACGCTCAGAAAGAAGGAATAGACTACAATGAAGTGTTTTCTCCAGTTGTGAAGCATTCGTCTATTCGAATTTTGCTAGCCTTGGTTGCGCAATACGATCTTGAACTAGTTCAGCTTGATGTGAAGATAGCATTTTTACACGGTGATTTGGAAGAGGAAATCTATATGACTCAGCCTGATGGATTCAATGTTGCTGATAAAGAAAATTGGGTTTGCAAACTGACAAAGTCGCTTTATGGATTGAAACAATCTCCGAGGCAGTGGTACAAGCGATTTGATCAGTTCATGAAAGGGCAAAGGTACACAAGAAGTAAATTTGATCATTGCGTATATTTTCAGAAGCTACAAGAAGGAACTTTCATATACTTGCTCTTATATGTTGATGATATGCTAATAGCATCTAAGAGCAAAGTTGAGATTGAGAGATTGAAGACTCAACTCAATCTCGAGTTTGAGATGAAAGATCTAGGTGAAGCTAAGAAGATTCTTGGCATGGAAATATGTAGAGATAGAGCTCATGGCAGAGTTAGCTTGTCTCAGAAGCAGTATTTGAAGAAAGTACTACAGCAGTTTGGCATGAACGAGCAGACCAAACCTGTAAGTACCCCGTTGGCTTCTCATTTCAAGCTTTCTGCACAACTATCTCCTTCGACGAATACAGAACGAGAATACATGTTGCAAGTTCCGTATTCTAATGCAGTGGGTAGCTTGATGTATGCAATGGTGTGTACAAGACCCGACATTTCACAGGCAGTTAGTATAGTGAGCAGGTATATGCATAATCCTGGAAAAGGACATTGGCAAGCTGTGAAATGGATTCTACGGTATATTCAGAAGACCGTGGATGTTGGATTACTGTTCAAGCAGGATAATACACTTGGTAAAGGTGTTATTGGGTACGTTGATTCTGACTATGCCGGTGATTTGGACAAGCGAAGATCAACCACCGGTTATGTGTTTACACTTGCTGGAGGACCAATAAGTTGGAAGTCTACACTACAGTCTACAGTTGCATTGTCAACCACAGAAGCCGAGTACATGGCTGTAACAGAGGCTGTAAAGGAGGCTATTTGGTTACAAGGTATGGCTAAAACCTTGGGGTTGGTTCAGGAGCATATTAACGTGTATTGTGATAGTCAAAGTGCTATTCATTTAGCAAAGAATCAAGTCTATCATGCACGTACAAAACATATCGACGTACGATTCCATTTTGTGCGGGAAATTATTGAAGAGGGGAAAATTTGTCTTCAGAAGATCAAGACTGCAAATAATCCCCCAGATATGATGACCAAGGTGGTAACAGCAACCAAGTTCGAACATTGTTTGAACTTGATTAATATCCTGCAAGTTTAACAGTTGAAGAAGGCACTATCAAGTATTGTTGTCAAAGGCAGAAAGAATTGTGTGAAGATAAGATTATCCTAATCAAATCTTCAAGGTGGAGATTATTGGAACCCACCCATTGTTTGAAAAGTCAAAAAGGGTGGGCACCAAAAGTAGAAAGTAAAATTGGTTGGCAAGTTGGGTTAAAAGTTGGCATGGGATAATTGCAATTTTGGTCCCTAATTGTATAGGGACATTGCAAGTTGATCCTTGAACCTCAACTATAAATAGGCCTAACCATTTCTTACTTTCTTCATCCCACACTTGCCATTCTCTACTTAAGGCAATTGTTCTCTCTCCCTATTTGTAAACTTTCACTTGTATTTTTGGAGTGAAATATATTTGGTAGTGCCTGAGGACGTAGGCAAAATTTGCTGAACCTCGTTAAAATTCTAGTGTTCTTTATTTTTGTTCTGCATATTTTGCAAGTGTCATTGTAGTGATTTATTGTGCTATTAAATTACGATAGAGGGATATTCTGGCTAGGAAAGATCTGGTATGTAAGCGATCCTCGTGATCCACCTCTCTTTCCTGGGAATTGAACTTAGTGTGATTTTTCAGTACAATAATTTTACTCTTTCACACGCTTCCGCGCAACAGAATAAATCAGGCGGACCATATCATCCCGAATCTCATCCCATGAACACCTCTAATTAGCAGTGTCGGGGATTTTGGGACCAATTAAAAGATTAAGATTTAAAACTTAACAACTAAGATAGCAATTTACTATATAAAATGAAGAAAAATGACAAGCTAAATCTAAATTAATATTTCTTTCACTAAATATATACTCAGGAGAATTCCCATATAAATATAATATCTAAAAAAAATTAACTCAGTAAGAAAATTTTTTAGTAAATAATCGTATGAAAAATTGAAACATTGAATTTATTCATTAAATATGTTAATAAAAGTTGTTTGAAAAAAAATCAAAAGTTCATGGCTAAAAAAGACTCAAAAATACAATTAGTATCATTTTGACAAAACATGTAGACGTTAGTGACCAAATTTATCATTAAGCCCAAAATAAATTAATAATTCTAAAAAAAATATATTAAGCCCAAAATATATTAACAATTCAGAACAGACATTTATTACAATCCCAGTGTAATAATTTATAACTCATCAAAACACAAATCCTATTCACTTTTGAACTTAAATTTACTATATTATTTCCATTAAAAAAAATAATTCGGATATAAATGTATTTATATCTATATACATATCATTACACATCATATACCACTATTTGTCATAAGCTAATTATTAAACATCTCATTTTATAATCTAAGCATGTTCACATATTAAAATCAATTCACAACCACACAAAAATTAAATTTTGGTTAACTTACAATATGGCCGAATATTTTAATAGTTATTAATAAACATGATACTCATTCATTTCAAAACAACATAACCCATAACTCAATTTGGGTATCACTCATTTATACGGCATGGATTTCATTTAACTACATGATTTGAAACCAAACTTACTTCCTTCCTAATCACCAAAACCATGCGCATATAACCTTGATATCTTAAGTTACTTAAGCACAAATAATTTTTATATACCAAATCAAGCTAAATTGCTTCTTATTCGGTCATTGTATATAACATTCAATACATAATATATATATATACTTAGATTATCAAAGAAACCAAACCTCAAACATTAATAATCCACACCAACTTCATTTTATCTATATGACATAATATATATATATATATGACATAATATATATATATACATAATATATATATATATACTTGTTCCAAAATCAACATTTTAATTATGCTATACATGCCATAAACTCAAAATCAACTTAGTAAAGTACCGAAAGAAACTGTCGATAGTGTGATAGGTTTTACTGACGATCCCCGAGCTCGTAACGACTTCAAAGGCTATAAAATAGAGATAAACGAGTGCAAACACACAGAGTAAGCTATTTAAAGCTTAGAAAGTCATAAGCAAATATATATATATCATCTATTGTATATTATTACAAGTTAACAAGGACGAATATACATGTTCTCAATACAAGGTTATCATTTAAATCTCTCATACACATACCATATGGCTAATTGTACAAATATACACGGACTTATCCAAATCTCACTTTTAAAATCACACATACCACATTTAGTCGAATATGCACAATCACATATGTATACACATAGTTCACATTTATATTTTAACATTTATACAATCAATACAACAACTGACTTGCCTTATTTTCAGAACTTGGTATAAGTACATACCTGAGCCATTTTAATTCGATTTCACATTTAATCTTCATTTAACATTGCCCGTTGAACCGTTCAGAATTAAAAAGGATACGTGGACAGTCAGAAGCTCGTACAATGCCAACGTCCCAGACGTGGTCTTATATGTAATCACATATCAATGCCACTGTCCCAGACAGGGTCTTACACGTAAACACAAGTCGATGCCAACGTCCCAGACGTGGTCTTACACGATAACACATATCGGAAATCCTATGTCATGACATATGTATCCTAACTATTCCTAGGGTTCGTAGGGCTTTCGACATTGAATCTCAATCGAATCGAACATTATAATCAGGCTCCAAAATAACATTTGCATTCGGCAATACACATTAAGATTCATAAATTTTCATTCATCATGTAACATAAATATTTTATCAAATTTAACAACATTTATATGCCTATAGACTTACCTAGGATATCAACGGACACAATCAACTACTCGACTACTTTTGACTTTCCCCGATTTAATGTCGTTTTCTTCGGTTCTTAATCTAAACATATTCAAATTTAACCCTTTCATTTATCAAATCATTCAATTTAATCCAAAAACACATTACTGGGAAAATTACTATTTTGCCCCTGACATTTTACACTTTTTGCAATTTAGTCCTTATTGAATAAAACACAAAATACATAAAATTTTCTTATACTATGCTAGGGAAGAATATTCAATAACTTTATACAAGTCCACAATTTTCATTTATTTTGCATTTTAGTCCCTCAAAATTTTATTTTTATAATTTAACCCTAATTACTCAATTTCATCAAAAATTCAAAAACAAAATATGTTAATCTAACACATATATTTCATATTTCACCTTCAAACATCACAGAACTCATAAATTCATCAATGGAATATTTCAAAATCATCACTAATTCACAAATTTGAAGTATGGGCTTTAAAGAACATAAAGCAGCGATCTTAAAAACGTAAAAATTAACAAAAACCGAAACTGAAACATACCTTAATTAAGACATGTAAGTGTCGAATACTCAAAGCTTTTTCTTCTTTTTATTTCTTTGGTGGTTTCGGTTATAGATGATGAACATTTGCATGATAATTTTATTTAATGTTTTACTTTATTAACATATATTAACATTATTATCATTTTACTAAATTAACCTTTACTAATATATTTATATAAAACATATAATAAGGTTACATTAGTCCTTTGCCACCCACTAACTTACATAATGGACTAATTGCATTATAAAACCTCCAAATTTTAAAGACAACAACAATTAGACACCTTCATATTTAACCATTAAATTTTCATTTTTCACGATTTAATCCTTTTATTTAATCGGATACTCAAACGATGAAATTAAAGCACGAAATTATCACACAAGTAAATTCATACATAATAAACACATAAAATAATATTAAAATATTTTTTGGACTCAAATTTGTAGTCCTAAAACCATTGTTCCGATTATGGTCAAAATCAGGCTGTTACAGTGTTGAAAGGGAACAATGGGGCCTTTTAAATCCAAGAAGAATGGATGACGGAACAGGCCCATTAACAGCGCCCACACAATCACCGAGCCCAACGCCTCAAACGATGACGCCCACACCATAGCCCCTTCAGATTATGCTAGGTGCGTATCCTAGCCCTTATATGTATCATATCCCTTATATGTTTCATTTTCCCGGTCCTATGCCAAGTTGGAATGTAACACTCCGAGCCCATGTTCGTCGCCAAATTAGGGTTACGAGGCATTACCGATCAAAACCCAACTCAGAACAGTCTTTCATTTTAAAATTTATGCATAAATTAGACTAACTCAATCACGAAATTTCATTTCATATTTTTTTCGATCAAATTCAAATAGCAATCATTCACTCACTCGAATAAGTCATCTCATATATATATAAATATATATAAGCACATAACCAATTAAAATCAAATATGCATCATTAATCAATTTACATATACCAACCATGTTTCAAAATTCAACTATATCATTATCATTTACCTAATCTAAATTTGATACCATTCAAATTCTTAAAACATTTTCTAACATATATGATTACATATCATAGACCAAGCATATATCAAAACATCTATTTGTACACATTTATTTCATTTGAATTTACTAACTATACTACATATTACAAACATAGGTAATCTACCTTGTTTGGACAGCTTTTATACATCAAATCGGACAGCATTTATAGACCCAATTGGACAACATATATATATACACCAAATTGGGCAACATATAAACACCAAATTGGACAGCATTTATACACCAAATCGGACAGCATATATACACTAAATTAGACAGCATTTATACACCAAATTGGACAGCATATATACACTAAATTGGACAACATTTATACACCAAATTGGACAGTATTTATACACCAAATTGGAAAGCATATATACACTAAATTGAACAACATTTATACACCAAATTGGACAGCATATATATATACCCAATCAATTAACCAAACATATTTAATCAACCTATCATTAACCAAACATATGATCACATTATTTATCACTTCTAAACTAATTCATAATACCAATTATACATTTCATTAATAAGCCAACAATAATCACAACTAAAACACATTCATCAATCATACCAAATTCACTTGAACCGAGTCATAAAAATCCACATTTGCAAATCCTACCACAAATATATATATCATGAAACATAATTTTTCCAACATGAACATATACCATGACCGAACATACAAAACATAAACATCATTTCTAGCCATTTTCGCATGGCTCATATTTACATACCCCAAAATCGAATATATTAACTAGACTATACATGCCATAAGCTCGAATTCAGATTTAATAAAATACCAAAAATAATCGATAGTGTGATAGACTTCTCTGATGATCCCCATGTTCGTAACCAACTCCCAAAATCTATAAAACGAAAAGCAAATACACACAGTAAGCTATCACAACTTAGTAAGTCATAAGCAAATGAACATTTAATCATTTACATAATTTAAGCTAGTGAAGTAGTTATAAGCCATTTTAATTTCATATACAATCCAACATATCATCTTATATATCAACACATATATATAACTTGTAATAACTTTCCTTTGGCCGAATACTCAATTGAACCTTAGTATATTTAACCTTTACTTTCAATAATACAACTACATCATTAGGCCGAATATACCTACTCTCACATATATATACACATAGTTCACATTAACATATAGCATCGTATCATCAATTTAAACATTCAACTTACCTTATTTTCATAATTTAGTATGAATACATACCTGAGCCTTTCTAACTTGATTTTACACTCAATCTTAACTATTTCATTGCCCGTTGAACCATTCAGAATTAAAAAGGATACTTGGATAGTCGAACATATCGTACAATGCCAACGTCCCAGACAAGGTATTACACGTAAACACAAGTTGATGCCAACGTCCCAGATATGGTCTTACACGATAACACATAACAGAATCCTATGTCATGACATATGTATCCTAGCTATTCCTAAGGTTCGTATGGGACTTTCGGACATCGTAACTCGATCGAATCAATCTCGTAAACATAGCTCCCAAACTTATAAAAATCCGACCAACACTTATATATATTCATAAAATTCAAATAAGCATATAAAATTCATATATATTCAAAATTAACAACATTTATTTGCTTATAAACTTACCTCGGATATCGACGGACGGAATAAACGACTATTCGATTATTTTTGTTTTCCCCCAATCCAAATATGTTTTCTTTGGTTCTTGATCTAAACATATTCAAGTTAAACTTATTTAAACACCATTTTATTCAATTTAGTAAAAAAATGGGCAAATTACCATTTTGCCCCTGATATTTTACACTTTTTACAATTTAACCCCTATTGCATAAAACACAAAATATGAAAAATTTCAAGGTCCCATGCTTGGGCCGAATTTTACCCATGATTATACAAGTCCATATATTTCATTCATTTCATATTTTAGTCCATCAATTTATTATTTTTACAATTTAGCCCTAATTACTCAAAATCATCAAAATTTCCAATACAAAACATATTATTCCAAAACATCTCTTTCGTAATCTATCATCTAACATCACAAAGCTCATAAATTCATCAATGGTTTAACTCAAAATATTCATCAAAATAAAAAAATTAAAGTATGGGCTAGCTAGTATTTGAAACAACGATCTCAAAAACGTAAAAATTATCGAAAACTAAACAAAGAACATACCAAATTTTAATCTTCTAATTGCTGAAAAGCAAAGCTCCAAATTCCTCTTTTCTTTCTCAAGCTTCGGCAAAATAAAGCCATTTGCATGGCTATATTATGTTTTATTTAATTTAATTATAAGTTAATATACTTTTTACCATTTTAACCTTAATGCATTATCATTAAGATCCACCTAACATTGTCCAATATTGTCCACCACTATTATTAATGGTATAATTGACATGTAAGTGCTCCACATTTCCATTTTGCATCAATTTGATGCCGTCAACAAAAAAGACCTCAAATTTTTCACTTTATGCGATTAAGTCCTTTTTTATCAAATTGAGCACACAAACAATAAAATTTTCACACGAAATTTTCACATATTAATTCACTTACTGTAAACACCAAAAAGAAAATTTTAAATATTTTTCTGACTCGGATTCATGGTCCCAAAACCACTGTCCGACTAGGGTCTAAACTGGACTGTTACATGGAATGTATGGCCTAGTGCACCTCATTTCTCGATGACTCTGACTCAACCGATGATATAGAGGGATCGCACGAGGCACCGTCGGAGAGCTCATCTCACTTCGAATCTCCATCGCCTTATAGGATTCAAACACCTCCACCGTGGGTGATGCAAACACCTCCGCATCCTTTATTCTATCAAGGTGGCTCAACCTCCCAACACCCACAACCAGAACAACCACAACTCCCGTTGAAAGCTGAACCAAGAAGGAATCCAGCGCGTAGCTATCGACCACCCCCATGTGGCACTAATTCCGACCGGCACATACATTGATTTTTTAATATATTTGTACAAACTATTTTTATATTGTTTCATTTAATAAAATAAATTTTGTTTTGAATATTTTAATAATAATTTATTTTTATTTTTATTTTTGTCCTATTTAATAAAAAATTTTGAATATTAATTGTCTTCTCAAAATTAATTTTTCTGAAACTATTGTAGAAAAAACAAAATCCTTCTTGTCAATATAATTTTTTCTAAACCCTTACCCTAAACCTTTTTACAAAAACCCCAAAAGCTAAACACAAAATTATTTTTAAAAAACTAAACCCTAATTTAATTAATTTTCTTAAAAACTCTAAACCCTAATTTAATTAATTAATTTAAAACCCCTAAAACCTAATTTAATTAATTTTTTAAAAACTTTAAACCCTAATTTATTTTTTAAAACTCTTAAACCCTAAATAAATAAAACCTTAAATTATTTTAACAAAAACAGTAGCACTACAACCCTAAAACCTTAAATCGACAAACCCTAGGGAATAAACATGCAAATAGCCTAACCCTAGAAAAATACGGGCTAAAACTCGTCACTGAGGGACCGATTTTGCCACGTCAGCAAAGCGTGTCCATGTCAGCGAGTTTTGTGCTAACATGGCAAAATCGCTCCCTCAGGGACGCGTTTTGCTGGAATTTCCCCTTAAAACGCTCCTATATGGATGCGTTTTAGTGTTTTCAGCCCATTCCGGTAAATAATAAAAAAAGTGACTCATTTTCGTAAATAAAGTTAGAAATAGGCCTTTATTGGTAAAATGGTCCAAAATGTGCCAATTTTTTATATGAAAATTATTTAAATTAGTAAAACACTTATTGGGTGCCATTCCTTAGTAGCAAATATCCAAATAATTCATATGAAAATAAATATTTTATTAAAAAAGAGAGCAAAATCTTGGATTATTTTTCAACATTCGATTTATTGAGTAATTTTCCGTTGTGTCTCATTAAAAGGGACAATTGAATATTTATATACATAACTACTATTCATGGAATTGATGTTCTTATTAGACTCTATGCATGTTGAACACGTGTACTATTCTAGGTTGTCTGTTGGACTTCGCAGTTCCCACATGCGAACTCCTGTGAGGCTTGCACGCATCCATCTGGTGGGTCCTAGTCGGGTCATGGGTAGACAACCCGAACCTTATATGATTTTTGGGTTGGTGATCATGAGTGTATAACACGATTCAACTTTTGATTTAGTCTTTTTATTTTTGTTTTTGTTTTTCAAAAAGCTTAATTCGAATTCTATATTTTTTAATTGGTAAATATTAATTATTTTTATTTTTTCTCTATTCTTTTCCTTTTCTCCATTTTATGAATAAAAAATTTATTTATGAATTATAGATATTTATTTACATTACTTAATTGAGAATTTATTTTATTTTATTTTTCGTTTCATTTGTTTTTACTTTTATAAATTAAGTTAGTGCAAATAAATTTGTATTAACTAATATAAAATATTACTTATTTTTATTCATATTTACGTATGAAATGATAAAAAAAATTAAGTTACAAATATATTTAAGACAATTAAATAATATATGTTTATCTTTATGAGCCAATATATTTTTTTAGTTAAGGAAGAATTTTTTGCCAAGAAAATAAATAAGGAAAAAAAGGTTACTAAAATAGAAAATATAAATTAGTTCAATAATTTATTTTTATTAAAATATTAATTTACATTGTAATCTAAATCATTATTTATTTATTTTTCATTTATTTATATAGAATAAAAAAGAGAAAATTACAAAAATAAAATAAAATATTTTATAACTAATTAAATTTTAAATTTTGTTTTTAATTATAACATAAATTTATATTTTTAATTATTTATCTATGAAAAATAAGAAAATAGAAAAAACAAAAAAGGACAATGGTTACACCAGATGGAGAGAGAGGACCTTGATAGTTTGAGAATTTTAAAAAATATATATACTTTGAAGTTTATGGATAAAATTAAGAATGTGAATAGGGACATACGGTGAAATTAACCCGACAGAAACCGACACTTCATACATATATATGTTCATCTTTAAAAAAGTTGAGTAAAGTTAAGACTTGAGAGGTGATCTTATGAATGTTAATCTAATACGAAAGTTCCCTTCTTTGGCTTTGGCTTTGGCTTTGTCTTTCTCTTTCTTTACTTGGTCTCCAAGAGCAACCCAAGCTTTGTGTTCTTGCTTCATTTATTTACCCTTTCAGTTCATTCTGCAAACTCTTTGACCAGGTGTTCTTTCTCACTCTCTTTGTGAAGGTGATTATTTTTTGAATTTTCTTTCCGAGTTTTATTGTATCACTGAATCGAATTAAAAATATTAATTGAAACATAGATTTCTTTTTTGGGTTTCAGTTGTTTTGTTTTAATCCAATGCCAATTATTAGCCTTGTTTATAGTTTAAGCTTGATATGAGTTTTTGAATTGTCTGACAAGTGAGAACTGTGTGGAATCATGGAGGGTTAAAGTGTTTAAGAGTTTGTTCATAAGGTGCTTGTCTTTTTAAAGTTCTGATAACAAAATTCTGTGTGCTATATTTCCTCAGATGACGAGTTTATATGTTCTAAGTTCATTCCCGTGTTGGGATTTTTTATTTTTGACACTTAATCTTTTGAATTTTGAATCAGGGAATTCAGTTTGGTCAGTCAACGACTATTTAGGAATTATAGTTGAAGCTTGAAGTGGTTTTATACTTCTAAGGATTACTTGATTTCACTTGGATGAAGCTTCTGTGGCCGAGGATGCATTTACTTGTAAACATTGTTAAAGGGGTCTATGTGTTTTGTAAAATTGAAGGACTAGGATGATATATTTTTATACGTTTCTTCTGTTCTTACGGAAGCTATTTGTTCAAGAGGACTGCCTTCCTGAAATTTTGCCAAAACGACGCCGTTTAATGGGCCTATATAAGCTAAAAATCAGGCCAAAAAAATCATTTTAACCCTTTCTAAAAAAAACTCCAAAAACCTTTCAACCACTCTCTCCCCTCTCTCTCTTTCTGGCCAGGGGACCGCCGCACTGGCGTCGCGCCGGCCACTGTACACGGTGGCCGAAAAAATAAAAAAGGTAAATTATTTATTTATTTTTTTGTATTTTTCGTAAATATAAACCATTATAAATATATATATGTATATATGTATAAAAATAAAATAAACAGATAAGAAAAGGGAAGAGATGCGAAAATGAAAAGGAAAAAAACACCTTAAAATTTTTATTTCTTTCTATTGATATCAGTTTTTGTTACAAAAATTGGAAGAAAAAAAGGCCCCCTTCAAAATACATTTTTCGTTGGCTTTTATAGCCAATCTTTGCTATTGTTTCTTGTCTTTTCTTCTTTGATTTTGCAGGTGCAAGTGGGCGGTGGAAGGCAGGTGATGGGACAGTGGCAGTGGCACTAGGGCGGCGACCAGCAGGGCAGAGAAGACCCTAGGTGCGGCGCACCTAGGGTTTGAAAATTTTAATTTTTTGTTTCTGATTTGGGTTTCTGGGCTAGGGTTAGATTTGGGCTTATTGGGCTTTTTGTTTTCTGATTTGGGCTGTGGTGTATTGGGCTAGGCTAGTTGGGTCTGGGTCTGTTTTAGGTTAGGTCTGGGTTATTTAGGCTTGGGCAAAATATTGGGTCGGAAAGAGAGAGAGGGGAGAGAGTGGTTGAAAGGTTTTTGGAGTTTTTTTTAGAAAGGGTTAAAATGATTTTTTTGGCCTGATTTTTAGTTTATATAGGCCCATTAAACAGCGTCGTTTTGGGCTTAAGCATCAATGGCCAAAACGGCACCGTTTTGCCTTAGACCCGCGCGTGACCCGACCCATTACCAGGAGGATCTGCGTGTTCTCATTTGTTGGGCTATTTATGCCCGCAATCCTCCCGTATTTTTTGTTTGTTTTATTTCAGTCCTTTTTATTTTTATTGTGTTTTTAAATTTGGCCCTATAATTTCGGCTTTGTTTAAATCTGGTCCTTTGAAGTTGTGCGTTTTGGAGGAGAAGGGAAAATTTCCCTTCCAGTCCCTCCTTGTTATTCGCGCATTCAATATGGTCCTTCCTTTTTCATTTATTTACAGATTTAGACCCCGAATCTTGTCTTAAGTTTTAATTTAGTCCTTTTGCAGTTTGTTTATTTTCCTATTAAGTAATAAACTTGATGTTATACTATTATTAATTATTATTGCTGTTATTGCTTATTTATACGTTTAAAATTATAAATTTTATCATATATATGTATATATTTATCTTTATGTTTTCATATTTTATAATTTGAATCTATATATCTATATACATCTTTTTATAAATATATACATGTACCTATATGCTTTACATTTTCATATAGTTTTTATAAACATACATACTCTTTTATACACACACGTATATTTCTATACTTTATAATTCTAGCATACATACATATTTTTTATATATATGATTTTATTCATTATTATTGTTTCATTTAGTGTTAATTTATTTATTTATTTACATGCTCATTATTATTATTTACTTAAGTGCTTTAATTTTTATTTGTTTATTTACTTTTATTTGTTGATTTCTTTTTATTATATATTTGCCATCTTATTTATTTATCTTTTATTATTTTGCTTGTATTATTTTATTCGCATTGTCATCATTATTATTATTTTACATTCATTTACTCGAATTTATCCAAAAAACGGAAAATTTCAAGATAAAAATAACACTTGATATTTGAGATTTTCGAGAGAATCGAGCTCTAAAGTATTGGGTTCTGATTTTCTTTGTTGAATAAAAAATAATCGAGATTATTCCTTTATAAAAAAAACATAAATAAAAAACTCATTACCGAGAATCCAATACGTCGTGTCTTAATGCATTGGACATGATACGTTGATTTCTCGAGACGAGGATTTTTTTTCAAAATAAAATGCAATATTCAATGTTTAACATTTGAAGAAATTGTACCCTAATGTATTGGGTTGCAATTTTTTTCATATGACTTAAACAATCAAACACTCTTATAAACTTTTTTATGCGAGTTTAGACTTGCTCATTTCTGAAGGGGTAAGATACCGTACCCTAACGCATTGGGTGTAACATTTTCTCTTTCTGAAATGAAAAAGTCTTAATGAGCGGCTCGATTTTTATAAATTTTCTTTCAAAATAAGGATCGTATTCTAAAATTCTTTTAAGTTCTCAATTTTCGAAATCAAGACATTAATTAATCAATTAGGTACCAATTTTTGGGCGTTAAGAGAGTGCTAATCCTTCCTCGTACGTAACCGACTCCCGAACCCGTTTTCTGATTTTCGTGGACCAAAATTATCGTTTTGATAAAATCAATTTTTTTATTAAAACAACCATTTTTTAAGGTTGCCCGATCACACTTTATCAAAAAAGATTGGTGGCGACTCCCATTTTCGTTTTCATTTTTCAAAATCCAAGTTGACTCTGTTTTTATCCAAAAAATGGTGTCAACACAACCCTGTTTGTGTTGTCAATGAAATGAAGCAACTAGTTATAATCCATAACACCAATGAAGATTCTGAGAATAGATTGCAAAATGAGCTGATGGCAGAAGGCTCTGCACTGCAACGTAAGAAGTTGGTGACTACGGAAACTGTCGAGGAAAGATTAGAGAACAAGCTAGAGGCAGTTCAAACTGTTATGCAAAGTGAGGAGAGGAGATGGGATACTTACCACGAGTACAGATATGAAAACAAATAGGCTGATGAGATTACAATGCAATGTGAGAATCTGACAAGGAAGGAAACTAACTAGTGTTCTTACTCTATCGGATATTCAAAGGGCTACAGTGACAACTTCCGAAAGTTGTACCGGTCAATGAATACACCTGTGCCTAAGCCTCTTCCCTCTTTAGTGGAGCTAAGGAATGCCATCAAACGGTCCAGGGGAAATTAATTTGTTCTGTTATGTCCCATGAAAGACGCAACGCTACTGGCTTTCAGACCAAAGTTAATGCTTGCCTGTTGAAAATATTTGTTACTTGCAAAATGAGACCGGGAACCATCACTGCCCAAAGTAACATACCAGTTATTCGTGCATCGCAGGTTGGAGCCAACTGTGTTTTAGATGAATCCGGGCAAGGTACCATGGGGTCACCATTATTGTTGTACAGATATTCTTTCTCTTCAGAATAAAAGGGTGTATTATTTGTGATTATACACTTAAAATCTTATACTACAAGAAATACAAACAAGAGGTGGGGGAAACCATTAATTTTTTTGTTTAATTTCATCTCTTCATCACAAGAAAGCTATTTCTATTTCAATTGATATACTATTTGACTATCATGGACTATCAATTGGGTGAATCAGAATTATTTCCGTGCGGAATTAACAAGAACCATAGTAGCATCAATGCTTCATGATTACTTGGTTAGAATTCTCGAACTGTGTCATATTCTTTAGCAATGGGCATATCAACCAAAGAGAGAGCTCTCCATCAAGCATCAACCATCCCGTAAGTTCCTTCAACTTGTCTCCCTTGTCAAAAAATATATTTGAAACATGTAAGCTTAGCATTGTTGGTTAGTACTAATATGTCCAAATTGGAGCAAAGCTTGCTGAAGGTGGGAAGTTTATGATTTGCCAATGCTTCAGTCGATGTCAATAGCTGCGGTATCATGACCAGTCATCCAGTGACCAAAAACCGCTTGGCTAATACGGTATTTGTAACTCATGGTGAGTCAGAACCAAATGATACCATGGAAATGAAAAATGAATGGTATATTGGGATCATTTTAATGGGTGGGATTCCACCTTTGAGGTCAGTTTCACAATCTCTCATAGTTGAGCTTCTCTGACTGAAAGCAAGAACAGGAACACGCTACCATGGTTGCTATAAATGCTTCTAATTAAAACAAAAAAATGGGAAGCAATTTGCCAAGTTTTGTTACTTGCGACTATCAATAGCAATAACATGATCTGGGCTGAACTTTGCTCAGCTCATTAGGAACAAGCAAGGCATCAAAGTTTATGGGAAGAAGATTGTCTATGGTTTTAAACAGATTTTATGTATCTATTTATTGTTCAAAGGATTAAATAGATTTCAATTGTCAAAATTGGCAGAAACTCATAACCAATTAGCCTTCAGAAAATTGATGTTTGAGAAATTTAACTACGTATAACACTAAACAATAAGTTGAAGAAAGAAAATTTAGTATTGGGAGTCAAAAATTATATTAATTTATAAATAAATCAAAATAAAATTTAGAATAACAATTGTAAATGAAATGATGGAAGATGATTTGGAGCGATTGTGGCTGCAGAGGTAGCAAGATGATTTGGAGCCACAGTGGCACGGTTTCTTCGTTTGATGTAATCAAGCAATAGCTTGAACAGAAAAAGAAGAGAGAAGCCGGCAATCTGGATCAATGCCATGATTTTGGTGTCACCCTCCATGTTATTGTTGCTGGACAAACCCAACAAAAATCTTGGTGATGAAGAATTCTTAAAAAATGCCATTGCTTTTCGGTGTTTATCATCAGGTTAAGAAGAAATATGTGAAACTCACTGAATACTAAGGAGCAGAACTCTGCAACGAAGGCTTTGATAGTTACTGGTAAACTATGAAGGAAGTTTTATAGGCAAATTTGTGAAAAGGGCAGATCTTGGCTTTTAGGTTTATGAGTACTCACATTTCCTTTTGCTTTTCCCATAAAGCTCTTAGGTACGAGTTCTCCATTTCCTTTTGCTTTTCGCAGTTTGTTTTTTCGTTGTAAATGGAACCCGCCCTGAGCATACCACCATGGAATGGAGAGATTTGCTAACCCTAACCCTAAGATGGAGAGAGAAAGAGTAGATTAATTTGTTTTTACTATGTAAAAGTTCACAAAAACAATGGAGTTGCTAGGGCTGGTGGTGATTGCAATCTGTTACTCTCTTGTCTATCAAGGCAAAACTAGACTCAGCAAAATTAAGTTAAATTTTTATTTAATTAAATATTTTCCAAGTTAAAGGCATTTATATATAGGGTAAGGGTACCTTCTTAATCTCTCAATCTCATTTTCACTTTTTACCCATATTTTACACCATACCAAATATTTTGTGCACAAGTTGAGGAAATATTTATGTTCTACAAATAATTCATCATTGCCTAATGATCAATAAGAACTTGTAATATTCAAGAGTCCCAGTCTGTGCACCCCAATTAGGAGACAACAAGTTTAGAAAATAATGATTATCTAGTTTTGTTCTTAAACTCTCCTCTCCCATAGTCTCATCACCCCCCCTCCCCCCCCAAAAAAAAAGAAAAGAAAAAGCAATGTGAACTCTCCTCTTCCATTCCCAACCAAAAGCAGAAGAAGAAAAAAAAAGCCAACTTCTTTTAAGCAACAAGTTGTTTAGAAAATAAGGATAAATATGATGTGTGTCGGAATTCACATGCAAACAACTAATCTTAGCACTTAATCGGCTTCTTCCCAAATTGGATGTTACTAATCTCCTAACACTAAGCACCCAAATTTCATAGGAAAAAGAAGCTTCAAATAGATTTACACACGTGACTTGGTCCACTTCCCTCCACTCTTTTCACTTAATCACATCAATAATCAATAATTTAATTAAAAAAATACCATTTTTACTGCATCATAGAACAAAGCATGAAGGGTGAGTTTGGATGGACGATTAGGTGTAGTGTGATGCTCAGTATCTAATCTCACGGCCACTGCTTTTTTTATACTAACCACAGGTAAACGCACCGCCGATCCAAACCAACCCGAAATCTTACATATATATATCTATATATATATAAAAACCCAATCGCAGCAAAAGCACCCAACGTTATTCCCTTCGACACCATAGAACTCCTCTGACCACAGCTACTGTCCAACCGCCCGACGGGGAGTGATCTGCAAATATTGAAAAAAAATTAATTTTTATAATAAAAAAGAATTAATATTATTAAACAGTAACAACTCATTGAAATTTCATTTAGAGCCCATGAGTTTTTGAATGGATGAATATTGAGGCAGATTCAAGGGCTCTCATCAACCCAACCCAAGCATGAAAAATAAAATCTACATACATCACAGTGTGTGCTAGTTTCTGTTCGTAATTTTAATTAAATGATGATGGTGGTGCAGTTACGGCGTGCGTTCCCATCAAGCAATCTTTTTGCAGCGGCGGGTGATGGGATATGGGACAATGGAGCATCATGTGGAAGGCAATACCTGGTGAGATGCATAAGCTAGAAAGGGAAGAGGAATGAACGTTTTACCATCAAACTTATTCATTAATCTCGGGAAGTTCTACATCAACTTCGACCTCCCCAGAGATAGTAGCAAGACGATATGAAGCGACAGTGGCACGGTTTCTTCGTCTGATGCAAACAAACACGAGGTTGAGCAGAAAAATAACAGCGATGCCGGTAAGCTGGATTAGTGCCATGATTTTTGTGTCCCCCTCCATGTTCATGTCTCCGGAGAAACCCAACGAAAATCTTGATGATGAAGATTTCACAGAAAATTCCATCGTTTTTTAGGTTAAGAAGAAATATGTGAAGCAGAAACACAAAAGACTACAAGGTTTGGTTTATTGTATGTGATCGACCAAGGCGTGGATGGTAGTAAACTAACAAAGCCGGTTTTATATAGGCAAGGTAATGCACAGAAAATGACAGCGTGGATGTAGATTTTGTTCAAAGACTGCAGCTTTCTTATATAAATAAAAATTATTACAAAATATCTTTAAAAACCATTTTTGGTATTTATTTTTATTTAAAACATTTTATTTTTTTCCTGACAGTTCTAAGCTTTCTATTACAAGCTTTAAAAAACATATTTTTAAATTTTTTATTTATGTAAAAAAAAACGCTGGCTATTTATTTGAGAAAATAGTTTTTAAGTATAATTCAAATTAAGTAAATATGCATTAATAAATTTTGATTTAAAAATTTTTATTGTTATCATCTTAAAAACATTAATTAAAATATTAGAAAAATAATTGATTATTTGTAAAATTTTTGGACAAAAAAAATTGTTGAAGTAACGTCCTCTGATAGAAAAAAAATAATCGATTCATTATGGTTATGTGCAGAACTCTCTTTGGACAAAGACAAATCTAACATCTGTCGGAAATTCAAAGCAACTTCTGGACAGCAACAGCTTAATCTAGTTTTGTTTTTTTACTTATTTGTATAAAAATTATTTTATTTATTTTTCAAATAGAAGGATTAAAATGTAATTTAAAATATAATATAATGACTTCTATAATATTTTTATCATTAGTAATTCATTTTATAACTAGCGGGATTAGTTTATTAGTAATTATATTACATTTATATATGAGTATATATTTGGTGAAAGAACTATTAATTTACAGTCGTTTTTTTATATAGTAATTCATTATTTTTAATCTTAAATAAAAAATTGAATCTTTTAAATGGCCTCAAAATCGAAGGTCATCCTCGCCCCGACATTGATAATCAGCATCATGAAATTTAAATATTCTTTTAGTAAAATTTAATAATTTTAATAATTTTTATTTAGTTTTTTTTTATTTTTTCCACCTATCATGTCGTGATTGTCACACGTTGTAATTTTAATTGAAAAAAATTAGAGGCAGTTAACTTTAACAGCCAACTATTAAAGTTATTGATCAAATGGCCTTTTTAATACATTTTGATAGTTAAGTATCCAATTAAGTGCAAAAAAATTCAGGAGCTTAATTGTTTTTTTTTAAAAAGTTTAAAAATCTTTTTGATGCATTTTGAAAGTTCAAGTAGCTAACTAAATGTAAAAAAGAAAACAGAAGCATAATTGCTTTTTCTTTAAAAAAAATTAAGAATTGTTTACATCTTTAAGCTTAAATTTAATTAAATATGATGTAATAATATAAATTGTTAAATAAATTATTTTTATATGTAATTTAATTTTAAAGGTTTTTTTTTGTAAAAATAATTTTAAAGGCTAACAAGTATTAACATAAATATATTAATTATATCAAATAATATTAATTTTAAAAACTATAATAATTTGTTTTGGTTTTTTGTACGTCGAAAAAAATATTAAGATTGGAAAGGAATATAAGATTGAAAAAATATTAACAAAGGTAGGCAAGGTAGATGGTAGTCAATTAGGGCGGGAAATAGCCACACTTACTCAGGAAGTAAATTGGTTGTGTGTACGTCCAACCGCCCCCCAAAAGAAAAGGGGAATGATTGATTGGGATCGTTTTATTCTTTTCCAAGAAGTTGATCCCAGATTCCAAGAAATATAACTAACAGTGTCCTACTAAAAAGCATATCAACTGTTGATATATATTTTTATGTCTCATTAACCGTGTTTCAGAAAAGAGAGAACCAATAGACGGTATTGCCAACTCTTTTAATCCAGGCCACATTTTCCATTTTCCAGATTAACAGATTTGGATTTAGAATTTTTTATGCTTAGCATCTTAAAAACATTAATACAAATATTGGAAAGTAACATTTTAATGTGGTGTATGTTGTTGGTCCAATCTAATATTTGTATTAACAAAAGTATATATATCATTAACTGGTCAAATGAGGTTGAAATGATATACATCGAACATTATTAATGTTTAGCAAACTTGTGTCTTGTGAGTAGTTGTCAAATGATCATCTTGCTTTTAATATCAAATAATATTAAAAACTATAATATATTAATTTTAAAAGTTAAAGCAATTTGGGTCAAATGGACATACGTTGAGATTCAAAAGGAATTTAATCCAATCTGCCCCCCATAAAAATGGGAAATGATTGGTTGGGATCTTTTTCTTCTTTTCCAAGAAGTTGATGCAGATCCCAAGAAATATTAACCACAGTAAATGTAAAATAATTTTAGATCTTTACATTATTTTTTTAATGTTTTAAAAATATTTATTTTATTTTTTATATAATATCTTAACATTATTTTAATATTTATATTGAATTAGTATTATATACTTAAATAGGTGTTTTAAATTATATAACATAAAATATTATAAACTTAAGAATGGGTAAAGTCAGGCCGGGCTCAATCCTTGAAGATTTAAACCCATGCCCGGCTTATATTTTAAACAACCTTAATTTTTTTATGCAAATTTTTTTTCAAACCTTTCAAAATTTCGAGCCCGCCTTCCGACCTAAGCAAGTAACCTAACCTATGAATAGGTGTTGATTTTTAAGCTCAAATTCTGATTTTCACAATATGAAATTAAAATCAAAAGATGAAAGCTGGATAAGGCCTACCGACCTAGTTAAAGCCGAAGATGGTTTAGACTATGTTTGACTACAAAAGTCTAATAATTCCAGATGGGGAAAAGGAAGGATATATAACTTGCATTGACATTTGCTTCCAGTTTCTCTCATTTTGATGCTCTGTTAAAAGTTGTAGGCCAACAGCACCCAGTCAATTCGATTCACCACTCCAAAAAAAAAGCAATTATCATTTGGTGAAAAATACGAGGGGAGAGAAAAAAATAAAAAGGAAAAATTAAATTGTTTAGAAATATAAAAATAAAGAAACTAGTTTTTAAAAAAAAGTTTTTCAACAGATTAAAAATAAAATAAAATAATTTATTTACACTTTTGCTTAGTTACCTGAAAACACTTTTTGATAAATGCAAACTCCGTTCTAAAGTTTTTAATATTAACCGTTGATATATGGTAAATTAATATACTAAAAAGCATATCAACCGTTGATATGTCTTTTTATATCTCATTAACCGTGTCTCAATAATAAGAGTACTAACAAGCCATATAGCCAACATGCCATGTTTTCTTTGAATGCAAAGTTTAATATTCTTTATGACTTTAAGTACAGATAAAAACAAAAGAAGTGATCCACTTTGTATGACAAATGAAATGTTTAACTTTGTATGAGCATAAAGTAGCAATTGTCAATAAAATATAGAAAATTTTAAAGTAATATAAAAGTTGAATATTTTTGTTAATTATCATTCACCCAATTGAACATCATTTTTGCATACAAGAGGCAAGTTTGTTATGTTAAACTCTCCAACCCAAGAAAAAAGAAGAGGAAAAGCCAACTTAAGAGCAACAAGTTATATTAATGTGTGGGAATTCATATGCAAGCAACTTCAGCTTCATATAGTTTTGTACCCTCCTCCGAGCAAGGGATCAAAGTCTATGATTAAGCTCTATTGACTGTGAAGAATTTTGTTAAGATGTGGACTATCAGTGCAAAGTGCCAACCATCCATCCTGTAAAATGGTCCGCTCTGCACTCATGCTTATTAAGACAGTAATCAACATTTTAATAAGAAAACAGATCACAACGCAAATGTAGAAGGAAGCACATAAAATCCAGTTACGATTCACCAAAATAGAAAAATCTTCATAGCAGCATAAGCACCCAACTTTATTTAAAACACCATCAAACTCCTCCGATCGCAGCTACCTACCACCCGCCCGAGTCATCTGCAGATAAATACATTATTAGAAAAAAAAATATTTTTTATAATAAAATAAATTTTATTTGATTAAATTATAATAACTAGCTATAGCGGTCTTGATTTAACCATCTTAAAATTTATTTTATTAAACAGTAACAAGTATGGTTTAGATTGGGTGGGAAAAGGAGCAAAATTAAAGTTTGGTCTATTTGCATATTAGGTCAGTTTTTTTTTAAATTAAATTTAAATAGCCCTTAAAAGATATAAGAATAACAAAAATAAATTCTTCTGATTTTTTTATTTTTAAAAAACAATAAATTTAAAAAATTATATAAAATTCTTATTTAAATTACTCAATATGTCTCTCAAAAATTTCCTCAATTAGATTTAGATAAACTTGAGGAATTTTTTTGAGGGATATATTTGGGTAATTTAAATAATAATTTTATATATTTTTTAACTTTTTTTTGTTTTTTTTTTAAAATAAAAAATGAGAAGATATATCTTTTAAAGGTTATTTCAATTTAATTTTAAAAGGGGACAGACCAAACATACAAATGGACCAAAAGTTTAATTTATGTCCCGATTTCACCTACAAAAGATAATTACTTCATTAGGTCCCTAAACGTTTTACCCTTGCATATTTCAGTCCAGTATCATAAATTTATTAAACAATACTAAATGTGTCCATGAGCCGGGCTAGTCCAACCAAAATTTTGTGAATTCCGTTTTCCTTAGTTATGGGATTTAAGTTTCTTTTCCTTGGTCTCAATGTGTTGACCAAAAACAATTGTGTCATTAGATTTAAGTGTACGACAGTGTAATGGCCCAAATTTGCTCGGCCCGACACAAATATTAAAACTCAATTTAAAAAATAAATAAAACCAACATAAAAACAAAAAATATTAAAAGTCCATTTACAAATAACATCAGTCCATAGTTACAAGCCCAAAATCATACAGACCAAATCAACACGGCCCAAATCTAAATCCAAATTTAACCTAGCCCACTAGCCTAAAAAAAACTTTAGCCCAATGAGCCCAAAACAAAGAAAGAATCAGAAAACCCTAGCAATTTCTGAAGCAAGCTATCGCGCCGCAATCGAACACAGACTTTGCCTTCGCACGTGCGCCACTGCCACGTACCGCGCCTCCGAGCTGCTCCTTTACGTGTCGCACCGCGCCACGTCATCGTACGACCGTACTTGCGCAGCAAACAAACAAACAAAAACAACACAGCAAAAAGAAAAAGGACGATTGTATATTTTATTTTTGATTTTATTTTGGCTATAAAACAAAAGGAAGAGCCTTTGTAAGTTTTTTGGATAGGGATTGTATAAAAAAATCAATCAAAAGCAAAAAAAAACTGAGTTTTTCAAGAAGGTGATTCATTTTTCATTTCTGGTATTCTTTTATGTTTTCTTTTTTTTCTTCTCAATGTTTATTTTGATTCGTGATTTGTAAAGGAAATAATATAAGGAATTAAAAAAGGGAAAAAATACCTCGTCGTCGAATCCCTGTTCTTTCTGTTGTCGTCAAAGCTTGAGCAGGGGTTCAGAGATCCGTTTAGAGGAATCGATGAGCGGAGCGGCGCATAGAGGAGAAGGGATCACATTTTTTAGGGTTTCTTATGTTTTTTGTAAAAGAGATTAAAATCTGTTGATTTTAGGCTTAATTTAGCCTTTATTTGCTGAAGGGAACGACGTCGTTTGATGCCGAAGCAATGGTTTCAAAACGGCGCCGTTTAAAGGCCTACGACCCGCGCGGTGACCCGACCCGAGGGAAGGATCCACGCGTTTACACCTTATGGTCTATTTGCAATATGAGCCCTTCTTCATTTGGGAGTTGTTCGATTCAGTTTTCATCCTTTTTTAATTTGTACCGTGCATTTAGCTATGATTTCATCCGAATCCTTAGTCAAGTGACGTCGTTTTCACTGTAGGATTTGAATGCCCGGACCTTTGCGTTTATTTGCTGCTTTGGTCCTTCGATGTTGAATTGATTGTCAATTTAGTTTGATTTTGGTTGTTATTCCCTTAAGTTCGGCTGTAATTTTAATTTTGTTCTTTGTGTTCTTAATTTTTAAATAAAATTAGATCTGATTTTGATGTAATATTTTAATTTTTGGCAATATTTGTAAACTTAGTATTAATACAATTTTAAAATATAATACTATTATGGTTAATTATATTATTTAAATATATCGTACATTAGTTTTTTTTTCATTTTATTTTTCATTATACGTTTTTAAGAATTTTAGTATATTAGTACTTAATTTATCATTTATTAATATACATATTTTTTTTTTTGAAGATTTGATATAATTTATACATATATTTTGATTTTTTTTTATTTTCATTTTTGTTTTAAAATTTACCTTTTTAATATGTTTTATAGCAAATACTTATAGGATAATATATATTTTTATATAATGCTATTATTCATGTGCACATAAATTATTAAATATTTTAAAAATATATGTTAATATTATGATATTAGATATTTTTAAGATTATTGATTTCAAGTTTTTTAATATGTTTATATATGTATTTTAAATCGATTTTACTTACATGTAATTTGTTTTTAAAACTACTTATGTATATGACTACCTCATTTTTTTCGTCTATATATGTATTTTTTTAAAAATTAATAAACATATATTATTTGTTTCAAATTCATTTCAAAATACTATTATACAATGTTGTTATTATTTTATTTCAAGTCTTTTTTTGAATTCAGGCATAAAATTTTTTAGACCTTTTGTATTTAGGATTTGTTAAGTGTAATTCTTTTTTTTTTATTTGGGCTTATTTTTGTGAAGTTTGCCCATTAATTTCTTTGATGTTTAGTTGTTAAGAATGATATTTGTATAATATGTTTAGAACTACTATTGCTGTTCTTCTTTGTATTTACCTTTCACTTGCTTGTTAATTCTTAGTACATGTTTGGGTTGCTATCTATCTTTTATATTATATTGCTATTCAATCCTATCTCATTTATAAAAATTGTATTTTATTAAAGCGCTACAATCATTCAATTTCACAATTTCTGAAAAACTTGGTGTCTATAAGTTCTCGAGAGAATTGTGCCATAACTTACTCGGCTTCAATTCTTCTCGATGAATTTGAATAGCCAAGTGTTTATTTTGGTAAAACCATACAATTTTAAAATAGCTTTTGAGACTTCAAAATGTTGGATCCTAACTTACTGGATATGACATTTTGTTATCCTGTTTTTAAAATAAGGGCAATGTTTGATGTTTGGGGAATTTCGAAAAATTTAACCCTAAATTACTGGATTCTTCGTTTGACTTGAATGACCAAATAACCTTCTCAAAGTACATGAATTTTTAAAAAAAAATTAAAAAGACATATTTAATTTTGACAATTGAATTGTTGCACCCTAACTCATTGAGTATGACAATTTATTTCTTCGAAATGGGTGCGTCTTATTATTCAACTTGGTTTATTCAATTTTAAACTTCAAAGGATCGTATTTTAAAATCTGTTTCAAAATTTTGACCCTAAGACACTAAACAATCAATTCGGTACTAATTTTGGGCGTCACGAGGGTGCTAACCCTTCCTCGTACGTAACCGATTCTCGAACCTGTTTTCTCAAAATTCGTAGACCTAAAATTATTTTCAAAGTGATCCAATCACATCTTAATAAAAAATCGGTGACGACTTCCATTTTACTTTCAAAGTCGATATCCGTTTTTCAAATTTAACAATCGCGTCATTGGATTTAAGTGTACAACAGCATTTCTTATTCCTTGGTCTTAATGTGGGCCCGCACAGAAAAAGAAGCACAAAAGCATCATTTATCCGTCAACGTCAACACTTCTTATCAATGCCACTTTGTCAATTCCTTTTTCCTTGTTATTTTCAAAAAACTGTCAAAGTTTTTTTAACTCGGTGCATGTATTATTTATTGATTCAATCTAGTATATTTGTATTTCACAAAAATTATAAATTTTGATATTTAAAATTAATGATATTAACTTTTTAGTGTATCAAAAAATAATGGTATGGTTTTTTCATTTGATGTAATTAAGCATGAGGTTGAACAGAAAAAGAAGAGAGAAGCCGGCAAGCTGGATGAATGCCATAATTTTAGTGTCACCCTCCATGTTAATGTTGCTGGAGAAACCCAAGGAAAATCTTGATGATGAAGAATCCAGAGAAAATGCCATTGTTTTTCGGTGCTTATTAGGTTAAGAAGAAAGATGTGAATTCACTAAACTCTGTGCAACATGGAATATTTGGTAAGAGACGAAGGCTTTGATACAGTTTACTCGTAAATTGAGAAGGGAAGTTTTACAGGCAAAATTGTGCTAAGTTGTAACACCGAAAAAAGGAGGACTAAATGTGTCATGGGATTTGTATGACAATTTTGTTTTCTTACATCAATGTGGGCCCGCCCTTTAAAGAACAAGGAATATTATATATGTTGTTACATCAGCATTTTAAAGTCATGTGTCGACGAAAAATAATAAATATGATATAATAATATAAATTATATTTATATGTAAGTTAATTTTAAAGGTTTTTTGTAGAAATAATTTTAAAGGTTAACAATTATTAACATAAATAATTTAATTATATCAAACTATAATATATTATATCAAATTATATTAAAATATAATATATTAATTTTAAAAACTATAATAATTTATTGTCGTTTTTGTGACAATTAAAGGTTAAATTTTAAGAGTTAAAGCAATTTCGGAGATTAAGATTCAAAAAGGAATTTAATTCCATATATGAAAAAAGATTAAGATTAAGATTTGAACCCGAGGAACAAATTCCATCTATGAAAAGGAACTTTTCTATAAATCTACCGTATCAATAAATTTGAACCCAAGGGAACTTGAAAAAAGATTTGAACCCAAGGGAACAAATTCCATTTATGTAAGACTTTATGCTTCGTTCTATAATGGTGTTTGACGGTGGTACAGTAGCTCCGGTCAGGAGAGTTTGATGGTGTGTTTGGAATGACAATACGGGTTAGTTTCCCCTGCCCCTTGTTTGTATTTCTTGTAGTATAAGATTTTAAGTGTATCATCATAACTATGGTTGCTTGGCTTTGATGAACTTACTTATGCTTGCTGCATCACCATGCGTAATCACTCTTCCATCTTCCATGTATACTGCACCATCGGCATACTCAAGTTCTTCAAAACAATGGGTCACCCACAATGCTGTCCTGTGACTTCTGATATATCCAAAAGATTCTGAACCGCTTTTATCACCCCCATCTAATCAGATCATACCAAGAGTTTTGATTCAGACAAAAAGCTTGAACCATCGAGGAATAAGTAACTGTTTGCTCATTTATATAATCAGTTATGTAGAAACATCCAATCGAAGGAATATCTAGGATCACATATAATACACACCACTCTTAAAACTTAAACTGCAACTGTACGGACCAGATGAAGACTATGGGTTCATTGTTGTTTCCCTTTTATTCCCTTGTATAGAATTATGAAAGTAGACCACTAAGTTACTTAAAGTAAAAGAAATATGCCGTTTAATCTATACAGTGCTTAATGGTGCGTTCATAGATAAGGCAATAACTGTTACTAGGCTTGTCTAACTATATGTTTTTGTTTCTTGTGCATTTTAACATGTTGTACACTTAGGCTTCCTTTGGATGCAACTGCATCTCAGTACGTTGGTTTTTTAAGGCTAAAAAAAATTGTAACTGAAATGTTAGCAAACGCAAGGGTGTTTGGAAAGCATTCTTCAGTGCGTTGAAAATGCATTTCATCTCACTGGAGTCTCAATTCCAGACTGGAGCCTTTTGTTCCAGTAAAAATTTAGCAACTTCAGTTGCTTTTTGTTTTCCTCTTTTACCCATATGTTCTTCAATTGCATTCTTCAGGCTTTTCTGATGTCTGTTACCTTCTTCTCCCCTTTCCCCTTCCCCTTCCCTTTCCCCTTCCCCTTGGGTTGCAAATCAGTTTGGTCAAGGACTTCTTCCGGTTCCTCCTTCATCCAGGTAAGGCTCCTTCTCCTTCTTCCGTTCTTCATTCCTTTTTCTTCTTCCGTTCTTCATCTTCTCTTCTCAGCATATTCTGTTTTGTTTCCTCTCTTTCTCTCTTTCTCAGGCAAATCTACCATGAATGCTTCCATTAGTACATCAAGAGATCACAAAGTCTTCTCAATTTCCCCCTTGAAATTAATTTTTCAAATTCAATTTTTATGAATTCTTAATTTGTGTAAAGAAGAAATAGGAAAAACTAATCGGAAATGTTTCCACAGTTCGAAGCGATGGCGGAGATGTTGAGCAAGGCGTCGACGATGGTGTTCCGGATTGAACCGATGCTCACCCCTACAACGATCCAAATGATGTCAGCATAGCTCCGCTTTTAGATAGTAAATTCGATTCGGAGAAGTGTGAGGCTCTCAAGCGACTCCTCGCTCTCATCGCTCAAAGCTTCGACGTCTCTAATTACTTCCCTCAGGTAATTTCGTTTTTCATTTTTGATTTCTTTTTATTGAATGAACTCTGAAAAATTTACTTAAAATTTAATATTGAAGTGATCTGGATTTTGTAATTTCATTCAAAGCACCGTTTTGACTGCTGATAAGGTTTCTGGAAAGTGTAAATAAATTTAAGTGTCTAAAAGTTTAAATATCATTGTTTAATAGGTGTAGTGAACTTATCACAGGATAATTGAGAAAGAAAATTAAGCTATCGAGTGTTGTAGTTATAATTCATTGGATCTTTATTGATAGTTGTACTCTGATTAGTGAAGAAATGGTTGAATCGGGTCTAAGACTGTGGATAAAATACAGATAGTTGTTCATAATTGCATTCATGATATGAAATCAGGGTTTGGTAATGGATACTTTTAAATCTTATATTTGTTTGTTAATTGAGGTGTATATATGTTTTTCATCTCTCTGGTTGCTTGAATTACAGGTTGTTTAAAACATGGCATCTCAATCTTTGGAAGTAAAGAAACTTGTTTATTTGTATATACTGCATTATGCTGAAAAGTATGTTTCGCAAACTTCTCTTACAATATTCTTTTTATTTTCCTATGGTTGCTTCCATATGTTAAGAAGCAATATTAGTAAATGAGGGAATTATTAGTATGAACAAAGAACATGCTTGCTTGAAATCTATCTCTAATTGCACCGGATAGAAACGGTATCAAGTTTAACTAGTTATTAGATAAGAGTAGTTATTAGATCATGGTTTTTAAGCACTTTTCAAGTTTAATTAATTACAATTCATTTTGAATAACTGTTCTTTTTCTTAATAAAAGCAGTGCTTGAGATGGTAGGAACTCATTAGTTTAAAATAATAGTGGTTCAAAGGAGAGGTGATGAGTGACCTGGATTGTATTTCTTGTATTTAAGCAGGTAGATTGAACTTATTGTTAATGTTTCTGTGTTTAATTTTGTAGGCGTCCCAACGAAGCATTGTTGTCAATTAATTGTTTCCAGAAGGATTTGGGGGACCCTAATCCCTTGGTGAGAGCATGGGCACTTCGCACCATGGCTGGAATTCGTCTTCATGTTATTGCACCTCTTGTTCTGGTGGCTATGGGCAAGTGTGCTAGAGATCCATCTGTTTATGTTAGAAAATGTGCAGCTGTGCTCTTCCAAAAGTACATGATTTGCGCCTAGAGGAACATACCTCGGCAATTGAAGAGGTTCACTTGATAGATTTATTTCTTCATGGTTATTTTTGCTTTCGTGTTATCCACCATTTATTATGACCTTACTTTGCTACGACTCGATTTCCATTGTTAAGATCAGTTGAAAACTGTTTCCTTAAAAGGTTTGGTATTTTTGGACAGAAGGTTTTAGACTAGTTTGGCATGCAATATGCAAAGATAATATCTTTTCATCTTTTGTGCCTGCATTTTTCAGGAATTTTTTGTACCTAAATAAACATTCATAGATTTTTGCTTCTTTACTTGGGCGTCCAATTTTAGATGTCTTTAGTAGCATGACACCTTAGACATCTATCTCTTGTTATAATACATTTCGATAGGGTTGGATTTATGTTTGATGTTATAGCTGGTATGTCAGCTACATTTTGTTTGTAATTCTATTTAGGCTTTAGTCATGTATTAGTGGGAGCAGCTATACATTAGTTAACTGCCATATTTCATTGTAACATAAATGCTTCTCAAGTCAATGAAAAAGATCTGAATTTTGGAAATCAAATTCAGTTTTCTTATTGTTCAAACTTCTTTGCATTCGTTTTTCTTTTTCTCCTTAGTTTTCTGCTAAAAAAACCAACACATGTAATCCGGACTACTTATGTATATGGCATATTGCTTATTCAAGTAATGAAGTTAATCTTTACATCATCCGGGTTACTTGCTTCTGTTTTCTTCCTCTGCTGTCAAAACCCCAACAGATGTGATTTTTAATTCTTCCCTTTAGCATTGATGACCAGCTCAAGGCTCGACATTGCACGTTCTACATGGTGGCCATAGGCTATTTCAGTTACTAGCCAACGGTTGATTTTAGTTTTAAAGTTATTTGATGCTAGCAATGTTGAGTTACTAATAACAAACATTTGAAATAACATGCATTAAGACCCTTATTCTAGTGTTGCTTTATTATTTTATCTTTCAATAATGTTTTATTTTTCTAAAGACTCAATAATTACAATAGTTTTTCAATAATGTATTGAGTCCCTACAATTAAATATATGATTAATTTTGAAATATTAAATAAAATAAATTTTTGAATTTTTCTTTAGTTTTAATTCATTTTTAATTATTTATTATTAAAAATAAATATAATTGTAATAATTTTTAATCATTTATTAATTTTGTAATTGTTAAATAATTTTTAAAACTTCTATTATATATCATTTTTAATCAAATGTCCTTAAAAGTCATTTTCTATTTTCACCTCACCGCTACAGCTGCGTTTGAATCCAAACACACACTCCATCGCTGTTTCTAATCTCACTGCTACAGTATCTAATCTCACCGCTACAGTAACTAATCTCACCGCCACCGCTGTTTTTAATCTCACCGGAGCTAAACACACCGCCCATCCAAACTAAGCCTTATGCAAAACTTGCTTCAGTAAATATTGGTACACATTCTACCTTGTGTCTACTATTACTCACCTGATCACTTTCATCCAAAAAAGTCATAAACTCATCCAGAATCAGAGCTTTACATGCTTCAGCTCAAGCACCTGCAATGGCAACCCTTTGCTCTTGACCACCGCTAAGTGTTTGAACTGGCCTCTGGAAGAAATTAAAAATGATAAACCTTGAGTAAGCATACAATATTCAACATCCTGTATTATTCTCCAAAAGCTGTTGCATACAAAATTTTACCTGTAGGCATTCAGACATGCCAACGGCATCCAAAGCTTTGGACACCCTGGATCTAACTTCAGAATTAGTTAAGTTTTAATCTCCCAAGGCCAAATGCAACATCTGCTTCAACTGTAGGCATCACAACCTGCATGGTGAGAGATGCCTCTGGTGCTTGTAAACTCAGGTTAGTTCCGTTTAAAAATCCACTACTAGTATAAAAGATTGTTCATATCCGTATTGTTGCTCAGCAAAATCATTAAGAGACAAAATTTCCAATATGTTGAAATGCCTGAAAAGCCAAAAGACCCAAAAGGGGTCATTAAACAAAATGCAGTCATTAAGATAGCACATACACATTATAAAGGCTGCAGCATAGAAGAATAACTTCAAGGGAAAGGCAGTAGCAGCTACTAAGATGACATTAAAAGTTATTTCTTCTAAAAAGGGAAAATGACCCAGGACATAACCATTGGCATGTATACAACAGAGCACAAGTGGTAGCACTAGAAGTAATAGTGCTGAAGCTGGTGTTGATGGCAGCAAAGAAAATTTTTAAAAAACATAAAATTTTTAAAAAATTTTATACTGAGAGTTATGTTGGAATACCTATCGCTCTTGAAGATATACGGATTCTATTAGACAAACGGTCGTAAGCACTTGTAAATATTAAATAAAATATATATACATAACATAGTCGTTTCATATTTAGTATTTAGTATTACGTATATAACTAATATTTTTTTCACGGTCATATAGTTTCAATGGACACCATACGAGGATCTGACAATTCGGGCAGTAATTCCGGATGAATTATTTCAAAATCCAAACATTTGGCATGTTAAGGTCCCATTGGTCAACTATGCTACCATCGAGATGCACCAGACAAATAGAGTGTTGAGCAATTTGGATTCCGACAACTGATTCCTGTGACACCTGAGGTGCTAGATGATGAACACGAAATTTACTTACGACAATCGAATATGCATTGGCCGGTATTCTTCTCGGAATATATCGAAATTTAGGAAAATCGGTATAATCATATACCTACTCGCAAACCGATCATCGTTCTAGAGTTAACGTGCGCGCCGGGTTACTTGTAATTATTTAGGATCTATGGCAACCCATATTTGCTCTCGGAAGAGCAGAGGCGTCGGCAAATCTGTGTTTAAAGGGAACGACGGGGCCCTTTAAATCCAAGGAGAAGGGATGACGGAACAGGCCCATCAACAGCGCCTACACAATCACCGAGCCCAACGCCTCAAGCAATGACGCCCACACCATAGCCCCTTTAGATTATGCTAGGTGCGTATCCTAGCCCTTATATGTGTCCTAACCCTTATATGTTTCCTTTTCCCAGTCTTATGCCAGGTTGGAATACATGGCTCGGTGAATCTCCTTTCCCGATAACTCCGACTCAATCGACAATATATAGGCCATCATCACAGGAGGGATCCCACGAGGCACCGTGTAACACCTCTTACCCGTATCCAACACCAGAATAGGGTACGAGATAATACCAGAACACATACACTTGTAAACATATTTAACCGAGTTAAAAAATTTCATCTAAATTAAAACTCTCAAAATTATTAACATGCTTTTATAACTCTTCACAATATATTCTCAAAATTATAATCTTAATAAATAGAGTCTATGAGACCCGATACATACTCATGCAATTCAATGCTTCATTTCCATTTCATTCAATTCACAATTTCTCATGCTCACAATTTAAATAATATCACGAGCAATTTCCATTTAATTCACGTACAATTCAATGTTACTAAGTTTAACACTAATACGTATTTACCATTTAACTCAATGTTTAACGATTATACCATTCATTAACACATTTATGAAATTCTCAATTTTGCAATGAAGATATCACTTTAGCTTAAATAACAACATAATCTTGGTATAAATACACTACCACTTATCCATTTGCTTTAATTCTTTTGGGCCCATTTGTCACTTACCATCTTAATCAAATTAGGGAACGGTTACGGAAAATTGAGTAATTCACTTCCACTTTGCCATAGTATAACTATGGTCTTACTTATGATCACTTATCACTTGTCCCTGATCAGATAAGTGTAGCTAGACTACCACTTATCACTTTGTCACTTGATCAGATAAGTGTAGTTAATGCTACCACTTATCACTTTGTCACTTGATCAGAAGTACTCAAATCCGGCGTTTCGCTCAATTTGATCATTTATCCATATATCAGGCTTACCAACATGTGTTAATTCATAAACCATTCATGACATTATTTCATGCCAAATCATATACTGAATATATCATACACACATACTATGAAACTTTATTTTCACACATGAGCTTAAACCATGACCAATAATTCACAAATATAAGCATCATTCATATTTCATCGTTTATCAGTTATAATCAAACATATGACCATTTATACACGAATCATTCATATATTTCCCAATTTTCCTCCTCCTCCTCTCCATTCCACATCCTTAATGTGTATAACACACTTAAACAACATTAACTATAATTTCACTATTCACTCACATGTATATTCAAAGTTGTTTATCCGAGTCAGAGTCACTAAATTATTTTTATCCGCAGCTACAGAGCTCCAAATTAAGATCCGTAAATTTTCCCTGAAACTAGACTCACATATATTCTTTTCATAAAATTTTTAGAATTTTTGGTTTATCCAAATAGTACAGTTTATTCTTTAAAGTTTCCCCTGTTTTGCTGTCTAACAGTTCCGACCACTCTTCACTAAAAATTAATTATCTCATTGTACAGAATTTGTATGATGTTTCTGTTTATTTAATTTGAAAATAGATTAATTAAGGATTCTAATCATATAAATTATAACTCATAATTATTTTTCTTCAATTTTTGATGATTTTCCAAAATCAGAACAGGGGAACCCGAAATCATTCTAACACTGTCTCACAAAATTTATTATATCTCATGTTTTGAAATTCTATTGCTTACATCGTTTATTCTATGAGAAACTAGACTCGATAAGATTTAATTTCATATTTTATTCATCTTCTAATTCAATTCCCACAATTTTTGGTGATTTTTCAAAGTTAACCTACTGCTGCTGTCTAAACTGTTTTAGTGCAAAATATTGATTACTAAGTTTATAACACTCTTATTTTCTTTCTCTACACTATTTCTAATCACTTTCTCTTATTTTCTCTTCACTAACATACCAAGAACATAAAACCTTATATAATAAAACTCTACATTAACATCAATTTCATACCTTTTCAATAATATCAAACTCAAAAATATATTGAAATCTTGATGTTCTTACCTTGCTCAATTGATTTCAATCTTTAACTCGATTTTCTCTCTTCTCTAGCTTCTATTTCTTGAATCTAACTTGATATTCTCGCTCCCCATAGTCTCATTGTCAATTTTCTCTCTTGGTGGCTATGGAAATTTCTTTGATTTCTAAGTGAAAATGGTGGATTTTTGGTGAAAGGACCAAATTGTAAAGAAAACAAAGATTTCTTTCTTCTCCTCTTCTCCTCACGTTAATGCATGCAAAAATGGTGGGGATGGATGCTTTTCATCCTTCTTTCCACATATATATACTAAATAAATTAATAATAATAAAATAATATCATTTAAAAAAATCAAATTAAAATATTAATAAACTAATATTTATTTATTAATCTAAAATATCTCCAACATCATCATTATCTTCCAGATTTCTCTCTCTTCTAATTGACCACTTTGCCCTTCATGATCTTTTAAAATTTCATCCTTGAGTCATCACTTAATTTGGTAAAATTGTGATTTAGTCCCTCAAACTTCTTCACCTTTTTCAAATTGGTCCCATTCCATCCATTTTTCTTAGTTTCTAGATTATTCCACCCTTAAAATATTTACACCTTTGGTCCTTCAACCTTTTTATATTTACACTTTAACCCCTTAAATTTTGAGTATTTACTCTTGGGCAACAATACTTTTCTCACTTTTACGATTTAATCCTTCCTTGCATTAATATGTCATAATATACTTCTCAATGTTGACATAACTTAAAGTTTCCCTTTTTGTTACTTTATTTCCTTATTTTACTATACCAAGGATAATATCTTACTGTAGAAATTTTCAAAATATTACATTTGTGGTCCCGAAATCACTGTTTCGACTAGGCCCAAATTCGGGCTATTACATACCGTCGGGAAGCTCATCTCATTTCCAATCCCCATCGCCTTATGGGATTCAAATATCTCCGCCGTGAGTGATGCAAACACCTCCGCATCCTTTATTCTATTAAGGTGGGTCATCCTCTCAATACCCATAACCAGAACAACCACAACTCCCGCAGGAAGCTGAACCAAGAAGGAATCTAGCGCATAATTATTGACCACCCCCATGTGGCACTGATTCTGACCGGTACATACATTGAATTTTTTTAATATATTTGTACAAACTATTTTTATATTGTTTTATATTGTTTTATTTAATAAAATAAAAGTTGCTTTGAATATTTTAATAGTAATTTATTTTTATATTTTTTCCTATTTAATAAAATTGTTTTGAATATTAACCATCTTCTCAAAATTATAAAAAACAAAATCTTTCTTGTCAATATAATTTTTTCTAAACCCTTACCCTAAACCCTTTTACAAAAACCCTAAAAGCTAAACACAAAATTATTATTATTTTTTTAAAACTAAACCCTAATTTAATTAATTTTCTTAAAAACTTTAAACCTTAATTTAATTAATTAATTTAATACCGCTAAAACCTAATTTAATTAATTTTTAAAAAAACTCTAAACCCTAATTTATTTTTTAAAAATTCTTAAACCATAAATAAATAAAACCCTAAATTATTTTAACAAAAACACTAACACCACAACCCTAAAACCCTAAACCTACAAACCTTAGGGAATAAACATGCAAATAGCCCTAACCCTAGAAAAATACAAGCTAAAACGCGTCACTGAGGGAGCGATTTTGCCACGTTAGCAAAGCATGTCCACGTCAGCGCGTTTTGTGCTGACATGGAAAAATCGCTCTCTCAGGGATGCGTTTTACTGGAATTTCCCTTTAAAACGCTCCTACGTGAACGCGTTTTAGTGTTTTCGGCCCGTTCCAATAAATAATAAAAAATGACCCATTTCTGTAAATAAAATTGGAAATTGGCCTTTATTGGTAAAATATCCAAAATGTGCCAATTTTTTATATGAAAATTATTTAAATTCGTAAAACACATATTGGGTGCCATTCCTTCATAGCAAATATCCAAATAATTCATATGAAAATAAATCTTTTATTTAAAAAAAAAGAGAGAGAGAGAGCAAAATCTTAGATTATTTTTCAACATTTGATTTATTGAGTAATTTTCCGTTGTGTCTCATTAAAAGGGACATTTGAATATTTATATACATAACTACTATTCATGGAATTGATGTTTTTATTAGACTCTATGCATGCTGAACACGTGTACTATTCTAGGTTGTCTGTTGGACTTCGCAGTTCCCACATGTGAACTCCTGTGGGGCTTGCTCGCATCCATCTGGTGGGTCCTAGTTGAGTCGCGAGTAGACAACCCGAACCTTATCTGATTTTTGGGTTGGTGATCATGAGTGTATAACACGATTCAATTTTTGAATTAGGTTTTTTTTGTTTTTGTTTTTGTTTTTGTTATTCAAAAAGCTTAATTCAAATTCTATATTTTTTTAATTGGTAAATATTAATTATTTTTATTTTTATCTCTATTCTTTTCCTTTTCTCCATTTTATGAATAAAAAATTTATTTATGAATTATAGATATTTATTTACATTACTTAATTGAGAATTTATTTTATTTTATTTTTCGTTTCATTTGTTTTTACTTTTATAAATTAAGTTAGTGCAAATAAATTTGTATTAACTAATATAAAATATTACTTATTTTTATTCATATTTACGTATGAAATGATAAAAAAAATAAGATTACAAATATATTTAAGACAATTAAATAATATATGTTTATCTTTATGAGCCAATATTTTTTTTAGTTAAGGAAGAATTTTTTGCCAAGAAAATAAAGAAGGAAAAAATGTTACTAAAATAGAAAATATAAATTAGTTCAATAATTTATTTCTATTAAAATATTAATTTACATTGTAATCTAAATCATTATTTATTTATTTTTCATTTATTTATATAGAATAAAAAGAGAAAATTACAAAAATAAAATAAAATAAAATATTTTGTAACTAATTAAATTTTAAATTTTGTTTTCAATTATAACATAAATTTATATTTTTAATTATTTATCTATGAAAAATAAGAAAAAAGAAAGAAAAAAAAAACAAAAAAGGATAATGGTTAATCTAGATGGAGAGAGAGGATCTTGATAGTTTGAGAATTTTAAAAAAAAATATATGCTTTGAAGTTTATGGATAAAATTAAGAATGTGAATAGGGACATGCAGTGAAATTAACTCGATAGAAACCGACACTTCATACATATATATGTTCATCTTTAAAAATGTTGAGCAAAGTTAAGACTTGAAAGGTGATCTTATGAGTGTTAATCTAATACGAAAGTTCCCTTCTTTGGCTTTGTCTTTGTCTTTCTTTACTTGGTCTCCAAGAGCAACCCAAGCTTTGTGTTCTTGCTCCATTTGTTTACCCTTTCAGTTCATTCTGCAAAGTCTTTGACTAGGTGTTCTTTCTTACTTTCTTTGTGAAGGTGATTATTTTTTGTATTTTTTTTCTGAGTTTTATTGTATCATTGAATCAAATTAAAAATATTAATTGAAACATATATTTCTTTTCTGGGTTTCAGTTGTTTTTTTTTAATCTAATGCCAATTATTAGCATTGTTTATAGTTTAAGCTTGATATGAGTTTTTGAATTGTCTGACAAGTGAGACCTGTGTAGAATCATGGAGGGTTAAAGTGTTTAATAGTTTGTTCATAAGGTGCTTGTCTTTTTAAAGTTTGATAACAAAATTCTGTGTGCTATATTTCCTCAGCTGATGAGTTTATATGTTCTAAGTTCATTCCCGTGTTGGGATTTTTGATTTTTGACACAATTTTTCGAATTTTGAATCAGGGAATTCAGTTTGGGCAGTCAATGACTACAATTGAGTTGTTGTATTTGGTGATTTTATATGGGGTAATATATCAAAGCTGCCTTTTTAGAGATGATACTTTCAGCTCTTTTAACTTCTATTGGGATCAATATTGGTCTTTGCTTTTTGTTTTTTGCTTTATACTCGATATTGAGGAACCAGACAGGTAATATCCCCATATATTCGCCTTGGTTGTTCAATAAAAAAAAAGCTCAGGAAGAGGATGAGTTCAACTTGGAAAGACTTCTACCATCATCTGGTTGGTTGAAAAGGGCATGACAACCATTTGAGGATGAATTATTGTCTATTACAGGCTTGGATTATAACACCCCTAACCCATATTCATCGCCGAAACAGGGTTACAGAATATTATCAGAGCTTACAGATCAAATATAGTTAATTCATAACATTTACTATTCATATCAGAAACCAATCATATTCAATCATAATGTCCCTTATATGGGCCATCGAGGCCCAAAATATGCATTAGAAACAAGTCGGGACTAATCCGGGAACTCAGAGAAATTTTCGTAAAATTTCAAAAAAAATTTAGGTGCAGGGGACACACGCCCGTATGGCTATGGTCGTGTGGCTCACACGGCCAAGAGACACGCCAGTGTTCTAGGCAGTATGGGCATTCAAAATAAGGGCACACAACCGTGTCCCTGCCCGTGTCCAATTTAGGTTGCTTAGTGACTTGGGTCACACAGCCAAGCCACACGCCCGTGTGCTAGGCCGTGTGATCAATTTAATTTGCATTAATTAGGTGCAGTGGTCACACGGCCAAGACACACGCCCGTGTCTCTGCCCGTGTGACAAATCCTAAGTATTCTATTTCTTAATTTCAATGATGCAGGGATACATGGCCAAACCATACGCCCGTGCGCATGGCCGTGTGTCACACACAGTTGAGACATAAGCCCATGTCTCTGCCCGTGTGAACGAAAATAGGTCATTTTCAATGCCACTTTTCTCACCCAATTTGCCTTCCACCGACAACAACATGTAAGCCCATTCACAAGCCAATTCATAACCCTTAAATCCAGCCAAAAATTAATTCATAACCCTTAAATCCAACCAAAAACTAAGTCTTATGCATGATATATCATCATATTTATTCAAGTATCCAACTTACCAAATTGATCAAATACTTATTTAAGCATGTTTATACCTAATATGCCAATCCAAGCACACACACATACCAAACATAATATGGTCTCATACATATATACATCAAAACATATTCAATGGCTAATTACGACCAAAATATGCATTTGTTAACATTGGTATATCAACCTATATATGCCATTATGCCCAGAAGAAATTTTGCTAATTATATCGAAACAAACCAATAGATAGTATGATGTATCTCTGACCAGCTTCTAACCTTTATGAGCTTTTGAGTACTATTAAACAGAGGAAATGAAACAAAGTAAGCTTTTAAGCTTAGTAAGTTCGTATAACGGGAAATTAACTTACCATACATTTACATTTAAAGTGAGCATACAAAATACATCCAAATCAATTTAATCAATCACCTAAACACACATCCTCATCAAACATGTTAGTTATGTATTTCATGTAAATAACAAGAATAAGGATAAGCTCATTAAATATTATACTTCTATGTGTTTTCAAGTAAATATGAGTGAGTCATTCAGAATTCCTGTTAACTTATATAAGAATTTCACCCGTTAAATCATTTGAAATATCGATGGATACATGGTAGTACACACGAAGTGCACAATACTGTAAATCCGTCAACTCATATTTAGGAGTGCTCATAGGACCACATAAACGGGAAGCTCATGTGAGCTATGTAACAAGAAGCTTATCCAGACTCTAACAGGAAGCTCATGTGAGCCAATAACAGGTAGCTCTGAAGAGACATTAATCGGGAAGCTTTGGATAGCCATATATCGAGAAGTTCAAGCGAGCCATATCGGAAAGCTCCAAAGAGCCAATTAACAAGAAGCTCACGAAGAGCCATATATTGGGATGCTCATAAGAGCTAAGGTGTGTCCACAACACATGCATGATCACAACCTATCAGGATGCTCAAAAGAACTATAACAAAAAGCTCATAAGAGCTAATAACGGGACTCATAAGAGCTAATAACGGGACTGTCTTTCGAGCTATGGTGTGTCTGTAAAACATGCAGGATCACAACCAATTCGAAAACTTTGTATCCACCGAATTTCATTTATCCAAATGGGACTTAATACTTGTCAATTATTGTCGGGCATATAATCAATTTCATATGCATATCATCTACACAATACTCATACATAAAATTCAATTCAAATATATAATTATACAATTTAGTTACACAAACTTACCTCAACAATGTTCGTATTCGAAACTCTACTAATCTAACACTTTTTCTTTTCCTTGATCTAACTCATTATTTGCTCTTTTCGGATCTATAGAAATGAATTTAACATCAATTTAATACATTTCATATTCAATTCAATTCAATTCACATTTTAGGAAAAATACCATTTTGCCCTTATACTTTTGATTAATTCTAATTTCGTCCCTAGTCTCGGAAAATGAAATTCATACAATTTAATCCTTATTCCAAGCCTGGCCGAATTTTTCATATAACAATAATAGTCCATGTATTTCACAAAAATCAAAATTTTTCTATGAATTTTACATCTTTTCAATTTAGTCCCTAAATCACAATTTCATACAAATTTCCTTTACAAAAGTAGTTTATCTATCATCAACTTTCCTATTTCTACTATAAAACTTCAAAATTCATGCATATTCATCCATGGAAAAAAATTAATACTTTGATAACTTTACAAATTAATCCCTAAAATAGCTAGATTAAGCTATTACGATTTTAGAAATATAAAAATTACTAAAAACTGGACAAAATTATTTACCCAATCAAGTCAATTAAGCTTGCTTTAACTCTTTTCTCTTAGCTACGGTTTCTATGTAAAATAATTTGGGGAAAGATGATGAAAAAGATGATATTTGTTATTTGATTATTTATCATCTTTTATTATTTCCACTTTCTATTTTAGTCCTTTTCTTTAATCAATTTTTCATGGATGAATCATCATAATTATCTACTAACTCCTCTTAATGGTCTATTTGCCATATAAGGACCTCAAATTTTGAATTCCATAGCTATTTGATACCTATAGCTACTAGAACTCAACTTTTACATTTTATACAATTTGGTCCTTTCCTCCTAATTAAACATGAAATCAGTAAAATTTTCTTAAAGAAATTTTCATACGTCATTCCTATCATAATGTAGACTATGCAATACTATTAAAATAATTTTTCTTTTTGACTCAAATTTGTGGTCCCAAAACCACTATTCTGATTTCACTTAAAACAGACTATTACATGGATGCTGTCGTGTTTATGCATATTTTTATCTTCTAGTAGTTATTAAATGTTTCTTTAGTTTAAAAAATAGAAATAGAACCTGCAGGTCACTTCTATGGGTTGTAACATATAGTGATCCATTTCTGTTGAGAGATTTGTAGCTTTGATGCTATAAATTCTAGCCATTTAACAAGGCAACCTTTAGTGCAAGATTGACCAAATTATGATATGCAACTATGTGGATCTGACTCTTTATTTTCTTGAACACCCACATACCCATGTCCCTAAACCAACACACTCCGAGTAACATAGGTCTTCAAGGCCGATATTAAAAAATATGTCAGCTTTGGCTAAGCAAAAAAACTGCACTATAAGTTGTGTTCTTGCTGAAGTCCATTTAGTATAAACTCATACTGGTGAGATTACAAAATTCCTTTTGATAGCAAGACTTCTTTATGAGTTCAGCTACTCATTTAAACTTGTTTTAATGGACTATAGTCTTAACTTTGTTCTGCTTGGTTTGGTTATAATTGAGCCATGTGAAGTTTATTTTAGTGAGTGTTCTGCTAGACTGATATCTCTAATTATAGGATCATTTCGACACACTACTTCATGTTTAAAATTATAGTGTCTATTTTTTCCAAGCAAAGGAAACCTTTTTTTTTTGGTTGATTTTTTCAAGAGGATGAACTTGATATTTTTGTGGCATAGTACATTATTGTACTACTACGTTTCTTCTTGATCTATCTTTTTGCATGTCATCTTCAATTAATTTCTAGTGATTTTTTTTCAAATGTAGTGTTAGAGTGTTTGCCTTTACCTGTGTCGTCAGAATCTTTGATCTTCTGCCAGTTAATTTTTTGGGCGACCAATTAACCATTGATTTATTTAATTTGCCGAACAAAACTCTAGAGTCATTCAGTGTTTCAAATGTGAATGATGGTTCAACAGATAATTATTATGTAGTTAGTTAACTTAAGTTCAGTTTTTTATATTAAAACTCCTGAATAACTATTGTTATGTCAAAGAAGAAAAAACCGTTGCAACTGAGACTTAACCAAATGCAGTCGAGGCAAAAACTTCTTACCCAAGGCTCGGCCTATTTTCTAAATGAGACTTAGTTTTTTACGTAAATCTATTTTTTAAATCTATATTTTTGTTCAAACCTTCTCACTTTTCAAGTGAACCTTCAAGTCGAACCGAGTGGCGAGACCCATAGACAACTTTAGTGCGACCCACACAAAAGAATCACAAAACATATTAACAATAGTTTTCCAAAATATATATAAAAACATTTTTTGGTAATTATTTTTATTTAAAACATTTTACTTTTTCCCAAAAAGTTCTAGACTGTTTATTACAAGCTTTAAAAAACATATTTTTAAAATAATTCTATCATTTCATTTATGTAAAAAACACTGGATATTTATTTGAGAAAATAGTTTTTAAGTAAAAATACATTAACAAATTTTGATTTAGAAATGAATAGTCTACTATCCTAACAAGTTACTATTTGCCTTCTCTGGCATGATTTTAGGTTTTTCTTGATTTTTAGTCTGGTGTTTGCTTTGGCAGCAGCTATTTAGCAAGATTTTCTCTATTCTCCTTGAGAAGTGATTCCTACATTTTTGGAATTTCTAATTTGCATCTATGGAAAATGAATTTGCTGGATTAACGCTTAATAAAGAAGAAGAAGCGATGCTACAAGTACAGATTGAATCGAACACATAAAATAATATACGGGTTTTTCGTCTGGTGGGGTGTTTCCTAACAGCTAGTGTTATTCACTTCCCAGCAATAAGAAGCACAATGGAAAATCTGTGACATTCTTTTAGAGGCATCCAAATTTCGGATCTAAGGGAAAAAAGGTTTTTGTTTCAGTTTTTTCATGTCATGGATATGGAGAGGGTTTTGAAGGGATCACCATGAACTTTTAACAATCATTTGCTGGTGCTACACAAGCTGCAATGGGGGGAAGACCCCTTATAAGTCCCTTTAATCTTGACATCCTTTTGGGTATAGATTCTTGATGTTCCCACAGGTTTTTTCTCTGAGAGTTTGGCAAAGCAATTAGGCGATTTCATAGGTAAATTCTTAGAGTATGATGGTTCAGATCTGGGGAAAAGATGCTGAAATTTTATGCGAAGAAGAGTCCAACTTGATGTTCGTCGTCAGTTAAAGAGGAAGAAACAGGTTATGTTCTTTGAAATTTGCTGAGGTTTAAATATAAAATACTGACACTTTTCTGTTTCTACTCTGGTCGATTGGGTCACAGTGACTCATTTTGTGAGGCAAAAATAGCGTTAGGTGTGGAAATTACTGTAATGGGTGGGGTTTGTAGTTGCGAGCACAATTTAGAAGAGCTTTAGCTTTTAGCAGTGTCTGGTTACGTGAGGATAGGGATGAAGAAAAGGGTGAAAAATTTGATGGCAGTCAGGTTCCAAAAAGCAGGTTGTGGGACGTGGAAAATAATTTGGGACATCGAAATGTCATTGACCCTGTATTAGAAATCAATTTGGAAGGGAATTCGAACTCTTCCTTACAATAGGGAGGTAACTCATCTACCAGACAGTTTCAATCTGTAATGGGTTGCGATTTGGAAGAAGGTGTGTTAAGAGGAGAAGAGGGGAAAAAGAGGCCTAAGGGGGAGATTGAGGAGTCGATAGCTAGGGAAGAAATCAATATTTCGAGGGTAAGGAATAGGAGAATGTTGGAAAGTAATCTTTTATCATCGGTGGCTGCCAAAAGACAAGCCAATCGGGCGTAATAAAAATTTTAAGTTGGAATGCCTGTGGTTTAGGGAATCTATTGACAATGCGATGACTTCGGTATTCGCTGAAGATATATAATCCCCAGATGGTCTTCTTTATGGAAACAAATATTAGCAATACTCAGATGGAAAGAGTTCGACAAAGTTGTGGTTTTGTTAATAGCATTGATGTTGACTCTAATAGTTTTAGAGGAGGGTTGTGTTTGGCATAGTGAGGTGATGTTACTATTACACTTCGAAATTTCAAAAAAGGCACATTGATGTGATAATTTAAGACTCTGAATACGGGAATAAATAGAAATATACAGGTTTCTAAAGCACCCCTTATGCACAGGATAGAGATGAATCGTAGGCTCTTTTGAAAGTCTTTGTAGTAATGAGGGGATCCCTTGGTTTTTCTGTGGAGATTTTAATGAAATTATGTATGGTTTAAGAAAAAAAGGAGGGGTACCTCGAGATAAAATAAGAATAAAAGTATTTTAAAACGTGTTGGAGGATTGCCATATGATGGATATGGGTTATTATGGTAATTGGTTTACATGGGAAAGAGGCAATTTGCCAGAAACGAATATCCAAGAGCGTTTGGATAGAAGAGTGGCTACTGAAAAATGGATGTTTATGTTTCCTGAAGCATCAATTCAACATTTTGTGCACTCTTTTTTCGATCATTGCCCACTTTTAATTACTACGAAAAGGGAAGACAACTGGTTAACTGATAAAGAGTTTAAGTTTAAAGCTTGGTGGGTATTAGAAGAATCATTCACTGCCAAAGTCAAACACATTTAGGAAAACATGGGATTTGTTGCAAAAACTGGAAAGCTTAAGAAAAGGTTTAGAGAGATGGGCTGCTCGAATACGACAAAAAAAAAGAGAAAGGAGTTTTTAACATCAAGACTGTCAAAGCTGATTGGAGCCGAAAAAGATGATAATAATCTGACTGAAATTATTGATATGAAGATTCAACTTAACTTTGAGATTGAAATGGATGAATGTTACTGGGAACAAAGGGTTCGAGTGAATTGGCTGAAACTTAGGGACAGTAACACATCTTTCTTTCATAGTCAAACGACTCAGCGACGGAGGAAAAATTTCATTCGTAAAATACAGTATGAGGATGGAAGGGAAACGGATGCCATACGGGAAATGGAAGTAATTGCTAGATCTTATTTTTAGAATTTATTTTCAGCTAGTGATAGGGGAAGTTATGACCATCTTTTGTCAGGTATTGATTGTTGTGTTTTCAAGGAGGACAATCAAAGGCTCACAACGAAATATACAAAGAAGGAGATTTAATTTGTGCTTTCTGAGATGGGGCCTATAAAAGCACCAAGTGAGGACGATTTTCTGGCTTTATTTTATCAGAAGTGTTGGCATATCATTGGGGAAGGTGTCACATCCTTTTGCCTACAAATTTTGGAGGTAAGGATGTTAGTTCGATTAATACTACTCGTATTGTGTTAATTCTTAAAATTGCCAATCCTTCTAATATCACTCATTTTCAGCCCATTAGTTTATGCAACGTACTTTATAAACTGATGGCAAAGGTTATAGTGAACCGGTTTAGAGAAGTGTTAGAAAAGTACATTGATGTTGCACAAAGTGCTTTTGTACTGGGAAGGTTAATTTCAGACAATGTTTTGTTAGCTTACGAAATATTACATACTTTAAAACAGAGGAAAAATAGGGGAAAAGGGGTTTATAGCGGTGAAACTTGACATGAGTAAAGCATATGATAGGGTTGAGTAGAGCTTTGTGAAGGAAATGATGGAGTGAATATGTTTTGATCCAGGCTGGACTGAATCTTTCATGAAATGTGTATCCATAGTTTCTTATTTAGTGGTCTTTAATGGTCATGTTAGAGAAAACTTTCGTCCAACTAGAGGACTAAGAGAGGGTGATCCTTTGAGCCTATTTTTATTTTTAATATATAGAGAGGGTTTATCTTGTCTTATGCGACTTGCAATGAAGGAATGATTATTAAGAGGAGTTAAGGGCAGTAGCAGTGGTCCACAAGTCTTGCATTTGCTATTTGCAGATGACTATATTTTGTTTGGGGAGGCAACAAGAAGAAGAGCTCATTTATTAAAGAGAATTTTGATTTAGCATGGAAATTGTTTAGGTCAGTGTGTTAATTATGACAAATCAATTGTCTTTTTTAGTACTAATCCGCATGAGGAAGAAATAATAATAGTTGCTAGTATACTTGGTGTGCGCAATTCAAATGACCCAAAACGTTACCTTGGCTTGCCCAAAATGGTGGGTAGAAAGAAAAAAAGTCTTTCCCAAATTTAAAGTATAGATTTAAGCAACGAATTTATAATTGGAATGTTAGGCATCTCTCTTAATGTGGAAAAGAAGTGTTCATAAAAGCTATTCTTCAATCTATACCAACCTATACAATTTGCTTTTTATTACCCAAATCCTTATGTGCTAACCTAGAGACTATTATTGCGAATTTTGGTGACAGAAGGGTCGGGATAAGAGGGGTATTCACTGGTGTGTTTGGAGGGGTCTTCGCACTTTAAAAGAGAACGGTGGTTTGAGGTTTCAAAATCTTGGTCAATTTAATATTGTGTTATTAGGCAAGCAAGGCTGACGTCTCGTTAACTTTCCAAATTCTTTGTTAGATAGAGTTCTGAAAGCCAGATACTACCCGAATTCGAATTTTATTAGTGCACAGTTAGGGAATTTACTTTCGCTTACTTGGAAGAGAGCTTGGGTAGCAAAGGGTCTTCCGAAAAGTAGATTATGCTAGAGGGTCAGTAGGGGGGATCAAATATTTGTTTGGGATGATCGGTGTATACCGGGAGTCGATACAGATAGAATAAGCAACATTTCTAACAATGAAGAACTCAAGTTAGTTTTGGATCTAATTGATGTCACAAATAAAAATTGGAAGGTTGGCTTAATCGTTAATACCTTTTAAGCAAACATTGCACAGAAAATTCTGCAGATTCCTTTGGCAAAAGCAGTACATAATGATTTCCAAGTTTGGAAAGGAGAACCTTCTGAGAAATTCTTAGTCAGAAGCGCCTATAAACTATTACAATAAGCTAATTTGGGTCCTAGTAAATACAGGCCGAGATTAAAGATTTCTACATAAAAATATGGAATTAACATATTCCTTCAAAAATTACAATCACAATATGGCAAATCTCCTGGAACTACATTCTTACTCTAATTAATCTCAGAAACAAAAGAGTGGCAGTGAATGTTTCTTGTCCTCGGTGTCGTAGTTCGGAAGAGGATAGCAATCATATTTTTCGACACTGCCCTACAATAATAGAGGTATGGCAGAACTTAAAACTTTATTGGATTATTAATAATACGATTCAAAGTTTTTAGGAGTGGCTTACTTGGGTATTCAGCATGGGTACTAGTAAACAATGTCGACTCTTTTGCTGTGCATTATGGTTAATCTAGAGTTCAAGAAATCAGTTGATACATGAGGGAAAAATCATGACAGGAAGGGATTTGGCGAAACGATTCCAAAGTTATATGTCAGAGTTAGATGGGCTAGAGGAAAAGCCGCTTACCTTAAGAGCTGATAGAAGGCAGAGACAATCCGAGGGAAATACGAGGGTGACAATTTATTTTGATGTAGCCTTTGACAGACGATCTTCTAAATCGACTTGGGACTGGTGGTTCGGGGCTTGATCGATGAGATTTTAGCCTCGAAGACAGTCATACATAGCACAATCTCATCTTCGTTTGCAGCAGAAGCACATGTAGGTTTATAAGCCATTCAATTAGGAATCTCAATGGGGTTTAATTCAACTGCAATTGTGGGGGATTCAAGAACGGTTATTAAGAAATGTCAAACTACGGCTCCAGATAAATCAATTATTGGGGAGCTCATTAGAGATATTCAAAGCAAAAAGGTCCATTTTCAAGAAATTGATTTCCAGTTTGTTCATAGATCGAAAAATGGATGTGCCCATAATCTTGCGCATGAAGCGTTAAAAAGGGTGAAGAAAAGTACTTGGTGGGAGCAGTACTGGATTACATCCGTCGCACACCGGAAGAAAGATGGCCGATACACCCAGATTGAGGCAGTTTCATGGGAGAACTACAAAGGAAAAGATATTAGAGAAGGAAAGTTTTTGGAAATTGCTATCGATTGAACTGCTGGGACAGGGAAGTGAAGAGGCAACAGATTTGTGGATTCTAGCTGTTGGTGTTGACTGGACTAGGGATTAGGTTTCCTTTTTGTTTATTTTGTCTTTTTGTTTTTGTTGGTTTTTTTGGACCTTTCTCTGTTATTACATTGATTAGGCCTGCACTTAGCATTTAGCTTTGATTATTTCTTTTTAGGATTAAGTCCAGTGATGTCTGGAACCAATTTCATATTGTTTTGGCATATCCCGTCGATTTACTCAAAATAATTTTGATTTAGAAATTTTTATGCTTAGCATCTTAAAAACATTAATTAAAATATTAAAAAATTCATGTTTTGAAAATAATGGATTATTTGTAAAATTTTGTATTTGATTATGATTAAAATATTGATCTGAATTTTTAATATCGTTAAAATTCTTTACTAAATTCATATCTATTTCAATATCATTTTTTTTATATCATTGTTAAGTGAGTATGTTTTTAGACTTAATATATTATTTAGTATTCGGGTTTGACAATTTTTCTAATATGATGCATGTGTTATTTGTTGGTCCAATTTTTCTAAAGATTTAATTACAGTCAACTCTTGTTATAACCATCCCATAAAATTTTACATCAATATTTTAATCATAATCAAATACAAAATTTTACAAATAATCCATTATTTTCTAAACATGATATTTCTAGTATTTTAATAAATGTTTTTAAGATGCTAAGCATAAAAAATTTTAAATCGAAATTTGTTAAATGTATTTTTACTTAATTTGAATTATGCTTAAAATAAATATCGCCTGTTGATTCTTTTTTAACTTGGAAAATATGGCCTGTTAGTTCTCTTTTTTTTGAGACAACGGTTAATGAGACAAGAAAAGACATATCAGCGGTCGCGATCAATCTACCATAACTTCGCATCTATCAAAAATTATTTTCAGTAACGGTCAAAAAGTTTGCCAAGCAAAAGTTTGCAGTGGCCAACAGTGAGAGAGGACTTTTTATTTACGCTTTGGTTTTTATGTAATTTATTGAACAGTAACCAAACTACTACTAAGCTCAGAAGCAAAAACTCGATTTACGACAACGGAATTTTTATGCTTAGCATCTTAAAAGCCTTTATTAAAACATTAGAAAATAAATACATAAAACTTTTTTATGGTGTGTGATATAAAAAATTATTTTATTTTTTTTACAATATTATTAGTGAGTTTAAATATTTTATTATGATTAAAATATTAATGTAAAGTTTTAATATCGTTAAAATTTTCTGTTACAATATTAATTTTTTGTTGCATTATTGTTAATAATATATTATTCAGTATAGTTTGACACTTTCTAATCTAGTGCATATGTTATTTGATGGTCACATAGCAACAATTATAAATTTTGATACCCAATCAATAAACCAAATCAGACACATTCCTTTCAGTTAGCAATGTACACATTCCTTTCAGTTGGGCGTGGCCCACAAGAGAGGAATATCTAATTTCATAAAGCTGCTACTAAGCTCATAAGCCGCGTCATACCTTTTTCCAATTACGTAAGCTAATAAGCCACGCATAACTTTTCCAAATGTGTAATTTCCACTGAGCTCATTACCCTTTCATACTATAAAAGCCTTGTCAATCCATCTTTGCTTCACATACTTCTTCTTAGCCTAATAATCTCTGAAAAACAATGAAATTTTCTGACAACTCTTCATCGTCAACATTTTCCTTGGGTTTCTCTGGGGACTTTCACATGAAGGGTGACACGAAAATCATGACACTGGTCCAGCTTACCGGCATCTCTGCTATTTTTCTGCTCAAGCTCGTGCTAGTTTGCATCAAACGACGAAGACGTGCCACTACCGCTTCGAATCATCTTGCTAGCATCTCTGGGGAAGACGAGGTTGATGCAGAACTTCCCTAGGTATCATGGTAAAACGTTCATTTCTCTTCCCTTTCTAGCTTTTGTATAAAGCATATAATCTTGGAATTTTTATTTTTATAAAACAAACGAATTTCTCAAACATGTTTAGCATTTTTTTTTTTTACTTTGATGAGATATGGGATAATGGAGCAGCCTGAGGGAGGCAATAGTTGTTGCTGTTTAATCAAATATATTTTAAGATGGTTAAATCATGATGACCACAATATTTATAATATACTGTATTTATTTGCAGATTTCTCGCCGTCGGGCCGGTGGTACGGTAGCTCCGGTCGGGAGAGTTTGATGGCGTTTAGAATAAAGTTGTGAGATTATGCTGGCTGCTTCTATATTGATTTTTATTTTTTATTTTATTTTGGTGAACAGTAACTGGGTTTTAGTAAGACTTTGAGCTACATTCTATGGTGCTATTTGATTTAGTTGGCTTTAAATATTATTTGGGTGTTTTTGGTTTTAATTATGTTGTACTCCTTGATTTTGTTTATCATTATTAAATTATTGATTATTGTCTTAATAAAGAAGGTAATTGAGTAAAAACTATGTCACATAGCCAGTGGAGGGGATGTGAATCTAATATTTTCAATCTATTTCAAACTTGGGTGGTTAGTGTTAAGAGATTAGTAAGATCTGAAAGAAGTGAAATGTAACACCCCTTACTCGTATTCGACGCCGGAATAGGATACGAGACACATTACTAGAACACATACATTTGCATACATATTAAATCGAGTTACAAAATTTCATTCAAATTAAGGTTTTCCAAATTATTAATATGATTTTATAAATCTTCACGTTATAACTCAAAATACTATAATTATAACAAACATAGCTTATGAGACCCGATATTTACTCATATAATTCAATGCTTCATTTCCATTTCATTTAATTCACAATTTCTTATGTTCATAAATCAAATCAATTCGCAATCCAATATACATTTCAGTACCACAATAATTCTTTTAATTCAAAACATATCACTAGAAACTTCCATTTAATTCACGTACAATTCAATATCATTAAGTTCAATACTAATATGTATTCACCATTTAACTCAACGTTTATCGATTTTACCATTCATTAACACATTTATAAAATTCTTAGTATTGCAATGCAAACATCACTTAAGCTTAAATAGCAACATCGAATCAACTCATCATCCTCTTTTTCGTCATTTTACTCTTCAAGTGTGAATTTAGCATTTCATTTCCTTTCCATCCATTTCCTACAGATATCACACAAAACAATAACATATCGAATAAAGTTCACAATTTATATGAAAATATTGCTATTATTTACACATAACTTACCAACATGAGTTACTCCATATACCATTCATGGCCTTACTTCATACCAAATCATATACCAAATATACCATACATAAATACTATGAAACTTTATTTTCTCATATGAGCTTAAACCATGAACAATAATATATAAATGTAAGCATCATTTCTATTTCCACGTTTATCGATTATAATTGATCATATAACCAATTATACACAAATCATTCATATATATATTTAATTTTCCTCCTCCTCCTCTCCATTTCACATCCTTAGTGTACTTAACACTCTTAGAAATAACATTTTCTATAGTTTTATTATTCACTCATATGTATATTCAAAGCTGTTTATCTGAGTCAGGATCAGTAAATTATTTTTATCTGGAGCTACAGAAATCCTAATTAAGAACCGTTAATTTTCCCTGAAACTAGACTCACATATCTTCTTACCATAAAATTTTTAGAATTTTTGGTTTAGCCAAATAGTACAGTTTATTCTTTAAATTTTACCCTGTTATGCAGTCTGACAGTTCTGACCACTCTTTAGTAAAAATGAATTATCTCATTGTACAGAATTCAAATGGTGTTCCAGTTTGTTTCTCTTGAAAATAGACTTATTAAGGATTCTAAGAATATAAATTATAACTCATAATTATTTTTTACAATTTTTAATGATTTTCCAAAATCAAAACAGGGGATTCCAAAATCAATCCCACCCTGTCTCATTAAAATTCAAATATCTCAAAACATATAACTCTTTTGCTTGCTCTATTTCTTTTATGTAAAAATAGACTCATTAATATTCACTCTCTAATTCAATTTCCACCATTTTTGGTGATTTTTCAAAATTACACAACTGTTGTCGTTTAAAGCTGTTTTATTCCTAAATTTACTCTTTAATAGTTTTATTACTTCTTTTCATCTTACTCAAGGGTTTATTAAATATCGTACCCAAGATTCATCACGTAATCTTATCCATTTCCACATGTTCTTTCACTTGTCCAATTTCCCCGATGAACACTTTGGAATATTAACCGTTACTCGGTGGAATCAGCACTTAGCAATCACCTTTAGAATCAATAATTCAGAGAATCTGCACTTAGCAACCCCTTTTTATCAGAGTTTCGGGGAATCTGCACTTAGCAACCCCTTTTTCATTAGTGATTCTGGGAATCTGCACTTAGCAACTCCTTTTTCATCAGTGATTCGGGGAATTTGCACTTAGCAACCCCTTTTTCATCTAATGAATCTCGGTCTATTCCGAGTGTTCAATCGAGAACCTTATTTTACAACATTTTACAAAAAAAAAATTCACTTTTCTTTTCACTAATCAATGTCAAATTCTAGTCTTTCTCAACTTATAATAACATATTTAACTTATTTAACACTCACATTCATCAAAATAGTCATTGACTCGAACTTTGGAAAAATTATGATTTTGCCCCTAAACTTTTACATATTTACACTTTTGCCCCAAAGCTCGGAAATTAAACTTCATCTCTTATTATTATGTTTTATGACATGCTGAGCATTTTTCCCTTCTATGGCAACATTAATTTCCCACTCTAACACTTACTATTGAACATTAGGTATTTTTACCGATTTTGTCGTTTAACTCGTTTTCACTTAAAATCGCTTAGCAAAAGTTGTTTAACATAATTTCTAGCTTCGTATTCTACCATAAAACATCAAAATAAACACATTTCACCTATGGTTATTTTTCCAAATATAAACCCTAGGTTAAATTATTGCTAGAATAAGCTAAATCAAGTTACCAGCACTCAAAAAACGTAAAGAACATTAAAAACGGGGTTAGAACGGACTTACAATCGAGCTTAGAAGCTTGAAAACCCTAACCATGGTTTCCCCCTTGCTAATTTCGGCCATGAGGCTGAAGATGATGATTTTTGGCTTATTTTGTATTTTTAATACATTTTAATTACCAAATTACCAAAATGCCCCTAACTTAAAATTTTCCTATTTCACTTATCTCATGTCCATTTTTGTAACCAATGGTCTAATTACCAGTTAAGGACCACCAATTTAAAATTTCATAACAATTGGAAACTTATAACATGTAGAACTCAACTTTTGTACTTTTTACAATTTAGTCCTTTTGGCTAAATTGAGTGCCCAAACGTCGAAATTTTTGAACGAAATTTTCATGAAATCATCCCGTGAATTTATAGACCATAAAAATATAATAAAAATAAAATTTTATTCATTGGATATGTGGTCTTGAAACCACTGTTCTGACTAGGTCCAAAATCGGGCTGTTACTTGAAAACTTGATTCCAGTTTTGATAAAATATTTTTGATATTATAGATGAAAACTTGATTCTTTATGACTTTGATACTTTATTTTATTTTGATATTATAGATGAAAACGATAACAAATGAATAGATTTAAGCCTCGTTTAGAAAACAGGCCGAGTCTTGGAATTTAATCAATATGAATTACTAAATTAAATTAATCAATTTAATAAATTTATGATGTTTCAAATTCACAATAAAACATTTAATTATGGAATTTAATGGTTATGTGAATTCCAGAATTTCAAAGCTTTTGCAAAAAAGAATTAACGACTGTTTGAGACTTTTCCATGACAAGCATTAGAATTTCTTGGAGCAGATAAAGGAAGGAATTATATGTATATTTATGACTGTTTGAGACTTTTCCATAATAAGCATTAGAATTTCTTGGAGCAGATAAAGGAAGGAATTATATGTATCTATCATTTTTTTTCTATGTAATTTAGTATAATAATATCTTTTTATTCGCAGAAAAAAAGAAGAAGAAGAAGAGAGAGAAAGAGGTTTTGTCTTCTTTTATGTAAAAGTTTACAAAGAAAATGGAGTCGCTACGCCCAACTATTGAAAAGGAGTCGTTCGCTCAGCCCAACCATGGAAAAAGAATGAGATTCTGTTTTCATTTATGTAAGAGTTCACAAAACTGGACAATGGTGCTTGCAATATATCTCACTCCATTGCCTACCATGGGCAAAACTAGGGGTCTGATAGGGCACTTTACACTTTAAGAAACTTTTTCTTTGTTTTTTTTTATTTTAAATCAGTAATAATAAAATTATATTTTGATCCTCTTAAAAATATAAAAATTAAATTTAATCTTTTAAAAATTATAAACATATAAATTATTAAAATAATAAAATTATATTTTTACGCTATATAATGCATACATAAACGAACTTATAGTCTTATAAAGTTTGAGCGTTGTGCGACACATAGACAATTTCAGTATTTTCTTCTTGATCTTCTTTTTCCATATTTTTCAAGTTTTCATTTTTTATATAATTTGTAATGGAATGTTCATATAAAGATATAATTATTTTAAAAAAGAATAACAATAAAATTTAATTTAATTTAATTAATTAATTTCGAGTTTTGGTTTTTGTAAATTGTAAAAGTTGAAGCAATTGATATAGAGGGTAAGGGTAACTTCTTAATCTCATTTGTACTTGTTACAGATATTTTACAGCATACAAAATATTTTGTGGAAATATTTGTGTTCGACAAATAATCCATTATTATATAATCGGTCATTATTTTTTCTATCTGCACCCCATTTAGGAGACAATAATTTCAGAAAATAACGATTATCAACTATTCTTTCTTAAACCCCCTTCCCAAAGGAAAAAGGCTAAAAAGAAAAAAGAAGAAAAAAAGGCCAACTTATAATGATTATTTATAGAAGGCAGTAATAGGTGCGCGGGAATTCGTATGCAAGCAACTTATTGCCTTACCTATGAACGCACCATTAAGCACCGTATAGATTAAACAGCATATTTCTTTTCCTTCTAATTAACTTAGTGGCCTAATTTCATAATTATACGAGGGAATAAAAGGGAAACAACAATGAACCCAAACTCTTCATTTGGCCCGTACGGTTGCAGTTGAAATTTTAAGAGTGGCCTGTGTATCCTGGATATTCCTTCAATTGGATGTATCTACATAACTGACTGTAATCTTCTCTCATGGTGCCATGGGGTCACTGTTATTGTCGTTGAACATATATTCTCTATTCAGAATAAAAAGGGGTGTATTATTTGTGATTATACACTTAAATTCTTATACTACAAGAAATACAAACAAGGGCAGGGGAAACCAGGACAAATTACCAATAAAAGCATTTTTTTTAAAAAATTACCGAAATGGGCCAATTATTTAATTATTT